>NC_141694.1:495635413-496835413 GCF_964263255.1 Lissotriton vulgaris
CTACCGAGACACAAGATGGCGGCCGCTCCGGACTGTTTGGAATGTTTACAGACACCCGAGAGCCAATCAGCTTTCCGCGTGCGAACTCGCGTAGCGCGCTGGTTCGCGCCCCGGTGCGCATACCGGGGCGCGCTTATAGATATATATATTTTTTTAACCTAAATTACTCAAAATCCACTGGAGCACATATCTTGAGACATAGCAAAGGCACATCGGGCTACCAGTCCCTACAATTTTGCCAAGTTTCGTGGAAATCTATTCAGCCGTTCGGGCTAAAAGTGAGGTCGACCGCCCTATGGAAATTAACATGGGGAAAACACGTTTTGGGACCCCCTTTTAATCTCGCCCCCCGCTTGAGGAATCCCCCTCAAACTTTCAGGGAAGGACCGGAGCGCCGCGAGGCAAATTTGAGGAAATTTTCAGGCAGATTCCTGAACCGGCGCCAAAGTAATTCCCAATAGAATGTTGCGATTTCCCTATTGAAAATAATCCTAACTATAACTACCTACTGGCGACCGCCAGTAGGTAATGTGTATATATCTCTCCATCCATCCATCCTACTGGTGGCCGCCAGTAGGTAGTAGAACCTAGTTCCTATAGGAAAAGCACTTTTTGATTTGCTAATAACTTTGGCCTCGTTTGACGAATCTTCATGAAATACTCCCCCCAAAAAGTCTATCCAGGTCAGCGGCTATCACGGAAATTTGGGAGTGATTTGTCAAGTGGGGGCTGAGAAAAAAGGGGGGTCACAAAACGTGTTTTCCTAATGTTAATTTCCATAGGAAATTTAGCGACGAGCTACAACCCGAACTGCTGAACGGAATTACCCCAAATTTGGCAGAAAGGTAGAGCTTGGTTCAGAAAGCAACCTTTTTTTAAATGGTGCAACTCCGTTCAGTAGTTTCTGAGAAATTAAACAAATAAGAGTCAAAAAAAATGTTCCCATAGGAAACTTTGTGCAAGGCTTCAGCCGAAACTACTGAACAGAATTACCCCAAATCTGGCACAAAGGTAGTGCGTGGGTCAGAAAGCGACTTTTTTTTTTTAAATGGTGTAAATCCGTTCCGTGGTTGCTGAGAAATTAGTAAAATATCTGGGCGGAGCCTAAGTCGTGTGTGCGAGCTTCACTGTGATTGGCTGCTAGTAGTCCAATTGTATCAAAGGGGGGAAAAAAACCAAGCGGACGATTTTTAACGGGGTCCAATGTAATGTCCTAACAAGTACTATACAACAAAAAGAGTACAGAGTTCCCCGGAAAGAGTCAACTCAATGACTACCCTTAACCTCTCTCTCATCGGGGTGAGGATAAAAAGTGAATGGTGTGAACCCTTTGTCGGAATTTTAGGGATACCTCACACAAGACATCGGTTGGACGACTGTTGTCATCCCACCCGATGGTCGTCCAGCGTCATCATCGGTATCCTGCCCCTTCGACAGGCTGGCGGTGCAATGCCCGTCGGGCAGCACTGGGTGCTGCACTTTGGTGGAGATCTTTTATTCCTTTGCCGTAGGGTGTGTGCGTGTGAGGGGCCTAAAAGAGTGCAATAGTGAGCGTGAGTGAAGTGTTTCTAAAAAAAGTCAGTGGAGTCCATTGGGTGAAATTTTAATAACATGGCTCACTGCTTTATTAAAAATTAAGGGGTATTGAGGCGAGAAAGTTAGGTATCTAACCTCATTCACCCTTTAGTGCAAGTGTGGTCGACATGTTTCTTGCCGCTAAGGCAATTCTTCAGGACCAATAAAGTGCTCATATAATTGCTTGTCGATTTCTCAATAGTAAGGGAAATCGAAGATACGACCTGGCTTTGTGTCGTAGGATCAACCTCCAGTGAGAACCTACCCAGACATAGGAAGGAGACAAAAAGGAGGTACAGTCAATGATCTGTCTGTTGTATGAGAGCAACACATTGGTTAATGCTGAGGTGACATTCACGTGAGAGAGAAGGTAAAGGGACAATGTTAAACGAGGGCTACCCCGTTTTAACCTGTGATCAAGGTGTGGGGAGTCGGCATGCTGCATGTGTGCCCTATAGTTGGCATGCACAATAATCATTATATACGATGTGCCGCAGTAGCTGTGTAATGTGTAAAGGACACACAAATATTGGTGAGTCTGTGTATCCACACATACATTTTTAAACAAATTTAAGAAAATTCAAGGAAAGAGGACCATAATAACACTCTGAAAAATGCGGCAAAAGTTGCCTCGCATCAATAAGGTGATGATACCGTGTACAAATAACCAGGCATGTGAGGATGATGCCAAAAGGATAATTAAATGCTGGTAATCTTACCCGTAGTCCCCGGTAGGAGATCCCCTAGGCTGACCTGGTGGGGCCAGAACTATATGTAAAAAACCTGGGGACGAGTAAAGGTCGGAAAATACATTAGCAGTGGGGCTTACCATGTGGTGTCGCATCGGGAATACCCACGGCCGGCAAGGCGGGACCGAGATATTCCTTGTTTTGGATCAAGTCACCATACCTGGCTAGTTGCTGGCAGAAGGCATCTAGTCACCTACCCCACCCACGTCGAGATGATCGCAGGACAGCCGGAGTCGCCGTAGAGTGCAACCGGTGTTTAAGAAAGCCGGTAGCGCGGGAGCTCTCGAGGCGTATCCAATGCGCGTTGCTAGGTTACTCGACGCGGGGGTGGAAAGCAATGACGACCCAGCCCTACTGGGTGATGGCTTTGGGCGCCATTTTGGAGTGGGTTGATCATAGGTAAGAAGACATCAGTTATTGCTGAGGGGAGGACAATAAAGTCCACAAATCGAGCTATTTGGCTAGCATCGTCCAAGGCACCGCATCATTGAGGCCGAGCTCATCGGTATGCAAGCGATGCACCCATCTCTGTTCCAATCTGAACAGGGCTTGTTGATTTTTGCCAGGGTGACATTCGAGGACGGTCCATCGTATATTTTCAGTGGAGTGACTTAGTTCTCTGCAGTGCTCATAGAGTCTCGTGTGTGTCTTATGGCATCGAATATTACTGTTGTGCTCTATGATGCGTTGTTTCACGGGGCGCATCGTCATTCCTATATAGAGCATTTGACATGGACAGATAAGGACATAGATACACCTCGCACTGTTACAATTCGTGTGTCTGTTGATGGTCCATGTAAAGTCTTTATCCAGTTCGATGGTCTTCCCCTGGATAGTTTGAGGGCACACAGCGCAGGAACCACAACGGTAGTGTCCAGTGACTGGTGGAATATCCCAAAGGGTCCTGACCGGTTGGGTGCTTGATTTCTTCGGACGGGTATGGATCAATGTATCTTTTCAGTTTGCCGTTCTCTTGAATGCAAAGCGTGGGCGTGACAGCTCCATCCCAGCAGAGTTTAGAATCCCCCAGTGTTGGTTCACAGTTTTTTTTAATAAATGTCGAATGCTTGGTGAAGGATGTCACACAGGTGATGGTGTTATCAGGTTCCTTTGGGTGAACTTCAAGTAGAGCCTCTCTATTGTTGTTCAAAGCTCTTTTGAATGATTTCTGTAACAGACGTGTGGGGTAACCCCTATCCAGGAGCTTATGTTGCAGAAGACTAGCTTCTTGTTTGTAGTCTTTAACTGTGCTGCAGTTTCTCCGCAAGCGGAGGAATTGCCCGAACGGCAGATTGTCCCTCAATGCTCTAGTATGGTGACTGTTGTAGAGGAGTAAACTGTTTCTGTCTGTCTCCTTCTTGAAAAGGCTGGTACTGATTGTTTCCGGATCCAGGCAGATAGTCAGATCTAGGAAAGGTATTGATGTATCAGAAATTGTGCCCGTAAATTTCAGGAAAGGGTTTTGTTGGTTTATCCACGAACAGAAGGCCTCACAACTCGCTCGATCCCCCTTCCAGAAGACCAGAATGTCGTCGATGTAACGACGCCAGAAAGTAAGATTATCTCGAAATGGGTTTTGTTCTGGGGGGTAAATATGGTTCTTTTCGAATGAGGCCATGTAGATACACGCCAAGCTCGGCGCAAACGTAGAACCCATCGAGGTTCCACTCACTTGATGGTACAGCTGGGTTTCGTATCTGAAGAAATTTTCAGTGAGAGCAATGTTTGCAAGCTCCATGATAAAGGCTATTGGTGTGGGGGATTGCCATTCCTCTTCCCTTAGCAAAGACTCAACCGCTTCTAGGGTAGCTTGCTGCGGAATGTTCGTGTATAACGCCTCGACATCGAGGGTAAGCAGGAGGTCAATATCCTCTCTTCCATCAATATCTGCCATCAGGCGAAGAACATCTCTAGTATCTTGTAAATAGGATGGAATTTGCCTCACTAGAGGTTGGAAGAAAGCGTCACAGAACTGAGACAAAGGCTCCAATACTGATCCAATCCCGGAGACAATAGGTCTACCCGGGACTGGGGAGATACCCTTATGTATTTTGGGAAGGGTATAAAAATAAGGTGTGACCAGCGCGACCTCCCTCGAAGCACCCCCCACCTCGGCCCGGGGACTGTGCGTGGAAGCCGATCCTGCCCCCCACTGCCCTGTGACGCCTCGAGTGGACCATGACCCGCGGCAAGGGGACCAAGCCGGACCCCCCGCCCACGACGACCAGAGGGGCATCAGTAGCTTCTATGTGGGGCAAGGCGGGCTCGCCACCATCCTCCGGGGGCCCCTCGTCATCATCAGGGGGGAAGCCCCCACCGCCAGCCGACTCTCCACCGGTGACACAGGCCTTCATGACCTCCTTCATGGCTGACCTAAAGACTGAGATTGGGTCCCTCAGAACGGAGGTCCATACCTGCGTCAAAGAAATGCGCAGGGAAGTCACCGACCTCGGAGATCGAGTCGATGGCCTGGAGAAAAAGGTCGACTCCCGCACCGAAGACCTAGAGCAGATCTGGCGGAGAGTGGCGACCCTTGAAGAACAACATATCCAGCTCCAGATCAAGCAGGAGGACTTGGAAAACAGGGGACGACGCAACAACCTCCGCATACGGGGTGTGCCACTTGGAGAAGAGGGGACTAATACCATGGCCTACGTGGCCCTGCTCTTGCAGGCGCTGTGGGGCGAGGAGGACGCCCCCCCCGCCGCGCCTCGACTGCGCACACCGAGTCTTTGGAGCGGGAGGAAAAGCGGGCCTCCTGCCCGACATCGTCACTAGACTCCACTACTTTACTGAGAAGGAGGCCATTTTGAAGGCGGCCAGGGACAATCCAGACCTGCGGTACGAAGGCCACAGGATCCAGATCTTCCAGGACTTGGCCCCCACAACACTCCATAGAAGAAAGGTCTTCCGCCCGATCACCGAGAGGCTCCGGACCCTCAACGTCTCCTATCAGGGGGGCCATCCTTTTGCTCTCATCTTCAGGTGGGAGGGCAAGCGTAGGGCACTCAGGTCCTACCGAGAAGTGGCACATCTGCTAGGCATGCTGGAGTCCCCGGACCACAGCCCGACTCGCCCCCCCCGCTCGGAGAAGGCCCCCCCGCGCCCAGATTGGTCCACTGTGCGCGCCCGCCGACGGTCCCCTCCGGTGGATGCACTCTCTGCTTCTCAGACCAAACAGGACATCATCGCACACATCCGTTCCCTTGAGGGCGTCCGCGAGGAGCAGGCCTCCCAACCCCTCGCTTCTGGCTCGGAGGGTGGGGATCGCCCCTCAACGCCGAAAGGCCGCTGATCATTGCTGTCGTGTCTCAAGCTACCCTGAGCGCGCACTTGCCAACTGGGCGCTTGGTTTTGCCCTCAAGCATCATGGTGACCTGATCACACTGTTCTAGGAATGGACAACACCCTTTGCCTCTTCCAGGCCGAGTATCGCATCACCGAGCCCCAGCACCCCGTGGGCGCCTGACCGGGCTGAATAGACCCACGGCCCGGCGCACCCCCCGGACTACCTCGAGGCAGCGGGGTGGACGGGCTCTGAGACGATTTGATTCCACACTACTTATCCAGATCTCCGCTCCCTCCCTTTGTCCCGTAGGAAGTGACATTCCTGAGTTCGTCCAAACTCTCGGGTAGAGGATGTCCGGTACATGGGACACTGTACACTGGCCCCGTTGGCCTGTTTTGGTTCTGTTTCCCTTCTGCGCCTTTTCTTTTTTCTTTCTTTCTTCTCTTCCTACTTCCCCCTTACACATCCCTCTCTTACTGTTCTCTCCCCGCGCTTGCGGAGGGGTGGCATGGTGGGTCCTGTGGGGGTTGGCGCGCTGGCGACGAGGTGACGCTTCTGCTGTCCTGTTTGCGGGGAGGTCTGCTAGGCCGGGTCTTGCGCGACTCCAACCCCCCTTAGTGCTATGACAGCAAACATCCCTACACCCTTGAAGGTCCTTTCCCTTAACGCCAAGGGGCTCAACTCTCCCAACAAGCGAAGGCAGATATGGCGCTACCTCTTACACCACTCCCCTGACATTATTCTCCTCCAGGAGACACACCTTCTCAGGGGGGACATCAAACGCATGGCGCACCCTAGATACCCCACACAGTTCTGGGCATCCTCTGACACCAAGACAGCGGGGGTGGCAATCCTCTGTAGGGCTGGCATTAGGCGGGGACCCGTGAAACCCTTTAAAAGCACTGACGGGCGTTTCCTCCAAGCCACGGTACAGATAGGCTGTGCACAGTTCACTCTAGGATGCGTGTATGCGCCCAACCAGTCGCAGGACAAATACCTCCAGACACTTTTGCGGGATCACTTCCCATCGGGCGACGCTAATATAATCCTGGGCGGAGACTTCAATCTTGTTTGGGACCCCGAGCTGGATCGCGCGGGCACCCCCTTTAACGGCGCGGGAGCAATGTCTTCTACCCTCAGAACGCAGCTTACAGACCTGGGTCTAGTGGACGTGTGGCGCTACCACAACCCGGGGTCCCGAGACTACTCCTTCTACTCACATTCCCATCGGACGTACTCCCGAATCGACTATCTGTTTACCTCCCTTGAACTGGCCCGAGACTCCTTAGCTGCCGCTATATCTGACATCTCCCTGTCGGACCACGCCCACGTGGAGCTGTTACTGCAGGACCCCCAGACTCGTGCCACTCGCGAACGCAGATGGGTGCTCCCGCCGAGAGTCCTTCGAGACCCAGATGACGTCGCCAGCATCCGTGACGCCATAGACTCGTATTTCACCGTTAATGACACCCCTGACCTGCCCTTTCACACGGTCTGGGATGCCTTCAAGGCCACCATTCGGGGCCACATCACCTCCCTGGCGGTGGCGCGGAGGAAGGAGGCGTTCAAGATGGAAACTGACCTGGCCAGTGAGATCAAGCTGGCGGAGGCCCGAGACCGAGACGCCCCCACACGGACGACAAAGAGAGCTCTTGCCAATCTCAGGGGGCAACTCCGCACCCTGCGCACTAACAAGGCGGAACACTCCCTGCTAGCGCTCAAGCAACGGTATTACGAGGGAGGGGACAAGGTTGGTCGCCTACTGGCCGGCAGACTGCGGGCGCGTGCCGCTAGGGCCCACATTGCTAATGTCACGCGGCAGGATGGCACCCGTGCCACCTCTGAGAGGGCCAAACAGGCTGCATTTGTCGATTATTACTCCTCTCTGTATGCCGAGGAGCCCACCTCTGCGGAGGCACGGGAGGCCGTACTCGCGGACTTTGAGGGGTCCCCGGCGTGTGCAGCCACGCTGGAGGGCCCCCTGCAGGAAGAGGAAGTGACAGAGGCTGTCGGGGACCTACCCGTGGGGAAAACCCCGGGGCCGGACGGCCTACCGTTGACCTTTTATCGCCTGTTCCTGACCCAGCTCCGCCCGCATCTGCTGCGCCTCTACAGCTCCTTTTCTGACGCCACTGGCCCGTCCCCCGATATGGGCATGGCGGAAATTGCCCTGATCCCCAAACCTGGGAAGGACCCCGACCTATGTGCCTCCTACCGCCCCATCGCCCTCCTTAACACCGATCTTAAGATCTACACTAAGATCCTGGCCAAACGGCTGGATCCGCACATGCCGGGTCTGGTGAACCCGGACCAGGTGGGTTTTATACGGGACCGCCAGGGGGCCGACAATGTTCGCAGGTTGGCGCACTTAGTGGGAAAGGTACACCATTGGAAAATCCCGGCCTGCCTCCTCTCGCTAGACGCAGAAAAGGCCTTCGACCGAGTCGACTGGACCTTCCTGCGGGCGGTCCTCGAGAAACTAGGTCTTGGCCCTACCATGATCTCCAGGTGCATGGCCCCTTACCTTGGACCACAGGCTAGAATCCGGGTCAACGGCCAACTAACACCGCCGCTCTCGATCCACAGGGGCACGAGGCAGGGATGCCCGCTCTCGCCGCTCCTGTTCGCCCTGGCGGTTGAGCCGCTGGCAGAGCTGATTAGGCGTGCACCTGACATCCATGGCATCCCCCACGGGGGGCGTACTAACAAAGTAGCGCTGTTCGCGGACGACCTGATTCTTACTCTCACGGACCCTGGGGTCTCCCTCCCAGCGGTGCATGACGCCCTCACACTGTTCGAGCGGGCGTCCGGCCTTAAAATTAACCACACCAAATCTTGGGCGCTTAACCTCACCATCCCCGAGGAGGAGGTCTCCTTCCTGAAGGGGGTCACGCCCTACCGTTGGGCGGATGACCACATAAAATACCTGGGTCTGGACCTCACACCCCACCTCGACTCGTGGTCCTCGAGGAACTGGGCCACTTGCCGCAAGGAAGTCCTGGCGGACCTGCGGAAATGGAAACCCCTGATGATTTCCTGGCTGGGGCGGCTCCATGCGGTCAAGATGTCGGTCCTCCCCCGCATTCTATATGTCTTCCAGTGCCTCCCCACCCCGATACCGATTCACTGCATCAGGAACCTCCAACGCGACCTCACGTCCTTCATATGGGGGGGCAAACGACCCCGGTTCTCGCAGAAAGTCCTCATGGAACCGAGAGACAGGGGCGGCCTCGCCTGCCCGAATCTTCTCCACTACTATTGGGCGGCACATCTCCGGTTCGTGATAGAATGGGGTGCACGCGAAAGCGACAAGCACTGGTTCCACATGGACCGAGTGGTCACGGGGCGCACCATATGGGACTTGCCTTGGTTACCGCGGGTGGCGCGCTCCAGAAGTGCATACATGGCGGTCCCCACGAGGACGGTTCTTGAAGTATGGGACAGAGTGGCAGTGTCCAAAGGTCTGACCACGTCCCCCTCTCCACACACCCCCATTGCAGGTAACCCGCACTTTCCCCCTGCTGCTCAGACCCGGGCGTTCGAGAGCTGGATCCAAGGAGACTGCAGGGTTGCAGGAGATCTTTTTCTTGGTGGGTCGCCTAAATCGTGGCTGGACTGCAGGGAAGAATTTAGCCTCCCTTTAACCGCCAGCTTACAGTATGCGCAGCTGCGCCACTGGGTCTCGGGAGACGACATGTATCAGGCTGCTTCCAGGGCGTACACTCCATTTGAGAAGTTGGCACGCTCCCTCGGGGGACTGAAACGACTCATCTCCCAAATTTACAATATCCTGCAGCATCCTTCCACTCCGCCCGCGCATCCCTACCAGAGGCAGTGGCAGACGGCAACTGGCACTGAAATCACGCCATCTCAATGGTCTAGGCTCTGGAATGACATCCCCAAAACCTACCGCAGCATCCCGCAGAGGGAAAACGCGTACAAGATGCTAACGCAATGGTACTACACCCCCCTGCGACTCAGCAAAATGTTCCCTGCCTCCTCACCGCTGTGCTGGAGGTGTGGCACTGCGACTGGTGACTTCATACACATCTGGTGGTCGTGTCCTGCCCTGGCTGTCTTTTGGAAGGAGGTCCTCAGTCACATTAAGAAGGTGTTGGGTTTTCCCCTCCCTGAGGAGGTTTGCACACTCCTGCTGGGCATTCGACCCCCCACACTTAAAGCACTAACGCGCAGCGACTGGATCCTCACCCTTCACATGTTAGGCGCTGCCAAGCAACTCATTGCTCTGTACTGGAAGCGGGCTGAGGCACCGCCGATAGCTTCCTGGTTCGTGCGCCTCTGGCAGGTCCTGACCATGGAGCTGCTCACGGCGCGGATACAATCAAGGGGGGTACGATTCAAGGCAGTGTGGGAACCTCTTGTGCGTCACCTGTGCTCCATCAGCTATGCCCGCCACATGCCTCCCAGGCTCCGCGCTCTGCAATTGTTCGAGGACGCCCTCATCCCTGCCGATCCAAGTAGACTAGGCTCATAGTCGCTTCCCCCAGTGCTGGTTTGCGTCTTATGCCTCTTGTAGGCGACCGCAGATACACCTCCCTGGCCCCTCTCCACCTCACCCCTGCTCTCCCTCTTCCGACTTTTTCTTCTTTCTTGCTTGCCACTCTGGCTTCCGCCCCCCTTTGGGGCAGTTTGGTCCCTGTTGGGCCTTTGAAAATGTGACACCACTGCTCTTCTTCTCATACGCGCCTCCCCCGTACAATGACACATTGCCAGCACATGGCCACCTCTTGCTATATTCTCCCTTAAGCCACGCGGCCGGCCCCCCCGGGGGTTGTAGGCAGGGCGCTGTGTTAAGGAATCCACCTCCCCTGGTTAACTACTCCTACTGACTTTTCTCTGCGCGGCCGGCCCCGATAAGGGGTTGTAGGCTTATCGCTGTGTTCACAATAAAAACAGATTTGAACAAAAAAAAATAAGGTGTGACAGGGTCCGCTGTCACCAGGAACTCTGCTTCCTTCCTACTTATCCACTCATTGGTCTCAGCCTCAATGACAAGACTCATGATGGTTGTGGTGAGCCGTCTAGTAGGGTCTTCAGTGAGAAGTCTGTAGTGAGTTGTATTGGCCAATTGTCGTCTGCATTCACGATCATAATCCTCATAGTTCTGTATGACCGTGGCACCCCCTTTGTCCGCTTGCTTGATCACAATGGAGTCATCCCTACCCAGGCTAATGGAAGCCTGTCTTTCCGCGGTCGACAAATTGTGAAATGGTTTGGTGGTCGGTTTGTTCCGTAAGCTCCTGAGCACTGTTCGCTCAAAAGTTAAAATTTCCGGTGGTACCATCCCATCAGTGGGGGTGAAGGTCGAGGGCTTCCTGAGACCTGTGTCTTGACTCGGGAGTTCAGGTTGGTTCTCAAAGAAGGCACGGAGGCGTATCTTCCTAAAGAATTGCTTCAATTCAATCATTTCCTGAAATGTGTCCGGGATAGGGGTGGGAACAAACCCTAGCCCTTTTTCCAACACACTCTTCTCCATTGGTGATAGAATCCTTTTTGACAAATTCACGATCAGGCTCTTCTCCCTCTGGATGTTGTGCTCCTGGTTTCCATCGCTGTGGGTGTCGGTATCTGATCCTGCCATTGTACGCCTTTGTTCCCGCCTCGCTTTCGCCCTCTTCCTCTGCCCCAACCTCTGCCTTGAAAAGGTGGCGGATTCAGGGGGTAGAATTGCGGGGGGCCTTGTGGGTAGAAAGGGTACTGCCACGGTGGGGTCATATGGGGTGGTCCATGGAATATTGGACCTTGGCAAGAAACATGTCGACCACACTTGCACTAAAGGGTGAATGAGGTTAGATACCTAACTTTCTCGCCTCAATACCCCTTAATTTTTAATAAAGCAGTGAGCCATGTTATTAAAATTTCACCCAATGGACTCCACTGACTTTTTTTAGAAACACTTCACTCACGCTCACTATTGCACTCTTTTAGGCCCCTCACACGCACACACCCTACGGCAAAGGAATAAAAGATCTCCACCAAAGTGCAGCACCCAGTGCTGCCCGACGGGCATTGCACCGCCAGCCTGTCGAAGGGGCAGGATACCGATGATGACGCTGGACGACCATCGGGTGGGATGACAACAGTCGTCCAACCGATGTCTTGTGTGAGGTATCCCTAAAATTCGGACAAAGGGTTCACACCATTCACTTTTTATCCTCACCCCGATGAGAGAGAGGTTAAGGGTAGTCATTTAGTTGACTCTTTCCGGGGAACTCTGTACTCTTTTTGTTGTATAGTGCTAGTAGTCCAAACCAGGAAGTGTTGGCAGCCCTCTTTTGGCTCGGTAGAAGCGAGTCACCCGAAAACAGAGAAACAAAGGTATAAAACAAGGGAAGGGGCAGGGTCACAACACCCTGACCCCCTAGGCCTGCCCAGGGGGTCCTAGAAGGACCCCCAGGTTCCCTAAAAGTATTTAAAAAAAATAAAAAAATTGGCGGAATTTGCGCTCGGGTCATGCGTTTTAATTTAATGAGGCCCTGGGGTTGGCTAAGATCTGGGGGCATTCCCTAAAAAATTATAGCGGTGGCACGCAGGGGTTACAGTGGCCTGCTGGGGTTCGCGCAGCCCCGGGGCTTTAGTCATGTTAGGAAGGAGGTTGCGGGCCCCCCCTCCTGGAGGCCTGTATGTGCTTATAACTTTGGCGTCGTTTGACAAATCTTTATGAAATTATCCAAAAAGTTTATTTTTTTGATTAGGTCCTATATTGAAAGTTTGGGGGTGAATGGTGTAGGAGGAGCTGAGAAAAAGGGGGGTACTAAAACGTGTTTTCTCCATGCAGTTTTGATACAAAACTTTACAAAAGACAACAGGTGAAACTGCTGAACGGAATTACGGCATATTTGACAGGGAGAAAGGTGCTGGTCTAAAAAGTATGCTTTTGTTTAAATGGTGTAAATCTGTTCAGTAGTTTTTTTTAAAAAAGTCATTTTTTAAAGATATCGATGTTTGAGAATTCTGACGTGATTGGCTGAGGGGTTACAAGCACGAGCATGTGGCTCATTGGCTGTGAACTGTTGAAACAAGGAAGTGTTGGCAGCCATTTTGTGATTTACTCCGTTAGCCCGCATGTCTCCGTGTAGAAGCCATCGGGTCCGCAGTTTTACCTCTGCGAGGCAACACTGTCATCTGTGTGAGATATGCCATTCACGCTGCCTCTCCTCATATCACTAGGTCGCAGCTAGGGCTTTAGAAGGCCGTTCGCCGGCTCCCACCTCTTTACGTTTGCAAGCTAGTACATTGCTGTGGGGCGCAAATGTTCCTTTGTGAGACTGGGCGCAAACTTTTGATAACTCACACTATATGAGCATTGAAAAGCCATTTTGTGATTGAGTCCGTCAGCTCGCATATGTCTGAGGCAACTCTGAAGTCTGTGAGGGATACCCCTTTCACGCTGCTTTTTCCCACATCAGCAGGTAACACACCCTGTTCCCAAATCAACAGCATACCCTCAACAACGTTATTGGGCCCGCAAGTCTGCCTCTGCGAACTAGTGGTGGGCTCACAGCTGTTCCGGTGGGACTTCACAGATACAACTGCAGCCCGAGAAGTCAAGACTTGAAATATACTGCATGTCTCTCTCTGCGAGATACCCTCTTCACGCTCCCTCTGCCCAACATCACCACTTCGCAGCTATGCTTTTGTTATAGATGAAAAAGCACCGCTGCGAAAGTGAGTCTCCACAGTTCATAGGAGATTAGTAAAACGTTGGACAATTCTCATTATACAAACGCTGAATTGTGATAAGTGAAATTCAATCTGCTTTTAATAATCCATTTATAAACACCAGCCAACGCATTTCGTTCTGTCACCAGAACTTCTTCAGGGCTGTGAATTGCAAAAAAGACATACAAAAACCACTATAAGTGCCACAGGTAAAACCAACACATACATATATAAATAAGTGTCTAAAAATAGTACACATCCATATGAAAATAGCTGTAACTAATACAGCATTTGTTAATATAAAACATCATGTAACCTCGATGTTGATAATTGATTTGCAAAAGTGCTTGCATATTCCATGTCGCATAACATTAGTCAATTTGTAAATCTTGCTACATTTTTACAATGAATACATTTCAAGTTCATTAAGTTTGATTAGGTGTAATGTCTCCTAATCATTTTCCATAGAGCAGATTACATTTTTATATCCTAATCACATATATCCGCGCTTTCATTATCTTTTAGAAATCAAATGTTGTGAGCTGTGGGAGCTATTTTGCGCATCACATCATATTTCAACATATCTAAGAATTAAGTCGAATAATATCCAAAACGTAAATTGACACTAGGGCATAATGGTACTTAGAACAGTTAAAAAGGAGAAAGCTTCATACATTTTCATAGTGATATCATTATATGTACCCCGCAGCCAGTGAGAGCAATCAATACTTGCAACTACCCAAATCGTTGTTCAGTCAATTTTCCTAAGATTTCGCCTATTCCTCAAAACATATTGAAGGCATTTTCCAAAGCATTTTTCAAAACATTTTTTGTATTCATTTATTTGTTTAACATTCAGCAACTCTGCCCTAGCTAATGTACCATATACAGTGTATGTTTGCATAGAGATGTATCCCACTCGTTATCCAAAGATGAACCGAAAGCAGAGGGAAATTCTGAGCAACCAACCCAATGTGATGTGTTGCTTCTAGTAAGCGAGGCCCCAAATCGTAAAACGACCATATCTCATGGAAACTTGTACAGGACACCATAATTAACTTTATAGTCCATCTATTATAAAACAGTGTATTATTTTATATTGAATATATCACAGCTGCTATCAATATGTCGCATGTGAGAGAAATAAGAGATGACGCAAACATTATTCCTACCGCAATCAATTTCAAGGCGTAGAGTGTTTCCAATCCAAATTTCTCATCAAAGGTATATACTTTTTCTATGTTGGGTTATCTGACTGCGACGAACCCATACCTTGTAAGTTATTACAACAGTTTTCAAGTCGGAGAGAACTTATTTGTTCAATATAGAGCAAGGTATTAACCTAAAACGGAAAAGGAAATGAGACATAAGGGACGATTTTATCCCCAATCCCACCTATACATGTCCAAAATGATATCAATTAAACATGTAAGTCCAAAACATTCTCCAATGTCAGGGAATGTTTCTAATGCTATCAGACATCCACATCAAATCTGCCTACCTTTCTACGTATGAAAATAAATTCTTTCACCGCATTCGGATGGTCCCTCCTCTGTTTCCGCTTCAAATCCCGGAAGAATATCACCTTATGGCAGTTGCCTAAAAACATTAAAATATGTATGCCAATCAATAGGTTATTTTGTCCTTATTTGGCATATCCTATGTTTTATATATGCTGCAGTGTACCTTACACAATCCCTCTGTAGTGCGCTAGACAGGTATGTATAAGGGTCATAGCAAATATTTGCAAATAGATGTAATACACCCTGGTTATATGCGTGCCTACATTCGCTTTGTAATCGTTGTTATAGATCCTATAGCGCGTTCACGGGTGCCGAGTTCAGAACGAGATATCTTAACAAACATGAACGCAGGTGGAAAAGAAACTTAAGTGCCCGACATAGATGTATATAATGAAGGCATGCCGCCACTGTTTAAACAAAACACCCGTGTTGGTCAGCAAATATGTTCAACTAAGAATGCAATAACCAAACCTATAGTTGCCTGCCATATATATTCCCAATTCCTACGTGCAACGGCTACCTAGACCAAGCAACACACGTGCCATCACTAAATCAACAAACCACCCGCATGGGTATTGGTTTGTAGGGCGCTAACATGTTTGCACTTGGAAGTGGCGTATATGCAACTACCAAATATAAAAGTGGAAGGAAAGTTTAAAAAAACCTCCATTCAGAGTGGAGGAAACTCCTCCCAGGCACGTACCTGTTGGGTCAGTTCGTAATCCCCCTTGTAGCGTCTCGAAATCCAAACGCGTATGTCTAATCCAACTTTGGAAAAGTGGCCCGCCCGCCATTGGATTTAAACGGAAGATCCTGCGAGTCACGTGTGTCTGACAATGCACCAAGCTTTGCATACCTCAGGCGCCATCTTAGCCTAGTCGTAATGTAGCGATCTTTGCGTGGAAACTACATAATCGAACTAGGTACAACACAACATTGAGAGTTGTTTCTAAGTATATATTGTATTCATAAATAATGGCGGCTTAATTCAAAAGGCGCTATGGTGAGTTGCGTCTAACGTGATTGTAAAAGTTAATTGAGACGGGGCATATCCTTAATTCTGTTGGTATTTTCTATTCCTTCCCGTACCACGAAACAACCCTAATCGGAGTGCCAAATGGCTAAAAAACCCCAGGCAATTTCGTTTGGTGTCTTCTTATTTTGATGCCCGATATTTAAAGCGGTCAGGACAGAGATGTATAGTCAGAATCCCAACAATTTTAGTTAGATGGAAATAGTGTATGTGCCATGTTTGTGTAACAAGTGGAACCAAATGAACTCACCTCACTTCAATGAGAGCAAAGAGCACGCATAACACATCTATTTTGAGAGAAAGGGGTCATGTAAGTTCAAATAAGGCAGGTCATATTATTTAGGCAAAAAGAAAGGAAAATTTGATATTACAGGGTATGATTACTCGCAGTGGCAAGGTTGCAGACAAATGTCATAACAATATTCCAAATAGAATCCACCAACATCAAAACATTTAGAACAGTTATGCTCCTTCTATCAAAAAGAGAATATATTGATAACAGCATATCAATGTCATCCCAAGGGCATTGTGTACAGCGATACCCTATGAATAGTTCATAAACATGAGGCCTATACAGAGAAAGGAGAAGTCTCAAAACCTTTAAGCACATGGTTACACGACACGTATCAGTGTATGTTAGTTAACAATGTTACATACAGACATTAAATATCAAATCATTGCAAATGATAGTGCATTTCATCCTCAGTATTGTGTCCTTTTTCCAAGCACCTCAAGCGGCAAATCCAAGATGCCTCCTTTTTACGTAGGGTAAGTTCACGGTCTCCACCTCTAGGGTGTGGGGGTACGTGATCAATGCCCTGGACCCATATTGTATTGTTATCTTTGTGATGTTCTCTCATGTGGTATGTCATCGGATATCTCAAATCATAGTTTTTTAATAGCACACACGTGTTCTTGAATCCTCATTTTTAATGGTCGTACCGTGCTACCAACATATATTTTTTCACATCCACAACCAATCACATAAATTACATAACTTGTATTACAGTTTATGTAATGCTGTATCTCATATTCACAATTGGTGTTGCACTGGAATTTCTTAGATTTATTTTTTCCCAAAGGGCAAATATTGCATCCCCCACAAGTGAAAAAACCCTTAGGCTTGGTAGGAATCCATGTTGTGGTTTTCCTAATTTCAGGGTAACTCGGACACAAGACATTGCATAGGGTTTTGCCTCTCCTGAAGGTAATTTTAGGAGTGTCACTAATCTCATTTTTCAAATTGGGTACCTCGGTAAGAAGACTCCAATGTCGTCTCAGCACCTTAAAAACTTCAGTGCTGTTTTGTGTGTACTGTGTGATGAATGCCATCTTCGATTTTTGGGTCTTTTTATTATTCTTGGCCTTCTTAATCAGGGTGTTTTTGCGGGTGACTGTCAGTATTCTTTTTTCTGCTTTATCCAAGACTTTTGCATTATACCCCCTGTTGATGAATCTAATTTTGGTGTCATTTAGATTTTCTTTAAAATTCCTGTCAGTACTGCAATTCCGTCTGATGCGCACCATCTCTCCGTAAGGTATGTTGTTAATAGTGGAGCTAGGGTGTGCACTCGGCGTGTAGTTGGTACAAGTTACTCTGTATCGTATTGTTCTCTACGTAAAAGAGTACATCTAAAAACTCATTCTGATGGTGGCTTGATTTTATAGTCAATTGTACATTGAAGAGGTTGTCTTTCAGATAAGCAAAGTAGTCCGTCAGCTGGGCTTCACTCCCTTTCCACAACATTATGATGTTGTCAATATAAAGCCCCCAAAAGATGATCATATCCATCCAGGGGGAGGCATATCTGCCCCAAGCATGTTCTCTTTCCCACCACCCTATAAAGAGCCCCGCGTACGAAGGGGCAAATTTGCTCCCCACCGCGGTACCCCTTATTTGGTGATACCAGGTGTCACCATGTAGGAAAAAGTTTCTGGAAAGTATTAACTCTGTCATTTCGATTAGCATCTCGTTGTGTTCAATGTGGTCTGCTGTTCTTAGTGACAAGAATGAAGAGAGTGCTCTTAT
This sequence comes from Lissotriton vulgaris, assembly GCF_964263255.1. Lineage (NCBI taxonomy): Eukaryota > Metazoa > Chordata > Amphibia > Caudata > Salamandridae > Lissotriton > Lissotriton vulgaris. The sequence goes on from NC_141694.1 coordinate 495,653,295, forward strand.
TCCAAAGTTTTGGGGTATGCAGGTATATAAACCTGTCACATCTAATGTGACAAACATATGAGGTCTGTAGACCACTGCAGACCATCGAATTTATTCAATATGTCACCTGAGTCCTGGATATATGAAGGTAGGTTTACAACCAATGGTTGCAAAAACCCATCCACATACTGAGAAAGTCGTTCCGTGGGAGAGTGAATCCCCGATATAATCGGGCGTCCAGGTGGAAAAGAGCCCCCCTTGTGTATTTTGGGGAGCAAATAAATACACGGTGCCATTGAATTGGCTACTTTAAGGTATCGACATTCTTCTTCAGAAAGGAGACCAACTTCACCCCAATCATGTATTCTTGTATTGATGTGAGCGACAATGGAGGGAATGGGGCTGGCATCCAACAATTTATAACATGTTGTATCTGCTAATTGTCTTCTGATCTCATTATCATAGTCAATAGTATTCATGACCACCACATTCCCTCCCTTATCTGCTTCTTTGATGGTGATGCTATTGTTCCTAGCCAATCCATCAAGAGCCAGTCTTTCGATTTTAGTCATATTTTGATGCTTGTGTGTATATTTATTGGGAGAATCAATCATTTTGTAAAGGTCCTGCGAAACTCGTTCCCTAAAAAAATCGCAGCTATGTCTTTGGAAGCCAGTGCGTTGGCTCGCAACTCTCTTTCTTTGCGAGCTACTACGCTGCTGTGCCTCTACCTCTGTGAGCTACCACGCTGCTGTTACCCCAGTATTGGAACGTTCATAGATTCCCATGCTTTGTATCATTCCCGTCGTCGGAATGGGAGTCTCGGTAACAAAAATACCATAGCTGTTGGTACAAAAGACAATGGAAAAAGGCCTAGGCCTGATTCCCTTTTGTAGCATATCACCCTCTTTGTATAAAAGAGACCAACTTTGGCATCAACCAATCAGAAGTGCCTCACCACTTGGAACCTTCCTGAAGGAACCTCAGAGCCTCAGATTTTCTACTGCACGTTGTGCTTAGGGAGTTTCCTTTGAGCTCTGCTCAACTTCTACTCTTCAAAAGGATTTACTTCAGGATTTTCTTCAGAATCTTTCAGATTCACTTCAGGATTGTAGCTGCCTTCCAGGATGTCGGAGATTGAGAAGAAAAAAGCCCTTTTCAAGCCTTGTTCCTCCTGTGGCAAGAAAAGGCTTTTTGTGGAGGATAAGCATAAGGACTGCATATATTGCCTCTATCCTGACCACCAGGCTGCTGACTGTAAGATCTGTCGCACCCTTTCAACCAAAAACCCTCCGGAACCGTGAGGGTAGGCTCTTGACATGGCTTCAAAAGCTTAAATCCAGGAAGGAGACTGTCTCAAGTGACAGTGAGGGTGCAGAGTCGATGTCTTCTACGAGAAGGTCAGTGAAGAGGGGTAGGGGTTCCCCTTCTCCTTCTTTGGAAAGATCTTCAAAGGCCTCAAAAAAGACCCCCAGTGAGTCTGAGAGCCAAGGTCCCAGCAAATCTCCTCACAAAAGTGTAAAGGAGAGGGAAGGACCAACTACGCCTTCTACAGGTGAGAAGACTGCCACAGCCTTCAAAACACCTTCATCTCAGTCTTCTGAGAGGAGTTCAAAGTCCTCGACGACGAAGAAGTCGACGGCGGAAGTTCCGTCGACGAAAACACCGAAATCAGGTTTGACGCCGTCGAAGACACCGTAGACAGGGGGTTCGTCTACGAAGCTACCGTCGACGGCGGGGTCCTCACCGTCGACGGAGAAACAGAAGATGACGAAGGTGCCGGAGACGAAGGTGCCGTCGACGTCGAAGGTGCCGTCGACGTCGAAGGTGCCGTCGACGTCTAAGGTGCCGTCGAAGACGACTAAGGTCCCGTCGACGACTAAGACTACAATGGAGTCAATGACGATGGTGCCGACGTCGATGATAACGATGATGATGACTATGTCGACGGCGACGGTCTCGTCGACGAGGGCGTCGACGACTTCTACTGTGACAGTGACAACAGTTGGCGTGTCGACAGTTTCATCATCGACGACGCCAATCTCGACGACGCGGATACAACCGTCGACGACAGAACCAACGATATTGTCCACAGAAAAGAGGATTACCATTTCTGTGACGCGGATCACGCCAGAAATGACTTCTCCGAGGAGTGTGTCTCCCCTTTTGCCGACCACGCTCCTTCAAGAAGGAGAGTCGGAGGAGGATGAACAGGATGCTTACAGCTATGCCAATAGTCCCTCCCAGCTTTTTGTCAAATGCCAGGACACTGACTCAGAGGGCGAATACGGCCACGAGGAGGTTGGTCATCTTCAGCTGCAGCAGCAGCAATCTGAACAGGAAATGGTTACAGTGCCAGCTTCTTTCCTTTAAGATCTACATAAGATGCTGCAGGACTATAAATCTAAGGCAAGTAGGCCTCTTCCAGTTCAGTTCCGTCAACACCTGCTACGTCTACAGGGGCTCCGGCTTAATTTGTGACGCCTCATTTTCCGGCTCAAGCTTCCCCTCAGCCTCAAACGTCCTTCCATCAGGATTCCTCTGGATTACAAGAGGGCCATAATGATGATTTCTCGGATGAGGACCAGCAGTCTCTAATCCCGATACGGAATATGATGAATATGTCATTGAACATCCCTCCTCACCAGTTCCCGACCCGGCGGACTCCCCGCCAGCGGACATTGGGGGCTTCCATCAGCTGATGGAGAGAGCTGCTGCAAGATTTAAATTGGCGATGCCTAAAGTTACTACAGATTGTTTCTTATATGATTTTAAGGAACCCTTTCGGAAAACTACTAGGTCCATTCCTATTGTGGATCACCTATGGAAAGAGGGCATAAAGGCTATGAAACACCCGGCGAAGGTGGTCCCGGTGGTACCGCGTCTAAATAAAAAATACAAGGCGACCGATGATGCTCCTGCGGCCTTAACAGGTCACCCAAGGCCAGACTCTGTGATCTCGCAGGCGGCGCAGAGAAAATCACGTAACCCTTCTGCCCCACTAACAACTCCTCCGGACAAGGAAGGGAGGAGGTTGGATAACGTGGGAAAGAGATTCTCATCTATGGCAAGTTTGCTGGTGCGAGCGGCTAATGCCCTAGCGATCCTGGGTAGGTACGACCGCCAGCTCTGGTGCGATGTCGCCCCATACCTTGACCAGCTGCCTCCGGAATCTACGTCTGAGGCGAAGAAGATTTTACAGTAAGGAGAGGCGACGTCGATGGAAATCCTCGACTGTGCAATGGATATTGCAACAACTGCATTCCGTTCATTGGCTGGAGCGGCAGTACTCCGTCGCCAAGGATGGCTTAAGGCTACTTGGTTTCGGCCTGAGATCCAGAAAAAGGTCTTGGATCTCCCCTTTGATGGAGAAGCATTGTTCGACAAACTCATTGACGAGACCCTGCAGGTCATAAAGAAGGACACAGAGACTGCCAGGTCCTTGGGGACCCTTCAATACAGAAAGTCTCCTTTGAAGGGATCCAGAGGCAGGGGTGGTAATTACAGAGGATCATTCAAACAGCAACGCTATTCCACCACGGGCTCAGGTTCCCTGCAATACCGTCAGCCTTATCAGCAGCGGCAGGGCCAGTCTACCAATTACTCCAGGCCTTACAATAAAGGAAAGCTGGCTGGACGAGGACGGGATTCGTCCAAGCGCCAATAGCGGCCTCCTGGCTCTTCCTACTGGACCCTCCTTCAGGAAGTCATCAGTTGGAGGCAGGGTCAACGAATACCTTCAAAACTGGTCCAGGATAACATCGGACCGTTGGGTGCTCAACATCATTCGGAAAGGGCATACCTTGGAATTCAAGCAAGTCCATCCACCCAAGCCCCCGGCAGCCACTCCATCGAAACACCAGCGTCTCCTTCGGCTCGAAGTTCAACAGATGCTCGGGAAGGGAGCGATAGAGCTGGTTCCCTCAAACCAAAGGGGTCAAGGATTTTATTCCAGGTTCTTCCTGGTGAGGAAGACGCTAGAGAAGTGGCACCCCATTTTAGACCTCAGGGGGCTAAACACCTATCTCATCCCTCTGTCCTTCCGGATGGTGTCTCTCCAGGACATCTTGAAGCTTATCAGCCCGGGGGATTTCATGGCCACGCTCGATCTCGAGGATACCTATTTCCACGTTCCGATTCACCCAGTGCACAGAATGTTTCTGCGATTCACAGTAGCCAAGAGCCATTACCAGTTCAGGGTTTTACCCTTTGGACTCCACTCAGCCCCAAGGATTTTCACAAAGGTGGTGGCGCCAGTAGCAGCTTTCCTGCAAAAACACCACTTTCAGGTCTTCCCCTACCTGGACGACTGGTTACTGAAAGCTCCGTCAAGGGAAGCAGCGCTGAAGGCTGTTCAAGCTTGTACCAATTTATTTCAGAACTTGGGACTCACTCTGAACAACGAGAAGTCTTGCCTGGCCCCGTCCAGAAGAGCTCGTTTCCTGGGAGCCATCTTGGATTCGAAGCTCTCAAGAGCTTTTCCTACTCAGGAAAGGAGACAGAAATTACAAACCATGGCCCAAGACTTACAAACAAGAAAGTCTCTTTCAGTACGCCGCTACAAGTCCCTGCTGGGAGTAATATCGTCATGTATCCCACTAATTCCCCATTGCAGACTGAACATGCGTCCTTCACAGGAGCAACTATACAATCAGTGGAAACAGGTCCACGGTTCATTCGAGGACAGGGTGAAGGTCACTCCAGAGATGAAGGAAGCGGCCTTATGGTGGACAGATCAAAACAACTTGTCCCAAGGTCTATCCTTCGCAAACGACCCGTCTCCACAAGTGGTAACAACGGACGCGTCATTGGAGGGTTGGGGAGCAGTGATGCAGGACCTACATGTCAGCGGTCACTGATCACCCCAGGAGAAACGCCTCCACATCAACCTGTTGGCACTCAGGGCGATACGACTGGCTCTACAAGCTTTCCTTCCTCGCCTGGAAGGTTCACAAGTGCTTATCAGGACGGACAACACCACGGCCATGCAATATGTGAACAAGGAAGGAGGAACCAGATCGCGCCCATTGCCGCAAGAAGCTCAGCAGGTCTGGGAATGGGCGATCCTCCACAGGATGTCACTGAAGGCAGAACGCTTGCCGGGCGTCCTAAACTAAAACGCCGACCGACTGAGCAGGTCATCCTCGATCAGCCACGAATGGGAGTTGAATCAGAGAGTCTTAGAACAGGTCTTCAGCCTGTGGGGCAGGCCGGACATCGATCTTTTTGCCACTCCGACCAACAAGAAATGCCAGTCTTACGCAAGCAAGCTTCCCCCTCGAGATTCACTGGGAAATGCGCTTTCGATAGCTTGGTCGAAGACATTTGTCTACGCTTTTTCTCCCATTCCACTGATATCACGACTGATCAGGAAACTCAAGGTGGAGCCGTGCAGAATGATCCTGATAGCCCCGGCTTGGCCGAGGCAGTTCTGGTACATGGAGCTCCATCTGTTGTCGTTAGCTCCTCCCTTACTTTTGAGGATTCTGCCGGACCTTCTCACTATGTCCGACGGACAAATTTGGCACCCAGATCCATAGTCGTTACACCTGACTGCATGGCTCCTGAACAGCGAGAGTTTATGAACCTGCCCTTGTCAAAGGAGATTAAGGAAGTTCTATCTCAAGCAAGGGCTCCTTCAACGAACAGGACTTACTGCCTTAAGTGGAAAAGATTTTGTTGTTGGTGTAGGAAACAAAGCATTGATCCTTTCAATTCCAAGCCTCATCAGATCCTACCTTACCTGCTGTCCTTGGCCAAGTCGGGACTAGCTCATTCATCAATTAAGGTCCATTTGGCTGCTTTGTCACGGTTCAGAAGGACAGGATCCGGTCCTTCCATGTGGTCTTCCAGGATAATCAAACAATTTCTTAAGGGCTTGTTCAGGGTCTATCTACCAGTGAGACCGCCCCCTCCTACATGGCATTTGAATCTGGTCCTTTCTCAACTCATGAAGGGTCCGTTTGAACCATTTTTGATACAACACAGTTTGGACAGTGGACCACTCTTATTTTCTCAAAGCACCAACCCAAATATCACCAACATATTATAATTTTCAATGAAATAGCGTGCAATTCTCAAATGCTCCCTGTCCTGAAAGCATATCCCAAAACTTGGAAAGAAAGTCTATGTTTTTGTCAAAACTGAGAAAGCACTGCTTCAAAGATAAATCTCCACCAAACATAGGAGATAGATAGGTCGTTGAACTGTCCTGTTATAAAGACGCTGAATCGTGATTGAAAAAGTTCAAGGTTCTTTTAATAATCCATTTATAGAAACCAGCCAACACGTTTCGTTCTGTCAAGCAGAACTTCTTCAGGGCTGTAAATCATAAAAAAGGAGACATACAAAAACCAATATAAGTGCGACAAAAACACAACATGTGCATATACATTTATAGATAAATATAAAAAGTTGCAACAAAACAGTGCCCACATAAAACAACTTGTATCTAAAAAATACAGCATTTGATAAATAAAGGCATTATCTAACCTTTTATTTCTAATTTGTGTACCGAGTACTTACTTATTTCATATTACACCCTAATAGCCAACCTGTCACTATGACTATGTTTTTGCAATGGGTGCACTTTAACTAATCTAATATCTTCTGACAATGTTTTGTCTTAGAAAATTTGATTTCATATCAAAATCACATGTATCAGCGTCATTTTGTATTGCAACCATCAGAAATGCAAGCTGTAGGAACCATCCCGCACATAACATGTCAACACAACCCTGGGTCAACTCAGGTAATATAATATCAAAACAGTTGGTTAACCATAGGGTATATTAATACTAGGATGATAAAAAGAGAAGACCCTCTTCAAGTAACTACCAGTATTTCATGAGTTGTATAGAAGGGCTAAGTAAATGTTCCTAACATTATTTCCATAATACAATATTCAAAACATTCTCCATTTAGAATTCGCATATCCCTTGGAACAATCCCTGATCTTGGATGGTTCTTCCCAAGCTGTCACATCTAATTTGATACATGGTACCATGACAATTCACCCCCCCATTGTCATGGTACCATGTATCGAACTAGATGTGACAGCTTGGGCAGAACCATCCAAGATCAGGGATTGTTTCAAGGGATATGCGAATTCTAAATGGAGAATGTTTTGAATATTGTATTATGGAAATAATGTTAGGAACATTTACTTAGCCCTTCTATACAACTCATGAAATACTGGTAGTTACTTGAAGAGTGGGTTCTCTTTTTATCATCCTAGTATTAATATACCCTAGGGTTAACCAACTGTTTTGATATTATATTACCTGAGTTGACCCAGGGTTGTGTTGACATGTTATGTGCGGGATGGTTCCTACAGCTTGCATTTCTGATGGTTGCAATACAAAATGACGCTGATACATGTGATTTTGATATGAAATCAAGTTTTCTAAGACAAAACATTGTCAGAAGATATTAGATTAGTTAAAGTGCACCCATTGCAAAAACATTGTCATAGTGACAGGTTGGCTATTAGGGTGTAATATGAAATAAGTAAGTACTTGGTACACAAATTAGAAATAAAAGGTTAGATAATGCCTTTATTTATCAAATGCTGTATTTTTTAGATACAAGTTGTTTTATGTGGGCACTGTTTTGTTGAAACTTTTTATATTTACCTATAAATGTATATGCACATGTTGTGTTTTTGTCGCACTTATATTGGTTTTTGTATGTTTCCTTTTTTATGATTTACAGCCCTGAAGAGGTCCATTTGAACCAGTCCATCGTTCTGACATGAAATATTTTTCGTGGAAATTGGCTCTCCTCCTTGCTCTCACGTCGGCTGGGCGTGTTGGAGAATTACAGGCTTTGGCCATCCAAGAGCCTTTCCTTCCATTCAAGAGAAACACTGTGATCATGAGGACTAATCCTAGGTTCATGCCAAAGGTTCCCTCGGATTTCCACTTGAATGAACCGGTCATTCTGAAGGCGTTCTTTACTCAACCTTCTACGCCAACAGAAAAAGCATTGCATTCGTTGGATGTGCAACGATGCTTGAAATTCTATTTGGAACGAACTAAAGGTTTTCGAAAATCTTCTCAACTATTTGTAGCCTTCTGGGGTCCTAATAATGGCCTTCCGCTCTCCAAACAGGGTGTTTCGAGATGGATCACAAGTGCCATTCTACATTGTCACAAGGCTGCAGGAAAACCTCTGACTGGAAAGATCCGAGCACATTCCACAAGATCTGTGGCTTCTTCAACAGCCCTCTTCGCGGGGGTGCAGATTAAGGATATTTGCAGAGCTGCTACCTGGAGCAGCGTTCACACCTTTACCAAGCATTACTGCTTGGAATCTCTGCAACAAGATGATGCAGCAGTAGGACAGGCTGTCCTGAGGAACCTCTTTCACTAAGGGTGAGCTTTCCTTTCTTTCCCACCTTCCGTCTTTCACATTTTGTATCTAATGTCATGTTGTCTATTGCTATAATTTACGATGCAAAATATGAATATCTTGCCAACTGCTTGCTATTCTGATACAAAGCATGGGAATCTATGAAAGTTCCAATACTGGAGTATGAAAACAAGTTACTTACCTGTAACTTTAGTTCCCCAGTATTGGTAACTTTCATAGATTCCCATGCGCCCACCCACCTCCCCGAGGAAAGCTCAGCCTACAACAGATATGGTGTCTAAGTACACAACGGCTACGAAAATCTGAGGCTATGAGGTTCCTTCAGGAAGGTTCTAAGTGGTGAGGCACTTCTGATTGGCTGATGCCAAAGTTTGGTCTCTTTTATACAAAGAGGGTGATATGCTACAAACTGGAATGAGGCCTAGGCCTTTTTCCATTGTCTTTTGTACCTACAGCTATGGTATTTTTGTTACCGAGACTCCCATTCCGACGACGGGGAATGATACAAAGCATGGGAATCTATGAAAGTTACCAGTACTGGGGAACTAAAGTTACAGGTAAGTAACTTGTTTTCTTCCTTTGGGAGTGGACGGCCCGTAGTTCTTCCTCTGCGAGTCGGGTCCAAGCTGTCCCTCTGCGAGCCTGGGTGCGAACTGTTCATAAGGCACACTACATGAGTATTGAAAAGCCATTTTGTGATTCAGTCCGTCAGCTGGCATCTGTCAGAGGCATTTCTGAAAACATACCTGAGTTCTTTCTCTGAGAGATACCCCTTTCACGCCGCATCTCCCCACATTAGCAGGTAACACACTCTCTTCCCACATCACTAGCATACCCCCAACAACCTTCTTGGACCCGGAAGTGTCCCTGTGCGGTTGGACAAATAAGAATCTTAGTCATGTATAGATTTACATATAAAACATTTTATTTAAACAAAACAACAACAAATAAAACTATGTACAGCCGTGGCATGTCTTCACTGAAAGAGTGAAAGAGAAGAGAGAAAGAGTGCACTACAAGGAAGAGAAACAGTGTGAGTGAGAGAAAGATGGAGAAAGCGAGAAAGAATGAGATACGAGGAAGAGAGAGAATCAGTGTGAGAGAGGGAGAGAGAAAGAGGAAGAGAGAACGAGTGAGAGGAAGAGAGAGTGAGAGAGAAAGAGTAAGATACAAGGAAGAGAGAAAGAGAAACAGTGTGAGAGAGAGGATGACCGAGAGAAAGAGTGAACTACAAGGAAGAGAGAAACCGTGTGAGAGAGAAAGACGGAAAGAGAGAGTGAGATACGAGGAAGAGAGAGAGAATCAGTGTGAGAGGAAGAGAGAAATAATGAGAGCGGGAAAGAGTGAGAGAGGAAGAGAGAGAGTGAGAGAGGAAGAGAGGGAAAGAGTGAGCAAGAGAAAGTGAGAGAGGAATAGAGAAAGAGTGAGAAAGAGGAAGCCAGCCAAAGAGAGAAAGAGTGAGACATAGAAGAAGACAACAAGAGAAATAGTGAGAGAGACCGGAAGAGAGAGATAGAGAGAAACAGTGTGAGAGAGAGGAGAGAAAAAAAGAATGAGATAAAGAAAAAGAGAAAGTGAGAGAGAGAGAAAGGAAGAGATAGAGGGGGAGTGTTGAGACTGGAGAAAATCTCTGCAGCTCACCTTTGTGCCACCTGTGTGTCTCCAGCAACGTGCCGTAAGATAGTGCAGCCCTCAAGTTTAGTGATATGAAAGGTAGTATAGAATTAGTAATTGCAGAGTACATAAAACTGCACACGTCTAATTCTATTTTTTGGTAATGCGCAATAAGGGTGGTGCACCCCATCCACTCCCACAGCCTGGATGTGTCTGTGTGCTCTTGTGCGCACAGACTGCTGCACACTATCCACTCCCACCGCCCAGAGGTGACTGCCCGCTGCTGCCGAAAGAAGTCTCTCTGCTCACCTTCCGCCACCGGCGTGTGTGTAAGAGGTCCACCACGTGCCGAATCAACCTCCTCAGCGGTTGCGTACACGCGGTCCAGCTGAACTCACAATTCAGATTGGGTGTTAATTGTCAAGATGGCCATGCATCATCGCAGATTTTTCACGCGTTTAGCTCTGGTGGTGTTGGGGGGTGTACGTTGATTCATGATTCACAGCCTGTTAGATAAAAAGCAAGATAAGATTGTGTGTCATGACTCATGTGAACTCGGACTATCTTGAGAACGATCTTTAGCTATTTCAGCTGCAATAGTTCTTTCTTGATTAATCTCTTTGTTCAACATTTGGAGATCATTTAGAAAATGGGTTAATTCAATGTGATCTTTACATGCATTGAAAGAATCCTCATAGCAGTCACAATGTCCAAGTAATTCCATTTCAGTCCGCCAAGGTTTGAAGAGTTGCAGAAGAGCTAAATACAAAACTCTCTTTTGTCTGGAGTATCACAACTTCATTTCCTGTGATTAATCAGATTTCCTTTGTCATGCTTTACCAAACATACTTCAGATCCAATTACAGCGTATTTTCCTTCATTTGTATTTTCTGTGACATTTTTGTAAAAACTATAATGTTGCAGTATTTCATTCATATAGACATATGTTTTTCAGGTATGGACTTCTATTTGGATAGTACGTATCCAACATATTTGTTTTCAGGATATCTGTACTTTCCGGTTCATTCAGCGCCAAGTATTCAATTTCTTGTACAGATTTCAAAACTTGATTTCATGCTGCAGGAAGACCAAGACTTATCCAGATGATCCCTCTTGACTTTGAATATAAAATTGCAGATGTCAATTGATCTGAACATTTGTAGGATCCAATTTCTCGATGTGAAAGCATCTTCAAGCTGAAGCTGTACAATTTTTTGCCACGTGTCCTATCCTGTGAAATTTCTTCCCACATTTCTTTCAATTCTGTCTTCTCAGAGGTGGTAATATATGACGTGACATAGCGAGCAACAGCAATTGCATTATCTCCAACATATTATATGTCCATATTTGCATTCCACATTTTCAAAATCACCGGATTGTAATCCTTAATGTACTTCGATTCTTCTGTTCTTTCTAAATTATAAGTATTTTTGGATGATTTTCGAGTGTTGGTATGCCTCACTGCTGACATAAAACTGTTCACTCTTCCTTTGGAAATTACTGGACGTGGAAAATGTGTCCTTTGACTTGTATTTCTGTTGGCAATACTTTCCACATCGATGACTTCCATATGCAAATACTCCTCACTAATCGAAGGGAGTCTGGTGCTGTGGTTGCTGCAACGAAGTTGGGGTCACTCCCATTCAGGACTCAGGGCACAGTTCCACATGTGGGATTGGCTTGTGTTGAACCGGGTTAGTGGCACCACTTGTCACGCCTTTTGTTGTACAGGGTTAGTGGCACCATGTGTCGCCTACCTTGCATATGGAAATCTGCCTTACTGATCGAAAGGAGCCTGGTGCTGTGTTCGCTGCCACGGACTTGGGATCACTGCCATTCCGGACTCAGGACACAGTTCCAATTGTGGGATTAGTTTGTGTTGAACAGGGTTAGTGGCACCACGTGTCGCCGGCCTTCCATATGGAAATGTGCCTCACTGATCGAAGGGAGTCTGGTGCTGTGGTCGGTGCTATGGATTTGGGGTCACTGCCATTCAGGAGTCAGGACACAGTTCCACATGTGGGATCTACTGTGCCGATGATGCGTCATCCGGGCAGGCCGTACTGGTAACAAGGTCTGTTACCTAGTGGACTGCGTCATCTGCAGTCTCGAGTCGCTCTGAATTGTGAGCCCTACTCACCGCAGTGTAGGCTGGAGGCAGCGGTCAGGAAGGGCACACAGCCACGTCGTGTTGATTTGAGCAATGTCTGTTGCTTCCTGGACTGCGTCATCTTGAATCGCGACTTGATCTGTATTGCGAGCCCTACTCACCGCAGTGTAGGCCGTAGGCAGCGGTCAGGAAGGGCCCACAACCACGTGTTGTTGACTTGAGCAATGTCTGTCACCTACTGGACTGCGTCATCTGCAATCGCGGCTCGATCTGAATTGTGAGCCTTCCTGTCCACAGTGTATATCGAAGGCAGTAGTTTGTACAGACATAAGTCCGCGGTGCTGTGCCGCTGGGGGCCGTTGTGTGGCAGAAGCCAGCAATCGGCTGAGGAGGCTGGTGGTCACGAAGGCGGCCTCATGGCAGGGGGAGGGGCGCCGCCTTAGCAGACCCTTTGGCCTTCCCACAAGTGAACCACGCCCAGATCTCCGGCCTATTTATTCACACTCCTACTCCGAAGTGGCGTACGTTAGACCAGCCCACTCCTGTTACTCTTATGCTTACAGGGGGGGAACGACACAGCTACATGACTGAGATCTTCCCTAGTGTTTGACGTAACATAGTTGGGTCCACTTTCCACAACACTACAAGCACCAATAGTATTTGTGCACATGGAGAGGTGTGTGGTCTGCATACTGAGATGTGTCCAGCACATCACTGCTACACTTTGCATTGTGTGCTTTGTTATTCATGGTTGAATTGCTTCCTTCACATATAGTTTGTTCACACCGTCCCAATATTCAGCTATTGTGTGGCTGAGGGGCCATGCTGTTTTCGGAAAGTTTGCTGTCTTGTTCTGTGCTGCCTCGGTGGTGGAGGGAGGGAGGGAGGGAGGGGATGGGCGGTCCTGGGGGTGATGGTGGGTATTGTGGCATTCTTGGGTGTCGGAGCTGCTTGATCAGTAGGCATGTGTTGGTCCTCAGATGTGGCACTGGGCTGGGCTCCCTTTCATAATGTATGTAGTAGTTTAATATTTAAAAAACAAGAAGACATGTAGTTTAAATAACAAATACAAAAAATTACATAAACTATTTTTAGGATATTAAAGTTACAAAATATAACTTTCTTTTTTCAAAATTACTGAGATAAACAGGTTTTTTGAACTTTTTAATTAGAAATTAGTATTTAAATAACCTTTGAAATTCCCAAAAAAATAGGTCTCAGGAATATTAAAGTTAGAAATTAGTATTTAAAAAAACAAATCAAATTTACTGAAAAAACAATTGCCACATTTCCCAACATTGAGCTATTATATGGCTAAGGCACCATGCCGTTTTTGGAGGGTTCACTGTCCTGTTCTGCATTGCCTTGTAATTTGTAAAACGCGTTATCACTGTCAGGTCTCTAAGCGCTGTGAGAGGGTACTGCCTTTGCCTGGGTGGAGATGGTATAAACTAGCATGTGCCCCATGCCTCCGAAAATAGTACTGTCTTGAGCTTCTTCCTAAAGGGGAGCAGAGAATGCTCCTTACGTACATTCTCTGGCAGCTTGTTCCAGATTTGGGGGATGCAAGTAGAACAGGCTCTTCCTCCGAAGGAGGACAGGAAGAAACGAGGGCAGACCAACAGGCTGGCCTCTGATGACTGTAGTGTTCGACTTGGATTGTATTTGTCTAGGCTATCTTTAATATGCCTCGGGCTTGACCATATATGGCTTTATGTGCAATGCAGAGGCCTTTAAAATGTGTTCTCTGCCTGATTGGAAGCCAATGTAGCTGGCGTAAAAGGGGGGTGGCATGAGTTTGTCTAGGCACTCTGAAGATTAGTCTGGCGGCGTCATTCATGATAGCCTGTAATCTGGCCAATAGTTTTCCCGGGAGGCCGATGTACAGGAAGTTGCCTTAATCTAATCTCGAGATAATCAAGGCTGATACAGACAGTCTGAGTGTGTCAAAGGTGAGAAGGGGGCAAGTTTACATAGCGGTCTTAGCAAGCCGAGACATGTGCCCACTATTTCTGACACCTGCTGGGTCAAGGACAGCTTGGCTTCGACTTTGATACCCAAGCTTTTTACGGCCAAGGCTGGCTCTGGATATTTGCCTAGCTCTTGTGGCCAGAAGAGATCATTCCACGGGTTGGCGTCAGTGTTGACGGCCAGATACTCTGTCGTGTCTGGATTGATTTTAAGGGAATTGGCCGATATCCAATTAACTGTACATTTTTTAATATTGTGAATTCTTGAATGGGCAGTCGGGGAGTAATCTATCCGAATGATAATTTGGGTGTCATCGGCATAATTGTAGATCTGGCACTCCATCTGACTCAGCACCGCTATCGGGGGTTGGAGGTAGGCATTGAAACGGAGGGGTGACTTTGCCGAGCCCTGAGATACCCGCTACACAGGGAAGTGTGTCTGGATCGGACACATAGTAAGTCAGCTGTACTCTCTGGGAACAGCCCTTCAAGAAAGATGAAAACCATGCTAGGGCCGTACACTGGATGCCCAGATCTTAGATCCGTGACATGAGTTGGTCGTGATTGACCGTGTCGAATGCTGCGGATAAGTCCGGCAGGATCAGGGCACATGTTTTTTTTAATTCTGCCCTCAGTCTTAGTTCGTCAAGTACTGACCGCATAACCAATTCCGTGCTATGGTGGGCCCTAAATCCTGCCTGGTTGAATTGTAAGAGATGGTTGTCCTCGAGGTGCTTTGATAATGAAAGTAGTAAATGCTGTTCCAGTACTTTTGCGAGAAATGGGAGTTGGGAAATTGGCCGGAAGTTTTTTAAGTTCTTTATATCAGCACCAGATTTTTTTAAGAGCGGAATGACACGTGCCTTCTTACAGTTATTTGGGACATGCCCTGCTTCCAGGGATTGGTTAATGAGTGTTAAAATCTCTGCTTTTATCCCAGGAAAAGCCATCTTAAAAAACCTGGTGGGCAGGGGGGTCAGCCGGTAACCCATATTTCACTCGCCCTATTAGTAGAGCCAGTGAATCATGCGAGAGCAGGGGGAAGGTGGTGAGAGGTTTATCAAAGGAGGGGGGCGGGGGTACAGGTTCAGAAAAGCATAAGAGCGTAGGGGTGAGCTGGATTTCCATCAGAAGATCCTCCACTTTTGAAGTAAAGAGAGCCTGGAACTTATTACTATCTTCCCTACAGAACAAAGGCTTCTGTTCCTTATTTTGTCTTGGTGGTAGTAGGGAGCGGGGTGGTACGGGAAGGGAGGTCCTGAGAGTTGTGGCAGTAGGTTTTGTGTCCTTCTTGGGTGTCCTAAAGAACTATATTTTAAATGAACATTTAGAATTAGATGTTGGCATTAAAAAAAACATTGAAATTCACTGAAAAAAATAAATATAGGTTTCAGCCACGTTCTAGTTAGAAATTAGCATTTAAAAAACCTTTGAAATTCACTGAAAAAAGCAAACCATAGGTTTCAGGCATGATATAGTTAGAAATCAGCATTTAAAAAACCTTAGAAATTCACTGAAAAAAACTCAGCTTTCAGGCATAGTTAGTTGGACATTTGACTCATACAAAACTATAGAAATTCCCCTGTTATAGTTAGTTCAGCTAATTATAACTTGCGCCCCTACAAAGCACTGCTGATGACGTCACTCATGAATACAACACTATCATATGTACTCATACACCTTTACAGACACTCACGCAGCGCTAATCATTCATGGAGTTACTCACACACCTAGTCAGTCATGCAAATAATTAATCACACTTCGATTTACTGACCTATAAAGTTATACACACAACAGATCACTTATTCAAACAGAAACAAATACATCATTACTCTCTTATACAATCACTGATACAAGTAAACACTCATCTACACAGCCACTCTCACAATACCGGACTCTCACATATAGTCCTTTATATACTCCAACTCTCACATACACAGCCTTTTACATATGTAGTTACTTGGACATGTACCACTGAGATATCCGTTCACTCAGTTACACACCCATATACACACTGACCCACCCATACAGCTGTTTCCACATGCACTCTTGAACCCGTACACACAGTGAACCGACCACTCAAACATCTATGCACAGACTCACACACCTCCCACGCACCCACACATACACACCCATACAGATACTCTGACAACCAATCAATAACCCATATAGATCCTCATTTTGCTACTGTCCAACCCATGCAACCGCTTACACACCAACTGACAAACTAAACTGTGTGAATGTCTGTATCAGTCACTAACTCGTGCATTCAGTAAAGCACATGTAATCACTCACTTAAACAGTCAGTCACGCACCTCCTAAATCCTCCATCCAGACACTTATACACCCACTCAATCTTCAATACACCTAGGCATATATATATAATACATATTTAAACTTTATAGAAACACACATTCACTGGATGATGTCATCAGTGATGTCATTTGAGATGTCATCAGTGATGTCACTAACCATGTCATGAATGATGTAATATGTGACGTCATCAGTAGTGCATTGCAGGGGTGCGAGTTATAGTTAGCTGAACTAACTAAAACATGGGAATTTCTATGGTTTTGTACGACTGAAATGTCCAACTAACTATAACATGTCTGAAACCTATGTTTTTTTTCAGTGAATTTCTAAGGTTTATTAAATGCTAATTTCTAACTATACCATGCCTGAATATATATATATATATATTCACTGAAAAAACCATAGGTTTCACACCAGTTATAGTTAGGAATTAGCATTTAAAAAAACCTATTAAATTCACTGAAAAAACCATAGGTTCCACACCAGTTATAGTTAGCTGGAAATTTTACTGACATAAAACCATTGAAAATCCCACGTTATAGTTAGTTGGACTCACTATAACTAGCGCGTGTAATGCACTGCTGATGACGTCACATATTACATCACTCATGACATGGTCAGTGACATCACTCATGACATCACTGATGACACCATCCAGTGAATGTGTGCCTTTCTGAAAAATAAATGTTTTATATATGTATATGTAAAGGTCAATGGAAGAATAAATGTTTAAATAAGTGTCTTAATGGATTTTTTTTTTAAATGATTGGTTAACTGGTTAAGTGTATCATAGTGAATACATATATTAGCGAATATTGTTTAAATATTTAAATGTTTGTATCAGTGTTTCACTTTGTTTATAAGTGGCTGCATGGGTTGGTGAGTAGCTACATGTGTGTGTATATGGGTTATTAGATGTTTTTTTAGTATCAGTATGAGTGTCTGTATGGTTTGGTGGAGGTATTACTTAGCACATAGATGCATCAATGACCGACTCACTGTTTGTATGTGTTTGGAAGAAGGCATATGTGCAGGACTGTATGGATGGATGAGTGTGTATATGTGTGCGTTAGTGAGTGAATGACTGTCTCACTAGTGTCTTTATCAGTAACTGCATATGTTTTAATCTAGTATATGTGAGTATCGATGTATATAAGTGAGTATATGTGAGAGTGAGAGATTGTAAGAGTTCCTGTTTAAATAAGTATGTGTTTCTATAAGTGATTGTTTAAGAGAGTAAGTATGTGTAAGTTTCCTTAGAAGTAAGGTGGTAGTGTGTGTATATGCAAACAAATGGATGTTCAATAGTTTATTTGCATGTGTGAGTATGTGTGTGAGCAACTTTTGGAAGACTGTCGATGTGTTACAGGATGTATAGGTGTATCACTACATATGATGAGTGAGTATATGTATGAGTGACTACATAGAACTGTTGGTGAATTAGTGGATGTGTATATAAATGGTGGAATTACTGAATTGGTTGTTGTAACTGGTATGGGTATCTCCTTTTTTTTGAAAATTTTAGTTTCTATTTTTGAATATGTGTTTCAAGGGTTACAGTGAAAGGAGGTCTGTCACAAGGATGGTGTCATCAGTGATGTCATGAGTGATGTCACTGACCATGTCATGAGTGATGTATTATGTGACGTCATCAGCAGTGCATTACACGTGCAAGTTATAGTGAGTCCAACTAACTATAACGTGGGAATTTCAATGGTTTTATGTCAGTAAAATTTCCAGCTAACTATAACTGGTGTGAAACCTATGGTTTTTTCAGTGAATTTCATAGGTTTTTTAAATGCTAATTCCTAACTGTAACTGGTGTGAAACCTATGGTTTTTTTCTGTGAATTTCATAGGTTTTTTAACTGCTAATTCCTAACTTTTTATAGGGCCTCATACCTATGTGTTTTTTAGTGAATTTCTAAGGTTTTTTTCGCAAGTATCTATAGCTTAGAAAGGTATGTTTTTCTAAAAATGAATCCTATATTGTATATTAATATAATATATATTTTTTTAAAGTATATTCATTTTTTTTTATATTACACTCCGGAGCGCTCCCGGTGCATTGGAACCTACTTGTAGGTACTTAAATCAGCCACAGAACCCAAAAGCTCTTTTCAGGGCTACCCTACCTCTGATCACTCATAATGGGGGGGGGGGGGCGCTCCACCCGCCACCCCCCCCCCCCCTGCGAATTTTTAAAAAAAATATTTTTTGGGCCTATATGAGCCTCCTAAGCCCCCCTCAGAAAACCTAGGGGGTCAGGGGCTGTCTACCGAGCCCCCTTCTACCCATTCCCAACGTTGTTTGTCCTCCTTCTTGTATCTCAATTGTACCGAAACACAAAATGGAGGACTCCCGTAATGCTGCCGGGGCGCGCACCGGTAAGCGCTCCCTAAAAAAAGGTGGGAAAGTAATTTACAGAAAAACCACTGCAGACACTTTCACCAAATATAGAATAGGCCCTACTACATAGCAGTCCCTACCATTTTCCCAAATTTGGTGGAATTCCATTGAGACATTTAGGATGTAGGCCTGTCTAAATATCCTGAGGTAAATTACATGACCAAAACACATTTGAAGTGTTAAAATGTACAACCAATTAAAAAGTTACTTTCATTTTCTACGATTATTTCCTGACATTTGATTGGTTATGTACATGAATATATATAAAAAAGAGAGTGAAACACAGCCATTTTGACTACTACTTCCTGAAGTACATTTGAAAAGGAATTACACTGAGAACTTCAACTGCTTTCTCAAAGGTAAGTTGTTATTTTGGAAAGTGAAGTATGTTGTGCACTTTAAGTTAATTTGAGAAAAAATATTCTGATAGTTATATACTATCCCTCTGTAATAGTTATAGATTGAGATAGGCTTCTCTGTTATAGTTATGGATTGAGTTAGGCTTCTCTTGTATAATTATAAATTTACTTAGGCTTTATCACATACACTTTTTTATATTTATAATTCCAGCCTAATACCATGCACTGCCCAAAGATAACTTCACTGTTAAAAAATCAAAACTACCTGTCTGAACTTAAACCCAACAGTGCCCTATCTCTACTGATATATTTATTTTTTATGCAATTTACAGCAACAAAATGGAAGGAGAACAGAATATTTCTTTTGAAATTGTTTTGGACAACAACCCTGAAGAAAAAATTGCTGAGAATGATAACTTTGATTTTATGGATGAGTCTCTGGACCATGAATTAGTTCAGTGTGTGGAATCAATAGAATCACAGAATGAAAATGAGGACATTCCAGACAATATATTGTTAGAAGTTTTATTAAATTATGAAAAAGAATCCGAAGAATAAATGTATATTTAATAATCAAAAATTGTTAGAGACATTATTCATTTTTATATGTAATTCATCAAGTAGTTCCAAAATGTTTATAATATAAAGTGAGACTTATAGTATACTGTGCAACTTTTTTGTGTTACATAGTAAATTTGCTCATAGTTACTTCCTTTCTCCCACTATATTATCTCCAATGTGTATTTAACATCTCTTTATCATCTCCTGCCTCCATGTTGTTTCTGCTTTCCTGACAGACTATGGTATGAATTCCATATACCACAATAACTTCTGTAACAACATGCAAGATATCTACAAAGGAGACAGTATATATTAAATTTTAGACTCTGCATTGGTACCTACATGTTGGTATTTAAATAAAAAATAAATAAATAAAAAGAACAAATAATAAACATACAATTTTTGAAAAGTCTGTCATTCTTTTTTCCCTATGGTACGCTCCCTGGTGCGCTCCCCGGTGCGCGTACAGGGCGCTCCCCCCACGCAAAACGGAAAAAAAAAATGTTTTGCCCCGCGGGGCCCTTTTATAGCCCCCACATCAAACCTAGGGGGTCAGGGGCGGTCTACCATGCCCCCTTATGGTCATTTCCCCCTTTGTTTTGGCCACCTCTTGTGTCTCGATCCTACCGAGACACAAGATGGCGGCCGCTCCGGACTGTTTGGAATGTTTACAGACACCCGAGAGCCAATCAGCTTTCCGCTCGCGAACTCGCGTAGCGGGCTGGTACTCGCCCCGGTGCGCGTACCGGGGCGCGCTTACAGATATATATATTTTTTTGAACCTAAATTACTCAAAATCCACTGGAGCACATATCTTGAGATATAGCAAAGGCACATCGGGCTACCAGTCCCTACAATTTTGCCAAGTTTGGTGGAAATCCATTCAGCCGTTCGGGCTAAAAGTGAGTTCGACCGCCCTATGGAAATTAACATGGGGAAAACACGTTTTGGGACCCCCCTTTTATCTCGGACCCCGCTTGACGAATCCCCCCCAAACTTTTCAGGGAAGGACCGGAGCTCGACGAGGCAAATTTGAGGAAATTTTCAGGCAGATTCGTCAACCGGCGCCAAAGTTATTCCAAATAGAATTTTGAGATTTTGCATTGAAAAAAATCCTAACTATAACTACCTACTGGCGACCGCCAGTAGGTAATATATCTCCTACTGGCCGTCGCCAGTAGGTAGTTATAGATAGGACCCAGTTACTATAGGAAAAGGACAACATTCTATTCCCAATAATTTTGGCGCCGATTGACCAATCCTCGCGAAATTTTCAAAACTATTTTTTTGTTGACATCCGCTCCTATGTTGAAAGTTTGGGGGTGATTTGTGAAGGGGGGCCGAGAAAAAAGGGGGGTCCCAAAACGTGTTTTCTCCATGTTAATTTCCATCGGAAACTTTAGACAAGGCTACAGGTCGAACGGGTGAACGGAATTACCCCAAATTTGGCAGGGAGAAGGGTCTTGGTCTAGAAAGCATACTTTTGTTTATTTGGTGTAAATCCGTTCAGTAGTTTTTGAGAAATATCAAAAGGTACAGATATCGAAATTTGGGAATTCTTCCATCTGATTGGCTGAGGCGTTACGAGCAGGAGCTAGCTGCTTATTGGCTGCGAGGGGTTGCAACTAGAAAGTGTTGGCCGCCATTTAGTGATTCCGTTGAAGCGAGTAATGGGAAAAAAGGGTGAACAAAGTGGGAAATAGGAGGGTAGGAGCACTGTAACCGCTGTGGGGTGTTTAGGGTGTGCTATAGAGGGGGTGCGAAGTGAAGTATTTACCCCTACCGGTGCGAAAGTGGTGGGTTACGGAAATTAAGTGAGGTATTGCCTAGAGTCTGACACTGCTAAGGTGAGCTGGTGTGGGACTCGGGGATTAAAGTGTGAGCTCAAATTGTGTTTCTTATGCTGTGAAGTCATTTGCCATGGCCGCTGCACTACACCTGTGGAAGTAGTGTCAGCATGTGTTTATACCTACTAGGACGAACTACTGACCCGTTCTGGTCTGAAAGTCCTGGAGTATGGAAAATATGTAAGGTATTGTCTAGAGTCTCATGGTGCTAAGCTGAGCTGCTGCCGGACTCTGGGAGGAAAGCGTGAGGCTAAACTGTGTATGCTATGCTGTGAAGTCATGTGCTCTGGGTGCTGTACCACAAGTATTCAACTTGTATATGGTGCTTAGGTGGTGTTGTATAGGGAGTGCGAAGGTAAATCAATACGGTATTTGTAAAGTGCAAACTACTCACACTTATGGGTGAGTAGAGCCGGGGATCAAAGCTAGAGGTCTGTGCTGCAAAGTGAGATGGTCTGGCCCCTGTGCCACAGCTGTGTGGAGAATACATTTTGTCGAGGGTCCGGGAGTTGCAGTTATCTGGGCTCAAAATAGCGGCCTAAGTTGTAAGTAATAGGGAGGCTCTAAAAAGAGCCCGTGTGTTAATTAGTTGTAGCTACAAATAAGTGCGAATGCACAGCTTCAAGTTATTCAGGAAAACTCGGTTTCCATGATCTGTGAAGTGTACTCCATCAGTTCCGTACATATTTGCCATATCAAAACGTATGTTGTTGTTGTAGATGGAGCCCATTTTGGGGTCTCTGAGGTATGCAGACACAGCTTTGTTGACTTTCTTCCAAGTTTTTCAAAAAAAATTTTTTAACTCTTTATTAGTGGCTACATTGTACAAATGATGTCTTATCATTGCCTTTAGTTACATAATGCAGTCCATTTTGCTTTTTTTGTTATTCGCCTCCACCTCCTCCTAGCAGGCTGGATACTGGTGTCTAAACAAGTATCATTTCCTAAGCCGCGGGAATACCAACCGTAAGTACCTTCGTATAGTATATGCGGGAAAGCAGCAATTTGTTCATCAACACTATGCAACACAGCTTTTTATGTCCAAACGTGCCTGGGCTGATCACAATTACTCAAGCCTTTTAATCTGTCCCGCCTCCCTCAACCTTCCCACTCCCCATCCTCACGTCTCCTGGTGTGTCCAATCTAGAGGATTACATCTCATTATGGAAGTCTCAATAAACTGAACAAAGAACATATAGGGTCCATTTGGCTCCATCCTGCGTGGCCCTGGGGTCCTACACATTCGCAACACATTCGCCACACTCGTAGCCCGGCCAGTCCTTTATGACCCTTCTGCTTGCGATGGTTCTAATTCCATCTCTTCTAGGTCTAACAACATATGCTCCCAATCCTGTGCAATTGGGTACTTCGGCTGCCCTCTTTGCTCCTCTCGGCACAAGACTGCTCCCTCTGCCTTACCCCATTGCAGCAAATCAGAATGCCACACTGAGTCCGGGGGTCTAGGAGATTTCCATCTCATTGTTAAAACTCTTATTGCCAGCAGTAGAGCCATATCTAGGAATTTAATAGGGCCTTATGGTGTTTGGGACGTTTACGATGCCCCACTAAACAATATAGTGAAGTCTCCAACACCGGCAGGGTGGTGACTGTACGCAGTGTGGTGCAGACCTCCCCTCAATATCTTCGCAATCGTGGACACGCCCAGAGCATATGATGAAAGTCCGCCTCATCCATCTTACAGCGAGGGCAGTGATGAGATGAGTCCGGGAATATTCTATGTAACCTGTGGGGGGTGAGGTACGCCCTATCCAACACCATGACCTGGATAAATTTAAATTTGACATTCCTGGATACTTTCCTGGGGTGTTAAAGAATGACTTTCCAGGCCCCATCCAATAAAACCTCCCCCGTGTCGAGTGACCAGGCATCTAATTGTGTCGAGTGAGGTGGCTACATGTTCCCTGATCCCGGTGTAAAGCCATTTGACCAGATGGCCCCCTGTCCCCATATAGTAAAGCAGGTGAACCAGTTTATGTTGTATAGTTTTATCCCGCTTTGGGGCCCATGTGTGTCTTATATAGTGTGATACAGAGGCATGGAGAAGGAATAAGCCTCGCGGGTCCCCGGTGGATTGCAGGAAGGAGTCGTGATCCAGCAATGTTGTGTCCCCAAAAAAGGCCCCTATGTCTTCCACCCCAGCGTCCGTCCAGGGCAATAGCCTACGTTGGGTAAGTCGTCCATGCGGCGTTGGAATGCCTAACAGGGGAACATTCGTTGCTAATGGCACAGTCGTAGAAGTGTATGCCAATGCCTTCCTCCAGCACAACAGGGCCGTGCGCAGGAGAAGGTGGCAGTCCTGAGGAATCCTGGTCTTAGGAAGCAACAAATAGTGCAGCTCCCCGTACTCCAGTCTGTCCGTTGTAAAGTTAATTTCGTGTAGATTTCTACCTGCTACCCATCCTGTCAGCCATTGGAGCTGACTGGCATAATAGTATCCCTGTAGGTCCGGTACTCCCAGACCCCCCAGTCTGGTGCTTAGTTGAAGTTTCCGGAGACTAATGCTTCTTCGTCCGGGCCCCCAAATGAGAGTTGTCAGAATCGTGTTCAGTGTTTTAAATACCTGCTGCAGAAGGATGACCGGCAGGTTAACAAAATAATAGAGTATTCGTGGAAGCAGGACCATCTTTGAGATGGCGATCCTACCCATGACGGACAGGGGCAGAGACGTCCAGAACCCCACACTACTGCAGAGGCTATTAATAGCCCGTCTAATATGTTGGTGCTGCTGGATTTATCAGCAGCATTCGACACCGTCTCTGACCCAATCCTACTGGATCGTCTGAAAACCATTGGAATCCAGGGCAATGTCCGCAACTGGATCAGCTCTTTCTTATCAAACTGCACTCAACTCTTGCACCCCCCCCCCCCCCCCCCTTTTAAGTCCTCCCCTAAGCCATTGAAATGCGGTGTCCCCCAGGGCTCTTCATTAAGCCTCCTACTTTTCAATGTTTATTTTTCCCCGCTAGCTGAGATGATTTCTAAAACCGGCATCAAAACTACATCCTATGCTGATGATATTCAACTGCTTTTTACTTTTGATAACCTCTCCACTACCACTTTTGACCCCCTCAAATCCTGTATCCGAGACATTGCTCACTGGATGGATCGCAACTCTTTGAGATTGAATGCCACTAAGACGGAAGTGCTATTTATTTTATCAAACTTCTCCTCTCGACCCTAACATCTGGTGGCCGGTTGATCTGAGCCTAGCCCCTATCCCTCAAGACTAAGTTAGGAATCTTGGAGTCCGCTGGGACCAACAGCTATCCTTAGCTGTCAAGTCCAATCAGTCGTAGCTGCCTCCTTTTCCAAGATTAAAATCTTAAGAAAACTGATTAATTACCTTCCAAGTGACCATTGAAAGACAATAGTCCACGCTTTGATCATCTCCCATCTGGATTACGCTAATGGACTCTACTTAGGACTCTCAGCTGGCCTTTGTCACAAACTTCAAACTGCCCAAAATGCAGCTGCTCGACTGATAGGTGGTCTCCCTCGGAGACACCCCATATCTTCCTATCTTCATGACTTGCATAGGCTCCCCATGAGCAAACTTATCGAGTTTAAGGCAATGACACTCGCCTACCTCTCCACCCAGGGTAACGGATCTGCTCACCTCAGATCAATTCTTCGTCCATACTGTAATTCCCGCTCTCTACGCTCCAATTCCAAAGGCCTATTGATCATTCCGAGATTCAAAAAATCTCGCTCTGGAGGAAGAACCTTTGAACTAGGTGCGGCCCAGCGGTGGAATAGGTTGCCTTTTAAACTACGCATGAGCAAGTGCGAACAAGAATTTTGTCGCGCTCTGAAAACCTTCCTGCTCTGCCGTTAATCGCCCATCTCTGGCCCCTTCTTGAGATCCGCAATCAATTAGCGCCGGGACACCCCGTTGGGGTAGGTGCGCGCTTTATAAAAGACACAAAATAAATACAAATAAAATAAATATTACCCTCATTTGATCTTCAGGCGTTCTATAGATGTGAATGCCCAAATATTTGAACGTATTCTGGGCTATGGGGAACTGGTATCGTCCAAATTGGATGAGAGAGGGATGTTGTGATTCCCTGAAATAAAAGCCGGTAGACTTTTCGGGGGGAATAGCTAAGCCAGATATAGTCTCAAATCGTGCAAAGGTATCGGCTATGGCCGAGTGATCCTCTTCCAGATCACGGAGGTACAGTAGGATGTCGTCTGCGTAAATTGATATAAGATTGTGTGCCCCACCAATAGTAATACCTATTCTATCTTCACGAGCCCGAAGGGCTATTGCCAGGGGTTCAAGCGTGAGCACCAATAAGATGGGCGATAGGGGGCAACCCTGCCGGGTTCCTCTGTATATCAGGTAGCTGTCGGAGATGTATCGACGAGTGCGTGCTCTGGCAGAAGGGTCAGTGTATAACAGACGCACCCATTTCAATAGGGACTCTGTAAAGCCAAAGCGTCGCAACACTTCGAACATGAACGGCCATGACAGAGAGTCGAATGCCTGCCTGAGGTCCAGCGCAATACAGCTGGTCTGTGGAAGATCATGCGGCGTGGCAGTCATAAGGGCGTGTAATCTCTGCGTATTCTGGGATGTACTCCTGCCCGAGAGGAAGCCACACTGGTCTGGGTGTATCAGGGAGGCTAGATGGGGCTGCACCCTCAGAGCAATGATCTTACTGAGTATCTTGTACTCTGTAGAAAGCATCGAGAGGGGTCTATAATTGGTCAAATCGAGCGTATCCCTGCCAGGTTTGGGTATGGATGTGACCAGAGCCTGCATCGTTGAGAGGGGTAAATGACCCACCTCAAATGATGTTCTATATATCTTTTCAATAACGGGCACCAGGGTGTCCGAGAATGTCTGTCTGGTAAAACTTCACTGGGAGCCCATCTAAGCCAGGCGTCTTATTGCGGTTGCGAGATCGAATCGCTATTCTAATTTCCTGTTGTGTGACGGGGCTGTCGACTTCCCTCTGCACCTCTCGAGACAGGGTCGGGAAGGATAACTCCTGCAGAAACTCTGCGATTGCTTTCGGATCCTTTGCGGGAATGGGAGCGTATAATGTTTGCAAATGGTCATGGAAGGCCTTATTAATCTCCGACTGCGTGGACACTATGACACCCGACCTGGTACGGATCTGCGTTATCACCTGGGGTTCAGGGGCATCGCGGACCAGGCGGGCTAGCAGGGCGCCCGACCTGTCCGCTTCAGCTTGTTGACGGCGTAGGTATTCTCTGTGGTCTATGGTCCTCAATGTTTCTAAGAGTTCCGCGTGGTCTATATTCCCAGCTTGAAGTTCCCCTTTCCTGCCCGGCTCTAGGCTCACCTCCCTCTCTACCGTCTTCAGGCGGCTTTCTGCCTCACAGAGCCTCTTATAAATTTCCTCTCGTGCTCCTACCAGCTGTCCAATGGCAGCACCGCGTATTACAGCCTTCATGGCATCCCACACTATCAGATTGGACCTCCCGGTGTCCCAGTTCATTCTAAAATAAGTATCCAAGGTATCAGAGAGGGATGCGCAGAAGGGGCATCCTCCAGCAGCATCGGATTAAGTCTCCAAGTGGGCCCCGGAGATGGCACCCTACCCCAGAGAAGTTCAAGTGTCAGTGGTCTGTGGTCGGAGAAGGTTTTCGCCAAATATTCTGATTGGCTGGTCTTAGACAGTAGAGAGCTAGAGCACAGAAATCTGTCAATGCGCGTGTGTAAGTCTTGTACTGGGGAATAATAAGAGTACTCTTGGTGGGTCGGGTTTAATGCACGCCTGGCATCCACTAGCCCCCATCCCGCAGCCCATGTCTGAAATGACTCAGCCAGTTTGGTGATCCGGCCATCTGAAAAGGTGGGTGTGGCCTATCCAAGCCTACGTCCAGCACCATGTTGCAGTACCCCCCCCCCCAGGACCCAGGGGATGTTCACCCAGTCAGACAATACCCGCCCTACCTTAGTAAGGAATTCACCCTGGTCGAAGTTCGGGGCGTAAATACTGCCAAGGACCAGTAGACTGCCGTCCAGTGTACATTTCACCAGGATATACCTCCCCTGGTTGTCCACTTTTCTTTCTACTTCAATAAAGGGTGTCCCATGACGCACCCAAATAGTCGCATCCCTGGAAAAAGCGGAGTAAGAGGTAGAGTATATAGTGCCCCTCCACCTCTTTCTCAGTGTGTGTATTTCAGATACCGTTAAGTGGGATTCCTGCAGGAATGTGATCTGTGTATGATGACGTAATAAAAAAGCATGGATCCTATGCCTCTTTTGTATGGCCCTGAGCCCACGTACATTCCAGGTAGCCAGTTTATATTTCCCAGTGGTATCAGCCATAGCCATTTCCAGAGTGTGTTCTAAGTGTTACCGGTTCCTTCCTGATGCATAATGTGGAAACTAGCCAGGAGACTTATCCCTCCCCACCCAAAAACAAAACTAACTTGGCGCAGCCGAAGAACATCACTGAGCTTAACAAAAGAATTCTAAACAAAACGAACCAAGTATTGGTGCATATGCCTTTGGAGGGGAGGCCAAGCACTGTCTTATGCATCGAAGCTGTCCATCCGGACGCAGCCGGCTCAACGGTTTGCCAACCCAGGGGTATCAGTATCAGGACATTATCCACAGTCTTCATCTGGGGGACCCCAGCATGGGAACAATAGAAGCTAGTGGGGCCTTATCATTCAGGTGGGCCCACCCATGACAACTATTCCAGCCGCCGCCCCCTACCCGATCCTATGTGATAGTCACTATTAACCACCATGTTTTCTGAAAAGAATATCAAATGGTCGCAGGAGAGCCATCCTGCTCTCGCAGAATTGGATCTCCTTTCAATTGTCCAGCATGTCGTCCGCTGCCCTAGGTGTCACGGTTGGGAATAAAACCACACTGTTCTCCGAGTCCGAGTGGAGCGTGCTGTCTTCTGTATCCGTGTTAATCTTCTCCCAATCTTCTCTGAAGTTGCCCACCAAAGCAACGGCCTCCTGCTGATCGTCTTTCTGCTGCTCCCGCGATGGTCTGCGTTGTCCGGATCTCTGGACCAGGCCAAGGGAATCTCCATCAGTGCGTCCCGAGTCGCTCCGAGATCGGCCTTCAGACGTATCCTGAGAGGCCTCCTGGCTACCATTTATGCCCATGACCTCTAGCCACTCCTCCACATCAGTGGGGCTCTCAAAGAAGTGTGTCTTTCTGTCGTACACCACTTTAAGTCGGGTCGGAAACAGTAACGCATAACGCAGTTTAACCTTTTGGAGTCAAGTCAAAATACACTTTATTCGATTTTTGTTAAAATCATAAAAGGCAAGATACAATACAGAACAATTTTTAAAAAACATCAGTGAATTTGATCACCAATTATGACAATAAATTATTAATCTCATTGTTTCCTAATGTTTACAAATGATTAAAATTGGTTACAGATAAAACCACATTTAAAATAAGATTAAAATAAAGCACTTCGGGGAATTCTTTTGTTCCTTAATCTGAAGGCAGCTGTTAGGAAGCGTGCAACACTAAAAATGGTATGGATGTCTGCTAGTGATTGGAGGAAAATTAGCGCTGGCCTTACTTGAATAAAGCCAGCAGCCTTCTGGACAGGTAATAAATATTTTGCCCTCTCAGTGGTATACAGACCACAAACAAATGTAAAATGGAGGGTATCCTGGTTCGAAAACTGGTCACAATCACAGGGCGGACCGTCTTCTGGTTTTGTCCACACGGGGAAACTACCAAGTGAATAGTGAATCAAGTTCATCATAAATTTTGTTAACAAGAATCTGTGGAGTGGGTTAGTAACAATTTTTAAATATGGTTCCAGAGAGGGGGTAGTGGTTAAAACCATGTAAGCGCTTACAGAGGGTTTCCTCAGTTCCAACTCCTCTCTCTCCAGGCAAGCCCTCTCCAGAAATTCCTGCTTTTGGAGTCTTTTCTTGACCTCTAGGTAGGAAGAACGTTGTTTTTGTACCACATTGGTGTTGTCCGGGTACAGAGAAACGCGGCGGTTCTCGAATTCTATAAGAGACTTCTCCCTCGCCTTTTGCAAGAGGACATCCCTGTCCTGGTAATTGAGTATCCGGACAATCTGGGGGGGGTGGGCGGCGGGCGGCCCGGTTTGGGCCTTCCAGTGGGGATGCAATGCGCTCTTTCCACACAGAAGAGTGGCGATAGGTCTTCGGTGGTGACATGGTCGCGGAACCATTGTTCCATTAAGTCCGCCGCGCGGGGCCCCTCGCAGCGTTCCGGAAGGCCAATCACGCGTATGTTATTGCGTCGATTACGACCTTCTGCATCCTCCACGCGAGTCATCAAGGAGGCAACCTGTTGTTGCAGTTGCTGGATGGAATTAGAGATAGCCGCCACCGTCGGGGTCAGATCCGCTATTGCCACTCCCTGGTCCTTGACCTTGTCAGCCAATTTTGAATGATCTGCTTTAAGCAAAGAGAGGTTGGTTGTAAGGGTCCCAATTGTGACTCCATTGCCGATCTGGAGTCCCTGATCCCCTTTAGAATCAAGTCCAGTTTGTCCACGTTGCTCCCTTCTGTGGGGTGCTGCTCCCAATAAAACGTCGCCTGCATCAGTGACCTGATTGTGCTGCGTCGCAGACGGGCCATCCCGGCCCTCCAATGCCCTCGCCCCCCTCCGGACCATTGTCAGGTTAGTACAAGGCACCCTGCACCCCACTCGGGCAAGCAGTCCAGAGCCGGACTGCTTGCGCCTCCCCGCTCAACTCCACAACCCTTTCTAGTATCAGCGCGCAGTGTGTCCAGCAGAGACCTTCCCCTGCACTCCAGCAGTATGCTCTCGTGTTCAGGACCACACTGTCCAGCCCTTCGTTGCCACCGGATCTCCTGCGCGCTGTTCAGTCTGTCTTTCAGTGTAGCCCTGGGCTCACCGGCCTACAGGGCATCCTCCCGGGGGTGGCGCTCGGGGGGGGGGGGGGGGAGTGGGGACCAGGAGATCCCTGTGTCACGGCCAAGGGTTCCACAACTTCCCGTCTCAGTTCAAGGCCATCTTTCTCTTCCTCGTGATGTCATTTTAGCATGTGTGGGAGGGAAGAAGAAGAAGAAGAGGGAGGCTGTAGGGAATCCTTCCCCCAGGTGACACTCCTCACACCCCCCACCTCCTGGCCTCCATCTTCAGTGCGCGCTCCGGGTACTCGGACTCAAGTATCCAGCCCTTCCTCCAGGCCGGCTGCCCCGGTCGTGCGGGCCGGCAGGTCCTGCCCGCGATGGCGCCGTCCTCCAGTTGGCGGCGGTCCTCTCAGGGCAAGGCTACAGCCCCCGCCGCACCCCACCTGGATGCGTGTGCGCGTCGCGGCCACTCTGGCCTCAGGCTCCGGCACTTCCGGTTTAATCAGCCCGGGACGGTCCGGATACGCCCCGCACTCTAGTCCCCAGTCTCGGCCGGGAGGAAGGCCGCAGCAGGCCCAACCGCGCCGGCGGCGCCTCAATGCTCCCCGATTCTCCCAACTCTGTCGGGAGGGTCCGGGGTTACGGCGGCACAGGGTCCCCCGCACTGGTAGGGTCTGGGGCCTGCCACAAGTGTTCTACAGGGTGTCAATCCCCGGGCGGCACCGGAGCTCTATCAGCCTCCGTTCGCCATTGCTGCTGGCTAGCCACGCCCCCAAGTTTTTCAATCTGAGGACAAAATTGTTTGGACCATTTCCATTTCTGTCTTTGGCATATATATTGGAATATACAAAGACAGTTTGAGGCAAAATTAACATCAATTTTTCCAAAAGTGTCCTTCATAAGCATTTCCAAACCTATCCCAGGAGATGTGCCTAGGTTGTTCCCACCACAGTGCACAATCATGAGGTCAGGGTGTTGGAGATGCAAACAGGTTTTAACCAAAGGCAAGAATTTGTGCCACTTCAATCCTCTCCGTCCAAACCATTTAATGTCCACATTTTGTAAACCTAGGTCTAAATTAATACGTCTCTCTTCTGCATACCTCTTGCACCAGAAAACATAGCTATGTCCTACGATCTGCACTAGCATTTTGAAGGTACGGCTGGAAGTTATGGAAAGATGTCTGTAGCTCATGCAGTTCCTTCGTAGAATAAGAGATATGTTTAAAGATGGGGAACTTGTTTCTTTTCGCATACAAAATGGTACCTGATTGGGAGATGAAAACTATTGTTTTCTAAAAGCAGGGTGCACATTTGTTTTGTGGAAAAGCATCTTTGCGATTGGTCAAGAAAAAGCAGTTTGAACGTGGAAAACATATTATTGGATAAAATCTGATCAACTCAACCACACCTGCTACTTTCATTTGGAATGCAGTGTTCAAACTTAAAACAATCGTGAACTTTTAACCTGCACTTGCCGTTAAATGTTCGAGAAAATGTTGCAAAAAAATATCGTTAGGTTTAAAAAAATTGATTTTGTTTTAAAATTTTTGTAAACCTTTATTGTGCATGAATAAAAGAACAAATACGGGCCCACAACCGTCAGGCCGGCCACGATACTTTTTGAGCACAAGCGCGATCAATACAGTTTCTCAGTGGCACCACGTTACAAAACGACAATCAATTAACGTTACACTGAATAGAACCGTGCCACCGAGAAGCAGGAGCATTGAAGGTTAATTAAGGTTTTTTCGTTCTAAATATAAAACAGTGAAGAATAGTAACCAAGGAGAACTGAGTCCGTACAGTAGCTTCACAACATGAGCAGGCAACATCATCGCGTGAAACCAACAGTGGAAGCTAACACCCCCCAGGCAGTATGGCGGTTCAAAGTAGAAACTACAGGATTGTCAGCTAGCATTTGCGCACCATGTACATCGCCACCCACTCCCTACTAACCCCTATCGCGGACCCAGAACAGAAATAAGTTAAGAAAAGCGCAGGTAAATAGAAAAAAATAAGGCCCATAGAAACTAAATAGAGAACTAAATCCCCACACCCACCCTACACTCATGCAGAGGCTACGGCCTACCCCCCCCCCCCCCCGGCAGTGTGTCTGTCGCCCAATAAAGAACCCGAAATATAGAGACAAAGGAAAGGAGGAAAAGAAAGAGAAGTTTTTAATACCCGAGGAGGGCCAAATTCTATGTCTCCCGGACTCCCCGGCCATAAAATACCCTCCACCCTACACGTAATAACAAAATCAAAGATCATCATGCACAAATTGGAGTAGGGAGAGACATCGCAGAGCACAGCAGCACTCGTTGAGGAAGTGTCCCATCCCGAGTCACCACCCGCCCATCAGACACAGTTCGTAGGAAAAGGGCCCCCCTAGCCCTGGCCAGATCTCAAGCGTCCCCCCGGAGAAGGACCCGTCTCAGATAAAACAAAGGGGTAAGATGGCCGCACTCGGCAAGTAGAAGATCCCCAAAAACAAAATGGACACTTCCAGTCACAAGCAGTTACATCGATCCAGAGGAGTGCCGTTCCCAAGTCCGCCTGATGTTGCAGAACACAGCGAAATGAAGTCTTAACGTGCATGGCATAGTCAGTCAAGAAAAACAGTTGCAGCGTCAGCGGATCCATGAACAAGAATAGCGATTCTGTAGCAAAGATTGAAAGCTTTGGCAGGATATGAAACAGTGTAGCATCGCCGGGATAGGCTGACGGCAGTCCGCTAGAAATACCACTGCCAGAAATTAGCACCATTTCACAGTCGCGCGGCAACAATGTATCTCGATCAGTGCAGAGAGGGGGCCGATCGGTGCAGCAAGGAGAGCAGGCAGACGATACACCCCCCAACCCGAGTGCGGCTTCATCCAGCTTCACGCCTAGCGCTCGAGAGCGCTCATGCCATTCTTCCCTCAATTCGGCAAGCGCGGCAATAATGGAGGCACAGGAGAAAACAGGCGGATGGTCCGTTGTGTCCACAATCCGAAATGCAGCACAGTGTTCCACACGCCGCTCGAGTCCATGCAGGGCAACCCAGTCAGGAGCCGAGGTGAAGCACACCAGTACCTCAGTGGGGACGGCCGCCATGTTCAGTTCAGCAAGGGGTTCACCGATCGCGTAGGCGAATCGTACAATGAGCAATTGGGGTGCGATCTCCCGGTACAATCTGGGCCCGCCACCATCGGGCGACAATCAACGAAAGTTCCCCTCGTGTAGGTTCAGGCAGGAGCAAACACAAAGGCGAGCCACAGCGGCCAGTCCCACGCCGACAAAGAAAAGAACAGCGCGGCTCACCTCAGCGTCTCACAAAGAAGGAGCAGCAGAGTGGACCCACAATCGGTCGACACACACTTTCCACTGAAGGGACTAGTGCAGGTGCCTTCACAGCAAGCAGCTCGGCAGGGGATGCCCGCCACGCCACCGAACGATCAACCCTCAGAGCTCCAGCCGTCTCCGGCGGTGCACAGTGACACGGGTTCCGGTCCCAGGGCTCGGCAATCGTCGACAGTTCAGCAAGCCAATATCACCGGCTAGCAGGCAGGTAGGGACACCGGAGAAACACCCCCGACAACAGCACGCTTTCTTCTTCCACCTGCGGTAGCGCTATAGCAGGATAAAGGACAGGATAGTGTTGCAGGAAACAAAGGCTCGGGGAGCCGGGCGACTACACGTCCGTCTCCGCCGCCATCTTGGCTCCTCCCCCAATTGATGAATTTTTGATGAATCTTCATGAAATTTTGAAAACTAAATTTGTCTTCATATCAGCTCCTCTGTTGAAAGTTTGAGGCTGATTCGTCAAGGGGGGGGGGCCGAGATAAAAGGGGGGTCCCAAAACGTGTTTTCTCCATGTTAATTTCCATAGGAAAGTTTAGACAAGGCTACAGGTCGAACGGGTGAACGGAATGACCCCAAATTTTGCAGGGAGAAGGGTCTTGTTGTAGAAAGCACGCTTTTGTTTATTTGGTGTAACTCCATTCAGTAGTTTTTGAGAAATATCGAACTTTACAGATATCGATATTTGGGAATTCTGCCAAGTGATAAACTGAGGCGTTACGAGCAGGATCTTGCTGCTTATTGGTTGTGATGGTGTTACAACTAGTAAGTGTTGGCCGCCACTTTGTGATTCCGTTGAAGCGAGTAAGGGGACAAAAGGGCGAAAAAAGTAGGAAAGGAGGGTAGGTGCACTGTAAGCTTTGCGGGGGAGTGCGAAGCAAAGTAGTCACTGTTACTGGTCTGAAAGTGCGGTGTTGCTCAGAGTGACATGGTGCTGATATAAAATGGTGCTACACTCTGGTATGAAACCGAAAGTCTAAACCGCGAGGTCATTGCTGTAAAGTGATGTGGCGTGGTGTTTGTAGCATACAAATGCAAGTAGTGTTAGTAGGCGTTTATACCATACAGGGAGTGGGAAGCGAACTACTGACCGCTACTGTGTGCTGACAGCATAACAGAAGCGGGAAGCAAAGTAGTTACGCCTACCGGTGTGAAGACTTGGGGATAAAAACCGAGGTGATTTCTGTAAAAGGATGGGCTCTGGGTGCTGTAGTATACGTGTGTAAGTAGTGTTAGTAGGCGTTTATACCATACATGAAGTGGGAAGCAAACTACTGACCAGTACTGTGCGTTTATACTATACCGAAAGTGGGAAGCGAAGTACTCACGCCTACCGGTGTGAAGACTCTGGGATCAAACCGAGCTGATTGCTGTAAAGTGATGGGCTGTGGGCGCTGTAGGATACTAGCCGCTGTAGTTTAAGTGTGTAAGTAGTGTTAGTATGTGTTTATAGTATATAGGGAGTGGGAAGCGAACTACGTACCCCTACTGGTGTGAAGACTCTTGGATTAAACTGTGAGCCTAAATTGTGAGCTCATTGCTGTAAAGTGATGTGCTCTGGGCGCTGTAGCATACCTGTGGAAGTAGTGTTTGTTAGCGTGCATAAAATATAGGGAGAAGGAAACAAAATACTTACCCCTACCAGTCTCAAGACTCGTGGATGAAAAAATGAGCTCATTGCTGTAAAGTCATGTGCTCTGTGTAGTATTCCAATGTAAGTCATAGTAGAATGTTAGTATGTAATTCTACTAGAATCTAAGTATGTAATGTTAGAATGTAGGGCTGTCATGAGGGGAACCTTGCGGAGTTTGTACACAGCGCTGGAGAAGACTGTTGCCTTGCTGTCTGCTCCTGTTGGTGGCTGTTTCAGGGTGTCTTGTTTTTCTGTAATAAATCTACTTATTTGATCCACTGCTGTCTGCCTCTTCACTACATAAATTTGATGACGAGCGGGAGAAGGTAAAAAGAAAGCAGCACTCACCAATATTTCAAAATTGCTTGCGTTGTGCTGAAGACCCGTTTTCTTCGTGTAGCTTTTTCTACTCATGCCAGGGTCGTTGGCCCATTGAACTATGTCATCCAACTTCTGGTAGGATTTATATTTTTAAATTTTGCGCTTCCTCTGCTTCTTCACTATGAGGTGCCGGGTTTTTAGGAACCCGGTGGTGCCAGGGGAAAACACCCAAAGACCTCTGAGTTCTCCCTGTTCCGGCCCACAGAAACACAGAGTCTTCTAGGTGAAGTCAAGGATCGAGTTTTATTGGCTGCAACCAAGTAACAAGCGTCCTAGAAGTACAACAGCACGGGTTGTAGATTCTCAGGAGACTGTTCGTTTTTACAGAACCAGACTTCTCCTTTTATACAAAAATAACAGCTGCAGGCAAGAATTCTTTAGTTTACAATATGGTCATATACATATTTCCAAAATAATGAAAAAGCAAAGTCATGATGGCAAACCTACATTTTCGATGTCCAGTTTGTGATGGATTACCCAGCCAGGCCCAGAACTCCCATCAGATATCGATGAAACCCCAATAAAATCGGGCACCTCCTCATCGTAAAACCGGCCATAAACAAGAAACATGGACAGGTGTATGTGTGTGGATAACATGGTTTGTATGTAGTGAATGGTTTATGGCATGTTGTGCCTTGATGCTATCTTACTCGGCCACTGGGCGAGGAACTGCCCGAACAGGTTTGGCTGGAGGCAGTGGAGTCAGCTCGGCCAGGTCATGGGGAAGTCAGCTAAGGTCGACGTGTCCTTTCAGATCAAACTCTGCCTTAATCAATTGACTATATGAGGGCAAGCCACAAGATGGATGCCGTTCACAAAATGGAACCCGAGGGTTCGAGACGGAAACCATGATTTAAGGGTGATAGCATCACTCAATCACGACACAAATGCATAGGGATAATGTCCTAATCATTACCGGTCTGCCGACACCAAATTCGTCATGGTACGGTGATATTTTGTGACACGAGCGTTGGGCCTCGGTACCATATTATAGTAGGGCCCAGAATTTTCAGAACCACAGGCCCTCCTTTTGCCCTTATATAGGCAATAACTCATGTTAGTCTGAGTATAAATCTGTATTCATGAAGTCATGGAGATGCTGCTGTAGCATCATCCTGTTGCTCAATTCGTCCCTAGACACAGGCTTCCTTACACATGATGTAGCCCAGAGGCCACATATTGCAGGAGCGCACTGCACACATAGGCAGAACAGGAACAGAATGGCTAAGATCATCTCAATGAATATCAGAATTTTCCATCCCCAGGCAGATATCAGTTCCCAGAACCACCCTAGCAAGGACCTGTCCCCTTTATCCACGTGAATGGAATCAGAGATCCTGTACAGTTTGGAGATGGCCTGGTACACTGTCGGAGCATTATCAGGGATGAAAATGCAGCAACTGGATTGCATCACTCTACATACCCCACCACGGTCTGCAAGTATGACATCTAGGGCAACCCTATTTTGAAGAGTCATAAGTCGGTCCGACTGGAGCTCAGCAGTCAAGTTACTAAGGGCACCGGCCGTTTCGGTCACGGCGGATTCAACTACCCTCGTCAATTGGCGAATGTTCCTGCTGTTCACCATAGGCCCCCAAAACGGCAGAAAACCTTTTGTGAAATCTCCAAACTCCTGTTCCGCAGTGTCGTCTTTACTCACGACACCCCTAACTGTCCTTGTCCAGTGGTAATCTGCCTCGGCCGTGTACGTGGGTGGCAGCAGAAACGAGACAAAACATGTGCCCGAGAAGTCAGGGGGCAACCATGTATACGCTCTGTCGTGGCAGACGAAGTAGGTACCCTTAGCCGCTAAGAATGAGGGGGAGGTCTGAGATGAGAAAACGTAAGTCTCAGTGCAAACACTGTTCCCCAAATAGGCTCTTGGGTTTTTGAGATTTCCCTGCAGACACAGGTGACCTTGATGGGGTACTATCCAGATGGGGGAGGATTTCTTTGATTTCTGACTCTCAGCTAAGGAAATCCCATATTGAGTTACATTCCATCGACTAGAAGGCGTCAACTCATCTCTGGGAATCGTTCTGTATGTGTCGACATCCCTACTCATATTTCTAATTACCGCCACTAGTGCCTTGTTGCTTGAGTTTTTCCTCGGAACATATGGTTCGAGGGCAAACAGGAACATTGCTCGAAGTGCCCACAGAGAACCATGGTAGCCAAAGGGCAGGACAAAATATGGAATACTCTTATCTGTTGTGTGTGGCATAAGTCCACATACCCAACAGTTCGTGGTGTTCATTACAGATTGGTGCTGGTGTAGGAGTTGGACGAATGAATTATTTACAAATTCTAATCTTCTGGCAGACACGTGTTCAGGTAGAGGGTGAAAAGAATGCAGGGAAATAGTAGGAGGAGGTGAGGGCTGAGTGTTGTGTATGAATGGAACTCGAAAAATGAACAGAGCATAGCCCACCAAAAACATCATTACGCTACACAACATAAAAATGCATATTACTAAAAATTGTTTTCTTGCCATTACAGTGCATATTTTCTTTTCAAAGTTCGTAGATCTAGCAGGTCTCTCTACCCTTAAAAAATCCATCCTCTAGTTGCTGCCCGCGGTGGGAGATTGATTCTGCTAAAGAGTGCTTCTGTTCAGTCCAGGGTAATTCCCTTAGACCAACCAGAACCGTCGACCTAAACGTCTCCAGCTGCACTCCCTAGACTGTGGCAACCACGACCCTAGCAGCAGAACCGGATGGCGGTTCGAAAATCAAAAATGAGCAAGTTCCCTGGGCGAGAGAGCAGCGTAATCAAAAATAGTTCTTGGGCGAAAGAAAAAAAGTTATTAGTTTGCTTTTATTAGTTCGTTTTTCTTGGCCTCAGATTATACTGTTGTTTCCCAGGTACGGTGTGGTCTTCAAACAACAAGATTTCAGGTTCTGTAGTGTCCAACTGCATGGACGGTGGCACAAATCCTTGCAGAATGTGATCACTCTCCTTTTCTGTACCAGTTCCTTTCAATCGTGCATCACTGAAGGGTATAAAGCGTAGCACGGACTCGGTTTCAGAGTCAGCAATTCCCTCCTGGACCCATCGGTCATACGGAAGGGGCAGGGGGATCCGTTTACAATGGATCCCTTGGATCCAGTTCTTCTTCCCTTCCACCCGAATGGCTGATCTTGTGGAAAGAAGGACGAGGTACGGGCCAGTCCACCTGGGCTGTTCGTTCTTCGTGCGCTGAAAATTCAGCACCAGTACCCAGGTGCCAGGTTCAATGGTGTGGCCTGGATCATCAGACACTGGCGGAGAGGAACTGTGGACCTGTTGGTGTAAAACACGCAATTTAGTTGTCAATTCGTGCAAATAGTCAAGCAGTACAGGGTGCTCTATCTCGCTGAGTTTCTTGGGCCTTGGTACTCCCCATATATTAGCTGGGCGCCCGAACACGATTTCGTGCGGGCTAAGTCCCAGTCTAGAATGGACAGTCATTCTGGTAGATAGGAGTGCTAGAGGCAGGGCGTCAGGCCATTTAAGACCTGTGCTGGCTTGGATCTTGGCCAATTTCAATTTTAATGTGCCGTTGTAGCATTCTATTAATCCAGCTGATTGGGGGTGATTTGCAGCGTGGAACTTCTGTTGTATGCCTAGACACTCACACACTCTCTTCATCACTCGTCCCACGAATTCACTTCCATTACCACTCCAGACCATTCTAGGCATACCGAACCTAGGGAAGAATTCCTTGACCAGGGCTCTGGCTGTGGACAAGGCAGTATTGTCCTTAAGGGGATACGCTTCCACCCACCTGGAGAAGGCGCAAACAACAACAAGCACGTATTTCAGATTGTTGCACCTCTCCATGTGGATGAAATTGAGCTGCAAAACCTCGAACGGATACGTTGGAGGCGCAAAATGACCAGCTGGAGTTGGAGTTCCCCTACCGGGATTGTACTTCAAACACACCATACAGTTCTTGACCAAGTTCTCCGCACACTTTGGGATGCCACTATTCTGCCATACTGGGGCCAATAACTTACAGATTCCTTTCACACTGATGTGAGCCATCCCATGAGCCATTGTCACCACTGCAAGTACATATGCGTCGGGTAACAGCCATCTTTGATGCTCTGATAATTCGACCCAACAACCATTCGCATCCAATCTACCCTTGCTTTCTCTCCATTCATTCACCTCTTTCTCAGTGGCCTCGGACTGTATAGACTTCACACTTTCAATAGTGTCCTCACACATACCCATATCAGCAATCCATCTCGCAGGACCTACAACATACATTCGACTCATTGCGTTCCTTGCAGTCTTTTTTGCAACTTCATCTGCAAATGCATTCCCACGACCAACATCATCTTGAATCTTTCTGTGTGCACTGCATTTCACAATCGCAACTTGTAGTGGCAAGGTCAGTGACTCGAGAAGCTTGTTAACTAGCTGACCATGTATTTTTGCACCGTGCGACGTCAGGAACCCACGTTCACGCCACAATCGTCCAAAACTGTGAGCCACGCCAAAGGCGTACTGGCTGTCTGTATACACATTCACTC
Organism: Lissotriton vulgaris; assembly: GCF_964263255.1. Classification (NCBI taxonomy): domain Eukaryota; kingdom Metazoa; phylum Chordata; class Amphibia; order Caudata; family Salamandridae; genus Lissotriton; species Lissotriton vulgaris. The sequence continues at coordinate 495,693,551 of NC_141694.1, forward strand.
GTTTTCCTTTTGCCAACACACAAACTCTTGTAAGTGCAATTAACTCTGCTGCTTGCGCAGAATTGTGTGGGAAACGTGCAGTTTCTACAATCGTGTGCAATGTTGTCACAGCATATGCTGCAGTCGTATCACCATTTGGCAACTTGAAACATGAACCATCAACCCATAAAGCATCATTACATTCAGGAAGGGGAGTGTCTTGTAAGTCTACTCTCCCTTTTGTCTCTTCTTCTGTCCTAAAACAGCAATCATGTTTTTCGACCTCATCTGTCTCTGTTGTAATGGGCAATAACGTGGCTGGGTTGAGTGTATCGCACCTCTTTATGTGTATGTGACTCGCTAGCAGTGTCAGCTCATAACTTGACAGTCGAGCACTAGTTAAGTGCTGTGTCCTCGTTCTGTTTAACAAAATATCTACTGCATGTGGGACCCTAACGATCAGTGTATTATTCATTACTAGTCCAGCAGACTGTCGAATACAGACAGCTACTGCAGCAGTGGCCCTCAAGCAACTTGGTAATGCCTTAGCTACAGGGTCTAGAGTCGCGGAAAAGTACGCGCATGGACGCTGTTTGTCCCCAAAGGATTGTGTCAGGACTGATAATGCGCAACCTTCCTTCTCATGGACGTATAATGTGAAAGGCTTACTGTAGTCGGTGTTGCCCAACACAGGAGCCGAACACAATGCATCACGCAACTCGTGAAAACTCTTCTGACAATCTTCAGACCAAGGCACGGGATTGGGTGTATCTTTACAGATTAGTGCCAGCAAAGGTTTGGCCAACAATGAGAAATTTGGTATCCATTGTCTGCAATATGATGTAATGCCCAAGAAAGCACGCACTTCTCTCTGTGTCCTTGGGACACTCAATCTTGCAATTGCCTGTATTCTCTCTGGGGTCAGTCTCCTTCCCTCCTTCGATAAGATGTGACCTAAGTAGGTCACTTCTTGTCGACAAAATTGCAATTTCGAAAGAGAGACTTTGTGCTTCATGTCACATAAATGACGCAATAATGACAATGTGGCTTCCTTGCAAATCTCTTCAGTATCTGCAGCGACCAGTAAATCGTCTACGTACTGAATGAGAGTCGCACCATCAGGCAGAACAATCGTGTCAAGTTGTGCTTTCAGAGCCTGACTGAATATAGATGGACTTTCACAGTAGCCCTGAGGAGCGCGTTCGAAGCGGAAACTTCGACCTCCTAAATTGAAGCCAAAAATATCTCTGCTCTCCTCAGCAACAGGGATGCTGAAGAAAGCGTTCTTCAGATCAATTACCGAGAACCAAGTGGCTGAAGCTGGAACCATAGTCAATAGGGCAGTAATATCAGGAACAACTGGAAACTGTGGTACAACAATCTTGTTCACTTCTCTGAGATCAATCACAAATCTGTACACAGGTGGCTGTGAAGGATCAGTACGCTTTAAAACAGGCAAAATAGGACTGTTACAAATGTTGCCTGTTGTCTCTTCAATGACGTCTTTCTCAATCAGATCGTAAATGATCGCTAACAACGTCTTTTCACGTTCGCTAGAGATCTTGTATTGGGGAATACGTGGCAACCTAACATTGGCTCGCAATGTTATGACATATGGCGCTATCTCCAAAAGACCTACATCGTTAGAACCAGTAGCCCAAAGTATGTCCGGAAGAGATGATAATTCTGTTGGAATATTCTCCTTTGACAAATACATTGGGGAAATCACTTTCTTACCCTGGGTAAGTTGTACTCCCGAAGGAGAACAGTACAAAGCCGCATATAATCTCTTTAACAAATCCAAACCTAACAAATTTTCACCACAACCTGTTGTAAGAATGAGGGGTGCTTCTAATTCACATGGCCCAACAGAAAGGGGCATAGGACTAGAAATCGGGTTTCTAACAGGGGCACCAGAAAAACCTACTGAAACATTCATTTCGCCAGACAAAGGTGCTCCAGGAAGTTTTGAGTGCATAATAGAACTTTTTGTACCACCAGTATCCAGCAGAAAAGGTTCTGACACTCCTGATGTAATCACCTCAACATAAGGTCCATCCTAATCTACTGGGACTGAAACAACTCCCTCTCTTTGTCCATGGCTGTCCTAGCAATTATTACCCTCATTCTCGTTTTCTGCTTAGTAATCATCAGCATAGTACTGAGCTGTCCTAGAAGACGCATTATTCTGTTGGTCAAAGCTGTTCATGGAATTCTGAGGCGGAAAAAAAGTAGTATTCTGGGGGAAATTTCCACGGCCCCTACACCCTAGGAGCCTGTTGAACACCTCTTCCTCTTGCACCAGAAACACCATTTAAACGTCGTAATAAAGCTGGACAACTATTCTTGAAATGACCCTCTTCCTTGCAATACTCGCACTGATTGGAACCATACGGTAAACGCTGTTGAGAAGACTCATTTCGTTGTGAATTTCTCGAATACTGCTGTCGTGTCTGATAATCAGGCTGACTAGTAGTGCGAGGCGGATAGGCTTGCTGGAGAAGGACTTTAGTTTTCAAATCTTTAGTCTTTTTATCTGCCTTATCTAGCTCGTCTTTGCGCCTATTTTCGTAGTACTGGGCTGTGGCTAAAATCTGCGCTGACTTGGAAACAGCCCAAGCACTCTCCGAATCTTTCAATTTATTACATAGTTCAGGAATCAAATTATGTACAAATTTGTCTACAAACAATCTTTGGCCACCCTCGGTAGCCATATCCTGACCACTGTGGTCGACGAACGTCTCTTCAAATCTTGTGAAAAAGTCAGACACATTCTCATCTTTCTTCTGCTTGCACTCAGACAACTTGTCCCAATTCACACGTAATTCAGGCATTAAAGTTTTCATATACGTGATAATTCTACCAGGAAGTTCAGCTACTAAAGGCTCAGGCTTAGCGTCACCAACTTGTCTAGCATCAGCAGCAGTAATATTAGCCCACGTGTCACCTAATTCTGGATCATGATCTGCATGACGAATCTTACTCCATAAGGGCTGTGGGACAACATTCCCAAACAACATGTCTACATCTGCTAAATTCATTATACATGAGCTGGCAGTCTGTGATAGCTCCTTATAATACCCTGCAGGATTTTTACGAGGATCAGGCAAAGTCTGCTTGAGTGCTAAAACTTCAGATCTTTTCCAGGAGACATGTACCCATACACGCTGGAAATGTGGCAGAATTGCTGGATTCGCATTGGCGTCACCTTCCCTCCAAACTGGAGGAACTTCTCTCATGGGGTACTGTCGCGCCTTTTTCCTACGTGACATGTCATCCTCATACAGTGATCTAGAGACGTTTCCTTTACTCCTATAAGATAACAACAAATCTATTGCCTGTTAAACATCGGCGCCTACAATCATGCCTTCATAAAACTTGAAACGCATACGGAACAATTCCTTCATTTTGCGTTTTGGATCATTCGTCTCCAAATCTTCACAAAGATATACACACATCTCTTCAAATACATATCTCTGAGTTGGTGCGTCCCACTGACGGAAGACTTCCATAACAGACTGAACATCATACCTAACAGTATCAGTAACCCATTTACGTGCTAACTCATTCAGCACTTCTCTTTCCTGATAATCAGGCAGTTGACTACGCAACTGTCTACGTCCTGTGTTAGGGGTCGTCTTAGGCGACCCAAAGAAAGGTGAGAACAGACCAGTGACAGTACTTGCCACTCTCTGTCGAACAGAAGGAGAACCTTGCGGAGAGGCAGATGTGCCAGAAAAAACAGACTGATGTAAAGAGGAAGTCGAGGCAGTGGCAGAAGTAGTATCATGATGAACAGTTGGAGCAGTAGGCAAAGCCGTAGAAAAAGTAGATGGAGTATGTAGCAAAGGGGCGGTCCTTGAGAGGGCTGCACCGGAGAAGTAGGAACCAGCTGAAGAGGAGCTGGTGCTTGTGTAAGAGCTGGAGTTCGTGCACCGGGGCGCGGTATAACAAAGCGCTTCGGGGGAGCAGTAGCATCTAGTGCATATAGGGGTGGTGAACTCAGTAAATGGGACATTAATGGATCCTTCTCTGATGTGTCTTTTGAACCTTGTTCTTCATGTGGCAACATTGGGTAGCATTTATCTACTGCTAAGTTCTTGCTTCTGAGTATTTGTTCACTCTCCTGTTCTTCCTCATTATCCCTATATGCAATGGCAGCTTGTACCATTGACATACCTCTTTTATTTTTCTTTGCTAGTTTTATTTCTTTCTGTTTGGCTTCTTTGCGCCATAGGCGAAAAGAGTCCAACATCGCCGGCCGGGCTTTCTTCTTAAACAGTTTGACCTCGATTATCTAAAATTTCTGCGTCAAAGCTACCATATTGGGGCCATTTTAAAACACCATCCTTTCTGGTGTATCTTATCCATACTTCATTATACGTGATATTGCCTACTCCATGCTTTATATAGAGCTCATATGTTGGAGTTCCAATCGGAGGAACCGGACACGAATCCTCTAATCGGGAGTCCTTACTACAAACAAGACAAAACAAGTTTCCAAGTCTGCTAAGACCAGGCATCTTCGCTCACTAGTCTAGCTTCAAACTTCAAAGGATTTATCGAATACGATATTTTCGTGAATACACGAATCCCTTGGTTTTGGCGCTTGCAAGTTCCAAACAAGGTGTATCTCAAGGATACCAAAACTAAGAATCAAACTAAGGACTGGGAGACGCTCCACTTATAGTTAACTGAAGTATTGATGATCGATGACGTCACTAGAAGACTCGTCTATCGTTTCGCTCTACCAAGGATCACTGGGTCCAAAACAGGGCGATAGTCAGGGCAGCAGTCCTTCGTAGCCGTTGGGACGCGGGGAACCTCGCAGCAAAGACCTTCGGAACCACGTCGACATACAGGGGTCGCTGAAGTGGCTGGCCGTCCTCTGGAATTTTCTCACGAAGCTCCTCACGAACATCTGGCTTGGACCGTCACCGCTTGATACCGCCCGAGTTGGGCGCCAACCGAGGTGCCGGGTTTTTAGGAACCCGGTGGTGCCAGGGGAAAACACCCAAAGACCTCTGAGTTCTCCCTGTTCCGGACCACAGAAACAGAGTCTTCTAGGTGAAGTCAAGGATCGAGTTTTATTGGCTGCAACCAAGTAACAAGCGTCCTAGAAGTACAACAGCACGGGTTGTAGATTCTCAGGAGACTGTTCGTTTTTACAGAACCAGCCTTCTCCTTTTATACAAAAATAACAGCTGCAGGCAAGAATTCTTTAGTTTACAATACGGTCATATACATATTTCCAAAATAATGAAAAAGCAAAGTCATGATGGCAAACCTACATTTTCGATGTCCAGTTTGTGATGGATTACCCAGCCAGGCCCAGAACTCCCATCAGATATCGATGAAACCCCAATAAAATCGGGCACCTCCTCATCGTAAAACCGGCCATAAACAAGAAACATGGACAGGTGTATGTGTGTGGATAACATGGTTTGTATGTAGTGAATGGTTTATGGCATGTTGTGCCTTGATGCTATCTTACTCGGCCACTGGGCGAGGAACTGCCCGAACAGGTTTTGCTGGAGGCAGTGGAGTCAGCTCGGCCAGGTCATGGGGAAGTCAGCTAAGGTGGACGTGTCCTTTCAGATCAATCTCGGCCTTAATCAATTGACTATATGAGGGCAAGCCACAAGATGGATGCCGTTCACAAAATGGAACCCGAGGGTTCGAGACGGAAACCATGATTTAAGGGTGATAGCATCACTCAATCACGACGCAAATGCATAGGGATAATGTCCTAATCATTACCGGTCTGCCGACACCAAATTAGTCATGGTACGGTGATATTTTGTGACACGAGCGTTGGGCCTCGGTACCATATTATAGCAGGGCCCAGAATTTTCAGAACAACAACTACATTCTGGTCACTGTGCTACACGTGTGTAAGTAGTGTTACTATGCGTTTATACTAACAAATGCATCATGGTCCTAGGGAGGGCGACATGTCAGGCGCAGCTCATACAATGTCCCGGGGTGTTCATTCGCGGGACATTTGTGTTTGCTATTGGAGGGCTGGTGCATGGCTTCCACCATGTGATAGCAAATACTTGTTTGACTACTTGAAGCGAGAGGAGGAAAACCTTGTATCGCTTTCATAGAGGGGATGTGGATAGTAAAAATGGAGAGAAAAAAAGAAGAAAAAAAAGCGGGGTCTCACCCATTCTTTTAAATGAGGCCCCTGGTGGGTAATGTTTTGTAGCCAAACCAATTATTATATTGCCTGGTCTCTGGAGGACTGGGGATCTTAATGTCAGATGTAAATTAGGCGCAGAAGGGCACAGAGACGTTTTGCAGCCTAGGGGACCACCACCTTCCCGGGTATTGTTTACTAATTGTTCAGGGGTTCGAGGCCAACTGAAGTCAGGGGATCGCCACACTCCGGGCTTTATTTAAAAATGCAGGGTGGGACTTGGCAGACCCTGAAGCCTCCGTGGTCCTAGGCAGTGCCTTATTTGTTCTGTAATCACATGAGCAGTACTTATGGTGTTATAAAGTGATACACTCATAGAAATCTTGCAGTTGTAGAATTACCCAGGCTTCATGTGTCTAATAGTCAGTTAGATTATGTTTGGTAGGTGCACTGTAATATTAGAAAAGTTTGCCCTTAAAATCTCCTATAAACAGATGATTTTCACAATAAATAATAGACAAGTGTTGTCAGAAAAAGAAGACCTATGAACTCAGTTATTTATTTGAAAAAAAAGTAACCTTTATTAAAACACAAAAAAAATAGAAACGTAAGTTTAATAGAGCAAACAGTATAATATAAAAAACGTGGGTTGGACTGTTGTGGAAGCAGCGTAGGAAACCTGCAAGACAAAAATGAATGTGTGCTATGTGGAAGAGGTAAAGAAAAGTATGCCAAATGAAAGCACGATCGTGAGAATGGAAGGGAGAAGGGAAGGGAGAGTCAAAAGAAGAGAGGGAGGAGGACACAGAGCGTCGGCCTACAGCACCCAGCCCTTATTGTTTACCCTCCCGTCACCCATTTGTCTAGGGCTCTGGGGTCTGCGAGAAAGAGTGTGGTTCAGCAAGTCCTTAAAATTAAACACATGTAAAGGGTCCTTTCGGGAGGGAAGTGGGGGGGTGGCAGTTTCTATACATTCCACATTAGATCCTAGACAACACACGGCACCATATCCTGTCCTGGGGACTATTCCTACAGCTATCCTGCAATGTTATTTAACAATGATCGCACTTATTATTATTATTATTATTAAAAGGGATTTGGTACCGCGCGCATTCACCAATTGGTTTCTTGGCGCTCAAGACCAGGCGGGAGAAGAAACATTCAGGGTCAGAGCAGCTAACCGTGCGCCAGACGGAACAAGTGGGTTTTCAAAGAACTGCGAAAGCAGCAGTAGTCGGTGGACAAACGAATAACAAGAGGGAGGGAATTCCAGGTACTGGGAGCAAGAAAAGAGAAACAAGCGCCCCCATGTTTTTTACGGTTAAACCTGGGAGTGGTCAGCAGATTATGAGCCGACGATCTGAGGTGACGGGGAGGAACATAAGCGTGCAGACAAGAAGAAATAAAGGCAGGGGCACAGGTAAACAGGGATTTAAAAATGGTACAAGCCATTTTAAAAACACACCGTTGCGCAACAGGGAGCCAGTGTAGAGTCTTCAGCAGAGGGGTGACATGCTGGTATTTAGGTTGCTGAAAGATTAGTCTGGCTGCCTGATTCTGAACCAGTTGGAGTCGGGAAAGGTGACAGGCAGGAACCCCCACGTATAGACAGTTGGCATAGTCTAGACGTGAGGTGATGAGGGCAAGGATAACAAGAATGAGGGCCTCTTGGGATAAGAACCTGCGAATCTTCCCGATTCGGCGGAGATGGAAAAAACAGGCCGAAGTGACGGTGTTGATGTGAGGCCGCATCGAGAGGTCACTAGAAATGGTAACCCCCAGGCTCTTCACGGTGTTCACTGGGCAAGGAGGGGAACCCAGGGCGGTAGGCCAGAAGTTGGGAGACCAGGGAGTGAGAGGACCGCCAGTCACCACCAGCTCCGTTTTGCTTGGATTAAGCTTTAATTGGCTAAGGTTCATCCACTCATAGATAAAGAGCATGGCATTTTGAAAGTTGGAACAAGCAGAAGAGGAAGAATTAATAGGAAAGATAAGCTGCAGATCATCTGCGTAATTGAAAGCAGTAACTGAAAACTGACGAAGGGAAACAAGAAGGGGCTGCATATAAAGATTAAACAAAAGCGGGGACAAAGCAGAACCCTGGGGGACACCACAGGAGAGAGAAGATAGAGGGGCAGAGAAAGAGGAAAGGCGAACAGATTGGGAGCGGGAATGGAGAAAGGATACCACCCATGACGGGGCCAAGCCAGAGATGCCAGCATTTCTGACACGGTCGACCAGGATTCCATGGTCGACCGTGTCAAATGCGGCTGAAAGGTCTAAGAGTACAAGGGCCTGGGCCAAGTTCTTGTCAGCTCCCTGTTTCAGCGTGTCCATGACTGCCACCACCACTGCCTCAGTGGAGTGAGCAGGTCTGAAACCGGCTTGCCGGTCGTCGAGGAAATGAGTTTCCTCGATGAAGGCACTGAGGCAGCGGGTGACATAGGTCTCCAAGACCTTACCCAGGTAAGGGAGGAGGGAGATGGGACGGTAATTAGCCAACGTGGTAGGGTCAAGACCAGGTTTTTTTAGAATGGGGACCACCACAGCGCTTTTAAAGGCATTGGGGACAGAGCCTGACAAGAGAGATTTATTTAAGAGATCAAGAGGGGGGCCAGGACAGGCCACAAAAGCAGCTCTCAGAATAGACGTAGGACAGCAATCATTAGGCGAGCCAGAGCTCACAGTCTGAAGCAGTGAAAGAAAGATGTCCAAAGAGATAGGGGGAAATTTCCCGCTGTTCTTTTGTTTCCTTTTTTATTTTTCATCAAAAAACGAAAACCTTATTTAATTTGTATGAAACGTGTACTAGAGACCTTCATTTATTTCTGTGGCGAGCCTTTCTATACAGTGGCTTCTTTATCACATGGACCCTATTTCTGCAAGGCTGTCATTGCTATCTCTTTTCACTTAGTGGCCGGCCCCTCGGGGTTGTAGGCGACTTGCTGTGTAACTGTAAGAAGGTACAATAAAGGTTTTCAAAAAAAAAAAAAATTAAACACATGAGGCCAGAGATTAGGGGCCATATTATCAATGAAAGGCGATAACATTATCACTGCTTCAGCGGCAGGAAACTGCCACTAAAGCGGCGATAAGGGGTTGATAATATGCCCTTGTGAATTCCCATTGAAGCCTGGGTTCTGCTGTGAAATTTGTGGGTTGTATTTTAGATAACAAAGTTGGGGCAGTGGGTAATAGCTCCAGCTCTATTTTCTTTGTTTTTTCAGCGAAGTGAGCTGTAAAATCATCACCACTAGGGAGCAGGGAAAGCGGAGCAGAGCTCTTGTTAGAGGATTGGTTCGATTGTTCCTTAATGAGTTAGAAGAGTTTATATTTCTATTTTTAGCTCTATCTATTTGAGATCTGAAGGGGTCAATTTTTGGCGAGCGTATATGTTTGTTGTAAACGCTTCTTACCTTTCTCAATTGAGAGAGCGCTGTCGTGGAAGGAGAGTTTCTCCAGAGTCTCTCAGAGTCTTAGATTGCGCCGTTCATCATTAAGGACACCATTAAACCATGGTTTTTTGAGTTTGACTGGGATCCTTTTAAGTTGTTTCGGAGCAACAGAGTCAAGAATGTTAGAAAAAGTGTTAAAGTAGTTCTCAGAAAGATCGTCAAGGTTGGTCAAATTAGAGGGGGCCTGTAGTTTATCATGTTAATGTCGAGGTCCCTCGTATTGCGAATCATTTGTTTCGCTCTAAGGGGTTTCCCCTGTCAATCCAGTCCCTTGTCTAAGATGAGGAAGGGAATTTGAAAGTGATCAGACCAGTCACAGGGTAGGATTTCTTCTATTTGTATGAAGTTGTCTTTCGCAATGATGAGGTCTAGAGTGGCGCCTTTAATGTGAGTAGGGCCTTTACAGAGCTGTGAGAAATTAAGGTCAGAGAGGAAGGTCTTAAAGAAAGGATAATTGGATCATTTGTGCCATTCCTATGAAGGTTGAAGTCTCCGAGGAATATGTCACAGAGTTGGTCCGAGCTCGAGCTGATGACCTCCATGATTTACTCAGTGAAGACTAGATTGTCACCATGAGGGTGATATATCGAGTGCAGCACACAAATCTTCTTGCCTTTGTCCGAGATTTCAGAGACTAGCTGTTTACACGTGGATAAGACAGTACAAGAGGCTTGTTTTATTGTGAGGCTGGAGCGATGAATGCAGGCCATGCCCGCGCCTGTTTTATCCAGGCGATCACTTCTGAGAATAGAGTAGTTCATAGGGATTAAGATATCAAGAATTGGGGAAGAATTATTACTGAGACAGGTTTCAGTGATGATCAGAAGGTCCAAATTATGCGCAATGATGAGAGCAGAAATATCAGCTGCGTGTTTCACAGCTGATCTACAATTGAGTAGAATTGCTTTGATATGCCGGTTGGAAGTGACCACTTCTTGAGTTGAGGTGTTTATGTGAAGTAGGTTCTCTGTGCTCAACTTTCTGAGATTAAGGCTTGGTTCCCTGTCAGGGTTAGCAATGATTGAGGGGATGTTAAGAGTAAAGTTGGGTTGGGAGACCATCTTTGATTCTGTGTAGGTCCCAAGTAGGTCGAGAATATCTTCATCAGATAACTGAGTTAGGGGTATGTGGGGCCGAGCGAGCTGGTTAGACAGAGGCCTCGAGCTCCAGCTTGACTAAGATAGGAACAGAATTAGGTAATGTCTTTGATAGAGTATAGCTTCTGTGGATTGAAGCTATCATACCTCTGCGCGGGGGGGAACCCTACGTTTCTCCATCTTCAAGGAAAACTGCTGAATGTTTTGCACCAGCTCTTTGACTACCGATATATCATGTTTGAGGTCATCAATCTTTTCTCAAGGCCTTGATTGTTTAAGCACTTATTCGCAAGAGTAGCTCGCGCAGGTAGTATAGGTTCCGCTGTGGTAGGGTTAGTAGAGGGTTGGGTAGGACCATTGGCACAGTTACATAGGGGGATAGGATAATAAAGATAGGGATCAGACTTTGCAGTGAGAATAGGGAGGGGTGGAGTGGTGTTAAAACGAGTAGAGGTTGGCAAAGCATGTGGTGATAGTGAGGGTGAGTATCTGTTATTGTTCGAAGTGTAGGAAACATCAACAAGGTTCCTGGCAATGAGATTGGAATATTCAGAGCCTAAGGGTTGAATATCCAATCCTGTCTGATAGTTTGGGTTGGTAGGGTGGTCCTCATTCCAGTTATTGGAATGAATAGTGTGTAATACCAGAGATTGAGGTTAGGAAGTGAGGCAAGGTCGAGGAGGAACATTGGTACGGCTATCAACAAGGTGGGAGGTACTCTGATCAGTTAAACCTTCATCTGCACGAGATAGACGTGGGTTTTGCTAGTTCGTGGTGTGGGGGATTGAGATAGCATCTGTTAACTTGGGTCGAGCTGAGGGGGATCACTTTAGCAGACGTGAGCGAGGGCAGTAGGTAGGAGGGGCCGTCAATCGCTTCTCTATCAGAGCCATTGAGTGACACATTTTGACTGTCAGTGGAGGTGTTTGAGTTAGTTAGAGAGTTCTTGAACCTCAAAAAGGCAGAATTGAAACGCTTGAGGTTCAGGTCTGACGCTTGGATAAGAACATCACCATTATTGTGAAGGGAGATAGTCAGCTTCGCCATAAGGGTCGTGGATGGAAGCGTGGTTAAATGGAAACAATGTGGAGTTTTGGTCTGTTTTGAGCGCAGCATAGAGGTGAGGCCCTTTCTCCACTGCGCTCTTCTGTTTGCGTTGAAGATGAGATGAGTCACTAAAGTGCCCTTATTTGAGGTATATGTGTCCGATATTAGTGTTTCAGCTCATCTCTTGAGGGTATTGTGCTTAAAGGTTTTCTTAGCCTTTAGCGATAGGTTGGGTGGGTTGATGATCTTAACCGAGTTTGCGGCCAATTGGACAAAGGGTTTAGCGGCCTGGTAAATATGTTGTGCTATGTTGACTGAAGTAGCATAGTAGGCAGCAAATAAAGGAGCCCAATAGAATAATGGTGGAGAGGTAGCCCAATTAGAAGGGGGTCCTGGAAGTAGAGACCCTAGAAAAGGAAGCGGGGGCATAGTGAATAGCGAAGGCTGAGAAGTCATGTACCTAGTTGTTAGACCTGTCTGGCTTTTTGGCGAAGTCCCTCCTAATTATTATTTATTTTGTCCCCTTTTTGCCCCTCATACCCTTGTTAATTTTTTGTCTACTGACTTTTTGTAGGTGTTGACCAGGGGGATAGGTGTTCTTTCTCCCCCTCATAGTCTTTTACCTCAGGCCCAGAGGCCTGTTCTGACAGGAAAGTTGGCACCACCTAAAATGGTGGCCACCAACTGCCCTAACTGTCACACACAGAACTTGGCCATAGCCTAACATAGGGCATTCTAGAACCTTCTGGTCCATTCTGGACCATTGAAGGGCAGCCTATATAAGGCGGAATGCGGGTCAGCCATTTTGTCTACCTGTGAGAGTCAGCTGGAGGACAGGCTATCTTGGAAGGTGGGGAGAGATTAGTGTGAGGGGTGATCTCCTGATCTGGGAAGCAACCTAAATAATCCACTCCTCTACTCCTCCTTTAAGATCCTTGTCCTGTCCCCGCTGTGGACGTTAAAGGGAGACCCTGGGCGCCTGACTAACCCCTAGCTTGATGTTAGTGGGGTGGGAACAGGAGAAGGAGACTGTGACGCTGCGAAGCGCAGTCCTCTGCCCAGTGAGTGAGACTCAGGAAGAATAACCCTCATCCCTATATCCCAGCCTCCATCCAGACTTAAAAAGGAAAAGGACATTGCGAAGTGGGAACTGGGTACAAAATTGAACCAGCGCTGTTCCTACCTTCCTGGGTGCTGGGGAAGGCTTGTGTCCTGAGGAGCCCTGGCCGGACCTGCAGACGACTGATCCCTGGAATCCCTGGTGAAGGGTGCCAAGTTCTCTGGGATAGCGCCCCCCCCCCCCCCCCCGGGATCCACTGAGCCTGTGAAGCCTGGCAAGGCTTCCCTTTGAGAGCGGGACCCCGGGGGCACCTTCCGCGCTTCAGTCGCGTTGTTGAGTGAAGTCCCGGTTAACAGGGGAAAGCCTGGGCGAGACGCTACACCAAGGCGCCGTCGCGCATGCCTAGACAGCTTTAACTATTCCCTCAGGAGGGGCCTAGGACCGAGCAGGCCCAGGGGTAGTGCGTCCTTCCTGGGAGCGGGCGCAGAGTAAGGAGATACTGGCGCGAGCGCTCCTGCGCATGACGGAGGGATTAGTGGCCCCGCCGATCTCCAGAAGTAAAGCACCGGCGGCCGCCTGAGTGAGTGTCCCGCTCTTTTCCTTCTTCTCTCGCGCCACGCAAAGGAGCTGGCAGGGAGAGGGAGCTCAGGGACTCGGCGGCTCTTTGGGGGTATTGCGACATCGGCCCTGCCCTCCGCTCGAATGCCAAAGCAGAGGAGCTGGCCCGAGTAAGAGAGAGAGCGGGGGAGCTTCAAAAGGAGCCTTAAAGTGACAGCGACGCGTGGGACTGCATCGTCTCCACGCTACAGTAAGGAGGTCATCTGAAGGGGGAAGGTGGCGCTAGAGCCTGCAAACAAATACTTCTACATTAATTGTTGTTGGTTTTCTCATCTACTAGAATACATAAAGTGGTGAGGAACTTGAGGAAACCCTCTTTTACTGTGGGCTAGGAAGAGGAAGTTACTGGTACTGCATAATAACCATATCCATTGACTTCTGGAGCCTGATTAAATGCACTGTCAATGTTGATGTTTAATTTAACAACTCTGAAAGTGCTATTACTGATTTAGGTGATTTAGGTACTGTCTGGCCAAATGTTAATGTAATGCTGTGTTTAGAAATGATATAAAGTAAGCGGAGCACAGGAAATGCTTAACTGAGTAGAAGGAAGAATAAGAGCTACCTGCCAGTTTTGATTAAGTGAACTGCCTATATTATAAATGCTAGTAGCTAATATGATTTAGAACTTAAAGTATTCTGGCTAAATTCCAAAGAAACTTAAATGTAAATTTAATAGAGAATTCTAAACGTAAAAATACAAAGATAATATTTTTATAAACCAGAACGTATTTTTACAACAAGTTGGTGTAGTGTTTTCTTTTTGAGTGCTATTGCGTGGTTTTACTTTTGGGTGGTCTGCAACCTTTACACTGTGCCTCTGATATGCTAGTCTTGCCCTAGGCCAGGCTACCCCAGTTCCAACACTAGTTTACTATGCAGTATCATAACTGAAACTGATGTACTACCAGGTGTTTAGTGATAATGACTGCAGGAATAGCTGCGCAACAACTTTAAGGCAGGAGTATACAGCATGTTTCATCAGAGGGAACGACCTGTGATACGGTAGTAGGAAAACGCTCTCTTGTTGCTGAGCACTGGACACATCTTTGCCTGAGAATTTTTGACCAATCTCCCTGCCTCCGTATCTGGCCAAGATTAGGGAGTCCCATGTTAACATCACTTTGACCAATTACCTAGAGGTTAATCAAATTCTAGACAGTTCACAGAACGGCTTTTGATCCAGACACAGTACAGAATCAGCCCTTCTGGCAGTTACAGAGCAGCTTTGGGCTACGCTGGATGAGGATAATACTTCGGCCCTATTTCTTCTCGATCTTAGTGCGGCCTTTGACATGGTCTCTTTTCTTTCTGAGCGCTCCTTTCAGGTACATGCCCCCCCTTACCTGTCTAGTAATTACCCCCCTCCCCCCCCCCCCCCGCCTGGGGTGTTCCCCAGGGCTCTGCCTCGAGCCCCACATTGTTCAACGTGTATGTCCGCCCTCTGGCTCTCCTGGCCAAAGCATGGATCATCAAAATGGTGTCCTACGCGGACAATGCCCAGTTGGTCTTCACCTTTTCTAACAACGGTGCACACGACCATCTGAAATTTCGTGCAGATGTTCTGGCCATTTCAGACTAACGGCAGACAATTATCTACAGCTTAACTCTACCAAGACTCAGGTACTCTTGGTAGGCTGTGATACCCATAAATGGGACTACCAATGGTGGCCTGCGACCCTGGGCACCCCTCCCCAACCGAAAAACGCAGTCAAAGATTTAGGGGTCTTGATCAACACCGCCCTTTCTTTTGAGCCTCCTGCGAAAAAAGTGGCTGGTACTTGTTTTGGCCTCCTGCGCGGCCTAAGAACCATCTAGGTTTTTTTTATGCCCCTACCCGTCAACTGATTGTTCAATCATGCCTAGACTACTGCAATGGGCTCTTGCTTGGCGTGAATAAAACAGTTACTGCGAGACTCCACAGGTACAGAATGCAGCAGCATGCACTCTTTTTGCCCTACCAAAGCATTGCCATACTTCCAACCTTCATCGTCTTCATTGGCTGCCAATCAAACAGAGTTCGGTTTGAAATACTATGCAGTATACATAAGATTTTACACGACCTGGGCCCTAAAATCTTGCAGGTACTGTGCACCCCATACGTTCCGTTGCGAGCACTGCGTTCCGCTGCTCATCATTTGCTTTGCATCCCACGGGTGTGCGGGTGTAGAGCAGGGGGTCGTTCCTTCAAAGCCCAGGCCCCTTCGCTATGGAATTCTATCCCACTGGCTGCCCGTAGTACTCAAGATCATTGGGCATTCAGGAAACTGATCAAAACTTGGCTATTTTCTTCTATCTAGCCGATCTCCTCTGGCCACCTATCCGCTAGCGCTGGGACTGCCTATTGCTGGGACGGCCATGCGCTCTGCTCTACAAATAACTTTAACGTAACATATCATAACGTACATTAGTTATAGATTCCTTACCGCTGCACTCATCCTTCGCGTTCTGCCAACTGACTTCTAGCGAAAGAGCCTTCCAGGGCCCTAGTTATGTGCACCAGTGGTCAGTGTCATGCATGGCTCTGCACTTCTGGCGTGGAATGTCATGTCATTACTGACATCAGAGCGCAGGGGCGGTGTCTAAGTAGACAACGCGGCGACCACGACGACGAATGTGGAGTTGACTGACGCCAGGGGTACAACTACAGAAAAATTCTCCAGATCCAGTCTGACGCCTGGGGGTAATTCTAAGGTAAGGAACTGTAACTAATGTATGTTTCTTACAGTTACATCGTTACAGAAGGAAAGTAACTTGTTCTTTTAGCAGAATCAAAAAAGTCTTTGCGAATACCAGACCTAAACAAGCATTTGCAATGCAATAAGTCTCAAATGTGTGAGAGTTAGAGCTATTGGCATTGTAAATGGCTGTCATTTATCTGTGTTTTAGTTTGGATTGGAGTGGTTGTATGTGGTTTGGAGTGGAATTATGTGGGTTGAATTGGAATTGTGGAATTGTGTGAGGTGGAATTGTATGGTATGGTGTGTAGTGTATTTAGGTAGAAGAATTATGTGGTACAGTGTGCAGTGGAATTATGTGGTATTGAGTGTACTGGAATTCTGCAGAGTGGGATTGTGTCTCATGGAGTGTAATTATGTGGAATAGTATTTTGTGTTGTGGAGTGGTATGTAGTGTAGTTTAATTATGTGGTGTGCCTTTGAATTTTGTGGTGTGATGTGGAATTTTGTGGTGTGGATTGGATGCATGTGGTGTGTTATTATAATTGTAATGGTGGCCATGTCTGCCTATTTTCAGTAGAGCACATTAGTCACATTTGTTTAACAAATTAATATAAGCTAAAAAATTATAATAGCAGCGCATCCAGGCCAAAGGTACCAGCATTTTGCAGTATTGGGAGTGGGTGGCGTAGGCTGCAATTGCATCCTAAGCATACGTTGAGCCCTGGCACTTACTTTTTTTGTTTTTAATTAAAACCCCTGTGTCTGGTCATCAATGATTGCTCCCGGCTAGTGAAGCGTGCTTCTGGGCCGTGAACAGAGCTCTCAAGAATAGACAGAACCAGTGACGGCATCTTGACGAGGACCACTATTTTTTAACTTTTGCCTGGCTCAGAAGAAGCTGAAATCAGTTCAGAGGGAAGGGATCGGACCTATTAGTTTTGCTATCCTGTTTCGGATTGGGGTGTATGTACTTTCTGTAACTGAAGCTAATAAGCACACAGAGCTGCACAGCAATTAATTGGGAACACCTTCAGATGAGTTTCTATCTCCTGCTTTATGCAAGATAATGTAAAACAAACATAGAAGGCACATGCTCGCGAATGGCTCTGTGCATTCCAGTACACACCTGGAGTGCTCACGGGTTAACAGCATGCATATCGTTTACCGAATGACAAAGCTTCAGACGTGTGAAACTAATTTTGATGCGCATTTTATCTGCCCGTCTGTGAAAAACAGAACCACTAGATAAACTTCACAAAATGTCATCCTAATCCCAAAGCAGGGAGTGGAACAGATATCATTCACTTATCATAAGTAGATGTTTTGCTTAGGCTGTATATTTATAAAAATGGAAATCAATGGCTGCATTTGAGCGGTCTGCTCTAGATGTCTGGGTAGCAGGATGAGTTTAACGAATGGTACAGGCCATTCATAATGTGTACATGCAAAGGTACAGGAAGTTTGCACACAGTGTGAAAGACTGGACCTTTTTTGCAATTTTATACACTGCAAGTTTGACCCAAAGGTATTGGAGCGGTTTACTTGAGCACCAGTTACATTACGCAAAGTCTGATCCTGCTTTTAGGCACGGGCAGATAAAGTAATTTGCCCAGAGTCACAGGATGTGGAGCTGACGCAGAGACTCAAACCCGTTTCCAAAGTATGTAGCTCTGATTATGCACTTGCTCCAAAGTTGAAACAACTGTATTATTGTATGGTTGAGGATCTCCTAGTGTTCGCATGAGAGAACTGCCCTAACCTGCTTTTCCTTCTTTCTTCTCTTGGGAATCTTTTTGGCCGCAAAGTCTCAGATAGGAATCATAGTGCCACATTGCCGCACAAATCCTAGCAGCAACACTACCCTCTCTTCCAAGACGGAGCTAGCATTAGTTCCAATAAGAAAAGATGCCCAACTATTCAAGGAAAGCATAAAAACAGGGGCAGCCTACAAAGTGAGGACTCGTGGCAATAAAGACACAGCCTAATTAGTGATCGGACTATCCACTATTTTTATGTGACCTGGATGTACTGACATTACGGACTAATGACATCTGTTAAAAGATCACAGCATGGAAAACCGGCATTAACCAAAAATCACAGACGAGTTGGCACTGGCAATTGTCACCTTATCGAAAACCAGGGTGAAATTCAGCAAATATAAGGCAATCCAACAGTGGTGTGTTATGCTGCTGATTTATAGTTTTCTTTTTGCTTTGCGTAGGAGAGTGCGGGGTGTGCTAATATGGTACAGTGGTTTTGTGGTGAACTGAGGTTCACTTTGGCAGAGCGATGTGGTGCTGTGATGAAGCTCTGCACCCACTCCTCAGACGTGCCAGCATGAAACCACATCCCAACAGGAAGTTACAAAAAAATAGTCCCAGGCACAGAGCAATAATCTCCAAAGTGAAATGTTAGAGGCAGTAGGGCACCTGGATGTTAACATGCAACTAAAAGGAGGGACAAAGAAAGAAAGATTACCCATTAGAAAGCAAGCCTTTCTAAATAACAATGGAAGTTACCAATAAAAAGCCGGTAGGTGGGCTAGAAGCCCATAAACTGAATACAGCATGTCGAGAGACTGTGCATGCGCGCTTCCTAGGCTCGGCTTTAAAAGGCAATTGGTCTAGCTTTGGCAGGCAGGCCTTTGCCTTTGCTAATGCTTTTTTGTAATGTTATTGTAAATCTTTATCACAAATAATGTGTTGAATAGATAGAAACATTGAGAGGCTTCCAAAGACAGATAAAGAGGGCTGTATAGATAGATAGTGTTGCTCAGATGGATATGATTGTATAGATAGATAGAGGGCTGCATGCGTAGAGAAAGTTCCATAGATAAATAGGGTTGCCTAGATAGATGGATAAATATACAGAGTTTTACATAGCGCAAAATTGACCCGAAGCTATCTGGTATCAGGGCTCTTTACACGAGCATCAGCTGCGTTACATGAGGACACATTTATTTGTGTTAGGAACAGGGAGATAGATTAAGTGAATCACAGGATGTTGCGTGTCCTTGCCGAGACTCAACCCCAATTTCCTAGATTAGAGGTCGACCGCCCTAGCCGATAGGCCAAGTCCTCCCCGACAATAAATAGAGTTGCAAAGATAGATGCATACTGTTGCAAAGGTAGCTGGATAGCTGTGCAAAGATTGTGAGAGATAGATTGACAGACCAGTAGATAGTTAGAATGTCAGACAAACAGATGGATAGAATGACAGGCAGACTTGTGGATAGAGTAATTGAAAGATAGGTTAATAGATAGACAGGTAGATTGGAAGATACGTAAACAGATGGGGTTGAAAATTTGGGTGGATAGGACAGGAATTTAGAATATACTGCACAGCTTTGATTCGTTAAATATTAGTTAGTTGACCATATACATGCAGCAGATAAATTTAATGAAAGCAAACCAGAAATCCACAGAAGCAGGGCATACAGACTACATTTGGTTATAGGCATATCTATTGTTCTCAATTAAGGTACATAACAGCATGACAGAAAGGAGTGCAGTTACAATTGCACTTAATTGCATGCATACTAAAAAGAGGATAACTTTGTAAATGACATTTTCAAATGGACACAGCCTCTGTATGCTGTGTAGTACCATCATTCAGATTCAGATAGCATTAGGAAACTGGAACTGATAAAGCTTAAATATACCCCTGTGCTCACCTCAAAAACAATACAAACATCCTGCTTTCACATCAGGCTCTGAACACAACAGCAACACTGAAGTAATAAAGTAAAAACAAAAACACTGGCACTGAGCAGAACTACCTTGTGTTTGGATGTACAGCTCAACGGAAGATGGATAGTGACTGAACTAAGCTGATCCACTACCCCATGCTGTATAGTTCATGCTGTAACTAAAGTAAACAAAATGTGAATGGCATAACAGACCAATGGACGAAGATTGCTAATTGAAGGTCCCTTTAAGCAAGCATATTATACATATAATTTAAGTAAAATCTAAATGTCTTGGCTAACGCCAGACCTAAAACGGAGTACAATAGAACACCGTTCATTTGCTCTCCTCCAGTACTTCAAATCCTCTGCAACTTACTCAGAACTTCTTACCTTAGCTGTTCACTGAACGTGGACTTGCTTAAGAGGGGAAACTACAGGGTGATAATGCATACATTTCAAGAGAACATTACATTGAAAGCATTCAATGTTGGAGTCTTACACAAGAGTTGGGGAAAAATGTCTAAAAAAAAATCACACTTTAGAGGGCTCAGGTACGTTAGGGAGATGGCGTTGGCATGAAAAAAACAAGTCCATTAATCTATAGTATCTGGTCAAATGTCTCCGATTTTTTCTGGAGGCAAAGGATACAGAGAACATATTTAAACGATGAAATATATTTAATACAAAGTGATAGTACCAAGGATTGAATCATGAGATAAATTCAGACATTGATGAGGCATATTATTTATTTCATTTTTGTAAGCACTCTAATGTACTGAAAGTCATGTTATGTATCCAGGAAGACTATGAAAGATATGGTTCTCTTCCAGGGGATCCTCATCAATAGTCATAAGCATTAGAATATTCCCGCCTATGTGCGGGACCCCGGAAACACTATATTATATGTGCCCCACATATAAATACACATATATATATAAATAATATATATATATATAAAAAGCAAGCAATAGCAGCCAAATCGCATTAGAGCTGAAATATGCTGTGAAGAATTTCCACCATACATGAATAAAAAGCATTAGAAACAGGAGAAAACAACACCAAAGTTTGTTTAGGAATTGTTTTAATGCTCAGAAAGCAGTAGAAATTCTCAGAACTCACTGGAAGCATAGGAAGCTCCCAGGCTGCATTGCAAACACACAGTCTAACCAGACTGAAAAGCTAACCTGTAGCTAAATAACAAAAAACTGACACTGTGCCTTTAAGGCACTCATGACCCCCTGAATCCCATCATGCCTCAGGAGTGGCAGTTAGGTCAGTTGTTCTTTCCGGCTCCTTCAGTGAAGGGCCCTGGTTTCACAGCTCCACTAATTTTCTGATTTTTTGCAGAAAAATTGCTTCTTTTTGACAACTTTTACTCTTACTTCGACGTCTTACACCTGGTCAAGTAAGATACTGCTTGTTTTGAGCAGTTTGGAGGGCATTTTACTTCGAAAATGCCTTCTCTATTTGTTAAATGTCCTTCTTGTAACAGCAAGATGGCCAAGACAGACAGCCACGAGGTCTGTATCGTTTGCCTGCCTGATGACCATGATCCAGACACCTGTCCACATTGTGAGAACCTGTCAGGAAGGACTCTCAAGGACAGGGAGAGAATTCGGATTTATGGCCTGGCCCACAGAGCTTCGAGAGGGAGATCTCCAGTGAAGAAGGGCTCCAAGAAGGCCCATTCGTCTTCAAAGAAGAAGTCTTCACACCCTTCTACCTCAGCGTCGGGCTCGGCGCTGAGAAAAGATCCACAAGAGGGGCTTTCCTCTGGGAAGCTGCCGTCGACGGCGGGCTCGCCATCGGGAGGAAGGCCAGGTACGTCGACGACATCGAAGGCACCGGCTCCATCTTCGAAATCGCCTCCGCCGTCGTCAACCGGGCGGCGATCGGCGTCGAGGAAGGCTACTCCGCCGCCGTCAACCGGGCGACGGTCGGCGTCGAGATCTATTACCCCTCCGCCGTCGTCAACCAGGCGACGACCGGCGTCGAGGGACGTCACCTCGCCATCGTCAACCAGGCGACGATCGGCGTCGAGAAGGGTGACTCCTCCGCCGTCGACAGGTGCTCGTCGATCGGCGTCGAGGACGCGGTCTCCATCGGTGCAGCAGCAGCGCTCGGCGTCGAGGGTGCCCAATACCCCTCTGCCGTCGTCGCACAGGCATCCGACGTCGAGGCATGGCTCTACGTCGGCGACTGACCATCGCCGTTCGACGTCGAGGCAAAAAGCTCTGTCGACGACTGGGCGGGACCGTTCGACGTCAAGAGAGAAGCCTCCATCGGCGACAGGACATCGTCGTTCGACGTCGAGGCTGAGGTCCCCGTCGACGACCGGACACCACCATTCGACGTCGAGGCAGAAGGCTCCGTCGGCGGTTGCTCATCGCCGCTCGACGTCGAGAGACTACGAACATTCTCATGGACATTCGAGGTCGAGATTGTTTGATCCCCCAACTCCTCGGAAGCGGTCGGCTGCGAGAAGTGAGCGCTCGACGTCGAGGCACTCGGATACGATCATGGTGACAGAATCTGCTTCTCACCATTCATCTTATCGGTCCTCCAGATCCTTCTGCGGGGCCCATCAGACTGTCGCCGAGATGGTACAGGTCCTTGGACCATTGTAGGGACGATGGGCCTACCAGGCGTATGCAGGAATATGCTAGCCCACGCCACAGGTCAGCTCTCGAAGACCTGGTGGAGGAGATGGACAAGTGTAGCCCTCCCAGGCGCTCAACGCCTGTGAATCTACCCACCAAAGCGCCAAGGAGGTCCCGTTCGCCTACAAGGGAAGTTAGACGGGATGGTCGGGGAAGATCTAGATCGCCTGCAAAGGATCCTAGACTGGATGGTCGGAAGACCTCTATCCCTCCACGGGGCAGACCTCCTGTGCTGTCGCCGACCAGATCCCCCAGGGCGTCCCGATCCCCTAGAAGAGACCATCGTCCAAGAGATCGGGTCAGGTCTCGCTCTCCTAGACGGGAGGAGCGTTCCAGGAAGTCGAGGGAGCGGGGACGCAGTTCTCACCATCGGCGTAGACGTACCCCGTCTACCTCTTCCACTTCATCTACCAGATCGTCAAAGAGGGACTGCTCTCCGACTTTGACGGACAGTCCGACGTCCAGGTCCTCCCCTGTGGATGATATTGGCACGTACCTGGACGTTCTGCAGAGAGGTGCGCTTAAACTGAACATCGAAATGTTTGTCCCTCAAGTGACGACGACGGTCATTTTCGAAACCTTGCACAAAAGGGCCATCTCCAGACCGCTGCTGCCCTTGGTTCCGGGGATTATGGACCCCGTCAAGGAAGTTTTCCTAACCCCAGCGTCAATCAGAGCAGTGCCAGCACGCATTACAAAGAAGTACAAACAGGCGGCTTCTGACCCGGTGTTTGTGAAGTCTGATCCTCCGGCGGACTCTGTCATCTTGGCAGCGGCGAGAAAGACACATGCGGTTGCTGGTTCATCTTCAGTCCCGCCAGATAAGGACAGCAAGACCCAAGACTCCTGGGGTCGGAAGGTTTGCAACTCTGCTGCTTCCACTCTTAAAGTCGCCAGTGCAGCTGCGCTCCTGGGTCGGTATGACCGAGCCTTATGGGACTCGATGGAGAGATTCAAAGCCAAGCTGCCAAAAGAAGACCAGCCGGACTTTGAGGAAACTGTTACGGAGGGGTGTCTGGTGGCTAACCAGATGATCAGCACGGCCGCGGATGGGGCGGTGCTTTCGGCTCATTCCTATTCCCATGGAGTTTGTGCCAGAAGATCGGCCTGGTTGCGCCTCACAGGGCTGAAGCCGGATGCCCAGCATCGGATTCTGAATCTCCCCTTTTCGGGTTCCGCCCTCTTCGGGGAACACGCGGACGAAGAGATGACCCGAATGAAGACTGAGCTGGACACGGTGAAAGCGGTGGGCTTGGAGAAAAAGAAGGAGTTCAAGCGCCGCTTCAAGTCCAACAAGGGGAGAGGGGCCCAACAGAGGGTTCAAACCCCTCAGTGGTCGCAGAACAAAGCTCAGGGAAAACCCCAGTTTTGTGGTAAGCCCAGCAGGGGCAAAGGGGGCCACCAGCAGTCCTCCAACACCCCGAGAGGAGGAAAGGCCTGAACAGTGGCTTCCTCTGACACCGTTGCCCACTCCAGTGGGAGGAAGTGCATCACAACACCTGGAAGAGTGGGTCAGCATCACAAGAGATCAGTGGGTGCTGAATATACTGCGAAATGGTTACAAGATACGTTTCCGTGCTCTTCCAAAGAGCATCCCTCCGAAGAGCTCTTGCCCTCACCAACTGAGCTTGCTCAGACGAGAGGTGACAATCCTGCTGCAGAAAAGAGCGATAGAAGAAGTTCCTCGCGCTCTAAGAGGCAAAGGAGTTTACTCCAGATATTTCCTTGTCCCCAAAAAAGATCAGGAGGACAAGTTCAGACCCATACTCGACCTACGACTCCTAAACAAGGTTATCGTCAAGGAAAAGTTCCGCATGTTGGCGCTTCACCAAATATGTCCTCATCTACAAGCCGGAGATTGGATGTGTTCGGTGGATCTACAAGATGCGTACTTTCACATCCCGATTGCGCAGCAACATCGAAAGTACCTGAGGTTTGTCGTGGGGCACAAACACTACCAGTACAAGGTGTTACCCTTCGGTCTCAAGTCCGCACCACGAGTCTTCACCAAATGCATGGCGGTGGTGGCGGCTTTTCTTCACAAGAAGGGTCTCTTCGTTTACCCATATCTGGACGACTGGCTCCTGAAGGGTCCATCCCCGGTACGGGTAACACAAGATCTGCATCTGTGTCTGCAACAGCTTCACAGGCTCGGCCTCCATGTGAACCTGGAGAAGTCAGTCCTGCGGCCTACACAATCCATCCACTACCTAGGCTCCGTTCTGGACACAAGCGTGGGAAGAGCGTTTCCTTCGGTGGAGAGACTTTCTTCCATGAACCTGAAGTGCGGGATTCTGCTGGAGTCTCGTCCTCCGACAGCGCGACAGGTGGCGTCTCTGCTGGGTTCCATGGCGTCCTGCATTTTTCTCATCCCACACGCCAGGCTGAGAATGCGGCCTCTGCAACAGGCCCTGAGGGTTCAATGGGATCAGGCAACAGGTCGTTGGGAGGACCATATCCATCTTTCCCAGGCGACAAAGGAGTCCGTCAGATGGTGGACTCGGAGACACAATGTGATGGTGGGAGTGCCGTTTCATCAACCCATTCCGTCCCTATCTATAGTGACAGATGCCTCCCTGCACGGCTGGGGAGCACACATGGGGCCGCTTCAGATTCAAGGCCGGTGGTCTGCGCAGGAGCAGACATACCACATCAACATGCTGGAACTCAGAGCGGTATTCCTGGCTCTCAAAGCTTTCCTGCCAGCGATCACATCCAACTCAGTCCTGGTTCAGACGGACAATACGACGACCATGTTCTATCTGAACAAACAAGGAGGCACAAAATCTCGCCCACTGTCTCGAGAGGCTCAGACAATATGGCATTGGCTCCTCGCTCGAGGTCTCACAGTGGTGGCCGTGCATCTTCCGGGCGAGTTGAACGTCAAAGCAGACGCACTCAGCAGGCACTTCGAAGATCAGCCAGACTGGGTGCTAAACGACGGAGTAGTAGAAGAGCTTTTTCGTTGCTGGGGACGTCCGCCCATAGACTTGTTTGCAGACGACGAAAATACCAAGTGCCACGCCTTCGCGTCCAGGTTCCACAGACCTGGGACGCTGGGGAACGCTCTTCTGTTGGACTGGGCAGGGATGTTCGCGTACGCGTTTCCTCCCCTGGCTCTGATCCCGAGAGTGGTGTCCAAGCTCCTCAGGACGAACATGGAGATGATCCTGATTGCTCCAGACTGGCCTCGGCAGTGGTGGTATCCAGACCTTCTACATCTGTCTGTGTGTCCACACAAACGACTTCCTTGCAGACCGGACTTGTTGAGCAAAATGAACGGGAGGATAATGCATCCCAACCTCCCATCATTGAACCTAACAGCATGGCTCCTGAGGTCCTGCAATACGGACATTTGAACCTGCCTCCAGACTGCATGAGCATTTTGAGGGAGGCTAAGAGGCCGTCTGTTATGGCTGGATTTTCTGAGTAGGTGGGATCAGCCCCCAGGGGCCCCTCCAACCCAGCCAGAACGTACTCACCTTCCCTCCTCAGGACTCCTCTATATCCAGGCACCTGGTACCTACCTGAGGATGGGGAACTCGCAATATACAAGCTCATATTATTAAAAACACCACTAAATCTATAGGGATACTAAGAATACTCACTGATTACTAGGGATATCCATACCCTACACCACACTTATTTACATCAGTTGGTCTCGCGGCCACTCAGACCCAGACCGTTCTACCCTAGGGCAGATATTGCGCACAATCCGGTGCGACTACACATGGGCCTGCAGAACCCAATGCTCCCTTTTCCAAAGTGTTCGCGATCCTGCGAAACTACACACTAGTTCAACTACCTAGTGCTCTCATTTACTCAAGCCACAATCCTGTGGGTATCGGCACTGGTCTCCCACCCAGTGTTCTCATTAACGCCGCATATCAACGACGACCACATTCCTATGAACACCTATACATATATATATATATATATATATTGGGATATTATCTCAGCTGTCTACTCGGGATGAAAGTACAATAATAACTTTGAATATAGTTCCAGATTATAGTGTACTCCCTGCTCTTGGCATCAAAGGTCCACTCACTCCCTATTTATGTGATCACCACTTACCTGATTGGGATTACTCATCCATTCACGTAGCAACTACCTAGGAGATATATTTACCTTCAGTGAACAAGAATAGGGGCTACACACCAGTTTGTTATAAACTGGGGGTTGTTTTATTATAGCAATATAAACATTTATACAGATCTAACAAAGACTATAGATAGAACACACCGCTTGAAAGAGAAAAGATTAAACATAACAGGAACACTCCGCTGAAAGGGAAAAGATTAGACATAAAGTGTAAATGTAACTAATTCAGACTACCTCACCTATTAGAAGGAAGATTTCTCTCTCTGCCTCTGGTGGGATTAGGGCTCTCTCTCTGCCTCTGGTGGGATTAGGGCTCTCTCTGTCTCTCCCTCCTTCACCACATCACCACGCCTCTGGTTCAGTTGCTCCAGCTGACAGCCTTCTTTGATGCTCTCTGCACTGCTGTCTCTCTCCTCATCTTCAGCAATCGTCTGCCTTCTTTCTCCATTCAAGAACTGCACTCTATTCTGCAGCTCCCAGCAGACATCCTCTCTCTCTCTGCAAGCTATTCGGAGCTCCAAGCTGTTCTGGGCTCCCAGCAGTCCTGTGCTCCAAGCTGTTCTGAGCACCACGCTGAACTGCACACCACGCTGCACTGACTTCCAAAACTGAACTGACCACTCCTCCTCTCCTGTAGCTCGCTATTATGGATTCCTCTCCCCTCATGGAAATTTCCACCGGAGGGCTGTCTCCTACCGAATTCCTGTGCCAGCTCCCAGGCTTCCACGCAACCGCAGTGGCCATCTGCTTGTTACGTCTGGGCCCAAGAGAAAAACACATTTCTCGGATAAGAAGCAGTCCTAACTGGATTTTCCCTCTAGCACAACAGCCTTAACTGAAAACATTGCCTTTGCCCTAAAAAGCCTCCCAGTTTCATCACAATGGATTCCCTCTAGCTCTAGGCCTGTAGGCCTGAAAGGGGTGAAATGCTCCTTAGCTCTGTCAGAATACCTACATAAACCATACCAATGTGTCTAATATGTCAAAGCCAATAGGCAATAGACAGGTTAAAGTCAAGAATAAAGGCATATTAAGCAGCTATCCTCTTCTAGGTCTGGAAAAAGGGCTTAAAAGGGCCAACACAGGCTAAGAATACCTATACTAGATGCGAGCAAGACTAATGATCTATATCACTGCTAAATAAAGCCAAAAACTCTGCCATTACATTGCACCCTAGATCCTTATCTTGCGAGCATCTTATAAACAACAACAACCATCTAAACAAACATCAACATAATCTATCCAACATAGGCTAAGAAAACCTATCCTAGATGTGAGCAAGATTAAGATCTATATCACTGCTAAATATCTCTGCCATCCACCCTTAGATCCTTATCTTGCGAACATCTGACAAACAATAACATCTAGATAAACAAACATCAACACAATCTATCAACAAATCAAAACCTAAAAAACTCCCTAAAAACAATGACAACTTAAGAAAATTCCACCTGAAACTCAATTGTAGGAAATAAAAACCTAAAAACAAATCAAAGCACCCTTGACTTGAAACTTATCTGAGATTGGATCTAATAACAACAGAAACTAACCAAAGCATCCTCAAACTAAATGTGCCTCAACTTCTAATGATAACTGGTGAAATATAGTGATGTAGGGACTTATGTGTTGAATGAAAACAGCAAGGGGCCTAAATGGGCCTACTTCGGACAACTTAAGGCTAAATGAGGCCTACCTACTATTGTCAACTTAAGAACTAAATGTGTTTCAACTTCTAATGAGAAAACAAGAAAGGGCCTAAATGAGCCCTACGTACTATAGGCAACTTAAGCTAATGATGACTCATGAAACTATTGATGTAGGTGCTAATATGTGAGATGAAAATAACAATAGGCCTAAATGAGGCCTACCTGCTGACATTTGTCAATTTAAAGTGAAATCAGAGGAGTACTGTTTCAAGGTCTGGGCAAACATTAATACATAATCATACTAAAAGACACACCACCCAAAACAATCCAAATTTTAAGGTAACCACCCTTTGATCAATCAAGGTGAAAATGTAAGAACAGTAAAAACTATAACCCCAGTTGTACAGAATAGCAGGTGTAACTTTAAAAACACATGTGGGCACCGCCATTCAAAAAAGTCCTTCATTGAAATCACGCAAAAACTGTTTTGAAGAAAACAGAAAAACTATAATAGGTGACATATATTTTTTTTTAAAAGTGGGGCCTGCTCGTAGTGATGACAACAAAAAAATGCAGGCTAGGGAATTAAATAACTTAGTCATTGGCAAAAACTGTTTTGAAGAAAACAGAAAAACTATAATAGGTGACATGTTTTTTTGCTTTAAAAGTGGGGCCTGATTGTCCAAGGGATTATTCAATGTCCAAATTCTTCAGTGTAGGCCACCACCCTGCATCCTCGGTATCCGGATACTTCCTCCAATGCGGCCATCCATTACCCGGTCTGGTCTGGTCTGGTCTGGTCCCGTTCCATCATCCAAAAACAATAAACTAAAATAAAAACATGAAAGTAAAAAGCTAAAACAATAAAAGGAGTGGGAGGGGCGTGGGCCGACACACGCATAACCACACCCCAGCAACCTAGGAACAAGAGAACAAGTATCATTATTCTTGTAAAATAAAATTTTCCATTTAAAAAGCACCCCGGGTGCCTTTCATTATTGAAAAGAAAATATCCTAATTAATTAAAAACATTCAAAATTTAACTTTTAATAAATTTTTGCAGGGCCTAACATACCCTAATCCTTACTAAGCCAGTCCCACCCTTCAGGGCAGGAGCCATGCTACAGTGTGAAGAAAAAAAAAAATTTGAATTACCGCCAAATGATGAGCTCACAGCCTCAGCAGGGCACTGCAAGCCTCCCAGTTCCCCTGGTCAGAGAAGCCCGCCCAGGCCCGTCACGAGTAACTAACTCCAAGGGAAGAGCCAGGTCACCCCGCCCTTAAATAAACAAGCCGTTCGCGGAAGAAAATTGAATTGTAGCCAATCATAACAAACTGGGACATGATCGAAACTTGCAGAATGAAGGCACAAACCAGCTGGTCTGCCAAGGTCGAAAAACAACTTTCTCATGCCTTATTTTCCAACTAACGGAAGCTAGAATTTAACAAAAAACAATTCTGTTACAGTGTACTGCCAATTAAAAAGGCTCCAGTGTTTAACAAGACGTTTGTCCAAAGGCAAGACATTTAAAATATGGGCACTTATTTAGAAAGGGGCAACTACCTTTGGCACACAACATTATAAATTCTGCATTTGAGAAAATAAAACGAAATAACATGGTCCATTTGTCAAAGAGAAATAATTTGTAAAACAACATAAAATGCAGATACATTTCAACACACATTTATAAAAGCATACATTTTAATTTGCATTTGGGAAAATAATAATGTCACATTTTAACATTTTCTTTTGTCTTTCAAAGGCACATGGTTGCATTCCACTAATTAAAAGCACATGTTACCATGCACCGTCGGGCAAGATTTATTATTTTCAAACCAGCACATTCCCGTCTAGATGGAAACCCCTCACAGAAATAATTAATGAAAACAGCTCGTAGCATGCATTCTAACGGGCTATTTTTTTTTTTAACATTTCACTCATTTTAAAAGAACACAGCTTTCTCCGTAAGGTTGATTTATAACCACATCAGTTCCAAGGTGAACCCACACAAATACGTAGACGCATTTCAAAAGGAATGTGAAATGAACAGAACCCTTCTCAAAACACAAGATGTTACCTTCCAGTCAAGAAACTGACAAAGCACATGGGCAGACCAAGAAATCAAAAAAGTCAAAATCAAACCATCAAATAATCCACTGACTTTTATAGTCAGGTCAGATAACCATGCATGTTAACAGCATGTAAAAAATAGACTGCCATCTCAACTCAAGATATTAACCCTCTGGCAGCTCAAGCAGAATCATTTCCCAACGTCCATGGATACATGGGAAAATCATTAGCACATTTCTTCACGTTTACAGATGACACGTACACATATTTTCAAAAACGTTATCCCCAAGCACCCGAGAGAGATCCAGCTCCCTCCTGCCAAACGTAATGATAACATGCCCTGTCCAAGCCATGACTACATGTCGCTATTCACAAGCCATATTTACAAGGAGCTATATTCAAAGAACTCCACAGATCATAATACAATGAACACATTTCACATTGCACAGCATAAGCAGATGCAGCAAGCAATTGAATGG
This sequence comes from Lissotriton vulgaris, assembly GCF_964263255.1. Lineage (NCBI taxonomy): Eukaryota > Metazoa > Chordata > Amphibia > Caudata > Salamandridae > Lissotriton > Lissotriton vulgaris. The sequence continues at coordinate 495,724,278 of NC_141694.1, forward strand.
GCAATTTAAAAGCATTTTTTACACACATTTATACAATTGGACCATCACATAGATGTAACTGGCTTCCTCATGTAATGTCATCCTTCAACTCTGACAGTTTAAACACCAAGATGAAAACCATTCCTTCCACCCTGAATAAACCAAATGCCATGATGTAATGCAATCTCCTCACGCTGCAACTGTTCAAGCCAATAGGTCTAACAGGCTACATAAACTGCAACATTACGCCAGATGGAACCAGCGTTCAGGGCACTCCCTCAGAACACATGGGAAACTCTCTAACCACATGGCCAGGCACACAGGTTTCGTAAGATGACGACTACGCCAGATGTAATGTCTGGCGCTCAGGGCACTCCCACACAACACATGGGAAATAATCTAAGCACATGGCCAGGCACACAGGCTTCGTAAGATGACGACTACGCCAGATGTAATGGCTGGATTTTCTGAGTAGGTGGGATCAGCCCCCAGGGGCCCCTCCAACCCAGCCAGAACGTACTCACCTTCCCTCCTCAGGACTCCTCTATATCCAGGCACCTGGTACCTACCTGAGGATGGGGAACTCGCAATATACAAGCTCATATTATTAAAAACACCACTAAATCTATAGGGATACTAAGAATACTCACTGATTACTAGGGATATCCATACCCTACACCACACTTATTTACATCAGTTGGTCTCGCGGCCACTCAGACCCAGACCGTTCTACCCTAGGGCAGATATTGCGCACAATCCGGTGCGACTACACATGGGCCTGCAGAACCCAATGCTCCCTTTTCCAAAGTGTTCGCGATCCTGCGAAACTACACACTAGTTCAACTACCTAGTGCTCTCATTTACTCAAGCCACAATCCTGTGGGTATCGGCACTGGTCTCCCACCCAGTGTTCTCATTAACGCCGCATATCAACGACGACCACATTCCTATGAACACCTATACATATATATATATATATATTGGGATATTATCTCAGCTGTCTACTCGGGATGAAACTACAATAATAACTTTGAATATAGTTCCAGATTATAGTGTACTCCCTGCTCTTGGCATCAAAGGTCCACTCACTCCCTATTTATGTGATCACCACTTACCTGATTGGGATTACTCATCCATTCACGTAGCAACTACCTAGGAGATATATTTACCTTCAGTGAACAAGAATAGGGGCTACACACCAGTTTGTTATAAACTGGGGGTTGTTTTATTATAGCAATATAAACATTTATACAGATCTAACAAAGACTATAGATAGAACACACCGCTTGAAAGAGAAAAGATTAAACATAACAGGAACACTCCGCTGAAAGGGAAAAGATTAGACATAAAGTGTAAATGTAACTAATTCAGACTACCTCACCTATTAGAAGGAAGATTTCTCTCTCTGCCTCTGGTGGGATTAGGGCTCTCTCTCTGCCTCTGGTGGGATTAGGGCTCTCTCTGTCTCTCCCTCCTTCACCACATCACCACGCCTCTGGTTCAGTTGCTCCAGCTGACAGCCTTCTTTGATGCTCTCTGCACTGCTGTCTCTCTCCTCATCTTCAGCAATCGTCTGCCTTCTTTCTCCATTCAAGAACTGCACTCTATTCTGCAGCTCCCAGCAGACATCCTCTCTCTCTCTGCAAGCTATTCGGAGCTCCAAGCTGTTCTGGGCTCCCAGCAGTCCTGTGCTCCAAGCTGTTCTGAGCACCACGCTGAACTGCACACCACGCTGCACTGACTTCCAAAACTGAACTGACCACTCCTCCTCTCCTGTAGCTCGCTATTATGGATTCCTCTCCCCTCATGGAAATTTCCACCGGAGGGCTGTCTCCTACCGAATTCCTGTGCCAGCTCCCAGGCTTCCACGCAACCGCAGTGGCCATCTGCTTGTTACGTCTGGGCCCAAGAGAAAAACACATTTCTCGGATAAGAAGCAGTCCTAACTGGATTTTCCCTCTAGCACAACAGCCTTAACTGAAAACATTGCCTTTGCCCTAAAAAGCCTCCCAGTTTCATCAAAATGGATTCCCTCTAGCTCTAGGCCTGTAGGCCTGAAAGGGGTGAAATGCTCCTTAGCTCTGTCAGAATACCTACATAAACCATACCAATGTGTCTAATATGTCAAAGCCAATAGGCAATAGACAGGTTAAAGTCAAGAATAAAGGCATATTAAGCAGCTATCCTCTTCTAGGTCTGGAAAAAGGGCTTAAAAGGGCCAACACAGGCTAAGAATACCTATACTAGATGCGAGCAAGACTAATGATCTATATCACTGCTAAATAAAGCCAAAAACTCTGCCATTACACCGTCCACGAGGGCATCCTATGCCTTCAAGTGGAAAAGGTTTTACTTGTGGTGTAAGGATCATCATTTGGATCCTGTTAAAGGGCAGGAGGACGTCATCTTACCATACCTCCTTTCCCTCGCAACGGCTGGTTTGAAGTACGCTTCCATTAGAGTACATTTATCAGCTATTGTGGCCTATAGGAAGTCCCCTGACCAGGTGTCTTTCTTTCAAGTTCCGGTGGTCAAGGATTTCCTTCAGGGTTTGAAGAAAGTGTATCCCCCTGTGCGCAATCCTTCTCCTCCGTGGGAATTAAACCTGGTTCTGTCTCGGTTAATGTCTCCACCTTTCGAGCCCATCCACAAGGCTTCCTTACAACATCTCTCTTGGAAGGCAGCCTTTTTGGTGGCGATTACCTCTGCACGCAGGGTCAGTGAGATACAGGCGCTCTGTGCAAAGGAACCTTATACGGTGTTCCACCATAACAGGGTAGTTCTAAGGGCTCACCCTTCTTTCTTGCCTAAGGTCATCTCTGATTTTCATATAAATCAGTCTATTTCCCTCCCTTCCTTTTTTCCAAATCCGACGACCCCGGCTGAGCGGTCACTCCACTCCTTAGATCTTAAAAGAGTGCTGAAGTTTTATTTGGAAAAGACTAAAGGGATTAGAAAAACGGACCAACTGTTTGTGAACTATGGTGCAATGAGAACTCGCTTTCCAGCGGCAAAGAGGTCCATTTCCAGGTGGATTGTCTCTTGCATTAAGTTGGCCTATCAACTGGCAGGAAAACCTTTGTTGATGCCTCCAAAGGCGCATTCCACTAGAGGGAAGGCGGCTACAGTGGCTTTCTTGCATGACGTTCCCATGTCAGAAATATGCAGGGCCGCGACCTGGAAATCAGTGCATACCTTTACGAGGCATTACTGCCTCGACTCTGATTCCAGGACTGACACTCAAGTAGGGCAAGCCTCCTTGAGGAATCTGTTTGGGTAGTCTGTTTTTTGTCTACTCAAGCTTATTGATGAGATTTCTGTCTTATCTTTCCTTTGCCCGCAGAGATGAGGAGAGGCTCGCTATTCTATTCTAATGCTTATGACTATTGATGAGGATCCCCTGGAAGAGAAGGATTAGTTACTTACCTGTAATCCTAGTTCTCTTCCAGGGGTATCCTCATCAAAGTCATAAGCAACCCTCCCGCCTCCACGGGCAAAGGATTCTTGTTCATAAGGAGATATTGTTGACCTATGTGTTATTGGGTTTGGTTTTCAGTGTCCGAAAAGAACAACTGACCTAACTGCCACTCCTGAGGCATGATGGGATTCAGGGGGTCATGAGTGCCTTAAAGGCACAGTGTCAGTTTTTTGTTATTTAGCTACAGGTTAGCTTTTCAGTCTGGTTAGACTGTGTGTTTGCAATGCAGCCTGGGAGCTTCCTATGCTTCCAGTGAGTTCTGAGAATTTCCACTGCTTTCTGAGCATTAAAACAATTCCTAAACAAACTTTGGTGTTTTCTCCTGTTTCTAATGCTTTTTATTCATGTATGGTGGAAATTCTTCACAGCATATTTCAGCTCTAATGCGATTTGGCTGCTATTGCTTGTTTTTTATATATATATATATTATTTATATATATATGTGTATTTATATGTGGGGCACATATAATATAGTGTTTCCGGGGTCCCGCACATAGGCGGGAATATTCTAATGCTTATGACTTTGATGAGGATACCCCTGGAAGAGAACTAGGATTACAGGTAAGTAACTAATCCATCACAGCAGATCAAATCGTGCCATGAGTGTAGGGTAGATTATTTGTCAGTCCGTTTTAGTCTTGAATTTGTGTTTTCCTACACAATGTATTTAAAAACTGAAAAACAAGCATCCAAATGTAAATATTTAACATTTTTTTTCAGGCTGTAAATACCGTTGGACAACATATAATAGTTATCCCGGAAGAAGAAAAAAGGGCCTACATTCTTCATTTCATCGACAGCTTGAAACCAGATGATAAAGTCATAATTTTTGTTGGAAAAAAGCTTGTGTATGTAAGAAATCAAACCTATCTCATGGGTTATGTAATGTGTTTCTGGATATCTCTGTTTTTTATTCTTTTGTGTTTTTGCATAATAGGAACTTTGCCCCTTTGTGCCTTAACTTTGTCTGTCATATTAGGGAGTGCTCATAAACGAAGGGGTACATTTACCATTCTTTCAGGCAACGCAATGTAACAAGGCAACCTGCTGCGCTGTGTTGCATGAAGAGGAAGGTGGAGAAATGCTCCATATTTACAAAGATATGGCACATTTCTGCTATCTCCCAGCACTGGCTCACTGTGTGCTTCCTAGCGTCAATGCGGGCACCCTTGCACTAAAATGTTCGTTATGGGCAAAATTGGTTTTGTGCAAGAAGGCACTCCTTCCTGCGTAAAAACAATCCTTGAATGCATATTCCTCTTTCTATGTGTCCTGTAGAATGCAACAACATGGAAAGAGGAGTAAAGACAATTCTCCTCATTACGCTTCGTTCAGGAGGGACACCATGTTTGCGCAAATCTAGATTTGCAACGCTCTGTCTTGCATTACTTTGTATTTGCTAAACCACGCAAAGCGGGCTCGCTTATTTTACTAAATCCAAGTTAAGGATTCAGAGTTCCCTTTCGCCGACTTGCGTCTTGCAAGGACAATGCCAGTCTTTAGTAAATCTGCAGCTAAACGTGGTAACAAGTGAATTTTTGTAAAAATGCATTTAATTAAATATTCACTTCTGTATTGTGGCAGCATTATGGAATGGGAGTAGAAATTTGGCTTTTTGAGTCTTTGGATGGAGTTTCAAATCAAATTTCAAGTTTTCTGTAGAGTGGAGTACATACAGTGCTGCTTACAGCTTAGCAGTGTTTTATGCCCCATATTCGTGGTATATTTCACTGTTAACTACTGGGGAAAAGATGAGTCTGGGTTCCCTTCTCTGCTAGGCCTTTTTTGGCTATTTGGGGTAGTTCACTCTTAGGCCCCTGTAACGTTTTGTTCACATAAGGTAACAACAATACATTTGTGTCTTTTTCTTTCAACATCCTGAGGATTCTAAAGGTACCCAAGGTGTATGTATTCCCCTGTAGGAAACCAAGAAACCTACAGCTTCGTGTAGGCTCCCTCTTGGGAGACAATGGGTCCAAATGGAGGAAGGTGTACATTTTTCGGTACTTTTGGTAGCATGTACATTATGGGCGCCTTCGGGTTGGTTTGTGTAAGAAATCTACTCGCTTTCTCAGTGATAACTCCACTGTCAACTATTGAGAAGAGCAGTTAACAATGGAGTCATCGCTGAGAAAGTCCCATTGTCTCCACAAGAGGGAACCTACACGAACCAGTAGGTAATTTCCTTGATAAATACCTACAACCCTTTGTTCTAAGCATGAGAACTTGTATCAGGCACACTACAGATTTTATTTCCAAACCTAATCAAATTTCTTTTGCGGCTGATGATGAAATATGGCTTTGTACAGTAGACTTCAAAACTTTATACACCTCCATCCCACACGACCTGGGTCTTGAAGTCATCGAAGCAACCCTGTTGCAATCCAACCTGGATTTCAACTTTCAACTTTTCCTCATGTAATTATTACATTTCACAGTCTATCAAAGCTATTTTAAATGGGAAGACCCATGTTTTTTACAGCCTACTGGGACTTCCATGGGCAACTGTGCAGCCCCAGCATACGCCAATATTTTCATGCACAAATTCGAGCAAAACATCTTGGGCAGGAGCCCCTGGAAAGAACATGCTTCAGTCCTTCTGAGATACATCGTTGATATTTTCATCTTATGGAAGGGGTCATAAAACAGTCTCACCACTGTGCTCAATTCTCTGAACGAAATCAATGATCGAATCCAATTCACGTATGAGGTTCATGAAAATACCATGGTATTTTTGGATTTTCAAATCAATAGAGTTCTTAACAAACTGGAAACCAACATTTTCAGAAAGATAACTGACAGGAACAACATGTTGCACTACAACAGTTTCCATCAAAAACTATTTACTATATTCACATCTTTTGAGGGTCAAACGAATAGTGTCAAACACTGAAACTTGGACTGAACAAACTAACGTCTTGTTGAAAAGATTTGAACAGCGTGGTTACTCTCGCAATGTGTTGGAACAAGCTAGACTACGAAGCTCGGTTGACCTTCATGCGAAAACCCAGAAGGAGGACCAAAACGCATTGTAGTGGTGTCCTAAATTTCCATCATGAGCAATCGTATCAAGAAATCAATCAACAAACACTGGGCCATTCTAGCCATGGAACCCAATTTTAAAGGGCTCTGTGTCGGGAAACCAATCTTCGCATACATCAGAGGTAAAAACAAATAATTGCTCACACAACAGTTAAGACAACACAAAAACTACCTACAAAGGGTCCACACCCTGCTACAACTGTAGCAACTGTAACTACGTCATAAAAGGATCTTGGATCATTCATCCTATGAAAGGGACGAGAATTTGAGAGTGACTGCAAATTGTGATACCACCTACGTTATTTATCTATTAAAATGCCCTGGTATATGTGGGCAAGACTGAAAGAAAAATTAAGACCAGAATTCACGAGCACAAGAGCAACATTCGGACCAAAAACATGAAATCAGTGGTTGCTGCCCACTTTCTTGAAAACCACCACATCAGTCAACTGAAGTTTTTGATTTTGGAATTCGTGGAGAAACAGGAAGGAAGAGACAATAACAACCATCTTCTCCAAAGAGAAAACTATTGGATCAAATTTCTCAACTCTCTTAAGCTGAACGGCCTTAACGACAGAATGGAATTTCTGTGTTATTTATAACACTAACAAATATCATAAGGAAGGGTCTGAGGGAAGTTTAAGGTCCAATAAGGGTTTAATCCCCCTAATTCTACTATATATACGCTCTGTCCGTTGGTACCCCCTTGTTGGGTGCTGAGCTGGAGTGGAGGGTTTTTAATAGGAAAACATATGAGGTATTGCGAAGAACGGTAATACACCGTCTCTATGGTTTATCCTGTTTTAAATAACACTTTTTCACAATTTATTTGCACTGCGTATTAAAGATTATCTCAAATCACCCATCTTTTTTGACACATTCTCTTTTTTCCTTCTATAAAGAGTCACATAGGATACAACTCTTTTTCTACTCTCTCTGATAACCAATAGAGGTAGTTTAGAGTTGTCTGGGATCCCAGATGATGACACTGGGCACGTGATTGTGTATTGATGGGACACCAGCCATCCTGAGGTGATTCTGTTTGTTTTCTCATTGTTCTTCCTTTTGCTTTCTTGTGTACACTCAGCATTATAGCGAGTTGTGATACCCTCAAGAGATTTGTATCTAGAGGTATCTTTCCAGTCTTATGGCTTCTTATTTGTAACACTTGCATGGACTCTAGTTACTCTCGTTTATTGATCTAACATTTTTTTTTTAACAGCCACAACTTATGGTATCAGTGATGCTCAGACGTCCATAGAGTGGTTGCACCCAGACTGTGTTATTTTTTCCCACACTTTAGGACCACGATTCTCAAACCAAGGGCACTACGCCACCCTACTCAACCTCTTCTTGCACCCTCTGACTCTGGTTCTTGTACTTTTCAACTTGCAAACTTTGCACCACCTTTGACTATTTGGTATTTTTAATAATTTGTTCCCTTACTCCACACCCCACGGTTCTCACATTTTTCCTACCTTCTCTTTTTATCATTTGCTTCCTCAACTTCCCACTCTACACTACTATGTGCATCATTGCCTTTATTTTCATTGTCAGCTTTGAAATTGCATACCGATTTTGTTACTACAGCATGGGATTGTGTTTATTGTCCCGTCACATTTCAGTATTGAAATTGCATATTGATTTTGTTACTAAAGCATGCAATTGTATTTTTTATGTTTATACTTACACTGTAATACCTGGGTTTATGTTTGCCTTTCCACACATATCCACTGTTAATATAGCGCATTTTTACTTGTTCCAAGATGGCACCCATATTAGAGTGCCATCACCCAGACTTCTAGTACTTTTTCACTGGTTACATCCTATCCTTTAAACACTGAGATTCCTGCTCAGGGCTGCACCTTCATTACCAATCGCGTGTTTTAGCGACTTCATCTCATTTAGTATATGGCCCGTCGAGCTGACCGACTTATCTTTGGCTTTAGTTTCGACACTCACAGTTTTTATAAACTCAGCGTCTATATTCACTGTATCACAGTGGCTGTTGATCACCGTCACTGTCTAACGGCCCGCACATTTGTAAACTTTTTTTCATCTCAACCAAAATTTTAATTTGCTCATGTCGTTTTTCTCTTGGTGGCATAATCACCCAGTTAATCATCTTGTCCCGTGTTATATTCACGTCTGCACACGTGCATTCTTTACAACTCCATCAGACACTGCGTAATCACTATGACACACTGGTTCACCAGTTGATCAGATAATAGTTATATTCTCCACGTCCTACCGTTGTATACTTGCTCACATTGCTTGACGCTTCACTTAGTCCAGGTTATTGCTACGCCACGATTCACCTGGGTTCCAGGTGATAGTACCATTGTTGTTGATAATACTTTTGATGATTGGTTCCCTCATTCTACCATTGCTCCATTTTTTAGTAGATTTCGTTCCCTGAAGAAGGGCTGTAATAGCCCGAAATGCATCTGGAAAAATTATTGGAATGTGTGATGGTCGCATTCAAGCTCATGTGATGATTCTTTGGTATGATATACTAATATCAAACAATGAATAAATGTTCATGAATTCATCGTTCTATCAGTAGTATTCTTTGCATGATCTGTTAACAAACATCCAATACCCGCCTCCCGGTTTTGAAGCTGTGCTCAGGGGGACGTCCCCTAATCATTCTGTCTTTAGCCCAGCAGGGCTCTGCTCTGGGCACTGTTAAAGGCTACCTTTCAGCCATATCTGCCTTTTTTTCGCCTTCCTGATCAGCCTTCTCTTTTCAACTCCCCTATTGTAAATAGATTTCTAAAGGGCATTACTTATCGCTTTCCTCCTTCTCCATTCATAATACCCCAGTGGTACTTGAATCTTGTTTTTACATTTCTCATGTGTGCTCCCTTCATGCCTTTCCATAACTGCCCAATCAGACTACCTTCCTTGTCGCGGAGTGAGTGAGCTTCAAGCTCTATCCTTAAAACCTCATTTTCTGGTTGTTCATCCAGACAAAGTGGTCCTTCGCATGAGGCCCTCTTTTATTCCCAAAGTGGTTACCTCTTTCCATATAGGATGGACCACCACTTGGCCCACGTTCTTCCCACCTCTGCACCCTTCCAAGGAGGAGGAGAGACTCCACCTTCTGGACCCAAAATGTGCGCTTTCTATCACTACCGCACAAAGGGTTTCTGGGTGGACGATCAACTCTTCGTTTGCTATATGGGTGCCAAGAAAGGTCGGGCTGTGCAAAAACGAACCATCTCTCGGTGGGGTGTTCTATGCATTTAAATCTGATATTCCCTAGCGAGAAAGGAAGCTTCAGTCGCACTGCGTGCCCACTCCACCAGGGCTACAGCAGCTACTCTGGTCTTGGGACATAGAGTTCCCATCATTGACATCTATGAGGTGGCCACTTGGGCATCACTGCACACGTTTACTAAATATTATTGCCTAGACAGCCAAGTCTGGAGAGATGGCTATTTTGGCTGTTCTGTTCTCCAGCGTTTTCTGGTGTGAACTTAGTTCGTAGACCCACCTCTGGGGTTGGCATTGCTGGGGTATCTATTCTAAGGTAAGGAGTATAAAACTGTCACTTTCAGATGAACAAGTTACTTACCTTCGGTAACAATGTATCTGTAAGAGACATATGTTCGTTATAGATTCCTAAATGCCCCACCCATCCTCCCCGTTCTGCGAGCTGACTTCTAAAGATAGGAACTCCCTTCCCGGGCCGTAGTTAGGTGCACCAGCAGTCAGTGTTTTGCATTGCTCTGCGCTTTTAACGTGAAAAGTCATGTCGGAACTGACGTCTGTGCACGGAGGCGGTGTCTAAGTAGACATTGCAAAGTCATCAAAGCGACCACGATGCCGACGACGGACACGCCCACCTACTGATGTGCAGGAGTACTGCTATGAGAAAAAACTTCCGGATCCAGTCTGATGCCTGTGGTAATTCTAAGGTAAGGAATCTATAACTGACATATGTCTCTTACAGATACATTGTTACCGAAGGTAAGTACCTTGTTCCTTTCCACCGATCCACACAGTCAAGGAGGCGCTGCTATGGGCTTCGTTGAGTAGTTTCCCTTATACTGTCTGATTCTCAGAGCAGACTGAAAGCCATACTTTTACAGAAGAATGTGACGTTAAACTCAGCCCGAGAGACTTTTGATCTCCAGGTTGCAAGGTCTTCAGCTGAGATACGGGCACTAGTCCGACTAACTTCCTGCTCCATTTTGTAGAAATTATACATCGTATCTTTAACATGTCTGATACAAGTGGGATAGTACACCTATTTAACACCATAGGTTCTGGGCTATTAAGAAACTTTCAGATGATCTTCTGAGTTATTCCATCATTTATACACTCATTATTGGGAAGCGTTTTTGGAGGGCTTCCGCTGGTCCTCCTCCTTGTAGTGGGTATTCTGGTTTTAATTTTCCTGCTACGCAATGGATGTCCCAGCCTCCAAAGAGATGGGAAAAGCACTCCTAGTGTGTCATTGACGTGAATGCATGATACTCGATCTGGAGCCCGAAGGGTCGACTCTGGGTTTCCCTCCCTTCCCCGGACCTGGAGCGACCTCTGCCCAGCTTTGCCAATTTTACGAAGCTTTGCACACCATCTTTGGGCAGTCCGAATCCGCCGGTGTGTCTTCGGGCCCCGTGGACTCTGTAGGGGGCCCTGGGCCTTCAATGCAGACCCAGCACCGCAGGATCCCCTTGGATCAGGCCTGGATCTGGACCAGCACCAGTCGACCTCATTACACCTCCCCCGGCGCTGAATCCACTGGCACCAGAGTCGTGGATCCAGAGCCGGTTGTGTCCCCATCCAGGGTCTCCCCTGGCCTCCATCCTGATGTAGACATGGAGCCGAACCAGCTTCAACCGACTCAGACGGGTACTTTTGTGCCCTTATTCTACCCTGGCTCTTTTAGACCAGAGTGGCAGCCAGAGGAGGGTGAGGAGGACAGGGAGGGGTCTGGAGACCCTTTAACTGACCAGTTGGGCTATGAACCAGACTGAAATGAGGAACTACCGTGGCTACTGAGGAGGCGAGCATCTTACGCTGTGGTGTTACATAGGGCGGGCGAGCCTTTCAACCTCGAGCTAACCACATGTGGCAGTCAGGACTAACCAGAGATGCTTCAACTGGCAGCGAGCACTTCAGAGACCCTGCTACCGGTTAATGAAGCCCTCACTGATATCCTTTTGGGAACCTGATCATGGCCCAACACAGGGGCTCCTGTGGATAGGAGGATTTGCCGACGCTCGGCTCCGGGTGACTGCACTTTCCTCTCCCAACACCCCCCAATGAGAGCTTGGTGGTCCAAGCCTCCACCTCCAAAGGCGCAATCGGGAATCCAAAAAGCTGGACCATCCTGGGAAGTAGAGGTTTTCTTACTCCAGCTTGGACTGCAGTCTGTAAACACTGCATGTCTGTTGGGTCGATACACCCACTCCGTGTGGGATAAGGTATTGCAAGTGCTGCCCCAGTGCCCAGAGGAGGCCTGGGCCGTATCTCCCATGCAGTTGCCGAAGGAAGAAACGCAGCAAAGTTTACCATCCGCTGTGGGCTAGATTACGTCGACACACTAGGCAGGACGATTTCCACGTCTGTAGCTCTTCGACGCTACACCTGGTTGAGGTTGACTGGTTTTTCAGGGGATGTCCAATCCACTCTTATGGACATGCCCTTTGATGGCCGCGGGTATTCAGCGATAAGGCAGACAACGCGCTGGAGCACGTTAAGGACTCTCTGGCTACGGCCAGGTCCTTGTACCTCTCCACCACCCGTCCTGCGTAGTCTGCCTTTTGCCCCTTTCGTGGATAAGGAAGGGGTGCCCTGCCACGTCCCGCCCAGAGCCACAAGCCAGTGTAAGCTGTTCAGCCCCTGCGCCGCCGGGGACGTGGGAACCACCACCACCGCCGTTGTTCTGGGGGCCAGCGGGCGGGATTGTCCACCACAGCCCCTTCTGCGACAGCCTTCAAACCCTCTTAGTCCGACCTTTCAGGGCCACCAAACGCCAGTGGGCAGCAGGATTCGCTATCACCTCCCCCACTGGTGCACCATCACGTCGGACAGGTGGGTTTTGCAAATAGTCCGAAAGGGTTACTCCCTCCCCTTCAAAACTACTCCTCCATCCATGCCACCTCAGTACCATCGCGTTTCGGAGGATCATCTGGCCCTTTTCCAACAGGAAGTTTTGGCACTCTTGGCCAAGGGTGCCATCGAGAGCGTTCCTGTCCCAGAAGTAGGCTGTGGTTGCTATTCACACTACTTTCTGGTGCCTAAGAAGGACAAAGGCCTGCGTCCTATCTTGAATCTCAGGTATATCAACTGTTTCAAGTGCAAAATGTTGACGCTCGCTCAGGTCCTGTCTGCCCTCAAGACTGGATGGTAGCTTTGGACTTACAGGACGCTTATTTTCACATCCCCGTCTTGACGGCCCACCGGCGTTATATGCCTTTCCGCCTATACCACTTCTGCCCGGAGTGCTGAAGAAGATCAAGCGCGACCGGTGCCAAGTCATTCTTGTGGCCCCGGATTGGGCACAAAGAGTCTGGTATCCTGAACTGTTACCCATGGCCATAGATCCCTTGATCTGACTGCCTCTTCGGGAGGATCTTCTGTTGCAGCAGCAAGGGATGGTCCTCCACCCAAACCTGTCCAGCCTCCACCCCCTTGCGTAGAGATTGAGCGGCAGCCTGCCTCCCGAAGTCTGTGATGTTATCTTGGCAGCCCGGCGTCCCTCCAATAAGACGGTGTACGCCTGCAGATGGAACAAATTTGTGGCATGGTGCACAGCAAAGGCTGTGGATCCCCTTTCTGCCCCTCTTTCTGAGGTTCTCTTGTTCCTACTTTCTTTGGCCCAGCAGGGCTCTGCTCTGAGCACTCCAAAGGGCTACCTCTTTGCCATTTCAGCATTCCTTAGGCTTCCTGATCAGCTTTCTCTTTTCAAGTTCCCTGTTGTAAATTGCTTCCTGGAATTACTCATCTTTTTCCTCCTGTTCGCTTCGTAATGCCCCAGTGGGACTTGAACTTGGTTGTTACATACCTTATGTGCGTTCCCTTTCAGCTGCTACATAACTGTACTCTCAGGATTCTGACTTTAAAAACTGCCTTCCTGGTGGCCATCACCTCTGCACGCAGGGCGATTGAGCTCCAACCCCTTTCTTCTAAGCCTCCTTTTCTAACTGTTCATCCGGACGAGGTTGTCCTTCGAACTCGTCCTTCCCAAAGTGGTTACTCCTTTCCATATTGGACAGACCATTACTCTGCCTACCTTCTTTCCGCATCCTTCCAAAGAAGAAGAGAGGCTCCGCCTTCTGGCTCTAAAGTGTGCGGTTTCCTTTTACTTGGATTGCACAAAACAATTCTGGGTGGATGACCAGCTCTTTCTTGGCTACGTGGGCGCCAAAAAAGGTTAGGCCGTGCACAAATGGACCATTTTTAGATGGGTCGTTTTGTGCATCAAAGCTTGTTATTCCTTTGCAAAGAAGGAGCCTCCTGTTGGGTTGCAGGCCCATTCCACCAGGACGACAGCAGCTACCACTGCTTTGGGACGTGGAGTACCCCTCACTGACATCTTTCAGGCAGCTACATGGGCATCGATGCATGCGTTCACAAAACACTACTACCTGGACAGTCCAGTCCGGAGAGACGGCTTGTTTGGTCGTTCTGTTCTCCAGGACTTCCTTGTGTGAACTTAGTTGGTATTGCTGGGGTATCTATTCTAAGGTAAGGAATCTATAACTAACTGTTTCTTTCAGATGAACAAGTTACTTACCTATGGTAACGGTATATCTGTAAGACTCATAGGTTAGTTATGGATTTCTTAAGGTCCTACCCATCCTCTCGTTCTGCGAACTGACTTCCAGAGTTAAGGACTTCTTTCAGGGCCCTAGTTTTGTGCACCAGTGGTCAGTGTCTTCCGTGGCTCTGCGCTTCTGGCATTTAAAGTCGTGTACAGAACTGTCGTCCGTGCGCGAGGGCGGCATCTATGTAGCTACCGCAACATCAGCCCGGTGACCACGACGCCAATGTGGAACGCAAACCGACCGACGCCACCTTTCGGCACCCAAGGGTACTGCTGACGAAAAACTTTCCAGATCCAGTCTGACACCTGGGGGTAATTCTAAGGTAAGGAATCTATAACTAACCTATGTTTCTTACAGCTATATCATTGCCAAAGTTAAGTAACTTGTTATTCTACACTCGTTTCGGCGTCCTGAACTCCTTCTTCAGGAAAGCCACAATGAATACGTATTCCTGCACTTTACCCGCATCCGTGCGGCGCAGATTCTTCCCCGGTGCTGGACATTCCAGAACAGTGTGCGGTCGTGACGGAACCATTCCGTCATCAGCACAGCTCAACCGTGACTGATGACGGAATGGTTCCGTCACCAGCATCGAAGGGGTTAAACACCTTTGTTTATGGTATACATTTGTGTCGCACCATTGTAGAAAGTATATTGTATTGTTGTTGTTCCTTTTTATGTTTGTGAGCAATTCTTTTATAATATCAATATATGAAATTGCATCAATAAAATGAATGTAAATCTAAATGTTATGTACACTTAGTCTATAATATCATAAGTATGTTGAAATAGGTCTCGTCATTTACTTGACCAATTGTTGCCTAGGGGTGTTATTTTTCATATTTGTATTTTCCCTGCCCAAGGAACTACTGTTAGTAGCAGGGGGTTCTTTGTTTTGACAGTAGAAGATAACCTTTGCTCCATTGACCTGATCCAAGAGGTGTTACAGGGACTGTCGATTTGCGAAAGCAAGCAGTGGTGATGTTGCGTCTCCCACACAGGAAACTTAAGCATTTGGCTCTCCGTGTGGTGGGAACAAGTCGTCCTTTTTCAAAAACAACTCAATTTAGAACTAGACAACGCCATTTTTTCTCTTTTTTTCTCTCACTTAGCACTATGGCTTTCGGCATGCTCAGTTGGTCTAGCAAGATTATTTAGAGGACTTGTAGAGAATTTTTAACTTTTGCATTGTTTTTACAATACAGTGTTTCTAGATGTTTTATACTCCTATTTTAGCAATGTTTTTATGCTTTTTTAAAGGCATATTTTAGCATTTGTAAATTTTGTTGTCCAGTCTGATGAGGAGTGGGTTTTATGAGCCCCAATATAGGCCTAGAGAGTTGCACGACCTTTTACATACATTTGTCCTACCTTGCTCTACATAACGGCTCAGGTACTGACCTTTTACCTAATTAGTAGCCGAATAAATGTTGTGTGGTTTTCTTAGAACTTTAGCCTAGTTTATTATGCATGAAGATTCTTAGTATCACAGCAGGATACCATCTTCTGCATATTAACTCTGTACAAAAGACACCGCTATTGTCATCCTTGTCTGACATGCCCACAGTACCATGACCCATCTAGGTAGAACCCCGGAGGGTACCCTTCTGGTATACAAGTACCACATCTTCGCCTGGCCAACCTTAGGAGAAACTTCCATGCTGACACGAGACGCTGAAGTCCCGGCACGCAGACGCTCCAGCGCGCAGTGCTTTGACATCCCTAACGGTGTGTCCAACTTGAGACCATGACGAGGTCTTTCGTTCTCTCCCATCAGGTAATGGGGTTGGCTCTTTCCTAGGGGGATTCTTGGCTTTCCACCTACATACATGCTAGGTACACTCAGGTACACTTAGTTAGGGTTAGCATCTTAGGAGTGCGCATGATTACTGCCATGTATTTATATGCCCGCATATATTCACTGTTTTAGCACCATGGTGGGATTCTACCTAATATTTACTCTATTGGTGCTTGTAATTGTATATATCTGTTTCTGTCTAATGGTTGTCGCAGCACACATATTTTATACTAGAATGACGCTGGTTCAATAAATACTTATTGAAAACGTCCAAACCGCTTATTGTGTGTGTCTCTCTGAGACAAAGTGAGCACGGGTGACTAAGCAAAAAGTATTGTACTGTTTCCACGATCCATGAGGGATCAGGGTTGTCATTTTAGATAGTTGCCAGAAACTATTCACTCCTTTGTAAGGTTGTGGATCTTATAGTGGCACTGTGAGCTAGTTGGCCTACAGACTAACATATCCTTTGGGGGTGTCTGGAATCAGTCTGAACACCAATCCCTTAGTTTTTGTTGTCTAAACACGCTGATATTATATAGAATTGTAGGAACTACACGCCACTCCCTGGCACTGAACAACGCTACTTTTTGTGCCGACATGCTCCTTGTGAAAGAGCAGAATGTATTTTTTTTAAAACAGATTTTATTGGTAGCATGACAAAAATATAGTACGTAATGCTCTGAACACCAGAGACAATCACTAGGGCAAATAATCAATAGCACATCATGCAAACATTTTCTTAGGCGATACGTCAGAAGGAAATTGTAAACAAAGAAATGTCCAATAGTAAACCCCTCTGCCCCTATCCACCCCCCCTCAACTCCTCCCCCCCCCCCCCTCCCAAGCGTGCTGCTGCCTACTCCGTCCGCGCCATGCCAAACGCTGCATATTGTAAAAAAATATATATTTTAATAAAAGCTAAAGGTCTTGGTTATCGCCAGAGCTAATTATGAACCCAATTCTTACACCAGGTGACAAAAGTGCACCTATTGTATATGTCCTTATTTGAGTACATATTTACAGCTTTCATCAATGCACAAGAATTTACAGAAGTATGCCAGGAAATCGTAGTCCTAGAAAATATTTGTGAACTGCATTTTAGCATGAGCAAATCTGCATGTGTAGATTTGCTCTTGCGAAAATCTGTTGAGCGTTTACAAGCTCACTTTCTCTCCGACCACTTTTTTCTCCAAACTTGGAAGAGGTTTTACTTCTGTCCCTTGTTATAAGTAAATCTCCAACCTCTCTCAGTAAAGGAAAACATTGGAGTAGTGCTGGTAAAACATTCCAAAACATACAAGTTAGGTTTTCACACACTCAAAAAGGCATTCCCACTGTAGAACTATTGCTTAGCGCTACTTCCTGCCCCAGTATAGAGATCTGCAGAAAGATGGTAAAATAAGGGAACTGCTAGTATTCAAACCATACTATAGTATGAGCCCTGGCATAATTAGAGAGCCTAGAATCAGAGCTCTTATATAATGAGATTGCTGCTCTAATGTGTCACTGTACTATGTGGCACCAAAGGAACAAGTGGATTATTTTTTAGAAGACAGGCAGATTTATAAAGCAACCTGTCCCAAGGACAAGTAGCTATTTTATTAAATTGTATACGGCTGTCTACCTTGTACACTTGTCAGGTAGCTTAATTCTTCTAGTAATTTCCACACCAAAAATGGTTGTCTAACATTTATGACAACACAATTGCCTGGAATGAATTTTGGTTTGTGATAACCCAGGGGACACTCCTCACTGTCAGAATTTCGTTAAAAAGATTATCAGGAAAACCTCAATTTACCTTAAACCAGTGGATTACTTTGTACTTCAAATCTAGCCAGGATTTCCTCTTAGTTGAGTTCAGGATGGGGAACTTGATCTAAAATAATACCAAACAAAGTGCACTTAGGGGACAGGTGTAAGCTAAACTGATTATCATTAAAAAAGGGATAGGAACTAACTTCAGGTAGGGAGGAACTCTGATAGATGTGAGTCTGCGCTGCGCTACAAATAGAAGGAACCATGTTGCCAGTATTGGGTGCTTTTAAAGACTGCCCATCAATAAAGGCAAGCAGAGAAGCCTTAGCCATTGGAAAAGAGTGTTATTCAACATGCACGATAGGGCTTGGAATTAAAGTAACCGGATTAGGCTTTGGGGTCTCAGAAGAGGTGACTGAACATGAGCAGGTTGAGTTAAAGCCAAAATGTTCTCTACTTCCATTCCAAATTACCTGAAAAGGTCCATACAGAAAAGAGTTCACCATTGTGTGCAATTTATCAAGTATACCATCACAATGTTCCTTGACAATGGAATCTACAAATAGGGCTTTCTGGCACTCTTCCAGCTGGACGTTGGTAGTCAGGGTGCGACGTCATTTCTGAGAATTATAGTTTTACACGTGAATTTCTGTTTAGTTGCAGGTTGAGTATTTTTCTGACTTTTTTTTTTTAAGGAGATCAACTTGGTTGACAATGGTTATTAGCGGAAACTTCCACAACCTCCGGTGAGGTGTTTACGCGCACACATTGGTTGCTAGAATTGCCATTGCCGCCATCAATATGGCCTGGCGGGGATTAATGGTCAGACTACGATTCTCCTCCAAGTTGCTGTTAGATGTTACTTTGGGGATAGTTAAGGGATCACAGAGCCCGAGGTACTATTCCTTGGTTGAACAGAAAGTTTTTTTTTAGTTTATTATCTCATTAGACTTAAAGCTGAATCAGTCTTTTATTTAAATCTGTGGGCCTAAAAGTACCAAGTTAACAACGTACTATGTAGAGGGAGCCCAAGTTTTAAAGGTGGACAGTTTTAATTACTTGGGGGGTCCCACTTGACTCCATACTTAAGTGAGCACTTTTGCTGTTGTTAGGAGCACTTCAATTTTCAAGAGTCAATAAAGGTATTTTTTTTTGCTTCAATTTTGTGGCACAGGCTAGTGAAATATATGATAACTTTATTTAAATCTAAATGTATCTCCGTCCCTCTTACGGGGTGGGTGTGTTGGGATATTGCAATTGTAACAACCTCCAGAAACTACAAAATAGTTTTTTGCATTGACTATTATCAGTTTCTTCAGGCATAGCTATCTATTTTTATATCTATGCTGTTGACCTGACCTATTTAGGAGATCTGCTAGGGCTGGCACCCCTTTTGCCTTGGATGCAAATTTGGCAATCAGGTGAGTTTGGTCTCACTAAAATCATAATCATGGATTGCATAGCCCTAGATAAGGTGGCTCACATCCCACGGCTAGCTTACGTTAAGAGCACCTTTCTTAGTCTGGGGATACCAAAGTTGTATAACAATCCTGAATTAAAAGGCCTGGTGCGAATGCTCAGATAAGGTCTAATACTTTTATGATCAACGCCAAAGCTGTGACTTTATAGATGCCTTCCATGGAGATATTTTGCTCTAGCTCCTCGTTATGGGCTAAAGCTTTATTTAATGTTTGTTGATAACCCCCAAATCAAACTTTACCTAACCAGGTTACTGCTTGGACTATTTAAATTTTCTCCTGGCTGTCCCTCAGCAAGGCACATGATTTGATACTTGTGGCGTTTCGGGTGGGGGACTCAGAGGTTCGCAGACAACGGGGTTCTTGGTAATGCTGGTTTTATTATTTTATACAGTCGCCTTTTCTGTACTGGTACTCTGTAGTAAGTGAGAGGATTGTCGGTGTCTTCCGTTGTGCTCCTCGCCGCTCCCAGCCGCCGTTCCCGATGTCTTCTGGGAGTTGTAGGCTGCACTTCCGCCGTTTTTCCAGGTGTTCCCCATACCGATAAGAAAGAAAGAAACCAGTGTCAACCTGGCCCTGAAAAGGCGTTTGAATAGGGGAAGGAAGTGAGGACACACACGTGCAAAAAGACGTACCCCTGTACTAGTGTCGGTAAAGTGAGGGGGGGGGTTACGTGCAAGGTGTGCCGAGTGGTTCCTCAGGGTGGTTTGACCCACCTACAACCCGCCCAACCCGTGAAGCTAGACCGTACCTGCTCTAGCCACACTTCACAAGAAGTGTGGCTGGGCGATGCGCCTTCCCGTTGGCCTCCTGGCTTGTCGCTGTAGTCTCGCTCTCTGCCTCCTGCCTCCTCCGACCTCCGCTCTTCTTGGCTCGCGTTCTCCGTCCTCCGCTTTTCCTCCCTCGGCTCCTCCGACCTCCATTCTTCCTCCCTCGACTCCTCCAACCTCCCTTCTTCCTCCCTCGGCTCCTCCATTCTCGTACTCCACTCTGCTCCGTCCTCTCGCCACCACTCTCCTTCACCGGGTGTATCACACACCTGTGTAGTGTTCGGGCTGGGTTTTACCAATGACAGGTGGGTGTAGTCAGGGTCCAGCTCCGCTCAATTAAATAAACACGGGTCCTTGTCGTCCATCCCGGGGTTGTATACTGCGTCTGAGGTTTTCCAGGAGTCTGTATGCTGTTCGGAAAGAGGGGAGAGATTAACAGGTAAGCCTGGAGGACCCGAATCCGGGTCCCCCTCGTCACACCCCTCCCCCCTAGGATTCTCCCGATCGGGGAGAGGATACCGGGATAGATAGTCAGCGTTGGCGTTGTCCTTCCCCTTTCTGTGACGAACCTGAAACCTGAATGGTTGGAGCGCTAGAAACCACCTCATGACCCTTGGGTTATTAGAGATGTTTCGGCTCATCCACAACAGCGGAGCCTGGTCAGTATATAAGATGAAGTGGTGCCCCTCCAAGTAATACCGCATTTTATCTACAGCCCATCGAATGGCAAGACATTCCTTTTCGATTGTGGGGTACCTTACCTACCTAGGAAACAACTTTCGGCTAATGTAGAGTATGGGTTGTTCTACCCCAGTCCCGGTCTCTTGCGATAGCACCGCTCCGATGCCGAAGTCGGATGCGTCTGTGTGTAACACAAAGGGTTTTAAGAAGTCAGGGGAGGTAAGGACGGGGCTTGTCGTGATGGCTCTCTTTAGGGATTGGAAGGCTTTCCACATTGCTGGAGTGGGATTCTGTAAGTCCGGGGTTTTGGGCTGTTTTTTTAGGGTGTCGGTCAATGGGGCTGCTACATCCGAAAAGGAGGGAATAAATCTCCTGTAATACCCTACTAGCCCCAAGAAGGCCCTCGTCTCTTTCTGGTTTTTGGGAAAAGGTGTGTCGGCTATGGCTCTCACTTTTTCGTGTTGTGGCTCTATGACTCCGTGTCCTAGGACATACCCAAGGTATTTGACCTTCTGGAACCCAATTCTTGATTTTCTGGAGTTAATGTGTAGTCCTGCTCTGCAAAGTTGTTGAAGTATGATCTGCAGATGCTGTAGGTGCTCCTCTCAGGACGGCTGAATATAATGATATCGTCTAGGTAGGCCGAACTGTATCCTTGATGGTCTCTCAGTACCTCGTTCATCAGCCTTTGGAACGTGGCAGGGGCCCCGTGAAGGCCGAAGGGGAGCACGTTGAACTCTTATAATCCGTCGGGGGTAGCGAAGGCTGTTTTCTTTCGATCTCCTTCTCGCAACGGGACTTGCCAGTACCCTTTTGTCAGGTCGAGGGTACTGATGTATTTCGCATCCCGGAGTTTCTCTATAAGTTCGTCTATCCTGGGAATGGGGTGGGCATCAAACGACGATACTGCATTTAGCGCTCTGAAGTCCATGCAGAATCTGCTGCTTCCGTCCGGTTTGGGCACCATCAATATGGGTGACGACCATTCGCTTCTAGAGGGTCAAATCACTCCCAGTTTTATCATCTCCTTCACTTCTTTGCTGATTGCTTCCCTCTTTGCTGCAGGGATTCTGTAGGGTCGTTGTTTCACTGTGACTCCCTCAGGGGTCTCTATTCGGTGTTCCGTTAACGACGTCGTCCCCGGGAGGTTGGAGAAAATGGACTCAAAGGGTCGCATGATCTTCTGTAGCTCCTCCTGTTCTCTCTGGAGCAATTCGTCGTTGATCACGAGGTCTGTCATCGTTGTTTCCGAGTGGGTGTTTGTGAGAGCTGCGAGGTTGGAAGACACCGGTGGAGTGCCCAGCCATTTTTTTTAGAAGGTTTATGTGGAAGATCTGTGTTTTCCTCCCGCTTAGTTGTAACCGATAAGTTGTCTTCCCTATTGTCTCCAGGACTTTATACGGTCCTTGCCACTCGTTCTGGAATGTTTTTGTGGGGGAGGGTAGTAACACTAGCGCCCAATCTCCAATGGCGAGACGTCTCCACTTCTTCCCCTTGTCGTAATATCTTTGTTGTTGCTTCTGTTTGATCTCAAGTTGGGTGAAGGCTGGATCGCGTATTTTCCCCAGTTTATTCTTTAGGTTTTGGCTGTATTCCAATAGGATTCTCGTTTCTCCCAAGGACTCTGCTTCCCATACTTCCTTAGTCATTTCCAGAAGGCTCCTGGGCTGTCTCCCATAAAGCATCTCAAAAGAGGAGCAGCCCAGGCTACTCTGCTTCTGGCCTCGGATGACGTACAAGGCCAAAGGTAACAGTAGGTCCCAATCGTTTCCGTTCACCGCCAGCATTTTCTTCAGCACGGACTTCAAGGTCCCATTGTAGCGCTCCACCAGTCCGTCCGTCTGGGGATGGTAAACAGACGTCCGGATCTGGTGGAGGCCTAAGAGATGGCATACTTCCTTTATTACTCTTGACATGAATGGGGTTCCCCGATCCGTGACGACTTCTTTGGGAAAGCCCACTCTAGAGAACAGCTCCAGAAATTTCTCCGCGATATTCCTCGAGGTGGGGTCTTTCAGAGGAAAGGCTTCCGGGAAGCGAGTGGCATAGTCCACTATAACTAGGGCATATTGATGCCCTCTGCGTGTTTTTGATAGTGGGCCTATTAGGTCGATGCCGACTCTCTCGAAGGGCGTTCCGATGATAGGAAGAGGTTGTAGAGGCACAGCTGGTGGCCGCTGGGTGTTTTTGCGTTGGCATACATCACACGTCTTACAATGGGTCTTAATATCCTGGTACACCCCTGGCCAATAGAAGCTTCTCAGCACATTCTGGGTGGTCTCTCGCTCCATGTGTGGCCAGCCAACAAGTGCGTGTGGGCATAGAACATGATTTGTTCCCTGAAACAAGTCGGGACTAATAGTTGGAGCGGGTCTTCTTTTTTTGCCTGTCTATATAGAAGGTCATCTTTAATCAAGAAGCGGGGATAAAGTGGCTGGGGGTTATTCTGCCCAGCATGTGCTTGTTCCCAGGCGTTGAAAAGGTTGGTATCGTTGGCTTGGGCAAAACGAAAGTTCCGGTCGCCCTCCCAGGGGTCAGGGGAAAGCAGGGCAGGAATCGGGTGTGACTCGGGGGATCTGCCCTTTAATACCTGTCCCTTAAACAGGTCTAGGAAGTGGGGGTTATCTGTCCCTAATATGAGTTTCTCAGGAAGGGCGTCCAACACGCCTACCTTCACTACTAGTGTTCTCTTGCCTTCTAGAACTATGGGGATGTATGCCACTGGGTACCCTTTGACCTCACTGTGAACACATTTGATATACACTGTTGCATCTGGCATTACCTGGAGGGGCCTCACAAAACATCCCTGTATCACGAACTGTTTGCATCCTTAGTCCAGGAGTGCACTGACCACAGTTCCATTGACTTTTACACTCACGTGATATGATCCTCCCGAGTTCAGCGGTAAACATGACGGCCTTTGGTATGTACCCGACCTCCATCGGCTCTTCCTGGTTGCGTTTTTGGGGACACAGGCGGGCGATGTGACCCCAGGTGCCACAATCAAAGAATTGCGGGCCTCGGTATGGAGTCACCTCCGGGGTTGCAAACCGAGGAGCTGTGAGTCCAGGGGGGGCTCGAGGCCACCGGTCTGGCTGGAGGGGTGGCCTGCTCGTTTTCTCGGGTTCAGTGTTATGCAGGCGGGGTTGCGCCCTAACAAACGTGGTGGCCATTTACATTGCTTGTTTGGTTGACAGGTTGGAGTGTTGGCATGGACCCTCCTTCAGTCCGGTTGCTCCTCCACGCTCCTGTTTCCTAACACGCTGGTATCGTTTTGATCTCCTGCCCTGCATCTCTGCAGCTCTCTGATCGCCTAGCGCTGCACGCAACTATTTATTTAATTACAGCGCTGCACTGTCGCTCTATTGATTTACTCGCGTTGCACTGTCGATTAATTATTTATTAATTTGTAGCGCGACCTCGCTGAGTCTGTAACTGTGATTGCCGCTATACTGATACTGATTTGTGCGCTTTAGGCTCTTTCTCATTACACGCTGTGCATTTACTGCCCCTGGCTGTGCTCGCCTTTGACCCTCCATTTTGTGTTGTTGTTTTCCCCTGGTCCGCCCCTCCTCCCGCCACTGCCTCCCAGCTGCTGCCCCTCCCACCCACGATTAATTCCTGTACTCGCTCCTGAGCTCGCTGTGACCGCCTGGACCCTCCTTCAGTCCGGTTGCTCCTCCACCCTCCTGTTTCCTAACACGCTGGTATCGTTTTGATCTCCTGCCCTGCATCTCTGCAGCTCTCTGATCGCCTAGAGCTGCACGCAACTATTTATTTAATTACAGCGCTACACTG
The DNA here is from genome assembly GCF_964263255.1 of Lissotriton vulgaris. Classification (NCBI taxonomy): domain Eukaryota; kingdom Metazoa; phylum Chordata; class Amphibia; order Caudata; family Salamandridae; genus Lissotriton; species Lissotriton vulgaris. The sequence continues at coordinate 495,748,844 of NC_141694.1, forward strand.
TCGCTCTATTGATTTACTCGCGCTGCACTGTCGATTAATTATTTATTAATTTGTAGCGCGACCTCGCTGAGTCTGTAACTGTGATTGCCGCTATACTGATACTGATTTGTGCGCTTTAGGCTCTTTCTCATTACACGCTGTGCATTTACTGCCCCTGGCTGTGCTCGCCTTTGACCCTCCATTTTGTGTTGTTGTTTTCCCCTGGTCCGCCCCTCCTCCCGCCACCGCCTCCCAGCTGCTGCCCCTCCCACGCTCCGCCCCCTCCACCATCCATTTATGACCAATGACCCAACGTGCAGCGTCCACGCGCAGCGACCGCGCCCCATTCGCGCCGAAGGTGCGCCAAAGGTAAGCCCGTCTACGCCCGTCCGCGCCTGGACCGCGCCCAGCGCCAGATCCCATGGTCCTCGCAATGCCCAGCCCTCCCACATTACTTACGACGCCCCCACCCTCCTAGCCCTTAACCCCGGCCGTTCCCCCAACTGCGTCCAAGCCGCTCCCGGACACACCCATGGACCCTTCTCTTGCTACTCCTGCAAGTTCGACGGCACCAAAACCAACTCCTCATCCACCGACACCAAGCAGAGACCCGACACCAACCACCTAAAATGCATCCTGCTCAACACCCGCTCAGTCCACAGACACGCCATCGAACTTTGGAATCTACTAGACACCATCTCTCCCGACGTCGCCTTCCTGACAGAAACATGGATGAACGCCTCATCAGCCCCTGACATCACCATTGCCATCCCGGAAGGATACAAGATCATCCATAAGGATCGCATCGACCAAACAGGAGGAGGCATCGCTGTCGTCCATAAGAACTCCATCCGCATCTCAACCAGCTCAGACGTCAACCTAGCTAGCGCCGAACACCTTCACTTCCAGATCCACACCGACGCCAAGACCACACTCAGAGGTACTCTCCTCTACAGGCCTCCAGGACCCCGTGCAAAATTCAGCGACGTTATCACCGACTTCATCACCCCACACGCCCTCCCCTCCGAGGAATACATCCTACTGGGAGACCTCAATTTTCACTTGGAAAAGAGCAACGACAGCAACACCACCTCCCTTCGGGACAACCTCGCGAACCTCGGACTCAAACAACTTGTCTCTACGCCCACCCACATCGCAGGTCACACACTCGACCCCATCTTCACCTCTAGCAAACATGTCTCCTTCAGTCACACCACCACCCTCCAATGGACGGACCACAGCTGCGTACACTTTTTCTACAATAAAACCACCACTCGCAACCGACTTCAACCTACTCTACGAAGAAACTAGAACAAAATCACCATCGACCAGATCTCCTCTTCGCTTCTTCAAAACCCACCCACCCACTCCTCAAACCCCGACCAAGCAGCATTTAACCTCACCCAATGGCTATCCAACAGCGCCGACACCCTAGCACCGCCGAAAAAACGTCAAATCAAACCTGGCAGCAAAAACGCCTCCTGGTTCAATGATGATCTTAAGAAATCCAAGAAACTCTGTCGCTCCCTGGAGAAGGCCTGGAAAAAAGACCCAACCACCAGCACCAAGGACGCCTTCAAAAACGCCACCCGCATACACCACCAACTGATTCGGACTGCCAAGAAAACCGCATTCAAAGACCGACTAGACAACGCCCACAACAGCAAGGAACTATTCAACATCGTCAAAGAATTCACCAACCCCTCAGCCAACTCCAACGACATCACCCCCTCGCAAGCCCTCTGCGATTCCATAGCCTCATTCTTCCACAACAAAATTGCAGACATCCACAACAGCTTCGACATCCAACCCGGAGACCGTCCCACCCAATCTTCTACCATACCTGCACCCCCCTCGAACATCCTTAACAACTGGAACCCAATCTCCACCGAGGACACCATCCGCCTGATGAACTCCATCCACTCGGGATCCCCCACAGACCCATGCCCTCACCACATCTTCAACAAAGCAGATTCCATCATAGCACCACACCTCCGAGATGTCATTAACTGCTCCCTCAACTCCGCCACCTTCCCGGAAAGCTGGAAACATGCCGAACTCAGCGCCCTTCTGAAAAAACTCACAGCTGACCCCACCGAACTCAAAAACTACCGCCCCATTTCGCTCCTTCCATTTCCGGCCAAAGTCATCGAGAAAGCCGTCAACAACCAGCTCGCCGCCTTCCTCGAAAGCAACAAATCCCTCGACTCCTCACAGTCCGGCTTCCGAGCCAAACACAGCACGGAGACCGCTCTCATCGCAGCAACAGACGACATTCGAACTCTACTAGACAACGGAGACACAGTCGCCCTCATCCTCCCTGACCTCTCCGCAGCCTTCCACACAGTCTGCCATAGCACTCTCCTACAGCGCCTCAATAACATCGGGATCCAAGGAAAAGCACTGGAATGGATCACCTCATTCCTCACCGGAAGAACCCAGAGAGTCCGCCTCCCACCATTCAAGTCCGAGGCCACTGAAGTCATCTGCGGCGTACCCCAAGGTTCCTCACTCAGCCCCACCCTCTTCAACGTATACATGAGCCCCCTCGCAACCATCGCTCGCCAACACAACCTCAACATCATCTCCTACGCAGACGACACCCAACTGATCCTATCACTCACCAAAGACCCCAACACCGCCAAAACCAACCTACATGAAGGTATGAAAGAAGTAGCAGAATGGATGAAGCACAGCCGTCTGAAACTGAACTCAGACAAAACAGAAGTCCTTATCTTAGGCACCTCCCCCTCCGCTTGGGACGACTCTTGGTGGCCAGAGGCCCTTGGAAAAGCACCCATCCCGACGGACCATGCACGAAACCTGGGCGTCATCCTGGACTCCTCTCTCTCGATGAACAGACAAGTCAACGCAGTCTCATCTTCATGCTTCAACATCCTCCGCATGCTCAAAAAGACATTTCGCTGGATCCCCACCGAAACCAGAAAGACAGTCACCCATGCACTGGTTACAAGTCGCCTGGACTACGGAAACACCCTATACGCCGGTATCACCGCAAAACTCCAGAAAAAACTACAACGCATCCAGAACGCATCAGCCAGACTCATACTTGACATCCCACGCAAAGACCATATCTCTAGCCACCTGAAAAACCTCCACTGGCTCCCCGTCAATAAGAGGATTACTTTCCGACTCCTAACCCACGCCCACAAAGCACTCTACGAACTTGGACCCGAATGCCTCAACACACGACTTTCCTTCTACACCCCCCCTCGCCAGCTTCGATCTTCCAACCAAGCCCTTGCTACCATTCCTCGCATCAATAAAACCACCATGGGAGGTAGATCCTTCTCCTACCTCGCAGCTAAAACCTGGAACTCACTCACCACCCACCTACGTCTCACACAGAACCACCTAGCATTCAGAAAGCAACTTAAAACCTGGATATTCGACAAGTAACTCCCTTCCCCTCCTCAAGCGCCTTGAGACCCTCTGGGTATGTAGCGCGCTATATAAATTTCCGACTTGACTTGACTTGAAGACCACCCTCTTACCTGGACCTGTGCGACTGTTTGTAATCTCCTTCACACATTACTTTTTCCTCTTTTGCATTGACATCTCTCTATACTTCGCTTTGCTTCACATTTCATGCTCACCCGCTGTGCGGTAAAACAATCTAACAATGGAGTTGATGAATGTGCGCATTACCAGCAAGAAGAGGAGTTACACTACCTCATGACTTAAGACGACTTCGGAGAAAAACAACTTGCACACATCAGGACCCAACACTAGATGGCTGGAGTATGTACAGCATGTGAATCTACAGCACTACATGCCACGAACAGATGCTTACAAACTAAGTAACATTTTCCGTATACAATCTAGATATCCATCTTCTTTTGCTATTCAATGTTAACATCTGGGTCAGGTGATAATATTCCTATGGGGAATGCCCTCCTGTCTGCATGTGGATGGATGAAATATGTGGAAATGTCCTGCGAGATTTACTCAGTGTGCAATTTACATTCATCTAAAGTTATAAAACCCCATTCAGGAACAAATGCCCCGGCCATCTGAGTTCTCTTTTTAGAAGTGCACTCCTCAAAAAAGGCACTAAAGTGAGAGGAAGCAGAGGGATATCCGTAAGGATTGTGTTTGGATAGTAGAACACTTCAATTAGCACCTTTTTTTTTAAATTTATGTATTTATTGGCATTTTAAAAACAGACAATCAAGAAGGTCAAAAGGCAGGCACAAAGATTAGATGATGGAGGTGTACCCTCCTGCAACCCCTCCGCCGCTCGTGCTGTGTCTGTCTCGCTCGAATCAGGAGCCTCCTGAACAGGTCCCTTCTCCAAGTACAGTGCCCAGAAGTTCTTGGGTCTATTTCGGGGTGGTAGTAATTCCCTATACAGCTCTGTTTGTGTGCAGCAGTCGAGCATTCCATGGGACCACTGAGTAAGTGTCGGGGTCGGACCTCGCATCCTGGTAAGTGCAATGCACCTCTTGGCTACCAGAAAGGCCATGTCTACAAGCCTTCTATGTTTAGGCGCAATGTCCTTAGAGAACCCCAGTAGAGTCAGCAGAGGAGAAGGGGCAAGCGAGAGACCAGTAACTCTATTCACTTCCCCGTAGACAGCGCACCAAAAATCTGAAATTCTCCTGCAGAGCCAGGACAAATTAAGGAAATCGGCTGCCTGGACTCTGCACCTCTCGCATCCAGGGCTCTCCCGAAGCCCATATCTAAAAAGCCGCTCGGGGTGTAATAAACCCTATTCAAGAATTTTAAATGCAGCAGACGGTGACGTCCGTTAAGCGACACCCTCTTGACATTGTGCAACAAAGAAACAATGTCCTGAGAATTTAGGATATGTAGATAATTAAATATGCATGCATACAGCATTACTTGTAAAGAAAGAAGGAGAATACTCATTGGTATGAAAAAAGATAGTTAATCATCTTTATATTATAGCATTAGTTTCATGGTCGGACGTTATACAATTAGAAGCAGCATTGCATAGATTGAATTGATGACAACCATATAAAACTTGGTGCATAGGAGTGAATAAAGTGAAGGTGGCGGCGCAAGTGAAAGTGAACAGCGTGGACGGCGCACTGTGAACAAAGTGCAAATAATTTACAGTGAGTGGCTCAGAAACACATGTGACAACGTGATATCACAGTAAACCGAGGTTCTTTCAATTAGATGTAGAGCCACAAAGGAGGAGTGCGCCTGTTATTTAGGCTGTTAGGTCGACAGCGTTTTGATCCACATTGGTTTGGATCGTCATCAGGACTTGGTTGTCTCAATTGGGGCGTGCTGCAAGGAAAGGAGAGAGGTTCAGGGATGAGGTTTGGGAAATTGGGGAGGAAGGACATGTCAGAGGAGGCTGTAAAGTACCTTGGGTGGATTCCAATGGCGTGAATAGTCTATTTTAGCAGGTCTCCGCGAATAGGAGGGGCAGCATATAGTACATTTGGCTGGCCGAGTCAAGGATCGTCTTGGGCCTGCATGGGGGCACTGGGGAAAAAGGAAGGATCAAAGAAGTCAAGTCAAGTCAATAAATTTATATAGCGCGCTACATACCCAGAGGGTCTCAAGGCGCTTGAAGAAGGATGGGGAATTACTTGTCAAATATCCACGTTTTAAGTTGCTTTCTGAATGCTAGGTGGTTCTGAGTAAGGCGAAGGTGAGTGGGAAGTGAGTTCCAGGTTTTAGCTGCCAGGTAGGAGAAGGATCTACCTCCCATGGTGGTTTTGTTGATTCGAGGTACAGTGGCAAGGGCTTGGTTGGAGGATCGTAGCTGGCGGGGGAGGGGTGTAGAAGGACAGTCGTGTGTTGAGGCATTCAGGTCCGGTTTCCAGAGTGCTTTGTGTGCGTGGGTAAGGAGCCGGAAGGTAATCCTCTTATTGACTGGGATCCAGTGGAGGTTTTTCCGGTGACCAGAGATGTGTTCTTTACGCGGGATGTCTAATATGAGCCTGGCTGAAGCGTTCTGGATGTGCTGGAGTTTTTTCTGGAGTTTTGCGGTGGTACCGGCGTAGAGGGTGTTTCCGTAGTCCAGTCGGCTTGTGACCAGAGCGTGGGTGACTGTTTTTCTAGTTTCGGTGGGGATCCAGCGAAATGTTTTTTTGAGCATGCGAAGAATGTTGAAACAGGATGAAGAAACGGCGTTGACTTGTCTGTTCATCGAAAGTGAGGAATCCAGGATGACGCCCAGGTTCCGTGCGTGGTCCTTCGGGATGGGTGCTTTTCCAAGGGCCTCTGGCCACCAAGAGTCGTCCCAGGCGGAGGGGGAGGTGCCTAGGATGAGGACTTCTGTTTTGTCTGAGTTCAGTTTCAGACGGCTGTGCTTCATCCATTCTGCTACTTCTTTCATTCCTTCATGCAGGTTGGTTTTGGCAGTGTTAGGGTCTCTGGTGAGTGATAGGATCAGTTGAGTGTCGTCGGCATAGGAGATGATGTTGAGGTTGTGTTGGCGTGCGATGACCGCAAGGGGGCTCATGTATACGTTGAAGAGGGTGGGGCTGAGTGAAGATCCTTGTGGTACGCCGCAGATGACTTCAGTGGCCTTTGACTTGAATGGTGGAAGGCGGACTCTCTGGGTTCTTCCGGTGAGGAACGAGGTGATCCATTCTAGTGCTTTTCCTTGGATTCCGACGTTTCTGAGGCGTTGTAAAAGGGTGCTATGACAGACCGTGTCGAAGGCAGCGGAGAGGTCGAGGAGAATGAGGGCGACTGTGTCTCCATTGTCCAGTAGAGTTCGAATGTCGTCTGTTGCTGCGATGAGGGCGGTTTCAGTGCTGTGCTTGGCTCGGAAGCCGGATTGTGAGGAGTCGAGGGATTTGTTGGTTTCGAGGAATGCGGCGAGCTGGTTGCTGACCGCTTTCTCGATGACTTTGGCTGGGAAAGGAAGGAGTGAGATAGGGCGGTAGTTTTTGAGTTCGGTGGGGTCAGCTGTGGGTTTTTTCAGGAGGGCGCTGAGTTCGGCATGTTTCCAGCTTTCCGGGAAGGTTGCGGAGTTGAGGGAGCAGTTGATGACGTCTCGGGGGTGCGGTGCTATGATGGAGTCTGCCTTGTTAAAGATGTGGTGAGGGCATGGATCTGTGGGGGATCCTGAGTGGATGGAGTTCATCAGACGGATGGTGTCCTCAGTGGAGATTGGCTTCCAGTCATTGAGGATGTTCAGGGAGGGTGGGGGTCCTGCAGGGGGTTGGGTGGGTTGGTCTTTGGGTTGGTTGTCGAAGCTGTTGTGGATGTCTGCAATTTTGTTGTGGAAGAATGAGGCTAGGGAGTCGCAGAGGGCTTGAGAGGGGGTGATGTCGTTGGAGTTGGCTGAGGGGTTGGTAAATTCCTTGACGATGTTGAATAATTCTTTGCTGTTGTGGGCGTTGTTATCTAGTCGGTCCTTGAATGCGGCTTTCTTGGCATTCCGGATCAGTTGATGGTGTATGCGGGTGGCGTTTTTGAAGGCGTCCTTGGTGCTGGTGGTTGGGTCTTTTTTCCAGGCCTTCTCAAGGGAGCGACAGAGTTTCTTGGATTTCTTAAGATCATCGTTGAACCAGGAGGCCTTCTTGCTGCCTAGTTTGATTTGTCGTTTTTTCAGTGGTGCTAGGATGTCGGCGCTGTTGGATAACCATTGGGTGAGGTTGGTGGCTGCTTGGTCTGGGTTTGAGGAGTGGGCTGGGGGGTTTTGAAGAAGAGAAGAGGAGATCTGGTCGATGGTGATTTTGTTCCAGTTTCTTTGCAGAGTGGGTTGAGGGTGGTTGTTGGATGTGGGCTTGTTGTAGGTAAAGTGAACGCAGCTGTGGTCAGTCCAAAGGAGAGCTGTGGTGTGGCTGAAGGAGACATGTTTGCTGGAGGTGAAGATAGGGTCGAGTGTGTGACCTGCGATGTGGGTGGGGGTAGTGACAAGTTGTTTAAGTCCGAGGTTGGCGAGGTTGTCCAAAAGGGTGGTGGTGTTGCGGTCGTTGTTCTTTTCAAGGTGAAAGTTGAGGTCTCCCAAAAGGATGTAATCCTCGGAGGGGAGCGCCTGTGGAGTGATGAAGTCCGTGAAGTCTTCACTAAATTGTGCGCGGGGTCCTGGTGGCCTGTAAAGGAGGGTGCCTCTGAGTGTGGTCTTGGGGTCGATGTGGCTCTGGAAGTGAAGATGTTCAGTGTTGGCAAGATTGGCGTCTGAGCTGGTTGAGATGCGGGTGGAGTTCTTATGGACGATAGCGATGCCTCCTCCTGTTTGGTCGGTCCGGTCCTTACGGATGATTTTATATCCTTCCGGGATGGCAATGGTGATGTCTGGGGCTGAGGAGGCGTTCATCCATGTTTCTGTTAGGAAGGCGACGTCCGGAGTGATGGTGTCTAGTAGATTCCAGAGGTCGATGGCGTGCCTGTGGACGGAGCGGGTGTTGAGAAGGATGCATTTTAGGTGGTTGGGGTCGGATATCTGTTGTGTGTTCGTAGATGAGGAGTTGTTCTTGGTGCCGTCGAACTTGCAGGAGTTGCATGAGAAGGGTCCATGGGTGTGTCCAGGAGCGGCTTGGACGCAGTTGGGGAAGCGGCCGTGGTTAAGGGCTAGGAGGGTGGTGGAATCATAAGTAATGCGGGGGGGAGGGTGGTACGGGGGCCAGGGGGTCTGGCGCTGGGCGCGGTCCAGGCGCGGACGGGCGTAGATGGGCTTACCTTTGGCGCGGATTGGGCACGAACGCTGCGCGTGGACGCTGCGCGCATGAGCTACTGTCATATATGGATGGTGGGAAGGGGGAGGGGCGAGAGCGGCTCAGCTGGGAGGCGGGGCGAGCTCAGGGAAGGCACACGGAGCCCAACAACAAAAACAAAATGGAGGGGGGAGCAGAGCAGGGCGCCGGGGGATATTGCCTAATGAAGCTGCAGGTCAGAAATGGAGCAAGCCAGCAAGCGGCAACCAAGTAACGTTAGTGCGGTAAAATTCAAGGCGCTGAAATTACAATGACACACAGAGCATGCACAGAGCAACGATACCGCGTCTCGGCAGGGAGACAGGGGAGCGACTTCTCAGGGCAGGAGCGATGGGGGATCACAACGCTTCTAGGTCCGGGAGCGCTGTAAGTAGTTAGTGGGAGGGCGGCTCAGCTGGGAGGCGGGGCGAGCTCAGGGAAGGCACACTGAGCCCAACAACAACAACAAAAACAAAATGGAGGGGGGAGCAGAGCAGGGCGCCGGGGGATATTGCCTAATGAAGCTGCAGGTCAGAAATGGAGCAAGCCAGCAAGCGGCAACCAAGTAACGTTAGCGCAGTAAAATTCAAGGCGCTGAAATTACAATGACACACAGAGCAGGCACAGAGCAACGATACCGCGTCTCGGAGCGACAATGGAGGACTAAACTAGCGTGCTACGTTTGTGTGATCCAACTGTTTGTCAGCATAGATCCCAGTGAGGGTTATACTGTTCTGCGGTAATTCGGGGGCTGGAGGACTTAGTACCAACATACTTTGAGAAGTCCGTGCTTTAGTCGGTCGTCTTAGATCAGCCGTGTTCCAGCACGTTAGCTGTGGAAAAATCAAGGCGGCGTTTACTATCGGCTCGTTACTATGGTCGGGGAGTATCGGGGTTGGTGGTGGGGTCCAGAGGCATATAGGTGGCGAGGGCACATACCTGAATTAATCGGCGTGCTGATGCTCGACTGAAGGCAAGCGTTGGAAAGCCGGTAGCAGCGAGGAGTGGATATTTAACTTCCGCGTCTGGGCGATATCCAAGGCAGGGAGCGCAGACAATAATCCCCTATCCCTACAGGGGTCAAGCCCCGAACACAGGCGAGCAGCGCCTTCGGTGCATAAAGAAGCGAACAGGCCTGTGCGTCCATCAAATGGTGCCAAGCATGCGTAACAACATTCAGGGAGTCTAGTATACCCGTCCGGCGGTCCCTGGGACGGCACATCACCGCTGGAAGAGGGGTCGGGCCGCCACAATCTATTCTATATGTAAGTACGGGGCATCCGCAGGGCCGTGTATCCAGCCATACGCATGTGCGCTCTGCACAGCGCGATAATATAGCTTCAAGCCCGGGGCATTGAGTCCTCCCTCCTTAAAGGGAAGGATGAGTATTTCCCATGCCACTCTAGGATGCTTCCCAGCCCATGCCAGCCGCAGAACAAGTGAGTGGAGCTGCCGGAATAAAGTCCCCGATAGTACCATGGGTATGTTACTAAAGAAGAACAAGAAGCGAGGGAGAACAATCCTTTTCAATAAGGAAATGCGACCCATCAATGACAAGGGAAGACTTATCCATTTATTCACAGCTTCCTCCAGCTTAGATACGGCCACCCCGTAGTTTTCCCTGAGAACCACCTCCGAATCCGTGTGCAGCCGGATTCCCAAATGGCGCACTGAGTCTAAGGTCCACTGGATAGGATATTCCGTTTCGAATCTCCTAGTGGCAGGCGTGAGTGGGAACATGAGTATCTTGCTCCGTATCCCCGATACCGAGCTAAATAAAACAACTTCACCGTCGATAGGTTATCCTCTGGATTTCGCACATACAGAAGCGTGTCGTCCGCATATGTGGACACCATCAGATTGTACGTGGGGAATCTTATACCTCGATGCCCATGATATTCGCATAAAGCGCAAGCCAGAGTCTCGTCAACCAGGGCGTAAAGCATAGGGGAAAGGGGGCATCCCTGCCTAGTGCCGCGACCGATGGTGAAGGGATCTGTCGTAAGCGATCCTATGGGGACCCGGGCAGAGGGAGAAGCATAGAGCGTGTTTATCAGTTGGAGGAAGAGGTCCCCCACTCCCATGCGGCTCAGTACCTGTCTAAGGAAAGGCCACTCGACCGAATCAAAGGCCTTCTCCATGTCCAGGAAAACCGCTACAGCAGAGACATCATATGCCGCAAACACGGTCCGCAAGTTGTAAGTGAGGTTGCGACTAGGGACAAAGCCCGCCTGCTCAGGGGCAACCAGTTTGATGACCAACGGGCTGAGACGGTTAGCGATAATTTTTGCGAAAATCTTTGCATCAACATTTAGCAGCGAGAGCGGGCGGTACGAAGAGCAATTCTCCGGGGATTTCCTAGGCTTGAGAATAGCAACAAATTATCACTTCCCGCAGCGTGGGGGGCATTTCACCTGCCTCCGCTATCTGCTCAACAAGAGTCAATAATCGAGGAATCAGAAAATCAGAGTACGTTTTGTAGAACGACACAGTTAGGCCGTCGCAGCCCGGCGCGCTCCCAGCCCTCATCGACGGTAGGGCCCAAACTATTTCCTCCCGCTCGATCGGCCGAACTAAAAATTTGCGGTGCGTGTTGGTCAGCCATGGCAGCTGTATAGGCGTCAAATACTCCAGTATACGTTCCTCCGGAGCAGTGCCCCTGGAGGCGTACAACGATGCATAAAAGTCCCGAAAACGATCCGCAATCTGCTCGTCAGGTAAAAGCTTGACAGTCTGGGGGGATCTCATCTCAGGCGTCGTTGCGCAGCACCTACGCTGCTTTGCCAGTTGCGCTAATACTGCTCCTGGACGCTTTCCCTCTCCGTAGGATCTCGCAGTGGCGTACTGGCCCTAATGCTTCACCTCAGTATCCTCCTCTTCGTGGTACTCGTGGATCGTTTGTGCTAATTCCTGAGTGAGGTCTGCACTAGAACCTGCCAAGCGTCGTGCCTCAATGTCTCTAAGCCTGTTTTCTAGCAGAGACAGGCGGCCCCTAATTGATTTAAGGACTCCCGCATGTTTAGATATGTCAACTCCACGTATAAATGCCTTAAAGGCCTCCCAGACCGTCAAAAATGAGTCTACCGAACCAACGTTCTTATCAAAGAATTCCTGGATGGCAACAGCCAGCTCCTCCCGGAACACATCATCCATCAACGAGTAAGGGGGAAAGCGCCAGGTGAAAGGCGGAATGCGCCTCGCCGGCGCAGTAAGAGCATTAAGAACAGGGGAGTGGTCAGAATAGGTGCGCGGTTGCGTCACACGTCCGAACCAGAGAAAAGAGGTGCGAGGTGGACAACCAATAATAAATGCGAGTTTGAATATCATCCGGAGCTGAGTAGTGCGTGTGTGTCCCCCTGTGCCGGGTGCCTAGTCCTCCAAACATCCTCCAGCCCCAGTCGCGTCATCTTAGCTTCCAGTACCCTGGCAGAGGCCGAGGGGCGCCGATAAGAGCCATCCGATCTATCTAGTGTGGGCTGTCGGGCCTTGTTAAAGTCACCCCCAATAGGACATGTTCTCCAGAAGTTCACGCACCCTAGAAGCTAGAGCCAAGTAGAAGGCAGGGCAGTCAAAGTTAGGTCCGTAGGTATTAACTATATAGAAATTCATTCCTTTTCCAACGCACTTTGTAATGACATATTGCCCCTCCCTGTCCGTAGCTATCGGGGTCAGCGTCAGTGAAGCCTTTGGGTTTAGCCAGGTTAAAACTCCCCTTGCGTGCGAGGTAATGTATGTTGTTTGATAAGCCTCTATAGTGTAGTGTGGGACTGTCCGGTCGCAAGTGGGTCTCCTGCAGTAGTGCTATGTCTATTGCTTGCCTAGAAAGGTACTGAAGGACTCGCTTAACCTTGCAGTGGTCGTTCAGACCCCTAACATTCCACGTCAGCAATGTAATAGTGTCCGTTATGTGAGTCTGCTGTGTCATTTCGGGGGGTATTGTGTGCATAAGTGACCGTGTAAAGTGGTTCATGCCTGTGTCAGCCGTACCTGTCGCTCCGTTTCCGTGCCAATAAAACCCTCAATCTCACAAAAAACTAGCAACCAGTCCCCCCCCATCCCACGCTTAAACAGAAAACAACCAAACGGTCCCCTCCCCTGTCCCTCCCACGCCTGCCCAACCAGGCCGCGACACCCCCACCCACCCCTCCCGCAATGATCCCCTCAACATACCGCTTAATGGCATCAAGCCCCCCCTTCCACCCCTTCCACTCCAACCAAAAAAAAAAGGAATAAAGAAAAGGGAAAAACCCCCACACAGAGGAACCCTTCTTGGGGAGGTGTGTTACATGCAGGGGCGTAGATAGTCTGCTGACAACAAAGCTAAAACAATTAGTCACGTAATGTCTCGCTGCTGTGCCACACCCCTGCCTCCTAAGCAAAAGAAAAATTTGTAGCAAGTGATCACAGACCTCGTGTCAAAGCCTCTCAACAAGAGAGGACAAAAGTGAGTCATATCTTACAAGGCAGCCCCCCCGCTCATCGTCACAGCTCTCGTACAATGCTCAGTTCTACAGGGCTCACGCATGGAGCCAAGCGGTCGTCATGACATCTGCAGGGAGCGCAGCATTGCAGTGTTTCCAGGGCCCAACAATCACAGTATCAATAGCGTCCCGTAGCCTTTAGCCACGAATAATGCAATACAGGTGCCAATCTCACTATCAACCCCCTCTTCCCCCTCCCTCCCCCACATGCTCTGGGCAGCAATGTAGCACAAGTTTTGGATTGGCGCAGAGGGCGAAGAGCTGGCAGAGGCAGCAGCCAAGACTGCCAGCGCCAACAGGGAAATCTCAGGTCTAGACCTCACCCATACACAGCGCCAAAGGACCAACGTGGCCCCTCCACGGGGAGCAGTCTACCGTCTCAGTCCTGATCATCCAGAGAGCCGTCCACAAAGTCCTCAGGCCGCTCGCTCTCCGATGAGTGTCTCATTTCCTTGCGCCATTCCTTGAGAGCTTTCTGGAGAGCTCTTGGGTCAGTGAAAATCATGGACTTCCCCTGTCTGTTGACTCTCAGCTTAGCAGGGTATAACATTGCATAGTCAGTTCCCATTTCGCAAAGCTGGCGTTTCATTGGCACAAACTGTCGCCTCGCCCCGCCTCCTGCACCCTCGCAGTAAAGTCGGGAAAGAGGGAGAGCATGGAGCCTTCGTAGGTCAGTGGCTGCTTCTCTCTGGCGAGCTTCAATGCCGTGTCGCCGTCTCTGTAGTTGAGCAATTTGGCTATTATTGGGCGCGGGGCGCTCCGGGTTTTAGTCTCGGGCCCAGGGTGTGGGGCGCCCTCTCAATGACCAACATCCCAGAGAAGGCCGACTCCTCTAGCACTTTTTTCAAGAGATTTTCAACGAATAGTTCCATATTCCCAGTCTGCGTGGTTTCCGGCAGTCGTGTAATGCGTATAGTGCATCTTCAAGATTGCGCCTCTAGATCCTCAGGTGTGTCCTGCAGGAGTTGGATCACCCTGCCTAGCTGCTTGTGTTCCGAGTCCAGAGAGGTCTGCGCCTCCTCCACCTCGCCTATGCGACGTGCGGACATGTTGAGACGTTCATCGTACTTGTCTAGACTTTCCGCCATCCGATCCATGCGATATGTAAGAGCATCCATCTTTGTTCCTAATGAGGTGATCCCGCCCTGCAGGTTCTTTTCCATGGCCATTTATATGCTGCAAATATCTTGTTCCGACAGGTCTCTCTCCGCAGCTGACTCTGCGCTGTTTTTTTCTGGTGGGGGATCGCTGGACTTGGATCTCGTTGTCACAAGACACGTCCCCGACCTAGAGAAAATCGCACTCATCTCAGGGGCCACCAGCAGCAAGTTGTAGAGCTCTCCGCCCGTAAGTCAGCAGTGCAGTCAAGACGGGGGCTTCAGCCCGCCACGCAGAAGGGATCCGTCACTGGCCAGTCTGGGTAGTCCAGTAGGCCTCCCAGGCAGGGAGATGGGGGACCCTGCGCCGCAGCCGCAGTATCGCCACAGTGAGGGCCGCAACTCCAGGTCCCAAAAGTACCACAGAGGCGTCAGGAGTGATGGGTCAGCCCCACCCGCCGTTCACAGGGCCCAAGCCGCGCAAGACCAGTGCGTGCCCCAGAGGTCAAAAATCAGTGCCTTGCACTGTCACAGCGTGCGGGATATGTCCATGGGGGGCAACCCCCTACCCAAAGAACAGCGCTTTCACTCAGGCGGAAGAGTCTAGGCTCGCCCCTCCTGTCTCGCAGGCCTCCCTTCACAGTTCTGTGGCCCGCTGGGGACCCCAGCGCTGGAAAGACAGTGCCTGCCCCCGAAATCGCAGCCTCACCTTCGAGCGCCTCACCCGATGGCAGCAGCAGCTACTAGTCCCGAACAATGCACCGCCAGTCCTTTAAAGTCTCCACTTATCTCCGCAGGTCCCCAGGGCAGCTCACCCGGTATTCTCGCCAAGAACAGGGAATCCACAGCCAGAGCACTCCGGGAAATAAGGGGGGGAGCAGCCAACGACAGGAGGTCCTCTGCACCCCACAAGAGCTTGTCCCTCAGTCCGCAGGACCCCTTCCGATGTCAGGGACCCGTAGCCCCAGTCGAAGCAGGGCGCTCGTGTGAAATGCCGCAGCCAGAGGCACCCTCCAGCAAGCTCCGTTCTCCCCGCCTACCTGCACACCGCTGCAGACGATCGGGGGAGAGCCAGTCCAATCCGTCAGTCGCGAGTCTCCGCTGCTCAACTCCAGGTTCCAGGGTCACCGACAGAAGTGTCTCGCCGTCCAGGGGGGGCCGCAGATCTCCCCGCGCCTTGCAGCAGGCCCCACTGCTCAACGGCCGCCAGCGCGCCTAGGCCCTGCTGTCTACCACAGCTTGTCCAGTCAGGGTGAGAGGCCGGAAACCCGCCAGTCGCTAGCCTCAGACACTCCGGGGCACAGATTCAGCCTGCAGAATCGCGCAGACCCCCGCTACAAGCAGGATAAATGACAGGATAATTTCGAAAGCGAGGGAGCTCTCAGCTCAAGCAGCCATCGTGGTTGTGAGCTAACTCCGCCCCACTTCAATTAGCACCTTATGTGCTAATGCATGTTATGGCAGTGTGTACATCTGAGTATATGTAAAATATTAGAGAGCCGAGCTTGCGTAATATATAAAAAGGTTTGTAACAAGCCTAACTCAACTTGGTCTTTTTCCACTTTTATACATGGCAAATGGGTGCCCATGTTTACCAGTATCCAGCAAAGTTGGCTTTTGCCACCAAATGCAAGTGTGGAACTCCCAACCTGCACTATCCCATTTCATTCTTGACACAAATAAAAAAAAATTGTTGAGAAAAATTATGTGTTAAGGGGTACTAGGATATTCACAAAGAGGTAAAGAAATTTAGGAAGAGCTACCATTTTCTTATGATTAGGATCCGCAGGGCAATTGATAATGGTAGTGTAAGTGGTGTTTCAGTCTGTGACGTTTTTCTACCACTGGGCCATAATTGTCCTATAGTAGTTTTTTTTTTATCTGAGCCCCCTTTCATATTCAGGTACCTAACTGAAGACACACCATTTCAGTGGATAATCTAGTGTAGACTTAGTCGATTGGAGATAAGCGGAAAGAGATCCATGTTGACCCCAAATCATTGATGATCCAGTATATCCTCCAAATGTAATATTTAGGCCTATGAATGGGGCTACATTTTCATTAAGACCCTTAACAAAAAGTAGAATATCATTTGCATAAAGGGGCAGCAGGCAAAGGTCTGTAGTGGAAGGATATTCCTCTGTGCGCATGGTGTTCAAGATTGCACACCAGGGCCCAAGTGCCAGGGCAAATATAGAGAAAGAAGGGGGCAACACTGTCTAGTGCCTCTACTATTTGAAAATGATGTAGATATAATATTGTTAACCTGTATCTTCCCATGGGATTCTGAGCTATAATGTAATTATCAAGACCCATGGGTTCTGATAGAGACCCATTCATTCTGATGTAGTATTTGAAAATGACTATTTCAAGGAGACAAACGCTTTCTCAGCATTAAGAAACAACTTTGAGCGCTGTGTATATCTTGCATTAAAGCAGAAAGGGGTTTTAAATTATGTAATATAGGTCTATCCGAGATGAAGCTGGCCTGTTCAATGAGCACTAGTCTGTTCATGTGTGGGGAAAACCTAGTGCAAATGATTTTGGCCAATATTTTATTGTGTAAACTAAGTAAATATAATGGCTCGTATGACTGGCACTTTTAGGGGTTTAAGAAAGATTACAGTTTTTGCTTCTCTCCAAGACTAGGGTAATTGCCGCTTTTCATGCGCTTCTTTGTAGACCTGTAGTCAGTAAAAGGCTAATATTGATTTCAAGCAAAATAACAGTACTCTGGCTTTTTGTGTACCTAGAGATTCTCCCACTGTTCCCCTGAGCCTTCGTGGGAGCGGACTGAGGGAGAGAGGGAGCAAAGCTTGAGGGAGAGAGGGAGCAAAGCGGGACTCCCAGGAACCCCGCAGCCATCATCACCTGTTCTCCTCCCCCTGCTGCCTTCAAAACTGCTCGCGGCCCCCGCTTCGCGGGAGCTGCTCGCAGCGGTTCTTGCCTTACCGGGACTTTTACCAACGTTGCTAGTCATTGAGGGAGAGAGGGAGCAAAGCGGGACTCCAACAACAAGGAGCCCTGCAACCGTCATTACCTGTGCTCCTCCCTCTGTGGCCCATAGCCTATATTTTTGGATACGCCCCCCGCTACGGGTGAAGCGAGACGGGCGAAGCCCGGGCCAAGGGCGGCCCCGTTTGAGCCCCTTGGAGGCCGAAGTAGGCTGGGCTGGGCATAACCTCCAACGCATGGTCTAGGACATTAGTGTCGTCATAGTGCGGTAAGATTCAAAGCTTTGGACCAAGTCTCGCCAACAGGGGGGGGGGTTAAACTGTGCAAATTGATAAAATAACTGCGATGGCGAGTGGTGTCAACAAGGAAAAGATGGGCTCGAAGGGGGGGGGGGGGAGTATGATGGGAACATTGGATTACTTCATTACGAGAGCTTCGAATTGTCTCGCACAAGAGATAGCAGTAACGGAACGACGGCTATCACTTGATCCACTTCCAACTGTGGGTGGGCTCTTGGTGGATCACTCTTCCGCCCAGGATCCATTTACCAGCGATGACTATCCCCCTATGGTGGACACTTTAACGGCAACTGCCTCTATAGATCCTGTGCCAGAGAACATGGCTCAGGACCAGCTATCATGTGCCATAACCAGGTCAAAGACTGCCCCTTGCACGAGAAGAAAGGAACCCCTAAAGGACACCCAAGGAGCTAATAAAAATAAGCGGGAGGGGGGCCATCTGAAGAAAAACTGTCCCAGTAAATCAACGTTAACAAGGATGGGTGAGGATGGACGTTAAACTTTGGGACATTACGTGGAGACGGAGCAAGAGACACCCCCAGGGGCCCCGACTGTTCCCAACATATCCGAGGTCTCTGTGCCCACTGTGAACAATGCTTTTTGGGACAAAGTGGGGGCTTTACCTGCTGATTGTCTATTACCTCTTACTAATAGATTGGCTGCTATTGAAGCAAGTTTACTATCTCTTATCAATGCTTCCGATCAGAATTCTGGGGTTCTAACCAGACTTAGCAATGCTAGTAAAAAGCACACATCTTTAACTCCACCTGATTTAAACATCACGGGTGTAGCTAGGTCTGTGGCAGACGAACAAAGTGTACAGGAGGCTGGGAGCTTAGAATTGGTTAAAACAGGGCCAGTAGCGAATGTTGCGAACTGCGGTCTGGGACCGCAACCTCAAAATAAATCCACATCTAGATATGACCACAGTGCATCCTCACGCTATCGGCGTAACAGCAAAAGAACGCCCATAAGAATTGATTTACCCCCCGAATCTAGACCATATGTAGTGGTTTTAGTGGGGGTACCTGAGCTGAAGAACGATAGCGAGGAATCACACATGTCACTAAAGAATAAAGATACGGATTGGCTTAACAAAAATAGACCACTCCCGCCACATGTAACCAGTGAAATCTTGTTCGTCAGCTGGGTGTCATGGGTGGGTCACAGAGCAAAGGATACAATGGGAGACTGTATCCTGATAAATTTTAAAGACACACGGACGGTGTCTCACATCTGTGAGTGGAGTCAGTCCAGACCTGTGTCAGTTATCCAGGCTCTTCCCCTGTCGCACTTTTACCCCCCGGTCCATTGAGCACTAAGCGTGGCATTGAACAAGTTTGGAACACGGTAAGGTGCCCGACTGCGGGTAGTTCTAGTTAGGGAAGGCTTATAGAACCTTTACTTCCTGTGGCTGTCCGCCTACAAAATAGATTTAGCTGCCTAGATATGGTGGATTGACTGAATCCTTCTAAGCTGCGGCCTACTCCTGGGGGTACAAATGGGACAATCCCTGAGACAGAGCGGGAGAGTTGGATGTAGGCAGAATAATTTTTTTAGCACCATAGGGGCCAGGAGTGTTGAAAGATGTATGGTGGATATACTGATCCCAGCCACCCTAAGTAGCAGCCCACTCCATTCCTATAGATTTAAGGAGCCTGTAGCTGACTCAGTTGTGGAAGGCAACCTATTGCCCCCCTTGTTATGTAAAGTGGGTCTAACTGAGGAGGGAAATATGGAGTCATCCGAGAGTATGGTCATGGGCAAAAGGACTGAATCACTTAAAATCTTATCCTGGAACCTGGCAGGCCTGCTTAATAAATTGACCTGTCCAGAATGGTGTTTTTTGTGGATGAAAGAGAGGTGTGCCTCTTCCAGGAGACCTGGGCCCGAACTGAGCAATATCGGGCAGGTTTTGCATCATTCCATGTATCGGCAGTATGGGGAGGGAGAGGTCGCCCGTCAATGGGGACTTACTATCTGGGTTGGATCGCATTTGGGTTGTACTGTCAAGTCACTAAATACCTACTCCAAAGACATTCAATGCATAGTCCTCGCTTGACCCAATGCTTTTAAGTTAGCACTGATTAATGTCTATTCACGCCCTGTCACTATAGCCAAAGAGTCCACCACTATTGAGGACCTGTCCCTCTTTATTCCAACAATCCAGAGTGACATCTATCTTCTGGTAGGGGGCGATTTGAATTGCCACTTCGAGCATCTTGAGGGTATAAATGAAGATGTCTTATTGGCAGAGGATGAACATTGGTCCATCCCTTCGATTAAGGCTCCATCTCCTAGGGCTTGGTCCCCGTTAGCCATACAGATTATGGCACTAACTTTAACTCATTCCCTACGAGCATGCTATGGCTGCACCCCCTCTGGCTCTTAACAAACCTGGAAAAATTTCCCATCTTGATTACATATTGGCTGAAACAAGTCTATGGCCAAAGGTATCAGACTTTAATGTTGTTACAAGAGTGGACAGCGATCACAACACCCTAATTTTAGATCTGGGCTTGCCTAATACCAGTAGTAGCGGTGCTTCAGCTTCCGGGGATACCGACGGCGATCTTACCCTGTCGAATGACAGGCGCAGAGTAAGATGGCATAAACTAATGGAACACCCGGAACAAATAGAAAAATTATATAGCTTGGCAATTCCCTCTTTTATAGAGGTTGCAGCGGTAGTTAAACAACCATTGCCCTCTGATTATCTAATTAAACTGGAGGCTCTTCATGTGGGCTTAGTATCCAATTTGGCAGAGGTACTCAACCCCCGGGTTTCCAAGAAGGGAAATAGGGCTCCCCACTGCTCGTGGTATAACTCAGCGTGCAGGAAGGCCAAAACAGAACTATTGATGGCCATAAAAAATAAGATTAGAACTGCAATTAAAGAAAGGAGGGCCCACTACAAATGGTTAACTAAGTGTGCGAAGGAAGAGTGGGATTGTGACAAGTGGTCTAGTTTATCTCTTGCGCTAGCTACTAAAGATTTGCGGAACTTTTGGTCCAAAATTAACACTGGCTGCAGTGAGCCGAAAGCAGCCATTGAATCTAATATAGCGGCGGAAGTCTGGGAAGGCCATTACCGGGCCTTGTACTCTACTGAGGGCCTCTCTGACGATTCTGAAAATATATCAATTTATTCTGCACCTATTACACAGTTAGAGGTGATTGAGTTCACGGTGGCAGAAGTTTATAACGCAATTACCAAACTCGCCACAAGCAAAGCACCAGGCCTGGACAAACTCCCGGGCGACCTCTTTAAGCATGAGCTGAAAATCTGGGGTCCGTATTTCCAGATCCTTTTTAATGCGGTCCTGAGAGGGATGGTGGTACCCTGTACTTGGCTGGGCGCAGAGATTGTCCCCATTTTTAAAAAAGGCTCTCCTCTGCTCCCATTCAACTACAGACCCATAAGCCTCATTGATGTCCCCCAGAAGATCTTTGCGAGACTCATTTTGGACCGGTTACAGGACTGGATAGAGGAGTTCACAATTTTTAGCCCCTATCAGGCAGGTTTTAGGAAGAATACCTCCACCCTGGACCAAATTTTCCGTTTACTACTCCTGTATTGGAAAACGGTGATAATAGAGGGTGGCAGCCTCTATGTGGTATTCGTGGACCTTCGTTCTGCCTTTGATCTTGTCCCCCGGGGGAAACTCTGGAGTGTTCTTCTCGAGCTGGGCATTCCTATCCACCTCCTGTCTGTCCTGATGAGGCTACACGAGACTAACTTTGCTCAAGTTAGATGCGGGAAAAATGACGCATTGTCATCTCGATTCCCTGTTGGAAGGGGGGTAAGGCAGGGCTGTGTGCTCGCACTTACCCTGTTTTGCCTCTGTCAATGGGGTGATCGCGCATCCTAACTGAGTACAGAACAATGATGCTGGCAAAAGGGTCCCTGCCATTACGTTCGCCGACGACACCCTCTTGCTCTCTAAATCCCCAATGGGTATACAGCGAATATTGGATGGTTTTGAAGAATTCTGTACTGCTCGGGGACTGGAGATCAATTCTTTTCAAACTAAATTCATGATCTTCAACCCCCAGAACAAACCGACCAAATCAAAGTCTAGGGACAACGAGACTTGAAAGGGTAAGCACTTTTGATTATCTGGTGGTTACCATCAATGAGAAATTGACGTGGGGCCCCAGCAAACTAAGCCACTATTAAAACTGGCCCAACTTTCGGGCGGAATTCTCAAACTATCCAACAAGTCCACTATCAAACCTGTTGGTCCCCCGCTGGAGGTTTATAAATCACAAGCAAAAGGTGCCATCATGTACTGGGGCGAACTATGGGGACACGAACAGGACCAAACTTACTAGGACAAAGTAAATTTTTAAGACATTTGCTAGAACTTCCATCCAGTACCCTGCTCCTTCCTTTAAGGCTTGACCTGGGGATTAGATCAATTGATGAAGAGTTAGCTCTAAAACCTCTTAGGTTCTGGCGCAGGCTCTGGGTAACACCAGAGTTGACAAATTACAGACAGGAACTCAAAGAAATACTGACCTTTCCGAGTGCATGGAAAATTCCTTGGCTCACTTTTATAAAGAATGAATTTACAAGGTTAGGAGTTCCTGCTCTATGGGCTGACCCAGAGAGGGGTTGTAAAACGATATCACGCGCTTTGCTTACGAAAGTATTCCGTGCTAATAAACTCAATGTGGCACTATGTAATTCCCAACTCTGTTCTGTAACTGCTTCCTTTCTTCTGGTTAAACATTTTTATTTCTTTGAGCGATTTTTAGATGACCTATATCCTTTATTAGCAAAATATTGTATGTACAATTGAGGCACATAGTTTTACCCCTTAGAGCTTTCACCAGCATGTGGTTATCTCCTGCCCCGAAAAATTGTCCTGCATGCAATTGTGACACTGAAACTGATCTTCATGTCTTCTTTTTTTTTTTGTCCGGCGTATAACAAATCTAGGAAGTACGAGCTTGTTCCCCTGTGCAAAAATGTGGGTTTTCGGCATTTCATGCAGGCACTCAGAGTGCTGAATTTAGACACAACTGGACCTATTGTATTTGCCGTTTCACAATTTCTGGCAGCTATCTGGCATCAGCACAGAATTTTAATCACCGGAGTTTAAGCCTGGAATGGCAGCCAATAGACATACGTACATTGCTTTTTATACATTTTCAGTGCTTTTTAGAAACTCATTTATTCTTTCCATTTTAAGGAGTTTTTATATGTATGAATTCTGTCCAAATGTGTCTATTTGAAAAATGCTCTGGAAAATATTTTTGCTATAATTGATTAACATTGCCATCTATATGTAATGTTTTTATACTTTTATGGTACATTACTGAAAAAAAGATTTCTTGAATGAATGGATGATTTATATTGTTTATAGAAATTCTACAGTAACCCCAACCAATTTGGGTGCTTTACTCCCAGGTCAGCTTTCAATCATGCTTATAATTTCTGCTGTGCTAGTGGGGAGCATTAACAGCCTTCTAAATGAATCTCCCACCCAAGCTAGAACAATGTCCGCTAGATATTCAGCAGTTGTTAAATGTGGATGTTTATAACGAAATAGAGTTTCCTTTTAGGATTCCAATGGCTAGCATATAGATTTATAATGAGTGTTTATCTTGAATAGTTTTTGTTCTCTTTATTTTTAGGTGTGATGATTTGTCGAGTGATTTTAGTCTTCAAGGCATCCCTGTACAGTCTTTGCATGGCAATAGGGAACAGTGCGATCGGGAACAAGCATTGGATGACTTTAAAAAAGGTATGTTTGTGCGGAGCATCAAGTGCACTGCAAGAGATTAATATTTGAAAGTCATAACAACTATTCATTCAAAAAGATGTCATTAACAGACATACATGCTCAAACTCTATAAATACGCAAAATCTGCCAGATGAGGTACCTACAGAATGTTAATTTCTCTCAGCCCACTTTCAAATATTCCAAACTTTTGCGACATTTTAGACTGTAAAGTTATGCCCATTATTGTATACTTTTAAAGTGAAACATTGCTTTAATGATTTACCTTAAAATTCTAACATATACAGTTGCTACAAAATACAAAGATAATGGTGACTATGCCATATATTTGCACATCTATATAGAAACCAAAGTAAGGGGTTACAGTATCAAGAGTGCAATATTCTTTTGCTGGCTGGTGCTCACATGATATAGTCACTCTGTCACTTCAGGATGATACAACCGGCCTCGAACATCTGCTCTAGAGTGGAAAGCTAATAAATAATTATACTGAAGGACACATATAGACAGCGTCCAAACAATATATAAATGGGTAGTCCAAAGTAAGTTCTAGTAACTTGAAATGATTGGAACTTGATTATTCTCATACTTCTCTGGACGTCCATCAATTCTTTACAATTTCAATGAATGGACACATGTATGTTGTTTAATTGTTTAAAAACGCTGAACTGAATTTTAAGTATATGCTAAATATGCCGTCCAAAAGGCAAATCTTGCCATATTTAACGAACATCTTGCGCAGCATTTTTTTTCTAGAAAGCAACCAAAGTTCCTTGTGCGGTTTGAATACAAACTGACTTGTAGGAAACCCCCAGAAATTCCTACGTTGCTATAAATACTACAACCAATCAATTGCATTCCTTCTGAATGTAGGTATTCGCATTTAAACAAGATATGTGAACTTTGTATATAAATTTCACAACAACGTTCTAGAATCAAGAACCGCCTTATTTCTTCGGAAATCGGGCACTGTACCTGAGGTTAACATTTAGCATGGACTCTGGCATAAACACAATAATAAAGGGTACATTTATTTGACTGCTATCTTCTAGAGGCAAGCTGTTACTGTGTGTTGTTTATTTAATGTTCAGAAATCAGATTTTAAATGCAAATGGATATTGACTGTTTCACTGGTTTAGATTCTTACTGACATGTATCGTGGATCTCTTTGCTAATAACTTCACAGTACCTTTTTTACTTCTGGCTAAAGCGCAGACTTAGATTGTCATTGCTTCCTGTTGTGAGGTCTTTAAAAAGTTCAATAAAACATACAGAGAGAGAAAGAATGTGAGCTTTGGCTCCACCTTCGTCAGCCATCAGCATTCATCGTTTGCCTTTGCTTGAATGGGCTGTTAATTAAGACAATGGCTTTTCGTTTATGATTACATTGACCCATTTGTATTCCCACTAAAATTTGGTGATAGGGTATCAAGATGGCTTTTTTCCCTATACTATATATGTGACATGAACTCGAACTTGCAATAGAGAGACAGTTTGTGATTTATGATGTATTTACTTTACTGACTCATTAATATTTTAATTGCTGATTCGTGGCTTTTTTTTTTTTAGAGGTATGTGCTTTTAGGTTGCCTTGGCTTGCAATAAAGACATTCACTAACAGCCCTTGTGCGTTCATTTGCTTTACTTTACTGAGATTATATTGTGGATTCACTGCTAATTTTTGTTCAAAACGTACGTGCATATATTAAAAATACAAGGAAATCACTGACCTTTTCTCAAAACTATCTACATGAAAATATTTTGTTTAGGACTTCAGTTTGCCACTTCACTTTGCCACTTTCAACACACACATCATCTTCTGGGTCCTTTTTTTAACACTCTTCTTGGAGGTTAGTGCTTAGTTTTGTAAATGCAGTCTATACATCTATGGTCATAATCCCAGCTTCCATATTGCTGTCACCCAAGATGATGTGATTCCTTACGGGATTTTCTTTCTTGGACAGCAATGGGCAACTCAGTCACACAAACATTACCAAACACTGCCCTTATTAAAGTATTACCAAACACAGCAATTATTAAAAAGCCATTCTGTTTCATGTTTGTTGTTTGCAGAGTTTGCTATATTTCAAAGTCTCGATTTAGTTTGATCAGTAAATCCAGTGTGAATGAAAATGATACACGTGTTATTTATGTGCATTAGACGTAGCACTACCAGTGTTGTATAGGCGTGTGCATTGCAACCCCAGATATACACTGCCTCACTGCAATCAGACTTCATAGTTGATTTAATTAAGGTGTATCAGGAACCGCAATCAGCAGTGAAATGAAGCTCTGTAGACAACTGAATCTGAATGGGGAAAATCAGTTGTGCATAGGAAGAGACAAATTCTCAGAAAATGTCTTTTTGAAGATAACTTCTTGAAAGATTACTAGGTTGAGGGAAGTTCCAATTTTATAGTGAAAACCTTAATGTTGAGACAAAAGTGAAAATAAACCTTTGTGCCTTAAATAAATTGTGACTTTCTTTCACAGGGAAAGTTAGAATACTAGTAGCTACAGATTTAGCATCTCGTGGACTTGATGTTGAAGATGTTACCCACGTTTTTAACTTCGATTTCCCGCGTAACATAGAGGAATATGTCCATAGAATCGGCAGAACAGGAAGAGCTGGGTAAGCAAGATCTTGCATTAAAATATAAAATGTTATTGTTTCTAATAATTAAAAAAGGTTATTGTTCTACAAAATACAATGATCAAGCTATCAATGTGATTAGGTAAGTCGCAATTAAGATATCGGGTAAACCAGTTCTTCATTTTTAAAAGAACGAGTGCTGGTGGACAAAGCTCCGCTCAGAAGCCTGCGTCCATTGCAATTAAATGTCTGTACGCCCAATACCAAAGGTGTTGTAGTCTTGCATCCATCGTATATTTCTTTAATCCACTGCCCGACGCTCCCTGCCCCTTTATCTTACACTTGTAGGTTTCTTGCTTTCACCCTTTGACAGGTTTCCCATCCTTCCCAACCTACACATTTCTGCGTTGTGTTCTTCCCCGCTCTTGCTCTCTGTAAATGTCTGTTGCAGAAAAAAATGTGATAGTCCCCAAAAATTAGCGCTGGTGACAATTAGTGGTGGGGCGAGGATGTGGCGTAACAGACAGATGCATACTTTGAAACTGTTTTGGCGTCAGCTCAACATCCTGTGATTCTGGGCAAATCACATAATCTCCATGTGCCTACAAAAGAATGTGTGTGTCCTTATGTAATGTAACTAGTGCTCATGCAAAGAGCCCCAAAGCTTTGGGTCGAGTTTGTGCTATATAAAAGCGTCAAAAAAAAGAAACCACACTGGCTCAAATTAAGCATTTTTGTTGAACACATGGCAAAGACAAAAATTGCCAGATTAGAAATTGCCATGGAAAAGGTTTGTTTTGACCGATCCGTGACTCGAGGTACTGTAGACAAACATTTTGGTAATTAACTGCATTGTGTGATGTCTTTTGTGAAAAAACGAAAACCCTTTCTCACTTTTTTAGCAGGCTTCATTATTGGGTTCCTTCTCAGCAAGACCAAAAGCATTGATGCAAGATGGGCTCCCTTTTGTGCGTTTTGTGAGGGTTTTGTGTATGTATGTGTTATGTAAAGAACAAAAAGTCACTATGAGTGGTTCGCAGAAGCAAAGGAACCTAGAAATAAAACTGCACAGACAGTCTGAACATCTCTGTTAAAAAGCAAACAGGGTGGAATGTTATGATTCAAACCCCCGGTAGTGTCTACATGTTTCTATCTTCGGTGAAGCCTACAAAGGCCTGGGGCATTCAGTGGGATGGGTTCCTATTGCTAGCCCTAAGCGTCAGTCACCCAATCGATGTGGTCAGCCAACGGTGAAGAAAGGAAAAACGAAACCACAACCATTTATTCGTACATGTCCTTGAAAAGTGATCGTTTTGACCTGTAAAAAGAAAACCGATTTTGCAAAAAATCTGCTTACTATGTGTTCATGTTGATATTGACAAGGAGGACACTTAAAAACTTCCAACCCTTATACACTGTAGTGATTATCCACCCATTGGATTGTGATACACTGGCAAAGCCACTCTTATATGTAGTACTTGCCCACCCTTTTTTGATCACACACATTATTATTATTATTATTAATACAGTTATGTATAGCGCGTAGTTACCCTGGGGCATCCCAGCGCTTTTCAGGACTGAAAGAGAAGTGGGGAGCCATCAGGGTCAGCAGTTGACAAACAGGTGTGTGTTCAAATGTTTCCGAAAACGAAGGAGACAGGATTCGGATCGCAAACTTAAGGGAAGTGAGTTCCAGAGCACGGCGATGTTCACAGAAAATCTTCTACCCCCTGTGCGAGCTTTTTTTACTTTCAGGGTTTTAAGCAAATGTTTTTGATCCGAACGCAGGGTTCTGCCAGCCTTGTAAGGAGTAACTAAACCTTGCAGAACGGGAGGACCTGTACCTCGCAGAATTTTGTGCGCGAGACAGAGGGATTTAAATTTCACCCTTTCACGCACCGGTAACCAGTGCAGAGCCTTCAATGCCGGTTTGGCCGACCGTGACATGGGGATGTTTTTAAGTACTCGTGCTGCCGCATTTCGAATTTGTTGTAATTTATTCAAAGTTGCCTCCGGGGCGCCTAGATAAATAGCATTCCCCGTATAAAGACACAGTATGCAAGTAAAGAAGGTAATTTGCCAGTCCGCAAAATATTAAAACGTTGTGCCGAACGTCTACGGTGTCCTTATGAAATGAAGCAGCGGTACAGTTTATTTAGATTGGGTACATTTGTTGGATGTATATGTTTGCTTCCAGTTGCCATGATAAAAAATGCTTTATTTTCAATTTCTGTATTTTCCCATCCCAGGATATTAAGATCCTAGTCTTCTGAGTAGACTTTTGGTGCATACCTGATGGCACTCTTATCTTTAGGCACTCCCTTGGGAGGTAGCTGTGTTTTCTTAGCTTTCTCCCGCTTTTGCCCTCCCCACCCCGTGTGTGCTCTTTTCACCCTCATCTTCACACACTTCCCATGTATTCATTTTTTTTTCTTTTTCTTTTCATTTTTTATTAATAAGCGCGGATACTTTGCTGCTGAGTTGCTCGCTCTTGTCTCTCCCTTCCTTGCTCCCCAATGCTGCCTGTCCCAGTTCCCCATCCAGCACTGAAAAATGTTAATAATACTTTGACTTATTTTTCTTTTTACCCTGAACTAGCAGCTAGAAAGTGCTGCCAGGCCTGTTACTTGATGTTTACCACTTCCCCACCTGTTTTACATGGCCGATTTTCGTGTTCCATTGCAAAATTAGCAAGCATTGGCGTGGCCAATAGGTCTCGCCTTTGGGACCTTATAAGTGTTTAGTTATCCAGCAGAATATCCTTGGTGCAACAACATCAACTTTTGCATGACTAAACACTTATAAGGTCCCAAATGCGAGACCTATTGGCTATGCCAATGCTTGTTTTATTATGTGATTTTAAAGCGCTTTTGACGGACCGAGAGCAGTGTTAATATCCCAATAATTTTGTTGCTAATCAAGAAGATCTAGTCACCAAAATTATAATATGAGCTGTAATGCACATTGGGCTTTACAATTAAAATGTGACAAATTGAGTTCTAAAACTGTGAAGG
The DNA here is from genome assembly GCF_964263255.1 of Lissotriton vulgaris. Classification (NCBI taxonomy): domain Eukaryota; kingdom Metazoa; phylum Chordata; class Amphibia; order Caudata; family Salamandridae; genus Lissotriton; species Lissotriton vulgaris. Next base: position 495,777,663 of record NC_141694.1, read on the forward strand.
TTTATTAGGGCTACGGCCATCACAGACTACAAAGTGAACGGTTATAAGTCCGTCAATTAGTGATCTATATTAAGAAATGGCATGTAGCTGGGAATACAATTCAGGAAATAATCAAACAGAACCAGATAGTGTTCAGGATTAGTGAATACATCAGTCATACAGTAGAGGTCCGATCAGGGTGGTGGGGCCCCCTAAAGTCAGGGGAAAGAACGATCCCAACACCCGCAGAAGGGGCTATGTTTATAACCCCTTGCACAATGGAAGTCATACAGCTGTTACAGTTGTGCAAGAGTCACACGGTTTGGGCCAATCACATTAGAGAGCGAATGATACGCTTCAGGGCTCACGTTGTCAATATTGTCCCAGAGATTCACATGAAGCGGTTCCCATCCCTTGAGCCTGTCAGCCACCGCGATGGTTGGTACAAATGTTGTCACTTAATATACACTGACAAACTCTCACGAAGAATAGCGCTGTAGTGCCAAGAGGTGAGGCCTCGAGGAGCTTCACTGTCAGTGGAACATCGTGTTTGGGCACTTTAAAAAACAGAAACATCGTCCTGTAGATGTGAGTAGTATTACCATTCAAATAGTGTTTACAAAGTTGCTTGTGCATGAATCTTCTACGCACAGGTGAGGCAGAGGCTTACTTGCTGAGAAGAGGCAGAGGCAGCCATTTTGATATCGAGGCCTACCTTCACCAATGTTGGAACAAGTGCAGTTTTCACAGCAGAATGTCTTTGTCTCAACTTAATGCTATTTATTGTGTTAATACTAATGTGCACTCAATAAAAAACACTTTTCAGGACTGTGGTTCGATGAAACCTTACGACTGGAACAGATAAGAGCCGAGGCCGGTGGAAGTGCTGGGATGGAGCAGCTGATGCTGGGTGGAGCTTCAGGAAAGAAACAGCGCGGAAAGGAGGTCCGGGCCGGCCAGGGGTCTACCAGTAAAACTAAATAGGAGCTCCGCGCTAGAGCGCCAAGCGCAATGAAGCCCTGGTCTGTTGCACTAGTGACGTAAAAGCTGTGGGTGACTTTTACAAGAGGCATTCTGATTTCTGAACCGTTTGAAGCGCACATCTGCAGCCAGAGTGAAGTATGTCGGGCTGCTGGCGTTATACGCAATAAGCGCATAGACTCACTATTAGTGTCTTCGGGGTCTGTGGGCTGCTCTAGTACATATGCATATTCTCTGCAGCCTGCCGCCTCCTTGCAGCTGTGCGACCTCGAGGCACCCTGGGTATTCCAGGATATTTATGTAAAAATAGCCCAACGCGTGCCCGGGCCTTTGAAATGAAGCGCACCCTGAAATGAAACCAACAGCTGGGCACGCTGTGCGCCGGGAACTCAGACTGCTGCGACTCGTTTCAGAACGGTGCAAGAAGAATTATTGGTAAACATTCGTAAATCAATGTAATGGGCAATATGTTAATAGTAATTATATAGTACGAACAACAAAGCAAAACAAATTCGCTAGGGACTAGCACGCAAAGCATTGTTGTTACCCAGTGCCTTGGTACTCTTTTTATCGACTTTTCAGGGATGAAAGGCTGAGTTTGCTCTGCCAGTAATTGAAATGACGATGCTGATTTTGTTGCCCTCTACGCGGATGCTTGGAACTTCTCAGAATCTGCTGGTGAGGTGCGTGCGAGGCTGGGTCAAAGTTTAGCCGCTGGTGGTCCAGTCAGACTATGGTCTGAATATTCTGGGTCCACCTCGGTTCGATGGGACCACATATTGCTGATCGGGTCAAGCAATATCTGCATTTTTGGGCGGTAGCTGAGGGGACGTGCAATAAGAGAACTATTTACCAGGAGGATCAAAACAACTCACGGTGTTCCTTGATTGATGGAAAAATGCAGGTCAGTTTAGAAGGCTTTGAATCAGCGAGGCAGGCTGCCGCAGCAGGGGGAGGAGCGCACGCACGCCTCGCACGGCAGCAGGGGGGAGGTGGGGGGCTGCGCGATCTCTTGCAAGAGTGATAATTGCTACCATTTGGCGGCGCTCGCTCCCGCAAGGGAATCGCCACACATGCACGCTTTGCCATTGAATTTGGCAATGGAACGCGTGCACATTTTAGCCTGAAAAAGGCAATCGATGGCTACAGGTCTCTTTCCTTAGCAGCGCATGTGCACTGCGTAGGCGAGACCTAAAAACGACTGTCTGCAATGTGATGCATATATCATGTTGCGTGCGTGCACATCAGCAGTGAACTGGCTTTTCTATAATGTAAAACTTCTCTCCGGATTCCAAGGTGATCTTGACATATGCACACACGTGCAGTTGGAATACAATTGCATTGGCAAAGTTAACTGTAGTAGGGTTCACTCGTAAAGAAAGAAGAAGATAATTCTCATGTGCAAGTCTTCTTTATTGAAAAAGCACACAGCACTGCCCCGACACAGCAGGCAGCGTCTGAGGTCTCCGGATAACTGCCGGACCTTGAACGTCAACCTGGAATCCCCCATGCATTCGACATCTACATTCTAGTGACCAGTCCAATAATCATGAAATGGAAATGCAACACATCTTCCCCTTTAACACCAAAACAACTGATGAAAGACCTAGGAATAAACATAGCATGAAAACAATAAAAGGTAGAACAAAATACAGAAAATAATATAGTTGAACAACAAAGCAATTCATTACTAAAGAATATAATCTTTTAAATAATAAGGAGCACTTATACATCTCCTGCTTTCCCTTGGTACAACCTCCACTTCCCAGGGGGCTGAATCAAAAGCTGCTCTAGGATTGACAATTACATCATTACTCCCCCCTTCTCCTTGCAACAAACAAGAATCAGGTTGTACATATTCAGAGAAGGAACAATTCTCATTTAGAACAACTTGAGAAAATGTGGCATCACCACAACTAATATGATGAGCTGACATTTCATTTGATTGCCCATGAAATTAATTATTTGATAATGATAAACCAGAAAAATGTAAATTTCAATAGGAGAATTATCATGGAAATTAATTTTTCACCAAAACCACACTCCTTTTACTCCACCATTTGCCATTCTCTACTAAAACTGCATGCTTAGAAACTAACAGTGCATGTAGTGGGACATTTTTTAGAATAATGGCTTTTGCTTCCAATTGGTCTTTTAACCTTGATAAGATCTCCAACAGAGAGTTGAATATCTTTCACTTTCTTGTTTGTGTCATAAAATTGTTTCATTTTTACTTGAGCTTTTTCAACCGTATCACGCACCTGTTTAGGATCAGGCACCTTACTAGAACACTTTGTTTGTTCCAAAACCCAATTAGGACTAAGTTTGGAAGAACCAAAACGTCCTTTCAAGAGAACAAAATGACACCAGTCACAGAGTGAGGCTTATTATGATAACTCCATAATCTTTCTTGAACAGCTTCATGAATAGATTCCCATTGAACAGAGGACAACTGAATGGTTTCGTTTAACATCCTGTTCACCATTTTCACCATGCCATTTCCTTGGGGACTATATAAAGCAACAGTCATATACTTGACTCCCATCTTAGTTAAAAAAACTTTGCATTGAATGAGATTTAAATTGGACTCCATTATCTGAGACGAGAACTTTGGGAACCCCTTCACGTCGAAACAAATCACTCAGCAAACTTATCACAGCTGTGGTAGAAGGATCAGACAAGAACTTACATTCCACTCATTTTGAAAAGTAATCAACTGTGACTAAAGCAAATCTCATATTGGCCTTGAGACTGTACATTGGACCAATGAAATCTATTCCCACTTTTTCCCAAGGACCATTGAAAAATCAACAGGATGAAGGGGAGTATTGCGAACTTTAAAAGATTTATCAGCCATGGAACAACTAGAACAGCGTCCAACAAAATTCTCCACCTCAACATCCATCCCTGGCCACCAATAATACAGTCACAACCGTTTTTTGGTACCAGACATACCAAGATGGCCTTGGTGAGCAACATTGATTAATCTTAATCTGAGAGATACCGGAGGTATCCGCAAAGTACCTCTCATAATAAAATAATTTTCCATAGTAAGATCATCTTTTACCTTCTAAGAATGACATAACCCTTCACTCAGTTTCCTTTCTTCAGGCCAACCCTTAATGATACAATCTTTAATTAGGTTGTGTAATTCGTCACCTTTAGAACAGTCTAACCACTCAGAATTACTGATGGCTCCTTCCAAAACAACTGAAACATTCAAAACATTCAAGGTCATCATTGTAAGAGTTAAGTTGCTCTTCAAGTAGAGGACTTCTAGATAAGAAATCAGCACAAGCATTTTTTCCTCCAGGAATGTGCTTGATTATAATATTGAATTTAAACAACCTTGAAAGCAATCTCACCAGTCTAGGGCTAAGCTTACCATGATCATTCCTTGATAAAAGGAAAACGAGAGGTTTATGATCAGTGACTAAAACAAATCTTCTACCCCCAAAGAAATGTCTCAAAATGTTTAGTGGTCCATACACATGCCAAAGCCTCCCTTTTAATAGTGCTATAATGACACTCAGTTTGTGAAAGAGATATAGATGACAAACCCACAGTATGTTCTATGCCTTCGACCAGCTGTGTGAGAACAGCACCCAATCCACCACCACTGGCATCTACAGAAACTATGGGTTGGATATTGTCTCTGAAAGGGTGTAAAGCTGGCGCTTTGATAATGAGATTTTTTAAATTATTAAAAGCTGCAGCTTGAATCTCATCCCAAACAAATTGCTCACCCTTCCTAAGTAGTTTCCTCAAAGATTCGGTTTGATGGGCAAAACGATCAATGAATCGTGAATAGTATTCATATAATCCAAGAAAAGATCTTAGCTGATTTTATTCTCATAAGGGGAACTGTCAACTATTGCCTTGACTAGATCCGATTTAGGTTTAATGCCAGACTCAGAAATGTGATGACCTAAATAATCAATGTGGGTAACTATAAATTTGCTCTTTTCTTTTTTTTGTTTAGAATTCTTTTAGTATTTTTCAAAATCTAGTACAACAGGCCAGTAGAAGCCCCACATTTATCGGATCGTAGTCCGGCAGAAGTTCCGTACAAACTGGCAGAAAATACGACAAAACGGGGAAACCCAAAAATAACTCCCCTCCCTCCCTTCCAGCCTCGGCAGTGTGAGTCCTAATGTGACGGGTTTCAGGCGTGTATCAGAGGTGTAGATGTAGTGCGAATGGTTAGATGTTGGTGGCAGGCGGTGGACTTGGCGGGTCTGTAAGTCGTAAGAGTCTGAGGTATTTGGGGCACGTAAGCGCTGTGAATTCAGAGGAAAGTAATGTGAGGAATGGTTCCCAGGGATCATGGAAGGGCGCAGTTGGGTGGGCTAGGGTAAGCTAGATTTTTTCCATCCCCAGTATCCCCCATAATCTATGAATTTAGCCTTGTCGTTTTGGCTGTGTCGTGGTGCCCCGGTGTGTCAGGATATTCTGGACTGCCGCCCCTAACGTTAAAGCCATTTGCTTACCCCTTCTGGATTTAAGGGGAAATGTGAGAGCGTTTGGAAGGCCCAAGAGGACGTACGAAGGGAAGCGTGGGACTTGAGTATCAAAGTGGGAGTCGATGGTGTTCAGGGTCTGCTGCCAATAGTCCCCCAGCAATAGACACTCCCAAAGACTGTGAGTGAGAGTTCCTATAGTGCCACATGCTCTCTAGCAATGAGGGTCGCGAGTGTGGCATTCTTGGGTGCGGGCAATTTATAGAATTAGCATTGAAGACCATATATTTTGTCTTCTTAATATTTACCACCGAATTCCACTTTTTGCAAAACTGGCTTAATTCCTCTAACACACGCTGCATCCGCATTGATGATTTAGAGAGGAGCAGGGTGTCATCCGCAAACATTAATGCAGGAAATTTGCGGTTAGCTAGTTTTGTGGAGTCAATATCCTTAAGGCAAGAAGGCCTCCAATTAACCCCTTAAGAAAGAGTGAGAAGGGGGGCGGAGCTTGCCGGCAACGATGGCGGACGCTTGAAGTGAGAGCTCCGTGCCGTCACTCCTAACTATCCTGAATTTATCCTGAAATAGCCGAGCCCCGTGGTTGGCGACGCTGTCTCCCTGCCCCCGGAGGGAGCCTGACTCTAGCTGAGAAAGAGCGGGGAGATTCTAAGCCTCTGCGGCGGAAAACGATTCTGGGCAGGCATCGCGGCGAACTAGGCCGCTAAGCCGGGCGCCTGCTTAGAAACCACCCTGGAGTGCGTAACTCGACGTGCGGCCAACGCAGCGTCCTGAGACGGGGAGTGCTCGAACCCCACGATTGGACCGAGCATTCACAGCTAGACACAGCAACGGCTGCAGACCCTGCCCCCCTCAACGAGTGTGGCGGGGAGTACGGATGATAGCTTGCCCCTGCTGAGCCGAACCGACAAGTAGGGAGAGGTGACCGGTAACGGCGTGGCGACATTACGCTTGGAAGATATTGCACAGAGGGCGCTGACTACCTAGCGCGACTCGTAGGACGGACAAACAGTGACCTCCACACAGTCCAGCTGTGCGACGCTTGGCCTTCACAGCGCAGAAGTGAGTGTTGTTTCGCCTGGATCCTGTACGAGGCCTGGTGCCGCCAGGGTGAGCTGGCGCTAGTCCGACACGTGGCGGAGGGCCCGGCTGTGAGTTGCGCCCGGGGCCTGCTCCTGACAACGGGGGAAGCGGAGCCACAACGACGGACAACCCTTGAGTGGTGGACGATTGAGAGTTTCGCAGTGCCCGATCAGAGCTGTAAAAAGCAACAGGAAAGTCCACAGTGAAAACCCGCTCGGCGATTACTGGCGGGGGCAATATGGGCAAAGGAGATAAAACGCAGTCCAAGCTGGCGTTTGAGCAGCGCAGAACGCGGCCTCCGGAAACACAGGAATCCTCGCTTACGCAGCAGAGCAAATGCCCGGAGAGCTCGTTTTATACAGACATCAAGGGACTCCTAGTCACCATTGAGAAGAGCCTTCAGGACAGCATGACCGCGATAGGTTCAAAAATCGACGCTCTTACTTACCGAATGGACCGAATGTCGGAGCGAGTGGACAAGCACACGGAGAGACTGGATATGTCCGAAGGCGCTTGACTGAGGTAGAAGAGGCCCAAATGGACCTGGATAAAGATCGCAAGCAGATGGGGAAGCTTCTCCAGGTCATACAGGATAAGTCAGAGGATTTGGAGGCTCGCTCTCGGCGATCAAATATCCGAATTACGGGCGTGGCGGATACGACCCAAGTGGGAAAAATGGAACTGTTTGTGGAAAACTGCTCATCACGCTGCTGGGTGACAACGTCTTTTCGCCCATGTTTATAGTGGAAAGGGCGCATCGATCACTGGGCCCGCGGCCGCGCCCGGGCGCTCCCCTGAGACCAATGATTGCAAAACTCCTGAATTATAGAGACAGGGACACTGCTTTGCGACTGGCCAGAGAAAAGGGGAAACTGCAATTCGAGGGATCATCGATCTCTTTGTACCCGGACTTCACGGCGAGGGTGCAGGAGGAACGCCGTCACTTCACCCCATACAAGCAGCAGATCCGCGATCTGGGGTTGGACTATGCCGTGTTGTACCCGGCAAAACTGCGCATAAATAGACAAGGGCATTCTCCCTTTTTCACCGACCCTAAAGAACTGCAAAAAGCACTGAAAACTTGGTCCAAGGACCGAAGGAATAGTCCTGGGGGCCAGAACGAAGAACAAGACCTTGCTAGCGGTCTGGAGGACCAGGAGTAGACCGCTAGAGCTGCTAACTCTTCCTCATTGGCTCCTGCATTTAAGGGGGAGTGAGCCCTCGAGACAAGGCAGCATGCAGAAGGACTAAGACCCCCTGGCGCGCTGAGATTCAGCCGAGGCCTACCACCGGCGGGACTGCCGGGGCGACGACTTCGTGGAGCCCTGGTGAGAACATTGCAAGTTATACTGTTGTTGGCTCTACTGTATATTTATTCCGAGCTGTTTGACATTGGTGTCTCCATGGAATTTAAAGCCACGAGCAGCCATTCTGTGGTAAACCAGAGGAGGGCGGGGGGAGAGGGCAACTTCATAGAAGCTGTTGGGCTTCCGGTGGGTGGTGGGGGGGGGGGGGGGCACGATTTGGGGTGTGAGTGCTAAGACACTGAAGGAGCGGCGGGGCTCAGAGGCTCTCAATGTCGAGACGGACTGAGGACATGCACCCTGCACTGATCTCGGCAACCTCTGCCCTAGAGCTGTAAGCACAACTGGCCCAACTTGGGATTCTTTGGGACGTCGGGAAGGGAGGAGGGGGGACTGTTCTATCATGCTAGGCCACGTTGGGGTTGGTCTGCTGTGGGAGGAGGGAGGGGGATTCATGGGACGAGGGGAGAGTTATTGTTTTTATGTTCTGTTACGAAGTACCTTGCCTCAGAGGACACAGAGTGCTTGCTATGACCGATTACATGTCCGCGAAACAGCCTACCCTGCACACCTGACTCCATTCTCAGAATTTGTGACACGCCCTCATGGTTGATGTAAATGGTGTGCGGATGGACGAGCGGCCCTTCTCGCTAAGCGCCCTCACATGGAATGCAGGGGGCTTACCGATCACAGAAAACTCAGAAATGTGTTAAGCTACTATAGATGCCACAATATTGATATAGCACTCTTGCAGGAAACGCACCTCCCACTCACGAGTAGAATGCTGCTCACTAGGGGCCTAGCGGGGCGTGTAGCAGCTGCTGGATTCACCACACATGCGAGGGGGGGTCATCACATGGGTAAACCCAAAAATAAACATTCAAGTACAGACGTTGGGTGGGGACACTGAGGGAAGGTATGTTATAGCGTCCTGTAAGGGGCTAAGGATGGACCTGCTGGTAGTCAACACTTATGGCCCCAATTACGACTCCCCTGACTTCTTTGACACACTGGCCAGTGAGATAGCTAGACACGACAATCCACACGTACTGTGGGGTGGGGACTTTAATTTAACGCTTAACCCGGACATAGATAGATAATCGGGTCCCCCCCCCCGACGACCCTCGTCAGCCGCACAATCGCTCACAGCAAAGTTAGTGATGTTAGACATGATAGACGTGTGGAGGAGTAGAAATGTTGGGAGGGACGGCTTCACACACTATTCCGCATTTCACGAGATACACACGAGAATAGACTACTGGTTTGCCACTGCGGGGATCAATCGTTCCGTAAGGCAGTGCAAGGTGCTCCCGCGCACACTCTCAGACCACTCCCCTGTACTGATAGCCTTGGATACCCCTGTGAGGGGATACGCTCCCTTCACATGGCGCTTCCCGCCTTACTCCCTCCTAGACCCGATCTTCCGCAGGGAGTTAGCGGAGGCGATTGATGTGTTCTTCGAGAAGAATGTGGGGTCAGTGGAGGACTTCCAAACGGTCTGGGAAGCGTTTAAGGTCTATATTAGAGGCATAGCAATGCCCAAGCACTCCAGTGTCCTGAAGGCTGCAAGGGCCAAACTGGCTGAACTGGAGCAAAAGCTGCAGGCACTCGAGGAACAAAGACGATCTAACCCCGACGACACTGTAGAGGGAGACATTAAGCGCCTACTGGTGGAGTACCACGAGGCCGCAGATAGGGAGGTCCAACATCTAGGCAAGTATGCCACGGCCCGAACATACAGCGAGGGGGAGCGGCCAGGCTCCTTTATGGCTAACGTTATTAAGGGCCGCAGGAGAAAGGCGGTAATTTCAGAACTAAGAAACGCTGGCGGAGACAGGGTGACGGATGAGGCAGAAATCGCCGCGGTCTTCAGAGACTACTATTCGGAGCTGTACTCTTCCAAAGGTAGCGACATGTCGGCTGAAATACTAGACTATCTGGAACACATAAAGCTCCCGTTCCTCCCGAATTCCGAAAGGGAATTCCTCATTTGCCCTATACAGTTAGATGAAATCAGAGACGCACTGGCCTCTATGAGATCGGGCAGCGCGCCAGGAATAGACGGACTCTCAGTCGACTTCTATAAAGCATTTTAAGAACAACTACTGCCGCACGTGCATACCCTCCTGGAGGACATCTGTGTCCAAGGTACCATGCCCAGCTCCATGAGGGAGGCAATGATTGTCACCATTCTAAAACCGGGTAAGCCACATGACGATTGTGGCTTGTATCGCCCAATATCGTTGCTAAACGGCGACACCAAATTGTACGCTAAAGTCCTGGCGACTAGGCTCGCGTTGCTGGCCCCTGACTTAGTGGCCCCAGAACAGGCGGGATTTATCCCATCCAGAAACTTGACATACAATATAAGGACAGTGAAGCAGGATGTACCGGCAGTGTGGCTCTTTCTAGACATGGAGAAGGCACTCGACTCCGTAGAGTGGTCATTCCTTCTTCAGGTGCTACGTCGTATGGGGCTTGGCGAACCCTTCATTCAAATGATAGGCGCACTCTATGACGGCCCCTCGGCAAGGGTGCGTGTGGGCAACGCGATCTCCCAGCCCCTATACATAAGCAGGGGCACCCGGCAGAGATGCCCTTTAGCACTTTCTGAAGAGCCTCTGGCCTGTGCGTTGAGAGAGTTTCATAGCCACGAGGGCATACGATTCCACATGTACAAAATAGTTGTGTCCATGTATGCGGATGATACGCTACTATAAGCACATGACCGCGCTACCACACTTCCCCCGCTCCTGAGAGAGGTGGTTCGTTTTGGAGCACTATCAGGACTCAAAGTCAACTGGGCAAAGTCGGTGGTACTGCCCCTAACTCCAGTGACCAAACGAGTGGAGACCGAGTTATCTGTTCAGTGGACGGAAGGCCCGATTAGGTACCTAGGGATTCAGATCCACACGGATCCGGACCTACTCATCAGTCAGAACTACGGGAGAGCGGTCAGTAGGCTGGAGGATGATGTAGAGATCTGGTGTAGACTGCCTCTTACTCTGATGGGCCGTATAGCCATTATGAAGATGGTAGTACTACCGAGATTCTTGTTCCTTTTTAGCGCCCTACCGATGGTGCTCTCCAAGGCCTTCTTCCAACCCTTAACAAGCCTGATGATAAAACTAGCGTGGGCAGGGAAACAGCCGAGAGTCAAATGGGCAATGCTCACCCTCCCGTACAGCTTGGGGGGCTTGGCTGCGCCGGGCTTTGAATTGTACTACAGAGCAGCCCAGGCATCACACCTCCATACCTGGGTACATGGCGACAAGCAAATTCCGCATGTCCGGATGGAGCGACTATTTGCTCATCCGCTACAGCTCCCGGCAACGGTCTGCAAGCCGCAGGATGGACGAACGGGAATATTGGATTCCATATCCTCCACTAATCACGCTTGGCACTCTCTCCTGCTTCGACAGGGAGGGGCGATTATATACTCGCAGGAGATGCTGATGGAGTGGATGCTTTGGCTCCCGCCCATGGCTGAAAGAGTGGGCACAAAGGAACTAGCGAAATTGGGACTAAGTAAAGCGGGTGACCTATTCCAGGACGGCATAGTCAAAACCTGGGAACAAACTCGAGGAGATGGAAATGAACCTCCGCTACTCCAAAGATTCCACTTTCATAGAACCCGGAGTGCCCTCTCAGAGCTTCTGGGCCCAGATATGGCGGAACCTCGGGATGTCCCAGAACTGACGTATGTGATTACACACAAAGAACCCAAGAAGCTCCTACCAAATATCTACAGCATAGCTAGGTCACAAGGTGCGCACCAACTCATGAAAGCCAGGCTGGAATGGCAGAGAGATCTAGAAGTTACGCTGGACGATGCGACATGGCGCTATTGCTGTGAAAATACGAAACGTATCTCTCTAAATGGGAAACATCGGCTCATACACTACAAGTTCCTCCAAAGGGTGTACTACACCCCTGCACGGCTTCACAGATATGGGCTGCGACCGGAGGCTAACTGCGAACGCTGCCATGTGGCGGATGCCGACTTCCTGCATTTGTCATGGGGATGCCCAGGTGTACAGGCATTCTGGCGCGAAATATTTGCGGAAATGAGCAAAATATTGGAGGTTGACTTGGACGTCGATCCGGGTATAGCACTCATAGGCAATTCCAGAGGGCTCCCAGTTGCGATACGCAGACTCACAGACATGGGGATGCTAATGGCCAGGAGAGTGGTGGCCCAGTGTTGGATGCGAGGCCCTCTGCCGACTAAGGCCAGATGGGCTTGAGATATGCTGTACTGTAGCACACAGACGGAGACGTACAGCGAATTACTACCCCCAAAGAGCCGCCTGAAAATCTTCTGGGCCCTATACCAGACTTACTTGAGGGGACAGCAAGATGAGGACGTATGCGCCACAGATAATGTCTCCCAGGGGTAGGAGGTAAGAGCCAAAATCGACATTGTACAGAGCACCTGAGACGCAGTAGCGGGACGGGAGTAGGTATGGGTGTTCTACCACGGGAAAGGATAGTAAGTGAAGGGGAGGTAAATAGAGCGTGGGGCGAACTAGCGGGGGCTCACTAGGGGGAATATACAGCACACGTAGGTACACCAAGACGCCGCACTAACAACTAGGTACATAGCCTGAACATGAACGAGGTACTTTTCCATTGGGCTTACAGGTAAGAATGGGTAGGGGGTTAGGAACAGGTTAGGCTATCACACTTGCGGATAAATTGAAGTATAGCAGGAGGTTCTTCTGAGGCTAGAGGGGGGGAGGGGGGCGGGACGTTAACGACACTAATGGACTTACATCAGTCCACTTTGACACAAGTTATCAGGTACTGTTGCCAGGCTGAAATGAAGTACAATGGGGGAGTTATGGGTTTTTGAAGAGGGTGAAAAGTGAAAAAAATGCACATGAAAATTTGAAACCGGCTGCGCTAGGAATCAAAACTGATTACTGAGAAAACGTTATCTGTTTAACGCCGCCGGACCCCCGGGTTGTCTGCCACCGGGCTGTGTAACATACGGTATAGCTTTGCCTGAATTGCTTGTGATGCGGCCGGCCCGGAGAGGTTGTAGGCTAGAAGCTGTGTCAATTGAATTTTTTGTGCAATAAAAAAAAAAAAGTGAGAAGAGGGTTGGCGCAAGCCTACAGCCCTGCCTCACCCCCTTTCCAACAGGGAAAGGAGCTGTTAGTTTCCCATTCTTGCCAAACCTTACTCTAGCAAACGTTCCCTCATGGAGGCGTTTGAGCTGGTGGCAAAGATATGATGGTACTCCCATATCCAGCAAGATACCCCACAACTGGACATGGTCCACCATATCGAACGCCGATTTAAGGTCCACGATTGTAAGGTACAAGGTCCCACCCTCCAGAACTATATGCTTCCAATAGATCAATTGGAGCCTAAATAACTGATCTATGGTGGATGTTTTACCTGCTTGCAAGGGAGTTAAAATATTACGGTCTTCCATCCATTCCTGGAGTCTTCCCAGTAACACACTAGCAAAACAATGTTGTGTTACGTCAATAAGGCTATTAGCCTGTAATTTGCGGGTTCAATGGGGAACCCTTTTTTATAGATAGGGATAATCTCTGCCCCAGCCCACGTGGGGGGGTGACATGCCATAAAGAATTGCATTAAATAATGTTTGAAGGTATGGAGCCCACACAACCTGTTAGTTTCTGTTCAGGTCCCTGGGAATTCTATCTAACCTAGGAGCTATGGGCTAGATGTAGGTAAATCAGATTTACCGATTCATAAATACCGAATTTTACCGAATCGGTATTTATGAATCGGTAAATCTGATGTAGGTAAAAATCGGTATTTTTTACTGAATCGGTAAAAATCGGTATCGGACTTTCGGATTTGCCGAATCGGTATTTCCCATTTATTCCAATGGGCCAAAAGGCCCATAGGAATGAATGGGAAATAACGAATCGGTAAATACCGATTCGGTAAATACTGAATCTGTAAATACCGAATCGGAAAGCAAGCAAAAGTGAAACTTAAGAAAACCGCCAATCAGGTGCTACCACCCTCCCCCTTCCTACCAGGAAGTGGCTACACAGGCAGCTGCAACTAATTAGAAGCTTCTGGAGAGGCAGTTGGAGCAGAGAGACTGGGAGCAGCAGCAGAAAGAGTTTGGGCAGTTTAAAACCTGTAAAATGGCAACCAGCAAAGACACAGAGCAGCCAGAGAGGAAGAGAAAGGTGAAATTCAGCAGCATGGAGCTACAGGTCCTTGTGGTGAAGGTGCACCACAAACTCTTTGGCAGGCAGTCCCTCACTGTGGCTGAATCTACCAAAAGGAAGATTTGGCAGGATATACTGCCCAAAGTAAATGCTGTGGGAGTGACCACCAAAGACACAGAGGACTTGAAAAAAAGGTTCTATGACCTGAGGAGGCTCACAAAAAAGAAATTGGCAGACCACCACAAACAGGCTTTGAAAACTGGTGGAGGAAAGAACACAGCAGCCCCCCTCACTGACCTGGAGGAGATGGTTGCCTCAACCTTGCAGCCAGAAAGCGTCTGCGGACTGGGAGAAGTGGACAGCTCAGCCAAAGCTGCAAGCAGAATAGGTAAGATGCATGCAAAGCAATCCCCCTCACACCCTCATCCTTCCCTCACCCCTTGAAGCTAAGTGACCCCAGTCCAGGTGTGCCTTCACTATACCGTAGCAATGCATCATGGGACATGTAGTCAGTTAATGAAAGACCATGTCATGCAGCACAGCAACCACCAAGTCAGGCAAATTATTGCAGACATAATGAAGGGCAGGCAACATGTACATTGTGCAAATTAAAAAGATTTAATTGTAGTGGCTGTGAGACATTTGGGCTCAGCTGATATACGCTCATATGTCCACAGGTCACATATCCAGAAGGCAGTCACAGGAGACTGAAGGCACGGCACCCGAGAGGGATGAAAGTCAGGAGCCAGGTCCCAGTGCATCACAGGACACAGTGGTACCGAGTAGCCAGCCACCTTCCCAAGACCCTGAACCAACTCAAGACTTGCAGGCATCCCCACGACGTTCGCAGTCCCCTCTGTTAATGTCTTCACCAGACATGCCAGCATCACTGCATGTAGAAACACCAGCGCACAACCAAGCAGGAGGCATGTTGTTGCACCACTGATAAAAATGACACATCTGCCGGTGAAATGGAGGTGGAAGACACACACACCTTGCCTGGAGATGATATCTCTGCCACACTGCAGTCCAGTGAAGAGGTTGTCTGTAGTACCACTAGAGGCCGCAGAGTCCAACAAAGGAGTGTAGGTGCACTTGGGGAGGGGTCCAGTGTGTTCCAAGGCCTGGAGGGGAGCATGGTGAGGATCCAGAGGATGCAGGGGAAGGCCATCATGTCCTGTCAACGCCAAATGCGCAACCTGAATTGCAATATGGAAGAAATAGGGAAGGGCATCAGGGAAGGTGGAAGTGAACAAGAACATGGCTACAGGGATACATGAAATGACACAATCGGTGCAGCTACTGTGCTCCAAACTGGACACAGAAATTGCATCAAGGCGCAGGTTAAGCAGCGTGCACAGCAAAACAACAAAGCAATTCACCGCCTGGCCACAGCCACATCCCTGCTATGCAGGCGCAGCATAAACAGTCAGGAGTGTGTGACGCAAAACAGCAATGAGGTGACAAGGGGCATAGCCAGGATGACCGGTGCTCTTGAGGCGCTAATAAATACACAAACAGCACAAACTGTTGCTATTGATGTGCCAGAGAGTGAAGAGAGCACAAGTAGGAGCAGCATGGCAAGCTCCCATGGTGTACAGACAAGGAGGAGCAGCAGGCGACAAGGTGAGGCTACAGAGCAAAGTGTGCCACATACATCTGGTGCTACGAAGTGTGAACGCAAATGAACAGTTAATATTGTGGGAAAGTGACCCAGGACATACAATTTTGAAAGTTCAGAGTTTGTGTTGCACATTTGTGCCTTAGATACCTGCGTAGTGACTACATTAAACTATGTTGGGTGCATACTCCACCTGTCTGTGTCTCTTTACTTACTTAGAAAAAGTTGCGTGTGACCTCTTCCCGTCTGTGTCTGCCATCTGTTGGTGTTGCATGTCCAGTTGTGTGTGGCTCAGACAGAGCTTGCTGATCATCATGGTCCTCGAAATCTGATAATTCCACTTCTGTGCCCTTCTTAACTGCAAGGTTGTGCAACATGGCACAGGCAGCAATGATTTTGCAGCAGGTGATGGGGGTATACTGCCGGGCACCTCCAGTCTTATGCAGTCACCTGAACCTGCTCTTCCATATACCAAAGGATCCACAATATTTATTGTGCTCTTGTGGGCCCTGTTATATCTACTTTCACTGGGTGTTGAGGGGTGGAGGTAGGGAGTGAGGATGAAGGAGCGGAGGGCATATGCACAGTCCCCTAAAAGGAAATGGGAGTACATTACTCACATGCATACATGTACTTCTTTATGCAATAGGTGTTAATGTGGTCGCACACTGTGTCTTACCTAGCAGGTATCCTTCACCAAATTCCCCTGCTGTCAGCCGTGCATAGATACCGCTGTTTTGGAATATGTAGGAGTCGTGGGTACTCCCAGGAAATTTTGCCACAAGGTCAGTGATGGCGCACTTGGCATTGCATATCACCTGCACATTGATGGTGTGGGTGGACTTTCTATTCCTATATATGTATTCGGTGGCAGCAGGGGGACATATGGGAATGTGGGTGCCATCAATGCACCCAATGACATTGGGGAAATGCGCCATCAGATAAAAGTCAGTTTTTGTTTGGAGCAGTTCAGCATGGGTTTCAGGGAAAGTTATATAGTGGTCCAACCTCTGTACCATGGCGTCAAGGAATTTGTGGAAAAAGCGTGACGGGCTGCTCTGGGTCACCCCACCTACCGCAGCAACAACACTCTGGAAACTCCCTGACGCAAGCAGGTGTAGGCTGCACAGCGCCTGCACGTGGGTTGGAATGGTGTGCGCCCTTGGGGTAGTGTGCTCCAACAGTGGGTGGAGGTCCCTGATGAGGTCCAAGATGGTGTCTGGGTGCAACCTGTACCTCTGGAGAATCTCTGGCTCTGTGAGCATGAACAAGGTGATCCTCTGTCTATAGACCTTTTCCTGTCTCAGCCATTCCCTCTCTCCTTCCTCAGGTAGCCGTAGCCGCCTCGCAATGACATAGAATGCCGCCATTTTGAAAATAATATTGCATTTTGGGTCCTTTTTTATAGGCTGAACCTGGTTACCACCTGATTTCAATCCACGGTAAATACAGACTCTTAAATACCGAATTTCAAGCAAATTCGGTATTTCAGAGCCTACCTACATCTCAATATTGCACTTCTTATTTACCGATTCGGTAAATTTATCGATTCGCAAACTGTTGCGATTCGGTAAAATTACCGATTTGGTTAATTTACTGATTTGGAATGTTTACCAATTCGGTAACTTTACCGAATCGGTAAATTTACCGATTCTGACGATTTTCAGTCCCTTACATCCCAAATGCCTAATACCGGTCAGTAACGGCCGAAATTCGGTAATTTCGGCCATCACCGACCTGTATTTAGCTTCCTACATCTGGCCCTATATTTGGTAAAACCTTGGCTAGGGCAGCTAATACCTCAGCCAAGGTGCAGGGGGGTATATCCCCAGGATAATCAAAAGTTTGGCAATAAACCGAGATCCCACTCTCACTAGATCCAGTATGAGGGCTTCAATATAGTTCCTTAAAATAAAGACGCCAGGCTTCCTCGCCAATATTAGGCTCGATTTGTAGACCTGCCCTCAATTTTGCCAGTATGGACTAAGTTCCAGAAGCCTCTTATGTCTTTATGATCCAAGGCATTCTTAATGGCCTGCCATCTTTCCATTTCCCGGATTTTGCTTGTAAAATATATATTTTTTAAAACATCCTTGCTTCCCTTATGTGCTTGCTATCACCCCCCTTAAGACAGAGCAGCAGGGCTCTCTTTGCATCCCTGCACAACCTGTTATACCAGTGTTTTCATTCTCTATGGTGATTGCTCCTATTGGGCTTACTACTATAAAAAAAATCCGCCAGGTTTGCAACCAAATCCTGGTGGATTTTTCCAACACCATTATCAGGTTCTAGGTTGGCACTGTTTCCAGGGATGAGACTTGCCTTTTCTAACAGAGAATAATGCAAGTATACCTATCCGACATCACTTCTGGAGATTGGATTATTGTGCCCCAATGAATTCTTCGCCCTCCTTCAGCCACTACTAAATTATCTAATGGGGGGTTATCCAAGCCTTTCCCTATTTCTACTGAATGGCAATCTCGCGTTACGACCAATGGATTATGGTCGCTTTCTTCACGAAAGTAGACGCAAAACTTTGCGACTTTGTGCCAGATTTCAACATTTCGTAAAATGTAATTGATTATTGTTGCCTGACCAAATCTATCAAAGGTGGGATGCCCAGGGTTGTCATCAGGGAACCGTCCATTGCATGCCCTCAAAGAATGAGTGAGGGTAAGAGAGGTCATTTGCAAAACAAGTTGGGTTCACCCCCTTATCGGATAGGCGTTAGACGCGAGGATTGACCATAGTGAATCCTCATCACTGGTAATGGACGTTGCCAAACCGTTAAGGGGTTCAAAATGGCAATTAAAATCTCCACCAATTAAAAAGTACGCTTTCCCCGAGAGTGAAGTCAGGAGGACAGCCAAACAATCTAATGTCGAAGATGTGTGCCCGTACTTTACTGGCCGAGAGTAAACATTGATAATGGCCAGCTTAGGAAGATTTCTATGGGTGAGGAGAATGCATAAAATATCTGGTGAATGGGTTTCTATTCTCTTCACCGTGCATCCTAGATGGATTCTCACCCATATACATAGAACCCCCCCCGAGGGTCTCCCCTAGGCCCCTTTACTGCTGCTTCACAGTATGCCGCGAAGCCTACTCTATATGGCGATCTTAATGCCCAAATTTCTTGGAATAAGCAGATCTCGTGGGAGTGTATGAAATCACCCTAATCAGGCAACTCTAATCTAGCCATTGGGCCCGCAATATTCCATGACAAAATCCTAGGGCCATTTGGTCTCGCTTCCAACTCACTCTCGGCGGTCACCTCCAATTCATGACTGTCTATGGCTTCAGGGGCCTCAAAATTATTATTAGGGGTCCCTAGTATTTGGGGGTTTAATCCTACCTCACAGATTGTAAAATTATTAGTTTTAAGAACATCTAGAGATTTCCCCACCTCCTCACTAACTATAGTAACTTTGCTAATCTCCTTGGTCCCCAACACATCGCTTGGTGCGGGCTGTTGATTTATTTCCTCAGCCCCCGAACCCACAGTACTATCACACAGCTGTTTAACCGAAATAGGTGGACAAGAATCAATTGGAACCAGTCTGTCCACCAGGTCTAACATACTAGATCGGTTACTGAGGGGGATACTAGATGCAAAACAAATACCATCAATCCCTCCTCTGTTGCTGGCATTACCAAGTTGCCCTTCCCAGTTCTTTCCTAGGTATCCAAATTTCTCCATATAGTTTGAGGGGGGTAGAAGTAGCTTAAAAAAAAATCTGAATACTAGATCTGGTCTTTTGGTAAGACCCCTCACAAATGGGTTGAACCACCCGTCTAGCTCTAAGATTAATTACTATGCAATCGCCCGCTAAATCTTTCGCTCTGCTCCCTACCCAACTAACTCTACGGGTAAACAGGATTTGACTTTGCACGTTCGGCAGGAGGGGTCTATTATTGTTCAGCCAGTGAATCGTTTTATTTTTTAATTCAATATAAGATTCAGCGCTGCCTTTACCTAATTCAGGAACATAAGATGAGGGATCAGGGGGTAAATCAATATATGGCAGGATGTTCTTAGATTCATTGATGTTATGGTTTTCCTTTGAACCTCCAGATAATTTTTGGGCCAACCCCCCTCCCAACAATAGTTGCGCTGCTCTCTCACCCTGGGAGCAGTCCGTTTAGCGCTGTGCCTCTGCACCGCCATCAGTGATAGATCCGGCTGTATCAATCCCACGCGATGTAGCATCCGTTGGATTAGGAACAGATGGATGTTGCAGTGGGAAATTGGGGGCTTGGGAGGGCCGAGTTCCATTTGCCGTCAATTTCTTCACCGAATTATTCTTAATACATGCAAGATTAGTTGTAGTCAACTGTTCAAATTTTACCAATATGTCCTCAATTGACGACAGCCTCTCGAGTAGGGGCTGCATACAACCTCCTACTTTTAACCAGAATCCCTCTTTAAACTGGGGCAGGGAACAGTCAGAAGTGCCATGGTCGAAGTATGTGGTGCAGAAGTAATCGTCTGGGGTACTTCAATACTTGTAGACGGTGTAATCGCCAATCTTGTTCAATTCAGGCATCTTGGAATTTTTTCCCCTCTGCACGCCCCCTCCTCGATTCCTCTTAGAAGCCGCTCCTGATGCGTGCTCTAACGGTTGGGGCAGGACTTTAAGTGCAGACCATGTAGATGCACGAGTGGCTATACCACTATCAGTATCTGGTGGAGATATATCTATAGGTGGGGCAAAAGAACAAGGCTCCCGAGCAGTAGATGTATTCACTGTTTCTCAGAGCTTTTGGCTGGTACTTTGGCCCGAATCCCCCAAATCAGCATCTATATGTATGTGCTGCTCCGGGGAACGTGCCAGCATCAGTCCCCCCAAGGATGAGCTCTTAGTAAATACTGGGTCCTGTGAAAGACGGCGCTCGGTGATTGCAATCTAATGCGCCAACACTGATGTAGCCCTTGTTATAAACTGGTCAAGTGTCCCGGCTACACTCCCACCCATCACAGCTTTCCTCCCCTTCCCTTCACGTCCGGACATCACAGGCGGAGTAGAACTCTATAATTTAAAACAAAATTTTTTAAAACATTTGTTTTTTAAAAGAGAAATTTACTGGGAAAAAACCAAAGGTGTGAAAGTGCATTATAGTTGGGTGAAACTTTGTCATAACATAACATTTGAACCTAAAAAAAAACACAGAAATTCGCCAGTTCAAGTTCTCTCTAGCAACTATAGCTCGTGCCCTTGCCATGCACTGCTAAGTTCCACCCATAATACATCACTCCTGACATGTTCTAGGACATCCTTGATAACATCACTGCAACATTTGAAATGAAATCATGGATGACGACAATGTGCTTTTTGGGGGAGCGAGTTATAGGTAACTAAGGACATAAGTTATAGTTACTAGTGATAACTGGGACTAGTGAATTTCAATGTTTTTTTTACTTAAAAATGTTACATTGTTACTAAAATGTTTATATATAATATATATGTGTGTGTGTGTACAATACTTATATATAATACATATATATATGTGTGTGTGTGTGTGTGTGTGTGTGTGTGTGTGTGTGTGTGTGTGTGTGTGTGTTTGTATATCTATATTTATGAGGACCAGAACATGTTTGCACACCAACGCTATGAGGACCAGTGCGCTATGAGGACCGGAAAGCCGGTCCTCATAACGTTTACAGTGCTTACATACTGAGGGAAGCTCTCTCAGCTGTCTGAGTGAAATTTTGAAGAGGGCTTCATAATTCCTATTTTTCAGACAGTGTGTGTGATGAATACCCTCCTATACACACAAAAATATCCTCTCTCTACACACACAGACAGTGCAGTTGCTAAGGACAGAAAGCAACCAATCAGATTTCAGGGGTGTGTCTTCCTGGTCCTCATATTATCAATAGAAGTCTTAAAGTGTGTGTGATGCTGCAGGTTCCCATACCGTCAGTAGAAGTCTAGGAGAGTTTGAATATATCCTTCTAACCTTCAGAAAGTGTATTTTAATTTATCATTTTTGCAAAAAAAAAAAACATTTTATAGCTGGAAACCCAGCTCTAAACATTATAAATCCTAACAGCCAGAGTTTAAAAAGGGTTTTTTTTTGTGTGACATAGGCTCGGAAGAAGAAAGGGTTTTGAAGACTCCAATGATGTGTGTTTTTAATGAAAAGTACTAACATAGGGCCAACCATAAAAAAAGATATGTTTTATAAATAGTCATTTCAACTTCTCAAAATTGGGACTGGGAATGTCCCTCCTACAGTGAGATAGCTGAAGGTGTACACGCTTCAGAATTTCAATCGAAGTGCTATTTTCTCACTGGAAAGCACCTGCCAAAGGTTTTGGAGTGTCAAAAACGAAAATGTGATCATTAAAAGCACAGGCTCGATTCTGCACACAACAATGTGATGTGGAAATGTCTCAGTGGTTTCACTGTTTTTCTATTCAGTTTCAAGGATGAATTCTGGCCGGCCAGTGCTCACATTCTTTCATCTCCTTACCATAGCGGTGCTCACCTCTGCGCAGCTGTAGCAAGAGAGGAAAGTACTAGAGCTTAGCGTGATCTGAAAGTGCTTGGAATGGAGGATAGATCTGGGATGATCTGTCAGAGACTGGGATGATCTGTCAGAGGTAGAAGAGAGCTGTCAGAATTATAACAGTTTAAGGATGAGGAGCACAGAAGACAGTAGGAAGGATGTACATGACAATGATTAGTGTAAGAAGTGACAACTGAGACTCTGGCTCACATACCACATAGACATTCAGTCCATGGACATACAGTAGACCTCCATGTTGTAATAGGCTGACATTTGAGGTGTAGCCATTATTCCAAACCATATGCAATATAAAAACTCCACCCCCCCCCGCCACCCCCCAGTGGATCTGGTGATAACTTGTACGGGGATGGTCCAGTCTTGTATGCTACCTGTACGTTTGGGACATAAACTGCAAACATATATATCTTTTGTCCTGGTCAGCAGAGTCCAGGAAACTTACAATATGAGTCTCACAATGGTGCAATGACAACATCAATAAAATATGCCAACTGCAATCCTCAGTAAGGTTTTTTTTATCATGTCACAGCAGAAAATAAGCAACTCAGCTTATATATAACCCATAGCTATTTGACAAACCAGATACCATAAGCAATCTTGCAGGCAGGAAAGCATCATCATATCATTCAATGCAAACTTGCCCTAGGGTATAAGATATCACTTTGCACTCATTACACGTCCATCACCCATTTGTAATAGTTATGTGTATCATCATCAACTGGACTAAGTTCTGATGACAGTGAGCCAGGTAGCAGTAAACGGCGCAATAAACAGTGAGGGGAATGTTTCAATTTGAAATCTTTCTTTCCAAATTCATCTCTATCACCAAAGTGCTCGACCTGCGAACTTTTACTTTCAATTACAAATCAGGCTAATTCCAAGTCTCAGTAAACATTTTAATCAAGAATCAGAAAACTCAGACAGAAGCAGAGTCCGGATATGCAATGATTTTGAGGAGGCCTAGGCGCAGGGAGAAAATTGTCCCTATGCATTTTCCCCACATATTAATGCTGTAACTAAGCGAAAACCAGCATTGGCATAGCCAATAGGTCTCGTCTTTGGGACCTTATAAGTGTTTAGCCATGCAACAGTTGATGTTGCTGCACCAAGGATATTGTGCTGGATAACTAAACACTTATAAGGTCCCAAAGGCGAGATCTAATGGCTATGCCAATGGAAGCTAAACCCCCACTGTACACTCATTACACATGTGGCTATTCATTCTATGCTAAAACTGAAAATAAACTTCTGTAGCCCAAGGAGAGTCTGGAGAGAGATTTAGAGAGAGAGAGAGATTTAGAGAGTGAGACATTTAGAGAGTGAGAGATTTAGAGAGATTTAGAGAGAGAGATTTAGAGAGCGATTTAGAGAGAGAGAGCAAGAGATTTAGAGAGAGAGATTTAGAGGAGAGATTTAGAGAAAGAGAGATTGAGAAAGATTGAGAGATTTAGAGAGAGAGAGAGAGAGAGATTGGGAGAGGACTTGTGGGTTTCAAAGAGCTAGTTGGAAAATAATGAAAGATTCTGGATGAGTTTGAAAGCAAGAAAATGCCGACAGGAGGAGGAAAAATTGAGAAGAGGGGGAAGCTGAGGGGGGGAAGAGAGAGAGAGATTTAGAGAGAGATTTTGAGAGTGAGAGTTTTAGAGGGAGAGATATATATATAGAGAGAGATATATAGAGAGAGAGATTTAGAGAGAGATTTAGGGAAATAGATTTATAGAGAACGAGAGATTTAGAGAGAGAGATTTAGAGAGAGAGAGAGATTTAGAGAGAGAGAGAGAGAGAGAGAGAGATTTAGAGAGAGAGATTTAGAGCGAGAGAGATTTAGAGAGAGATTTAGAGAGAGAGAGAGATTTAGAGAGAGAGTTTTACAGAGGTTCAGAAATGAAATGAATGAAATGAAAAGTAGATTTATAGAGCGCGGTTGCTGCCCAGAGGCGCCCAAGCGCTAGAGACCAGAATAGAAATTGCTTGAAGAGGTAACTTGTTGATATTACTGAGGGGAGTTAAACAAAAAAGTCTTCAGCTGTTTCCGGAATGAGGGGAGATTAGGGTTGGATCTAAGATGAAGAGGAAGTGAGTTCCAGATCTTGGAGGCATTATGGGTGAATGTCCTGCCACCCGCCCTTGCCTTTTTTATTCTCGGAACTATCGCCATAAAGGCCTGGCTAAATCAAAGGTTTCTGCTGGGGTGGTACTATTTTACTAGGTCCCGGGTAATCCTAGGTCCTGTGTCCCAAAAGGCCTGATGGGCAATACACATGGCCTTAAAGATGATTCTCTGTCGCACTGGCAGCCAGTGCAGGCTGATCAGACCAGATTTGGCTGATTGTCTGCGTGGCAGCTGTAACAGTGTGCGGGCTGCACAGTTCTGCACTATCTGTAGTCTGCGCAAGGTGTACTCCGGGGCGCCAAGGTACAGAACATTATTGAAGTCGAGGCGGGACTGTATAAGACCTTGGATGGCCACCTGCTTTGCCTCCATAGGTAGAAGAGGGAGGACTTTCTTTAGCATCCTAAGAATTCCGAAGCAGGTAGCCGAGAGTTTTGTAGCCTGGATGTTAAATGAGAGGGTCTTGTCCAGCCACACCCCAAGGCTCTTGATATTATCCTTGGGTACTGGGGGGGTACCTAGACAAGAAGGCCACAAGGAATTGAAAAAGGTAGGGTTTGCAGGGCCCAGGAGCATCAGCTCTGTTTTGTCCCCACTGAGCTTGAGAGATGAGGCGGTCATCCAGCCCTTTACCTCCTCTAAGCACTTCATTAGCCCACCTGACGACGGCAGGTCGGCCTCCAGCGCCAAGGAGACCACCAGCTGGGTGTCGTCCACATAAGAAATGATCTTAACCCCAAATGGACGAACGACCTCAGCCAGTGGTCTCATATAGATGTTGAAAAGCGCAGGGCTTAAAGAGGAGCCTTGTGGGACTCCGCACCTCAACGGCCTACTCATGGACACTGTCTCTCCATCAAAGAATTGGAATGATCTGTCGCTCAAGAAGGATTTGAGCCATAGCCAATCACTATCTACTATTCCGACACTCGAGAGGCGGCTCAGCAGGGTGTCATGGCTGACAGTATCGAATGCCACGCTTAGGTAAAGGAGGATCACTGCCACTGACCCCCCCGATCTAGGATTTTTCTGGTTTCCTCATTGACTGTTAGAAGGGCGGTCTCTGTTCCGTGTTTGGGTCTAAAACCCGCCTGGGTGGCATCTAACAGCTGGTTATTTTCAAGGAAATTCACCAGCTGGAGATTGATGTACCTCTCAAGGATTTTGCTCACCCTGGGGAGCAGAGAAATCGACCGGTAGTTGCTAAAGTCAGAGGGATCTAGATTGGGTTTTTTCAGCAGAGCTCGGACCATGGCCCGCTTCCAAGCGGGAGGGACAGTACCAGAGGTAATGGAGGCGTTCAGGAGGTCCACAATGGTTGGTAAAGTGACCTGGGGTGCCAGCATCATGTCTTGTGGAGATGCTGGGTCGCATGGGGACCCAGATTTTACCTTGCGGTCAATGGAGTCCAAGGATTCAAGGTCTAGGGGGGGAAGTGGTCCAGTGTAGGACGGGGTTCTGATAAAGTGGTTCCCAGATTTGTTTGATCCTGGGCTATGGGGACAGTACCTGTAGAGGGGAAGGATGAGTAGATTTTATTGACTGTTTGGTGGAAAAATTCTGCCAAGTCATTACAGTGGTCTGTTGTTTTTTCCTCGTGCAGGTTAGAAGATGGAGGTTTATGAGTTTTTTCAGAATTTGAAAAATTTCCTTAGGTTTGGATTTTGCTAGTATGATTTTGTCCGAGAAATATACAGATTGGGCAGATTTGACCTCGCCTTTGTAGAGTTTGATTGCCTCTCGGTAACGGGTTTTTTCCTCCTTAGAGTAGTCTAGACGCCATCGTCTTTCTATTTTTCTGCATTCGCATTTCTTTTCCCTGAGAGCCTCTGAATACCAGAGGGCCGTTTTGTGGGAGTGTTTCATCGTTATTTTACTCAGGGGGAGAATGATTTCAAGCGCTTTTGTGATCCAGTCAACGTGATCCAGGTTGGCCAGGCATGGGTCCTCATTGTAAGAGGGTTTGTCAATCGCGAGTCTGCTAGTCCAGTCATCGACTGGTAGCCGCGCCCACGATCTGGCATGTCTTACCGTGGGTCTCACGGGGGGTGGCTTAAATGTGGTCCAGGTGAAAGGCACTAGTAGATGATCAGTCCATGGGAGGGAGATTGGTAGCCCAACCACAAGGTCTGCACAGTTACTGAACACAGGGTCCAGTAAGTGGCCCTTAGCGTGAGTCGGTGCCTTCACTCATTGTAGTGCAGCTAGGTCGTCTGTAAGTGCTGTAGCTGTATGGTCCAGGGCAGTATCAAAATGAAAATTGAGATCCCCTAGCAGAGTGTAATTAGAGGCAGTGCTAACACGGTCAGCCACAATCAATGGAAGGAGATTGTGAAACTGTTTGGGGGGGCCCGGGGTCGGTATATTAATGTTCCTGAAAAGCAGTTGCTAGGGGAGAGTTCTAGGATAAATGCTAAGCTCTCACAGTCTGGAATTGCTTCAGAGATTACTCGACAGTGGTATTGTTCTTTATAGATGATGGCTAGGCCTCCTCCTCTCCCATCAGGGCAGTCCTGTTGGATAATTTGGAAGCCTGGAGGGAGGGCGGTCACTAATGCAGGGTCGGAGTCCGATGTGAGCCATGTTTCAGTGAGAAACACTGCGTCTGGCATGCGTTCCTCTAACAAAAGGGAAATTTCCACCCTATGTTTGGGCAGGGATCTGCAGTTTAATAAGAGCATACAGTAATCCTGTTTCGCATCTAGGACCTGCTTAGGTTTGAGCGATAGTTTACATTTTGGACAGATCTCTGGGAGCTCTGTAGTTTGATGTAAATGCAGGCCACAGTTCGTTCCTAACGGCCTTATGCTGAGGAGAGCTTCCATGCTATAATACCTGGTCTTTTGTGGCCGAGATGTAGGGGGCATGGCCCTCGGCCGCAAACGGCAAACTCTCAGAGAGAGAGAGATTTAGAGATTGATTTAGAGAGAGATTTAGAGAGAGAGAGAGAGAGAGAGAGAGAGACAGAGATTTAGAGAGAGAGAAAAAATAGATTTAAAGAGAGAGAGATTTAGAGAGATTTAGAGAGAGAGAGTAAGAGAGAGAGAGAGAGATTATCCAGTCTGGCGCCTGAAGAGTATGAAGGTGATGAATCTCACATTAGAAATGGACGAGGAAGGCTTGTTCTTATGATGGATGTACCACTCCCCATCGTACCCTTTCAATCTGTGAATAGTGGACTTGTAACGAATGTTATGTTTGACATGTGCTAGGTGAGCTATTTCTTTTTTTTTGCACTTGCATGCATCTTTAATATATGATTAAAAAAAACTGAATATTTAAAAAGGAAAATCCCAAATGCTACACTTGCTATTCAGATTTCTGAGCTAATGTCTGGGGTGGTGTCTGTAGGACAAATAAGTGAAAAAACAGAAAAATACTCCCATTCAACCCACATTCAGAAGTTTTCTAAAAAAGGCAATAAGGAAGTAAACACAGCACAGGCGTTGACTGGTCCAAATGCACCACATGTTCTGCTCCTCAATGGAGAAGAGCGACAGAAGGGACACTTGAGGAGACTGTTTCTAGAATATGTTTATCCATTTATGAGCAGTGTCTATGCAGGTGTTTTGGCAAGGCATTCTAGTCACTCACCATACCATCCTCAAAATGTAAATGAAAAGTTCTGCACTTAAATCGTACAAGAAAAGCAGGCCATTAAGTCTTCCAGCGCTGCAGCTTTCACCATTGTTCGAGTATAGGACATGGATTTTTTGTGCTGAAAGACTGCTGTATTCGAGGGAAACTATTTTATTGAGACATTAATTAATTACCATGGGTTCCCTTTGCATATTTAGGCTGCTTCATTAACAATTCCAAAACATATGTGAAGGTCGCAGTGGCGGAGGTAAAAATGAAATGGAGCCATCTTTCCCAACATGGCGAGTGGACAGAAAATGATTGAGGAGGACGGAAGCATGAAGGTTAGGAGATGCTAAATGAAAACCGCATGTAAAGAGCACAGACTTCGGTCCAACCACACAGAAACTGAACGGGTCACTCTTTTTATTCTTATAAACTAGCGGGAGCAGTGGCGCTTGGCCCATGTGCGCGCGCTATAAGAGTGCCTGCAAGCCATGCGCTTAATCAGCCATGACGATGGAGTGAGTGTCGCGCGCGCAAGAGCGAGCACCAGACCATATGTTTTGAATTATCGCATCTGTGTCTGGGCACCATAATTCAAAACATATGGCGCATGTGTGGGTAACGGCAAGCAATAGGCCACACACGCACGAGCCTGTGGTGAGCTTTTCAAAGCCCCTTACTAAAAGTCTCGCCAGTGCAGCGCATGTGCGCTGCTGCAGGATCAACATAAAAATGAAAGTAAGAAGAAGAAAATTGGCCCGTGCAAAGTGATGACTCCTGCCAGATCTGAGCCAGTGACGTGAAGATAGAGATAGGGACTTTCCAATCATGTGCCACAGGAATTTTACGAGCACTCGACTGCCAGATAGGAGACCCTGCTGAAGTGACTGCAACTCTACTGGAACATTCTGCCTTCACGAGAAAAGGAGAGAGTGGTAAAATTGCTAAATACATCTTTTTCTGGAGACAGGTAAAATGCACATATCTAGACAGCCCTCTCCTTCACGCTGCAGTAGTGCAATGGCGAGCAGACAGGTGGGATTAAAGGTGTCTGTGAGGCTTGGAGGAGGACGATCATCCAGGGCATGAGAACCACAGCCCTACTGTGAGTTGGATCAAATGGTGGGGTCAATCTGTGAGAAGAAGCCAAAAGCCCAGTTTACGCACTGAACCATGGATCTCAATTGGACAAGTCTAGGCTGAGCCCGTGATGGCACATGGACCTCGTCTCATCGACTCGATCTATCGAGGTCCAATGGCTGCATACAGAGCTGATGTATTCTGATGTTCTCGTGAATATGGGATGTTCCAAGAATACTAGTCTACCTAATTGAACAATGGCGCGGAAACCAAAAACAGGCTGAAGATCATACACTATGGAGGCAGTAGTCATAGGAGGACCAGACTAATGCGTGTACAAGGATTCCACACAGACCAATCCCAAACAACAGCTGGAAATTAAACAAACATTCACATGAACATTTCCATAATAATGAACTTTTCAAAAGTGACAGTTTTCCGTCTGTCCACCAGCCTAATGACTGTGAAAACTGCAAGGAAGATAAAGCAGACAAAGTGATAGTTTGTACCAACCAAAAAGTTGCTAGCGCATCACCAGTCAATGGTGTGTGTCCAATAGAAACAGATGGTCCATGGTGTGTTTGCTACACAAGGGCTTTCAAACATGAGGAGGACGTGTGGTACCACCAGGTGAGATGAGGGAGACTGCTGGAACAAGCAGCAACTGCATCCATCCAGTACAGAAAGCGCCACATCAGTAGCCACCCTGTTGGCCGTGCTTTCCTGACAATAGTGTTTCGTAGGTACTATTTTATGCCCACCTTCACAGGTTTCTAAGTCAACTACACGCATGCAAAAAGGGTTCTTGGTGGCTGGTAGTTCAAAGACTCTAACGGATTCTGAAGTCAGGGCACTAAAGCGTGCTCTTTAAGTCAAAACAGAGGCTGCAGATAACAATGATTTTTTTAAAAAGGGAAATAAGTTAAGCCCTCACTGCTGATAGCTGGAATCAGCAGATCGCCCTGGAATCCCAGCATGGCCATCTAAGCCTTTCATCCTTCAGATGTTAAGCAACATTGACAATGGCCTCAGTAGAAAATACACCATTAATGCACCCTGAGGCCACAACAACCATCTTGGACATCACTTACATTTTCTTAGCAAAACAAAAAAATCCACACTTTACCCCATTGAGGGGGGCGCTAGAGAGCGCGCAAGCAGCATGGCCGCACTGATGTGAGGCTCCTGCTTCCTGGAACTGATATCCTTCACTTATCCTGAACAATTGGGCGCTAATTGGGGTAAATTGTCGAGAGATCGGTGGCGCTACCCCGCGGCTACAAGTGGAGTGAAGTGCGGAAGGATCGGCGGCGGACAATCGGAGCGGGGGGCGCCTGAAATCTGAGCCGCACCGCCCGCCTGACCTGCATGGAGCTTTGACTCGGCTGCAGTGACTGGGAAAGGCCGGGGATTACCACGAGGCAACCAGGCCGCGCGTCCGGCAACGACACAGTGAATCAGCGTTATCGCTAACAACCGAGTCACGGCGCAGAGGCGGACTGCCGGTGCAACAGGACGCCAAGGAGGCATTTGTGGAGATAGTACTGCTGGGGGTGGCAGCGCAGTTTTCCATGAGGCCACTGCGCAAGAGACTTTGCCGAGAGCCATAATGGTGTTGCGATTTGATTGATGGATGCGGACATACTGACGGAGGCGGGGAGGACTGTGTAGGTGAATTTGTGGGGAGCCCACATAGCGCAGCGGTGGAGGATTGACGCGTGTTCCCCCCCCCCCGCTGTGAAGATCTAGTGAACACCGGGGCAGGATAATAAATATACTGAGGAGGCCGGACATACAATGGCGGCTGTGGGGAAAGCGCCTTTGGCAGGAGAGCCGTTCCGAGGTGTGGGGACAGGCTTCGCGAAGATACTGAGCCGTGTTCTTCCCCTACACGCCTCGGTTACGGTATGGAACAGTCTGTGTGATGCCCGTGGTGAGAGGGGAGATGGGCAGTGGCAGTGCGTGGATAGCCGGCTGAGACGAGAGTGCAAGAGGAGTGAGACCCTTACTGGCCGGTGCGGAGCGCCTGAAGCGACCTGCGACAGGTGCGATCAACCCCCTTGGAGCGGCGGAGCATTGGGTGGTGGTTTGACAGGGACTGTGACTGCCGGGCCGCCACGAGTACTCCACCCCCATATTGTGGGTGCTGGATGTCACAGGCTGCTGCGGTTTTACGGACTTAGCAACCTGCTGCCGTTGTGCCCTACAGGGCTTTAGAAGGGGCTCAAGTAGCTCCGTGAATCGCCATACATTGGTGG
Organism: Lissotriton vulgaris; assembly: GCF_964263255.1. Taxonomy (NCBI): domain Eukaryota; kingdom Metazoa; phylum Chordata; class Amphibia; order Caudata; family Salamandridae; genus Lissotriton; species Lissotriton vulgaris. The sequence continues at coordinate 495,808,843 of NC_141694.1, forward strand.
AGAAGGCAGCTGGCCATTATGAGGTGATGCTTCAGCGGGACACAGTCTTGGGCAAGTAGCTGACCCAGTGAGGTGAGAGCTGCTGAGAAGCGCTGGACAGAGCAAGCTGACGCGACAAGAGTGCGGGGCAGGATCAGCTGTTGACGACGAAAGGGCCATGTGGTGACTCGGGCTGGCCCTCACACTTCACCCTAGACTGGTGGTTGCCTTGATTACTCCTGATACATACGCAGAAGGCGTAGCACTCTTGCTGAAATATGGGGAAGACCGACACTCGTCAACCGAAACTAAATTTTGAAGCTGCAAAGAAGGGAAGCAAATCTACTGCTGACGACCAGGAGCAGGACTTGGCTGAGTGCGCTGGAGGGGGAGCCAATTCACAGGCCTCGGACATGGCCAATATACTACAAGAGATGCGGCAAGGATTTGCAACAGTGGTGGACAAGGTGGACCGGATGTCCTCTAGGATGAATGCCATTGCACATAAGCTAGATGGCCAGGAAGACTGCATTAAGGAGGCGGAAAGACACATATCAGAATCAGATGACGTCACTGCAACCCGTACAGTGCAACTTATGAGAATGGATAAACTGCTACCCGTCATAGCCGCAAAAAATGAGGACTTGGAAGCGCGCAGTCGGCGCAACAACATACGCGTCATAGGCTTACCAGAATCGACAAATACTGGTAGAATGGAGGACTATATAGAAAAACTACTGCTGGAGTCCATAGGCAAAGACGCCTTTTCCTCGCAGTTCATAGTGGAAAGGGCGCACAGAACCCTCGGTCCACGTCCGGTGCCGGGAAGCCCCCCACAACCTATAATTGCACGATTACTTCATTATAGAGACGGGATGTAGCCCTCAGAGCTGCGAGAAACAAGCAGAAGTTGACATATGATGATAACACCTTTTCCATATATCCAGACTTCACACCTATCGTGCAAGAAGATCGCCGCAGTGTTTGTGGAAGTCAAGCGGAAGTTGCGATCGGAGCAAATTGATTACGCACTCCTCTACCCAGCCAAGGGAAGCAGCGATTCTTCACGTCTCCCCAGCAAGTCGAAGACTTCCTCCGAACATTGAAATGAGCAAACCGGGGTGGAGAGCGACTGGAGGCCTCGCAGTGGAATGGTGACATGAATGAAAATGAGGATCTGAAATGACTGACTCCAGCAAAGTAATCTGCACACATCCAAGGAAACTATTACGGATTGGTAGGCTTGGTCGGACAATCTAGCTGATGCGAGATGAGATCCTCCCAGTATGGCTCAATTGTTTACATGTTATTGTGGTTCCAGGCCTGCTCCCCCCTCCTCATGATAGGGCCGGCAGCGCCTTCGGAGGAGAACTTAAGGGGAGTGAGGAGACTGCATAGCTGTCTAGAAGGTCCCCCAACGGGTATTACCCCATGGAAGTACAAGTTCTGAACTATGAGGGGAGGGTAACGGAAGTGGGGTTCCAATTTGGAGGTAGGGTGGGAGGGTGGACGTGGGATTCTGGCAAGATTGGGTTGCTTCAGTGGGTGGGGGGAGGGAATTTGCAGTTCTTGTTGATTAGACGTAGGTCTGTGGGGGGTTTGTTCGAGGGGGTTATTTGGTACATGTGGTTGTCAATAAGCACATCCAAGGGATTTACTGTATGGTCGTACACAAAGATTAATATTACTTTGAAATGTCGTTGTTGTACTGGAGCCGCAGTTGTTGAGTGACTAAAGGTGGTGGATCTGGAACAGAGGCGATGCTATCCGATGGAGCACTGTAGAGATGTACAAGGCCTAGCTCATGACCCCCATTGACAGCACTAAACTAAACATAATTACATGGAACATCCAATAAGTCCAAAGACATTTTTTCTATTGTGGAAGAACTATCTAACCCGGCAAGAGTCACTCTAGCCCCCCTTCCCTCCCAGCCTCTGTGCGACTCCCTTAACCAATTTTTTGTGGATAAAATCATCAAAATCAAAACTAGCATCTCCACTTTAGCTCCACCTGTCCCCACATCTTTCCGTGTCCCCAGCCATCCTCACACTCACACTCTCACTCATATCCCCCCCATCTCAAAGGATAACTTTCTATCACTCCTCCACAAAGTTTCTTCTGGCTCTCCCAGCGATTGTTGCCCCCCCTCGGCCCTTCGGGAAGCTTTTACTTCCTGTCTAGACCCCCCCCCTTGCTCTTTTGAACAATTCTTTGACTACGGGGGAGGTTCCTGGATCCTTCAAACAGGCCGAGGTGGTTGCCATTCTAAAAAAACCTTCGGCAGACCCTTCCATCATGAGCAACTATCGCCCAATTTCCCTCCTTCCTTTTCTTAGTAAAGTTTTAGAGTCGCACGTTACTCACATTCTTAGTTCTTTTGTGGAAGACTCAAGTGTATTGGACCCCCAGCAGGCTGGATTCAGACCCGCGCACTCCACAGAAGCAGTCATTCTTTCTGTTATGGAGGAACTGCGCAGGGGGGCGGACGCTAACATCTGCCAGGCTCTGGTCCTCCTGGATCTGTCGGCCGCCTTTGACACGGTCGACCATGATATCTTGGTCGACCGTGTCGGGGAGGCCGGCATCCAGGGTACCGCCCTGGCCTGGGTCCGCTCCTTCCTGACCCAACGCCATCAAGCTGTCAGGCTATCCCAGTTCTCTGCCGCCCAGGTCAAACTGACCTGCGGAGTCCCACAAGGCTCTTCCCTATCCCCCCTCCTTTTTAATTTGTATCTCTCCCCACTGATCCGTGCCCTCCGACAATTCAATGTCACAGCGTTCAATTACGCGGATGACATACAACTAATTTTCAACATTGACTCCTCGGCTGAATCTATTTCCGCCTTCCAAAACACCCTCTGCTTCATTAGCAACTGGATGAGCTCAAACCACCTGAAGCTCAACCCCGACAAGACCGAGCTGGTTCTTGTCGGGGGTCCCTCCAACCCTTGGGACTCTTCCTTTTGGCCTGTTAGCCTTGGCAGTCCACCCCGCCCTGCTAGCTGTGCCAAAAGCTGGGAGTCGTCATTAGCAGTGATCTCTCTATGACGCCCCAGATTAGCGCGGTAGTCTCCTCTAGCCATTTTCAACTAAGGAAAATACGGAAAATCTCCCGCCTACTCACTTCCGAGGCCCTCATCTTGGCCCTGCTTGCGCTAGTCATATCGAGGCTTGACTATGCCAATGCGCTTTATGTAGGCATTCCAGCTTACCAACTTAGGAGGCTTCAGTTGATCCAGAACCAGGCTGCCCGCCTGATTCATTTTCAACCAAGAGATCAACACGTTCGCCCCCTGCTAAAAAGCCTCCACTGGCTCCCGGTAGCTGCCCGCTGTAAATTTAAGCTGGGCTGTATCATCTCCATATCCCTTGCTGGTCAGGGTCCCCTCTTCATTTCTTCCCTCCTCCACCCCTATGTTCCCTCTCGTACCCTCCGGTCTTCCCAATTGGCCTTGTTATCAATTCCTAGATACAAGAGGAAGAAACATGGTGGCCTTGGAATTCCCTCCCCCTTCCTCTTAGGTTGTCCACTCCGTATCCCAAATTCAGATCTTCCCTTAAAACTTTTCTTTTCACTGAATCCTACAAATAACCGGTCTCTTTGCTCCCTCATCTGCTCTCTCCATTATAGCGCCAAGAAACCTAACGGTGTTAGTTGCGCTCTAGAAATTTATTTAACATAACATAACATTTAACATAACAACGTACGGGGGCTGCGTGACCCGCGTAAGAGACGCCAAATACTATCCTATCTTGACAGGCACCAGGTACACGTAGCAATGCTGCAGGAGACACACTTCAACCCAAGACGTAACCTCACATTTGCTTGTAAATGGGCGGCACAGAGGATCTTTTCTTCTTTCTCTTCCTATGCGAGAGGTGTGGCGATTCTGGTTAAGAGGGGCACTCCGTTCACACTAACGGGAGCCACGTGGGATGCCCAGGGGAGATATTGCCTGACTTGGGGGAGGTTGGGGTCTGATTCTGTTACCCTGGCCTGCTGTTATGGTTCTAATGTGGACGACCCCCAGTTCATTACAGAACTATGATTGTGGACATTGGGTCCAACCATATTGTGTGGGGAGGTGACTAACATTGCGCGGAGTCCGGATATTGATAGGTCCCACCCAGCTCCCCATCATTACACAAAAGCCCGTGCCATGCTGCATTCCACACTCACGGACCACAATCTGATAGATGCGTGGAGACACTTGCACCCTAACGACCTAGAGGGAACCCACTTTACTGCGCATGCGGCTACTGGGGCGAGACTGGACTATATTTTCTTGAGTGTCGGGCTATGTCCAGCGATTTTACAAGTACAACACTTAGCCAGGACTTACTCGGATCATGCACCGGTACGGCTTACATTGTCCTCCACAGATTATGGTCCTCCCAGAAGCAGCTGGAGGTTGCAACCTACCATACTACTAGACACTGTGTTTCAGGAGGAGCTCAGAGAGGAGATCAAAGATTTTTTCATACGTAATAAGGATTCGGTAGATAGCGTAGAAATTATCTGGGAAGCTTTCAAAGTGACGTTACAAGGTTTTTGCATAGCAAAGGGTGCTGGGATGCTTAAAGATATTTTGAACACGTTAAGTACACTTGAGACCAAACTTAAGTCATTGGAGAGCAGATTAGCTACTAGGCCGGATGGCATATCCAAAAACAATCACAGTTTAGATCGAAACTCACAGCCTACATGGATGAGGCTCGCAGAGAGGCGAGATTTCGAGGAAAGTATTGGACGGCCCGCCGCTATGGCGAGGGGGAGAGGCCTGGGAAGGCGCTGGCAGAGACGATTCGGAGGTCATGAGGCTCTAATGTAATCCTAGAATTGGAAGGGTTGGACGGCATTGTATATAGGGACACTGCGACCATACTTAATGCCTTCACTGAGCACTACACGGCATTGTATACAACCACTAGGACGGGAAAATTGAACCTAGACGCATATTTGGACGATATATCACTGGGGTGGTTGAACGATACACAGCAGACATTTGTGTGTGCCCCGTTTGAGCTTGACGAGGTCAGGAAAGCCATCATGCATATGCAGTCGGGTAAGCCCACGGGGTTGGATGGTATCCCAGTCAAGTTTTATTAAAACCTATATTGATATGATGGCTATGTAGGAGAGTAGGGTCTGCAATCCTATGATCACCCAGATTTTTTGCTTTTCTTTCACTGGTTTACGACTTTCTCTGGCTGTGGGCCTGCTAATCAGACCCACAGCCTAGCTGTTCTCTCACTAAATTACAACGTGTACCTTAGGTGCATTTACCAATTGGTACTGGGCCACCTTATCAGACCCTGTAACTCAGGGCATAGGTGTACCCAGGGCCTACCAGGGGCTGAAGCATGTATTATGCCACCCCTGGCTGGCCATCTAAATCTGACACAACTGGCTGCATGACAGCAGGGGCAAGGTGGTGTAATCACCCTTTGTTTTAGATATAGTATACCTATATCTAACCCTAAAAATGGACACACAGATTCCTATCAGTCACTCCTATAGCAGGCCTTGACAATCCTGAAGGCAGAGTGCTTTGAATCGTGTGAGATGGTGCTCTGGCATGAGCTGAGCCCGTTTGCAGCTTGCGGAACCAAGTCCTAATAGCTGTTCCATGATAACGCGTACCATATACTCTTAAGTGCATTATAATCCTCGCGGTTAAATGCTATCTTTGGTATCGCTTTATCAAAACATTTCGAGTAAGGTGTCATATGAATTGGAATACTAACCCCTAGCCAATTCTGGCGACGGGGTTAGCATTCCACCCTTCTAGAGGGACACAACATGTATGTAACTGTGAACCCCGGTTAAAGTTAACTCGAGCCTCAGCATCACAAAATGGATGCTGCCACCACAGACGCGAGTCTGACCCCCTACAGCTGGGAGTCCTTCCAGCGAGGGGAGCTTGGACAAAGGGTTTCCTGTCAGGGGCGGTGCTCGCACCATCCCCGACAGGGTTTTGTGTATCCTGGGTAGGCAGGGCTTTTCAGGAAGGTGACTGCAAGTGGCACCCCGGTGCTCACTACGCATCTGCCGGCTAGAACCAGTTCCAGGGGCACACCAGCCCCTGGCCTGGGGAAAGTCCGGCATGGGAGAGGGGTGTAACCACCCCCCTTCCTGGTCCCACCCCTAGGGCAGGACCTAGTCGCATACCCACCCCTTTCTTTAGGATAAAGGCATGAGCGGGGACCCTTCCAAATTAGATCATCTTTGAATAAAGAAACTCCACGAAAGGAACTCTCGACTCTTCTCAAGATTTCTCCCTTGTGACTAAGGAGTAGTCACCCTGCATCCGCAGGCACCATCTAAGAACTCTGCAGTTTGCTGCACGTCCTTCCTCCGGAATCCGACTGACCAGCTCGACGAGACCCGGCTTCCCTGGCACCTCTGACCTCTACCTACCTCTACAGCTAAGCTGAGAACCGTAGGTGCGACGAGACCTCGAGGGACCGGCCATCATCAGAACTGCACAACTTCTATCCAGCACGACCGCCGAGGGATCCTCTGGTGAGTGCTTTGGGGTCTGAGAAGCCCCGACCCTGAGCAGCTCCAGCCCCGAAGTCCAGCCCCCCAGCATCCAAGAGATCTGCGTGGGGCCCTTCTGCTTTTTGGCTGCTCACTGCGTTGTCTGGCTACTAGCCCGCTGGCTTGTGGCCTTCCCGACGACGCCCGACGACAACAACGCTGCTGGTCTGGTTGCTCCAGACTGGCCCTTGCTCCCTTCCAAAAGAGTAGCACCCCGGACCCTCCTTGTCCACTCAAGACGCCATTTTAGGTCAACCGCGTGGGCTTAAATTTGCCAAGACTTGTTGCCCCAATCCTGGGTCCAGCGACGTCGACAGCATCAACCATCGTGGGACAGCTCGCACCTCCATCCTGGTCACCGACAACGCCTCCTGGTCCGTGAGTCTGCAGAGCCCAGCGTCGCCCACTCACCTGGTCGAGGTGACTACCATCCGGTGCCCTCCTGGTGCCATCTGATCACTGGCTAGTGGTTATGAACTTGGTCCCCTCTGCTTTCAGGTGTCATCCATCTTCGATCCAGGCTTGGATCACTTCGAACAATCTTCACTGGTCGCCTGCCAGCAACTCTTTCTTCAGGCTCCTGGTTCGTCAACGAAGATTCCCGACGTCTGTACATACCCATGCAGCCGCAGCCCCTGGGCTAGGTAACTTCGGCATTTCGGTGCCCCAGCATAGCCTCACTATCCAAGGGTCCAGAGTCACTGTCGTTTTCGACCTACCTTATCGGGTTCGCCCGAGAACACTAACTTTGCTTTTACTAACTCCCATAGACTTTGTCCCGCATCCCGCGTGAGAGTGCACACTCTGCACCCGAGTCCCCTAGGCCTCCTACTAGTAATCTGAAGGTTCAGTAACGTTGTCCTAGCGATTCCAAAGCCTATTAGTCCAGTACTTACCTGCTAGTAATTTCGCATTCCACTTTCATAGTATATGGTTTTTCGTGCCCCTCGGGCATTTGTGTAAATTGTGCAACTTAAAGTATTTTCGTAAGAGTTTTGTTGTGTGCTTAGTACCCTGTCCTCATAAAGAGAACAGGGCTGTTGTGATCTAAATAAATACACTGTTTATTTTCATAACACTTGTGTGGTGTCCTTTCACTTGGTGTTCAAGGGGTATATGTGATGGTATAACAGCTGGCTTAACACGCCCTCTAGAGTTTAGCCCGAAGACTGCTCTTGTCCATGCTACTAGGATAGCTGGTCTATCGGTTGACTTACAACCAATCACCATAAGGGTTGTTTGGACTGATACATAGTGATCACTAGAATAGTGAACACTGAATATCAGGCCAACTTCTCACATTGGTGAGCAGCGGTTGGGATTTGAGCTTGCTGTTGTTTTACCACACGTATCCTAAGAATATCTTTGTGAAAGATCACATAGGTTAAGGTACATATAACTTAGCTTAGAATACTCTGAGTTCTACTGAACCAGCTGTTGTAGTTTAACAAAGCTTAGCACACCTTGACTACAACTCTTAGCAAGGGATCAGTAGGCAAACAAATAGTGTAGGTAGGTGCATCACTCACACCACACTAGAAGCATGTCTAACCACGGAGAGTCTTCAGAGACCCCTCTTGTGGTTGTGGACCCTCCACAGGTCCCTTCCAGATATGCTGCTCTTAGTTTCCAGGAGATGAGACAAGTGTGTACCTCCAGGAAACTAAAACAGGGTTCAAACCCTACCATTCCTTTTCTGATTGGTCTCTTAGAGACTTATGATGCTAGGAGGGCTGCTAACACAGATCCTTCTCATCCAGATGGGAACATGCCTCCCCTAGAGGGAACCAAGGGTGACCCTGACCGACACCTCCAGGCAGCAGACAGTGCTGAGGAGGGAGAGGAAGACGAGTTATCTGGGGATGAGGCAGAAACAGGTCAGGTAGAAGTCAGCAGACTCACTAGGACCAACTTAAGTAGGCACTAGAATGGATTTGGGGGACCCCCAGGGCCACTCTCAGGCAGACTTAACATTGGGAATGGATGAGTTAGATCTCTATCAAGAGGTTCTAATAGATCCATTCGAACCAATGGCTCTCAGGCCTCTTCTCATAGAGGGATGTCCTCCCCTAAGAGAAGGGAGCACGAAGCTAAGATGAGGGAAGCCAATCTGAGGATTGAAAGGGAAGAACTTGCCCTGGCCAAAGAGAGGCTTGCCTTTGCTAGAGAGCAAAAGTTAAGTGGACTAGATTCCGCTGGTGGCAGCATTCTCCCAAGAGAGAACAGGAGTTTAGATACTAGACACCTGAGTAATATAGTGCCCCCCTTTAAACAAGGGGATGATATCCACAAATGGATAACTGCTTTGGAGAGGGCTTGCACTGTACAGTGTGTCCCCCAGAGTCAGTGGGCAGCTATCTTGTGGCTCTCCTTTGAAGGTAAAGGTAGAGACAAGCTCCTCACTACTAGAGCTGAGGATGCTAATGATTACCAAGTCCTGAAAAATACACTGATAGATGGGTTTGGCCTAACCACTGAGCAGTACAGGTTGCTGTTCAGGGATACCCAGAAAACTCAGTTCCAGGATTGGTCTGACTTTGTAGATTGTGCCACTAAGGCTTTGGAGGGCTGGTTGCTGGGCAGTAAGGTTACTGATTATACAGGATTGTACAATCTGATCATGAGGGAACAGATTTTAAACAATTGTCAGAACCAGTTGTTGCATCAGCACCTTGTTGACTCGGATCTGACCTCTCCCTAAGAATTGGGAAAGAAGGCAGACAGATGGGTCAGAACAAGGGTTAAGCAGAACCAGGGCCAGAACCAGGGTGGTCAGAAGAAAGCAGACCAGAAGGGTAAAGATACCAAAGGCGAACAAAATGACCAGAAGTCTTCGACAGGTCCCCAACAATCCAAAGAGGGTGGGGGTCAGGCTTCCCAGAAGAAGAAGAATCAAGAAGGCCAGTCTAAAAGGTGGTGCCAATACTGTAAAAGTAAAACTCACTGGTTTAGTGAGTGCACCAAGAAAGGAGGGCAAACTCCTGCCACTGCAGCCCCTAAGGCAACTGCACCCCCTAGTACAGCCAGCAGTGGTAGTGCACCTCCCAATGGATTAGTTGGGTTAACCTTGGGTTCTGAGGGGTATGACAACTTAGTTGGCACACTCACTCAGGCTGTCCTTGTCTGTACAGGGGATGTGGATATATCCCCTGATGTCAGTCCCAATACTTTGGGCAAATACAGACAGACACCTTTGATAAATGGCAAAATGGCTCAGGCCTATAGGGACACTTGTGCCAGTGTCACCATGGTGACACCTAACTTTGTGGACCCTGGACAGATCATGCCAGGTACAGATTTCCTGGTGACCAATGCCAGCAACGTCACTACCAGTCATAGTATGGCGATTGTTGATTTCTCCTGGGGAGAGGTAAATGGCCAAAAGAAGGTTGTAGTTAGTTCAGACCTCCCAGTGGATTGTTTGTTGGGCAATGATTTGGAGTCATCACAGTGGTCAGAAGTGGAGCAGAGGACTCACATGGAGATGTTAGGCTTGCCAGCACATGTGCTTGCTGTGACTAGGTCACAGGCCAGAAGATGCCCCACTGAACAGGTGCTGGATCCTGGAACAATGGACCAGACACTTTTCAAGAAGAAGAGCAGGAGGGTTAAGGCATTGCCTTCCCCCTTGCCCCAGGTTGAGGATCAAGTCTCAGAGGAGGCTGACCTACAGGAACTGAGGGAAACTGAGCCTAAGGAATTTGAACTTGATCAAGTTGAATTTCTGGGCTCAGGGGGACCCTCCAGAGCAGACCTGGGGAAGGAACAGTTAGCCTGCCCTTCTCTTGAACCCCTCAGACAGCAGGCTGCTGCTGAGGCTACAGGGAACACCACAGGTGCCCACAAGGTATACTGGGAAGATGGACTCCTATATTCTGAGGCAAGAGACCCCAAGCCTGGTGCAACCAGGAAGCTGGTCATCCCCTTGTCTCTGAGAGGTTTCCTTCTCACCTTGGCCCACGAGATTCCCCTTGCAGGTCACTTAGGCCAGAACAAGACTTGGGACAGAATTGTCTCACACTTTCACTGGCCTCACATGAATGAAGATACCAAGGAGTTTTGTCGCTCCTGTGTCACTTGCCAAGCCAGTGGTAAGTCAGGTGGCACCAAAAAGGCCCCCCTTATACCAATGCCTGTGGTGGGGGTGCCCTTTGAAAGGGTGGGGATTGACATTGTTGGACCAATGGAACCCCAAACAGCATCACGGCACAAGTTTATACTGGTGGTGGTGGACCATGCCACCAGGTATCCTGAAGCTATTCCCCTTAGGACCACTACAGCACCTGTTGTGGCAAGAGCCCTAGTTGGAGTGTTCTCCAGAGAGGGCTTCCCTAAGGAGGTTGTCTCTGACAGAGATGCAAACTTCATGTCAAGCTACTTAACTGCTATGTAGAAGGAATGTGGTGTCAACTACAAGTTCACCACACCCTATCACCCACAATGCAATGGGCTTGTTGAAAGGTTCAACAGGACCCTAAAAGGGATGATTCATGGACTACCTGAAAAGCTCAGGCGTAGATGGGATGTCCTGATACCCTGCCTTTTATTCGCTTATAGAGAGGTCCCACAGAAGGGGGTTGGCTACAGCCCTTTTGAACTTTTGTATGAACATCCTGTAAGAGTACCTCTGTGTTTGGTAACGGAAGGATGGGAGAGACCTCTCAAAAAGCCTGCAACCAGCATAGTGGACTATGTACTTGGTCTCCGCTCCCGGATGGCTGAGTACATGGAAAAGGCATCTGAAAACCTTAAGGCCAGCCAAGAACTCCAAAAAGCTTGGCATGACCAAAAGGCTGTCCTGACTGTCTATCAGCCTGGACAGAAGGTGTGGGTGTTGGAGCCAGTGGCCCTAGCAGCACTCAAAGACAAGTGGTCTGGGCCCCACACAATTCTTGAGCAAAAGGGAGAGGTCACCTACCTGGTGGACCTTGGAACTCCCAGAAGCCCCCACAGGATGCTTCATGTGAACAGGCTCAAAGCATATGTCGACAGGAAGGACATGAGCTTGCTCATGGCCATAGATGAGGGACAGGAGGAAGAGAGTGATCCTCTCCCAGACCTGCTCACTCAGAATCCTGATGATGGATCAGTAGATGGTGTTGTCTTTTGTGGCAGCCTCTCTGAACATCAACAGAAGGATTGCAAACAAGTTCTTCAATCCTTCAGGCATATGTTCTCTCTAACACCCAGTCAGACCAATTGGTGTACCCATGAGGTTGACACTGGTGACAGCTTGCCAGTTAAGAGTAAAATCTACAGGCAGCCTGATCATGTTAGAGACTGCATCAAAACAGAAGTGCAGAAAATGTTGGAGTTGGGAGTCATTGAACCCTCAGATAGCCCTTGGGCTAGTCCCGTAGTTCTAGTGCCAAAGCCTCACACCCAGGGTGGTAAGAAAGAGATGAGGTTTTGCATAGACTACAGAGGTCTCAACGCAGTCACTAAGACTGATGCCCACCCAATACCAAGGGCAGATGAACTTATAGATAGATTGGCTTCTGCCAACTACTTAAGTACATTTGACCTGACAGCTGGGTATTGGCAAATCAGGTTAGCTGAGGATGCCAAGCCCAAGACAGCATTTTCAACCCCTGGTGGACATTATCAATTTGTGGTCTGAAAAATGCACCTGCCACCTTCCAAAGGCTGGTGAATCATGTTCTCACTGGGTTGGATGACTTCTGTGCAGCGTATCTTGATGATATAGCTGTCTTTAGCTCCACCTGGGAGGATCGCCTGGTCCACCTGAGGAAAGTGTTAGAGGCACTGCAAGCAGCAGGTCTCACTATCAAGGCCACAAAGTGCCAGATAGGGCAGACACAGGTTGTATACCTGGGCCACCTTGTAGGTGGAGGCCAAGTTCAGCCACTGGAGAGCAAGATACAGTCAATCAGGGACTAGGCTCCTTCAACCACCCAGACTCAGGTTCGAGCTTTCTTGGGCCTGACTGGTTACTACAGAAAGTTTGTCAGGAATTATGGATCAATTGTGACTCCACTTAATGAACTGACAAGTAAGAAAATGCCAAAGAAAGTTCAGTGGACAGCGAGCTGTCAAAAAGCATTCGATGACCTAAAGCAGGCCATGTGCACAGCACCTATCCTCAAGAGTCCAGACTACTCCAAACCATTCATTGTCCAAACAGATGCTTCTGAGTTGGGTGTGGGAGCTGTTCTATCTCAACTGAATTTTGATGGTAATGACCAGCCCATTGCTTTTATAAGCAGAAGGCTGACCCCCAGAGAGAAAAATTGGTCAGCTATCGAGAGGGAGGCCTTTGCTGTGGTTTGGGCCCTGAAGAAACTGAGGCCATACTTGTTTGGCACTCATTTCAAGATTCAGACCGACCATAAGCCCCTCTTATGGCTAAATCAGATGAAGGGTGAAAACCCCAAACTGCTTAGGTGGTCCATTTCCCTACAGGGGATGGATTTTACAGTGGAGCATAGACCTTGCACTGATCACGGCAATGCAGATGGGCTCTCCAGGTATTTCCACTTAGAGCAAGAAGACTCACCTGGTCAAGGTTAGTTTATTGTCCCAAAGTTTTGGGGGGGGGGGTCATGTAGGAGAGTAGGGTCTGCAATCCTATGATCACCCAGATTTTTTGCTTTTGTTTCACTGGTTTACGACTTTCTCTGGCTGTGGGCCTGCTAATCAGACCCACAGCCTAGCTGTTCTCTCACTAAATTACAACGTGTACCTTAGGTGCACTTACCAATTGGTACTGGGCCACCTTATCAGACCCTGTAACTCAGGGCATAGGTGTACCCAGGGGCTGAAGCATGTATTATGCCACCCCTGGCTGGCCATCTAAATCTGACACAACTGGCTGCACGACAGCTGGGGCAAGGTGGTGTAATCACCCTTTGCTTTAGATATAGTATACCTATATCTAACCCTAAAAATGGACACACAGATTCCTATCAGTCACTCCTATGGCAGGCCTTGACAATCCTGAAAGCATAGTGCTTGGAATCGTGTGAGATGGTGCTCTGGCATGAGCTGAGCCCGTTTGCAGCTTGCGGAACCAAGTCCTAAAAGCTGTTCCATGATAACGCGTATCATATACTCTTAAGTGCATTATAATCCTCGCGGTTAAATGCTATCTTTGGTATTGCTTTATCAAAACATGTCGAGTAAGGTGTCATACGAATTGGAATACTAACCCCTCGCCAATTCTGGCGACGGGGTTAGCATTCCACCCTTCTAGAGGGACACGACATGTATGTAACTGTGAACCCCGGTTAAAGTTAACTCGAGCCTCAGCATCACAAAATGGATGCTGCCACCACAGACACGAGTCTGACCCCCTACAGCTGGGAGTCCTTCCAGCGAGGGGAGCTTGGACAAAGGGTTTCCTGTCAGGGGTGGTGCTCGCACCATCCCAGACAGGGTTTTGTGTATCCTGGGTAGGCAGGGCTTTTCAGGAAGGTGACTGCAAGTGGCACCCCGGTGCTCACTACGCATCTGCCGGCTAGAACCAGTTCCAGGGGCACACCAGCTCCTGGCCTGGGGAAAGTCCGGCATGGCAGAGGGGTGTAACCACCCCCCTTCCTGGTCCCACCCCTAGGGCAGGACCTAGTCGCGTACCCACCCCTTTCTTTAGGATAAAGGCAGGAGCGGGGACCCTTCCAAATTAGATCATCTTTGAATCAAGAAACTACTTTCCACGAAAGGAACTCTCGACTCTTCTCAAGATTTCTCCCTTGTGACTAAGGAGTAGTCACCCTGCATCCGCAGGCACCATCTAAGAACTCTGCGGTTTGCTGCACGTCCTTCCTCCGGAATCCGACTGACCAGCTCGACGAGACCCGGCTTCCCTGGCACCTCTGACCTCTACCTACCTCTACAGCTAAGCTGAGAACCGTAGGTGCGACGAGACCTCGAGGGACCGGCCATCATCAGAACTGCACAACTTCTATCCAGCACGACCGCCGAGAGATCCTCTGGTGAGTGCTTTGGGGTCCGAGAAGCCCCGACCCTGAGCACCTCCAGCCCCGAAGTCCAGCCCCCCAGCATCCACGAGATCTTCGTGGGGCCCTTCTGCTTTTTGGCTGCTCACCGCATTGTCTGGCTACTAGCCCGCTGGCTTGTGGCCTTCCCGACGACGCCCGACGACAACAACACTGCTGGTCTGGTTGCTCCAGACTGGCCCTTGCTCCCTTCCAAAAGAGGAGCACCCCGGACCCTCCTGGTCCACTCAAGACGCCATTTTAGGTCCACCGCGTGGGCTTGAATTTGCCAAGACTTGTTACCCCAATCCTGGGTCCAGCGACGTCGACAGCATCAACCATCGTGGGACAGCTCGCACCTCCATCCTGGTCGCCGACAACACCTCCTGGTCCGTGAGACTGCAGAGCCCAGCGTTGCCCACTCACCTGGTCGAGGTGACTACCATCCGGTGCCCTCCTGGTGCCATCTGATCACTAGCTAGTGGTTAAGAACTTGGTCCCCTCTGCTTTCAGGTGTCATCCATCTTCGATCCAGGCTTGGATCACTTCGAACAATCTTCACTGGTCGCCTGCCAGCAACTCTTTCTTCAGGCTCCTGGTTCGTCAACGAGGATTCCCGACGTCTGTACAGACCTATGCAGCCGCAGCCCCTGGGCTAGGTAACTTCGGCATTTTGGTGCCCCAGCATAGCCTCACTATCCAAGGGTCCAGAGTCACTGTCGTTTTCGACCTACCTTATCGGGTTCGCCCGAGAACACTAACTTTGCTTGTACTAACTCCCATAGACTTTGTCCCGCATCCCGCGTGAGAGTGCACACTCTGCACCCGAGTCCCCTAGGCCTCCTACTAGTAATCTGAAGGTTCAGTAATGTTGTCCTAGCGATTCCAAAGCCTATTAGTCCAGTACTTACCTGCTAGTAATTTCGCATTCCACTTTCATAGTATATGGTTTTTCGTGCCCCTCGGGCATTTGTGTAAATTGTGCAACTTAAAGTATTTTCGTAAGAGTTTTGTTGTGTGCTTAGTACCCTGTCCTCATAAAGAGTACAGGGCTGTTGTGATCTAAATAAATACACTGTTTATTTTCATAACACTTGTGTGGTGTCCTTTCACTTGGTGTTCAAGGGGTATATGTGATGGTATAACAGCTGGCTTAACACGCCCTCTAGAGTTTAGCCCGAAGACTGCTCTTGTCCATGCTACTAGGATAGCTGGTCTATCGGTTGACTTACAACCAATCACCATAAGGGTTGTTTGGACTGATACATAGTGATCACTAGAATAGTGAACACTGAATATCAGGCCAACTTCTCACAGGCTCCCATACTGTGTGAGGTCTATGAGGATGCACTGGAGGTAGGGCGTCTCCCCCCTTCCATGAGAGAGGCGATCATCGTCTCCCTATTAAAACCAGGGAAAACACCGCGCCACTGTGATTCGTATAGGCCCCTGTCACTGCTCAATTGTGATGTTAAAATATTAGCTAAGCTCATAGCTAATCGTCTCAGTCTACTCATGGAACATTCAATACTGCCTGACCAGTCGGGATTTGTGCCCGGGCGTGCAACACCCCATAACTTGCGGACCATATTCACAATATTGAATAACGTTTCTTCGGAGTTACCTTTGGCAGAAGTTTTCCTGGATGCCACAAAGGCTTTTGACTCCATTGAGTGGGACTATTTGTTTGGTTTGATGTCCCGAATGGGGTTCCTCCCCTTTTCCTTTCCTGGATATGTTTGTTGTATTGCTCACCTACAGCTAGAATAGTGATTAATGGCAAAACTTCTGAGGGTTTTTCAATAACGAGAGGTTCGAGGCAGGGTTGCCCCCTGTCCCCCCTGTTGTTCGCGATCGCGGTGGAACCACTGGCGGCTAAATTGCGTCAGCACCACCGTGACAGAGCATTGCAATGCAACATGAGGCAGATATTGGTTTCCCTCTATGCGGACGACATTACACTCTGCATACGAAACCCCCAACAGAACTTAAATATTATCCTTCGAGAATTTATAGTGTTTGGATTGCTTTGAGGGGTCCAGATAAACTGGGGTAAGTAGAGCATCTTTCCCCTTACTGATACAATGAGTCGCTTTCCCTTGGACTATCCGATGGCATGGTGCGAGGATGAACTGAAATATTTAGGCATCCGTGTGACGAGGGATAGAGATGAATTGATGCGTCTTAATTACGGGACCGCTATGGTTCGAATTGCGGATAATATATCAAAATGGATTACCCTCCATCTCTCCATGGCGGGCGTGTCTCTTTGATAAAGATCGTTATATTATTTAAACTATTGTATATGTTTCTTAATATACCCTTTCACCCGGGGTCATTTTTTTTTTTACAGTTGCGGTCAGAACTAACGCGATTAGTGTGGGGGGGTAAAACCGCGAGATTACGGTGGGATGTATTGACGAGGCCTTATTCTCAGGGTTAATTTGGTGTACCTAATTTTGAATTAAACTATTACAGCCCACAGGCGCATTATGCCCATTTTTGGGTGCATCAACCACGTTATATGCCCCTGGTGGCGGCGGAGCATTGGCTCACTCTTCCCGTCCCCATTGAGGCGGCGGTGTACATTCTGACCCTCATGCGGGATAAGACGCCGACCACGGTGAGTTGCACGGTGGCGGCCTGGGCACATGTGAGTAAGATGTTGGATGCGCCTATGATTTACTCGCCATTGTTACCGCTGGTATATCATCCCGCCATGCCTCTTCTTCAGGAGGCACTTTTCCACAAGTTTGAAGATCACACTAGGATACACAACTGGGGGGACATGTATCAAGAAGGGTCATTCCGCACAGTGGCGCACGTGTTCCAGAATATAACACAGACACCCATAGAAACCTTCCTATACATTCGCCTGCGGCAGGGAATTCGCTCAATTACTCCTGATTTCCCTTCGGAGCCACCGACCTTTACACCGCTACAGCTGACACTTCAGAACGAGATGGCTAAACGGCTGGTGTCAATACTATACAAAGCAGTACACACACAGAAGATTGAGCAACCTGCAAAGGCAAGGGAAAGGTAGGACCTCGAACTGGGTATAACTCTGACGGATAAACAGTGGGAATTCTGCTCGCTGCAGACTGAGCGAATTTCAGCTAGCAGTAGGCTTAGGAGTATCCACTATAAATTCCTACATAGACTGTATTATACCCCAGCCAGAATGTATAGATACAAATTGAGGGATACCGACTTGTGTGATAGGTGTCATGCTGAAGGCGCTGACTTCCTGCACCTGGCATGAGGCTGTCCGGAGATATATAAGTATTGGGCGCAGATTTTTCAGGCTCTGTCCACTATGATTAATGCCCGGATTGACATGTCCCCACTGAAGGCTTTATTGGGGTATGTGGAGCAGCTAAGGGCGGAACATCGTAAATGTGTGGCCTTGACGTTGCTTCTAGCTAAAAGGAGAGTGGCATGCCGCTGGGGAAGAGGGAGAGCACCCAAGTTTAAGCTGTGGCTTCATGATCTAATATATTGTCAGGAACAGCAGGCGATCTATGCTATCACACCAGCTGGATTAGACCTGAGGGAGGGGTTGGGTGCTAGCTGCCTCACTAGTGGTTGACCTGTTGGGTTGTGGTGGAGGTGCCCCCTTGTCCGCCTACCCTTTCCTCAATATGACCTGTTCTAGTCCCTGGGTTTCTATTGTTTGATTTCTTTTGTAATGGGTGTGTAATTTATCTGACTGGTTTGCTCTGATATAACAACGTTGAACAATGTAACGGGAAATAATTGATTTGCAAGACGAACACTAAATGTATGTTTATGACACATTGAAATAGCTGTATGTGTATGACAACATGTGTACCACGTTTATGGTTGTTTTCTAAAAATCAATAAAAAGATTTTCACAAAGAAAAAAAAACTTTACCCAAATGAGCTTCCCATGACAGCATCATCAAAGACCTTCCCTTCCAGCGGAAATCTCAAACATGACAGTCGCTGGAAATCTTCCAGACAGCAACTTCGTCTTCAGGCCCAGCTCCAACCCTAGGAATCGGGGTCTCCCTGCTACTGTGGTAAATAGACTTCCACCACACTGTCAGCAGACACACTAGATATCATTGCTTATAGCAGGAACACAGCCCACTGTTGGAAATGGCAGACACGCTATCAACCAACGGTAATGGCAGACACGCTATCAACCAAAGGTAATGGCAGACACGCTCTCAACCAACGGTAATGGCAGACACGCTGTCAACTAACGGTAATGGCAAACACGCTGTCAACCAACGGTAATGGCAGACACTCTGTCAACCAAGGGTAATGGCAGACACACTGACAACCAAAGGTAATGGCAGACATGCTGTCAACCAACGGTAATGGCAGACAAGCTATCAACCAAAGGTAATGGCAGACACGCTGTTAACCAAAGGTAATGGCAGACACGCTGTCAACCAACGGTAATGGCAAACACGCTGTCAACCAACGGTAATGGCAGACACTCTGTCAACCAAGGGTAATGGCAGACACACTGACAACCAAAGGTAATGGCAGACACGCTGTCAACCAAAGGTAGTGGCAGACACGCTGTCAACCAACGGTAATGGCAGACACGCAGTCAACCAACGGTAATGGCAGACACGCTGTCAACCAACGGTAATGGCAGACATGCTGTCAACCAAAGGTAATGGCAGGCACGCTGTCAACCAACGGTAATGGCAAACACGCTGTCAACCAACGGTAATGGCAGACACTCTGTCAACCAAGGGTAATGGCAGACACACTGACAACCAAAGGTAATGGCAGACACGCTGTCAACCAAAGGTAGTGGCAGACACGCTGTCAACCAACGGTAATGGCAGACACGCTGTCAACCAACGGTAATGGCAGACACGCTGTCAACCAACGGTAATGGCAGACATGCTGTCAACCAAAGGTAATGGCAGACACGCTGTCAACCAAAGGTAATGGCAGACACGCTGTCAACCAACGGTAATGGCAGACACGCTGTCAACCAACGGTAATGGCAGACACGCTGTCAACCAACGGTAATGGCAGACATGCTGTCAACCAAAGGTAATGGCAGGCACGCTGTCAACCAACGGTAATGGCAAACACGCTGTCAACCAACGGTAATGGCAGACACTCTGTCAACCAAGGGTAATAGCAGACACACTGACAACCAAAGGTAATGGCAGACACGCTGTCAACCAAAGGTAGTGGCAGACACGCTGTCAACCAACGGTAATGGCAGACACGCTGTCAACCAACGGTAATGGCAGACACGCTGTCAACCAAAGGTAATGGCAGACACGCTGTCAACCAAAGGTAATGGCAGACACGCTGTCAACCAAAGGTAATGGCAGACACGCTGTTAACCAAAGGTAATGGCAGACACGCTGTCAACCAACGGTAATGGCAGGCACGCTGTCAACCAACGGTAATGGCAGACACTCTGTCAACCAAAGGTAATGGCAGACACGCTGTCAACCAACGGTAATGCAGACACGCTGTCAACCAACGGTAATGGCCGACACGCTATCAACCAAAGGTAATGGCAGACACGTTATCAACCAAAAAGGTAATGGCAGACACGCTGTCAACCAGCGGTAATGGCAGACACGCTGTCAACCAACAGTAATGGCAGACACTCTGTCAACCAAAGGTAATGGCAGACACGCTGTCAACCAAAGGTAATGGCAGACACGCTGTCAACCAAAGGTAATGGCAGACACGCTGTCAACCAACGGTAAGAGGCAGACACGCTGTCAACCAAACGGTAATGGCAGACACGCTGTCAACCAAAGGTAATGGCAGACACGCTGTCAACCAACGGTAATGGCAGACACGCTGTCAACCAAAGGTAATGGCAGACACGCTGTCAACCAACGGTAATGGCAGACACGCTGTCAACCAACGGTAATGGCAGACACGCTGTCAACCAACGGTAATGGCAGCCATGCTGTCAACCAAAGGTAATGGCAGACACGCTGTTAACCAAAGGTAATGGCAGACACGCTGTCAACCAACGGTAATGGCAGACACGCTGTCAACCAACGGTAATGGCAGACACGCTGTCAACCAACGGTAATGGCAGACATTCTGTCAACCAAAGGTAATGGCAGACACGCTGTCAACCAAAGGTAATGGCAGACACGCTGTCAACCAACGGTAATGGCAGACACGCTATCAAACAAAGGTAATGGCAGACACGTTATCAACCAAAGGTAATGGCAGACACGCTGTCAACCAACGGTAATGGCAGACACGCTGTCAACCAACGGTAATGGCAGACATGCTGTCAACCAACGGTAATGGTAGATATGCTATCAACCAAAGGTATTGGTAGACACGCTGTCAACCAACAGTAATGGCAGACACGCTGTCAACCAACGGTAATGGCAAACACTCTATCAACCAAAGGTAATGGCAGACACGCTGTCAACCAGTGGTAATGGCAGACACACTATCAACCAACGATAATGGCAGACACACTAACCACCGCTGGCAATGGCAGACGCGCTATCAAACAGTGACAATGGAAGACACGCTATCAACCATTGGTAATGGTAAACAGACTACCCATTATTGGTAATGACAGACACACTATCCATCATTGGTAATGGCAGTCCATGCTTCTTGGGGCCACTAGGCAATATAAGATTCATTGATATCATAAACCAGTTTTTCTTGCTTAAAAATTCTCCCTTGAAATGTGCTCACCACTGGCTTAAACATAAATTGAGGAACCTCCTACCTCTTAGGACAAAAACTATTTGCACTGAAATTCCTATACATCAGGAAACGAAACCCCAGCTCATACTATAAACATCCCTGCATGACTCTATATCCTGGCTAATTGACAAAGTATGATGTTACAACATTCATACA
The DNA here is from genome assembly GCF_964263255.1 of Lissotriton vulgaris. Lineage (NCBI taxonomy): Eukaryota > Metazoa > Chordata > Amphibia > Caudata > Salamandridae > Lissotriton > Lissotriton vulgaris. Next base: position 495,830,185 of record NC_141694.1, read on the forward strand.
GGGTGTTTTTATATAAAATAAACAAAACCATGAAATTGGACTCTGCCTGTTCAGGCTTCTGTCCTCCCTGCTGCCTGATCCATCAACCCTACTCTTCCGCGTGGGCTCCCTGCCTGCTCAGCACTCTGACTGCTCCTTCATCTACCCTCTCTGCTGCCTGCTTCAGCCACCTTGCTCATCCGCTTGCGCTCTGCCTGCCCAGTCCTCTGAGATTTCTGTGCCTACTCGGCCCCTAATGTCTGGGTGCCCGGGTGAGGTAAAGTGCGCATCAGAGAAGGCAGACACTTTGAGGAGTTGTGTGCACGGGGTTAGCAACACTTAGCAGATTTTCAGCCTTCCTCGCTCTGAAATTGTCGCTGCAGTTACAAAACTACAAATGAACCGCAGGCGCCCTTCGCAGGGACCCACAGCAGCAGCGCAGCACACTCTGTGCAGGCACACAAAGTAGACGCGCTGACAGACAGACACAAACCTATCCATGCACAGTGTGCCCAGCCCGCATGTACGCTGCTGTCACATTGGATAGCGCTCCCTACTTCTGTTTAGGTGCAGAAGAGCTTTGTACAGAGCTGTGCGAATGTATGCACACTGGTACAAACTGCATCATCCGTATGTAAATGCAGACAGCATGCATGAACACTGCACAGGGCACTAGCACACATAGAGACGTGTATTTGTACATAGACACGCACATGTATGTACACACCTAGATATCCACACAACTTGTAAATCACGGTCCAAAGACGACGAACGTGTACGTATGGAAAAGCGTTAGACATCCACATTTTAAAATTCAATCATATCATAGCAGTATTCTACGGACGCTTACACGCACAGCACCCCCCACACATGCGGGCAATGCACATGTATGTCACGTATGCCCTTCCGCAGGGAAGATGACACAGCAGGAGCGGGGCCTTTGACATGAAAAGTTTTGTGTTCGCAATAGGGTACAGTGGACAGGACTTGATTAGAATCAGCATTCCGGCCCGGAGGGCCACATGGGTATGAATGTTATGTTTTGAACAGATGGTGTTTGTCAACGGTGCGCTAAGGTCGGTACCGACCTTAGCACCCCTTGTGTTTTCCATTAGTCCATTAGGGGTAGGGTGTTGTTAGGTCTTTAATCTCGTACCCCCCTCAGACCCTTTCCACTTTTTGTCTTTTCCTCTGTTTGTCAATGGTGCCCATTGGGAAATACGTGACTTGCTATCAGTGACTACAAGTATCAGCATGCCGGGAGAACGGCACACCTGTGTGCCATGAAATGAGTTCATGCGCATAAATACTTTCAAGCCGTTTAAGCTGTTGAACACCATTTTCCTCTGATGAAGGAGCCGTGTTGCTCTGAAACGCGTCAGGATTAAAGGACATTACTTTGAACTCTAAAATGGTATGCTGTTTTTATATCCCTTGTCCTGGTCAGCAGACTCCAGGAAACCTACAATATGAGTCTCACACTGGTGCAATGACAACATCAGTAAAATAGGCTGACTGCAATCCTCAGTAAGCTTTTTTTTTTATCATGGCACAGCAGAAATTAGGCAACTCAGAATATAGGCCATGGTCATTTGGCAAACCAGACACCATAAGCAATCTTGCAGGCAGGAAAGCATCATCATATCATGCCAGTGCAAACTTGCACTAGGGTTTTAAAATCTTGCACATTTAAGGTAACAGTACAGATTCAGTCATTATAGGCAGGATCACCTACTCTTTCACTAGTGATAGTTGCCGAAAAATGTTGTGCACCTCCTCTGGGGTGTATAACTAGAAAAGGTAAGGAAGCAATAAGTGCCTATTGTGCTGTTCCTATTGAAGCAGGGTCAAGATTGATTTGCATTTGGCTTGGTTCAAACAGGTGGCATGGTGGGCAAAAGAACAATGAGTTGGAAAGCTATCCAGAACACTTGCCAGTGGTTAGATATATTGCAAGCATCCTCTCATCACCTTTTGTGAGTTTGTTGTAATGGTCCAAGTGGCTATATGTATGCTCAGTCATGGGTCCTCTCTCATGGTGCACTGGAGTCAAGCTAAACCTGACTGAAGAGCCCCAAACATGGTGATACCGGTCTTGGGTTGCAAATGGCTGGGTCCAAACTGGGATGGCATTGTGGGCAAAGGTGATTAGACAGAACATTATTTTCATCACCTTTTGTGCTTTTCCGATCTCGGATGTTCATGTCCTCTTTGTTCTGGTTCCCCTGGTCATCTGGTTCTCTTTGCCTTGGTGTGAGACTTCCTGAGCCTGCTCCTCCTGGGCTTCATAGTGATATTCCTGGTCTCCTTTGTCCTGGTCCTCCTAATGCTGGTCCTGTGCAAATGCCTATGCATGTAGGAATTGGAATCAAATTTGTCATTCCTTAACATTGGCTAATAGCGATTCGGAAGTTGCCAATCGCTATTAGCTAACGTGACTCCTTTCTTTCCTATGGGCCTGCAGGCCCATAGGAATGAATGGTAATGCATTTGCAAAGTGCAATTACCAAATTGGTAATCGTAAATTACAAATGGAAATCCAAGGGTGCCAGGGGCTTAAGGCCCCCCTGAAGCACCCCCCAAAAAAAGTAAGTGTGCGCATGTGAAGCAAAGTGCGCTACATGGCATGCTTCGAAAAATGCATTTTTGTGCATTTTTCGAAGCATGCACAAATTGCCATCAACTTGAAGTTTATGGTAATTAGCGTTTCCTAATTGCACAGTTTGTATTTAGGAAAGGCATAAACGCCTTGGCATTACGGAATCGCAAATTGCGATTCCCTAAATGCATTCGCAATTTAGATAAATCTGATGACCTAAATTGCAAATGACAAAAGGTACCTGCATTGGAAAAGGCCTTTTTCCATTCGCAAACGGGCCAATTCTGCGAATCGGCCAGTTTGCGAATGGGAAAAGGCTTGATGCATGTCCCCCTAAGGGAATAAATTAAATGCAACTTTTGAATCCAGTACCATGTGCGTTAATTGAATTGCTTTCTGATAAGCATGACGTGAAAACTTCACTCCCTTCTTTTCAGTTTACCCGATTTGGGGCGTGTGCTAAATTTACTAAAATCTGCTGTGACAGGGGGCGGAAATCGGGACTGTCCTGGCAAATCCAGGACATCCTACTTATCAAGTACTGGGAAAATAAATACTAGACTTAAGGAAGCACAAATGCAGTTTCCATCTTCCGAGCATATTACTGATGTAGCTGCCTTTTATTTATGCTGAGGTTGTTGAGAATAATGAGAAAATCAACAAAACAGATATTTTTCCCAATTCACTGTACATATCAAAAACAAATACATGAAGAAAACACTTCAAAAGAATTTTAGAGCTATCTATTCCTAAATTATTACCAGCGCACTCTCAGTGTTGCCAAGCTAACAAATTAACAGAAAATCATATTTAATTATCAGCTCCATGCCTTATTAGAATCCGGCAACATAAATAAAAGAGCAATATTTTTCTTCTGCAACCTTATTATATTACTGATCAAAAATGGGGCAAACATGCAAAGCACGTGTAGATGAATGCCACATTTAAAATAGTTTAGCTTAGCCACTTGCACAGGCGGTACCTCACTGCTTTTTGGCTACATAAAACACTTCCAGTCTAAGCAGATACACACTTTTAAGCCATCTTTGTGTAGGTGTGCTCTAAAAAACAAAGATTCATTATGCTTTTGCCCTTTTTTAAGAGAAGCAATACAACATTAGCTGTAAAACAAAAAAGGTATAAACGTGTAGCCTTACGTATGTTATGTTAAAAAAACACTTTACAGTTTACGGATTGGGACTGAAAATTCAAAAGCAAAATAATATTCTGTTGTCACATTAGGTTTTTGGAAACATCTAGTGGTTGATTTCAAGATGGCCGCCCCTTTTGTCCAGAAATGGGAGCCATTTGGTAGTCCTTTCTCTATTTACTGATGTTGTAGAATTTTCCAGAAGCAGAAGACATTCAGTTGTTGTACTGACTTGTGAGAGATTCTACAGTTGTTACATCTCCATTGTACAGTGAGTGCATGTTTCATTTTTATTTATTTGTCCTCAAAGATAGAAATATTTATTTTGAAGAACACCTAGCTGAGCTTTTGATGCAGAGTGCAGGATAGTGAATTTTGCTGTGGGTTCAGATTTGAGTGCAGGTTTCAGTAGTGAATCTAGCATGTGCTTTAAGTTTTGAGGAAGCAGTTGTATTGATTTGTATTGCAAGTGCTGGAATGTAGACACTGCAGCACTGCTGTTGAGGCACAACCTGGATTTAACCTCCATTGTACAGTGGGTGCATGTTTCATTTTTTATTTAATCGTCCTCAGATAGAAATCTTTATATATATTTGAAGAATACCTAGCTTTTGATACAGAGTGCAGGGTTGTGAATTTTGCTATGGGTTCAGATTTGAGTGCAGGTTTCAGTAGTGATTCTAGCCTGTGCTTTAAGTTTTGAGGAAGCAGTTGTGTTGATTTGTATTGCAAGTGCTGCAATTTAGAGACTGCAGCACAGCTGTTGAGGCACACTCATAGCATGATTTCAAGGTGCAAGTTGATGGTTGCAGTTTATGGTTGCAGGGACCATGTTGCAGTACTCGAGTGTAATTCATTTTCAAAGTAGTCAAATATTTTGGAGGTTACAATTCAGCCATGGGTGCAGATGTCTCAAACTAAAGTGACATGCAGTTTTTCTTCTCAAAGTGACTACAAAGCAGTGCTATTTTGATTCAAACATATGATAGGTAAATTATATTGCAATCTCTGGTTGCATCTTTTGTGCAGGGTACTTTACAAAAGACCTCCATATTATGCCATGCAAACCCGACAAGCCTCAACCTTTTTAAAATAAGTTAATAATAATAAAATAATTTAAGGAATCATTCCAGATTCTCTGGGCTGCCAAGTTCTTGACCTGCTTTTACAAAACATATTTTTGCCGCTAGTGGACTTATCTTTTTATTCATGTGAAAATACACTTGTAAACTAAAACTCAAAGCGCATAAGTAAATGTCTACCATAAAATAGATCCGTCATCATTTGTCTGAAGTGTGTTTTATTTAAATTGTGTATTTCTTTCCTGCTCCTCTTTCATGCTAGAAATCTGTGAGCACTCTTACCTCAGCATTGATCCCCGTCGCTTGGACGGTGCTCTTCTGTGCGTTTGTCAGAGCTCTGTCGCTAGGACTTGGCAGTGTTCCTCAGCCAATCACAGCAGATGGAACATTCTGTGTTGATGCTACTGTTTAGCTGTCACAGACATAACCCATTCCTTAGCCCACAGTCAAATGATATATCGAACCTAAACCTCCCTTTACAGAAAGATAATTTGGATGTCATTATTTAAACTTTGAGGTAAAACTATAATGAAAGGAATAATCAAGACCATTAAAATACAAAGTGCTTAAAATGAGTAATTTGTCAACCTCTGGTATGTGTTTCATCAGGGCACTGAAATTCTGTGGCAGGGAGGGGCCAAATTATCTGGCATGGTTGGCTAAATTATGTGGCAAGAAGATACAAATTATGTGGCATAGTATGGCACATTGTAAGGCAGTTTTATTTTGACTTTTGTAATATTTAATACATTTTAACAGTGTCTTACAGAAGTTTTCATCTCAGAACTACCAATTTAATACTGAGAATCAGCAGTTACCAACTGAATGGTGACCAGTCTTTGCAACTTGCATTTCAATGCGCAGATGCACGCGTTTCCACACTAATATTTTTTGTTAAAATCTGCAAACATGCAGCAGATAAAGGATTATGTACAAATGCTACGAATCCATAACTATGCAGAAGATGCTGGAGCTTCTGACTCACATAATTCAAATGGCCTTGGTTTGAATAGGGCTGTACACTTTTCATCTCACAAATGAGATTACATGTGTATGCATTAGATTACAGATATTAGTATCCGATTCCTACCACATCCTTCAGTATTTCACATCTTATTCTGCAGCAATAGAGGATGAGGTTACCACTATAACAATAATCATAAGGTTATTTATGTAAACCTTTATAGAAAGGCATACCTTGAGGGCAAAATCTCGTTTAAGAACAGATTGCCCTAGTGTAGTAAAATATCAATCAATCAATCAATCAGTGACACTTATAAAGCGCGCTACATACCCGTAGGGTCTCAAGGCGCTGGGGGGGGGGGGGGGGGGGCGCTACTGCTCGAACAGCCAGGTCTTCAGCTTCTTCCTGAAGGAGAGGTGGTCTTGGGTCAGGCGCAGGTCGGTCGGGAGGGAGTTCCAGGTCTTGGCGGCCAGGTAGGAGAAGGACCTTCCTCCTGTAGTCGCTCTTCGGATGCGGGGGACGGCGGCGAGGGCGTGGTTGGCTGATCGGAGGTGGCGTTTGGGAGCGTAGAAGTTGACTCGGCTGTTGAGGTAGCTCGGGCCTTGGTCGTGTAGGGCTTTGTGTGCGTGGGTGAGGAGGCGGAAGGTGATTCTTTTGTTGACGGGGAGCCAGTGAAGGTCTCTCAGATGTCCGGAGATGTGGCTGGTTCGTGGGATGTCGAGGATGAGTCTGGCTGAGGCGTTCTGGATCCGCTGGAGTCTCTTCTGGAGCTTGGCGGTGGTACCGGCGTAGAGGGCGTTGCCGTAGTCCAGTCGGCTGGTGACGAGGGCCTGGGTGACGGTCTTCCTGGTCTCGGTGGGGATCCACCAGAAGATCTTCCGTAGCATGCGTAGGATGTTGAAGCACGCCGAGGAGACGTTGTTGACTTGCCTGGTCATGGAGAGGGAGGAGTCCAGGATGAAGCCCAGGTTGCGTGCATGGTCTGTCGGTTTGGGTGCGGTGCCCAGGGCGGGAGGCCACCAGGAGTCGTCCCAGGCGGAGGGTGAGGAGCCCAGGATGAGGACCTCCGTCTTGTCCGAGTTCAGTTTCAGGCGGCTGGTCGTCATCCACTCGGCTACCTCTTTCATCCCTTCGTGCAGGTTGACTCTGGCGGCGGCGGGGTTGTTGGTCAGGGAGAGGATCAGCTGGGTGTCGTCGGCGTAGGAGATTATGCTGAGGTTGTGTTTGCGTACGATGGCCGCGAGGGGGCTCATGTAGACGTTGAAGAGGGTGGGGCTCAGAGATGATCCTTGGGGGACGCCGCAGATGACTTCGGAGGCCTCTGACTTGTACGGTGGTAGGCGGACTCTCTGTGTTCTTCCGTCGAGGAAGGAGATGATCCATTCCAGCGCCTTGTCCTGGATTCCGATGTTGCTGAGGCACCGTACTAGGGTGCGGTGGCAGACCGTGTCGAATGCCGCGGAGAGGTCTAGGAGGATGAGGGCCGCTGTTTCTCCATTGTCCATCAGGGCTCGGATGTCATCGGTGGCGGCGATGAGGGCGGTCTCGGTGCTGTGGTTGGCTCGGAAGCCGGACTGTGAGGGGTCGAGGGATCCGTTCGTCTCGAGGAAGGCGGCCATCAGCTTGTTGACGGTCTTCTCGATGACTTTGGCTGGAAACGGGAGGAGCGAGATGGGGCAGTAATTCTTGAGGTCGGTGGGGTCCACTGTTGGTTTCTTGAGTAGAGCGCTGAGTTCGGCGTGTTTCCAGCTCTCAGGGAAGATGGTGGTGTCGAAGGATGTGTTGATGATGTCTCGCAGGTGGGGTGTATAAGGGCCAGAGAGCCCTAATCTGCAGGCAGATTCTGATGTAAAGAAAAAGGGCACAAAGTCAGATTCTAATATAAAGTCAGAGATCTCTAACATCAAGCTGATCCTAAAATGAAGGACAGAAAACCCCAATCTGTGGGGAATATTGGGGTTTCCTGGAAACACCTAACCTTAGGTCAGACACTCATGCCAGATGCATAGAGTCATCACCTAGGAGCAGAGTGTATATAACATAAATGGTAGTGAGAGCTATAACCTGAGAAAGAACCTGAAATAATAGGGAGAGGACCAGAACCAAGGACTGCAGGTGCCACAGGGAGATTAGAATAGATCACGATACGTGAGTCAGATAACTCTAACCTGGAAGCTGATCTTAATATATAGGCCACCAAACCTGAAGGCGGAACCTAGAATAATGGAAAGAAACCTCTAAAACACAGTGAGATCCTGATGTGACATGAATAGGGGCTTAATCTGGGAAGAGATCTCTTAACAGGGAACCTATATGGGCAGATCTTAAAATGAAAGACAGCGTTTACCTTTTTGTAGGGTAGAGAAAGTAGGTGCTGGTTTCTGATGTAAGGGGCAGGAAACCATAGAAAGAGATAGTGCTTGATATAAGAGGCAGAAGTATTTTACCTTTGAATACATCCTTTACTGTGTGCAGAGAGTTCTAAGCTTGGGAAAGACACTTTTTTAAGAATTAGAGGTCCTTCCCTGAGGATAATGTGCACCCTTATCAACATTTTCCTAATGGAAAGAGGGGCTGGCCTATGAGGCAGATATGATGACCAAGGAGAGAGTTAAGAAGTACAAAATAAAAAATGTATATTTCTGATGGATACTTCTAAGTGTAGATTCCTCCCTTTTGAAAGCACCAGACTGCATCCAGAAATGTTTTCAGCAGTGCTCCTGCAGGCTGCTATGTGGAACCGTGTGGCTCTGTGCTGGCTTTGCCCTTCCCCGGAAGTAAGGGAGTAGTGCCTCATAAGCGCTATATACAAGCTCACCCCCTGTTCAATACACTAACCCATGCCCTCGTCATTCACCCACTCATTTACTTTTCACTATAAGCTTACTGTTCACTTGTCTGCTCCCATTTCTTATTCCTTGCTCGTCCACTCATGTATTGACATACTCGCAAGTTTCTCTGCTTACTAACATAAACTCCATCTCTTAATCTTCAATAAATACTCACTCGCTCATTTCTCCTTACTCACTCCTTTAACATGCACACATTGCACCAGAGTTGTCAATTAGCTCCACATCACCATTCTTTTCTGGCAAGTCCTTCCTTTTTAGCTAACAGGAGTTTGGATTCTACTACCTTTGCTGTTGCTTTCCCAAATTATGATATATATAGGACAAGAACTATATATCAAAATGGTATTGTATAGAACAACTCAAGTGTCGTTAGGTAACTGATAACATTGCGCTTATTGGTAATTCTGCCCCTCACATATCCATTAGCTCACTCCACAGTGACAATCTATACTTATCCTTACTTAATACTCAAAGCCTCATGAATCAGTCCTTAGTCACTCAAAAGTCACAGATAATGTATTTGCTCTTCACACATACAGCACACACCTCTGTCTCACTTATTTCTTCCATATAATATCCTCTTTTGCTAACTTCTTACTCATTCACAGCTATTCCCACTCATACTTGTAGGAAAGTAGGATCTGGGTTTATGCTTACCCCCACTTTTCGCTTGGTGTTATGCTGTTTCTGACAAGTCTAACTGGGACCTGCTAATCAAGACCCCAGTCTCTGTGCTTTTTCCCCTGAATTGGATATGGTGAGGACTTGGATACATCCCAGATTGGCTACTGGTGTACACTTGTAAGTCCCAAATATATGGCACTGAGGTACCCAAGGAATAGGCACACTAGTGGCCTCCCATGGGCTGAAGCATGTATTATGCCACTCATGAGAGAACACTCAAAGTGTGACTGTAGACCTGCCATTGCAGCCTGTGTTTCTCTATATCTGAGGTCACTGCACGTGAAACCTATAAGTCACCCCCTTAGGCAGGCCTTTCAATCCCGAAGGCAGGGTGCTTGGTTCTAAGTGTGAGGGTACCCCTGCATGAGCAGGACACCCCTACAACCTTTTGAGTCCATTCACCCGGGTTGTAAGTGCATCAGCCATTATGATATATACAATGGCCATGCGTCATTACACGATGACCATCTCTAAATTAGCCACAACAAACCATGCTGTGTTTGGTATCAAACATGTTGGAATCATACCCCCACACTGTTTGTGTGAGAGATATGACTCCATGTACTGTGAATCTCCTCCGGGTGGCCCTCAGTGCTCCCTGTACCAGTCTTTCAGAACCGGACAGCATGCTAGGGCTGCTGCCGACCAGAGACATGTTTCTGCCCTCATGCTGTTGAGCCAAGCTCAAGCAGGGGAAGGCAGAACAATAGATATCTTGTCACAGGGAGGTGTGACCTCCTCCCAGACAGGGCTTAGTATATTGGGGCAGGGTAGGGGCGCTTGCCAGTGCCACTAAGACTATGTGAAGGGCACACTTGGTGCCCTCTTTGCATAGTCCACTTCAAACCAGTTCAGGAGCCGTTGGTTGCCACTCTGGCGCGAAACCGGACAAAGGATATGGGAGTATCCTCTCCATTGTGCAGCCACTCCTCTGGGAGGGACCCCGGAATCGTCCCAACCCTTTCCTTAGGGTACGTAAGGGCTTACCTATGGCTGGGTCCCTAGATTCATTGTGGGACAAGATTCAGATCAGACACCACTTCATCTTTAACCGTCTGGGCACTCTGTACTTTGATGGACGTTTGCTCTGGACATCGAGACTGCAGCTGGGAAGACTTCTGCTGCTCCTGGTCTCGTTGTCCTGCTCATCCACTGTAACGTCTGTGCCTGTGCTCCATACAGGAACCTTCCAAGGCCTGTGGACATCCAAGACACCTGAAGGATTATCCATTGAAGTGAAAGAGTCACTTCCCTGCATCTGCAAGCACCACAACTAATCTAACCGGTCTGCTGCTCCTGGGCTCCCATGGACTCCAGAAGGCTCAGCAACACAGGTGGTGGTTCTACAACTCCCTTGAGGCCTGCCCTGTCTTCTCCACGAGTTTGAGGCCAGTATCCCTCGTCGGAACTGCAGGAACCAAACCCCTGTGCACCGGGTTGACTTGTCGTTGCAAAGGCTTGTTAGCTCTCTTCCTCAGAGATCTTCAGGCTCCAAGTAGTCATCAACCACAAGCATCAGCTGTGACTTAGATCTTTGTCCTCACCACATCTCTTGCACCGTTGGCCTGCATCTTTGGTGAGCTGCTTGAGGTCCTCTTACGACTCCAGTACCTCCCAACCTGCGGGTCCTCTTGAGGGTCTTCTTTGATTCCAGTGGGCTCCCCTGTTTGCCTGGGCCTACTCTGACTTTTCATCTTGTGGCAAGTCACTTGGACCTTGCTGGTCCCTACACTGTACCTTTTTTCCCTTGGCTGGAAGGAATGAAGAGATTAGCATGGATATTGGCCAATAGCAGACTTTTTGCTGTTTCTTTGAGGCATGAGTCATCGATGTAGGATCCGACCAAAAAGATCCAAGGCTCAGTTTTTCATACCAGGATTGAACATGCCTAAACCATGGGAAAGTTAGACATGTATTGGATTGACAGCTGTTCCTTTAATGTGTTATGGTCTAGCTTAAGCTCCTCTGCAGTCCAGATCCTTACCCAGTACATAAGGAGCCTGGGTTGGCAATATCTCCCACCTGTTTGGGAGCCACGTCAAGAAACATAGGTATTAAGAGATTATTCTTGGGGAGATGAAGGAGCATTCACAGGAATTTATTTTCATAAGAGTAAGAGAGTCTGTATTCATGTGGCCTCAATGTTTGGTGCCATATAAGGCAGCTGAATAGACTTTTAGTCTGTATAACTCCATTGCCGGGAGTAGGGCCCTTGACTTTGTCCCATGATATGTTTTTTTTTTAAGATAATTGATGCCTGATGTTGGAGCACCGCCCTTCTCTTCTGGATGTGAGAAGACCATGACACCCTACTATCTAGCATAATGCTCAAATATTTGAATCTAAAAACCTGCCTTACCTAAGACTATGGTGTTTTTAAATGATCTGTTCGGTCTGACTACCATAAATGGTTTTTTTGAAATGTTAATCTCAAGAGCCATAGCCACACAGGAAGAATTAAAATTGTCTGAAAATTGCTGTTATCCCATAGGTGTGTGTAAGATTAGGAGAGTGTCGTCGGTGAAAAGTAAAGCAGGCATGCTATCCTCTTCAAACTTGGGGGTGTCTATATTTCCTTTTTGGAGGGCCTCAATATCATCATTGACGAATAAGGAAAAGAGGGTGGAGGACAGCACACACCATTGTCTAACCCATCTGCGTATTGGGATCTGGTCTGTTAGGTATCCCAGAGGACCCCATCGCACTTGGGCATAATTATCTTGATGAAGTTTTACTAGTTGACCAAGCAGGGCATCCAGATACCTCGAGGGTTTTTAGTGACACCCATAGGAGCTCCTGGGGGACTTAGTCAAAGGCTGCTTTGAGGTCAACAAAGGCTATGTACAAATGGCCTTCTTTGAGCCTTTCATACTTCTAAATTATAAGGAGCAGAATCAGTACTTGGTCTGTCGTGCTGACTTTAGGTCTGAATCCAGCTTGTTAGGGGGTTAGGATATCTGCACCCTCAATCCACTCATTTAATTTGTTTAGCAACTGTCTCACTTAAACCTTTTGGAGAATGTCAAAAAGGCTTATTGGCCTATAATTAGCAGGACTACACCGATCCCCCTTTTTGTAAATGAGACTAATCTTCGCCCCTTCCATGTATCTTGGATTGGAGCCCCTGCAGCTATTGCATTGCTCAGGCAGTTAACATAAGAGGCGCAGACTAACATGGGATTTTGTCTGCTCCTGGGGCCTTGCCCAATTTAATTGCACTGATAGCTATCATGGTTTCTTCTAGTGTGAAGTGAAGGTCTAAAGGAGGCAAGTTGATGCGAAAAGGTCGATTGCGGCATGATTGTATAACTTAGTGAAGTGATCTACCTAAGCCTCAGGATTCAGGTGACAGTCTACTTGTAATTTGGAACTCCTGCTCCCATGGGCAACTTTTTTCCAAAATGACAATTAACGCTAGGCCTTGCAGCCATTACCAGATCGCTTCAGCTGGCATCCACTCCACTTGGCCCTTGCACTTCTTACTCTCTTCTTGTATAAGTCCCTGGCTATGCGGACCTCAGGTAGATTTTTAAGAGCATTCCCCAGTATTTGTTTTGCCAATCTACAATACTTTGAGTATCATAGATTACTATCTACATTACGCGCCCTGGTAGGGGGCTTCTTTTTTTGGTGGTTGGGTCAAGATCGGTATTAAAGATGCTACCAGCTTTGTGTGTATATAAGTGATAAAAATCCTTGGATTTTCCAGGCTATTTAGGTGAGACAGAACACTCACAAATATGTCATATATCTCTGTCATGGTCTCTGCATTCCCCACAATTGAGAGCAACCTGGTGGACCTATGGTTGTTTCCCATTATTGGCATTATTTGTAGTGCTGTAGGGGTGGGTAGTTGGAGCTACAACCCAGGATGTTTAGGTGTAAGGGGTAGTGGCTACTCTCCTCTCTTATCCACTTCAGAGTCCGCCAATCTTTCCCACATGACAACCCTGGTCATGATGCAATCAATTTTTGATCTTATAGAACCTTTCTTAAATGCAAATGCCCCAGCTTGTCAGATACAGATCTCCATTACATGCCCTCAGCCCATTTAGTGTAATGAAGTGGACAACCTGCATGGCAACCACTGAGCTTAAGATATAGCATCTTGAGCTGAGGGAAGGGAAGGGATACCCCACCACTAAATCACAGCCATATATGGTTTCAAAGTCTATATTAAAATCTGTACCTATAATGACCATATCCTTGGAGTTGATCTGTCTAACAGAATGTTGCAAGATGTTTACAGTAGACAATTCCACACTTCTGCTTCTGGGTCTACAGTAGACAATAAACAAATACCTACAAGTCTTCACTGGGGAATACATTTTTAGCCCCAAAATATCTGACTAGTCAATGTTTTGATTCGTCGGTTTAAATCAATTTGACCCAAGTCCAATGGCCCCCTGATGCCCTGCCTCGAACTGATGTCAGTGCTTTGACATGATATGTGGTGTAGCCAGATTTAAACTGGGGTTCAATTGCCCACATCTCTTGGAGCTTACATACATTGAATTGGTCTATATATTCTCTACAGTCTGGTGCGGCTCTTTGGACTTAATACTAGCAACGTTCCACAAGAGAATTCTGATTGTCCCTGCTGAGTTGGAGCTTTGGCTAGGGTGAGGAGAATTAGAGAACAGAGATGCCAGTCTATGGGATACACTTATTGGAGAGGACAGAGGTGCAAAATCGTTGTGTGTGCCCTTTGTTGGTGTCAAATTGGCAGTAGTTGTTATGGCATTAACAGGGTCAGAATCAGAATCAGGAACAAGATGCATCTATAGCGCAAATCATGGAGGAAGGGGAATCCACTGGAAGGAAATGAGCCCCCTTTGATGGTACTAGATTTAATGTACTTGCGAATCCAGGTTATTCTGGTAGTTCCCCCCTCTAGGGGATGTGTTGATGCCCCGAGTAACATTTTCACACATTGTCAATCTTGGGCATTCAAAAGTGAAAGGGGTTCAAAAGTGTTTTTTGTGACTATTTTGAAAATGAGTTGGCCATGGTTGCTGATGGGTGTATCCCAATTAGAGGTGAGCGCAGCAACTGGTCTTTCGAAATACATTTCTGGAAGCATTTTAATTTGGTCTAGAGGAGAAGTCATTGAGCTAAATCGCAGTAGAAGCAATTCTACCAATAACGGAGGCTTGAAGTTAACTAATACTCTGTCCCCAGAACAGTCATTCGGATGTTTGTCTAAACAAGGGACTCTTCCTACACATTTGCACACCAGGGGGTATCCCAGAAACATTCTGGAGGACAATCAGGTAGGGCGTGCACTTTGGGGACAATGGGGGTGGGGGTCAAACATTCGTCCCCGATCAAAGATCTGGGTTTAATCCATATTTTATGTTTTGCTCACCACTCCATACCAGTTGGTACCCAGCCATTTGCAAATCAGTCTTTACCCTGTCTCCCATGGAATAATCCAACCCAAATTGCCAGGCCACGCCCTCCCTGGACCAGAAACTAGCATCCTGGGACCAGTTCCCTGGTATCACCCCACATCAGCCAGGCTAGTTTGAATCCAGTGGCATAGTGAGCCTGGGACCCACTCCTGGGCATACCTTTTGCACTTAGAGTGACTATAGCAACACAGAAAGATGATGGACAGAATGTGAACATTGTCAAACATTCACCATGGCTGGGTACAGACTGGGATGATGTGGTGAGCAAAAAACAATGGATTCAACCCAGACATGTGACTGGGGTGAATGTTTGCATTGTTAAACATTCCGCCCATTATCTTTTCGTTTTGCTCTTCCTAAATGGCCATTTGTGCTGGACATGCCTTTTCTTTCCACCCACTGCATTTTTGTTACTCCAGGCTCGTCCCTCTGGATTACCCACTAAGCCTGCTGCGCCCTCTCAAGTTTTACATTCAAGCAGACAGGGCGTTTACAATAAAGGGAAAGGGTTGGGCCTTACTTGCTCAGCTTGATGTAACAGCACAATAGTGGGGGGAGATGTAATTTCTACCGCAGGGGGAGGAGGACTCCTAAGGGCCTCTATTTTGATGTCCAGAGCATCGAGGCGAGCTACTAAGGGAACAAGCTCTGCCCTTAGAATAATCTATTAATCTGTTTGTACAGCTTACAACTAGCATGGACATGTACTGGGATGGGGGTTCTTGAGGACCCTCGTTTTTCGCGGTCAGGAGGGACTGAGGATGCAGGTCGCACTGCAAAGCTTTATCTGGTAAGCAACTTGATTTGTTAGAGGAAGCGGGGTTTGTGGCCTTAGCTCCCTTGCTTGTTTGTTTTGGGCTTGTTACCCTTTTGGATTTGCGGGGGGCAAGGAAGTGGTATGGTCAGGGGAATGGTTGTCATTCTCCACACTGGTGGCTTCCACCAAGGCCAGGGATTGTGGTTTCGATGTGGAACTGGGAATTAGACCCTGGAATGGGGTGGCAGGTAGGTCAAGATCTGTATGAGCCTCTGTTGAGAGGCTGGAAGGTCTGTAGGGGTTGTGAGGCCAGAGTTGGAGAGCCTAGATTTAACAACATTCTCCTTTCTGAGAGGGTGATCTTGGTGCTCACTACCCCTTTTTCCCTTTCGAGCATACGATCTATGGAATTAGGGTAGTGGTAAAGGTGTGAGTCAGGGTCCCCTCTGCTGGCTTTTACTCCCGATGATATATACTACTCAGGCCTCTAGCAGGAATTTGGTTGAGTTAGGTTGGGTTCCTCTGTAAAGGTGGTGCCAAGTACAGTGGCCTAGCACATCTTCTTTCAGACTATGATGAAGTACGAAAGACCCAGTCTCTTCTGAGTTGCTGTGGGCTTAAGAATGTATGATCCTGAGCTCTTCATGGGTTGGTTGCTAAGCGAAGTAGTCCCACCCCAGCCTTAGCAAAGTTTCACTATACAATATAAATGACCTGACAATCATTGTCATGGTTGGTAGGCTGTCCTGGGGTGACTAAGTGAGAGAGAGGGAGAGAAGGTGTGAATGAGAGTGAGAAAGAATAACGAGAGAGAGAGAAAGAGAGAGAGAGAGAGATTACCAGGGAACATGATATATATATATACATATATATGTATATATTTATAAATATATATACTATTAGAGAGAGAAGAAAAGGTAGGAGAGATAGATATCCTGACCGGTTCAGGTGAGATGAAAATCAGGTGAAATTTCACCTTAGGCAAAACACGCCTTTTCTGAAGGACCCATCTGAGTTGCATGTTTTGGGGATTTCGATGAATTTCCATCTCTAAAAAAGAAAGCAAGTCAGCCCTTTGGATTCATTATAAACATTAAGTTCCAGCATTTCCATGTTTATTTCTTTACCAAAGCATATCATTTCTAATCAAAGTGCAGCTGTGTTTTCCCTCCTCCTCTAGCTTGAGTGTCTCCGGTTGATGACCATTACCTTCACTGTGTTTCCCGGGGAGTAGGGCTACACCGAAGCCCTACACCTAAGGCTACAGCAAAGCCCTACACTAAGGCTACACCTGCAGGCATTGGTGGCATGAAAACACTATTCTTCGTGCTTTCCTTCCCTTTTGCTTGAAACAGACTTTAGGGCACACTAAATGATAGACTGCTCATGCCACATTTGTTCTTAATTATCTATAGTGCCAATGATCTTTGGCAATAGCTTGCATTAAAGTACTGTTTTACTTAAGTCAAATCAACAACTTTGCCTATTTGTTGGTGTTTTGATGGTAAATCATAAGATGTGTCCTTACCAACTGAGCTACCCTCCTCACACATTACTTTAGTATATCTGATGTCGTAGTTTTGACTATTATTTCACTTCTTATACCTGCTCTCAAAGTTATGATACAGTGCATCATATTCTGTCATGTAGGTGAGTTAGATGAGCCTCCTTTACTGTAACATTAACAGGCTGACTGTCAAGATCACATTCGCCTTTAGGCTTCCCTCAAAGTTTGTGGGACCCTCCATGGGAACTTCCTCGTCCTCATCATGGTGGCTCGAGCTGTTGTGCATTTCTGTGATCCTCCCTTCAGCACACAATCTCCAGATTAGAACAAGGCCTGCTAGATTTGCACTTCTGTCCTAGGGGGAAGTGGTTTCTGGCTGGGTCAATCCAATGGACAACCAATGTTTCCGACCTGAAATTGCTTCTTCTTTAATGTATATCAATTGGCAAAATACATTCCCCCTAATTTGTTTCGAAAATATCTACTTTTAAAATGTTGACATGTCTGAATGAGGCTGAACCGAATATATGATGTTACAACGCAAACAGTTACAACGCATGCCTTTACAACCTGGCTTTTACATCGCAGCATCCATTACAACGCATGATTTTACAACGCATGCCCTCACAACGCATTTTTAGAAACTAAATTTACAACGCATTCCATTACAACGCATACCATTACAACGCATGACATTACAACGCACAATACTTTTAGGGCAGGAGTAGTGTAAGTGTTAGATAGCGTAGGGGTAAAAATTACTATTCCCACTCCAGTGAGTGCACTAGTAGGGTAAGTGTCGGATAGTGTAGGGGTAAACATTTCTATTCCCACTCCAGTGAGTGCAACCGTAGGGTAAGTATTGGATAGTGTAGGGATAAGAATACTATCCCCATGAACCCCAAAACCCATACCCACCCTAAAACTAAAAAATCCCCATTACTTACCTTATAATGCGTTGCAATGGCATGCGTTGTATTGATATTCATTTTAATGGCATGCGTTGTAGTGACATGCGTTGTAATGGCATGCGTTGTAATGGTATGTTATGTAAGGGCAGCTGTGTTGTAATGACTGCGTTGTGAAGGTAGTGCGTTGTAATGACTGCTATGTAAAGGTTGTTTCCCGGCTGGACTAGTTAAAGACTGTAGAAGTATTTTGCTTGTTAGGAGGGCCCAGTTATTGCCAAAAATTAATATGCAGTTTATCCAGCAGTCTGGCTGAAAGAGGGCACATACTTTGAGTGGTATCTCTATCAGCTGAGTTGAACATTTGTCCTCTTCTGCCACCAGGGCAGAGGCTGGCTGGGACATTCTGAGAGAAGAATGCCCTATGTCAGTATTCTGTGCCAACATTCTAAAGCTTCCCTGCCCAGCCCCCACTTCAAGCACCCTTCTCAGAGAGGAACATGAAAAGTGACAGAAGCTTTAGATACAGAGATCGGTTCTGGCTCATGTCACTCTTGCTTTGGCCAAATGATTGAACTTTACAACCACCTTACCCAACACTCTCCATGTTATCCCTGTCCCTCACTTCACTCACTTCATATTCATTACATACACCTGGTATTGTTCCCATCTCTATTCATTCCTAAATTGTTTACTATCCACACCCCCTTGTTGCATTCATTTGCCTTGCTCATTTATTTCCTATGCTGGTTCTCTGTGAGAGAAAGAGAGTGGCCTCAGTGAGATTTCCCTCAGCGCGGCGGCCATCTTAGACTGCCTCTGACTGCATTAAGTCTCAGTTCACACAAAATGGAGGTTATTCTTTAGTGCACCCATATACAAATTCACAAACAGTTGTGAGCTTCAATTCTTTAATTTTAGGCTAAAGAATCATAAACAAAGGATAGTGTTTTCAGTGAAAACACACTTTTATCTTTCACAAATGATAGCACAGCTGATTCACATTTCCCTCACTAAACATTTGCTTTTTTAACAATATGTTTGTTGCCATCAAATACATAACATGATTTTCATAAAAACATACATTTTCATTCATATTCTTTTAGGTATTGCTGTGGCATCACACCTTTTATCCTCAGCATAGCAGGCAGTTTATGTGGTTCTCACACAGGCAAAAAACAAAATGTATAGTTGTAAACATGCTTTTCATTTACAAATCCAGTCAGAAAAAATGTGTTCCTTTGGTTTTATTAGATACACTTTATTGGACTGTGGTTCTCTCACTGTACTGAACTGTTGCATTGATCACCTGGCCAGCTTTGTTTTACTTGGCCTTTCCTATTTAATAAATGACTTCATACAACATACAGCTATTGTTTGCCTACCCTGTATTGAGACAATGGGAGTCCACTTTTGGCTTTATTATGGTGTAGGGGAGTAGGGTAAAAGGCTTTTGTGACAATAGGTGCCCACCTATAAATCTGAACATTTAAACTCTCTTCAATGAGCATACATGCCAGCATACCTGATTCAAGCTTGAGACTACCAATGTTTAAGCCAAAATGTTTTTTTCTGTTTCTGACCTGAAATTTGTTCTTCTTTAATGTATTTTAATTGGCAAAATACATTCCCCTTAATTTGTTTTCAAAAGATCTACTTTTAAAATGTTGACATGTCTGAATGAGGCTGAACTGAATATATGATGTTACAACGCTAACAATTACAACGCATGCCTTTACAAAACGGTTTTTATATCGCAGCATCCATTACAGCGCATGATTTTACAACGCATGCCAGCACAACACATTTTTAGAAACTACATTTACAACGCATTCCATTACAACTCATGCCATTACAACGCATGCCATTACAACGTGCAATACTTTTAGGGCAAGAGTATTGTAAGTGTTGGATAGTGCAAGGCTAAAAATTACTATTCCCACTCCAGTGAGTGCAACAGTAGGGTAAGTGTTGGATAGTGTAGGGGTAAACATTTCTATTCCCACTCCAGTGAGTGCAACAGTAGGGTAAGTGTTGGATAGTGTAGGGGTAAAAAATTCTATTCCAACTCCAGTGAGTGCAACAGTAGGGTAAGTTGGATAGTTTTGGATAGTATAGGGATAAAAATACTATGCCCATGTACCCCAGAACCCATACCCTCCCTAAAAGTAAAAAATCTCCATTACTTACCTTATAATGCATTCTAATGGCATGTGTTGTAATGATATTCATTGTAATGGCATGCGTTGTAGTGACATGTGTTGTAATGGCATGCGTTGTAATGGTATGTGATGTAAGGGCAGCTGCATTGTAATGACTGTGTTGTGAATGTAGTGCGTTGTAATGACTGCTATGTAAAGGTTGTTTCCCGGCTGAACTAGTTGAAGACTGTAAATTTCTGAGCTGAAATTGCTTCTTCTTAAATGTATTTCAATTGGCAAAATACATTCTCCCTAATTCACTTTCAAAACATCTACTTTTAAAATGTAGACATGTCTGAATGAGGCTAAACTGAATATATGATGTTACAACGCAAACAATTACAACGGATGCCTTTACAGCGCGGTTTTTTACATTGCAGTATCCATTACAATGCATGATTTTACAACGCATGCCATCACAACGCATTTTTAGTAACTACATTTACAACGCATTCCATTACAACGCATACCTTTACAATGCATGCCATTACAACGCGCAATACTTTTAGGGCAAGAGTATTGTAAGTATTGGATAGTGTAGGGGTAAAAATTACTATTCCCACTCAAGTGAGTGCAACAGTAGGGTAAGTGTTGGATAGTGTAGCGGTAAACATTTCTATTCCCACTCCAGTGAGTGCAACAGTAGGGTAAGTGTTGGATAGTGTAGGGATAAAAATACTATCCCCATGTACCCCAGAACCCATACCCACCCTAAAACAAGAAAATCTCCTTTACTTACCTTATAATGCGTTGTAATGGCATGCGTTGTAATGATATTCATTGTAATGGCATGCGTTGTAGTGACATGCGTTGTAATGGCATGCGTTGTAATGGTATGTGATGTAAGGGCAGCTGCGTTGTAATGACTGCGTTGTGTAGGTAGTGCAATGTAATGACTGCTATGTAAAGGTTGTTTCCCGGCTGGACTAGTTAAAGACTGTAGAAGTATTTTGCTTGTTAGGAGGCCCCAGTTATTGCCAAAATGTAATATGCAGTTTATCCAGCAGTCTGGCTGAAAGAGGGCACACACTTTGAGTGGTATCTCTATCAGCTGAGTTGAACTTTTGACCTCTTCTGCCACCAGGGCAGAGGCTGGCTGGGACATTCTGAGAGAAGAATGCCTTGTGTCAGTATTCTGTGCCAACATTCTAAAGCTTCCCTGCCCAGCCCCCACTTCAAGCACCCTTCTCAGAGAGGAACATGAAAAGTGACAGAAGCTTTAGATACAGAGATCGGTTCTGGCTCATGTCACTCTTGCTTTGGCCAAATGATTGAACCTTACAACCACCTTTCCCAACACTCTCCAGGTTATCCCTGTCCCTCACTTCACTCACTTCATATTCATTACATACACCCGGTATTGTTCCCTTTTCTATTTATTCCTAAATTGTTTACTATCCACAAACCCCTTGTTGCATTCATTTGCCTTGCACATTTATTTCCTATGCTGGTTCTCTGTGAGAGAAAGAGAGTGGCCTCAGTGAGATTTCCCTCAACACGGCGGCCATCTTGGACTGCCTCTGACTGCATTAAGTATCAGTTCACACAAAATAGAGGTTGTTCTCCAGTGCACCCATATCCAAATTTACAAACAGTTGTGAGCTTCAATTCTTTAATTTTATGCTAAAGAATCGTAAACAAAGAATAGTGTTATCAGTGAAAACACACTTTTATCTTTTACAAATGATAGCACAGCTGATTCACATTTCCCTCACTAAACATTTGCTTTTTTAACAATATGTTTGTTGCCATCAAATACATAACATGATTTTCATAAAAACATTAATTTTCATTCATATTCTTTTAGGTATTGCTGTGGCATCACACCTTTTATCCTCAGCATAGCAGTTTTTGTGGTTCTCACACAGGCAAAAAACTAAATGTATAGTTGTAAACATGCTTTTCATTTACAAATCCAGTCAGAAAAAATGTGTTCCTTTGGTTATATAAGATACACTTTATTGGACTGTGGTTCTCTCACTGTACTGAACTGTTGCATTGATCACCTGGCCAGCTTTGTTTTACTTTGCCTTTCCTATTTAATAAATGACTTCATACAACATACAGCTATTGTTTGCCTACCCTGTATTGAAACAATGGGAGTCCACTTTTGGCTTTATTATGGTTCAGGGGAGTAGGGTAAAAGGCTTCTGTGACAATAGGTGCCCACCTATAAATGTGAACACTTAAACTCTCTTCAATGAGCATACATGCCAGCATACCTGATTCAAGCTTGAGACTACCAATGTTTTAGCCAAAATGTTTTTTTCTGTTTCTGACCTGAAATTTCATCTTCTTTAATGTATTTCAATTGGCAAAATACATTCCCCCTAATTTGTTTTCAAAATATCTACTTTTAAAATGTTGACATGTCTGAATGAGGCTGAACTGAATATATGATGTTACAACGCAAACAATTACAACGCATGCCTTTACAACGCGTTTTTTACATCGCAGCATCCATTACAACACATGATTTTACAACGCATGCCATCACAACGCATTTTTAGAAACTACATTTAAAACGCATTCCATTACAACACATGCCTTTACAACGCATTGCCATTACAACACGCAATACTTTTAGGGCAAGAGTAGTGTAAGTGTTGGATAGCGTAGGGCTAAAAATTGTTATTCCCACTCCAGTGAGTGCAACAGTGGGGTAAGTGTTGGATAGTGTAGGGGCAAAAATTTCTATTCCCACTCCAGTGAGTGCAACAGTAGGGTAAGTGTTGGATAGTGTAGGGGTAAAAATGTTGATTCCCACTCCAGTGAGTGTAACAGTAGGGTAAGTTGGATAGTGTTGGATAGTGTAGGGATAAAAATACTATCCCCATGTACCCCAGAACCCATACCCACCCTAAAACTAAAAAATCCCCATTACTTACCTTAAAATGCGTTGTAATGGCATGCGTTGTAATGATATTCATTGTAATGGCATGCGTTGTAGTGACATGCGTTGTAATTGCGTGCATTGTAATGGTAAGACTGCTCGCCAGGCTGAGCGTGGATGGTGTCGGAGGGACCGCATTGGGCTGGATCAGATCTTATCTGAGCGACCGGACTTTCCAGATTTCGTCCTCACACGCACAGTCGGACATTTTTCGGTCACCGCATGGCGTGCCCCAGGGCTCAATTTTAAGCCCACTATTCTTTAACCTTTATCTCCGCCCCCTCGCTGATCTAGCAGAGCGAGTAGGTCTGGAACTCATGACCTATGCGGATGACTCACAGATCATCTTTTCCCTTACTAATTCAGAGTCTTCATCCCCTTCAGTCCTAAAACTTGGTCTCCAGGAGGTCTTCAGCTGGATGTCAGCTAACCAGCTGAAGCTTAATGGGGAGAAGACAGAGATTCTTCTCCTGGGGAAAAACCGTGAGTTATGGTAAGATAGACATTGGCCGCCATCTATGGGTGTTTTCCCTAGTCCGGCTACCCAGGTTAGAAATCTTGGGGTGTGTATCGATGATTCTCTGTCCATGAAGCAGCAGGCCAACAAAGTGGCTGGCACTTGTTTTACCATCATTAAATGGCTGCGGAAGATCATCTGGATGCTTCCTGTGGATACCCAGAAGACCGTAGTCAACGCGCTAATAACATCTAGGCTTGACTACGGTAACATTCTCTACCTGGGCTCCAATTTAGCCGTAGTCAGACGACTTCAATTGGTCCAGAACTCCGCAGCCAGGCTGTTATGTAAGATCCCTAGGACAGCAAGGATTTCGAAGCACCTTAGAGACCTACACTGGTTGAAAGTTGAAAATCGGGTCCGGTTTAAGGCCTTGACCATTATGTTCAAGATCAGGGCAGGAACCGCACCTCGGTACCTGCAGAATCTGGTCAGGCCCCATGTTCCTGTACGGAATCTTCGTTCCTTAAATGGAGCAACTGTCGTGGTTCCTAGATTCAAACTGGCCCGAATGGGAGGTAAATCTTTCTCCCACTTGGGACCAGCTCTTTGGAACTCTCTCCCTTTAGCTTTGCGCAAAGAGGGAAATTTTGCCAGTTTCAAGAAAAAAGTTAAAACTTGGCTGTTTAATAAATGATTGTGTTTACTAGTGGTTTGTTGATCTGTGACAGTACTTTGCTTTTCAGTATCTTTTTCTCGTAGCCATGGCGCCGGGAAACCCTTTGTGGGTATCTGCGCGCACTATAAGTGTAAAAAATAAATAAATAAATAAATAAATGTAATGTAAGGGCAGCTGCGTTGTAATGACTGCGTTGTGAAGGCAGTGCGTTGTAATGACTGCTATGTAAAGGTTGTTACCCGGCTGAACTAGTTAAAGACTGTAGAATTCTGACCTGAAATTGCTTCTTCTTTAATGTATTTCAATTGGCAAAATACATTCCCCCTAATTTGTTTTCAAAATATCTACTTTTAAAATGTTGACATGTCTGAATGAGGCTGAACTGAATATATGATGTTACAACGCAAACAATTACAACGCATGCCTTTACAACACGGTTTTTACATCGCAGCATCCATTGCAATGCATGATTTTACAACGTATGCCATCACAACGCATTTTTAGAAACTACATTTACAACGCATTCCATTACAACGCATACCATTACAACGTATACCATTACAACGTGCATTACTTTTAGGGCAATAGTAGTGTAAGTGCTGGATAGTGTAGGGGTAAAAATTTCTATTCCCACTCCAGTGAGTGCGACAGTAGGGTAAGTGTTGGATAGTGTAGGGATAAAAATTTCTATTACCACTCCAGTGAGTGCAACAGTAGGGTAAGTTGGATAGTGTTGGATAATGTAGGGATAAAAATACTATCACCATGTACCCCAGAACCCATACCCACCCTAAAACTAAAAAATTCCCATTACTTACCTTATAATGCGTTGTAATGGCATGCGTTGTAATGATATTCATTGTAATGGCATACGTTGTAGTGACATGCGTTGTATTGGCATGCGTTGTAATGGTATGTGATGTAAGGGCAGCTGCGTTATAATGACTGCTTTGTGAAGGTAGTGCGTTGTAATGACTGCTATGTGAAGGTTGTTTCCCGGCTAAACTAGTTGAAGACTGTAGATTTCTGACCTGAAATTGCTTCTTCTTTAATGTATTTCAATTGGCAAAATACATTCTCCCTAATTTACTTTCAAAATATCTACTTTTAAAATGTAGACATGTCTGAATGAGGCTAAACTGAATATACTATGTTACAACGCAAACAACAGCGACGGCTCGTGGAGGGAGTTACGGTGGGGCAGGAGGGTGGGGAGGGGGAGGGGCAGGGTGGAGGTTGCTAAAAACTGGCATATGGATAATTGCAGGTAAGTAAACAATTTAATTAATAAAACGAATTTCGTAGCTCGCACTGCATTGCATTTTGCGATGCAAGGCGCACTACGAAATTCGTTTTATTAATTAAATTGTTTACTTACCTGCAATTATCCATATGCCGGTTTTTAGCAACCTCCACCCTGCCCCTCCCCCTCCCCACCCTCCTGCCCCACCGTAACTCCCTCCACGAGCCGTCGCTGGCAAACAATTACAACGGATGCCTTTACAACGCGGTTTTTACATCGCAGTATCCATTACAATGCATGATTTTACAACGCATTCCATTACAACGCATACAATTACAACGCATGCCATTACAACGCGCAATACTTTTAGGGCAAGAGTATTGTAAGTGTTGGATAGCGTAGGGGTAAAAATTACTATTCCCACTCCAGTGAGTGCAACAGTAGGGTAAGTGTTGGATAGTGTAGGGGTAAACATTTCTATTCCCACTCCAGTGAGTGCAACAGTAGGGTAAGTGTTGGATAGGGAAGGGATAAAAATACCCTGCCCATGTACCCCAGAACCCATACCCACCCTAAAACAAAAAAATCCCCATTACTTACCTTATAATGCATTGTAATGGCATGTGTTGTAATGATATTCATTGTAATGGCATGCGTTGTAGTGACATGCGTTGTAATGGCATGCGTTGTAATGGTATGTGATGTAAGGGCAGCTGCGTTATAATGACTGCGTTGTGAAGGTAGTGCGTTGTAATGACTGCTATGTAAAGGTTGTTTCCCGGCTGAACTAGTTGAAGACTGTAGAATTCTGACCTGAAATTGCTTCTTCTTTAATGTATTTCAATTGGCAAAATACATTCCCCCTAATTTACTTTCAAAATATCTACTTTTAAAATGTTGACATGTCTGAATGAGGCTGAACTGAATATATGATGTTACAACGCAAACAATTACAGCGCATGCCTTCACAACGCGGTTTTTACATCGCAGCATCAATTACAATGCATGATTTTACAACGCATGCCATCACAACGCATTTTTAGTAACTACATTTACAACGCATTCCATTACAACACATACCATTACAACGCATGCCATTACAACGCGCAATACTTTTAGGGCAAAAGTAGTGTAAGTGTTGGATAGCGTAGGGCTAAAAATTGCTATTCCCACTCCAGTGAGTGCAACAGTGGGGTAAGTATTGGATAGTGTAGGGGTAAAAATTTCTATTCCCACTCCAGTGAGTGCAACAGTAGGGTAAGTGTTGGATAGTGTAGGGGTAAAAATGTTGATTCCCACTCCAGTGAGTGCAACAGTAGGGTAAGTTGGATAGTGTTGGATAGTTTAGGGATAAAAATACTATCCCCATGTACCCCAGAACCCATACCCACCCTAAAACTAAAAAATCCCCATTACTTACCTTTTAATGCGTTGTAATGGCATGCGTTGTAATGATATTCATTGTAATGGCATGCGTTGTAGTGACATGCGTTGTAATGGCGTGCGTTGTAATGGTATGTGATGTAAGGGCAGCTGCGTGGTAATGACTGTGTTGTGAAGGTAGTGCGTTGTAATGACTGCTATGTAAAGATTGTTACCCGGCTGAACTAGTTAAAGACTGTAGAATTCTGACCTGAAATTGCTTCTTCTTTAATGTATTTCAATTGGCAAAATACATTCCCCCTAATTTGTTTTCAAAATATCTACTTTTAAAATGTTGACACGTCTGAATGAGGCTGAACTGAATATATGATGTTACAACGCAAACAATTACAACGCATGCCTTTACAACACGGTTTTTACATCGCAGCATCCATTACAATGCATGATTTTACAACGCATGCCATCACAACGCATTTTTAGAAACTACATTTACAACGCATTCCATTACAACGCATTCCATTACAACGCATACCATTACGACGCGCAATACTTTTAGAGCAAGAGTATGGTAAGTGCTGGATAGTGTAGGGGAAAATATTTCTATTCCCACTCCAGTGAGTGTGACAGTAGGGTAAGTGTTGGATAGTGTAGGGATAAAAATTTCTATTCCCACTCCAGTGAGTGCAACAGTAGGGTAAGTTGGATAGTGTTGGATAGTGTAGGGATAAAAATACTATCACCATGTACCCCAGAACCCATACCCACCCTAAAACTAAAAGATTCCCTTTACTTACCTTATAATGCGTTGTAATGGCATGCGTTGTAATGATATTCATTGTAATGGCATACGTTGTAGTGACATGCGTTGTAATGGCATGCGTTGTAATGGTATGTGATGTAAGGGCAGCTGCGTTATAATGACTGCGTTGTGAAGGTAGTGCGTTGTAATGACTGATATGTGAAGGTTGTTTACCGGCTGAACTAGTTGAAGACTGTAGATTTCTGACCTGAAATTGCTTCTTCTTTAATGTATTTCAATTGGCAAAATACATTCTCCCTAATTTACTTTCAAAATATCTACTTTTAAAATGTAGACATGTCTGAATGAGGCTAAACTGAATATATTATGTTACAACGCAAACAATTACAACGGATGCCTTTACAACGCAGTTTTTACATCGCAGTATCCATTACAATGCATGATTTTACAACGCATGCCATCACAACGCATTTTTAGTAACTACATTTACAACGCATTCCATTACAAGGCATACCATTACAACGCATGCCATTACAACACGCAATACTTTTAGGGCAAGAGTATTGTAAGTGTTGGATAGTGTAGGGGTAAAAATTACTATTCCCACTCCAGTGAGTGCAACAGTAGGGTAAGTGTTGGATAGTGTAGGGGTAAACATTTCTATTCCCACTCCAGTGAGTGCAACAGTAGGGTAAGTGCTGGATAGTGTAGGGATAAAAATACTATCCCCATGTACCCCAGAACCCATACCCACCCTAAAACAAGAAAATCCCCATTACTTACCTTATAATGCGTTGTAATGGCATACGTTGTAATGATATTTATTGTAATGGCATGCGTTGTAGTGACATGAGTTGTAATGGCATGCGTTGTAATGGTATGTGATGTAAGGGCAGCTGCGTTGTAACGACTGCGTTGTGTAGGTAGTGCAATGTAATGACTGCTATGTAAAGGTTGTTTCCCGGCTGGACTAGTTAAAGACTGTAGAAGTATTTTGCTTGTTAGGAGGCCCCAGTTATTGCCAAAATGTAATATGCAGTTTATCCAGCAGTCTGGCTGAAAGAGGGCACACACTTTGAGTGGTATCTCTATCAGCTGAGTTGAACTTTTGACCTCTTCTGCCACCAGGGCAGAGGCTGGCTGGGACATTCTGAGAGAAGAATGCCTTGTGTCAGTATTCTGTGCCAACATTCTAAAGCTTCCCTGCCCAGCCCCCACTTCAAGCACCCTTCTCAGAGAGGAACATGAAAAGTGACAGAAGCTTTAGATACAGAGATCGGTTCTGGCTCATGTCACTCTTGCTTTGGCCAAATGATTGAACCTTACAACAACCTTTCCCAACACTCTCCAGGTTATCCCTGTCCCTCACTTCACTCACTTCATATTCATTACATACACCCGGTATTGTTCCCTTTTCTATTTATTCCTAAATTGTTTACTATCCACAAACCCCTTGTTGCATTCATTTGCCTTGCACATTTATTTCCTATGCTGGTTCTCTTTGAGAGAAAGAGAGTGCCCTCAGTGAGATTTCCCTCAACACGGCGGCCATCTTGGACTGCCTCTGACTGCATTAAGTCTCAGTTCACACAAAATGGAGGTTGTTCTCCAGTGCACCCATATCCAAATTTACAAACAGTTGTGAGCTTCAATTCTTTAATTTTAGGCTAAAGAATCGTAAACAAAGAATAGTGTTGTCAGTGAAAACACACTTTTATCTTTCACAAATGATAGCACAGCTGATTCACATTTCCCTCACTAAACATTTGCTTTTTTAACAATATGTTTGTTGCCATCAAATACATAACATGATTTTCATAAAAACATTAATTTTCATTCATATTCTTTTAGGTATTGCTGTGGCATCGCACCTTTTATCCTCAGCATAGCAGGCAGTTTTTGTGGTTCTCACACAGGCAAAAAACTAAATGTATAGTTGTAAACATGCTTTTCATTTACAAATCCAGTCAGAAAAAATGTGTTCCTTTGGTTATATAAGATACACTTTATTGGACTGTGGTTCTCTCACTGTACTGAACTGTTGCATTGATCACCTGGCCAGCTTTGTTTTACTTGGCCTTTCCTATTTAATAAATGACTTGATACAACATACAGCTATTGTTTGCCTACCCTGTATTGAGACAATGGGAGTCCACTTTTGGCTTTATTATGGTTCAGGGGAGTAGGGTAAAAGGCTTTTGTGACAATAGGTGCCCACCTATAAATGTGAACACTTAAACTCTCTTCAATGAGCATACATGCCAGCATACCTGATTCAAGCTTGAGACTACCAATGTTTAAGCCAAAATGTTTTTTTCTGTTTCTGACCTGAAATTTCTTCTTCTTCAATGTATTTCAATTGGCAAAATACATTCCCCCTAATTTGTTTTCAAAATATCTACTTTTAAAATGTTGACATGTCTGAATGAGGCTGAACTGAATATATGATGTTACAACGCAAACAATTACAACGCATACCTTTACAACGCGTTTTTTACATCGCAGCATCCATTACAACACATGATTTTACAACGCATGCCATCACAACGCATTTTTAGAAACTACATTTAAAACGCATTCCATTACAACAAATACCATTACAGCGCATGCCATTACAACGCGCAATACTTTTAGGGCAAAAGTAGTGTAAGTGTTGGATAGCGTAGGGCTAAAAATTGCTATTCCCACTCCAGTGAGTGCAACATTGGGGTAAGTATTGGATAGTGTAGGGGTAAAAATTTCTATTCCTACTCCAGGTAGTGCAACAGTAGGGTAAGTGTTGGTTAGTGTAGGGGTAAAAATGTTGATTCCCACTCCAGTGAGTGCAACAGTAGGGTAAGTTGGATAGTGTTGGATAGTGTAGGGATAAAAATACTATCCCCATGTACCCCAGAACCCATACCCACCCTAAAACTAAAAAATCCCCATTACTTACCTTATAATGCGTTGTAATGGCATGCGTTGTAATGATATTCATTGTAATGGCATGCGTTGTAGTGACATGCGTTGTAATGGTGTGCCTTGTAATGGTATGTGATGTAAGGGCAGCTGCATTGTAATGACTGCGTTGTGAAGGTAGTGCGTTGTAATGACTGCTATGTAAAGATTGTTACCCGGCTGAACTAGTTAAAGACTGTAGAATTCTGACCTGAAATTGCTTCTTCTTTAATGTATTTCAATTGGCAAAATACATTCCCCCTAATTTGTTTTCAAAATATCTACTTTTAAAATGTTGACATGTCTGAATGAGGCTGAACTGAATATATGATGTTACAACGCAAACAATTACAACGCATGCCTTTACAACACGGTTTTTACATCGCAGCATCCATTACAATGCATGTTTTTACAACGCATGCCATCACAACGCATTTTTAGAAACTACATTTACAACGCATTCCATTACAACGCATTCCATTACAACGCATACCATTACAACGTGCAATACTTTTAGGGCAAGAGTAGTGTAAGTGCTGGATAGTGTAGGGGTAAATATTTCTATTCCCACTCCAGTGAGTGCGACAGTAGGGTAAGTGTTGGATAGTGTAGGGATAAAAATTTCTATTCCCACTCCAGTGAGTGCAACAGTAGGGTAAGTTGGATAGTGTTGGATAGTGTAGGGATAAAAATACTATCACCATGTACCCCAGAACCCATAGCCACCCTAAAATTAAAAATCCCCATTACTTACATTATAATGCGTTGTAATGTCATGCGTTGTAATGATATTCATTGGAATGGCATGCGTTGTAGTGACATGTGTTGTAATGGCATGCGTTGTAATGGTATATGATGTAAGGGCAGCTGCATTGTAATGACTGCATTGTGAAGGTAGTGCTTTGTAATGACTGCTATGTAAAGGTTGTTTCCTGGCTGAACTAGTTGAAGACTGTAGAATTCTGACCTGAAATTGCTTCTTCTTTAATGTATTTCAATTGGCAAAATACCTTCCCCCTAATTTGTTTTCAAAATATCTACTTTTAAAATGTTGACATGTCTGAATGAGGCTGAACTGAATATATGATGTTACAACGCAAACAATTACAATGCATGCCTTTACAACGCGGTTTTTACATCGCAGCATCCATTACAATGCATGATTTTACACCGCATGCCATCACCACCCATTTTTAGAAACTACATTTACAACGCACTCCATTACAACGCATACAATTACAATGCATGCCAATACAACGCGCAATACTTTTAGGGCAAGAGTAGTGTAAGTGTTGGATAGCGTAGGGGTAAAAATTACAATTCCCACTCCAGTGAGTGCAACAGTACGGTAAGTGTTGGATAGTGTAGGGGTAAAAATTACTATTCCCACTCCAGTGAGTGCAACAGTAGGGTAAGTGTTGGATAGTGTAGGGGTAAACATTTCTATTCCCAATCCAGTGAGTGCAACAGTAGGGTAAGTGTTGGATAGTGTAGGGATAAAAATACTATTCCCATGTACCCCAGCACCCATACCCTCCCTAAAACTAAAAAATCTCTGTTACTTACCATATAATGCATTGTAATGGCATGTGTTGTAATGATATTCATTGTAATGGCATGCGTTGTAGTGACATGCGTTGTAATGGCATGCGTTGTAATTGTATGTGATGTAAGGGCAGCTGCGTTGTAATGACTGCGTTGTGAATGTAGTGCGTTGTAATGACTGCTATGTAAAGGCTTTTTCCCGGCTGAACTAGTTGAAGACTGTAGAATTCTGACCTGAAATTGCTTCTTCTTTAATGTATTTCAATTGGCAAAATACATTCTCCCTAATTTACTTTCAAAATATCTACTTTTAAAATGTTGACATGTCTGAATGAGGCTGAACTGAATATATAATGTCACAACGCAAACAATTACAACGCATGCCTTTACAACGCGGTTTTTACATCGCAGCATCCATTACAATGCATGATTTTACAATGCATGCCATCACAACGCACTTTTAGAAACTACATTTACAATGCATTCCATTACAACGCATACCTTTACAACGCATGCCATTACAACACGCAATACTTTTAGGGCAAGAGTAGTGTAAGTGTTGGATAGCGTAGGGGTAGAAATTGCTATTCCCACTCCTGTGAGTGCAATAGTAGGGTAAGTGTATGATAGTGTAGGGGTAAAAATGTCTATTCCCACTCAAGGGAGTGCAACAGTAGGGTAAGTGTTGGATAGTGTAGGGGTAAAAATTTCTATTCCCACTCCAGTGAGTGCAACACTAGGGTAAGTTGGATAGTGTTGGATAGTATAGGGATAAAAATACTATCCCCATGTACCCCAGAACCCATACCCACCCTAAAACTAAAAAATTCCCATTACTTACCTTATAATGCGTTGTAATGGCATGCGTTGTAATGATATTTATTGTAATGGCATGCGTTGTAGTGACATGCGTTGTAATGGCATGCGTTGTAATGGTATGTGATGTAAGGGCAGCTGCGTTATAATGACTGCGTTGTGAAGGTATAGCGTTGTAATGACTGCTATGTAAAGGTTGTTTCCCGGCTGAACTAGTTGAAGACTGTAGAATTCTGACCTGAAATTGCTTCTTCTTTAATGTATTTCAATTGGCAAAATACATTCCCCCTAATTTGCTTTCAGAATATCTACTTTTAAAATGTTGACATGTCTGAATGAGGCTGAACTGAATATATGATGTTACAACGCAAACAATTACAACGCATGCCTTTACAACGCGGTTTTTACATCGCAGCATCCATTACAATGCATGATTTTACAACGCATGCCAACACAAAGCATTTTTAATAACTACATTTACAACGCATTCCATTACAACACATACCATTACAACGCATGCCATTACAACGCGCAATACTTTTAGGGCAAAAGTAGTGTAAGTGTTGGATAGCGTAGGGGTAAAAATTACTATTCCCACTCCAGTGAGTGCAACCGTAGGGTAAGTGTTGGATAGTGTAGGGGTACACATATCTATTCCCACTCTAGTTAGTGCATCAGTGGGGTAAGTGTTGGATAGTATAGGGATAAAAATACTATCCCCATGTACCCCAGAACCCATACCCACCCTAAAACAAGAAAATCCCCATTACTTACCTTACAATGCGTTGTAATGGCATGCGTTGTAATGATATTCATTGTAATGGCATGCGTTGTAGTGACATCCGTTGTAATGGCATGCATTGTAATGGTATGTGATGTAAGGGCAGCTGCGTTGTAATGACTGCGTTGTGCAGGTAGTGCAATGTAATGACTGCTATGTAAAGGTTGTTTCCCGGCTGGACTAGTTAAAGACTGTAGAAGTATTTTGCTTGTTAGGAGGCCCCAGTTATTGCCAAAAAGTAATATGCAGTTTATCCAGCAGTCTGGCTGAAAGAGGGCACACACTTTGAGTGGTATCTCTATCAGCTGAGTTGAACTTTTGACCTCTTCTGCCACCAGGGCAGAGGCTGGCTAGGACATTCTGAGAGAAGAATGCCCTATGTCAGTATTCTGTGCCAACATTCTAAAGCTTCCCTGCCCAGCCCCCACTTCAAGCACCCTTCTCAGAGAGGAACATGAAAAGTGACAGAAGCTTTAGATACAGAGATCGGTTCTGGCTCATGTCACTCTTGCTTTGGCCAAATGATTGAACTTTACAACAACCTTTCCCAACACTCTCCAGGTTATCCCTGTCCCTCACTTCACTCACTTCATATTCATTACATACAACCGGTATTGCTCCCTTTTCTATTCATTCCTAAATTGTTTACTATCCACACCCCCTTGTTGCATTCATTTGCCTTGCTCATTTATTTCCTATGCTGGTTCTCTGTGAGAGAAAGAGAGTGGCCTCAGTGAGATTTCCCTCAACACGGCGGCCATCTTGGACTGCCTCTGACTGCATTAAGTCTCAGTTCACACAAAATGGAGGTTGTTCTCCAGTGCACCCATATCCAAATTTACAAACAGTTGTGAGCTTCAATTCTTTAACTTTAGGCTAAAGAATCGTAAACAAAGAATAGTGTTATCAGTGAAAACACACTTTTATCTTTCACAAATGATAGCACAGCTGATTCACATTTCCCTCACTAAACATTTGCTTTTTTAACAATATGTTTGTTGCCATCAAATACATAACATGATTTTCATAAAAACATTAATTTTCATTCATATTCTTTTAGGTATTGCTGTGGCATCACACCTTTTATCCTCAGCATAGCAGGCAGTTTTTGTGGTTCTCACACAGGCAAAAAATTAAATGTATAGTTGTAAACATTCTTTTCATTTACAAATCCAGTCAGAAAAAAATGTGTTCCTTTGGTTATATAAGATACACTTTATTGGACTGTGGTTCTCTCACTGTACTGCACTTTTGCATTGATCACCTGGCCAGCTTTGTTTTACTTGGCCTTTCCTATTTAATAAATGACTTCATACAACATACAGCTATTGTTTGTCCACCCTGTATTAAGACAATGGGAGTCCACTTTTGGCTTTATTATGGTTCAGGGGAGTAGGGTAAAAGACTTTTGTGACAATAGGTTCCCACCTATAAATGTGAACACTTAAACTCTCTTCAATGAGCATACATGCCAACATACCTGATTCAAGCTTGAGACTACCAATGTTTAAGCCGAAATGTTTTTTTCTGTTTCTGACCTGAAATTTCTTCTTCTATAATGTATTTTAATTGGCAAAATACATTCCCCCTAATTTGTTTTCAAAATATCTACTTTTAAAATGTTGACATGTCTGAATGAGGCTGAACTGAATATATGATGTTACAACGCTAACAATTACAACGCATGCCTTTACAACACGGTTTTTACATCGCAGCATCCATTAAAACGCATGATTTTACGACGCATGCCAGCACAACACATTTTTAGAAACTACATTTACAACGCATTCCATTACAACTCATGCCATTACAACGCATTGCATTACAACGTGCAATACTTTTAGGGCAAGAGTATTGTAAGTGTTGGATAGTGTAGGGGTAAAAATTACTATTCCCACTCCAGTAAGTGCAACAGTAGGGAAAGTGTTGGATAGTGTAGGGATAAAAATACTATGCCCATGTACCCATGTACCCCAGAACCCATACCATCCCTAAAACTAAAAAATCTCCATTACTTACCTTATAATGCATTGTAATGGCATGTGTTGTAATGATATTCATTGTAATGGCATGCGTTGTAGTGACATGCGTTGTAATGGCATGCGTTGTAATGGTATGTGATGTAAGGGCAGCTGCGTTGTAATGACTGCTTTGTGAATGTAGTGCGCTGTAATGACTGCTATGTAAAGGCTGTTTCCCGGATGAACTAGTTGAAGACTGTAGAATTCTGACCTGAAATTGCTTCTTCTTTAATGTATTTCAATTGGCAAAATACATTCCCCCTAATTTGCTTTCAAAATATCTACTTTTAAAATGTTGACATGTCTGAATGAGGCTGAACTGAATATATGATGTTACAACGCAAACAATTACAACGCATGCCTTTACAACGCGGTTTTTACATCTCAGCACCCATTACAATGCATGATTTTACAACGCATGCCATCACAACGCACTTTTAGAAACTACATTTACAACGCATTCCATTACAACGCATACCTTTACAACGCATGCCATTACAACACACAATACTTTTAGGGCAAGAGTAGTGTAAGTGTTGGATAGCGTAGGGGTAAAAATTCCTATTCCCACTCCTGTGAGTGCAACAGTAGGGTAAGTGTTGGATAGTGTAGGGGTAAAATGTCTATTCCCACTCCAGTGAGTGCAACAGTAGGGTAAGTGTTGGATAGTGTAGCGGTAAAAATGGCTATTCCCACTCCAGTGAGTGCAACAGTAGGGTAAGTTGGATAGTGTTGGATAGTATAGGGATAAAAATACTATCCCCATGTGCCCCAGAACCCATACCCACCCTAAAACTAAAAAATCCCCATTACTTACCTTATAATGCGTTGTAATGGCATGCGTTGTAATGATATTCATTGTAATGGCATGCGTTGTAGTGACATGCGTTGTAATGGCATGCGTTGTAATGGTATGTGATGTAAGGGCAGCTGCGTTATAATGACTGCGTTGTGAAGGTAGTGCGTTGTAATGACTTCTATGTAAAGGTTGTTTCCCGGCTGAACTAGTTGAAGACTGTAGAATTCTGACCTGAAATTGCTTCTTCTTTAATGTATTTCAATTGGCAAAATACATTCCCCCTAATTTGCTTTCAAAATATCTACTTTTAAAATGTTGACATGTCTGAATGAGGCTAAACTGAATATATGATGTTACAACGCAAACAATTACAACGCATGCCTTTACAACGCGGTTTTTACATCGCAGCATCCATTACAATGCATGATTTTACAACCCATGCCATCACAAAGCATTTTTAGTAACTACATTTACAACGCATTCCTTTACAACGCATACCATTACAACGCATGCCATTACAACGCGCAATACTTTTAGGGCAAGAGTAGTGTAAGTGTTGGATAGCGTAGGGGTAAAAATTACTATTCCCACTCCAGTGAGTGCAACCGTAGGGTAAGTGTTGGATAGTGTAGGGGTACACATTTCTATTCCCACTCTAGTGAGTGCAACAGTGGGGTAAGTGTTGGATAGGGTAGGGATAAAAATACTATCCCCATGTACCCCAAAACCCATACCCACCCTAAAACAAGAAAATCCCCATTACTTACCTTATAATGCGTCAGGACACGTTTGTTAAGTAGAACCTAAAATGAAAATATCTGTATTCTTTTTTTTAACGTTACTTTTCTGTCTTTGTTTACTTTAGTTACCTGTCAGGGGTCATTAGGGCAGCAATAGAGCACATTTAAATTGTTTTCATCCTACATTTACTGTTTTAAGTATGTATTGAAAGAGGGAATAAATACAGTCTTTAGGTGATTTTTTTCATATTTTTGTACCTGTCATGCTGCTATAAAAGTGGCCAGGTGGCATCAATAGATACCTACGTCATTAATTTGCTCACTTGCCTTTCATTATTCGCTGTCCACTCATCTGTCCTCACTTCGTATTCATTGCTCGCTCCCTCAAGTATAGAGACACTCATAAGTGATGTTTCCTGTGCTAGTTTTCCTCTGTATGTAGGATCGCAATATTTGTATGCACCTTTTTATCACTGTGTGCACAGCAGTATGTTGCGGTAATGAGGTTCCGTGACAATTGTAAGTGGTGTTTTCCGACTCGCACGAATATGGTCGAGTCTGGTATCTATGAACCGCAAATGACGAGTTTAGTAAGTGTGCGCAGTTTCGCTGTGCTAACTTAAACCGTTCGTTTGTTATGTGGGTTTTTCATCTGTACCCACGGGTTCCATCTTAGATACGGCATCCATTTTGTCTCTTGCCCTCAAGTAGCCAGCGAACGGACGCTGTCCGCTTCGCGACCCTGGGACTCCCAAGATATTTGCGGAAGACACATGTTCTTTGTAAGTGTCTTTATGACGAGGGGGATGATACTGTAAGGCAGATGGCGCCGCTCGAGGCTCATCTTGCCGCACGGACTTATTGTCTCAGCCGTGCATCTCATTAGGCACGTCCCTTTGATGCCTGTATCTCGTGTTTCTCGATACCTCCCCTTTTACACCCTTTCCGATCTCCCCACTGTCTCCGTCTTCCTCTGCACCTGTCTTTGTTCCTATTTCGATCTGTTTTACTGCCGATCGGAATGCACTAATGTTGGGAAGATGGGTTTTTACAGTTGGGAACCGCCAAATGTTTCCGCACTTATGTTCCGGACCTTATGTGTATCAAAGTGACCAAAGCGACCCCTCTGGGGGATAATTGTGGGAACCGGGTTGTAAACCTTTGTGTATCATGTTGTCCTATGGGTAAATTCTGTATAAAAGGAGCGATCCACAGAACCAATTTGAAGCAGTCTCCCCAAGTTGCACGTGTTGTACATGTCGTGACTTCTGTGTTCCCTGCAGTAAATAAACCTTGAATCTTTGACGTCGAAGGAAGTGTCCCGTGTCTCTGTCATTCGTACGCCGGAGCAGGTTACCCACGAAGGTTTCAGGTGTTGTGCCCTGGCACCGCTGGGTCTTAAAGAACCCCAGTCCTTCAGTTGGCGCCCAACGTGGGGCTGCATCAGTGGTACCGGTCCAAGCCCGACGATCGTGAGGAACTTCGTGTGAAATCTCCGAGGGAAGGTGCACTCCGCTTCATCGATCCTGTTGTCGAAATAAGTGGCCCGAAGACTTTTCCCGCGAAGATTCCCGCCTCCTGACGGCTGCGACGGACTGCTGCCCTGACTGTAGACCTGTTTTGGCGCCTGGCGTAGACCTTGGTATAGCGAGACGATTGACGGGCCTTCCTGGCGACGCCATCGATCTTTGAGTTAAGTATTTGTGGGTCGCTCCCAGAGTTCTTGGTTGTTGACACTTTAGCGAGTGTTCTTGTTGTTGACGCTGTGTGAGTGTTTTTGTCGGTGACACTTTGCTAGCGTACTTTGTTGTGTTATTTGACGACTGCAGCCGCCAAAAACCGAGGGTTTTGTTCTTTGCTGGGACTTGGTAAATCCCGTAACCCTTGAAGTTTGTGAAACTCGGCTAGTGTGCAAGATGCCTGGTCGCAGTACTTTGTTTAGTTGTTTCAGACCTTGTGGTACGGATTCCCGACTGGAGGACTCGTGTCCGATACCTCCGGTTGGAACCCCGACTTATGAACTGTACAGTAAACATGGGCTAGGCCCGATTACTTTTAATGAATACTGGATCAAATACACGAAGAAAGATGGTGACCTTCGTTGGCCACCTCATGGTAGCTTCGAGGCCCCGATCTTAGATAATCTAGAGGTTAAATTGTTCGAAAGAAAGTCAAGGCCGGCCATGTTTGATGCCTTTCAGTTGTGGCGTAAAGAAGCCCGACAGAAAGAAATCAGACAGACTAAACGAAATCAGAGAGATAATGTTGCTACTATTATAAAGAAAGCAGAGCAATTTCAGCATGATAAGGAGGTTAAGGAAAAGGAAGTGTTTGATAGATTACAACGTATGACTATAGATAAATGCTATCCTACTTTGCCTACGGAGTCGGAAAAGAAGGAAGAGGCAGTTGAGGATCCTTTAATGTCCTATCTAATGAAGTCGCCACCTCCGTATGTGCAGGGTGTCGCAGCTCCTGTGATTCCCCCTGTACCTGTTCCTGCACCTATTCTTCCTTTGCCTGTTCCTCAACCTGTACCCGTTCTTCCGACTGTTCCTGCTCCTTTGTCTGTTGCTGTCCCTACTGCTCCTCCGCTTCCACATACTCCTGCTCCTGCTACTGCTCCTGCTCTGTTAACTCCTGCTGCTGCTTCTGTTTCTACTCCTTCACTTGTTAGTCCTGTGTCCTATACTTCTCCCTCTACTCGTTCTCGTACTTCCCCTCTTGCGGCTAGCTTCTTTCATTCGCTCGGACCTGTTCTTGGGTCTGCTGGTTCCGATGGTCCTCAAAGACGTAGTCAGCTTCCTGGTAACAGAGAACGCGCTTCGCTATATAATATGGCGATGGGTTGGATGGCCAACCCCCTTAGAAATCCACCCCGTACTGTACTCGATACGTTTTGTCAGTTCAATATACCAACCCAGAGATTTGTGTTCGAAGAAATGTGTAAGGTCCTTCGCGATCAGATATCGGCCGACGCACCTGACGAGGTGCTGACCGCTTTGTCTGATCTACAGCTTCAGTTTTCGGCTGGACTGATAGTGGATACCAACGTTCGACGAGCCGTTGAACGGTTGCTATCTTTTCGTCCCACTCCTATACCTCAAGCCTTGTTTGTTGAGGATATTGAAAGACAGCCAGATGAGTCTGGTCAATTTCCTATGCGCGAAGTTCCACCAGTATGGATGCCTGGTAATCCTGCAGCAAACCCCCCGATTTTGCCTTTCTTCCAGAGAGTATGGATACATCTCCCATGGAAACGCTCGGAAGTATTGCAGGTGAAGCAATCTTTGCCTGACCCACGCAAGAATCCTACAGGGTATTACAAAGAATTATCGCAGCTCGTAGATGCTACGGTAATGAATCTTGCCGACATCGATATGTTGTTCGGCAATGTCGTACCGCAACCGGTATGGGCTAAGATTCGTCATGAAAACCACCCGAATGAATTAGGTGGTGCTTGGGCTGCCATTGTAGCGGCAGATGCCGGACAAACGGCTGCTGCTAAACCCGACCAGCTGATTGTTGACCTTCCTCAAAGAATCATAACGCTAATGAAAACTCTTATGCCAGCTATGAGGGTGAACTGGGACAAATTGTCAGCTTGTAAGCAGAAAAAGGACGAGAGTGTCTCCGACTTCTTTACGAGGTTTGAAGAGGCATTCATTGATCATAGTGGCCAGGATATGAGCACTGAGGGTGGTCAGAGGTTGTTCGTGGATAAATTTGTTTCGAACTTATTGCCCGATTTGAGCAATAAATTGAAGAATTCAGAAAGTGCATGGGCCGTTTCTACTTCAGCTCAGATATTGGCCACGGCACAATATTATGAGAACAGAGAGAAAGAAGAGAACGACCGTGCTGATAAAAAGACGAAAGAGCTTAAAACTAAAGTGTTGCTTCAGCAAGCGTATCCTCCACGTTCGAATCAGAATAATTCGCAACAAAATAGATCACAGCCACAATCAAGCAGATCGCAATCTCGTAATGACTCCTCTTCCCAAAGATCCTCGTTAGGGTACAATCAATGTGCTTATTGTAGACAGGAGGGACACATCAAATTCAATTGTCCTGTTCTAAACGAACGTAATAGTGGTAATTCATCTAGAGGAGGTCGTGGTGGTTCGCAGCAGGCTCCACGTGGCAGAGGTCGTGGTGCTCAGAATGATCGCTCAGATAACTCATCCAACTCCGATAATTGTTTTGATCAACGTGGATCGTCGCAAGGACGATCTGCGCAATACAATGTAGACGATTACTATGTCGATCAGGGAACTGACGACAGTAATTACTAGGACAGCCAAAGACAAGGAGAGGGAGTAGTATCAGTTCCGGTTGATCAGAGAGGGCCTTACGTCGCGGTTGCTACATCGGGCGTCGTCGAGCCTTTTCTGTTGGACACTGGTGCAGCGAAAAGTTCCATTAAGCATTCGAAACTCCCTGGCGCACCTTTGTCTGGCTTAACCAATGTTTCCGTTGGATTCTCTGGCGCCCCCGTTAGCAATCCAGTTTCGCGCCCTTTGCCCCTTAAAATTGGGCCTCGTGAGCTCGAAGCTCCGTTGATTTTAACCACGGGTTGTGGTGAAAATCTTTTGGGCCTGGATTTGCTTAAACGTTTGTATGCGACTTTGTACTGTTCTCCTGCGGGTGTAAAGCTTACGTTGGGGGAGAGGGTTGTCTCTCCTATGTACTTGTCTCTCGATAAGCTTCCACCGGAATTGAGTTCTCTTCCTGCATCTTTGTGGGCAACAGGTCCCAATGATGTGGGCCTGCTTGATATCTCCCCTTATGTTGTTCAGTTGAAATCCAATGTGCGATTGCCACGTATTCCCCAATATCGTATCTCTCTTGATGGTGAACGAGCACTGTTAGCGATCATCTATGATTTGATCGAGAAAGATGTTATTGAAGAGACTCGGGGAAACGTGTGCAACAGCCCTGTACTGCCCATTTTAAAACGTACTGATCCTTCGAAACCACCTGTTTATCGTTTTGTTATCGATTTACGGGAGGTGAATAAAATTGTGATTCCTCAGTTCCCTGTTGTGCCTGACATCACGGCGCTACTGACTCTGATTCCAGCTTCTGCATCGTGGTTTTCGGTGATTGATTTGAAGAATGCGTTCTTCAGCATCCCGATTGCAGAAGAGAGTAGAGACCTTTTCGGTTTCTCTCTTGGTGGACGCAGCTTCCGGTTCAAACGCGCTCCTCAGGGCTACTGTGAAAGTCCATCGATTTACAGTCAAGCCTTGAAGGGTCAACTGGATGCGTTTAGGTTGCCGGTTGGTGCGGCCTTGATCCAATATGTCGATGACCTATTGGTAGCTGCTGATACTCAGGACATTTGCAAAATCGCTACGGTGTCGTTGCTGCAACATCTCTGTGAGTTAAATCACAAGGTGTCACCTTCTAAACTCCAATATTGTTGTCAGGAAGTAACCTATCTAGGTCACTTATTGTCAAAGGAGGGAAGGCGGTTGACCCCAGAGAGAATTGCAGCAATTGCGCGAATGGCTGTGCCAATAACCCAAAGAGATGTACGTGCCTTTCTAGGTATCACGTCGTACTGCAGGCAATGGATTCCAAATTTTTCATTGCTAGCGAAACCATTAGTGGCTCTTACGTGCAAGGATGTTTCGACTCCTTTACCATGGACGGAAGAATGTCAGAAAAGTTTTTCTGAATTACGTGATTCATTGTGTTCGGCTCCTGTGTTAGGTACTCCTGACTATAGCAAGCCGTTTACATTATATGTTCACGAGAGAGAAGGTTGTGCGTTGAGTTTCTTAACGCAACCTTTTGGTGGTAAGCAACGTCCATGTGCATATTTTTCCTCGACCTTGGACCCGGTAGCTAGAGCATTGCCGAGTTGTTTACGAGCAACAGCGGCAGCCGCGGTCTCCATCCGACAATCAGCAGGATTGGTCATGGATAATATGCTTACGGTGATGGTTCCGCATGCAGTCGATACTCTTTTAAATCGTACGAAAACTCAGCACTTGACGAGTGCGAGGTTGTCTGGGTACGAGTTGACGCTGTTGGCAAGCCACATTCAAATAAAACGTTGTAATGTTCTGAACCCGGCAACTTTGTTACCAATTAGCTCAGAGTCAGATGAAATAACAGAACATGACTGTTATTTGAGGACGGAGGAGGAAACAAAAGGTCGAGTGGACCTTAAAAACACCCCATTGGAAGATCCAGATGGTACATTGTATGTGGATGGTTCATGTTTTAAGTTGCCGAATGGCGATGTGACTACTGCATATGCTGTTGTAACGTTGAATACTGTTGTTGAGACTGCGAGATTAAATCAGAATTCTGCCCAAGCCGCAGAGCTGATCGCTCTCACTAGAGCGTGTGTGTTAGCAAAAGGGAAACGTGTGAATGTGTTTACCGACAGCCAATATGCTTTTGGCGTCGCACATAGTTTTGGACGGTTGTGGAGAGAGAGAGGTTTTCTAACATCGCATGGTACGAAGATTCAGCATGGCCAGCTTGTGAATGATCTTTTGGATGCGCTTACGTTGCCTAAGCAAGTGGCAATTGTTAAATGTAGTGCGCATCATAAGGTGACGGATGATGTTGGTCGTGGTAATGCT
Organism: Lissotriton vulgaris; assembly: GCF_964263255.1. Taxonomy (NCBI): domain Eukaryota; kingdom Metazoa; phylum Chordata; class Amphibia; order Caudata; family Salamandridae; genus Lissotriton; species Lissotriton vulgaris. The sequence continues at coordinate 495,873,938 of NC_141694.1, forward strand.
TTTGCGGATGAGACTGCTAAGGAGACTGCCCGGAACCTTAGCACACGAATGTATGTGACGAGTTCGGTTAGGTGGCCTACAGAATCGAGTATGTGTGAGGACACTATCGAGAGTGTGAAAGCAATTCAGAATGAGGCCACCGACACTGAAAAGACGAAGTGGAAAGAAAGTACGGGAAAGTTGGATGCGAATGGTTGTTGGATTGATTTGTCTGATCAGAAAAGATGGATGTTACCGGATGCGTATGTGCTGGCTGTTGTGACTATGGCGCATGGGTTAGCACATATTAGCGCGAAAGGTATTTGTAAATTGCTGTCCCCTGTGTGGAAGAATGATGGTATTACGAAATGTGCTGAACGCTTGGTTAAGAATTGTATGGTATGTATGTTGTACAATCCTGGTAAGGGAACCCCAACTCCTCCTGGCAGTTTTGCTCCCCCTTCATGTCCCTTTGAGGTGATTCAATTGGACTTCATCCATATGGAGCGATGCAATAACCTGAAATACGTTTTAGTTGTGGTTTGCGCATTCTCCCGATGGATCGAGGCCTATCCCCTCAAAGACAATACTGCTTTGTCTACTGCGAAAATCCTACTGAAGGAATATTTTCGTCGGTATGGAATGCCTAGAATTGTGTGGTCAGATAACGGAAGTGAGTTTGTGGGGAGCGTGATGAAGAGTGTGTGTAAGGGCCTTGGAATTAATCAGAAATTCCATAGTGCCAATCATCCCCAGTCAGCTGGTTTGGTTGAAGGGTATAACGGCACCCTTAAACTAAAACTAGCAAAGATTCAGGCTACGACTGGTCTTTCGTGGCCTGACGCTTTACCCTTAGCATTACTGTCAACTAGGACGACTGTACACTCCCGAGTAGGGCTTAGCCCCTACGAAATAGTGTTCGGCCGTCCTGCGAATGTTTGGGGGGTTCCTAGGCCAGGTATTTTCTGTGATCTTGAGTATCCAATGTTGATCGATTATCTACATGACTTGACTGCTAAACTGAGGTTAATTCACCAACAGGTTCACGAAGCATTGCCGACGCAGACGGAGGGTCCAGGCCACCAGCTCCAGCCCGGAGATTGGGTGGTGACGCGGAACTTTTCGCGCAAGACCAACTTGGACCCGAGGTTTACTGGACCCTACCAGGTCCTCCTTGCCACGAGAACTGCAGTTCGTCTTGAGGGGCGGAAGAATTGGGTGCATGCCACCCATACCAAGAAAGTCCCTATCCCGTTGCCAGCAGACTCGTGGGTGAGGAAAGGCATTGCATCAACTGAAATCGAAGGATTGTCGGCGTTTGTACCTTTCAGTGACGCACAACCTGTCGGAGAATCCTCAGTGCAGCAGAAAGACACTGTTGAACATTTGTCAGCAAAAGACTCAAGACCAGAACATTCAGCTGATCAATAGGACGCTGTCCCTTCAACGGATCCTTTGTTTGACGAACAGACACGTCCTGGGAAAACCCGATACTTTTTGCGATCTAGCACCAGAGACTAATAAAAGATCCTGTTCTGTTTTTTGATAATTGCATTATCCCGTTTTCCGTGATCAGTTTTGAACATTTATATTATTGTGATTATTTTGTACATATTCATTGAGCTTCGTTCTCTACACTTTTTGCTTCCACAGCTGAGAGACATTGTTTTTGCATATACACTTGGGAAATAAAGACCGTAGGGCCGCGCGCGTACTTCCTTCTGGTTAGTAGGTCTTGACACTAGGTTAAAGACCGTCGGTTCCTGGGAACTCCTAGGGATTGACTACTGCTACACAGAACGAAGTGCGTCAAGAAACGTTGCGGACGGTCGTAGGGTATGGCATTTTCGAAGCTGATGGACTTGGAAGAAGCTCAAACGCAAAGATTCAAGCTGCAGCAACTCAGTCGTACCAAATGTTTTAAATTCCAAATATTCGTATTGTTTTTGACTGTTTCTGCATTATTGGCGGGTGGGGTGTATTACACGATGTTTTACTTCTTACCTTCTGCCGCACCTACTCCTACCTCTGATCCTAAACTCACCTCCACTGCATCTCCTCATTCTTTTCATATCTTACCTGAACACGAGCAGGCTAGACGTGCAGAATTCCGCAACAATTCCTTTATTCAGCTCCTTCATCAGCATCAGTTAGTGGTTAACACTACTAATTGTTGGGTGTGTGGGTTGATGCCACATACTACGGATAAGGGAATTCCATATCTGGTGTTACCGTATAGTTCCCAAGGGTCTGCTCGAGCATTTCAGACAATGTTTCGAAGCGCACTGGGTTTCCACCCCATTCGAGAACCACGTTCTCCCTACTCTGGTCCTACCTCGTATCAAAAACCTTTGTCTATAGCAATAGAGGATTTAGATAGCGATATCTATGATCCCTCGCTTATTCCCGAAGAAGAGGTACAAGCCTATAGAGTCCTAAGTAGAGGCGAATATAGTGTGTTCACTAATGAAAAACAGCTTAAAAGCTCACCTCCAATATGGGTCGTACCCCACATTGGTAATTTTTGTCTAATAGGTCGTGGCCGAAGATCGAAAGCCCGACTTGGAGAGAGTGCTTGTACTGAAAATTACATTCTGCCGATGGCCTCGTCCCCTGTGTTCCTGGCTGCCAAGGGTACATACTTTATCTGTCATGATCGTGCGTATGCATGGTTGCCCTCTGACTTCATGGGCTCATGTTTTATCGCAAACTTGTTGCCTCCGACGTTTACTGTAGATGCAGATTATCACAAGACTAGAGTTGTGAGAGGCGTAATTAGCGAAGAGGATACTGCCGGTCAAGAGGCAGGAGACTTTTTCAAGGGTTTCCTCCCGTTTTGGGGACCTATGGTTAATAGTAGGAACCTGAGACAGTTGACTCGAGTGGTAGAATCAACCGCTAATATTACTGCCAGTGCCCTTGGTAATATCACCACTGAACTTCAGGCGGATAGACTTATGACGTTACAAAACCGTATGGTTTTAGACGTGATTTTGGCAGATCGTGGTGGGGTATGTAAGGTGATCCATTCGAGCTGCTGTATTTTCATTCCTGATAATGCTCCGACTGTCTATCAAGCCATCTCGAAGTTGCATAAGATCTCCGAATCCATACACGTGGATGTGGGGGATTGGACGCTACTTGGATGGTTTTGGGGCCTGATGTCGACTTGGGGTTGGAAGATTCTGATGATCATCGGAGTCGTTGTGGCGTTCCTGTTCACGTGTTGCCTTTGTGTGCAGTGTGGTCCTGCCTTATGTGGCCTCTGTGCTACGACGTGTATGAGACAGCCACCTGTTACCAAGGGGACTCGGTTGGACAGAGCTATGCTACAGCAACATCTCGATGGTCTGATGAATATCGAATATGATTCCGACTAGTGCTTGCCTACATGAGGGCAAAAGGAGCGTCTGAGGTTCCGTGACAATTGTAAGTGGTGTTTTCCGACTCGCACGAATATGGTCGAGTCTGGTATCTATGAACCGCAAATGACGAGTTTAGTAAGTGTGCGCAGTTTCGCTGTGCTAACTTAAACCGTTCGTTTGTTATGTGGGTTTTTCATCTGTACCCACGGGTTCCATCTTAGATACGGCATCCATTTTGTCTCTTGCCCTCAAGTAGCCAGCGAACGGACGCTGTCCGCTTCGCGACCCTGGGACTCCCAAGATATTTGCGGAAGACACATGTTCTTTGTAAGTGTCTTTATGACGAGGGGGATGATACTGTAAGGCAGATGGCGCCGCTCGAGGCTCATCTTGCCGCACGGACTTATTGTCTCAGCCGTGCATCTCATTAGGCACGTCCCTTTGATGCCTGTATCTCGTGTTTCTCGATACCTCCCCTTTTACACCCTTTCCGATCTCCCCACTGTCTCCGTCTTCCTCTGCACCTGTCTTTGTTCCTATTTCGATCTGTTTTACTGCCGATCGGAATGCACTAATGTTGGGAAGATGGGTTTTTACAGTTGGGAACCGCCAAATGTTTCCGCACTTATGTTCCGGACCTTATGTGTATCAAAGTGACCAAAGCGACCCCTCTGGGGGATAATTGTGGGAACCGGGTTGTAAACCTTTGTGTATCATGTTGTCCTATGGGTAAATTCTGTATAAAAGGAGCGATCCACAGAACCAATTTGAAGCAGTCTCCCCAAGTTGCACGTGTTGTACTTGTCGTGACTTCTGTGTTCCCTGCAGTAAATAAACCTTGAATCTTTGACGTCGAAGGAAGTGTCCCGTGTCTCTGTCATTCGTACGCCGGAGCAGGTTACCCACGAAGGTTTCAGGTGTTGTGCCCTGGCACCGCTGGGTCTTAAAGAACCCAGTCCTTCAGTAAGCAGAGGTGAATAGTGTGAGAAACCGTGCCCACTTCACTTCAGGCTATTAGGAACACTCTCTTGTAGGAAAGTGGGTTTCTGGTTGCAGTAACCCACCTACACACTATTTGCCAGGTTTCTGATGCACTTTGACTTGATGTGTCCTGTGTCCCTGCCAATCAGGTTTCCAGGGCACTATGCTCTCTCCCAAAATGGTACCCTTTTGCGCCCGATTGTCACCTCTCTGGCCACATTTAAGTCCCTTGGAAAAAATATAATGGGTACCAAGGACACTGTGCCCAGGGAAGCCCTCTATGGTCTGAAAAAACAACAATTGATGGACAGAATGCAGAACAATTTCATACATTCACCCCAGTACAGAGATCTGGGCCTAAATCCATCGTTTTTTTGCACTCCACAACACCCCAGACATGGCTATATGCAAATCAGCCTTGACCCTGTGCCTCATGGGAACAGTCCAGCCCGAACTGCCAAGCCATGTCTTTCCTGGACCGGAATCAAGCATCCTAGGACCGGTTTCTGGCTATCAGCTGTCTTCAGCCAGGATAGCTTGACTCCAGTGGTGTGGAGAGCATGGGACTCACGTCTGAGCATACCCATCCCACTCGGGGTGACGAATGCAAAAACAATTATTGATAGACAGAATGCAGAACAATGTCATACATTCACCCCAGTACAGAGATCTGGGCCTAAATCCATCGTTTTTTTGCACTCTACTCCACCCCAGTTCAGACATGGCCATAAGCAAATCAGCCTTGACCCTGTGCCTTACGGGAACAGTCCAGCCCGAACTGCCAAGCCATGTCTTTCCTGGACCGGAATCAAGCATCCTAGGACAGGTTTCTGGCTATCAGCCGTCTTCAGCCAGGATAGCTTGACTCCAGTGGTGTGGAGAGCATGGGACTCACGTCTGAGCATACCCATCCCACTCGGGGTGACGAATGCAAAAACAATTATTGATGACAGAATGCAGAACAATGTCATACATTCACCCCAGTACAGAGATCTAAGCCTAAATCCATCGTTTTTTTGCACTCCACACCACCCCAGTTCAGACATGGCCATATGCAAATCAGCCTTGACCCTGTGCCTCATGGGAACCGTCCAGCCCGAACTGCCAAGCCATGTCTTTCCTGGACCGGAATCAAGCATCCTAGGACCGGTTTCTGGCTATCAGCCGTCTTCAGCCAGGATAGCTTGACTCTAGTGGTTTGGAGAGCATGGGACTCACGTCTGAGCTTACCCATCCCACTCGGGATGACAAATGCAAAAACAACAATTGATGGACAGAATGCAGAACAATGTCATACATTCACCCTAGTACAGAGATCTGGGCCTAAATCCATCGTTTCTTTGCACTCCTCACCACCCCAGTTTAGACATGGCCATATGCAAATCAGCCTTGACCCTGTGCCTTATGGGAACAGTCCAGCCGGAACTGCCAAGCCATGTCTTTCCTGGACCAGAATCAGGCATCCTAGGACCGGTTTCTGGCTATCAGCTGCCTTCAGCCAGGATAGCTTGACTCCAGTGGTGTGGAGAGCATGGGACTCACGTCTGAGCATACGCATCCCACTCGGGGTGACAAATGCAAAAACAACAATTGATGGACAGAATGCAGAACAATGTCATACATTCACCCCAGTACAAAGATCTGGGCTTAAATCCATGGTTTTTTTGCACTCCACACCACCCCAGTTCAGACATGGCCATATGCAAATCAGCCTTGACCCTGTGCCTCATGGGAACAGTCCAGCCCGAACTGCCAAGCCATGTCTTTCCTGGACCGGAATCAAGCATCCTAGGACCGGTTTCTGGCTATCAGCCGTCTTCAGCCAGGATAGCTTGACTCCAGTGGTGGGGAGAGCATGGGACTCACGTCTGAGCATACCCATCCCACTCGGGGTGACGAATGCAAAAACAATTATTGACCCTAAAATCTCTAACACCCAACTCCCTGCATACTGGCTTCAACCATCTCGATCTCGCCCTCTTGTATGCTTTGCAACCAAACAGAAAGTGTGGTAGGGATTCGGTCTCACATGGACAGCTTGGGCAGGTGCCATTTGAGACCCGCGTTCCTTTCCATCCCCTAATAAATTTGTTACGGGGTAGTGTCCCATACCTCATTTAAAAAAGAATTGATCTGTCTTTTAGTATTTGGATGAAATTTAATAATGGTTCAAACCTCCTAGTGGGCTTATGCTCCAAAAATTGTGTGGTTAGAGCTCCCCATTTTGTACTCTTCTGTTCCTCAGTGTGTACCCACTCCCAGTGCATTTTCTTAACAACTTGCTTTGGAGGAGGGGACTGTGAGGTCCAGGATTCAGCCAATCCCAGCTTCATGACCATTTGCCTCAATTTGTTTAGCCACTGGATCTTATTCACACTATTCAAGGATAGCAGTTCGTCTATCACCAGGGCGTAATTTGCTAGTTCTGAGGTCCTTCTCAGGCGCACCCAGAACAGCACAGGGTGAAGGCGTACTATATCTAAAATCGAGCGTTTGCCCATATCATGAAAAAGGGGCTTCAATGGGGTTGAGATAGTAACGGCAACTAAGTCCCTTATAAACTCATTCTCGGCTCTAACCAGATCAGTGACATTTTCGCAGCCCCACCGTTCCGACCCATAGACTGCGGAGGACAGCACCTTCCCTTCATATACAGCTAGAGCCGGGGCTATAGGCCTGCTGACTGACATACGCTGACTCCTCAGAATGGCTCCCGAGACTCTCTTGAGGTTTAGCAACATCTTGGCAACATGGGAGTCCCATTTCATTCTATTGTTAATCCTGATTCCCAGGTAGTCAAAATCCTCCTCCACCTCAAGAGGCGACCCATTAAGGGTGAAATTAATTTTCTTTGCTTTTTTTGAAGGGGCAGCACCATTAACTTGGTTTTGGATGTATTAATGGTCAGCCCGCGTTCATCGTAAAATAGACTGAATCTGTCCAGTAGTTTCTCCAGCCCTGAGGGGGTTTTGGACAACAGGAGGGTGTCATCTGCAAAGAGGAGGGTTGGTGTTTTCTCCCCCGCCAGGACCGGAGCATCGGCATTGTCCTCCCTCAAATGGTCTACCACCCCATTGATAAAGAGGGAGAACAATGTCGGGCCATCACACAGCCCTGACGTACCCCCCTATTCACCTGTTAGCTGTCCCTCATTCCCCATCTAATTCTAGCATAATTATCTTCGTGAAGTTTAACTATAAACTCCAGGAGGTAACGCGGGAACCCCATTTCCAGCAGCACCCTCCAGAGTTTATCACGAGGCACCAAATCAAAGGCGCTTTTGAGGTCTATGAAGGTCAGATATAAATTCCCCTTCATAATGGTTACTGATTTCCAGTATATTGCCCAAAACCTGAAAACATGGTCCATAGTACCCACATTCTGGCGGAAACCCGCCTGGAAGTGGGACAGTATATTCCCCTCCTCTAGCCACATACCTACTCTATTTATAATGACCCTGCCAACTATTTTCTGTCAACTAGTCTGTTCCAGGAACCGGTATCGAGCAGAATGTAATCAATACGGGATGGACAACTAAATCTGTTATAGGTCATCATACCATTTGGGTCTGAGGTTGTCCTACCATTCAGGGCACACAGGTTATATTCTAGTTTTAGGGCATTTATTTGGATCGCTCTTGGCGTCCATTTTCTGATTGGCGCTATGGTTAGAGGCGGGATGGACTGTCTAGAATCCTCTTCATTAAGTCCCAGGAGATCTTCTTTGCTTAGGGGTTCATATGTACAGTTAAAATCTCCCCCTACAATAATGCTAGACAATGGGGGGATACCTGCTAGCATCACCTCGAGTAAGGCTATAGTGGGTGAAGTTTGACCTCCTGGGCAACCTCTAGCATAAATATTAAACAGCTCCATCGAGCTTCCAATATGGGAGCCCTTAGTGGAGATTTGTAGTATGTCCTGCGATGGTAAAGTATGCAAAGTAAGTGCCCAATTCAAAGCCACACTAAACCATACGTGCAGTCCTCCCGATGGGCGACCTCTCCCTGAACTAATTGCCGGAATAAAGTGGGTGGAATATCCGCATTTATATAGGGGAGACATGCTCCATGTTTCCTTGAACATACAGATGTCGAACGTATCTATGAATTGGTTCCATTCTGGATTTGCCATATTTTTTTGAAGCCCCACTATGTTCCAGGAAAACAATTTAATCATGTTTGTGTTTGTAACCCTCTCTGTGTGAACTACTTCTGAAGCTAGTCTTACAACTGCTGTTAGGGGATATTGAGCGTTGACCACTTCATTAGATCTTTCTTCCCCCGAGGAACAACCTCATCATTAATCTTCATAGCCTCCATATCTATAAGGCTTGTGGTGGAATTGGTCTGACCCTCGGGCTTGCACATATTGTGTGTTTGTCTTACACTATTCAGATAGTTATCCTTTAATGGTCAGTCTATGTTGTTTAGACCCGATGCGTCCTCGAGCCTAGATTTAGACCATAGAGGTGCGTGTCTGATTTGTATGTTACAATTCCTAGGGGGGCATGTCCTACTAGGTTCTCTGCAATTGCTATGTTACCAAACTGTATCTCAATACAGTCTGTTGATGAACTAGGCAAGGAAATTCTTTTAACATTAATCATATCCTCCCTAATGACTGATCTGCACCCTCTCACGTGGCGAAGCCCGTGAATGGCTTTATTGCGTATGGATTCACTGTTCTCATAAGTGTTAGCAGCTCCAAGCTTGGTGACCCCGGTCATGTAGACAATACCACAAGGGGATCTGTATGGTGTGTTTATCTGTTTGTTACTCCAATTAGTTGTTTCAACCATGTCACTATAATATTTATTATCCCTCTGCAGGACCCTGCATTGTGATTGGGTTTAGATAGGGCCGCTCCTGCTGTTTGGTTTGGTGGGGCCGATCGCAAGATAGGGGCTTTTACCAGGTTGTACACTAACACTGGGTGTAGAGTGTTTGTTATGTGTAGTTCCTCCCGTTTTGTAAAGTCCATCATGAATTTCTTAATAATAGCTATATCCCTTTCCAGGCTTTCCATTTTCATCATGATTAAATTATTAAAATTCAAACATCTGGAGCATTCACCTGGACTATTCACAGCCTCCACAGTCCCCCAGCCCTTGCGATAAGACCTCACTTATTTCCCTGGATTCCCCTTCCAACACTGAAAAGCGATTAGTACAAGTGATGCCCATTTCACATGCTATCACCTGCGAGGACCTGTCTATATTCCCAGTTGATATAGCTGGAAGTTCGGCATTAGCACTCATGTTTGCCCCTCTTAATGCCTCTGTAACATTTACCTCAATGGGGCAAGCAGGGTTAGAATGCATATCATCTACTGAGCACTTGGATGTTGGTCTTTTAGAAAAAATAGCTGGGATCACTTTGCTCTTTATCTGCAGTAAACCGTCGACCAGGGGATCAGGGTTATCCACATTTCTTAAGGATGGGGCCGTCAATAGAATGTCCTCAAAATCTTCAACAATAGATTCGATGCTTGACATAACACAATTAGCGGCAGCATGTAGCGACTTTGACTTCTTCCTTTTTTTAGTTGTAATGGCAAGTGCTCCCCCCCCCCTCCATTACCTTCCTTTTACCCATTGCTAGCTACAACTTTCCCTGGTAAATGGGATAATATCCAACAACTCGAAGGTGGCCCAACACTATCTTGTGTATCAGGGAGCAGTCAACTTGACGAACAAGCACAGTACCTTTTTTTTTTATATGGGTGGTTCAAGTTCTCACATGTAAGGGGCGGGGCCCTGTCCTGCCTCGGTCTGCCTAGGACGGCCGCAGATGGCCCCGCCCTTGTCCCGGACTTCTCCCGGCGCGCTCCCGCGCGCGTCCCGCGGGACGAGGTTCCAAGGGATCCTTTATGCGCCTCGTGGCGCTTCCGTCTGACGTCCGCGGCGTCCTGGCCTCTAATGGGGCTGCTGGGAGGTGTAGTCACAGGAGTGGAAGGGGCCCGGCGGAGCCAAGCCCGGCCGGAGGAGCGAGCGGAGCAAAGCCCGGCCCACAGGTGCTGCCACAGGAATGCGGGGCTTGGCGGAGCCAATCCCAGCCAAGATGATGAAGCAGAGCAATGCCCGGCCCTCAGGAGCGAGTACAAGCAACAGGTAAAGTTCCCCCCGGACTCGGCACCAAGGGAGTCTTTATGCGCCTCCTGGCTCTTTCGTGTGACATCCACGGCGTCCTGGCCGCTAGTGGGGCGGCTGGGAGGCATAGTCACAGGAGTGGAAGGGGCCTGGCGTAGCCAAGCCGGGCCGGAGTAGCGAGCGGAGCAAAGCCCGGCCCACTGGTGCTGCCACAGGAATGCGGGGCTCGGCGGAGCCAAGCCCGGCCAAGATGATGAAGCAGAGCAATGCCCGGCCCTCAGGAGAGAGTACAAGCAACAGGTAAAGTTCCCCCCGGACTCGGCACCAAGGGAGCCTTTATGCGCCTCTTGGCGCTTCCGTGTGTCGTCCGCGGCGTCCTGGCCGCTAGTGGGGCTGCTGGGAGGTGTAGTCACAGGAGTGGAAGGGGCCCGGCGGAGCCAAGCCCGGCCGGAGGAGCGAGTGGAGCAAAGCCCCTGCCCACAGGTGCTGCCACAGGAATGCGGGGCTCGGCGGAGCCAAGCCCGGCCAAGATGATGAAGCAGAGCAATGCCCGGCCCTCAGGAGCAAGTACAAGCAACAGGTAAAGTTCCCCTATTAGTTCTAAGCTCAGAAACTGTTCGACCACCCCAACACCTCGTCTGAAGCCATACTGAGCTACAGATAAGATGTTCTTTTCTTCTACCTATTGCTCTAGCCTGGCCAACAGCATTGTTGCCATTACTTTAGAAGAAGAGCCAAGCAAAGATATTGATACAGAAAAGGGGGTGGTGATGAACAGAGTGTCTGAATTAAGCAGACCACTCTTACCCAGTCCAAAGATCAGGGCTTGATCCATCACCGTTATTTATCTCACTGCACCATCCCAGCTCAGAACCTGGCTATATGCAAATCAGTCTGTCCCTGGCCCAGTGCATCATGGGAACAGGGCAGACTAAACTACCAAGCCAATTCTTCACCAGAAAGGAGACAAGCTACCGGGGACCGGTTTCTGGCATTTCAGCCGTCTTCGGCCCGGCTTGCTTGAATCCTGATGGTGCAGTGAGAAAGGGACTCATGTCTGAGTATACCCTGCCACACCTATAGTGTCCAAAAACGATACAGAAAAGGGGGTGGTGATGAACAGAGTGTCTGAATTAAGCAGACCACTCTTACCCAGTCCAAAGATCAGGGCTTGATCCATCACCGTTATTTATCTCACTGCACCATCCCAGCTCAGAACCTGGCTATATGCAAATCAGTCTGTCCCTGGCCCAGTGCATCATGGGAACAGGGCAGACTAAACTACCAAGCCAATTCTTCACCAGAAAGGAGACAAGCTACCGGGGACCGGTTTCTGGCATTTCAGCCGTCTTCGGCCCGGCTTGCTTGAATCCTGATGGTGCAGTGAGAAAGGGACTCATGTAATAATAATAATAAACTTTATTCGGATTTTTTTAAAGATCCATAAAAGCAGTACAGGTAAAAATAAATCTGCAGTGCGATATGATTACAGATTACTTAAAAACAGCAAAAAGGAGTTTCGGTAATTTATACAGTACTATTATGTTTAAAGGTTTTTCCTGTGTCCGTATATACATTTCAGAAAGTTAAGAACATGGTAACATGTGGCTTCAGTATCCAAAAGCTGCAAGCTCAACATGGCTACTCGGCATTGTCTAAGACCCCAAGATTTTAAAAGAGTTAGTAACCAAAGTTTGCGGTGTTCCTGATAAAATTTGCAGAACAGAACAGTATGAAGAGTGGTTTGTCTTGATTTCCCATCGCATGGACACGGAAGTGGATTTAGGTCCCAAACGTTTGGCGTTGGAAAGGCTACCAGTTTGTGAAATATGTTCAGTCTGAATCTTATCAGGAGAAATCGGTCAAAGGTACCAATGTCGAGGTTTAAATAGGGCTGCATTAAAAGAGTAGATTGAACCATTATTGCGTGCTGCACCGACTGTTTCCCAGCTTCTATTTGTAGTCTCAGATTACCCAGGTGTTCCAGAGCTCGTCTTTTTAAGTTATTTTTTGAGAGTTCTCCAATTTTTTCGGGGTTTGAATAATATTTTTCTATTCCAAGGTCAAAGAGGAAGGTCCGGATATAGGCCAGCCATTTAATTTTTAAAACGTAGTCCAGAGACATTGCATCCGTCAGTATTGTTTTTGTAATGTCGTTTTTATCTGACGCCCAGATACGTCGCCAAAGGAGGAGTGGTTGAATTTTCGCAAGATCTTCGATATATGGTGCCCCCAATTCTAAGTGGCAGGCGTAAGTCGAAGAACTTTTGGGGGCGGATAGGAGGAATCTGAAAAACTTGTTTTCTGCAATTTGCAGAGCGGTGACATCCGTATGGCCCCATAGTCCTGCTCCATATAAAGCTGTAGATTGACATTTGGCTTTGTATATGGTCATCAATTCCCTCGGCGGACGTTTTCCTAATTTTTGTGTAAACGACACCAGTGCGGCTAATGCTCTTTTAAAACAATGTTTTCTGGCTTCTACTGCTGGTTTCCAGGAGAGTTTATTATCTATCATGACTCCCAGATAGCAGTATTCATTTGTAGAATCTACTTTTTGGCTGTCAAGGTAGATAGAATTTTGCTGTTTCCTCCCAACCCCAGCCTTCATTACGAAAGTCTTTTTTACGTTTATATGAAGGTCAAGGGTTCTCATGAACTGCGAATATCTATTAAGGGACCTTTGGAGTTCACGGGGGGTTTGTGCAAGGAGGACGGCGTCGTCCACGTAGAGCAGAGCGGGGATCGGGCGATGTTTGGCCAGTGGAAGATCACGGGCACCCTTCAGGAGCTCGACCTCCAAGTTGTTGGTGTAGAGGGAGAAAAGGAAGGGTGCCAGGACACATCCTTGTCTGACCCCACGCTCTACTCTGAAGGACGCCGTCAGTTCCCCTTTTGTGCCGTAGCGGACTCTTGCGGATGGGTTGGAATAGAGTTCCCTTAAAAAATTCAGGAGTGATGGATCTACCCCCATCTGTGCTAAAAGGGACCACAATTTTGTATGGGAGACGCAGTCGAAAGCCGCGGACAAGTCTACGTAGGTCATGTAAAGTTTTGCTTTCTTTGCATGCACATATTTTCCAAAGAGTATCGATAGATTTAGGGCTTGTTCCACAGTACCTAGTCCTTTTCTAAATCCAAATTGAAGGTCGGATAGGATGCCTCTCTCTTCCGCCCAGTCCTGAAGTCTTTCTAAAATCACTCTTCCTGCTATTTTCCCCAGTGAGTCCAGCAAAGAAATTGGACAATAGCAGGCAGGGTCCATGCGGTTGCCTTTTTTAAATATCGGCACCATGATGGACCTTGTCCATGACTCCAGAATTCCTATGTTTGCCGTTGCGGTGCAGACCCTTGTTAAAATCGGTGCCCAGAGTTCTGTTTGGTGTTTAAAAAAGTCTGCCGGGACTCCGTCCGGCCCTGGAGCTTTTCCTTTTTTGGTTGAGTTCAATGCCACAAGAATCTCAGAGATTTCGAAATTTATGTCTATAGGGTATGGTAGGAATGTTTTTTCCTCCTCTTCCGTCTCTTGATCAGAGGTTGGTTTTTGGAAGATGCTGGTAAAGTGTGATACCCATGTTGCAGCGTCTATAGCAGCTTCGATTTTTGGGCACGTATCGTCTGCCAAGAAAGGAGTTCTTATAATTCTCCAGAAGGCTTGAGGGTTTTTTTCTTGGGCACTGGTGTGGAGTTCATGCCACAGCGCTTGCTTGAGTTCCTCTTTCCTCTTTTTCCTTGTCTTGTGATATTCACTTCTGAGGGTGGCTATTGTGCGGGGGTCCCTTTCATTTTTGTTTAAGGCTAGCTTCAATTTTGTATGAGCCTTGGTACACTCTTGGTTGAACCAGCCTTTGGGGCGGGATGGACCGGATTTTTGTTTTGCTGTGAGTAAAACCTTTAGTTTGTCCATAATTTGGGCAAAGTTATTTAGAAGCTCCACGTCCTTAGTTGATATGTCCAAACAAGTTTTGATTTGGGGATAGACTGATTTTATTAGCTCTTTGGTAAGTTCCTCTGGATTTATCCTTCCCCATTTTATTGAATACCCGTTTACTTTATCCATATTGATGTTTTCTTGGGTCAATGCATTGGCTATTGTTACTGGAGAACATTGTTGATAGTTTAGTGAGACTTCCAAGGTTAATATTGCATGGTCACTTTGAGGATTCGGTTTGACTTCAAAAATTTTTATTCTTAGTTGTAAGGATGTTGATATTATTATGAAGTCTACCGTGGTTTTATAGCCTCTTCCTATATAAGTAGGTGCTAGTGAATTATCCCCATGGTCCAAAGTGTTTACTATCTGAAGGTCCAGGTCGGATAGGAGATCGTTCATTTGTCTGCCCATTTTGTTATGCGAGAAATGGGTGAGTGCGAGGCCGTCTTCTGTCACCATGCCAGGACATTTTCTTTTTGGTTGGGTACAGGCGTGAAGGTTGAAATCGCCTGCCCATATTATTGCTGCCGGGCCTCTTTCTCCTTGTTTCATTCTAAAAGTAGTTAATTTTTCGTGGAGGTGGGCCAGGACTTCCTCAAAGTCCAGTTCATCCAGGTTGTTATAAAAATTAATGATAACCATTGACTCTTTTTTCTGGAGGAAAAGACCAAGGATCTGCAAATTAGAGGCCAGTTCTATAACCTTTATTTTAGCGTTTTGGATAGTGTTGGCTACATAGATGCACAGACCTCCCTTTGGTCTACCTATGTGTCCCGACTGCGCGAGAGAGGAGTACGTTTTGTACCCCTGCAGGTGATGTTCTTGTAATGACCATGTCTCCTATATGCATATTATTTGATGATTATGCATGTGGTGCATAATTGTCCCGTCCTCTATTTTTGTCCTTAGTCCAGCGATGTTCCAAGAGATCAGGCTCAGGATTGTTGGACTATCCCTTGAGCTTTTTACTCTTTTTGGTTCGTTAAGGATCTCTGGGGCTGGAGGGATCTCTGGTTCTAGAGGGACTAATGGGGAGACCGTGGGTTC
Organism: Lissotriton vulgaris; assembly: GCF_964263255.1. NCBI lineage: Eukaryota > Metazoa > Chordata > Amphibia > Caudata > Salamandridae > Lissotriton > Lissotriton vulgaris. The sequence goes on from NC_141694.1 coordinate 495,889,334, forward strand.
CGATAGGTCTGTGTGGATTTGGGAGTGTTCTTGTGGTTGTGGTAGTCAGTCAACGCACTCCAAGGCGCTATACCGGTTTGCTAAGTGAAGGCCGTTCCAGCTATCCCAACGTGTGGGGTCACTGTACTTTCTCCAGTGATCCTGTCCACTCCATTCGTCCCTATCTCTGCCTTGATGATTAAGGCCTGGTGGGTTGAATGGGGGAAACCGTCCTTGCCGCGGCTGCTGCCATAGGTGAGTGTTGTGTTGCGTGGATTGCTGGGGTTGCCACCACTGTTGGGTGGTATGATGTGGGTATTGCGGAGGATGAGCAGGTGGTTGGGTAGCAGGGTGTATAGGTTGAGGAAATTGGGAGGGTGGTTGCCACTGGAAAACTGATTGTTGTGGAACTTGTGGGAATCGTGGCATGTGTGGGGGCTGCTGATATTGATACATATTGTATTCAGAGGAATTTATAGGCCCAGTGTTTAGTGGGAATGCGGGGCAGGGGAAATTTTGCCTTGAGGATGGGGGTAGGAAATAGGACAAGGGAAGGGGATTTATTTGGGTGGCAGGTCCTCTGTTGGGTGAGTTACAGATATAATTTGATGCCCCTATCTCCCTAAATTTGATGCTGATGACGTCCCCCGCTATTGCCTTCGTGCTTCTGCCAACCCAATCTCCTCTGCGTGCGGAGAAGATGTCACCCCTGATGTGAGCGGGTAAGGGTTTATGGAGTTGGAGCCACTGGGCACATTTGTTCCTCAGCTCTGCGAAAGTTTCTCTTACACCCTCCTTCAGTGGGGGAACAGCTGTTAACACCACCACGAAGGGAGAAGCTTCCGGGGGTAAATTGATTATTTTGGGCCGAGACTGCTTGGTCTTCAGTTCTAATAGTTTTTCTGGGGAGAGGGTCTCTGCTGGGATGGTGGTGTTTCCATTATTGCCTTTTGCTTGTCGGTTGTTTGTTTTAGTTTGACCTGCTGGACCTATTTGTGTAGCAGGGGGGGGATCTACCGCAACCGGGGTGTCTAGGGGGGTATCTAGATTACTCCCTTTTTTGGCTAGGGGTTGTGTTACTGCCGCTTTTCTGGTTGGTGAAGTGTTAGGCTTGTTTGTTGTACCTGTTATTTGTTTGATACTAGATGGTTTTTTTGGGAGTGTTTCCTTTGCCCCGTGCGTTGGAGCGGGACCATTACCGCTTGTCTTACAACTGCATTTCGTGTTGATTAGTGACGTAAGTCTGTCCAACTTTGATATTAGGGGTTTGATCTGTGCTGTAATTTTGGCTTCGAGGTCTGATTTAAGGTCCATAACCATGTTTTCCACCCAACAGGGGATACCTGCCGAGGAGTTTGGGGTGGGCGTGATCAGATTGTGATTCTTTGTTTTTGTTTTAGATTTTTCCTTGATAATTGGCATAGCCTTAAGGAGGGTGGAGGTGTTTTTCCTTGTTTTTGTTGGTTCTAAGATCGTTACTGGATCGGGTAATGAGGGATTACTAATGACACTCTGGTCTAATTTTTCAGTTGGTGATTGGCAGACTTCTAAGTCTGGGGTTGCTTCAAGGTCGACATATGATTGATCAGAGTCTGTTTGGGTTACGGATAAATCTACAGAATTTGGAACAGTCATCGTAGGAACGATGGTTAGTGGCAATGGTAAAGAGCAGTTATTAGCAACCTGGTGAGCAGGGGAATTTGCGGTGGCAAGTGAACCGAGCGAGGATCGTTTGGCCTGCATGAGGTCCAGGGAGACTCTTTTCTCCAGTAGGATGATACTCTTATCGATGGTGTCGTTTACCCTGGATATGAAAAGGTCTATAGGACCGGTCACTTGTGTCACCAGTGTAGCTTTCTTAGACGTGCTTCTAGTTTTGGGACGCATCGTGGTCGTCAGTGATGTACGTCAGAAATCGTGGGGGCCTGCGGGAACGAAGTAAAATACAGGGTGACAGGGCCGGGGCCGTCCTCTGCCGTCCTCGAACGGCCTCAAACGGCCCTGTCTTTGCCCAGTCTTCGCCCGGGCTGCGTCCCGCGCTGCGGGAGTGAGATGTTATTTTGAAGGAGGCGGAGAGGGCAGGGGGCGGGCCAGCAGGGAGAGCGGACCGGAAGCTCTCCGTCGGTCTTGCAGGGACTTCTGGGAAATGAAGTCCCCGCACGCTCACAGCCCCGCTGGTTCCTCGCGCCCCTTACCGCCTTGCCGCCGGCGTCCTGCGTTGGTCCTTGAAGATGCTGCCTCTACCAGCGCCCACCAGCGAAGCGGCACCCGCGGAGCGGGTGCGGTGAGAGGTGGGCTGGGAGGCCGGTGAGCTGCTGGGCTGATAGGCTACAGCGTGAGTGATGCCTTCCGCTTCAGAAGTAAGTAAGTAGGTGTCCCACAGGGTAGAGGAAGAGGAGCGCTTTTAACTGGCTTTGATGGGCGGGGGGCGGGCCAGCAGGGAGAGCGGACCGGAAGCTCTCCGTCGGTCTTGCAGGGACTTCTGGGAAATGAAGTCCCCGCACGCTCGCAGCCCCGCTGGTTCCTCGCGCCCCTTACCGCCTTGCCGCCGGCGTCCTGCGTTGGTCCTTGAAGATGCTGCCTCTACCAGCACCCACCAGCGAAGCGGCACCCGCGGAGCGGGTGCGGCGAGAGGTGGGCTGGGAGGCCGGTGCGCTGCTGGGCTGATAGGCTACAGCGTGAGTGATGCCTTCCGCTTCAGAAGTAAGTAAGTAGGTGTCCCACAGGGTAGAGGAAGAGGAGCGCTTTTAACTGGCTTTGATGGGCGGGGGGCGGGCCAGCAGGGAGAGCGGACCGGAAGCTCTCCGTCGGTCTTGCAGGGACTTCTGGGAAATGAAGTCCCCGCACGCTCGCAGCCCCGCTGGTTCCTCGCGCCCCTTACCGCCTTGCCGCCGGCGTCCTGCGTTGGTCCTTGAAGATGCTGCCTCTACCAGCGCCCACCAGCGAAGCGGCACCCGCGAAGCGGCACCCGCGGAGCGGGTGCGGCGAGAGGTGGGCTGGGAGGCCGGTGCGCTGCTGGGCTGATAGGCTACAGCGTGAGTGATGCCTTCCGCTTCAGAAGTAAGTAAGTAGGTGTCCCACAGGGTAGAGGAAGAGGAGCGCTTTTAACTGGCTTTGATGGGCGGGGGGGCGGGCCAGCAGGGAGAGCGGACCGGAAGCTCTCCGTCGGTCTTGCAGGGACTTCTGGGAAATGAAGTCCCCGCACGCTCGCAGCCCCGCTGGTTCCTCGCGCCCCTTACCGCCTTGCCGCCGGCGTCCTGCGTTGGTCCTTGAAGATGCTGCCTCTACCAGCGCCCACCAGCGAAGCGGCACCCGCGGAGCGGGTGCGGCGAGAGGTGGGCTGGGAGGCCGGTGCGCTGCTGGGCTGATAGGCTACAGCGTGAGTGATGCCTTCCGCTTCAGAAGTAAGTAAGTAGGGACTCATGTCTGAGTATATCCTGCCACACCTATAGAGGCCAAAAACGATTCTGTTCATCACCACCCCCTTTTCTGTATCGTTTTTGACCACTATAGGTGTGGCAGGGTATACTCAGATGTGAGTCCCTAGCTCATTGCACCATCAGGATTCAAGCAAGCCGAGCCGAAGACAGCTGAAATGCCAGAAACAGGTCCCCGTTAGCTTGTTTCCTTCCCAGTATAAGAATTGGCTTGGTAGTTTGGTCTGCCCTGTTCCCATGATGCACTGGGCCAGGGTCAGACTAATTTGCATATAGCCAAGTTCTGGCTCTGAAGTCCAGTAAAGAGGTTCCCGCGAAGCGGGAGCTGCGAGCACCTTTATGCACCTCCGGGTGCGAGAGAATGGCGGCAGCGCCTCTTGGCGCGGTAATCAGGCAAAGCAGCGTGGGCTCTAAAGTCCAGTAAATATACTCACATAGAAATCTATATGCTAGTCAATCTTTTCTAAGTCTACACATATACGTTATGCACAGTAGCACTAGGGTTTCCTTACTCTTCATTTTCTTTTGAGAATCCCTTTTTTCCTTGAACATGTTTAAATGCTTGGAAATATTGTGTAGCAAGTGGGAGAAGTAACATTTGAAAAACATGTTTCACTGTTGAGTAATCTCTTCATCTATGCCATCTCCGAAATTCCTTCCTATTCCCACTCTGGAAACAAATTTACTCCACCTCTTGTGAGAAGTGAATCTTAAATTGTTCCCCGGGTGGAAATTGGCAGAGAAAGTGTTTGTGGACAGTTACAAACTCACAAGTTTGCCGGCACACATATACTTTGTAAGGCAATAAAGCCCTTAAAATGTCTCTACATACCCACATAAAAATATTTATTCACATAGATATCTGTATGTTTTTTAATCTTTTTCCAAGTGTACACATGTACTTTGTGCGCATTAGCACTTTGTCTTTCTTTGAATTGAGATAAATGTATGCCATATAGACCAGGCCATTACATAGCCATAATTGTGATGGATAGGTGCACATATTTCCAAGATAAAATACAATGTAGTTCTCTTTGAGTTACACATTTGTAATATAGTGCTTAATCTGATAGACGCTTACTGTTAAAGGAATAATGATAATATGGTACTCTTAATTATGGATAAATTAACATGAACTTTTTCAATACAACATGACGTGAGCATCGATAACACCATCAAGACTAAGCATGGGCGCAAAATCTGTTCCGCTCGTGGTTTTTCGGCAAATTCGCGATCCGCGTATTCCCTTGAATTTGCCGAAAATCCGCGAGCGGAAAGGATGCGGGGGGCAAAAGTTCAAGCTTCAAGCTTGTAACTATTTTAGAACGGCGCCGGCAAGCTGCCAGCACCATTCTAAAATAGTTACTAAGTTAGCTTCAACAGGAAGCACTAATAGATAAAATGCAGGTGCTCCTGATGAAAGTAACTTAGTAACTATTTTAGAATGGCGCTGGCAGCTTGCTGGCGCCATTCTAAAACAAAATAGGAGTGGGGCAGAGGGCAGAAGGTCACAGAGTGGGGCAGAGGGCAGAAGGGCACAGCAACAAGTGGGGCAGAGGGCAGCAGGGCACAACAACAAGTGGGGCAGAGGGCAGAAGGGCACAACAACGAGTGGGGCGGAGGGCAGAATGGCACAAGAACGAGTGGGGCAGAGGGCAGAAGGGCGCATCGCGGTCTCGCACAAAAAAAACCCCCACGAACACGCAAAGCGCCCCACGAACACGCCAAGCGCCCCGCGAACACGCAAAAATAAAAAAATCCGCAAATTCGTGAATTTTGCGGATCGCGAATTCGCAAATCCGCGGATCGCGAATTCGCAAAATTTGCCCATCAAGACCATGCGGACAATCCACTCAGGCTCTCCGTCAGACCCATTCCCGCACCACGTCTTCAACAGAGCAAGCAGCTCCATTGAACCCCACCTGCGCAACGTCATCAATCTCTCCCTCGAGACCGCGACCTTCCCAGAGATCTGGAAACACGCCGGGATCAACGACCTAATCAAACAAACATTTGCAATGCAATAGGTCTCGCATTAGGAAAGTTTGAGCTATTGGTATTGTAAATGACAAATTTTGTATTTATGTGTTGGTTTTGAAAATAGCTAAATTACAATGCCAATAGTTTTAGCTTTCGCAAATGTGACACCTATAGCATTTGTAATGCAATATGTGTTGTATTTACGTGACTTAGATGTATTGAAATTACAAATAACGAAGGCATTTTTTTTAATAATTAATACTTAAATAAAAGTTATTGTAATGTATAATGGCAATAGCTTAAACTTTTGTAAATAACTTTTGTGAAGAATATGTTTGTGACATTTGTAACATTTGTAATAAAGCTTGAAACATTGAGAGAACATATTTGAACCAGTTGTTGTTGAATGGTTGCACAGATTGATGCTGTGGTGGCGCTGAGTGATGTTGTGGTGGCGACAAGTGATGCTGTGGCGTTCAGTGATGCTGTGGTAGCGCATAGTGATGTTGTGGTGCCCCTGAGTGATGCAGTGGTGCCCTGGAGTGATGCTGTTGTTGTGCGATAGATAGTTAGAGTGAGGGCGATAGATAGCTAGAGGGAGGAGGAAAGATAGATGGAGTGAGGGCGATAGATAGATAGAGGGAGGGCAATAGATAAAGGGAGGGAGGGCAATAGATAGAAGAATGAAAGGGCGATAGAGGGAGGACGATAGATAGATAGATAGAGGAAGGGTGATAGATAGAGTGAGGGAGAGCGATAGATAGATAGATAGGCAGATAGATAGAGTGAGGGCGATAGATAGATGTTTTATATAGCTCGAACTGGGCAATGGATAGAGTGAGGGTGATAGATAGAGTGAGGGCGATAGATAGATAGAGTGAGGGTGATAGATAGATGTTTTATATAGCGCGAACTGGGCGATGGATAGAGTGAGGGTGATGGATAGAGTGAGGGCGATAGATAGAGAGAGTGAGGGCGATAGATAGATAGACAGATAGATATAGTGAGGGCGATAGATAGATAGATAGATAGATAGATAGATAGATAGATAGATAGATAGATAGATAGATAGATAGAGTGAGGGCGATAGATAGAGTGAGGGCGATAGATAGATAGAGTGAAGGCGATAGATAGATAGAGTGAGGGCAACAGATAGATAGTGAGGGCAATAGATAGAGTGAGGGTGATAGATAGAGTGAGGGTGATTGATAGATAGATAGATAGATAGAGTGAGGGCGATAGAGTGAGGGAGATAGATAGATAGAGTGAGGGCGATAGAGTGAGGGAAATAGATAGATAGATAGATAGATAGATAGATAGATAGATAGATAGATAGATAGATAGAGTGAGGTCGATAGATAGATAGAAGTGTAGAGAGAGAGGTAGAGAGAGGGGTGTAGAGAGAGGGGTGTGTAGAGAGAGAGGTGTAGAGATAGAGAGGGATGTAGAGAGAGGGGTGTAGAGAGAGAGTGGGGTGTAGAGAGAGAGGGGTGTAGAGAGAGTGGGGTGTAGAGAGAGGGGTGTAGAGAGTGGGGTGCAGAGAGAGTGGGGTGCAGAGAGAGTGGGGTGCAGAGAGAGTGGGGTGTAGAAAGAGTGGGGTGCAGAGAGAGGGCTGTAGAGAGAGGGGTGTAGAGAGGGGGTGTAGAGAGAGGGGTGCAGAGAGAGGGGTGTAGAGAGAGGGGTGTAGAGAGAGGGGTGTAGAAAGAGAGGGGTGTAGAGAGAGAGGGGTGTAGAGAGAGAGGGGTGTAGAGAGAGAGGGTTCTAGAGAGAGAGGGGTGTAGAGAGAGAGGGGTGTAGAGAGAGAGGGGTGTAGAGAGAAAGGGGTGTAAAGAGAGGGGGCAGAGTGAGGGGGTAGAGAGAAAGGGGTGTAGAGAGAGAGGGGTGTAGAGAGAGAGAGGGGTGTAGAGAGAGAGAGGGGTGTTGAGAGAGAAAGGGGTGTAAAGAGAGAGGGTGTAAAGAGAGGGGTGTAGAGAGAGGGGTGTAGAGAGCTGTGCCCCTGGGGGTCAATTTGACACTAAGAAGGGTGCTAACGGTGGGTCAGGGGGAGGGGGGCATTCAAAGGTTATGGAGCAGACACAAGGGCACAAATCTCATACAGTGGGTCCTGTGGGTCAATGTGACACTAAGAAGGTTGCTAACGGTGGGCCCTGGGGGTCAATGACACACTAAGAAGGTTGCTAACAGTGGGTCATGGGGGGGCGGGGTATTCAAAGGATAGAAGCAGACATCCTTATAAAAGCGATAAAAATAGCACGTATCACTGGTGTCAATTTATATTTAAATCAAGATAAGGAAAACTGACAAGTGTGTAATATGTCCCGTGTTCAGTTTGCACACCTAATCGTTAACAATAATAATACGTGTAGTGCTTGCTCTCATAACACTACTAGTAGTAGCGGTCACTGTTGCCCAAAATAATGGTACTTCTTTTATAGGCTAGAGGGAGAGGAAAGGCAGAGCAAGAGTAGGGAGGATACATATGAACCCAAGACGTGCAGGTTGCACACTGATTTCAGTAGTGAGCTCTTAACTCACTGAGCTAGATTCTGAGCCATTGGGCTTCCCTGCTCCATCATTTGAAGCAAGTTGTCCTGGATGCTTTCCAGATTTGCACCGCCTGTAACTACTGCATGAATAGGGATGCTGCTCGTCCCTTTCAAGCTGCTTGCACTTGTTTTAAACACTTTACGTTCGTATGAGCTGATTTGCACGGTCCGTACCTTTCGTCCGCCCTATAAATGAAAAAAGCAGGTATGACATTAAGGGCTAGATGTAGGTAATTCCCATTTACAGACTCTTAAATACCGAATTTTACTGATTCGGTATTTAAGAGTCTGTAAATGGGAAGGGGGCAGATGTAGGTAATTTTAAAATCTGAATTACCCAATCTGTAGAATTCGGTATTTACTGATTGTGTAAATACTGGATCGTTATTTCCCATTGATTCCTATGGGCTTTGAAGCCCATAGGAGTCAATGGGAAATACCGATTCTGTATTTACAGAATCAGTAAATACCGAATCCTGCAAGGGTGCAGGGGGTGTCACTTTGACACCCTCTAGTACCCCAAGTACAGGCTTGTGTGACATGTGGCACACATACATGCCCTAAGGGCATATCTGTGTGTCACATTGCACAGGTGTGCATGCACAGATGTGCATACACACCTGAATTCGGTATTTTACCACCCAATGGGATTGGGTGGTAAAATACTGACTCTTAAGGGCCTGTGGCACTGTAAACAGTGCCACCGACATTTGTAATTACAGAATCGGTATATTTACCGATTCGGTAATTTACCGAATCGGTAATTTTACCGAATCGGTAAATATAGCGATTCTGTAATTTTCAGCCCCCTACATCTGAAAACCCTAATACCGGTCGGAAACGGACGAAATCTGCTGTTTCCGACCGGTATTAGGGCTCCTACATCTGGCCCTAGGTGTCCTAGAGCATATACAGACAAACATACAGAAATAATGAGTGCGTGCAATAATAGCACATTAAAGGTAAACGGTAGGCTTTGCCGACAAAGAGAAGCACTGTCACGCTGTTCCCCTCCCAACTTCCAGTGACTGGCGAGTTAAGAGATGAAGGGGAGGTGGAGAGCATTGACTAATGGCAGCAACGGGTGAGGAAACAGTGGAAATGACAAGGGGACGAGGGGAGGAATGCCAGACGGGTATGAGGGGACATGGAGAGATATGCCAGATGGCTGCAAGGGAAGCGGCCAACAGCGAAGAGAAAGAGACGTGCAGCAATAAGCGCTCTGACATCTTCGGGTGAAGTCTGCGCTATATAAAAACACATAAAATAAATAAATAAAAGGAAGGTAGTGATTCCTAATGGTGAGTGTAGGAGGGAGCCTTGTGACAGATGTTGAGAGCCTTAAAAAGCTGAATTGATATGGGTAAGCAAAGATTTGAGTGAAAATGTATTTAGGAGTACGTGCGGGAGGGAATGAGAGTGCCTTGTGTGCGTGCTGTGGCGGGGTGGGCGGGGGAGCTGCAGCCTTTGAAGTCTGATGCCTAGGCACAGACAAATGGTGGTGCGCGATGTGCACGAGGGGGGCGGGGAGCGGCAGCCTTTGATGTCTGATGCCGAGGCACAGACAAATGGTGGTGTGTTATGTGGCTGGCGTGCACACGCCTGTCTCACATGAACTGTATGGGATCCGCAGCCATTTTGGTAGACTTTTCTTTTCCACTTACTATAATTCTCGCCAGCAATGCGCAAGCGCATTGGCAGGCGAGACCTAAAAACCTAAGGCAGACCCAAGAGACCTCAAGAACTTCCGGCCCATTTCTCTGCTCCCCTTCCCAGCCAAGGTCATCGAGAAAGCCATCAACAGGCAGCTAACCCAATACCTCGAAGAAAACAGAATCCGCACCCTTCCCAGTAAGGGTTCTGCAGCAACCACAGCACAGAGACTGCCCTCATCGCCGCCACCGACGACATCAGGACCCTGCTGGACAATGGCGAGACCGCAGCACTCATCCTCCTAGACCTTTCTGCCGCTTTGACACCATCTGCCATCGCACACTACGCGCACGCCTCGACGCCGCAGGGGTCCGAGACAAGGCTCTGGATTGGATCACCTCCTTCCTCTCCGGCAGAACCCAGAGCGTCCCCCTCCCCCCATTCCGTTCCAAAGCCTCCAAGATCATCTGCGGTGTACCCCAGGGATCCTCCCTCAGCCCGACGCTGTTCAACATTTACATGGTCCCTCTCGCACACGTAGCCCGACAGCACAACCTCAACATAATCTCCTACGCCGATGACACTCAGCTGATCCTCTCCCTCACCAAGGACCCCATCACCGTCAAAGCCAACCTCCACGAAGGAATGAAGGCCGTCGCCGACTGGATGAAGACCAGCCATCTGAAGCTGAACTCGGACAAGACGGAGGTCCTCCTCCTCAGCTCCAACTCTTAAGCCTGGGACGACTCCTGGTGGTTGACGGCACTGGGGGCAGCCCCGACACCCACCGACCACGCACGCAAGCTGGGAATCATCCTCGACTCAACGCTCTCTATGACCAAGCAAGTCAACGCTGTCTCCTCCTCCTGCTTCAACATTCTCTGCATGCTCCGCAAGATCTACGGATGGATCCCGACAGATGCAAGAAAGACAGTCACCCAGGCCCTCGTCAGCAGCAGACTCGACTAAAGAAACGCACTCTACACGTGAGCCCCGACCAAGCTCAACAAACGACTATGATGTATTCAAAATGCTTCGGCACGAATGATCCTTGATGTACCACGCCACGGTCACATCACCCCCCACCTGAGAAACCTGCACTGGCTCCCCGTCAACAAGAGGATATCCTTCAAGCTCCTCATCCACACACACAAGGCACTCCACAAGACCGGCCCAGCCTACCTCAACAGACAGCTCTCCTTCTACTTCCTTAACCACCAGCTCCGCTCTGCCGACCTCTCACTCGCCACCATCCCGCACATCCAAAGAACAACCACCGGTGAGAGATCCTTCTCCCACCTCGCCGCCAAGACATGGAATACCCTCCCACCGAACCTACGACAGACGCAAGACCTACTGACCTTCAGGAGGGTACTCAAGACCTGGCTGTTTGATCAGTAGCGCCCCCCCAGCGCCTTCAGACCCTCACAGGTATGTAGTGCGCTTTACAAATGATTGATTGATTGATTGATTGATGTGACTCTGTGATAGAAGAAGCACACATGTCCAAAATACACCAAAATGTGGTCCTCATTGTGTTGGATAAAAACACACAATTGTGACACACATCTTTATACAATCCTCATTGTGATGGGAAAAACACCAATCTCTGTAATAGGCAGCATAATATTTCTTGTGACAGATAAAGGCATACAAACCTGTTGTACACAATTTAATATGGTTCTTAGTTACACCACTGCCTATAGGACCGTAGGTCACATTTAAATAGGAGCTATTGTAAAGCACCAAAGAGCACAATCTTGTGACACACAGTATGAAATGGTTTTCAGTGTCCAGAACAAACGTTCATATGCTTGAAACATATAAAGTTGTGGCAGTGTGTATTACATGTTTAAAATGGCAACACAAAACTGCAACATGCGTCATGATGTGCTCCTTTTTGCAATGGATAAAAGCTCACATGCTATACACGTGGTCACATGAATTGCATAACACAATGCAGTCTTCATTGTGATGGATGAAAATATGTGTGAGATGTTGTTTTCAGAGTGAGGTGTTATAGCGCAGAATTAAAACACGCACTGTGATGTAATTCATATTCATTGACAACAGAGGGGACCAGTCTCTCACAGGAATGCACATGCAATGAGGAACAGGTTTGTTTCTATTAGGTATCTTAAGACATCAGGTGCTCGATGCACATGATGAACTCAAATGAATTTGTAACTGTGTCACAAGGTCGAGGATGACTTATTGGAGGAGATTCCATACTCCCCGGTGACTATGGTGAATGAGGCACTCTTCCTCTGTGTGCAGGATTTATCTCCGGTCTGTCCCTTTAAGGAACAGGACTCTGACACCCAAGAAGAAGGCGGTCAGCAAGTCCGAATGACGTCTCTGCCCCCTGACCAATGGGGAGAGAGAGCCCCGCTGATGAAAGCGGAAATGGATGTTGGAACGGATGCTGAGGAAGAAGTGACCCCTAAAGAACGCGGAGAGAGCCAGGTGAACCAGAGCGCATGATGGAGAAATGGGACCTCATCGCCTGCAACAAGTGGGGAGGTAACCCCTGCAGAAGAGGAGTCACCAGGAGGCCAACCGTTTCATGCTTCGCTCTGCCACGCTCTAGGAGGAATGTGGCTGAACAAGGTACAGTCCGGCTGCGGGCTGCTCACGGGCACTGGGCTGGAAGGCAGCAAAGTAAGTAGAGGACACATCTCTGCTAAACCGGTGGGTTAACCGCACTACACTTGGTGGTGGTGGCTTCTTTGAGTGTGGTGATACTCCCTGCACTGGCCCTCTACACTTCTACATATTGTCGATGTTCCGACGTTCACCAGTGGTTTTCTGACCGAGGAATATACGAGTCCATGACTGACCTGGTGGCCTCATAAGAGGAAGAACGGAAGCAGTATTCATACCTAACCTCTACTAGCTGTGTAAACAGACGAACTCGGACGTGAAAAATAAAAACATATTCAAACCATACCTAATAAAAGGGATAAAAGAATAAAGTCGCACGTTGATTCCTTCCGGGGCTTAACCCCTTCCTTGACGACCCGGTGACAAAAATATAATGTAATATAATCCTATTTGTGATTGAAAGAAGTTTATTCTTGGCAACAGTAGTTTAGATAATAGCACATCTCTGCAACAGGCCTAGTGGTGTCGTCCTTGCAGTGCTAGGAAAAAGCTCAGATATGTAACACACAACATCATACAATCCTCGTTGCGATGGATAAAAACAAAAAATTGTGATGCACACCAAGACTTGATTCTAAGTATAATAGTAGCTCACTTATATAACTCCCCAAAATACCTGTAACATTCCAAGCTATGGTCATTGTGCAGGGTATGAGCAATCCACTGGAAAGATTGTGATTGTGACCCTGCTGTGATTCATGTAGACAAACACCTTTATACCCCTTCATCATTGGCTCAATTCCCAAAACCAAGTGCTTTGTTTAGTATCATCATTTTGGATTACAGAGCAAGCTGCTTTTTAATTCACAAAGGTTGTCTTGTTGACTATTAGCTTATGGCTACAGAGGATATATTTCAAGGAGTAGGCTTCATTTTCATTTGAGAATTCCATTTTCCCTTGAACAAGTTTACATGCTTACATTTCTGAAAATATTACAAAGCAAGTAGAAGTAATAACATTTGAAAAACATTTTCCCCTGTCAAGTAATCCCTTCAGCTATGCCATCTACAATTTTCAGTCTGATTCCTTTCACTTTCCATCCTCGAAACAGATTTAATCCGGCACTTGTAGAAGTGAATCTCAGATTGTTCCCTGGGTGGGAATGGGCTGAAGAATTGTTTGGGGACAGTTACAAAGTAACACATTTGGAGGCACACAACTAGTTTGCAGAGCAACAAAGCCCTGTGAAGATCACTTTCCACACACACAAAAATGTTTGCTCTCATTCAATAGTCATCTTTTTCCAAGTGTACATATATGCTTGTTCACATTAGCCTCTGTGCTTTTTTGTGATGGATCGTTCGATGGATGATGCATGTCCTATGGACCAGGCTGTATAGAGCCGTCATTGTGATGGATAAGTGCATGCATTTCCAAAGTACAATACAATATAGTTTTTTTTTTTACTCAAGGTCATACACTTTACTAATACACAGCATAATGTTATACATGCTTTCTGTTAAAGGAATAGGTGATAACACTAATTCACATTAATGTGGTACTTTTAATGATGGCTAAATTAACATGAACTTTTTCAATACAATATGATGTCACTTTGTGATGGAAGAAGCACACTTGTCTAAAATGCACCAAAATGTGTCCTCATTGTGTTGGATAAAAACACACAGTTGTGACACACATCTTGATACGGTCCTCATTGTGATGGATAAAAACACTAACCTCTGTAATAGGCAGCATATTATTTCCTGTGGCAGATAAAGGCACACAACATTAGCCCTTGGGATTTTTTGTGATGGTGATAAATTCATGTCCTACGGACCAGGCCTGCATAGAGCAGTCAGTGTGATGGTAAAATGCATTAATTTCCAAGATAAAATACAATATAGTTTTCTGAGTTACCTAAGATCATACACATGACAACTAAACAGCATATTGTTAAAACATCTTACTGTTAAAGGAGCTTTCTGTTAAAGGAATATGCGAAAACACTGAATCACATTAATGTGGTATTTTTAATGATAGCTACATTATCATGAACTTGCTCAATGCAACATGATATTTCTCTGTGATAGAAGCACACATGGCTAAAATGCCCCAAAATATGGTCCTCATTGCATTGGATAAAAACATGCAATTGTGACACATCTTGATAAGGTCCTCATTGTGATGGATAAAAACACCAACCTCTCTAATAGGCAGCATATTTCCTCTGGCAGATAAAGACATTCAAACCTGTCTCACACAATTTAATATGGTCCTCAGTTTAACCCTTAAAGTGCACATAGGAGCATAATCTCAATATCTCAACACAATTCTGTAACATGCGTCATGATGTGCCCTTTTTTGCAATACATAAAAACTCACATGCTATACACATGGTCCCATGAATATTCGCCTACCACGATGTAGTCCTCATTCTGATGCATAAAAACATGCATGTGATTTTTTTCTTTCAGAGTGCAGTGTAATAGCACACAGAGTTAAAACATGCAGTGTGATGCTGTTATGAGTTTGATGGACTACTCTTCATAAACAATTCATATTTACTGACACCAGAGGGGAACAGTCTCTCACTGGAATGCAGTCTTAATGAGGAACAGGTCTGTGTCTATGAAGTATCTTAAGGCAGCATTATGATCGTATGCAAGCACATCACAAATTCTCTGCAATGAATTACAAATGAAGAGGTAAACCATCAGGCAGTTTTAGTGCACCTCATGATATTGCCCTCTTGGTGATGGTTAACCCCTTCCATGCTCATGACGAACCCCAGCCGTCATGCACTACGGTGCTCGTGTGCTGATGACGGCTGGGGTTCGTCACGGCCCGCCCCTGTTCGTGCTGTTTACAGCACACCAGGGGAATCGCGGCCGCATCGAAGGGGTTAAAGCAGGCACATCTTTGTAAAACAGTGCATGAGATTGTCCTCTGTTATACATAGATACTGTCTCATATTACTAACAGAATTCATGATGTGCTACTTAATGTGATGTATCAAGGCAAACAATCTTGTAACACTTAAAGGCATCTAGTGATTATTGTACTTAATAAACCCACATTAATTTGTAATATACAATGTAATATAATCCTATATGTGATGGAAAGAAGTTCATTCTTGGTAACAGTAGTTTAGATAATAGCACAACTCTGCAACAGGCCTAGTGGTGTCGTCCTCGCAGTGCTAGGAAAAAGCTCAGATATGTAACACACAGTATCATACGGTCCTTGTTGCGATGGATAAAAACAAGCAATTGTGATGCACACCAACACTTGATTCAAAGTATAATAGTAGCTCACTTATATAACACCCCAAAACACCTGTAACATTCCAAGCTATGGTCATTGTGCAGGGTATGAGCAAAGCACTGGAAAGATTGTGATTGTGACCCTGCTGTGATTCATGTAGACAAACAGCTTCATACCCTTTAATCATTGGCTCTATTCCCAACACCAAGTGCTTAGTTTATTATCATCATTTTGGATACAGAGCAAGCTGCTTTTTAATTCACAAAGGTTGTCTTGTTGACTGTTAGCTTATAGCTAAGGAGGATGTATTTCAAGGAGTAGCCTTCATTTTCTTTTGAGAATTCAATTTTCCTTTGAACACGTTTACATGCTTACATTTCTGGAAATATTACAAAGCAAGTAGAAGTAATAACATTTGAAAAGCATTTTCCCCTGTCAAGTAATCCCTTCACCTATGCCATCTCCAATTTTTAGTCTGATTCCTTTCACTTTCCATCCTGGAAACAGATTTAATCCGGCACTTGTTAGAAGTGAATCTCAGATTGTTCCCTGGGTGGGAATAGGCTCAAGAATTGTTTGTGGACAGTTACAAAGGAACACATTTGGAGGCACACAAATACTTTACAGAGCAACAAAGCCCTATGAAGATCACTATCCACACACAAAAAATGTTTGCTCACATTCAATAGTCATCTTTTTCCAAGTGTACATATGTACTTGTGCACATTAGCCTCTGTGCTTTTTTGTGATTGATTGTTCGATGGATGATGCATGTCCTATGGACCAGGCTGTATAGGGCCGTCATTGTGAGTGATAAGTGCATGCATTTCCAAAGTACAATACAATATACTTTTTTTTAGTTACTCAAGTCATACACTTTATTAATACACAGCATAATATTATAGATGCTTTCTGTTAAAGGAATAAGTGATAACAATAATTCACATTAATGTGGTACTTTCAATGATGGCTAAATTAACATGAACTTGTTCAATACAATATGATGTTACTCTGTGATGGAAGAAGCACACGTGTCTAAAATGCACCAAAATGTGTCCTCATTGTGTTTGATAAAAATACACAGTTGTGACACACATCTTGATATGGTCCTCATTGCAATGGATAAAAGCACTAACCTCTGTAATAGGCAGCATAATATTTCCTGTGGCAGATAAAGGCACACAACATTAACCCTTGGGATTTTTTGTGATGTAGATAAATTCATGTCCTATGAACCAGGTCTGCATAGAGCCGTCAGTGTGATGGAAAAGTGCATTCATTTCCAAGATGAAATACAATATAGTTTTTTGAGTTACCTAAGATCATACACACTACAACTAAACAGCATATTGTTAAACCATCTTACTGTTAAAGGAGTTTTCTGTTAAAGGAATATGCGAAAACACAAAATCACATTAATGTTGTATTTTTAATGATAGCTACATTATCATGAACTTGCTCAATGCAACATGATATTCCTCTGTGATACAAGAAGCACACATGCCTAAAATGCCCCAAAATATGGTCCTCATTGCGTTGGATAAAAACATACAATTGTGACACACATCTTGATATGGTCCTCATTGTGATGGATAAAAACACCAACCTCTCCAATAGGCAGCATATTTCCTCTGGCAGACAAATGCACACAAACCTGTCTCACACAATCTAATATGATCCTCAGTTTAACCTATAAAGTGCACATAGGAGCATAATCCCCATATATATAGGAGCAATTGCAAAGCATAAAGGAGCACAATGTTGTGACACACAATATGAAGTTGTTTTTAGTGTCCTGAACAGATGTTCATATGATTGATACACTTATAAAGTTGTGGCAGGGTCTATAATATGTTAAAAATCTCAACACAATTCTGTAACATGCGCCATGATGTGCCCTTTTTTGCATTACATAAAAACTTACACGCTATACACATGGTCACATGAATTGCCTACCACAATGTAGTCGTCATTCTGATGGATAACAACACTGTTGTGTTTTTGTTTTAGAGTGCAGTGTAATAGCACACCGAGTTAAAAACATGCAGTGTGATGCTGTAATGAGTTTGATGGACTACAGTTCTTAAACAATTCATATTTATTGACACCAGGGAGGACCAGTCTCTCACTGGAATGCAGTTTTAATGAGGAACAGGTCTGTTTCTATGAAGTATCTTAAGGCAGCCTTATGATGCTAGGCAAGCACATCACATATTCTCTGCAATGAATTACAAGTGAAGAGGTAAATCAACATGCAGTTTTAGTGCACTGCATGATGGTTAAGCATGCACATCTTTGTAAAACTCTGTATGAGATTGTCTTTTGTTATACATAGATATTGTCTCATATTACTAACAGACAGCATGATGTGCTCCTTAATGTGATGTATCAAGGCAAACAATCGTGTAACACTTCAAGGCATCTAGTGATCATTGCACTTAATAACCCCAAATTAATTTATAACATACAATGTAGTATAATTCTATTTGTGATGGAAATAATTTCATTCTTGGTAACAATAGCTTAGATAATAGCACAACTTTGCAACAGACCTAGTGGGGTGGTCCTCACAGTGATATACAAAAGTTCAGATATAAAACACACATCATATAGTCCTCGTTGTGATGGATACAAACAAACAATTGTGATGCACACCAAGACTCAATTCAAAGTATAATAGTAGCTCACTTATATAAAATCCCAAAACACCTATAACACTCCAAGCTATGGTCATTGTGCAGGGTATGAGCAAAGCACTGGAAAGATTGTGATTGTGACCCTGCTGTGATTCATATAGACAAACACCTTTTATACTCCTTTATCATTTACTGGAGAAGCGTGGCTCAATGGTTAGAGCGGCAGACCCTGATGCAGAGGTCTGGCCCGGCACCAGGGTTCAATTCCCGCCTCGGCGGTTCTTGGACTCAATTTCCCCGGACTTGACAATTGGTGCCTAGTCTAATCATGGGTCCCACTCTGTGACTCTGGGCAATAGCTTGCTTAATCTCCACAACGGCCCCAGCAGCGCTTGGATGCCTGGCTTCACCTTGGGGGTGCCCAGGAGTAGACATTTCACAGGAATGCCGGGATGGGTTCCACAGCGGTATGAATACAGCGCTATGAGGCCTCTGGGTAGGAGTGTGCTATATAAATACTATACATTTACATTTACTCAATTCACTACACCAAGTGCTACATTTATTATAATTTTGGATTACATGAGCAAGCTGCTTTTTAATTCACAAAGGTTGCCTTGGGGACAGTTAGCATACAGCTACAGAGGATGTATTTCAAGGGGTAGTCTTCATTTTCTTTTGAGAATTCCATTTTCCCTTGAACAAGTTTGCATGCTTAGATTTTGGGAAATATTCTGAAGCAAGTAGAAGTAATAACATTTTAAAAACATTTTCCCCTATGGAATAATCTCTTCATCTATGGTATTTCCAATTTTTAGTCTGATTGCTTCCACTTCCAACCCTGGAAACAGATTTAATCTGGCACGTGTTAGAAGTGAATATCAGATTGTTCCCTGGGTTGGAATGGGCTGAAGAAATGTTTGTGGACAGTTACAAAGTAGCACATTTGCAGGCACACAAATACTTTGCAGAACAACAAGGCCCTCTGAAATTCACTAACCCCACACACAGAAGTATTTACTCACATTCACTAGTCATCTTTTTGCAAGTGTAAATGTATACCGGTGCACATTAGCACCTGTGCTTTTTTATGATGGTCGATTGGCTGGATGGTGCATGTCCTAGGGACCAGGCCTGTATAAAGCCCTCATTGTGATGGATGAGTGCACACATTTCCAAGATACAATACAATATAGATTCTTTTAGTTACTTAAGATCATACACATTACTAATACACAGCATAATGTCATAGGAGTTTTCTGTTAAAGGAATATGTGATAACACTAATTCACATTAATGTCGTACTTTTAATGATGGCTAAATTAACATGAACTTGTTCAATTCAACATGATGTGACTGTGTGATAGAAGAAGCCCACTTGTCTAAACTGCACAAAAATGTGTCCTCATTGTGTTGGATAAAAACACACAGTTGTTATACACATCTTGATACAGTCCTCATTGTGATGGATAAAAACGCTTTACTAATACCCAACATAATGTTAAAGAAGCTTACTGTTAATGGAGCTTACTGTTAAAGGAATGTGCAATAAAACTAAATCACAATAATGTAGTACTTCTAATTAAGCTACATTAACATGAACTTGTTCAATATCACATGGTGTGACTCTGTGATAGCAGAAGCACACATGTCTAAAATGAACCAAAGTGTGGTCCTCATTGTGTTGGATAAAAACACACAATTATGACACACATCTTGATACAGTCTTCATTGTGATAGATAAAAACGCCAACCTCTGTAATAGGCACCACAATATTACTTGTGGCAGATAAAGGTACACACACCTGTCTCACACAATTTAACATGGTCCTCAGTGTGACCTATAAGTGCACATAGGAGCATAAGCCACCTTTATATAGGAGCAATTGTAAAGCATAAAAGAGCACCTTCTTGTGATACACAAAATATGAAATGGTTTTCAGTGTCCAGAAGAAAGGTTCATATGCTTGATACACATGTAAAGTTGTGGCAGTGTCTACTACATGTTAGAAACACAAAAGAAAACTGTAACATGTGCTTTGCTATGCTCCTTTTTGCAATGTATAAAACCTCACAATTTACACACATGGTCATCTGAATTGCATACCACAATGTAGTCCTCATTTTGATGGATAAAAACACGCAAGAGTTTTTTTTCATCAGAGTGTGGTGTAATATCACAGAGAGTTAAATCATGCACTGTGATGTCGTTATGAGTTTGATGGACTAAAAGTCTTAAACAAATCATATTTAGTGACACCAGATAGGACGGACCAATCTCACATGAATACAGTTGTAATGAGGAATTGGTCTATGTCTATTAAGAATGCTACAGTAGCCTTGTTATTGTATGCCAGCACATCAGAAAGTCTCTGCGATTAATTACAAATGAAGAAATAAACCAACATGCAGCTGTAGTGCACTGCATGATATTGCCCTCCTGGTGATATTTAAAACATGCACATCCATGTAAAACTATGTGAAATTACCTTCTATGATAAATAGACAATCTCTCATGTTGTAACAGATAGCATGATGTGCTCCTTAATGTGATGTATCAAAACAAGCGATCTTGAAACATGTCATGGCATCTAGTGCTCATTGCACTTGATAAACCCAAATTAATTTGTTACATACAATGAGATTTATTCCTATTTGTGGAAAGAAGTTAATTCTTGGTAACAGTACTTTAGGTACTAGCACAATTTTGCAACAGACCTAGTGGGGTGGTCATCACAGTGATAGGAAAAAGCTCAGTTGTGTAACACACAACATCATGTGGTCCTCATTATGATGGATAAAATCAAACTGCTGTGATGCACACCATGACTTGATCCAAAGTATGATAATAGTAGCTCACATATATAACATACCAACACACCTGTAAAAATAAAAGCTATGGTCATTTTACAGAGCAGGAGAAAACCACTGGCAAGATTGTGATTGTGACCTTGCTGGTTCTTTTTTTTTTAAGGTTTTCAAAGAAAGTTTTATTCGGCTGACGCGTTTCAACCAAACTGGTCTTTCTCAAAGCCAATACATACTTGGTGATTATACCATATCACCTATAAACACCA
Organism: Lissotriton vulgaris; assembly: GCF_964263255.1. Taxonomy (NCBI): domain Eukaryota; kingdom Metazoa; phylum Chordata; class Amphibia; order Caudata; family Salamandridae; genus Lissotriton; species Lissotriton vulgaris. The sequence continues at coordinate 495,910,514 of NC_141694.1, forward strand.
AGCTCACATATGATTAAACATAGTGAAAAGACTTTGTTGGACCTTGTACGATGCCTAGAACCTTTGGAAGAAAGCCTGGCATTAATAGGTCTAGGCAGCGTAAATAAATTAACACAAGTGCATGATTTACCTTATGCTTTCACATGATCACAAAATATATAGGGTCATCAAAAATATATATAAATATTTATCTTAATAACAGATAAACATTTAAGTTCTACTAAGTTTCTAAACTTGCATAATTAATGAAAAGCACATACTCGACACGGGTACATTGAGAAACGCCACCCGAAAATAACAAATCCAATGCCTGTCATCCCGGCACACCATGCGCAGCCGCCACGCCGCCCCGCAACCATGACCCTGCTGTGATTCATGATGCTTTTTCAATAAAGGATTTAATAGCGCACAATGTTGCAATATGAAATGTGATATAATCATTTTAATGGACTAAACTATCAAAAACAACTCCTGCTTATCAGCACCTAAGAGGAACAATCTCTGTCAGGAGTGCACTCAGAATTGGATACAGTTCTGCCTCTATCAAGCATCTTAAGGCAGCATTATGAAATGTTTGTGCAGTGTAATGCCGGCGGTGGGGATTGCGAGTCTTTCAATGAAGGGCTCAGCTCCTTCAATTATGTATAAGTTCCCGATCGAGTTCCTCCTCTGCTGCATCATCTCTCCCTGGTATGCCAACAATGCGGAAGTCATTGAAATACTTGTGTTCCCCGCCACTGGCATTACACTGCACAAAAATGTCAATGCATCCCGGTTTCTGCCAGAAATCATTCGCTTCACATATTATTATTATTATTATTAATGATATTTCTAAAGCGTGAACAAAGGCCCATGGGCGTCTCGGCGCTAAGATATCTGTAATATTTAACCTGAGAGGGGGGAGCTGAGTCTAGTGATTAAAGAGCCAGGTCTTAAGTTGCTTACGAAAGGACCAGAGGGAAGGACTGGCTTTAATCAAATGGGGCAGCATGTTCCACAATTTTGGAGCTGACACCAGGAATCTTCTGTCACCCCAGAAACAGTTTTGGTCCGAGGAACCACAAGATCAATTAGACTTGAAGAACGTAGTGTTCTGGACGGACAATAGGGAATCAGATTTTGGACAAGATATGCTGGTCCCATATTATGCAAGGCCTTGTACACAATACAGAGAGTTTTGAATTTTATTCTGTTTCTGATGGGTAACCAGTGTAACTCTCTGATTGTGTCCGAGGTGGATTGATATTTGGGAATTTTTCCCAGTAGCCTGGCAGCTGAGTTTTGTATAATTTGCATTTTGTTTAAAACTCCTTCTTGTGCATTGAGGAATAATGCGTTGCAGTAATCCAAGGTGGACAATACAAGGGAAGTAACCAGGGTTTTACCAGCTGTATCAGGAAGAAAGGGGAGGATTTTTTTGATGAGTCTTAGTTTGTGGAAGGCTGAGGAGGTGATCTGGTTAGCGTGTGGATGGAAAGTGAGGCGGTTATCAAAAATGACTCCCAGGTTCCTCACCTTACTGACAGGCTCGGGAGGCGAGCCTAATGAGGATGGCCACCAATTGGATGACCATTCCAGAGTCAGCGGTCCGAAGATGACTACTTCTGTCTTGTCGGAATTTAATTTTAGGCAATTGGAAGCCATCCAGCTCCCAATTGCTACCATGCCTGATTTAAGATCTTCCGCTATTTTATGGCCGTTGTTCTTAATGGCAAGGACCAACTGTGCGTCATCTGCATAGGTAGTAAGGCTCATCCCATGTGCACGAATAACATTGGCTAAGTCCGACACATAGATGTTGAAAAGTGTCGGACTTAGGGATTAGCCTTGAGGTACTCCACATGGCAGGGACAAGGTGGAAGAGTGAAAGGGTCCCATTGTGACCACCTGGGTTCTATTGGCCAGAAAAGAGGCCAGAAGTTTACTGGCATTTTCCTGGACACCCATGTTTTCGACACGGTCGATCAACGTAGCATGATCGACCGTGTCGAAGGCTGCCGATAAATCAAGCAGTATCAAGACTGCTGTACCCCCAGCATCGCGGATGGATCTAATATCATCCGCCGCTTTGATCAGAGCCGTCTCCGTCCCATGGAATTGGCGGAAGCCAAACTGGGATTCATCAAGTAAATTATGTTGCTCTAAGAACGCGGAGAGTTGTTGATTCAGAGCTTTTTCAGCTTTTTTAGCCAGTACTGGTAGGCTGGCAATAGGTCGATAGCTCTTAGGTTCTTCCATGTCGAGATGCGGCTTCTTTAAGAGTGGTTTAATGAGGGTTTTTTTTAGAATATCAGGGTAAGTGCCTGTACTAAACACTGCGTTGCAGATAGAGGTGATGGCAGGAAGAACCGTTTCAATAACAGGTAGCAGTACTTTAAATGGACAGGGGTCAAGAGCAGAACCTGATCTAATGGTGGATATAATATCAGCAATCTGGGAACTAGAAATTTCTGCGAACTGAGAGAGGATGGGTCCAGTATGGGCGGCGGTCGACAAGTTGGGAGGGAGTTTGGTGTTATTAGCAAAGGCAGAATAGATGTCGTTGACTTTACTAAAGAAGAAGCTGGCTATGGCGTCACAGAGGGGTTGTGAGGGAGGTGGAGTCAGGTTTGTGGAGTATCCTGCTAGCTGCTTAGTAGTTTCGTACAGAGCTTTATTGGAGTTTTTGGCCATTTCGATTCTAACGCTAAAGAATTTTTTCTTGGCCTCATTAATCATAGTTTTATATTTGGCTACCGTTTCTTTATACTTAATTTTGGCTTCTACAGAGTAGTCTTTCCTCCAGTGCCTCTCCTTATTCCTACACTGTTGTTTTTGTTCTCTTAAGGCCTCCGAATACCAGGGGGCCGACGGGGTAGATCTATTGCGAGACCGTTGTTTAACCGGGGCCAGGGAGGATGCCGCCGAGCCCACCCACTCATAGAATTGGGAGGTGGCGGTGTTAGGGTCGGTTGATAGAGGGGGAGTGGATTTGGTTAAGAGAGTTTTCAGGCTGGAACTATCAGTGTCATTCCACGCCTGGAAGGACTGTTGAGAGTTGGATGGTAGTGTGGAGGCTCCAATGTCTTGAATGGTTAGTGACGCCATGATGGCATGGTGGTCTGACCAAGTAACTGGAAGGATTTGAGAGACTTGTAAATCCTGTGAGTTGGTAAAAATGCCATCCAATATATGGCCCCCGTCATGTGTGGATGATTTGACCAACAATGGGAGACCAAAGGTGGTCATATCTCCTACAAGCGCAGCAGTATCTTTGTCCTCTGTTTTGTCAAAATGAAAGTTAAAATCACTGAGGACAGTGAGGGAACTATCAAGGGCTGAAGATTCCAGAATGGACCTGAGGTTGGAAATGAATCCGGTCCTTGATCCTGGTGGACGATACAAAAGGATCCCATTAAAGTTATGGGAGGGAGTCAGTTTGATAGAAAATTGCAGAGCTTCACAGGATGGTAGTGAGATCATGTTGGTTCTGGCGATAAAAGTGTCGCGTAAAATGACGGCAATCCCACCACCTTTCTTGCGTTGTCTGTCCAGTCTATGGATGGAAAAGCCTTTTGGAGCTGCAATCACTATATCTGGATCGGACGAACTATCCATCCAAGTTTCTGTCATAAATAGTAAGTCTAAACTATTGTCCTCCATCAGGTCGGCTACGTCCTGTCGGTGTTTCCCGAGCGAGCGGACATTAATAAGGGCAAGTGAAAAAGATTTGGGTGATTTATACTTGGTGGTGGGGGGAGGATTTAGATAAAGGGGTATCTGTGATTTACAACAGGGACAGAGTACATAGGATGTACATCGTACATGAGGAGAGGAACCATGTGGGGCCCCCATGAGAACCATTCACAAAGCTACAGCTTGAAAGCCATTAACAAGTCCCCCCTGTCATCATCTAATTATTTTGAAGCGTGAATATCATATTGAAGCACCAGCAACCGCCGCAGTCATTTCTGGACACAACAAGAGAAAAAGGACCACACCCCTTGAGTTCATAAGGCATCATCACCCGTGAGAATTCCCTCACCTCAAATGTGAATGACCAAGTCCTGGTCCTGAGGAGAACCCTGAAATCAAATAGGGTTCTGAAATGTGTCGACCCCACCCAGCCAGCAATAATCACCACCAATCAACCGACCCATACCGAGTACAAACAGGACATTTAGGCCTGGTGTAACTGTTTAACTGCTTCGCTGGTTATGGCAGGTGTATGTAGTGAAACACATAACTGAATTGTACCGCCATTGTTCTTTATGTTAAAATAAGGACTGGTCTATTGTTTTGTCATGTTTGGTCATTTCCTAAGTATTTGTTATATGTCCAAAGTACTGTCACCATTGTGTTGTTGATATATGTTGGTACTAATTGTTATTCTTTAAGACATGAAATAAATATCCATCTTGTTTGTTCCACAAATAAATGAACAAATAACAAGTGTAAGGAAACAATATAACTACTTGAGAATCTAAGGTGGTTATTTATGAATGTATTTATTCAAAAACGTACGTCCAGACCTTTTTCTTGTTTCCAACTTTCTAAAAAGTGGCATTTTTAAAATTGAGGATTGATATATGAATTTACCATTCAAGATGGTTTTAAATTACTCTGATACCATTCATGACTTTCCTACCTGCTCCCAATAAAAAATTAACACTTATTAAATGTAATAAGGTACCTAATGGTATGCTATGAAAGAGGCAGGCCTTGCAATAGTGACTACCAGGACAGGTCAGATTAAAAACTACATGTCCAACTTTTTTAAGTAAACTGCACCTTGCCCTATGTGCTTTTGAGGGCCTACCCTATAGGTGACTTATATGTACTCAACAGAATGGTTTACGCTTGGTAAAAGGTTTAGTTTGACAGGTGGAAATGGCAGTTTAAAATTGCACCCACAAGCTGCACTGGCAGACCAGGGACAGGTTAAAAAAAGTCTACTTAAGTGGGTGGCTCAAAAAGTGCTGTAGGGACACTAATAGCATTTAATTTACAGCCGTGGGTGTACATGCAATATTACTTTACTAGGTACTTGCAAATAAATTAAATGTGACAATGGGGTCTGTAGCCCAATTTTATCATGTTTTAGGGAATGTGAACAAGCAGTTTAGCACAGGTTAGCAGTCCTAAGGCCAACAAAAGAAAATTCAGAAATATAGTGGGAGTGAAGGCAATCAGCTTTGGGGACGACCACCCTAAGGCTGACTGGTCTAACAAGCATTGACTTGTAACACACTCCATAATATTTTTCTCCTGGTGATGTTTAAAGCATGCACAACCCTGCAATACACAGTATGAAAATGTCCTCTGTGATGAATAGGCACCAGCTCATATTACTAACAAACACCATGATGTGGCCCTCAATGTGATGTATCAAAGAACAAAATCTTGTAGCATGCCATATTATCTGTTTCTCAGTGTGAATGGTAAAACCACATGCAATTGTAATATACTTGGTGATATAGTCCTTATTGAATAGAAAAGAAATTCATGCTTGATAACAGTAGCTTTGATAACAGCACAAATTTGCATCAGACCTAATGGTGAGGTAATTGCTATGAGAATAGGGTCAGATGTTTAACACACAATATCATATGGTCCTCGTTGTGATGGATAACAGATCACACTTTTTTGACACACACTAAGATATGATCCATATGATGGCAATAGAAGCACAGACATATCAGGCACCTAAACATGTGTAAAACTCATAGCTACAGAAAGACAAACACCTATGTATCCCCATTTTAAAGATCAAAATAGGTTCAGCTCTACTCTTGCCTTCCAGGTCTTATCTGAGCGACCTCAAGTTCTTATGTTGAAGTTGACGTTTAACCAGCTTTTCACAATTTATGGACAGAATTTACTTACAAATTGTCAGATGCCATAATTAGAGTTGGATGAGTGGGATACACCTTCACAAACGAGATGGAGATCCCGTCTGCAGTTTTACAAGAGCTACAATGCCTAATCCGGGCCCTACATTTTTTACCACTTTAAGAATATAGCACATGTGGCTGGAAACTGAAAAACAGCTCTTCACTTCGCAAATGTTCAAAATACCAACTGAATTGAGGATGCAGAACTACACAAATTCAAAGGGAAACACAGTGAAAAGATGGATATTTTAGCAGTTAGGAACTATTTTTTAAAGGTATTGTCTAAATAATACACTATTTGAAATCCAGTATGGTCAGTTAAAAATACGCTGGATGAAATAAGAAAGCAGTGTTTGCTAAATGCATATGTATTCTGTAATAAATTGTCAGTCACATACGAAAGGGATCCAAATAAAGGCTGATTTTTTGACAAATATATACTGTACCAAATAGGAAGACACTATATGTAAAATATAATCTGGTCCTCATAAACAGCCTTGTATAAAAACACACACCGGTCCTCGTAAAGCTGTTTGCTGTCTTTATGTAGTGTGTAAAAATGGTCTTCATAACTCTTGGATACGGGACATATGCGGTCCTCATAAGGGGGTTATGTCAGAAAGTCTCAAAACTATTCCCATAATCGTTTTTTGAAAATCTGATATAACTTTCATACTGTCATTATAGTATAAACATAAAATGTATGATCATTTTGATTCTCTGATGATAAGAAAGGGTGGCCCTCATAATGTAGGTTTTTTTCACTGGTCTTCATAGAGTGATATAAACATGTATGTGTGTGTGTGTGTGTGTGTGTGTGTGTGTGTGTGTGTGTGTGTGTGTGTGTGTGTTTGTGTGTTTGTGTGTTTGTGTTACTATCCTTGTGGGGACTTGGGTGTGATAACACACTCACGCTGTGGGGACTTGATTGCACTGTGGGGACCTGAACCCAGGTCCCCACAAGGTAATGTCCTTTAAATGATAAAAAATGGCTTCAGGACTCACGCTGTGGGGACTTGATTGCACTGTGGGGACCTGAACCCAGGTCCCCACAAGGTAATGTCCTTTAAATGATAAAAAATGGCTTCAGGAACATCTGTGTCAATTTTTACAACTTTTAAAAAAATTGTCTTGTGGGGACCTGTGTTTCAGAAAGTGTGTTTATATTTTTGCTCCCTCTGCCCCCATAGACAGGAGGCGGTACTGCAGTCTTAAACACACTTTGCATTTAAACACACTTTGTTCACCAGGAACACAAGTTAGCAGCAGAAAGCACAGATATTTCAAAGGAAAAGCTGCAAAACCCGGGGTTAAAACATTTTTTTCATGCAAAGTAACATTTTCCCCATTTAATAAAGTAAAACTTTATTTACATGAAAGTTTTGCATTCAGACTATTTGAGTTTAAAAATATTGTTACGAGCAATTTGGATACGATTTGAATCCCAGATTACATCACTATTGTGGTATGATCCTCAGCTGCAATTAACCCCTTCCATGCTGATGACAGAACGGTTCCGTCATCAGCTACGGGTGAGCTGTGCTGATGACGGAACCGTTCCGTCATGACTCCGCCCGCGCAAGGCGGAGTCAGCACAGGCGGAAAATACGCCCCGCACGGAAGGGGTTAAAGAATGATGGTACATTAAAACATGATACAATATAAACTGATCTGATCGTTTATTACAAATTTGATTACATATTAATATGCACTTTGGAATACGTTCTTAAGATGATGGCTAGATGAGTGAGTGCCTAGAGTTGCATTGTGCTAACAGCTATGCTCTCTCAGATGCCGAACTGCAGTAATGTCATGCCCACAGCAATGGGAAGTTGAATTTTAACCGAAAAAGCATGTTCTTAGAACATTAGTGACATTCCTAAAAAATATATTCAAATATTGCCATAAGTTGAAATTACATTTAATTGAATTGCTTAATATTCAAACTGTTCCTATTGCTTTACAAATTAAATCAGCTTCATTCCCATAGAGGGGTGAAGAACAGTCATATAACAAGCATTGGCAAAGCCAACAGGTATCACCTACGAGACAGCTACTGGCTTTGACAGGGTTTTTTTGCCCTGCTGTACAGCAGCATGCCTGCTCTGCCTCATGGATGAAATGTAAATAAAAACATTTTTTAAAGCAATGTGATGCAACCAAAACAGACCACATAATGACATTTATTTTTATTGCTGGCAGTAGGGTGGGGGCGTGTGAGGGGTCAACACTATCAACGGAGGGGGGGGGGGAAGAAAAATCATATACGCTGCCACTAGTGACCACAGTATATAAAGAAGTTTTCAGAGCCTCCTTGGCCTTATTCAATTATAAAATGCAGACTCTGATATATATTAACCATAGTGAAGTAGGTGCAGAGGCACAGAGTCCTAGTTCACCCTAATTAGTGGGTATGTTTTAAAAGCCAAAAAAGGGGAGGTGTATAGGAGACCAAATCCCTAGCTTGCGTTTGGGCTCACTGTGCCCTTTCTACTGCATTGGCACCCACACGTATTACTGTTGGACATAGTGCTTCAGCTAAGGTGCAAAGTTCTGCTGTAAAATGGGCACCCTCATGTTGATGTCCACTTCAATTTGCCCTTCCTGTGCATTTAAATATAGTTTACCTTCCAAGATGATACTAGTTTAACTACAACATACTGCTGTAGCATAGGCTGTGCTCAACCACCTGCCTTATGAGTGAGAAGGTCTTCAAGTCGGAAGGGTGGAGAGGATGTGGCGTTATGCTAGAGCTGCAAACTTCAAACTCATTTCTTGACGTTAGCTTGACATCCTGTGATTCTAGTCAAATCACTTAATTTCCCTGTGCCTAAAGAAATAGTACATGACTTAACTGGTGCTCATGTAAAGTGCTTCCAAGTGGAGTGACACAAGCACAGCACTAGTGGGAATGAGGCATTAGCAGAAGTATGTGAGAAGTGGCATCTGTTGCTTCACCATTTATTTATAAAGTTGTATATTTATTTATTTAAGCAATGTGTAGAGCGCGCAAATACCCGTGGGTGTCTTGGCGCTGTAGACGGGAGAGGCAGTAGTGAAGTGGTGTGCTGCTCATTGCTATTTATTAGCTTCCTGAAAGCTGGCAGCGATGGACAGGATTTAATTTGCTGAGGGAGGGTGTTCCACAGTCTGGCCGTGGCAACAGTCAATCGTTTTGTCTCCCCAGGAGACCTTGTTTGTGCGTGGGATCATGATGAGATGGCGGTTGAGGATGGTAGGTTTCTGCTAGGTAAGTGAGCGCAAAAGGCTTTCTTTAGAAAGTCCGGACCTGTGTTAAGAATGGCCTTGAAGACCATGCATAGGGCCTTGAATTTTATGCGACTTGTGATTGGAAGCCAGTGCAAGTTTTGCACCACCAAGGAGATGGATTTGTACTTGGGGCACCTGTAATTAACCTCGCAGCGGCATTCTGTACCATCTGTAGTTAGTTAGTTAGTGATCTTTTTCTGGACATTCAGGAACCGGCCATTGCAATAATCAATTTTGGACATAACAAGGGTGCTAATCAGGGTTTTTCCTGAGCTTGGTGGAAGGAAGGGTAGCAGTTGCTCGATCATTCTAAGAGTGTAGAAGGAGGACGAGACAATTGCATTGGCATAAGCTGAGAAAGTTAGTTTATCATCAAACATGACGCCCAAGTTTCTTACTTTCGGTACAGGAGAGGGGGGGGGTGGAGGGCCCAGGGCAGAAGGCCACCAAGTGGGGGACCATGTTGGCTGTAGATTGCCAAAGATCATAATCTACGTTTTTTCTGAGTTTACCTTTAGGCAGTTTTTGGCCATCCAGGAACTGATGACGAGGATACCAAATTGAAAACTGGCCGCCATTGCTCCTCCATCGTTAATTCCGAGCACCAGCTGTTTGTCATCAGCGTAAGATGGCAACCCCATCCCATGGGATTTGAAGACCTTGGCCAGGTCCGACACATAGATATTAAACAGTGGCGAACTCAAGGATGAACCTTGTGGCACACCACATGGGAGCGTAAAAGATGGAAAGTTATATTCGCCGAGACTCACTAGCTGAGTGCGGTTGGCCAAGAACGACTCCAGTAAATCTTTGGCTTTGAGTTTAATGCCCATATTTGAGACACAGTCATTCAGGGTGACGTGATCAACCGTGTCGAGAGCTGCTGACAAATTCAGCAATTTCAGAACCTTGGTCTCGGGTGGCTCTAATCTCGTCTGCAGCTTTGATAAGGGCGGTTTCTGTGCCGTGGCCTTTCCTGAAGCCAAACTGTGTTTCATCCAGGAGATTGTTTATTATTTTTTCAAAAGTTTTTGCTTGAAAGGGGAGGCTTGTGATGGGTCTGTAATTTTTTGTGTCTGGTGGGTCGAGATGCTGTTTCTTCAGCAGAGGTTTGATGGTTGCCTTTTTCCAGGTAGCTGGGTAGATACCAGTGTTGAACATGGCATTACAGATGTCTGTGAGTTTAGGGGATAGTTAGTCGGGAAAAAAGTTTTGATACCGAGGCTGGGCAAGGATCTGTAGGGGAACCTGATTTGATGGTGAGAATGAAGTCTTAGATTTCTGTGGATGAAACTTGTTTGAATTGCGAAAGGTATGGAGACTTGCTGCAGTTGTCAGTTGGGGTTGGCAAATCATTTTTTGGTTGTGAAACCTGCAGTCCAACAGTGCCTGAACAGCCATGTAGGTATCCTGGAGAGCCTTGGGCCATTGAAAAGAAGCAGAAGAGGCAGTGCTTTTGGAAGGCATAGCTTGAGCAGCCTTCAGCCCTAGAAAGCAAAGTATGAAAGAAAAGCAAGTTGGGTCTAATTGGCCCATTAAAAATACATACCAAGACTGCCAATTAACTGCAAGGGCTGGGATCAGCAGTCTCTAAGCAGACTGATGGAAAGAGCAAATCCTAGCTGGTCACATGACTACCTTCTCCTGCCACTAAATGTTTTGGCCTAGAAAGGTCTGCAACCAGCACCCTTCTCCAGTGCCATAGACATATAGAGTCCATTGATCACCTATATGTACAACTACCATATCTGAATACTATATCTTTGATTATGAAATACTCGCCAGAACAGCTGCACCATTTTATTATTACAGCTTCACCAGCCCTGAAATCATTATAATCTCCCTAAAAAAAAATCAAGGGATTCCTAACTCTCACCATTTCTCTACTAAATGTGCGCGAAACTTATAGAATGTACAGTATTGCCCTATTAATGCTAGAAATATCACCAGACATTCCTAGAACTTCACCAACTCAACTTGATTATCAGCCTGGCTTTAGACTATCCCATTGCCACTCAAACCTGAGTCACTACCTTCTCCCTTCCAACATTTTACCACATTAGCCCACAGAATTACTCCCTCAAACTCACCAACAGAACTAAAGGTAGAGTGCATGTCTCACTCGCTATCCATAAGAGTAATATTCAAATTCTCAAGCTTACTATCTGTGACAAACTCTTTTGAACCCTTGGAAAGACCTTCCCAACCTTTCCATCAAAATACGAACTTGCTCTTACCCACCTAGTCCTGCACAATACTTATTTGAAGACTTCTCTCTTAATCAACTTATTCCTCACTTCCAGTCACCTGCTATCCATAGAGGATTCAACTTCAGGCCACAGACCAAATGATCCCATCCTTCAAAGAGTTATTTGGCAAATGCCATCTCAATAGCCTAGAAATAGCAATCACTGCATTGCTTTAAACCAAAGGCCATTGTTTGACATCATAGTTCACCATGTACATAATATCACCCCTGCCATTTGGTATGACCATCGCACTATCTTTGACAAATATTTTCTTCAATATAGTCCTCCATGTACCAGCACAATCACTAATAAACAACCCACCTCCTATTTCTGCTCCAAGAAAGAAATCAAGTCAGATTGATTCAAATACATTCTGGAGAAAAGTTTCTCGCCAGTCATCGCCACTAATTCCCTTCAATTCATCAAGAACCCCATAGACTCCACAATTTCCCTTACTGCTGATTCATGTTCCGCCGCCTAAAGGAATCTAAAAGTAATATACACAATATGTAGTACTCAAAAGTGCTGGAACTGCTAAAAAAGAAAATCCATTAACGGGAATCCGTCTGTTTTCCTGCACTTCCCTCAAACATGCCAGAACCACTTATATAACCAGCTTCAAAACCAAACATGAATTTTATTTGGGCAAATCTAAAATGCATCGACCTGTCCCTGAGAGATGTCGTTAAAATGTTTAAGGAAGTGTCCTTACCTTCAAATGTAAAAATGGTTTGGCTGCCTTTCATCAGCAGCTCATAATGCAAAAGTATGCCCCAGCCAGGCCCTTGCATTTCATCAACTTCAACCTCCTCCATACTCCCAAATCCAATTGCAGTTTACAGGAGACAGTTGCTTCTCAGTTGTAATGCCCCTCCTGTGGAATAGCCTTCTCAATTATGGATGGCAATCAGGCAATGCCGCCCTATGGACTTGCCTGACAATTTGGTATATGAGCCTGTTTTATGGCAAGCTGGGCTCGTTTTTACTGTTGATTTCCCTGATATCACAGCAAGCATTGGCTGCAGCAAACACAAATGCATGCAGTCTCCCATATTTCGCCAAATACCCAAACAGCATGTCTTTGCAAGTTCAGACTGGCCTGATTTGCAAGTGTGGGGGTTATGTGGTTCACTGATAGGGGACACTTGTATTTTTGTACCCAGACCAATTTTTCGTTCCGGTCCAACCCTGGCTCAAGACCACAAAGTCTACAAACCCTGCATTATTTAAATTGTTTCCCACCAATCAGACTCTGCAAAAGTCTGCTAACAAAGCCATAGCTCTCCATTAGGCTTAGAGCCACATTCCTAGCAAACAGCATCTTTTGACCTGGTTCCAGTAAATTGGACAGAGCAAGGCATTGCTTTAAAGCGCTCCCTGGTTTGTTCTCTACCGGGGATCATGGTAGGCCCTAGGTCCAAATCCTGTTCTTCTACCTGAACAGCAGCAAGCACCTGCAGGGTAATGGTGCCTCTTGTCAAGCTACAGTTTGAACATATCTCTTGGGCCATTAAAACCTAAGCCCTCAGTTTACCACATTAAGACCATTCTTGAAGACTTCACTACAAAACTATGCAGACATCCATGGACGAATGAATGCACATACGTATGTAACCAAATCATAAACACCCTGGTACTCCATGTAGATCGACATCAATCAGCATTTATTAACAAGAAAAATTGGTTGAAAATCTGGCCTTTCAATTAACTCACTCTGGTAAAATCCACACATTCGCATCAATAGTAATAAATATGCAGCAAACAAAAGTAGAATGCTCTTCAAGGCAATTAACCATTTCACCAAACCCCGACCAGGCAGATAAATACCACATTCAATAGACAAGTGCAATGCTATCATCCTCTTTTTCACTGAGAAATGTGTAAATATTTGACAGCACGTGGATTATACTTCAACAAAATGCTTTTGGAAAGTCCCCTTTGCCTCCCTATGCAAAGCAGCCCGCCCTAAAATCATACTAACATTTCGGCCCTTACTGTGTCTGTGACCTTTCATATTTGACCCTGTTGCCTCTGGCACGATTTGTGCTACATATATACAAACATACAGACATACATACATACAAGTATACATACATGGACACATGCATACCAACAAATGCATACATACATACATCCATATAAACAAACATACGTGCATATAGTTATCAAGTAATTCTACATTCAGCTCTCATCTCTTCTGCTTTTGTCACTGTGATGTCGTAATACTATATCTGTCAGGGTAAAAATAAAACTACAAGTTTCAGAATGTGAAAAATAAAACAGTACAATGCTGAGAAACGATGCCAGCACCACATAAAAAATATTCACAAACTTCTAGCTATAAAATTTTAAATGGGGGTAAAAGCCCACACATATACAGACTAGTTCAAGTTTCAAAAATTCTTTCTCACTAATACGGATAGACAAAATATTATTCTAAATGCGATTCGAAATTACACTTATTGCATTTACTAGGAATGTGAATATAATTTAGCGATTTGATTTTTAATTTTATTCTTAAATGTACCTTAGATTAACAAATTGATTTTCACAATAGATTCCAAAGTAAAAATATCAAGGCTCAAATGCACGCTTTCAAGAACCGGGAAATGAAAGTTCCTGTGCCTCTGTCCCTGTAATTTCTGCCAACTAGAGAACATGCAGAGAATGTGTGAATCATTCATGACTGAGGACGAGAGGCGCGTCCTTCTTCTGAAGGGCCCCATCCTTCGTGGTAGCCCTCCCCCACAGGCAGGTTGATATAGAGGCCAGAGCCTCCTCTTCCTCTGCCTTTGTCCTGACTACGGCCGTGGATCAGGTGTGAATGGGCGCGCTCCCAGGTTCAGCATAACAAAGGGCTGAGAGCTGGAGGCTCTCAGCTGCATTCCGACCTGGCCAGTTCACACCCTGAGCCAGGGCGTGCACAGCAGCAGCAAGACATCCCGGGGCAACCCTGCCTCCCAGACTGTAGTCGTGGGGGAGTGGATTCAATGGGCAAACCATAAAAGCTGACGCTGAAAAACGAACATTTGAAACGCATCACTTTAACTTCCCAATTTTGCATTATGTGAAAGTATACTTCGGAGATCAACACAAGGATATCAAGTGCATCTTTTTATAAGACTATGGCAAGACTGTCTCATGACAAGAAATATCTTTCTCAGGTTAGGACCTTTTTGGCTTCTTGTAAAATGCTGCTAGCATCATTTTTATTTTACACTAGCTAATTTAAAATTGAAAAATAATTGGGGACCCTAATAAATTGTGACAGGAAAGTTTAGATTGCTAACACTTTTGCTCCTGAAAACATGGGTTCTATTCGTGCATTCAGCACAAGACAACAATATTTTGCGCAGTCTCTTTATCTCCCTTCCTGACTGTTCTACTCTCCAAGTCCCTATCACATAAAATCATTCTTTAAACACCTTAACACTATTTCTGGAATTATATGTCCGAGCTTCAGCAAATGCAAATAATTATGTGGCAACATGATAAGGGGAGAGGAAAGTATAAGGAGATTGGCGGTGGTGTTATTATTAGCAAATCTACTGACTTTGGAGCTGGGAAACCATGTTAGAGGTCTTTTGGTATCGGCTCAGCTTCTTATGATTCTGGGCAAATAACCTAACCTCCCTGTGCGAACGTGACTTTGTGTAATAGAATTGGTGCTCAAACAAAGCATTTAAATGCTTTTGGGTAGAGTTTGCGCTATATGCAACTACAAATTTAAAAAAAGCAACAGAACTTTTTTCTGATTAGTTGCAATCAAACCCTGGAAAAAACATGAGGAGTCCCGAGAAGGAGATAAGGGAAGGTTGACATGGAAAGACATATGTGGGAAAAGTAAGACAGCACAAACCAAGCATTAGCAAAGCCAATAGGTCTTACCTATGCAAGAGTGATTGGATTTGCCTATGTATTTTATCCATGTTGTACACAAGCGTGGCTGCTGTTTATCATGGCTAAAAGTTAGTGATATAGAAAGAGTGGACTGAAGGGTCGTAGAGTGGAATGGTTAACAGTGGAGTAGAGGGTTGTGGCATAGTGTCATGAATTGGAGCAGCAGAGTGGAGTCACAGAGTGGTGTACACTAGAGGCGTAGCGTAGAGTGAGGTGGTCTGGAATGCATAGGTATAGAATGTTGCAGGGTATAGTGGCATAGAGTGCAGAGGCATGGTTTTCAGTAGAGTGTTGAACAGTAGAATGCAGTGGTGCATGGTGGAGTGGTGCATGGTGGAGTGGTGCAGGGTGGAGTGTTGCAGAGTACAATATAGGGCTGTAGAGTGCAGTGGCATAGAGTGCAGTAGCGTAGAGTCGAGTGTTGCAGAGTGCAGTGGCATAGAGTGGAGTAAAATGGAGTGACCGTGTCTGACTGATGCGTCTACTGTAGGGGCTTGTGTTTGACCACATGGTCACAGGTTCAAATCCTTGCAGGTCTATTCAGACTTTCATCCTTAGGTCGATAAAATGAGTACCATTGAGTTGGGTAACAATAAACATCTGTTATTCAGCACCAAGAGGCCCTTCTGGGTGAATGTGCGCTTTACAAATATACATTTACGTTATGTTAGAATTGAGTGGTGTATAGTGCATTGGCCTAAAATGCAGTAGTGTAGAATAGAGGCATAGAGTTCAGTGGAGTAGAGTGCGGTGGTGTAGAATGGTGGAGAATGCAGTGGCAAAGAATGTTGAGTAGAGTGGTGAATAGTGCAGTGGCATTGAGCACAGTGGCGCATAGCCAAGTGGTGCAGAGGAGTGTGGAGGGGCCTCGAATGCAGTGACATATAGTGCAGTGGTGTAGACTTCACCAGTTTATAATTTAGTGGCATACAATGCAGTGTCATGCAATGCAGTGGCATAGATTAGACTGATGCATAGAAGCATCTATTGGTGCATGGAGGAGTGGACCAATGTGGCATGGAGTGCAATGGCATAGAGTGCAGTGGTGTAGATTAGAGTGACATAGATTAGAGTGGCAGAAAGTGCTGTGCAGTGTAGTGATGCAGAGTTCAGTGGTGCAGAATTCAGGGATGCAGAGAAGAGAAATGTAGAGTGCATTGGCAGTTGTGCAGTAGTGCAGAGTAGATTGTAGTTGAGTTTAGTGGGAGAGAGTGCAGTGTTGCAGAGTAGACTGCCGTAGAGTGCAATGGTGTAGAGTGTCTCAGAGTGCATTTGCATAGAGTGCAGTGACATAGAGTAGAGTGGCATAGAGTACAGTGGGGCAGAGTAGAGTGCAGTGGTTTAGTCTACAGTGATGTAGAGTTCATTGGCATAGAATATAGTAGCATAGAGTTCAATGGTTTAGAGTAGAATGGCATAATGTGCAGTGGCAGAGTGGCAATGAGTGGAGTAAAGTGGCATAGCTTGCAGTGGTATAGAGTTCAGTGGCATAGAGTAGTTTTTTTGAGTAAAGTGAAGTGGCATAGAGTATAGTGGTGCAGAGTGGAGTAAAGTGGCATAGATTGCAGTGGCATATAGTCCAGTGGCGTAGAGTAGTTTGTTTCAGAATAGAGTGAAGTGACATTGAGTGAAGTGGTGCAGTGGCAGAGTGGCACTGAGTGGAGTAAAGAGGCATAGATTGCAGTGGTATAGAGTTCAGTGGCATAGAGTAGATTTATTTAGTAAAGTGAAGTGGCATAGAGTATAGTGGTGCAGAGTGGAGTTAAGTGGCATAGATTGCAGTGGCATAGAGTAGATTGTTTCAGAATAGAGTGAAGTGACATTGAGTGGAGTGGTGCAGGGTAGAAAGTCGTAGAGTGCAGTGGTGTAGAGTGGCATATAGTGCAGTGGCATAGAGTAGAGTGGCATAGAGTACAATGGGGTAGAATATAGTGCAGTGGTTTAGACTGCAGTGACATAGAGTGCATTGGCATAGAGTGCAGTGGGAAAGAGTGGAGTAGGGTGATGTAAAGTGCAGTGGCATAGAGTAAAGTGATGTCGACTAGATTGTTTCAGAGTAAAGTGAAGTGCCATAGAGTGTAGAGGCACAGAGTGAAGTTGAGTGGCGTATAGTGCAGTGGCATATCGGGCAGCGGGGTAGAGCAGATTGAAGATATATAGAGCGGAGTTGTGTAGGGTACGGTGCAGTGGCATAGAGTGCAGCAGCATAGAATTTACTGGAGTGCAATGCAACATCATACAATGCAGTAGCGTACATTAGAGTGGTGCATAGTAGAGTGCAGTGGTGCAGAGCAGAGTGTAATGTAGTGGTGAAGAGTAGAGTAGAGTGGCAGAGAGTGCAGTTGCATAGAGTGGTGCAAAGTGCAGTGGCGTAGAGTGCAGTGGCATAAATTCCTGACATGCAAAGTAAAGTGTCATAGAGTTCATTGGCATAGAGTGCCGTAGTGCAGAGTAGTGTCATAGAGTGCAGTGGTGTAGAGTGGCGTACAGTGCATTGGCATAGAGTACAGTGGTGCAGCATGGAGTACATTGGCAAAGAGTGCAGTGGTGTAGAGTGCAATGGCTTTGAGTAGAGTGGCATAGTGTAGTGGCCTGGAGTAGAGTACTAGAGTGCAGTGGCATAGAATAGATTATTTCAGAGTAAAGTTGCGTAGAGTGAAGTGGTGCAGGGTAAAGTGCAGCAGCGTAAAGTGTAGTGGACTGGTGTAGAGTGCATAGAGCGTTGAGTTGAGTGTTACAGAGTAAAGTGCATTGGCATGAATTATATTAGCATTCTGTGCAGTGGCACAGTGCATTATAGCAGAGTGGTGTAGAGTGGAGTGGCATAGAGTGGAGCTGTGAAGAGTAGATTGGAGTGAGCTAGACTGGAGTGGTGTAGAGGGCAGTGGTGAAGACTGCAGTGGTGTTGAGCAGAGTGGCGTTGAGTGCATCTGTATAGAGAACAGTTGTGCATAATAGTGTAGAGAGGCGTAGAGTGAAGTGGCATTGAGTGCAGTGGCATAAAGTGAAGGGGTGCAAAGTGGAGTAGAGTGCAGTGGCACAGAGTGCAGAGGCATGGAGTTGTGTAAAGTGGAGTGGTGCACAGTAAAGTACATTGACATGGAGTGGTAAAGAACAGAATGGAGACTGCATGGTATGGTAGCGCCCTGCCATTACAGACAACAAAATTTCTATTGAAATGTCCATTACATTTTCACAGACATTTTACAAATAGAGCTAGGCAGTGCACAAACAATGTTGTTTGGAAATGCCATCACCTAGTGCATGGGTACTCACAAACTTTCTCTCAGGGGCCTAATTCGCAGTGTGGTTTGTGGCCGAGGGCTGCACCGGTGGGGGCGGGGTCAGTGAGAGAGGGGGCAGGGCTAGAGCCCAAAAAAAACCTGTTACCATGAGGTTGAACAAAGGCCCCTGCAGCGGACGTCTTTGTCCACTGACCCACCAGATCCAGCATACACACATATCTCTCTCTCCCTCTCTCTCTCTCTCTCTCTCTCTCTCTCTCTCTCTTCCTCTCTCTTCCTCTCCCTCCCTCCCTATCTTTCCCTCCCTCCCCCTCTCTCCCTCTCTCTGTCTCCCTCTCTCTGTCTCCCTCCCTCTCTCTGTCTTCCTCCCTCCCTGTCTCCCTCCCTCTGTCTGTCTCCCTCCCTCTGTCTGTCTCCCTCCCTCTCTCTGTCTCCCCCCACTCTCTGTCTCCCTCTCTCTATGTCTCCCCCCACTCTCTGTCTCCCTCTCTCTGTCTCCCTCTCTCAGTCTCCCTCCCTCTCTCTGTCTGTCTCCCTCCCTCTCTGTCTCCCTCCCTCCCTTACTCTCTGTCTCCCTCCCTCTCTCTGTCTCCCTCCCTCTCTGCCTCCCCCCTCTCTGTCTCCCTCCCTCTGTCTCCCTCCCTCCCTCTGTCTCCCTCCCTCTCTCTGTCTCCCTCCCTCTCTCTGTCTCCCTCCCTCTGTCTCACTCCCTCCCTCCCTCTCTGTCTCCCTCCCTCTCTCTCTCTGTCTCCCTCCCTCTCTCTGTCTCCCTCCCCCTCTCCCTCCCCCCCTCTCCCTCCCTCCCTCTCCTTCCCTCTGTCTCCCTCCCTCTCTCTCTGTCTCCCTCCCTCTCTCTGTCTCCCTCCCTCTCTCTATCTCCCTCCCTCTCTGTCTCCCTCCCTCCCCGTCTCCCTCCCTCTCTGTCTCCCTCCCTGTCTCCCTCCCCGTCTCCCTCCCTCCATACCTCTCTCCCTCCATACCTCCCTCCCTGTCTCCCTCCCTCTGTTTCCCTCCCTCTCTGTTTCCCTCCCTGTTTCCCTCCCTCCCTGTTTCCCTCCCTCTCTGTTTCCCTCCCTCTCTGTTTCCCTCCCTCCCTCTCTGATTCCCTCCCTCTCTGATTCCCTCCCTCTCTGATTCCCTCCCTCTCCGTCTCCCTCCCTCTCCGTCTCCCTCCCTCTCGGTTTCCCTCCCTCTCTGTCTCCCTCCCTCTCTCTGTCTCCCTCCCTCTCTCTGTCTCCCTCCCTCTCTCTGTCTCCCTCCCTCTCTCTGTCTCCCTCCCTCTCTCTGTCTCCCTCCCTCTCTCTGTCTCCCTCCCTCTCTCTCTTTCTCTTCCTCCCTCCCTGGGGCACCCTCCCGCCCTCTGTTGCCCTCCCTCCCTCTGTCGCCCTTCCTCTCCCTCTGTCTCCCTCCCATGACACTCCCTCTCTCTCCCTCCCCTGACTCTCCCTCTCTCTCCCTCCATCACCTTCCCCTGACACTCCCTCTCTCTCCCTCCCCTGACACACTCTCTCCCTCCCCTGACACTCCCTCTCTCTCCCTCCCCTGACACTCCCTCTCCGCCTCCATCGCCCTCCCCTGACTATCCCTCTCTCCCTCTCCCTCCCCTGACTCTCCCTCTCTCTCCCTCCATCGCTCTCCCCTGACACCCCCTCTCTCCTTCCCCTGACACTCCCTCTCTCTCCCTCCCCTGACACTCCCTCTGTCTCTCCCTCTCTCTCCCTCCCCTGACACTCCCTCTCTCTCCCTCCCCTGAAACTCCCTCTCTCTCCCTCCATCACCCTCCCCTGACTGTCCCTCTCTCTCCCTCCCCTGACTCTCCCTCTCTCTCCCTCCATCGCCCTCCCCTGACACTCCCTCTCTCTCCCTCCATCGCCCTCCCCTGACACTCCCTCTCTCTCCCTCCCCTGACTCTCCCTCTCTCTCCCTCCATCGGCCTCCCCTGACACTCCCTCTCTCTCCCTCCCCTGACTTTCCCTCCCTCTTCCTCTCCTTTGCACACTGTTAAAAGTAGGTTGTGAAGGACAGCCCTGCCATCAGCCAGGGGCAAGCAAGCTTATGTATGTGACCACCAGAAACCTGCGTGCCAGGTCAAAGCCCTGAAGGAAATATATGTGTCACATACAGGCGTGCAACACCCATTGAGTTTAAAATCGCCCCCACCCCCTTGTCAGCCCGTGATGAGACAGCTTGCCTGGCGCGCGCACAGCCGCGCCGGAGCATTTCACAGGTCTTTAAAGACCATTAACTTTTTAATGAGGCTTTGTTCTGTTTCACCTCTTCTGAGGCCCCTGCAGCTCCACTCTATGGCTGGAATCTCTCGGCCCCCAGAGAGCAGAGCCTCTCCGAGTCCAGGCTGCTGCAGCCGGTGGTGTTTACTGACACTCGAGATTTTTTTTTTTAAAACTGGTACATGTCTGTAAGGTCCGCGGGCCTCCAAGGAAGGCTGGGCGGCCCGCGGGCCGTACTATGAGTACCCCTGACCTAGTGTATTGATTTGTTTTGGTCATATTAAAGTATTTGTTTCCAAAACACTTTAGAATTAACATAAAATGTCCTTCATTTTTATGTAGTTAATTCTGCAATAGTCAGTAATACTTGCAACTTTAGTTTAAATGTTGTTGTGTGCTAGAAAAAAACTTTCTTACATCTAGTATCCAGCATGATTGTCACATAAATCCTACGAATTTTATGTCAGAAAAAGAAAAGTAAACACCAAGCTCCCTCGTAAGACAGAGAATGAAATTTGACCTCTGTCTTTGAATGCAGCGCAAATGTGACAAGATAAGACTAGATCTGCTGTAAGTTTGCCTAGACATTCTCTGATGGCATGTTTTTCAGAAGATGTTCATTAGCAATTGTTTGATTTGCCGTATGATGGCCAAAGATTGTTCAGCAAGTTTGGACTTGCATCTACCATCTTTGTGGGACCTGGATATCCCTATAATCAGATCGCTGTCTCTGTGGGGGCCTGGCATCCCTATAATCACACACTCTCTCTGTGGGGAAATGGGCCTCCCTATAATCCCACACTATCTCTGTGGGACCTTGGCATCAATATAATCACACACTATCTTTGTGGGGACTTAAGCATGGCTATCATCATGCACCATCTCTACAAGGTCTTCAACATGTCATTCAAAAAAGATTATCCAAACACAGGCTTGAATTTGACAGTCATCACACTAATTCTCCAGAGGTCTATAATAATTAATTCTATGAGGATGTGACATCCTTCTAATCCTCACTATCACTATGGGAACCTGAGTTTCACTATAATCACACAATATCTCTACAGGACCTACACATGAATATAATGACACACTATCTGTGCTGAGATCTGGCCATCATTATAAAAACGTAGTATCTCTGCAGGGACTTGAGTTTAACTATTTTAATACAGTGTCTCTACGAGGACTTGAATACGACTAGCACAACACTCTCTATGTGAGGACTTGAACCAGCCTATAATCACACACCATCTCTGTGGGCATTTGAACATAATTATAATCACATACTACCTCTCGGGGTACTTGATCATGAATATAACCCTACACGATCTCTAGTGGGACCTGAGAGTAACTTTACTTAATGGTATATTTGTGTGGACTTAGTGTACTAACCAGTGGCGGCTGGTGAGATTTGAAAGTGGTAGGGCGTAAAAAATTATTATTCTACACTGCAATGAGCAAGCGTAACGAGGGAGCCCGAATAACCGAGAACATTTTGAAAAAGAGTTGACAAATGGTATATAATTAGTGAATGCCCAAAACAGAATTGCAAACTGCAAATGTAGTACAATTGTGTGAAAAATATTTTCTGAATTTAAAAAAGGAAACGGAAACAACGATATTTGGGTGACAAAGCTTGGTGTGCAGTCGCTAGTCATGCTTGAAGCTTTCTTAGCAACCCTCATGATTGGAAAGCCTGTTTCACTACCCTCATACACCCGGCTTCTTCAAACACTGGGATTACACATTTTTAGCTGCTGCTTTTGTTTTGTCTGTAGGCAGCCAAATAACCAACCTCAAGAACTTCTGCCAGCACCATGCCCTAACACAAAAATATGAATTTTGATTCAAACCAATTTGTCTCATAATAATTGGGAATAAACACAGCTCAGCCCACCATTCCACCTTAGAACCAAAGACAGCCCCTCACAGACCTAACAATAATAATCAAGTGCATTCCATGCAATAAAGTCACATCCCTCCCTACAAGTGGCTGCTTTGCCGATTTCTTTCTGTGAACATTTCCCTTAAAAAACAACACAGTTTGTCCCTTTCTTGATTGAGGGATGCAGGACAGGGGGGCCAAAGGAACAAATTGAAAAGGAGCATCAAACTGCTGTTCAGTCACCACCTCCCACTGATTACCTATTTAACAGCATCTGCCAGACATGCATGTTAATTCCAGTTCATAAACAAATGGTACCGAATCCAGCACCACAGCTACGCACTACCCAGGTCTGTGGGACCCGGATTGTGGTACACCCCTGCTGCAAGAGGTGTAATATATCATAACAGATAATCCTTGCCAGTGCCACCTCTCCCAGGCCACGAGTTAAGCAGTGCTTCCCGACAACAGGTTGGTCACGAGTTAGCACTCAAGGCAAGTATCGGGTAACAAGATACTTTCACTTTGTTGTGTGTACACGCCTGTCCTCCCTCACCACGAGCACAAATGATTGCGTAACATAGCTCTGTTACACGTCACGCTGCTCTTTGTGTGTGTTAAGCCATGGAGTGCTGCTGAGGCCCTATAGCCACGAAGGATCTCGTTATAGCCACAAAGAAACTAATGTGGGAAGCAGTCACGGCTCGCTCACAGTGGGGGCCAGGGGGGTGGGAATAAATAAAATAAAAAACTTACCTTGTCTTCACTTGACCGGGTCCGCACCATCTCTGCTCTGGGGTCCCGTTGGCGCCTAGACTGATGGCTGCCAACTTGCGCCGAGACACAGTAGTAGCCAATCCCGATGCTGCTCTCTTTAGAGGAGTTAAAGTCAAAATCTGCTACAAGGGACTTGTTTGAGGAAGGTTGGAAATCTAATGAGTTGTACTTATGTATCACACTCAAGGGTATCCACAGGATGACCGTCTTAATTCAACATAGAAAATGTATTAGTGGAAGGAGGGAATACATAGAGCACAAAATTGTGTTTGAAAACATTTTTTACTTCAACAAAAGACGGGAGATCAATACAGACAAATTAATTAGTGCAGGAAGTCATGAACAGAGATAGATTATATTTGCTCTGCAGTTCACAACTAAACACATCAACTCCAAATGATAAATTACACAACCTAAATTAATTAATAAAAAATGGTTGTGAATTGGTGACAAAGCAACTGTGAAGGAGATGATGGAAGGTCGACGTTTCGGTCTAAAGGGCGGACGTCTAATAGACCATCATCAGGACGATGTTTTTCTATGCAGAAAAAAACTCCCTTGAATTTCCATCTGAATGCCAAACAAACTCGGGGACAGCAATGACGTGGAGCAAGAAGTCAACCACAGGGCACTTGCAGGGATATGTGGAGATTAAACCACTATGGTCAGCAGTGTTCCAAAATATTTAAAAATCGAGTAGATAGCATTCGGATGTTTTCAAAAGAATTTTCAGACGGCAAAACAGTATCCTCGTCAGTGCGTCGGAACCGGTTCCGACGCACTGACGAGGATACTGTTTTGCCGTCTGAAAATTCTTTTGAAAACATCCGAATGCTATCTACTCGATTTTTAAATATTTTGGAACACTGCTGACCATAGTGGTTTAATCTCCACATATCCCTGCAAGTGCCCTGTGGTTGACTTCTTGCTCCACGTCATTGCTGTCCCCGAGTTTGTTTGCCATTCAGATGGAAATTCAAGGGAGTTTTTTTCTGCATAGAAAAACATCGTCCTGATGATGGTCTATTAGACGTCCGCCCTTTAGACCGAAACGTCGACCTTCCATCATCTCCTTCACAGTTGCTTTGTCACCAATTCACAACCATTTTTTATTAATTAATTTAGGTTGTGTAATTTATCATTTGGAGTTGATGTGTTTAGTTGTGAACTGCAGAGCAAATATAATCTATCTCTGTTCATTACTTCCTGCACTAATTAATTTGTCTGTATTGATCTCCCGTCTTTTGTTGAAGTAAAAAAAAATTTCAAACACAATTTTGTGCTCTATGTATTCCCTCCTTCCACTAATACATTTGCTATGTTGAATTAAGACGGTCATCCTGTGGATACCCTTGAGTGTGATACATAAGTACAACTCATTAGATTTCCAACCTTCCTCAAACAAGTCCCTTGTAGCAGATTTTGACTTTAACTATACAGTGCCCAAGCCTACAAGGGTTTATTGGGTTTCCCCTGCCTTGAACAGCTCTTTAGAGGAGAGCTGCTCTCTAAAGAGAGTAGCATCAGGATTGGTCTGAGCCTTAAAAAAACGTCGTTCGTTTTTTCAGCACTGGGGTACGTTGCATTAGGCAGGCAAACCCCTAATCCGTCATTTTTTTAAAAGCCACATAGTTTACTATTTGAAGAAGCCCTGCCGGGCAAACACCACATGCGCAGTGAGTGCGCACTGTGCCGGCACAGAGTCAGTCCAGCGCCACCCAGTGTCAGACAGTGCATACTGTCCATGTCCATGACACACACTACGGCCGCAGGGCAATAATTATCGGGCAATTTATTCGAGCGGCGCGTTAATTTATAAAACGTTTATTTACGCCCCGCTCAAATAAATTGCCTGATAATTATAGGTGGGGCAACGCCCAAACGCCCTAATGGTAAAACCGCCACTGGTACTAACACACTATTTCTACCTGGAATTTAACATGACTATCATAATACTCTATTTCATAGGGGTCTTGGACATGACTAATATCAAACAATTTATCTGTGGGGACCTTTGCATGACTTTAAGTCACTATCTCTTAGAGACGTTGAACATGACTATAATAACACACTAAAATGGGGGGCAAACAGCATCATTCTCAAGACATACTATCACACATGGATCCAATGTAACTATCATCACACACAATGTATGCAATAACTGTAATATTACAATAATCACACACTATCTCTGCAGGTACTTGAACATCAATATAATCATACACTATGTCTACAAGGCCAGGAGAATGAGAATAATTAAATGCCATAAAGTGGCTGTACATTGTAATTGCAAGCCATTAATGCCTTAACAACAAAGCAAATAGAAAATATGTAGTAACGCTCATTTTGTACCCACTCTTTTTTGCGAGACCTTAAACCCATTTTGCAGTTCAGAAAAGCTCTATCTTTACCACTTTTGCAGTCCATGGGTGAGTGAGCTGTTTGACAGTGTTGGGTGACTGCCACCAAAAACTAAGTGGTCTGGTAAGCCTTAGTAACCCACTACGTCCAGCCTTTCTCCGGATTTATTTGGAGAGAAATTGTTCCGAGCTTGCCTGTCCTATCTTGCCACACCTTGTTCTTAGTGGATATTGTGAATAGCTGTTTTTTGATGGCCCAAGTAGTTGGGCAGCTGTTCTAGGCTGACCATTCCTTCTTTTACGTAGCCTTTTGCATTCTCTCGGTCAACTACCTGATTCACTTTGTGAACATTTCTGTTGCATTCTGTGCTTTTTCTCTCTGCGCTATTGCCCCCGACCGATGAAGGGCCCAAGCTTGAACATTAGTTGGAGCTCTTACGCATAGTTTACTCTTCGCTGAGGGCTCTTGATTGTCTATAGTAATACCCTTATCATTGTGGTTCTTTTGCCAGGACATATGAACGGCAGTGTTGTGCACTTCTAATATGTGGTTGAAGTTCCCTCAGAGCAAAGACGTTGGCACTATAAATACAGGGGCTATGACCCCATGAAAATAAAAAGACACTATGTGGGTCACGTACCCAATGACTGCTGTGTGCCAGGAGGAACCGCCGTTTGTGAATACCTTCTTGTGAAACTAACCTGCTGCCTGCTGGGTGGCTGAAGTGACTGCCTTTCTGCTAAGGGACCTTCCGTGCTAGCCAGCCTGTGCCCTGTTCTCTGCCCCAGTGTCTCCAGGGATGAGGTAGCGCTTGCCTCCCTGTTTGATAATAGCGCGTGGTAAGTGTTTTCCATTCTGTTGCCCAAGGAGTTGGCTCAATTTGTGCTAACCCCATACAGGAGCGCTTTTACCCTGCAGCATGGGCAGCACAGCTCCCTCATCTAGGGCCTGAACATTGAGAAGGAGGAGGTGAACGGAACAAAACGCTCTCCCTCTCGTATTGCTTGCCTTTGTTTATGTGGGCCAGCAGCTGGGGCTCTGCTACATGGCTGCGAGGCCATGCCCAAGCAGCATGGAATATCGGCCCGGGAGTTCCCTTGGATGTCAGAAGATGTGGCCCAGCCGCACCCGGAAGTGACCAGAGCCTCACGTGCCCATTCAGAGGCTTCCACACGCAGCCGATGTGAGACCCTAGGTGGCCGACATGAGCCCCTGGGTGCGGGCATTACTAAGGCAGGCAAGAGCCTCCCAGCTGCACCAGGCCGCTTGCAGCGAAACATGGAGATTCGTACCCATGCCACACTACGGAGCTGTACCGGAGGCAATTGGCTCCCCTTGGCTTCTGGCCCCGTTGTGAATGGTGGGGGCAGGTGGACCCATCACGCTAGATAGTGCGAGCACCCAGGGATAGTGTGCTCGCACCAACAAACAGACCTCCCACTGGGCTGATCTCCAGGAGTAAGATCCTTTGGTGTTTCCTTACCCCGCAGATCACCCCTGTACTTCCGTCATTCCCCTGCTTCCATGGAAACCGGTAGTGTTTCCCTGCAGAGAGTGCAGGCCAGTGGCCCTATCACGCTGGAGAGCACAAGCACCCATACTGTGCTCTCCCCCCGTTGTGCAGGCAGGAGATCTTTTGGCGTTTTCTTGCCCCGTAGGCCGTCTCTGTAATTCCTGGCATTTTCCCTGTTTCTACGGGAACCAGTGGAGCATTTTCATGTAGAAGGAGGCAGGGGATGTAGAGGGGATGTAGTTGGGTGTTAACAAAGCTGGAAGCAACTATCTTAAAAGATTGCCCTGTCAGACTGGTGACACCGGCTCAAGCGGAAACATGTTCAACTAATCATTATTGTCTTGATTACACTAACTGTAATGTTAGGCCTTATGTTTTCAGTGTGGTGTTCACTTATAAGTATTTACTAAAGTTCACTAACATTGTTAATTATGACAATTATCCAATTGGCAAAAGTGACGTATGACTTTATGTGATGTCATGACAAAGTGCCTAGTGGCACAGTGATTTATGTGATTGTCGTCTAACTTTTTTAAAATAAATCATACAAAAGATATTTTTATGTAACCTTGTGTGGAGTCGCTTTTATGGTGTGCCTAAAGTGTCACTGTTGTGTGAGTGCGTTGTGCAAACGCTTTAGACATTGCCTCTGGGATAAGCCTGACTGCTCTGCCAGGGGTTGTCTTTGATGTGTTACTATCTTACCCTTACTAGACTGATGGGTTCTGCCCTACCATACCTGCATACCCTAGCCAACCAGAAACACCATGTCAACTGGAATACTAAAAATAAAATGATAATACGGTCCATTATTATCATTTCCTTTTTTCCATTGCCCTGCTTTAAAGCAGTGGGGCGACGCTCTTCCACCTTAGTGGAGCAGCTGCCACTGTTGAAGTGGCTACATTAGTTTGCTAAACCACTAGATTATGACTATCTGTTTAAGTCTTCATAAAACCTATAATCACAGACATCACTGTGGAGACATACTATCTCTGTGGGGACTTGAACAAGTCTATAATCACACACTATCTCAGTGGGGTCATGGATATCGATATAATCAATCAAACACTACCTTTGTGGGGAATTGAACAAGACTGTCATCACACACTATTTCTGCGGGGACTGTGGCAACGCTATAATCACACACCAACTCTGTGAGGACCTGGATATTTCTATAATTGCACACTATCACTGTAGGGAGCTTGACATCTCTATAATTATAGACTATCTCTGTGGGGACCTAGCACCCCTATAATCACACACTATCTCTGTGGGGACCTGCCATCCCCATAAACACACACTATCTCTGTGGGGACCTGGGCATCAATATAACCAATCAAACGCTATCTTTGAGTAATTGAACATAACTATCATCAAACATATCTTTATGGGGATATGCCATCCCTATAAACACACAGTATTTCTATGGGGACCTGTCATCCCCATAAACAGACACTATCTCTGTGGGGACCTGCCATCCATATAAACACACACTATCTCTGTGGGGACCCGGTTTCCCTGTAGTCACACACTATCTCCGTGAGGACCTTGGCATCCCTATAATCACACACTATCTCTGTGGGGACCTGGACATCACTATAATCACACACTATATCTGTGGGGACCTGGGCATCAATATAATCAATCAAGCGCTATCTTTTAGTAATTGAACATGAATTTCATCACACATATCTCTATGGGGACCTGGCATGTCTATAATTACACTCTACCTCTGTGGGGACGTGGGTTCAATATACTTTAACTTTGTGGGACTTGAATATGACTGTCATCACATACTATCTCTTCAGGGACATCAACATGTATACATAACAGACTGTCTTTAGAGGGACTGGAACTTTACATGTATCACACACTTTCTCTATAGGTCAATAATCACCATCTTAGTGGGCCTCCCTAATAATGCACTATCGCTTTGGGGACCTAAGCTTCAGTATAATCACAACATATCTCAACATCACTTGAACATGACTGTAACTACACACTACCTGAGCAGGCACCTAGGCATCATTATAATCACATACTACCTCTGCAGGAGCCTCGGCATGACTGTTATAACAGCAAGCACCTCAGCATCATTGTAATAACACTCTCTATGTGGGGCCCTGAACATGACTGTAATCACATACTATCTCTGCGGAGATGTACCATAACAATAATCATACACTATCTCTGAGGGGACTTGAACATGAATATAATCACACATTTTGTCAACGGGGTCTTGAGAGTGACTATAATTAAGCGCTATACGAATTCTGAATGAATATCAGAATGACTCATCGTACACTTTCTCTACAACACTTGAACAACACTATCATAATACTCTCTATGTGGGACTTTAATATGGTTATAATCACACACTATCTCTGTGGGGGTCCGGGCATTCCTTTAGTAACACACTATCTCAGTGGGGACTGGAACATGACTATTATCACACACTATCTCTGTGGGGACTGGAACATGACTATTATCACACACTATCTCTGTGGGGACTTGAACATTACTATGACCACACACTATCTCTGTGGGGACTTGAACATTACTATGATCACACACTATCTCTGCGGGGACTTGAACATTACTATGATCACACACTATCTCTGTGGGGACTTGAACATTACTATGATCACACACTATCTCTGTGGGGACTTGAACATTACTATGATCACACACTATCTCTGTGGGGACTTGAACTTGAATATGATCACACAATATCTCTGTGGGGACTTGAACATGGCTATAATACCACACTATCTCTGTGGAGACCTGGGCATTCCTATAATCACAAACTATCTCTGTGGTACCTGTGCATTACTGTAATGGTGTTATTTCTGCATGAACTGCAGCATGACTATCATCGTACACCAAAACCACAATATCTGTAGGGACTTGGGCATCAATCTAATCATGCAATATCTCTGTGGGGGCTTGAAAATTATCATCATCATGCACTTACTCTGTCAGCTCTAGAATATTATTATAATATCATGCCATCTCTTTGGGGACTATTAATGCACAGCCATACGTACATGGTGCCAATTGGCGAGGTTGATGAAAAACAACTAGGTGGTCAGATGGCAACTTGGTTTTGCCATCTGACCCCATTGCAGGATCTTAAGCCTCTAGATTAATTTAACTATGTGTAGTTTTCATATTCCTTAATGTTTGTGTGCACTCAGTAATAGGCTAAACATCCGTGAATCCCTGTCAATGCACTTTATATATATGATCATTTTCTACTGTAAAATGCATTATTAGACAAATCTCTGTTCTAGGTGCACCTAAGACATAGTGACCTATTCAAATTTGACTAAAGTATCATGTTATGTATGTATGGCACTGAAAAATAGCATTTATCTATTAGATAATGAGTGTATTCAATCAGAAATGAGAATTATGGAGTAGGTCCCCACAAGGATGGTAACACATGTCTAAGTCCCCACAATGATGGTTCTGTGCGCGTGACTAAATAACAACATATTTGTAAAATTGAAGCAGGATCCTGTAATATGAATTTTTCCTTAACATTTTTCTGTTATTGGTATATTTTTAAAACATTGGGAAGGGTTAGTCCCCACAAGGCTGGTGAAAACACATAGTCCCCACAAGGATGGTAACACGTGTATGTGTGTGTGTGTGTGTGTGTGTGTGTGTGTGTGTGTGTGTGTGTGTGTGTGTGTGTATGGTATATATACTTGTGGGAAGTTATAGTTTCCATAGGAAAAGTGTTTACTTGCCTATATCTGTGGCACCATTTTATGAATCTTCTCTAAATTTTTCCCCAAAAAGCAATAGCAAAAGCTTTCAACCATTTGCGGGTTCTCTTCCTTGTTGGAGATGAGGAGGATCTCGGTTTTTCCCTGATTGAGTCTGAGGTGGTTTGTTGAAAGCCATTCTTGAACTTCTCTGAGAGTATTGTGAAGTCTTAGAATGTCGTTAAAGGAAGAGGTTTCAGGTAGATCTGTGTGTCATCTGCATATAGATGAAAAGGGACGTTCGCTTTTTTTAGAATGGCGGTGAGCGGTTCCATATATATGTTTAACAGTTGAGGGGAGAGAATGGAGCCTTGAGGGACGCCTCTGTTTACGGGGCGGAGTTCGGAGGCAAAGGATTTGATTTTTACTCTTTGGGAACGGTTTTGGAAGGAGGAGGAGAACCATTTGAGGACCACTTCGTCTGCACCTATCCGCTCTTTAAGAGCTTTGATGAGAAGACTATTGTCTACAGTGTCAAAGGCAGCTGACCAGTCTAGGAGGGTGAGGAGACAGCAGTGGTCTGAGTCGAGGGAGTTGAAGGTGTTGTCCATGATGTTGAGGATTGCAGTTTCGGTGCCGTGGCCTTTTCTGAAGCCTGATTGGTGGTGGTCAAGCAAATTAATGTTGTCAATATGTTCAGTTGACGGAGACCGCATTTTTCTAGGATTTTGACAAGGAAGGGGCGATTGGAGATAGGTCGGAAATTATTCAGTCGGTTGAGTCTAAGCCTCGTTTCTTCAGAAGAGGAGTGACTTGGCCGACTTTAAGGCAATCTGGTATGGTGCCAGTTTTTAGGAAACTGTTTATGATTTGGCACCAAAGTGGAGCCAGGGAGAGTTTCAGCTCTTTGACCATTTGAGAGGGTATGGGGTCGAAGTTGTGAGACGATGGCTTGGAGGAGGAGATAAAGTTGAGGATCTCTGATTCTGAGATGGGGTGGAAGGAAGACCAGGTTGATGCCGGTCACCTTTTCGTGATAGATTAACTAGTTGGAGAGCAGTTTGTGTCGGGGGGGGGGGATGGAGGTTAATGTCCAGTGAAAGTTCGATGAAGGTTATTTTTTCTTTAAAGAAGGTGGCAAAGTTGTCCCATAAGGTTTTTGAGGGCTGGACGAGTGATGTTGCCGGCTTGGACGTTTGTTTTTTGATGATGTCAAAGAGTTCTCTTGGTCTGTTTTCGGACTTGTCCACCGCAGTGCAGAAAAAGTTGGATTTTTCGTTATTGACATGCTGTTTGTACTTTCTTCGTGCTGCTCTGAGTTCCTCGTAACGGCTGGAGGAGGGGTTCTTTTTCCAGAGACTTTCAGAGGCTCTGAGTTGCCTTCTTTCCTCATTAATGTTCTTGTTGAACCAGGATCTGGAGGGTATGTTCCTGGGTTTTTTCAGTTTCAAGGGGGCTAGTTCGTCAAGGATGGAGGACATGGTAACATTGTAGTGGGATGTGAGTTCTTCAGTAGAGACCTTCCGGGGAAATGGGCAGGAGGGAGCATATTTTCTCTTCTAACTCATCTGTATTGATATGCGATAAGTTTCTCGACCATGAGATGGAGCGCAGAGGCAAGGTCTGATGAGGGAGGTGAAATAGGATAAGGTGATGGTCTGACCAGTCGACCGGAAGGATGTGATCTATAGTGATTGCGTCGTGATTGGCGATGATGGCATCCAGGATAGCTCCTTTGTTGTGGGTTTCTCTTGACCAGTGCTGGATGAGGTTGCTGGAAAGGAGTAGGTCATTTAGGGTTTGTACTGGAGCACTGTTCTTGTCATTCCAGTGGAGGTTAAGGTCGCCTAGAATGATGTTGTTGATATCTCGGAGAGATCAGTGTGAGATTAGGTCTGATAGATGTTCCGTGAACGTGATGGAGTTGCCTGGGGGATGGTATAGGAGGTGGCAGTGTACTAGATTGTTGTTGGTGGTTTTGATGTTGGCGGTTAGGCATTCGAAGGAGTTGTACATGATGTTATCGGTTTCAGACACCGATAGGTTATTGTTGTGGATGATTGCCACGCCTCCGCCTTTTTTTGGTCTTTTCTATCTTTCTTGATGATAGAGAAACCCGGGAGAACGAGCATATCCAGGATCAGAAGTGAGGAGTCATTGAGCCTGTTGTCGGTGATGAAGGCAATGTCAATGTCATGGCTGAGAATGGATTCAGCTAGCTCTGTAGCTTGTTTCGTGGCAGACATGCAATTTATGAGCATGCAGTTAGTGCGGTGGGTCTCTTTAATTGGTTCTGTGGGGATAGTGATGAGTGAGGAAGGGGGTCGGAGGGGTTTCTGGACAGAGTGCTCCGTTCTGGTCCCAGTGATTACCTGATTTGCGGATTGCAGGTCGTGGGTTGGGGGGAGAAGTAAGAGGAGGCCAGCTCGATAGCTTCCTCAGGGGACATGGCTTCCATAGCCCTCTTTGGTCTTGGACCTGGGGATAGGGATGGTGAACTGACTGCTTGGGGGGCAAGGGGTTCGGAGGCCGAAGGAAGGTGTGGGGGGAGGGTCTGGAGGCTGTGTTGAGGGGGAGTGACCAGAGGTTGGTTAGGATAAGACTCATGCCCTGTAATAGGGTGGAGAGTTGGCTTTCAGTGCGGGCGAGGCGGCAATACGTCTCTTCTTTGCGGGGGTGGGTTGCACCTGGGAGTTCTTTCTATGGCGAGGGTGAGCGCTGGCAGAGTTAGGTTGACTTAGTTTGCTAGTGGGTGTGACAGTATGCCCACAAAATGCGAACAAATGTCATTCTGGGTAGCTCCGAAAATAACACAGTAAGAGGCAGTATTTCCAAATACTACTACGTATGAAAAACACAGAATGCTAACAATCCGCTTGCCCGTGGGGATAACACCACAAGTAGAGGATTGTACCACTTGGGGTACAGTCTTTGCTGCCATATATATCAGAACTCATGGTATTCCTTCATTAGCAGTGATACCCGATGTATTAAGACAAATACAGAACGAGTACAGTGCAGAACCTGCTCTGAACTTGGAGATTAAGTTACTAGGTAACTATGCCCAGGTATCAGCCATAATTTCAGCTAATCTAAAGGGAAAGCAGCATCAGTGGGTATCCGCCAACGCCTTAGGGAGTTCAGTTCTTTAGAACATGAACTACCAAAAATAATTGAAACTGCTTATGCAGATTTAGGCAGAGACAGTGGGTGGGAAAGCCTTAAAACCACAGCTAATGGGCAGCCCTGAAAAGGACACTTCAAAGCAGACTCCTGCTTCTTCTAAAAGGAAGTGGGACAATAAAAAACAACAAACATATAAGGGAAACAGATCTCAATCCTGAGGTAGATCTCCTCCAGAGGAGCCCTCTGAAAAGAGGAGAGGTATCATCTCAGGAATAGGGATAATATCAGGAAACCTGACAGGTATCAGGATACTGATACACGTTCCTTTCAGGGTTCATAAAAAAAACTCAGAGAGGGAAGGACAGTCAGAAAGACAAGAAGAGCGTACAAAGTCCAGAAACAAGCAGCACACTCAAGATTACACTTCCACAAAAGAGAAGCCAAAGCAAAAGCCACAGTTCAAAAAGAAGGTTGCAGGTCTGAAGATCAGACATGCCCAGAATTCTGAGGACTCGTCTACTGAACAGAGAATGGTGTCTGACAATGCTGGACAGTGCGGCAGAGGTGACAATAGCTCGCCAGAACCTGATGGAATTTCTAGTGACAGTGGACTTGAATGATTATATCACGGTGGAAACACTAGGGTAAGAGTCCCACATAAATTGTATGAAATAACGTGTCATCATAGGAAGAGGTGGTTTGCTCCCTAGAAAGACCTGATAAACCCCAGGGTTAATGAAGAGGCTCGGGAAGGTTTGTTGCAGAGAGTTATGGAAGAAAAGTCCAAACTGACTAGAATTGTACAAGACCGGGTTAGGAAAAGGTGGGAAGTTAGCCGGTTGGCTCACTTTGAGTATAGTGAGGGATTCAGTAAGCTGTTGGCTTGGAAAGCAAAAAAAGAGCAGGTGAGAAACAGGATAAACCTGGTAAAATGTGATCAGACAGGAAACCAGATTGGAGATAATAAGGGGATTGAGCAAGCTTTCCATAAGTATTACTCTAAAATCAATCATGAAGATTTGAACACCACAGAGGAGGAGGCCAGGTTATGGTTAGGGCAAGGTTGGGCAAATCCCCTTTCATGTGAGAAAAGTAAACAGTTGAATAAGAAGATTAATCTGAGGGAGGTAGAACAGGTAGTAGGACAGGGAAAGACATGGAAGGCGCCCGGGCCAGATGGCTTCCCACAGGAAGTCTATAAGGCCTTGGCAAAGATGTTAACACCCATTTTGGTAAAACATTTCAATGACTTCTTTGTTGGAGGGTCGGTAATGCCGGCTTCATGGAAACAAGCTAATAGAACACTAATTCTGAAACCAGGAAAGTGTCCAAAGAATTGTAACTCCTATCGGCCAATATTGCTTTTAAATTGCGATTATAAGATCTACGTGAAAGTATTGGCCGATGGGCTTAATGGATCAATAGCGGATTTGATACAGGAAGACCAAAAGGTTTTCATAAGAGGTAGATCGCTAAAGGAGTTGACCCATTCATTAATTGGCTCCATGGATTATGCAATTGCCTTGGAGATCCCCCTTGCGGTGGTGGCACTGGATGCTACCGAAGAATTTGATCGGGTTAACTGGGCATTTCTACAATACGTGGTGAAATCCTTAAATCTTGTGACAAATTTTTGTCGCCCCAGCAGCAAGGATTTTGGTTAATGGTTCTTTGACTGCCCCAGACGACATACTTATTAACGCAACACACCTTCAAAACACTCTGAGGCAAGTAATGATCCTGATGGCAGAGTTTGGGAGGGTTTCAGGATATCACATTAACGGGGAAAAGACAGGGATTATGTCCTGGAATATTGGGGTAGGAGCAGAGGTTAACAGAGGGGAAATGAGATACTTGGGAGTGTTGATACCACAGGATATCAATAAATTAACCAAAGTCAACTTTGAAAAAGTTAAAAAAAGAGGTTTGTCTACATCTGAAAATCTGGTCTCACCTCTCTCTTTAGGCGGTAAAATTTAATAAAATGATTATCCTCCCCAAGATTACTTTTCTCGTTGACACAATCCCCCTACCTTTTAAGAAGGAGTGGCTTAAAACATGCAAAGTCAGATTGGTAGTTTCATTTGGGCTTCTAAAGGCCCAAGAATAACATGGAAAAACTAAGAAGGAGGATAGAAAAGGGCGACCTAGCATTGCCAGATCTTCTGTTCTATTCATGGGCCTTTTAAATGAAAAATGGTAGGGTGCTGTTTAACATGTCTATATCAACTGAGATTGGAATATTGCTGGGAGTGTTGTCGAGGCAAGAGGTAGGGGGTGAGCAGGGCTTCATTTTTAAATATGCCGACCCCAAATATTTCAAGAAGGTCAGGTTGAAGATTTTGGTAGGGTTGGCCGAGACATGGTACTGGATCAAAAAAGCCCTTAAAATACCATATTACAGTTCTCGCCCCCATTTGGAACTCTCTGGGTTCTCCAGAATGGACAAAAGATGCTCTGGCAGTTCCATTATTGGATGCAGGCATTACACAATGGGATCACATTACACAGGATGGACAGTTGCTCTCATGGGAAATGTGTAAACAAAAATCGGACTCTAAAGTTTCAAGATTTAAATATCTGCAAATGCAAAGCTGGTTTCATGCATCCGATATTACAATTGGGGAATGGAATGAGCTTGAGGATATACTTATGCTAGAGACAGTACTAAAGAAAGAACTTGCCTGTATCTATTGGCTGATGGTCGAACTAGAATATGGAGCTTTTACTCTGCCGCTGAATCTGTGGGGAGGATGCTTGCCAGAGACCGCGTTGGAACATCAATGGCAAGTATCTATGCCTATGCTATTTAAAACCGTCAAACCTGCATATCTCAGGAGAAACCATCTCTTCACTCTTCAAAGAGCTTACTGGACCCGCAAAGACTGTCAAAGTTCGGGGATGGACGGGAAGTAGCCTGTACTATATGTGGCAGTAAGAGAGAGGGAAGTCGATGTACATATGTTTGTGGGTTGTCCAGAGATCCAGATCATTTGGAAATTTGTGAGTTAGGCTTTGACTAGCATGTTGGAGATCAACATCCAGGTAAGCATGTTACTCGTCATGTTTGGATCCTCCGATTAGATCCACAAAGGATCAGGCAAGGTTGATCTTTTATTCTATTTTGTTGGCTCGTAGAGAGATATGCAAACATTGGGTAAGTGTGGACCCCCCCTAGATTTGTTGATTGGTTAGCCTCTGTTACGCATGAGGCCAGTTTAGACATGGATGGGCCAAGGAAGTGAAATTTCGGGCTCCCCATGCTCAGGTGGGATGAGAAACAGAATTAGAAGGGTCCAATGATTAAGCCTTCTCCGCCTCGGCTGGCACCTTTATCAGTTTTCATCTTTTCTCCGATTCCGTAGGAGAGAATGGAATCAAAAGGTGTGAAATTGAAGAAAAGGGAGATAAAAACAAGGGCGGTAAAGAGGAAAACTGCCAAATCCTTTTTTCTTCTTTCCGGCAAGAAGGGCAGGATACCCCATTGAAAGGTGCAAATGGGAGGCATATGAGGACAAAATAAAGAAGAAGAAAAAAAAAGAAAATAACGCTCCAAATGGAGGGGGGACAAGTATAGAAAAGTTAGAGGTCTCTTTTGGGAGAACCTTACGTTTGGCTATGACATTCTGTTAGCTGAACAAGATTGGCCGCCTGCATTCGTCATGGATTGCCCTAGAGGTGATACAGTAATTATGCTGGCATTCTCAGATAATCCCAGGCACTTGTAATACATATTTGCACTGGAGTGGTGGTAGCCCACGCTCCAGCATTATATAAAACACATGTTGGATGGGTTGAGGATTCAACCCACCACATAATTCCTATAAAAACACACAAAAATACAAAACAACACTTGATATCTCGAATTGATTTTTCTGCCAAAATATAGCGCCTGAAAGCAGGTATCTAACTGCATTCTCAGCGCTAGGGTCCTATAGGCAATTTTGGCGACTCCCCCAGGGGTACAGAACAAGCCGGGGTTGTTTTCGGCCAGAGTAACAGAGTTACTGCAAAAATTGGATGAAGAGGCATTGTCGTATGTGAATGATATTTATCTGACGGACAATGACCTAGAGAAACACTTGAACAGGGTGATTACCATAGTTTTGGGATTTTCCATTCTGAGGGCTACAAATTTAACTTTAAGAAATCAAAAATAGCCCACCTCAGTGTCCTGTTTTTAGGATATGAGCTTTCAAGTAAACTAAAAAGCCTGGCAGCCAATATTTTAGTAAAATGTGCACTGCTCCAACCTCCAAAGTCATTGAAAAATTTACAATCAATACTGAGATTCCTAAATTTTGGTTGAACATACATTTTGGATTACGCAGAAAGAGTAAAACCTTTTTACGACTTAATTAAACCTGATTTCTCAGAATGAAATTGGACACAGGAGCACACACATACACTACGTTCCTTGCAAGGTGACATAATAGCTTCCAAACACTTACAAACGCGCGAAAATGTACGCCATCTTATGATCCATATAAATGTGGGTCCGTCTGGGTACACCTATTTCACATACAATGAAGGTGAATTAGTACCAATTGCATACAAATCATACCTGTACACAAACGCAGAGATGTGTTTTACATCAACAGAGAAAATTCGAACAGCAGTACAAACCGCTGTAGCACGAGAAAGAGCACTATCTCAGGGAAAATGCATAATTGTCGTGACCCCAGTACCAGCCTGCCTTGGAGGCTGTTACAAAGGCTAGCATTCCTAGTGCAAAAGCCTTGCATCCGAGATGGATACTATGGGCTAATTCTCTTACTGCAACGGATGTTGAATATAGATTCAACCCTAACTTAGACACAAGCATTCCTGCAATATGAACAAGAATATCTTCTACCTAATGAAATAATGCCTCTGGGTCAGTATGAATATATTATTTATACTGACGGATCTGCTCAACCAGCGATAAGAAGTAAGCAACAATATAGCGCTGCATGTGCAATCGTTAAAGGTCGCATGCGGGATGGAAAGTTCCATCCGAGTTGCACTAAAACGCAATCCCTAGGATTTTGCACGCCACAGTTGGCAGAATTAAAAGCACTGATACTGGCACTTGTGAAAACGGATCGGGAATTCCCCACACTAATTGTGTGCGATTCCTTTTACTGTGTGCAGTCCTATAATGAATACTTGCAATATTGAGTTGAAACCCGGTTCAAAGACGCGAAAGGTGGTTAATTAAGCATAAAATGCTATGGGAACAGGTAGTGGAGTTGAAATCCGAACTACCAAGGACTCGCGTGATATATATTCTAAGTCATCAGCGTGATGGCATTCACGTTGAAGGGAATTCATTGGCTGATGAAGCTGCAAAGGGGGCTGTATGTACGGCTTCCGTAGCTGCAATCATTCATTCTAAAATAACAATAGACGGTGAAATCA
Organism: Lissotriton vulgaris; assembly: GCF_964263255.1. Classification (NCBI taxonomy): domain Eukaryota; kingdom Metazoa; phylum Chordata; class Amphibia; order Caudata; family Salamandridae; genus Lissotriton; species Lissotriton vulgaris. Next base: position 495,950,057 of record NC_141694.1, read on the forward strand.
TGGTGGCTGTTATTGCTTCAAGCAAAAACAGCGGTGAGTACCAAAAAGATTTCCACTCAAGTACTCCCACAACTTAGATGCAAATAACATTCCATTTGCTCAGATTCCCGGAGTGGAGGGGATAGAATAATTACAAACATGGATCGTAGGTTAGGTTTAATCCTAGCAGCACACGAAGGGATAGGTTCTGCACATGCTGAAGTTTCGGAAACTGTTTTTTTATTGAAACAACACTATTGGTGGCCTGGTTTAACGAAGCAGACTAAAGACTACACATTGAAATGCGACATCTGCCAGCAGATGAAAGGGTCCACAGTAACACGTCCAGTGCAGACACTGTTGTTCATAGCTGACAAACCTCTAGCTTGCATCTAACTAGACCACTGCGGCCCCTTGAAAAGAGATGGGGCTAAAAAATATATAATGGTAGCAGTGGATTACTGCTCAAGATTCCTATGGGTGTGGCCCCAGCGCGCGGCTGACGCTCAAACTGTTATAAAAGATTCGGGAGTTTTCATAGGGACATACGCAATTGGCACATTTCATTCTGGCCAGGGCCCTGAGTTTAGCTCTAGGGCTTACAAGGAGGCCATGGGAAGTTTGGGTGTAGCATTGCGGTACTCATCTCTGTACCATGCCAAGGGAAATTCGGTAGTGGAGAGAAAAAACCAAGACTTAAAGCAATCTTTAACCGCTAGAGTATTAGGCACTGGCGAAAGTTGGGTAAAACATCTTAATCAATCAATCAATCAAGAAATTTATATAGCGCGCTACTCACCCAGAGGGTCTCAAGGCGCTTGGGGAGGGGGGGGGGTCTACTACTGCTCGAAAAGCCAGGCCTTGAGTTGCTTCCTGAAGGAGAGGTGGTCTTGGGTCTGACGGAGGTGGATGGGGAGGGAGTTCCATGTCTTGGCTGCCAGGTAGGAGAAGTATCTTCCTCCCATGGTGGCTCTTTGGATGCGTGGAACGGCGGCGAGGGCGTGGCTGGTGGATAAAAGCTGGCGGGTGGGAGTGTAGACGGTCAGGTGGTTGTTGAGGTACCTGGGACCCAGGTCGTGGAGAGCCTTGTGTGCGTGGGTGAAGAGTCTGAACGTGATTCTCTTGTTGACGGGGAGCCAGTGCAGGTCTCTCAGATGTCCGGAGATGTGGCTGTGACGGGGGATGTCCAGGATGAGTCGTGCAGCGGCGTTCTGGATGCGTTGGAGTCTTTTCTGTAGTTAGGCTGTGGTTCCGGTGTAGAGGGGGTTTCCGTAGTCCAGTCGGCTGGTGACGAGTGCCTGGGTGACCGTCTTCCTGGTTTCGGTGGGGATCCATCGGAAGAACTTACGGAGCATGCGTATGATGTTGATGCATGAAGATGAGACGGCGTTGACTTGTCTGGTCATCGAGAGGGAGGAGTCCAGAATGAAGCCCAGGTTACGTGCGTGGTCCGTTGGTTTGGGTGCGCTGCCCAGGGCAGGGGGCCACCAGGAGTCGTCCCAGGCGGAGGAAGATGGTCCCAGGATGAGGACTTCCGTCTTGACTGAGTTGAGTTTCAGGCGGCTGTTCCTCATCCACTCGGCTACGTCTTTCATCCCTTCGTGTAGGTTGGTTCTGGCGGTGGCTGGGTCTTTGGTGAGGGAGAGGATCAGCTGGGTGTCGTTGGCGTAGGAGATGATGTTTAGGTTGTGTTGGCGTGCGATGGCCGCGAGGGGGCTCATGTAGATGTTGAAGAGAGTGGAGCTGAGTGATGATCCTTGTGGTACGCCGCAGATGACTTCGGTGGCCTCGGATCTGAACGGGGGAGGCGGACTCTCTGGGTTCTTCCGGCGAGGAACGAGATGATCCACTCCAGAGCCTTCTCTTGGATTCCGATGTTGCTGAGGTGTTGTACTAGGGTGCGGTGGCAGACAGCGGAGAGATCCAGGAGGATGAGGGCCGCTGTTTCCCCGTTGTCGAGCAGGGCTCGGATGTCGTCAGTGGCTGCGATGAGGGCGGTCACGGTGCTGTGGTTGGCTCGGAAGCCGGACTGCGAGGGGTCAAGGGATCCGTTTGTCTCGAGGAAGGCGGCAAGCTGTTGGTTGACGGTCTTCTCAATGATTTTGGTAGGAAAAGGGAGGAGCGAGATGGGGCGGTAGTTCTTGAGGTCCGTGGGGTCTGCTGATGGTTTCTTCAGGAGGGCGCTGAGTTCGGCATGCTTCCAGCTCTCCGGGAAGGTGGCGGTGTTGAAGGAGCAGTTGATGACGTCTCGGACTTGGGGTGCAATGACGGAGGCGGCCTTGTTGAAGACGTGGTGGGGGCATAGGTCGGTTGGTGATCCGGCGTGGATGGTGTTCATTGTGCGGATGGTGTCTTCGATGCTGACCGGGGTCCAGGCGCGGAGGGTGGTGGTTGGGCGCGTGGGCTGTGTGCCAAAGCTGTTGTGTATGTCGGCGATCTTGCTGTGGAAGAACGAGGCGAGTGATTCGCAGAGTTCTTGCGAGGGGGTGATGGCGTTGGTTCCGGCGCTGGGGTTGGAGACCTCTTTGACGATGCTGAAGAGTTCCTTGTTGTTGTGTGAGTTGTTGTCTGGTGGTGTTTGCGGGTGGCGTGCTTGAGGGCAGTCATGTTTTCTGTAGTCGGGTCTTTGCGCCAGGCTTTCTCGAGGGTGCGGCATTTCTTCTTGGAGTTCTTGAGATTGTCGTTGAACCAGGAAGCCTTCTTGCTGCCGGGCCTGCTGGGATGGTTATTCAGGGGTGCGAGGTCGTCCACGCAGTTGGTGATCCACTGTGTGAGGTTGTTGGCTGCTTGGTTGGGGTCCGTTGCGCTGGCGGGAGTGTTCTGGCTCAGTGATGTGGTCAGCTGGTCGGTGGTGATCTTGTTCCAGCTCCTGCGGGGAGCCTGTCGCGGGTGGTGGTGGGTCGTGGCCTTTCTGAAGCTGAAGTGGACGCAGCTGTGGCCTGTCCAGTGGAGTCCAGTGGCGTGACTGAAGGAGATGTACTTTATGGAGTCCAGCGGGCTCTCAATAACATGCCAAGAAGTTCTCTAGGGGGGGCACTCCATATGAGGTCCTATTTGGGACAAGAATGTGGGTACCCGATCTTGATTGTGAAGGCACAGTGGCGGATGACATTTTTTTTTACATCCATGATTGTGTGGCTGTTTTACAGGATCTAAATGAATCCAGGACACAACTAAGTAACGTCCACCTGAAGCAGACCGCCTCTGCAACTCCTAAATGCGATGTGTGCAGTAACAGGAGCTACTACACATATCACAATTAACGGGGCCTGTTTTAATCAAGCCCAAAATCATATTCCCAATGTCCATACTGCATAGAGTGTCACCTGCTAAATATTCTTGTGGAGAGGCATTTTTAGGCCGAAGCCTACCAGACAGCGCATGCTGTCATATGCTGACGATACCCAGATAGTAGTATCGGTCATGCAGAGGGTGGACATTACAACCATTTGCTTTCGTAACTGTCTTAATGCAGTTATGGAAATTCAGCTACACAGGGTTAATTATCCTCAGAGAAGTAACTGAGCGCTCCGCCTAGGGTGTACGCAATATGTTTGTGGATCAAAGGTCTCTATGTGGTGCAACTGGCGAGCGGGAAACCCTATTACAGCTCCACAGCGTGTCTGTGAAATCAGACACACAAATAACTAATATCAGAAATTGCCTATGCACACGTGTGTGCTTAGGCAATTTCTGTTCAGTGGCAGTCAGTACATTGTTGCAGAGTAGACTTGTAGAGTGCAGTGGTGTATAGTAGAGTGGCATTGAGTACATTAGCATAGAGTGCTGTGGTGCAGAGTGGTAGAGAGCAGTGGCATAGACTGCTCTCTACCACTCTGCGCCACTGCACTGTATGCCAATGTACTCAATGCCACTCTACTATACACCACTGCACTCTACAACAGTCTACTCTGCAACACTGTACTCCCTGCCACTATACTCTACACCACTCTACGCCAGTCTACCAGTCTATGTGGAGAAGTGTGGCTCAATGGTTAGAGCAGGCAGACCTCGATGCAGATCTCTGGCCAGGGACCAGGGTTCGATTCCTTCCCCGGCGGGTCTCGGGCTCATTAATTCTCCTGACCGGATATTCTCGCTTTGGTGCCTATTCTGATCATGGGTCCCACGCTGCAACTCTAGGCAATAGCATGCTTAGTCTCCACAACGGCCCTAACAACGCGAGGGATGCCTGGTCTGCAACATGGGGGTGCCCAGGAATGGACACTTAACAGGGAAAGCCAGGAAGTGTTCCCTTGCGGTATTCGTACAAGCGCCGGGAAATCCACTGCGGGTAGCTATGCGCTATACAAGTACAAAAACATTTTATTTTTACCCAAATGCAGTCTACCCCACTACACTCTATGCAGCTCTATTCTGCAACACTCCACTCTACGCCACTCTACACCACTGCACTCTCCACCAATCCACTCTAAGCTGTTCTAATCTCTTCTGCACCATTGCACTCTGAAATTCGACTCTATGCCTCCGCACTGTACGCCTCTTCACTCTACTCTGAAGCAGTCTAATCCATGCAACTTCACTCTACTTTGAAGCAATCTACTATACGCCACTGTACTCTGGCACTTCACTCTACTCTGATGTAGTCTACTTCACGCCACTTCAATCTACTCTGAAGCAGTTTGCTCTACTCATTCAAGGGCGGGTGTATTCTCCAGTGGTGGGGAACACCCTAGTTGTTTTGATACCCCTCACACACCAACAGGCCCCTTGGTGTCATGCTTCATCATCGGGGTCCTCGCACCCCTCTCCGGGGTGCGGAGTGCTGCGACTTACGACTACGTGGGAGCACTTACAAAGACTATGTGTGGTGTGATTGAGGATTTCCTATGTGAGTGTGAGGTGAGGTTTTATTTTTAAGTGAGTGATATTAAAAAGTAACTGGCTCGTTGGTTGGCAAAAAACTTTATTGGGCTCCCGAGCTGATGCTATTAAAATTAAGTGTAGGAAGTATAGTATGCAAAACAATGTGCATCACCTCCTTTTTGTGTGTGTCAACATGTTTGAATTTAAAGAAACCTTCTTCAGGACTGGGGTAAACAAATCCCCACCTTACTCACGTTTTTCTACTTTTTGGAAATATTTTTATACAAAAAGTGAAATATATAGTGCAGGTAAAACAGTGTACCTAACAAAACGCCGTTTGATAGCTGACCTGTAAAGAGAAGAGGATAAAAAAGTTTTTTGTGGTGGTGTGTGTTTTATGTTAAATGTTAAATGTTTGTGAGTCTGTCTGTTTTTTTAATTATAAATCACTATAGGCACGATTTGCACCTGTAGTAGGATTCTACTTGTTATAAGAACCGCATGTAGGAGAGTAGGGTCTGCTATCCTATGGTCACCCCAAATTTTGGCTTTTTGCTTCACTGGTTTATGACTTAATGTGGCTGTGAACCTGCTAATCAAACCCCCAGCCTGCTGTTCTCTCTCTAAATTAATACCAATGCACTCTAGGTGCATTACGAATTGGAACTGGTTCACCTTATAGGCCCCTGTAACAGTGTACTCCAGGTACCCAGGGCATAGGTGTATCCGAGGCCTACCAGGGGCTGCAGCATGTATTGTGCCACCCCTGGCCTGGCCTCCATATTTGAAACAACTGGCTAATTTCTCAGCTGGGGTATGTTGGTGTAATTACCTCTTACTTAGACATAGTATCCCTATATCTAACCCTAACTGGACACATGTTAACCTATAAGCCACTCCTATGGAAGGCCTCAGCAATCCTGGAGGCAGAGTGCTTGGTTTCATGTGAGATGGTGCTCTGGCACGAGCTGAGCCCGTCTGCAGCTGTCGGGAACAACTCCCTTAGCTGTTCCGGGATATTGCCATACCATATACTCTTAAGTGCATTATAATCCTCGCGGTTATATGCTAACTTTGGTTTGGCTTTATCAAAGCATGTCGAGTAAGGTGTCATACGATTTGAAATACTATCTCCTCGGCAGTCCTGTCGACGGGGATAGCATTCCACCCTTCTAGAGGGACACAACATGTACATAACCTGAACCCCGGTTAAAGTTAAACTCGAGCCTCAGCATCACAAAATGGATGCTGCCACCACAGACACAAGTCTGACCTCCTGCTGCTGGGAGCCCTTCCAGCGAGGGAGGCTTGGACAAAGGGTTTCCTGCCTTGGGAGGTGCGAGCACCACCCCAGACAGGATTTTGTGTATTGGGTAGGACAGCGTTGAATAGATTGAGACATGCCTGGGGCACACAAGGTGTCCCCGTGCATAAGCCAGTCCAAACCGGTGCTGGTGCTTTCCAGCCCCAGCCCTGGCATGGAACTGGACAAAGGAAAGGGGGTGTAACCACCCCCCTTCTTGGTCCCACCCAGAGGAGGGACCTAGCAGGTGATCCACCCCTCAGATTGGAAATAAGAGGGGGAGCAGTGCCATAGCACCTCAGATCATCCTGAAATCGACTTGAAAATAAGAAGACGCCTGGACTTCGACATTCTGCTACACAGAAGACTGAAGAGCATCTCCCGAGTGGCCAAGGAGTGGCCAACCTGTGAACACAGGCACCATCTAGCAACTCGACGTCTGCTTTGCCGCCGCCTCCTGCTGGAGCCCGAGCCCAGAGCCCGACGAGACACAGACTCCCAGACATCTCAGAGCCCGATCCACAGTCCCTGCAAAGAAGAGACCCGTGGAGGCACCGAGAGACGTGGGACCGGACATCTCGAAAGACCCCCGAGAAGCTGACTGCGCAGCACCCGAGGCACCCTCGACGCTGTGCTTTGGGGTTTGAGAAGGCCCACCACCGAGCAGCATTTGCACCAAAGATCAGTCCCCCAGCATCTCCACGATCTGCGTGGGGCCCTTTTGCACTTAGCCACTCGACGCGCCATCCCGGCCACTTGCCACGTGGCTAGCGGCCATCTTGGCGACGAAACCTACAATCAACACTGCGGGTCTGGTTGCTCCAGACTTGCCCTCGCTCCTGTAAAAAGGAGCACCCGCTCTGACCTTGCTGGTCCGAGGTAAGCTTTCTTCACTTCCTGCGTGGCTTGCATTAGCCAAGGCCTGTTTGCTCCAATCAAGTTGCCGACACCGCCATCAGCTAGAGCCTTCGTGGGACAGCTCGTGACCGACTCCTGGACGTCCTCGACCTCTTCATGTCCACGTGGCTGAGGAGACAAGCTACACCTCATCTCCTGTTTGCACCCGACATCACCTGGTTCCATCCTGGTTCCACGGTAGTCAATGGCTAGTGACTTTGAACATTGTCCCCTCTGCTCTCAGGTCTTCACCACTTCAGATCCACCCGTGGATCCACCGGAACTCTCCTCGACGACCCGCCTGCAGCATCTTCATCTTCAGGCACCATCGACCTGCATGACGAAACCAGACACTACTTTGCACCTGTGCACCCGCTTCCTGTGGGTGAGGTAACTCAGCAACGCCGGTGTTCTTACACTGGTACACACCTCTAGTGTCTAGGTCTTAAGTTTTGTCCTTCTAGGTCACTCGGAAGGGTCCTTAAACAGTAACTTTATAATTTTTACGCACCATTGACATTGCATTGGTGCATGCGTGTGCTTCAAGCGCTGCACCCGAGTCCCGCGGACCTTTTCCGACTTCTTCACTGTTAGTCCCGAACAGCTCCAGCGATTCCCCAGGCCCTAGGCCTACTTCCTTTCAGCTAGGTGGTTCTTATACCACTATTTTAGTATATGGTTTAGGTGGCCCCTAGGGCTCATCCATATTGTGCAACTTTTGTATATTTAAACTGCGTTTTGTTTTAACGCATTTGCTTCTGTGCTCATAAAGAGTATAGGGGATATTTGTAGTAAATAAATATATAAATATTTTCAATATATATCTGTGTGGTGTCCTTTCATTTGGTATTCAAGGGGATTGTGTATGGTAAAACAGCTTGCTTCACATGCCTTTACAGAGTTTAGCCTAAGACTGCTTTGTCCACGCTACTAGGATAGCTGGTCTATAAGGTTGACATACAACCAATCATCATAAAGGTTGCTTGGCATGGTACAAGGTGATCACTAGAACTAGTGAGCATCATATACCAGGCCAACTTCTCACATTGGTGAGCAGCGGTTGGGATTTGAGCTTGCTGTTGTTTTACCATTACGATCTTTGAGAGTATCATTTGAAAGATCATACAGGTACCTGCTAGGTACATATAAAACAAGACTAGTATACTTAAGTTCTACTGAACTTAGTTGTTGTAGAGGATAGGGAGTAGCACACCCTGACTACAACTACTAGATAGGTTTAGTAGGTAAACACCAGTGTAGGTAGATTGCAACATATCCACCCACACTAGAGCAATGTCTGGAGCAGATGGGTCCACTGGGACTGTCCCTGTTGAGAGTGACCCTACAAGGGCACCATCCAAATTTGCTATGCCTAATTTTAAAGAACTGAGGCAGATCTGTACCTTAAGAGGTCTCAAGACGGGTCCAACCCCTACCACAGACCACCTCAGAGAGCCTTTAGACCAGTCTGAAGCTCTAAAGACCTCTAAAGCAGACCCTACAGGGAATGCTGAAGGAGGCTCTCCCACTGAAGATGATTATACTGACACCCCTGTCCCTGTAGTCAGATAGATGAGGATGACCAAGTCACTGGAGATACTCCGCCTGATGAGGAGGAGGAGGAAGAAGAGGAGACAGAAGGGGAGAGCAGTGATTCTGATGATGGCAGAAATAGTCAGGTGCCAGCCAGAGGGCTTAGCATGGCTAACTTAAGCCTATTTGGGACTGAGTCCGGTATGAACCCACTCAGACCCCCAAGTGGACTTAACCAGGAGCATAGGAGGAGGAGGAATCACTCAGGTGAATCCAATACCTCCCAGGCTTCTAGAGGTTCTCAAGGTCACTCCAGAAGGGGGATGACTAGCCCTCAGAGAAGGGAACATGAGGCCAAAATGAGAGAGGCTGAGCTTAGGATCCAGAAGCAAGATTTAGAAGTTGCCCTGGCCCAAGAGAAACTTGCTAGAGCAAGACAGCCTAGAGAGGGTGGATTAGGATCCACTGGTGGCAGCACTATCCCGAAGGATAAAGACAGGTCCTATGACAATAGAAACCTGAGTAAGATTGTGCCCCCCTACAAAGCTGGGGATGATATCCACAAATGGATGACTGCACTTGAGAGAGCTTGCAGAGTACAGCAGATCCCTCAGGAGCAGTGGGCAGCAATCTTGTGGCTCTCCTTTGAAGGTAGAGGCCGAGACAGACTCCTCACAGTTAGTGATGGAGATTCTAGGAACTACCTGGTCCTGAAGAGTGCTCTGATTGATGGGTTAGGCTTAACCACTGAACAGTACAGGTTAATGTTCAGGGAGACCCAGAAGACACAGACTCAGGACTGGTCTGAATTTGTTGAATGTGCCACTAAGGCTCTGGAGGGATGGTTGCTTGGAAGTAAGGTTACAGACTATACAGTATTGTATAATTTAATTATGAGAGAACAAATCTTAAATAATTGTCAGAACCAGCAGTTGCATCAACACCTGATTGACTCAGATCTGACCTCTCCCCAAGAATTGGGAAAGAAGGCAGGCACATGGGTTAGAACCAGGGACTTCAATTCTGCTTTCCTTTTGGGACTGGACTCCTGCTGCCGTCTGTGTGCTGTTGCTATCCTGCGCGCTGCTCCCCCTGAAGCGCTACTCCTCGCCGGACCCGCTTCGCTGTGCTCGCCGACTGCGGGAGTAGGTGAGAAGTGGGTCGGGTCCTGCAAAACTGCTGTGGGCTGTGCTGTGAAATCTCAGGGCTGCGAGCGACTGGTACAGGGACTCCATCTCCCAGGAGTCCCTGTTAGCCAGACCCGAGACACCTGGGCCGCTCTCCCTGACTGACACGCCCCCACCAACCAATTTCCTACAACACCAAGCCACGTCACCGCTGCGCGGGAGCGCACGGGAGCGTCCCGGGAGAAGCCCGGGACAAGAGCGGGCCGTCTGTGGCCGTCAGGGGCTGAAGGAGGCTGGGCTGGGCCCACTCTCTGATATCCAGCTCCAAACTATCGGACCAGACTCTGTAAAGGTATAGTGAGCTGATATCTGGAGGAGCTTAATACACTGACAATATTACAAGTATCTATTTGTTTCCTTTGTGCTTCAGTTGCGGTATACAGTGACCTTGCCCCATCCTCGTTCACTAAGACCACAAAATATGTCTTCAATTCAATCCATTCCCCCCCCCCCCCCCGAATCCCCTTCCGTCTACGGTAGGGGTTGCAATCTTGGGTCCTCTAGACAAGTACTTCTCTAGGGCTACTCATGAGATCGACAGAGAGATTGCCTTAGCTGAGAGACGCGCTGAGCGCAGGCAATCTATTGAACTTCTCAAATTCTCTTTAGAGAAGCGACCATCCCTGGGCTCTCTGGTGTCGGTTCCCTCTTCCCCACCCTCAAACGACCCTGACTTGATTGTTTGTCCACCCTTGGAAAAGCCCCATGAAGGATCCCGGTCCCTCAGTCCTGTCAGGGTGAAGAGCATGTTAGATCTAGATCCCCCGACAGGAATTGAGCTCTTGGCTCTAGACTCTACTAACATTTCTCTCCCCATGCTTACACAAAATACCACTTCTATTAACGAGGAACTTACTGCTTTACCAGTTGTTACCCCATGCAGTTTCAAAAATCCCCCATTCTAAAAGGAAAAGGATTACTAGTCCCCGAAAAGGCTGTCATCCTAAACCCCTCAAGAAAATTAGGAAACTTGGATTAAGAGCGGGAGCATTTCAAAAGTCCAAAGAGGCGGTTTTAGGTTGTGTTCAGGCTGACACGGGGGGGGGTGATCCCTGGAGAGTCACTAGTTAAACCATGCGACACTCCGTGACAGCACCTGCCGTGATCATATCTCCAGATATACCAATAATCACCCAGATAGAGAAATTGATGAAATCTCTCTTGACCCCTATTGTAGAACGAGTCAAAAGACTAGCGGATTGTTTGGACAGCTTTGAACAAGCAACTTAGATAATTTTTTCTCAACCAAATCCTTAATTAAATCACACTCTAGGACTGGGGCTAGCGATATAGGGGGGGATCAAGCGGCTAGGGCGACCTCTACCATTCCCCAAGATCCATCCAATGTAAGTGGAATGGTAAGTGGGGTGCCTGTACCAGAGCTTCCTCCTCCTCCTGTTACTTCTAAAGGGGGGCCTCGTAACCCAGGACAAATCCACAAGAACATATCCTATCTATCAGACCAACCAAGGGCAAATAAAACCCAACATAAGAAGCATGTAGGCGCCGAGGCCACTGGTACTAATAATACTCCTAACCCGAGGAACTCTAGAACTAGTAATTGTCATGAGCTAGCCCAAACTAGAATGACCAGCCCTATTCCCCCCTCACTAGCCAGCCTGATATATTTCCTACCAAAGTGGCCCGTAAAATACCTCCTATGAATCTGCCTCCAGACTGCCATCCCTTTGTTGCCACCACCTTTGTTGGTTGGGCAGCAAGAATCCTACCAGACGCTAAAAAACAAAACCATGCACTGGTTAAGGATTAATAGACCACTGCCTAGGGAACTAGATGGATATTAGTAGGGGGGTTATACCCAGATAAAGTTACGGGGACCTGGGTTATCAATTGAAGTATTGGAAGGGGTCCCAGTAAGGTGAAAATAATAACCAAAAATATATAAACAATCAAACAGACATAGCTTCAAGCCACATTGTTTTATTCACAATGTGGTGATATCTTGCATATATTCCGCTAATTCACATTCATTAGTCTGTGACTATTTACAGTGCCCCAAGGGTGGGAGAAGGGGGAAGGGGTGTGGTTGTGTTGGGTATTGAGTGAAGGAAAAGGGTTTTTAGGTGACAGTAAAATCAACAAATAAGACTTATTCAACAAAGTTACATATTAATGTACACAAAACCGGACCAATAGGTTCATATGTATTGTTTTACAAAAATCATACTCCAGATGTACAGCAAATGAGAACAATGGGGTGTGGAGTTGGCTGAACGAACAGTCCCAATTCCTAAAGTTCACGATCCAATCAGATAACCATCGGATCAATTTCTTGGATCTCACTATTTATGAGAACTCAGGTCAACTACTTACCACATTGTATTGAAAACCGGCTGAAAGAAATTCACTTCTGCACTACGAGAGTCACCATCCACGTGCCCTCCGAGACAACCTGCCCTTCGGGCAATTCTTGCGTATCCGTCGGAATTGCTCTAACAAAGACCACTATTTCATTGAATCTGAAGAACTCAAACAGAGACTCTTATCCAGAGGTTACCCCAAACAACTGATTAAGCACGCACGGAAAAGAGCTTGGTTTTATCCCCGAGAAGAACTTTTGGTCCCAAAAACTGACAAAGATCAATCAGAACAAAAAATTGTCTGTGTCACCACATTCAACACGGCAAGCAATAAAATAAAAAGGATAATAAACCACCATTGGGCACTTATCTCTGATGATATCCAACAAATTGACCTGCCACTACATGCGTTCAAAAAAGCGAGAAGCATCAAAGATCACGTGGTACGCTCTTTTCTAAAAACACCGGAGGATCCAACCATCCCAACTCTGTGGAATTTACCTCCAATTGTGGGCCATTTCAGGTGCGGTTGCTGCAAAGCTTGTGCCAGCACAATTCAAACAAAGGAATTTTCACACGGACAACACAAAATCATTATCAAGTCACACACTAACTGCAACTCTGAAAACATCATTTACGCCATCTTGTGCCCTTGTCAATTGATTTATATTGGCCAGACTCAACAAAAAGCTAAAGTAAGGATACTCCAGCATATGAGTAGAATCCGATGCAAGACACAGGGGGCACCTCTGGTCGACCACTTTTCCTCAGCAGGCCATGCACCAGAAAGCCTAAAATGGGTAATCATCGAGAAAGCCAAACTGGGCCCCCGTGGTGGGAATATCTCTAGCATCCTAAACACCCGGGAGCTAAAGTGGATATTTACCTTTAACTCGATTGAATCTGGGCTTAACGAGCATGACAGTTCATTCTCCCAACTGGCCACTCTACCCTGAAGGTTGGTTCAATGCGACTGCATACGGCCTGTACCCACATATATGAAATAACGAGCATGACAGTCCATTCTCCCAACTGGCCACTCTACCCTGAAGGTTGGTTCAATGCGAATGCATACGGCCTTTACCCACATATATGAAATACGCCAGTATTATAATGTTGCATTAATTTCAGTTACAGAGTGCCTATGGCCTTTACCCGCGTGTGCGAGGTACGCCATCACCATAATGTTGCAGTAAGTTTGATTTCTGACAGTCTATAATGAGTAATTAATCTAACCACTCACCTTGTGACCCTGTCACTGCATACAGAGTGCATATGGCCTTTACCCGCGTGTGCGAGGTACGCCATCACCATAATGTTGCTGTAAGTTTGATTTCTGACAGTCTATAATGAGTAATCAATCTAACCACTCACCTTATGACCTTGTCACTTCATACATTATTATTGATATAAAGGCCGGTTTTTAATTCTGTCGCAGTATGAGCAAAAGTGGCCTATACCCGCGTGTGTGAGGTACGCCATTGATTGTAGTACTGTTTCAATTTGATGGGTGTCTGAGTTATGATACTTTTACGGGTTTTTAAAGATAGTATCCACTATGCATGCTCATATAACAGCCAATGCGGACCTGTAGATGTGATGCTCTACGGGCGACAACAGTCAATCCTAATCCGGTTTAATTCCATTCCAAATCGTGACAGTGGGAGTTGTGTTGGCCTGTTAACTGACATCGAGGCGGTATAACAATTACCCGAATTGGCTCCGCCATTATATCATAATTGATCTGTAACTGCATATACACGCAATTCTTGGCACCCTTAATGGCTCAGCTTTAATAACAATGTGCACTCATACGTGATTCTCCACAACGGCAATTGTAATCATTTGGAATCTGTAGAAGGCTCTCTATTTAGTGCGTCTCGTATTTTTACCAAATGCCTGGCCCCATGTTATCTAGCAACTTAGTTAGTCTTTTCACTGTGTCACTTAACCATGTGACTTGTTGCCAAGGTGACATTAGAGTAAGCGGAACTCTGCTTCGCCATTGCATTTGCGAGGAGTGATCGGCACCGGATTCATTCCACGATCGGTAAGCACGAGCACCCCTTTGAACCTGAGTGTACGCTCCGAGCCCACCTACCACTACCCGACTTTTAACGCCTTTGTAACCTCTTTTCCCTTGACTCAGCCCTTCAACCAACACACAGCCATAGCGCTAGTGAATGCTACCCCACGCCGGACGTTATCAGATCACGGCTGTCGGGTAAGTTCATCCCCTGCCATTCCGCGCATGGTTTTAACTTGTTCAGCGTTTTAATCAGTCTTTAATGCCTGCCCGCGCTCTTCATTTGTCTAGAGCAACCGCACCATTGACGCCATATCGGACCCTGTAGAATCAATATACACAGCGCTTCCGAGTGAGATCTCGGTGAGTTTTTTACTGTGTGGCTAGTCTCTCATTTAATAAATCAAGCACTCTCAGAACTATAAGAACTGTACATTTCAATTACAGATTCATTCTATATACTTACCCAGAACCCTCCACTAAACGGGTCCGGTGTACACCACTGATGTGGTAAGTCTCAGCTTCCCCTGTTTTGACCTAATCTAACAACAGTTTTTAACAAAGCACCGATTTGGTATGTAAGTTTTCCAACACCCCCGACCTGTACAACTAGTCCGGGATTGTTAGTAGGTGTGCTTAATTCACCAGTAGCTCTCATGTTATCGCGGATGGTCTACCCCTGTGTGTTTTGACCTATTTTCAGACCGCTCCTTCTCTCCACCATGATATTGATTTAAAATACATTAATTGGATGCATTATTAGCGCACTAGGCGACTCAATTCCTGCATAAGTTGATCCCACTTGTCGGGAAACTCTCTGTTTAGTTTCAGTCATTTCCACGAAATGGCCGGTGTGCATTGCTATTTTTGAGTAATTGAGGGTGAATTTCTTTCCCATTGTGATAACACATGTACATTTGTACACCAAATAGGTCACGTGTCCCCTTCTCCCCCGTCCTGAGGAAGACCCCACAGCAAGATTAATACTTATATCTGCGAGTACGAGGGTCGAAACGTCGACATCATATTGTTCTTTGCGGTCAACTCCACACCCCATTGTTCTCATTTGCTGTACATCTGGAGTATGATTTTTGTAAAACAATACATATGAACCTATTGGTCCGGTTTTGTGTACATTAATATGTAACTTTGTTTAATAAGTCTTATTTGTTGATTTTACTGTCACCTAAAAACCCTTTTCCTTCACTCAATACCCAACACAACCACACCCCTTCCCCCTTCTCCCACCCTTGGGGCACTGTAAATAGTCACAGACTAATGAATGTGAATTAGCGGAATATATGCAAGATATCACCACATTGTGAATAAAACAATGTGGCTTGAAGCTATGTCTGTTTGATTGTTTATATATTTTTGGTTATTATTTTCACCTTACTGGGACCCCTTCCAATACTTCTAGGGAACTAGATGGGCTGATTCTGGGTGTCAGAAGGGTAGGATGGGTAGGTTGTGGTCAAAAGCGTTTTGAGGGGGCCCGTGTGGTGGTTAACTTCAAGGATCCCAGGGTAGCTCAGCTAATTTCTAATCAGAACCTAGGTACTAGTAGTGCTGGCATTGGAGTAGTTGATTTGACATTTTTCTATCCGAGATCAGTTGGCAATCATCTTGGTACTGTCCCGGATGTCAGAGGTTGGCATAACTTTGCCCTCCCCGGATAGGACCCCTTCTCTGTGCCCTATCAGCAAAATCCATGGCTGGAGACATACGGAAGGATCCCAGGTTAATGAAACAATACCTCTTCTGGGGTAGCTCCTCCACCCCCGGGCCCGAGTCCTCGGTTGGATCCCTGTGTTTTGGAGACCACTAACACTAGTTGGACATCCTTCCCTAGTGTGTGTGGCCACCAGACAAAGGGTGATAATCCTGGCAGTGGGTCTAAGCAGGGAAACAGTGCCCCTTGCTCACTCCCCGAGGGGGAGCGGGCTCCTAACCTAGTACCCCACGTCGAGCCACCTCTGGTCGATCCTGTCATAAAGATTCTTAGCTGGAACGTTGCTGGGATTACAAGGAAGCTGGCTGTTCCGGACTGGAACACCCTTGTGGAGGGTTACTCCATTTGTATCTTTCAAGAAACTTGGAGTAGGGAGCCTTGCCACAAGGTAGGATACTCATCCTTTTTCCTGCCAGCAGTACCATCCCCTTCCGGGAAAGGCTGCCCTTCTGGAGGTCTTCTCATATGGGTCGCCATCACACTCGGCTGTCAGGTCATCCAGCGTGTGACTGATTCACTTGATCTTTTGAGTATATCCCTCAAAGGACCCAAGAGAGGGCTACCCCTAAACATTTTTAATATCTATGTTAGGGGCACAAAGGGAGGTCTACACTCACCTACAGTTTCAGAGCTAGAATCCCTGTTAAGGAGGGGCTACGATAGTTCCCATGTTTTAGTTGCAGGTGATTTTAATTGTACGTTTGAGCCTCTTGGATTGGAGGACTCTTTGGGGACTGTTGACGATGACAACAGGGGAGGTATACCAGCTTTGACCTTACCTTCGATTAGAAGGTGGTCTCAAGTGGCAGTTCAAATTTACTCCTTAAACTTGGAATTCGATCTTAGGGCAGTGAATGGTAGGACGTCTCTGGAACCATCTGGAGCGCACACCTATAATAGGGTGGATCATACGTCCAGAATAGACTACATCCTCCTCGACGTAAATTCTTGGGGCCATTTGCTGGATATGGAGGTACTCCCCTCAGTTGAGAGTGACCACAACTTGCTCCCCCTTACTCTTCGTACTTTTTGGACGGAGCACTCGGAGGTACATGCGTCCCTTTTAACGCTTGCCCATCAGGAGCTTCATCCCTCCAATTGTGGTAGGCGTTTAAAATGGAGTAACATTATTATGGACGAAGAGAAAGTTCTATCCATTTCAACACTTCTGGCTACTGCCCAGTCCAAGTTAGTTGTGCCTGCGTCACATCCTGAGGAAGTATCATCGCTCTTTTGTGTTACCATCAAGGCCCTGAGCGAACTCTTTTATCTTCCAAATAAGACCTCTCGTGATGACAAGCGTAAATTCAGGCCGAACCCATATGGTTGGTATACGAAAAAATGTAGGAAGATGAAAAGCTCCTTGATTTGCGCTGTGAAGAGCAAGTCCTTGGCCGATATACGATTGGCAAGGGAAAACTATTCGCAGACTGTGATTGCAGCAAAGAGAGAATGGGAGGACAGCTTCTGGGCGGATCTGAGGAAAGCAAGTTTGGAAAGGGATGCTAGAGGCTTCTGGAACCTCATAAGATCTAGGGACAGGCTAGATAGCACATTGATGATGTGCAACATCCCTGCCCAGAGCTGGTTTAATCACTTCTCATCCCTCTATGTTGCAATCGAGCCACTTACCAATACCGCTCCTTTATTGGGAATTTGCACAACGGGATTAGAGTACGTCCCCTTTAGTGTAATTAAAACCCTGGTACCGCCGAAAGCAGCAGGGCCTGACGGGATACAAGGAGATCTATTACGGGCAAGCCCCAGGGAGTGGGGGAATCTTGTATCATCACTGTTAAATGCCATCAGTGAGGGCCCGTTCCCGAATCCTGGAAGGGGGCAGAGGTTGTCCCGATATTCAAGAAGAGGTGTCAGGACAACCCTGCCAACTATAGGCCAATAAGTCTAATTGACTCCTCCCAAAAAGTGGCAGGGAAGGTGATCCTGAGCAGGATGCTCCAGTGGAGGGTCGACAATATCTTGTCGGACCTCCAAGCTGGGTTCTGCTCTGGAACTTGGACCATCGAGCAGGGCTTTAGATTGACTCTTCTCCACTGGAAGGTGGTGGTGCTGGGAGGGGGCAGTCTATATTTGGCCTTTATAGACTTAAAGACTGCCTTCGACCTGGTTCCCATGGAGAAGCTATGGAAGGTCTTGCTAGACTTAGGGCTGCCCATGTACATTCTTTCCCTATTGGTAAAACTACACAATGGCAATTTTGCTCAGGTGCGTTGGGGTACGAAGGGTGAAAAAACAGAAAGGATCCCCGTGGGAAGGGGCGTCCGACAGGGATGTGTCCTAGCGCCCTCCCTGTTTTCGCTTTATGTAAACGGTGTGATTGACCATCTGCTTAGGAATCCCTTGGACGCTCCTTCCTTGGCGGATAAACGGATCCCTACACTGCTTTTTCGATGACACTCTTCTTATCTCAAAGTCCCCCATGGGCCTTCAGAGCCTTTTAAATAGTTTTCAGGAGTTTTGTCTGTTGAGAGGGCTGGTTATTAACACCGATAAAACTAAGTTCCTGGTCATGAACCCCCCCAAGAAACTTGGCAGACTTCCGACCTTGAATTCCGAGCCATTGGAGAGAGTTTCTGAATTTGACTACTTGGGTATCCGCCTCAATGATTCCCTATCCTGGAATTCACACATTCATAAAATGCAACTGGGCCATAAAAGGGTAGGAGGCACTTTACTAAAGAAACAACACTCCTCATCCAGTAAACCCATTGCCCCAGTTGTGAAAATATATAAAGCGAGAGGGGTCAGTGCCGCTTTATACGGGGCGGAGCTGTGGGGCACCTGCAACCTGGACCCACTCGCCAAAGCAGAGAACAAATTCTTGAAAGATCTGATGGCTCTTCCATGGAACACACCAACAGTGCCAGTGTTACTGGATTTAGGTTGCAGACCTATCAGGGACCAAGCACAACTTCGTCCCCTGCTCCTTTGGGCACGGTTATGGCGGGTGCCCGAATTAGGTTCTTATGCGGAAGCACTATCTGAGGTTATGGCCATGGCAGGGTGGTCCAGGATCAAATGGCTGAGGGACGTCAAAAGATTATTAATGGAGATAGGGTTACCTGATGCATACCCCACCACAGGCTACAATCAAAAAGTTGTATTGGAACTGGGTCTCTGCAAATCTACATCTAGACTCACACCATTGCAACGCAACTGTAGCTTTTGTGAGGGTCAAGGATGTGGTGGCATACAAACCCTATTTAGACATTATCTCCATTCCAATTGACCGCACCCTGTATTTTAAGTTTCGTGTGTGGATTCTACCAGTAGGTGAGGTAGTCGCCCGCTGGAAGCGGCCTCGTCAACTTTCATCTTTCTGTGGATCCTGTCCCTCTCGAGTAGAGTCTGTAGCCAACTTCTTCTTCGAATGTCCGGACTATCGTGCCCGAGGACTCGTTGGCTAAAACCACTTTGCAGACTCCTAGGCATCCGCCAGTGTATAGTGGCAATGCGTATTTTAATGACTGACACATCCCTTGTGATTGTATGTGCTGTGTCAACATTTTTAAAATTGGCTTAGTTGATTCGTAATAAAAGGCTTTCCATGTCAATTTAATCCTTGTTTTAACCTTTTCAATCAATTGTTTCCCTGTTTTATCAATTGTATGTAAATAGATTGTATATGATATTTAATGTAAACTGTATTTTTGTAAAGCTTTTATGGTATTTCTTACCGAAATAAAGCCTATCAATCAATCAATCAAAGAACCAGGGTTAAGCAAAAGAACCAGAACCAGAACCAGGGTGGTGACCAGAAGAAAACAGACCAGAAGGGTGGGGAGAAGAAAGCTAAAGACCAGAAGTCTTCAACAGGGCCCCAAACTAATACTGAGGGTGGGTCCCAAACTTTCAGAAGAAGAAGAAAGAAGGTCAAAGAAAACCCTGGTGTAGTACATGTAAAAACACCTCTCACTGGACAAGTGAGTGTAAAAAGGGTGGAGCCCCCGACACTGCAGCCCCTAAGGCACCTGCACCCACTAGTACAGCTAGCAGTGTTGGTCCACAAACTAAGGGGGTAGTGGGTATCACCTTGGGAACTGAGGGAGATTCTGGCCTAGTCAGAACCCCTGCACAGGCTGTTCTGATTTGTGATGGGGACATAGATTTGACCCCTACTATAAGTCCCAGTAATCTGGGTAAGTACAGACAGACACCTTTGATTAATGAAAAAGTGTCTCAAGCATACTGGGACACATATGCCTGTGTCACTATGGTGACACCTAGCTTTGTGGACCCTGGACAATACATACCAGGTGACAATTACCTGGTGACCAATGCCAGCAATGTCACTACTACACATAGTGTGGCAAATGTTAATTTCTCCTGGGGAGGGGTAACTGGCCTAAAAAGAGTTGTGGTTAGTGCTGATCTCCCAGTTGAATGTTTGTTGGGCAATGACCTGGAGAGCTCTCTATGGTCAGAAGTTGAGTACAGGACTCATGCAGAGATGTTAGGGATATCATCACATGTCCTTGCTGTGACCAGGTCACAGGCCAAAAAGTGCCTCTCTGAACCTCAGGTCTTGGATCCTGGAACAATGGACCAAGCACCTTCCAAGAAGAACAGGAGGGTAAAGGCTGTGCCTTCCCAACTGCCTACAAGTGAGGATCAGCCTTCACAGGAAGATGATCTTGAGACCCCTGAATGAACTGTCCCTGAAGAACTTGAACCTGATCAGGTTGAGTTTCTGGGGACAGGGGGACCTTCTAGGGCAGACCTGGGGCAGGCTCAGTTAACCTGTCCTTCTCTTGAACCCCTCAGACAGCAGGCTGCTGCTGAGGCTGCTGGGAATGCTCAAGGTACCCATAAAGTATATTGTGATGATGGGCTCCTTTATTTAGAGGGTAGAGACCCCAAGCCTGGTACAACCAGGAGGTTGGTTATACCTCTGAAATTTAGGGGCTTCCTTCTTACCTTGGCCCATGATATTCCCTTAGCAGGACACCTAGTACAGAATAAGACTTGGGACAGGCTTGTCCCTCACTTTCACTGGCCTCACATGTCTGAAGACACCAAGGAGTTTTGTCGCTCCTGTGTAACCTGCCAAGCCAGTGGTAAAGCAGGTGGCACAGCAAAGGCCCCTCTGATACCACTACCTGTGGTGGGGGTTCCCTTTGAAAGAGAGGGGATTGATATTGTAGGTCCAAGGGATCCCCCTACAGCATCTGGGCACAGATTCATACTGGTGGTGGTGGACCATGCCACCAGGTACCCAGAGGCAATTCCCCTTAGGACCACAACCCCTCCTGTTGTGGCCAGGGCCCTACTTGGAGTTTTCTCCAGAGTGGGGTTTCCTAAGGAGGTAGTATCTGATAGAGGTGCCAACTTCCCATTTCCTGACCCAGTCCTGAGGCGGAAGCCGGGAGCTGGTGGTACGAGTAAAAATTGCATTCTGCTTTGATTTTAAAAATTACTTGTGTGGTGTCACTTACTTTGTGCTTCTGAAACTGTTCTGTTTTAACAGTCAAAACCGCTTGCAGCGCACAGCCGATCTAAATGCTGTCGCGCCTTCCTCCCTCTTTAGTGGCCGCCATCAGCCCAGGCGTGCGCGCTGACCATGCCCACTTTAGGCCACGCCCCCCATCCCGCCTATATCTACGCTGACAACTAGCGTTTCACTCCATTTCCTGACCCAGTCCTGAGGCGGAAGCCGGGAGCTGGTGGTACGAGTAAAAATTGCATTCTGCTTTGATTTTAAAAATTACTTGTGTGGTGTCACTTACTTTGTGCTTCTGAAACTGATCTGTTTTAACAGTCAAAACCGCTTGCAGCGCACAGCCGATCTAAACGCTGTCGCGCCTTCCTCCCTCTTTAGCGGCCGCCATCAGCCCAGGCGTGTGCGCTGACCACGCCCACTTTAGGCCACGCCCACCATCCCGCCTATATCTACGCTGACAACTAGCGTTTCACTCCATTTCCTGACCCAGTCTGAGGGGGAAGCCGGGAGCTGGTGGTACGAGTAAAAATTGCATTCTGCTTTGATTTTAAAAATTACTTGTGTGGTGTCACTTACTTTGTGCTTCTGAAACTGACCTGTTTTAACAGTCAAAACTGCTTGCAGCGCACAGCCGATCTAAACGCTGTCGCGCCTTCCTCCCTCTTTAGCGGCCGCCATCAGCCCAGGCGTGCACACTGACCACGCCCACTTTAGGCCACGCCCCCCTCAGCTTGAAATGTGCATGCACAGGAAGCGTAGCGGACGAGCCTAGCGGGAGCGCCGTTTGCGCGCCAAAGGCGCGCCTAAGGCAAGCCCGTCTGCGCCCGTCCGCGCCAAGACCGCGACAGGCACAGGAAACTGCACAAACCACCTCGCACATCAGGTATCTTCCTACCGACCTTCACCTACTACGTGGTATTAACAACTGCTCCTGCAAACTTAACATGTCGAACCTCACCGGCTCTTTCAGCTGCAAACTTTGCCGTTGGTCCTCCATCAAAAACCCAGTACTCTCGCTCACCCCTTTATCCCTCCCCAAGGATACCCAGCCACCCTTTAAAGGTGGGCTGATTAATGCCCGCTCTATGTGTAAGCATAGCCAAGACATTCGAGACCTCATCCTCGATTCAGAGCTCGATTGTCTCCTGATAACAGAAACTTGGCTAACGGAAGACAGCAATCCGGACTTATCCATTGCCCTCCCCCAGGGTTTCTCCATTTTCAGACTAGACAGACTGAAAGGGAGAGGCGGAGGAGTTGCTATTATACTGAAAAATACCTTCACCTGTCACACGTTTAACTTAGACCCCTTAAAAGATACTGAAGGTCTGGGTTTCTCAATCAAACTCAATGAATCTCTATCCTTCTCAGGCGGTCTGATCTATCGCCCACCCGGTAATGCCTCCAAATTCCTAGACGCACTAAGCGACTCTCTGGGACACTTTCTACTCAGATACCCACATTTCACCCTCCTCAGGGATTTTAACCTACATCTGGAGTCCAAATCCGACCCACAAACCAACAACTTCATACAGACCCTAGAAATATTCAACCTCCAGCAAAGTGTCACATTGCCCACTCACTCACTAGGAAATACTCTCGACGGTGTTTGCACCAACTTTCCCCTTCTGACTACCCTACCCCCTGTCCCTCAAATTTGGACAGACCACAGCTTGATCCTATTCCACATTAAAAACGCACGCCCACAATCCTCCAGCAAACCCAACCCACACTGTGACTACCCCGTCAACTGGAAAAAGGTTCAAGAAAGTCTTACACTTAATCCTATCCTTCAATCTCAGGCCCCCACTCTTTCCGGTAACGTTGAACTCGACGCAAATCTTTTCCATAACTGGATCTCCCAAAAAATCAGAACTCGGAACCCCTCCAACCGCCCCGCAAAACTCATAATAATCCCAAAACCAATGCCCCTTGGTTCACCTCCGACCTAGCTAACTCTCACCTACTGTGCAGAAAAGCCGAACGTAAATGGCGCAGAACATATGACATGGATGACCGTCTCTCATACATCCAACTAAGGAAAAATTACCTCTCCAACATTAAATCCGCCAAAAAAACCTTCTATGTCAACGCTATTAGGGAGTCTAATCAGAAACAAAAAACTCTGTTCTCAATAGTGAAATCGTTCACCCAGCCCAAAGCGCTTCAACCAGAAATCCCCCCATCCCAAGATCTTTGCAACAAAATAGCGGACTACTTTGAGGAAAAAATCGACGCCATTCAAAAAAACTTCCCCCCTGCACAAACATCTCAAAGTGCATGCAACCCTCCCCAGATTGAATCTCCAGCCGGCAGCCTTAAGAATTTCTCTCCCGTCACCTTAGATCAAACCAGAGAAGTCATCCTGGCGTGCAAATCTGGTTCTCCATCTGACCCCTATCCTCCACCAACTCATCGACGTGGTGAACCCAATCATTAACGATATTGTTAACTCATCTCTTCGCACTGGATCTGTCCCCCGCCTGTGGAAACAGGGAATTGTTAAACCGCTCATGAAAAAAGCCAACAAATCCCCGTCTGACCTCACCAATCTTCGCCCGATCTCACTCCTCCCAGCTTTGGGGAAAATCACCGAACAAATGGTTTACAGAGAACTCAAACGTTATCTGGAAGCTCACAATATACTCCATCCGCAACAATCGGGTTTTCGCCCCAATCATTCGACCGAAACAGCACTGATAGAACTGTCAGACTCTATAAAGATGCTGCAAGACCAGAAGAAGAAAGCCATCCTCATTCTTCGCGACCTCACCGCGGCATTCGACACTATCTCCCATTCCATCCTGATCAGCAGGCTGACGGACATAAGGATTTCGGAAACTGCTCTATCTTGGATAAAATCATTTTTAACCAACAGGTCCCAAACTGTCGCTCTTGGCCCTTTCCACTCCAAAGAAAAGAGGGTTTCCTCCGGCGTACCCCAGGGCTCCATCTTGAGCCCCCTCCTTTTTAATATTTACCTTATCCCTCTCCTATCCCTGATTGTCATTCGGCATACCTGTAACATCATATGCCGATGACACGCAACTCATCGTACCCCTAGAGGATAACTCGACCAAGGCAGAGCTTAACCTCAAAAACTGTTTGACGGCTGTCTTCCAATGGATGGATACTAATCACCTCAAATGCAACTCCAGCAAAACGGAGATCCTCCCCATTGGAAAAAATACCATCTTCTGCCCAGCCCTCTGGTGGCCGGAAAACTCAGTTGCCCCCCCGCCCCCAGACCGTAACAACGGCAAGAAATCTCAGGTCCTATTCGACTCAGATTTATCATTCGACCAGCATGCCAGGATTGTACCGGGCCGATGCTTCGGAATTATAAAATCTTTAAAAAAGTTCTTCGACTTTCTACCGCTTGATTCCAGGAAATCAGTAACAGTGGCCCTAATAATCTCACGCCTGGACTACTGTAACGGTCTCCTTGCTGGAGCTAAAAAGGCTACACTGACCAAACTCCAAAGTGTACTTCACACCGCTGCCCGACTGGTCCTAAAGCTGCCCAGAAAGTCATCAATATCTGCAGCTCTAAGATCCCTGCATTGGCTCCCACTCCACAAAAGAATATTTTTTAAAATGTTGTTCGTCGCCTTTCGGGCTTTTACCAAATCTGGCCCTAAATACCTTACCAGACGCTTCCGCCACTACAACCCGAGTAGATCCCTCCGCTCCTCCCATGACAACCTCATCCTCCCCGTCAGATTCAATTTGAAGACTAAAGGTGGAAAATCCTTAAGCTTCCTGGTCACTAAAGCCTGGAACCTCATGCCCAAAAATCTGAGACGGCCAACTCACGAAAAGCCTTCCAGAAAACTGTTAAACTTGGATTTTTAACCTTCCGGATGACTACACCAAGGCAGCCATCTAATCTCCTACAGCTACTACAACTGGCCTTTGACCCTCTACTAGGAAATCTAGCGCCAAGATGCTCCTTCCGGAGCGAATGCTGCGCTTTATAAATACCCTTACAAATTCCACAAATTCATGTCGGGATACTTAACAGCTATGTGGAAGGAATGTGGTGTCAACTACAAGTTCACCACACCTTATTATCCACAGTGTAATGGGCTTGTTGAAAGATTTAACAAGACCCTAAAGGGTATGATCAAAGGATTACCAGAAAAGCTCAGGCGGAGATGGGACATCCTTCTACCCTGCCTTCTGTTTGCTTACAGAGAGGTCCCACAAAAGGGGGTTGGCTTCAGCCCCTTTGAATTGTTGTTTGGGCACCCTGTAAGAGGAGCCCTATGTCTGGTGAAATTAAGGATCGGAGTTACCTCTCAAAAAGCTTAAACAAGACATAGTGGACTATGTGCTTGGTCTCCGCTCCAGGATGGCTGAGTATACGGAGAAGACATCCAAAAACCTTGAGGCTAGCCAAGAATTACAGAAAGCTTGGCATGACCAAAAGGCTGTCTTGACTGAGTATCAGCCTGGACAGAAGGTATGGGTGTTGGAGCCAGTGGCCCCAACAGCACTCCAAGACAAATGGTCTGGACCCCATACAATTGTTGAGAAAAAGGGAGAAGTTACCTACTTGGTGGACCTAGGAACTCCCAGGAGCCCCCAAAGGGTGCTCCATGTCAACAGACTGAAGGCATATGTTGACAGGGCAGACATGGGCTTGCTCATGGCTACAGATGAAGGGCAGGAGGAAGAGAGTGACCCTCTCCCAGACCTGTTAACTCAGAACCCTGAAGATGGCTCAGTTGATGGTGTGGCCTTAGATGGCAGCCTCACTGAACATCAGCAATATGACTGTAGACAAGTTTTGCAGTCATACAGACATATGTTCTCATTGACACCTAGTCAGACTAACTGATGTACCCATGTGGTGGACACTGGTGACAGTTTTCCTGTGAAAAGCAAGATTTACAGGCAACCTGACCATGTCAGGGACTGTATAAAGACTGAGGTGCAAAAGATGCTGTAATTAGGTGTTATTGAGCCTTCAGAGAGCCCCTGGGCTAGCCCAGTGGTTCTGGTCCCCAAACCTCACACCAAAGATGGCAAGAGAGAGATGAGATTCTGTGTGGATTACAGAGGACTCAATGCTGTCACCAGGACAGATGCACACCCTATTCCAAGGGCAGATGAGCTCATTGACAAGTTGGCTTCTGCCAAATATTTGCGCACATTTGATCTGACAGCTGTCTATTGGCAAATCAGGTTAGCTCAGGAATCCAAAGCCAAAACAGCATTTTCTACCCCAGGAGGACATTACCAATTTGTGGTGATGCCCTTTGGTTTGAAAAATGCACCTGCCACCTTCCAAAGGTTGGTGAATCAAGTCCTTACTGGGTTGGATGACTTTTGCGCAGCATATCTGGATGATATTGCTGTCTTCAGCTCCACCTGGGAGGATCACCTGGTCCACCTGAAGGAAGTGCTAGAGGCTCTGCAAAAGGCAGGCCTCACTATCAAGGCCACAAAGTGCCAGATAGGGCAGAGTAAGGTTGTGTACTTAGGCCACCTTGTAGGTGGAGGCCAAGTTCAACCACTGGAGAGTAAGATCCAGACCATAAAGGACTGGTCCCCTCCAACTACCCAGACTCAGGTCAGAGCTTTCTTGGGCCTGACTGGGTACTACAGGAAGTTTGTTAAGAACTATGGGTCCATTGTGACCCCTCTTAATGATCTGACATCCATGAAGATGCCCAAAAAGATTCAGTGGACAGTAAACTGTCAAAAGGCATTTGATGACCTGAAGAAGGCCATGTGCTCTGCACCTATCCTGAAGAGTCCTGACTACTCAAGAGAGTTCATTGTCCAAACAGATGCTTCTGAGTTAGGAGTGGGAGCTGTGCTTTCACAACTTAATGTAGATGGTCAAGACCAGCCCATTGCTTTTATTAGCAGAAGGGTTACCCCAGGGAGAAACGTTGGTCAGCTATTGAGAGGCAGGCCTTTGCTGTGGTGTGGGCCCTGAAGAAGTTGAGACCATACTTGTTTGGCACTCACTTCAAGATTCAGACCGACCATAAGCCCCTCTTATGGCTTAATCAGATGAATGGTGAAAACCCCAAACTACTCAGGTGGTCCATTTCCCTACAGGGGATGGACTTTACAGTGGAGCACCGCCCAGGGACTGACCATGGCAACGCAGATGGTCTCTCCAGGTACTTCCACTTAAAACATGAAGACTCAACTGGTCAAGGTTAGTCTAATCTCCCTGCATTTGGGGGGGTTGTGTAGGAGAGTAGGGTCTGCTATCCTATGGTCACCCAAAATTTTTGCTTTTTGCTTCACTGGTTTGACTTAATGTGGCTGTGGGCCTGCTAATCAGACCCCCAGCCTGCTGTTCTCTCTCTAAATTAATACCAATGCACTCTAGGTGCATTACGAATTGGAACTGGTTCACCTTATAGGCCCCTGTAACAGTGTACTGCAGGTACCCAGGGCATATGTGTATCCAAGGCCTACCAGGGGCTGCAGCATGTATTGTGCCACCCCTTGCCTGGCCTCCATATTTGACACAACTGGCTGATCACTCAGCTGGGGTAAGTTGGTGTAATCACCTCTTACTTAGATATAGTATCCCTATATCTAACCCTAACTGGACCCATTTAACCTATAAGCCACTCCTATGGAAGGCGTCGGCAATCCTGGAGGCAGAGTGCTTGGTTTCATGTGAGATTGTGCTCGTGCACGAGCTGAGCCCGTCTGCAGCTGTCGGGAACAACTCCCTTAGCTGTTCCGGGATATTGCCATACCATATACTCTTAAGTGCATTATAATCCTCGCGGTTATATGCTAACTTTGGTTTGGCTTTATCAAAACATGTCGAGTAAGGTGTCATATGATTTGGAATACTATCCCCTCGACAGTCCTGTCGACGGGGATAGCATTCCACCCTTCTAGAGGGACACGACATGTACATAACCTGAACCCCAGTTAAAGTTAAACTCGAGCCTCAGCATCACAAAATGGATGCTGCCTCCACAGACACAAGTCTGACGTCCTAATGCTGGGAGTCCTTCCAGCGAGGGAGGCTTGGACAAAGGGTTTCCTGCCTTGGGAGGTGCGAGCACCACACCAGACAGGATTTTGTGTTTTGGGTAGGACAGGGCTGAATAGATTGAGACATGCCTGGGGCACACAAGGTGTCCCCGTGCATAAGCCAGTCCAAACCGGTGCTGGGGCTTTCTAGCCCCAGCCCTGGCACGGAACTGGACAAAGGAAAGGGAGTGTAACCGCCCCCCTTCCTTGTCCCACCCAGAGGAGGGACCTAGCAGGTGATCCACCCCTCAGATTGGGAATAAGAGTGAGAGCAGTGCCATAGCACCTCAGATCATCCTGAAATCGACTTGAAAATAAGAAGACGCCTGGACTTCGACATTCTGCTGCACAGAAGACTGTAGAGCATCTCCCTTGTGGCCAAGGAGTGGCCACCCTGTGAACACAGGCACCATCCAGCAACTCGACGTCTGCTTTGCCGCCGCCTCCTGCCAGAGCCCAACGAGACCCAGACTCCCAGACATCTCCGAGCCCGATCCACAGTCCCTGCAAAGAAGAGACCCGTGGAGGCACCGAGAGATGTGGGACTGGACATCTCGAAAGACCCCCGAGAAGCTGACTGCGCAGCACCCGAGGCACCCTCGACACTGTGCTTTTGGGTGTGAGAAGCCCCACCACCGAGCAGCATTTGCACCAAAGATCAGCCCCCCAGCATCTCCACGATCTGCGTGGGGCCCTTTTGCACTTTGCCACTCGACGCGCCATCCCGGCCACTTGCCACGTAGCTAGCGGCCATCTTAGCGGCAAAACCTACAATCAACACTGCGGGTCTGGTTGCTCCAGACTTGCCCTCGCTCCTGTAAAAAGGAGCACCCGCTCTGACCTTGCTGGTCCGAGTGATAAGCTTTCTTCACTTCCTGCGTGGCTTGCATTAGCCAAGGCCTGTTTGCTCCAATCAAGTTGCCGACACCGCCATCAGCTAGAGCCTTCGTGGGACAGCTTGTGACCGACTCCTGGACGTCCTCGACCTCTTCGTGTCCACGTGGCTGAGGAGACAAGCTACACCTCATCGCCTGTTTGCACCCGACATCGCCTGGTTCCACGGTAGTCACTGGCTAGTGACTTTGAACATTTTCCCCTCTGCTCTCAGGTCTTCACCACTTCAGATCCACCCTTGGATACACCGGAACTCTCCTCGACGACCCGCCTGCAGCATCTTCATCTTCAGGCACCATCGACCTGCGTGACGAAACCCGACACTACTTTGCACCTGTGCACTCGCTTCCTGTGGGTGAGGTAACTCAGCAACGCCGTTGTTCTTACACTGGTACACACCTCTAGTGTCTAGGTCTTAAGTTTTGTCCTTCTAGGTCACTCGGAAGGTTCCTTAAACAGTAACTTTATAACTTTTACGCACCATTGACATTGCATTGGTGCATGCGTGTGCTTCAAGCGCTGCACCCGAGTCCCGCGGGCCTTTCCCGACTATTTCACTGTTACTCCCGAACAGCTCCAGCGATTTCCCCAGGCCCTAGGCCTACTTCCTTTCAGCTAGGTGGTTCTTATACCACTATTTTAGTATATGGTTTAGGTGGCCCCTAGGGCTCATCCATATTGTACTACTTTTGTATATTTAAACTGTGTTTTTTAACGCATTTGCTTCTGTGCTCATAAAGATTATAGGGGATATTTGTAGTAAATAAATATATATATATATTTTCAATATATATCTGTGAGTTGTCCTTTCATTTGGTTTTCAAGGGGATTGTGTATGGTAAAACAGCTTGCTTCACATGCCTTTACAGAGTTTAGCCTAAGACTGCTTTGTCCACGCTACTAGGATAGCTGGTCTATAAGGTTGACTTACAACCAATCATCATAAGGGCTGCTTGGCATGGTACAAGGTGATCACTAGAACTAGTGAGCATCATATACCAGGCCAACTTCTCACACCGTACACTGTTACCTGGTCACTTTTACCTGCAGTTTTTTGAAAGAAGCGGACCACCACAAAAAAACTGCATTCTACTTCACTCTACTCTGCACCACTCCACAGTACACCAGTGTGCACTCTATGCCACTGCAATCTACTCTACACCACTCTATTCCACTCTACATCACTGTACTCAATGCCACTGCAAACTTCGTCAATCTACACCATTACGCTCTGTCACTGTACTCTACGCTACCCTGTTTTACTCAGCGCCACTGATCTCTACACTAGTGCACACTGCACTCTGACACTCTTCTCTCTACCCCTGTATTCTACTCTGCACCACTCAACTCTATGCCACTTTACTGCACTCTACGCATTCTTATCTGCATCACTTTCGCTTCTGCACTGCTGCACACCACGTAACTGCAATGTACAATACTACTCTGTGGCCCTCTACGTCACTCAACCCTACACCATTCCATTTCACTTTCCTCTGAACAATCAACACCACTTTGCTCTACACCACTTTACTCCACCATGCACCACCCCACCGTACGCCATTGCACTCTACGTCACTGCAATTTATGCTGTGCCACTGCACTCTACTTTGCACCCTACGACTGTTTACTCTGCACAACTCCACTCCACACTGACACTATGCCACTCAATTCTACGCACACCATTGTACAACACACTACTCAACTCTGTGCATTCCATTGTACTACACTGCTCCGCAATAGTCTGAGCCACTCCACTCTGCGACCGTCTACTCCACTGTACGCCATTCTTATCTACAACACTCTATGCAACATCCTCTACGCCGCGTCACAGCACTCCATGACACTAAGCCACTCCACAACTCTAAGCCACTCCACTGTATGCCACTCCACTGTATGACACTCCACTGTATGACACTCCACTCTGACACTCCACTCTTCGCCATTCTATGCCCTTCCACTCTACTCCCTCCACGACACTGTCACTCCACACAACTCTACTCCATGCCACTCCACTACTCTCTACTCTTCTACACAGACACTCCACTTTACAACCCTCCTCTTAACACCACTCTCCTTTACTGCACTAACTTTTAGTCATGCTGAACAGCAGCCATGCTGGTGAAAAAAATGGCTAAAACATGGTGGCAAAGATAATAGCTCTTGCATAGGCAAAACCTATTGGCTTTGCCGATGCTTTTTATTAGCTGCTTGTGTGTCTGTTTTTTGATACAGGTTTATAGAAAAAATATTTAGCATGTACCGATCTATTGTGGCATTGAGGAGGTGTTGTCTTAGGTTATTCACTATTAGTATAAAGGTAATGACTTTATTTAAAAATGCAATCCATTGCTTATTTGTAAAATGTTTCTTCTCGTTATACTTAGACGCACAGGTGAATCGATAACCCTTGTTACTAGGAAGGACTGGAGAGTGGCAGCTGAATTAATTAATATTTTAGAACGAGCAAATCAGGTAAGAGACGCACACTCATGAAAAAGATGCACATTTTACTAGCATGGAAGAATAGCTGTTTAGAATTTTGTGTTTTTCACTTTTTGGGGGATATCTTAAACACTACAGATGCCATACTTTTGCAACATTAGGTGAGTAAAGATGGTGGGCTACTGGTAACTAAAGCAACTGGTTTTTTAAGTCTCGGCTGGACAGCGCATGAGCTCGAAGAGACATGTTGTATATACTTTGTAGTCTTCAGCCCGCCCATAGGCTTCCCATTTGCTGTCTCCATCGTCGCTCTCATATTCTCTCTCCTCATTTGTCCATGGCATGCATTTGTCATGCCTCTTCCTGTATTTAGCCCACCCCAAGAGCATGATCCGTTTCAGGAACTACTTTTTTATTTGTTAATGAGCTCTTAATACGATTGCTTGTGCTTTCACTTCCTGCTCCAGGCAACTCTGTAAACAAGCCTGTAAATCTTGTTTCAGGACTTGTACCTTTCTGTCGAGAGAAGAGCCTGCTGCAGAGAGAAGAGCTTGCTGCATGATATACAGAGGACTTTTAAATCCAATCTCGCAACATAGCTGCCATGCGGGAACTTGAGAGATAAAAGATGTATTATACTTTTGTTTAGTGCGCCTTCTTTTATTGCTGCATATGTGCAAACGCGAAAATAGGGCAGGGACAGACTGGGATATTCAACCAGCGGAACACCAGCAGTCAGTCATTGTCAGTGGCAGTAGCTGTGCTTGATTACCATTATTTGTCCTGCGTGTAGTATTAGGAACAGACAGTACTTGGAGTCGTGTGAAAGCAGAGGACGCGATCCCTTTAAGGGGCAGGACACATTCCACGACTGTGATGTCACTGCCATAAGCAGCAGGTAGAGCCTTGATTTTCTGGCTCTAGGTCATGTTCTGTGTCTCACGCTATCGGCCTGTGTTCTTTTGAGCAGCTTGTTTGCTGTTGCGTCCATCTGATAGAGACTACTAGCCGCAGAGTCCTTAACGTAGAATTATCCCCAGGCGTGAGACTGGATCCGAATTTTTTTTTGCAACAGCATCCCTGTGTGCCGGGGGGATGACATCACGCGACTCCGCACAAGCGTCGTTCGCATACGTGACATCAACGAGGTCACATAAGTCCCACCCCGGCGCACCTACGTCAGTTTTTTCTTTTTCCGTGTGCAGCATGGATTCTGTTTGTGCTACTGGGCCTGTTTAGGCCTTTCACTTTCGTTATTGCTTGTGTGTGGGAACAGTGTGCGAATGCCTTCGGGCTTTAAGACGTGCTCGTCTTGTGGACGCCTGATGTTGGCGATGGACCCTCACCCCATCTCATGTGGTGTTTGGGGGAACACCACGACTCTACTGATTGTGAGGCGTGCCAGCAGATGAAGCCGAAGTCCCGGCGGGAGCGCCGGATGAAACTTCTCTCAGCTCGCATGTCCAGGTCGGCGGCGTAATCTCGCCCGGCCTCTGCGAAGGGTTCTTGAACCCACTGCCTCCCTCGTTGACAGCATCCTTCTCCCAGGTCGCAAGAGCGTCGCTCGCCTATCGGTAAGTGCCACAGGTTGTCCCCAAGAGTCGGTTACTGGCCTTTCAGGGGCGTTGGCTCTCCGCGGGTGGTGCGACCAGCGTGTCATCCCCTTATCCACCGTTTCCCAGTGTGGGGGAGACTAGAGCCCAGATGGAGACATATGCGGCGGCTTTGTAGGCCTCGCTTGGTTCTCCCCCTCCCCCTTCCTCTCCTGGGACATTAGCGGATCCCTGCAGTGTGCGGGGCCCTCCGTGGCATTGCTGGTGGCTCTGGCCCCAGCGCCGACTGGCTCAGATCCAGGCTCGGAGGATGTGATGCCATTGGGGTGCGGCCCTTCGGGGTTCCCTCCTTCCGATCACGGCACCTCTGCTTCACTGCAAACTCTTGCGGGAGTCCCTGTGGTGTCGCAGGAGATCGCCGGGGCTCGGGATGCATCCCTGAGCCCCTCTCGGTCCTCTAGACAGGTGGCGGTCTTGTCCGAGGCCGAGGTGACACCGCTTCGGCGCCGGCGGCTGCTTGCCCCGGCGGCGCCACAGGGGTCGGCATAGGGTCCGTCTCGCCTCGTTAAGGGTCAAGGCTGGAGGGGGACTCCTCGTCCCTCCCCGGGTCCCTCTTGTCCCTCCACGCAGGCTGCTGCCTCGTCGGAGGGCGAGTCGGCACCTTTCCGACGCTTTTCCCTCGCAGCCCCGGCTCCAGCCCAGTCCCAGTCCCCTGCGTCCCCAGGCGCCGGACGACGATTATGTCCTGCCTCAGATTGCGGACACCATGGCACCAGGCCGACGTCTGGTCGTGAACTCCTTCTTCGGACGCCTCCTCTTCTCCAGAGGTTCGGCGTTTGCTGGGGTCATCCTCGCCGGAGACGGGCCGCCGTGTCGTGACTGTTTCACCAACGTCCCTCTTCCTTCTTTCCAAGCCTGGCCCTTCCTTCCAGTTGGCTTGGGGGATGGCCACCTTAGCTTGTAGCTGTCACCCAACGAGGAGCTGCTTTCCCCTACGCGGGGCCCTATGGAGGCGGGTGCGGCTTCTGCTCGTGCTGTTTCCACGGCTGTGGGAATTTTGCCCATGGGTGACCCAGCTACCCATTTCCCTCGGATCATCTTCTGGAGGTTCTCCATCAGGGTTCTGGTGGCAAGGAGCTGTTGCTTACCTTCGAGGGTTCACTCTATTCTTCTCTCTTGGGGGCTTGGGGCCAAAACGCCACGGGGGACCCGGTGTCCCAACACCTTCTGCACCGCCGTCATCTTGACGCTGCATGACCCGGTGTGTCTCTCCCTTCACCCCTCTACCAGAGGTCCCCTTTTGCAGACGGCCTTTCCTTCTCTGCCGCCGCTGTTGTCTCCCCCGTCGCGGGAGGCCCGCTGACTGGACTCCTGGGGCGCAATATGTTTGCCTCAACCTGTGTGGCTCTGCGGGCCCTTAACACGCTGTGCGTTTTGGGTAGGGTCACTTCTTGTTTGTGGGACTTTACAAAATCCCTTATGCCTTCCGCCAGGAGGGTGCCTGTGTTGATTTGAGGCACCATGTGTTGGATGGGCGGGAGCTGGTGGCGTTTATTCTTCGCTCCGCTCTGGACATCTCGGAGGTGCTTGGTCGTGCCATGACTTCTTCGGTTGTCCTTCGTCGCCATGCCTGGCTTCGGGACAGTGTGTTCCCAGAGAACGTTTGGGAACGGTTGGTGGACCTTCCCTTCGATGGTACCCTTTTGTTCCATGCGCCTGCGGACTCGGCCATCCAGAGATTCTTGGCGGGGCTTCGTCCTCCTCCTCCTCCTCCTCCTTCTCCTCCTCCTCAGCGACCTGCGAATTGTTCTGGTTCTTGGAGGTGTTCTTCCGTTGGGGCGGGTCGCCCGGGGTTGTCTATTCTATGTGCTTCACGGCCACTTGAGTCCTCCTTGTTGGGACTGTGGTTCAGTTGGCTGCTGGCCTGCCCTTCTTCTTCACTGTTTGTTTTCCTTTGGGCTTTCTGCACCATGCTGGCCCTAAGATTGGGCCTTTTGTATTTTTTCTCTCTGGCTGGTTGTTAAGCCTTCCTCAGGGTTTTTGCCGCAGGTCTTTTCTGTTGTCCTCTGCTGCGAAAGTGTTTTCCTAGTAGGTTCCCACGTCTTGGAACGTGACCTGCCCTAAGTGGGGTACTGGTGGCTGTTATGTAGCCCTGTTAGGTGCTGGGGAGCTGTGGTCGCCTGCGGGCTTCTGCTCTCCGTGGCATTGCGAATGCAATATTCTTGCTGCTGTCTTGGAC
The DNA here is from genome assembly GCF_964263255.1 of Lissotriton vulgaris. Lineage (NCBI taxonomy): Eukaryota > Metazoa > Chordata > Amphibia > Caudata > Salamandridae > Lissotriton > Lissotriton vulgaris. The sequence goes on from NC_141694.1 coordinate 495,985,471, forward strand.
TAGCTTGAGTTCCGCCCCAGGGGGTTTTTCTCTGGGGTCACTGCGATGTTTTGCCTGGTCTGACCTGTTGTCCGTAGACTGGCGTCATGGTCCTGTCGGGTCCCACTTATTTTTGGGACATGTGTGCTGTCTCCTACCTGGTGCGTGTCCGGGCTCTTCTCCTTCTCTTTCTTCGTCTTCGGCTGGAGTCTGGCTTGCCCTGCATGCTTCTTCCAGTGAGCCTTGCACCCAGTGTTACTTCTTCTTCCTGTGGGAAGGGGTTGGTCCCTGACGTCATATCCCCTTTTTTGCGGGAGCAGTCCGTCCCTGCGGGCCGTTAAAAGATTCCTGGTTGACCGTAGGTTCAGCTTTTAGGCTTCCGCCTGTTTATTACTGGCGGCGCCGTTCTGTCTGGGATTGCCTTTGCTCTTCCCCCTTTTTTCCTTGGAGTCTCTAGGTTGTTCTTCTTCCTAGGTGCTCCCCTTCATTGTTTGGGCCTTGGGGCTCCTGGTGGAGATTCTTAATACCTTGAATGGTTGTGGGGCGCTTTGGCCTCCTTTAGCCTTGCCCGCGTTTCTCCTGCTGATTGCTGGCGGACTGTCTCTCTTCTTGTCACCCACATCCCCTTTGGGGTTGAGGGTCTCCTGGATGCAGGGGTTACCCTTGCCTGGGGGTTCTTTCCCTGTCCGCTTTCATCATCCCCTGTGGGACTCCCTATAATGTCCAGGCTGGTGGGGTCCTCTCGCAGACCCTCCTCCCCCTTGGGTATGGCTAGGGTATCTATTCTACGTTAAGGAATCTGCAGCTAGTAGTCTCTATCAGATGTACGAGTTACTTACCTTCGGTAACAATGTATCTGGTAGAGACGATTCTAGCCACAGATTCCTTCACGGCCTACCCTTCCTCCCCGTTCTGCAAGGACCTTTGTCTTGGTCTTCTGCACTCGCCTCCCTGTGGGTGGCTATGTCTTTTGTGAGTGCTTTCTTTCTGACAGGCTGCTTGTCCTGTTCCTTTGCTCCTTTTCCTCCTCTGTTGGGCACATTGGAGGATGGGTTTATGACTACGGTTGGGGTTGTCGTCCTTACCATGACGTTTTTACATATGCTCCTTGCCTCCAGGGGGGACTATCTCCGTGCTGGTGGGGTTGCTGCTCAGGGCTGGGCTCCGTTTGTTCTTTCCTTGTCTTTGGGTACTGCAGTGCCTGGCAGTGCTCCTTATGGTGTGTTCCTCACAATTCCTTTTTCCACTTTTTCTGTTCTTTCGCACACTGTTCCTATACTTTCACAGTTTTGTCTGATGGCTCCGTGTTGTGGCGTGGGACAGTTCTCCAAAGAAAAGTGACTTAGGCGCGCCAGGGTGGGACTTATGTGACCTCGCTGACGTCACGTACGCTGACGACGCATGGGTGGAGTCGCATGATGCCGTTGTTGGACTTGGCCCTTCTGGCAGGTTCACCCCTAGACTTTTTGCTTGTAATGGTGACCTGGTGATGGTGATTTGTGGGTTCTGCGCACTTTCACTGTGTCCCAGTGGAAAGTGCGTGCGCACTCTGAGTGCATGTGATGAGATAGGCCTGCCCTCCCATAGGAATGCATGGGGAATGTATGTGTCCCTGGTAGTTCCTGATGCGTGGGGTGTACAGGTTCGAATTTGATATGTGTGAACTCGTGAGAGTGAATGCTTCGCAATGATGTATGTGGCATGAGTGTGTCTTGTGTACAAATGCCACTTCTAGGAGTTGGCATATTAGTGTAAAATATGGCTGGCGTGTGATTGGCTGGAGCTGACTGGTGAGCCTGGCTCCAGGAAGGCTGGATGGGTCTGCCCGGTGGTGAGTGGGAGATTAGCATGCTGATGGCTGGGGAGGAGTGTACCTGTGTCCTGAATGAGGCTGGGTTTTCCCCAGACAATGCTGGCTCCGCCCCCTGTGGTGCGACTGATGACCCTAGCCCTGCCAGTGAATGAAATGGGTGGTTGAGCCATCAAGAGTGCTCCAAAACCAGCTGCGACTGGTTTCTCCCCCACCCTGCACCCTTAGACAAAGGAATGTGGTGTATAAAAATGGGGCTGTGTCCCCCCAGATGTTCTCTTCCAGGATCCTGCCTGAGGGGGCTGCTGCTGTTGCTGGGCCAGAGGACCGCCACTTGGACTGTCTCCCTGTCTGGAGACCCAGTGAGCTGGCTCTGGGCCCAGCCTTGCCCCCCTGCCTGCCTGGAAGGACTTTTGCTGGGCTTGTTGGCCCCTAGCGCCTGGGAGTGCTTTTTGATTGCCTTTTAGCGCTTAAGAGCGCTTTATTTTGTTTACCGCGCCTGGGGAGCGCTTTATCTGCCTAGAGCGCCTGGGAGCGCTTTATTTTCCTTTTGCGGCTGCCCACACTGATTTTAACGTCCCCTGGCAGGTGCCCACCCCGCCAGGGACCTGGTGCCGTTGTTTTGGCCCCAAGTGAGTGCCCACCTTGCTTAACGATTTACTTTCTGAGGGAGCTCACCCCTCGAAAATCACCGCCGCCGGCCCGTGGATCTGCTCTGAGGCACTGTCCCGCCTCCATCCCCCCAGGGCCGCGCTGCCGTTGGCGGCCCGGAGAAGGGATTGCCGCTTGGTGATTGGTCCCCGGCTGCAGGGACTCCCGGCGCATCATCTTGGGGCCGCGCAGGGATTGGCCCGACCTCGAGGGCTTCCCCACGCGCACCCGGAAGTACAGAGAGCCCGGCAGGGAGCGGACGGGAGGCCACCTCGCGCTCCTGCCCGGCCAAGGAAGCTGTGTCTGTCCACGAGGCTCCCCCAGCGAGAGGAGAGCCCCGACGCGGAGGAAGAACAATTGGAAGTGCAGACGGGGCTCCGTTGTTGAAGAGGAGCCCCGCGCTGCCTAAGAGAAGAGCCGGCAGTGATCCCGCCCCCGCAGCACCAGCAAGGTCCCGGTGAGTGCAGGGACAGGGTCTTTCTATTTAGAGCGGACCCGGTTGACAGAGGGCCGCTCCAACGAAGGGGGCATTGAGATATTTCCTAGAGCCCCGAGAGGCTCACAGGGTATTGGTTCTCTTGAGTCCAGGAGGGACTCCAACGACGCCCCCTTGGTGTTCTTGAGCCCTGAGAGAGGCACAGCAGCGCCCCATTTGTATAAGGGCTCAGAGAGGCTCAGGGGGACATTTTGTTTCTGCAGAGCCTGTGAGGCTCCCACATCGTGTTCGCCCCACCATTGTTCTTGAGCCTGTGAGGCTCCCACGTTGGCACAGCCTTGTCTCACACAGCTGCCCAGCACTTCGTGGGCAGCTGCCACGTTTAGGCCCCCCTGACATTTGGGACACAGGGCGTCCTAGCCCAACAAGGCCAGTTGGCCTAGGGACAGTCACAGGTGGTGACTTAAGTGAGTTTGGCGCAATTGTTCTTTTGCTGCACCTCTGAATGTGTTTTTATGCGTCATGTGCCTTATCCTTACACCGCTGAATGTAGGTTCTGCATCATGTGTTTTCCTCCCTTACACCTCTGAATGTATGTTATGCATCATGTGTTATGTGTTTACACCCCTACAGGTATCGTGATACTTAGGTGGTTGTTCTCCTAGTACAGGTGGTGCTAGTGAGGTCCTGGTTACCAGTAGTTACTGGTTGTGTACTTTCTGTTCTATTTTGTGCTCCATGTTCTAAGTGCTAAATCTACCTAGTGCTAAGTTCTAAAAGTGCTGATTCCTGACAGTGGTCCATGTGGCCCTGTCTTGTACATATCCCTTGTAAATTCTGCCCGTGCCTGTTGGCACATTGTGAAGTGTGTGTTTTATCTAATGTGTTTTGGTGTAATACAAAGGCTATTTTTATATATAACCTTGTGTGGAGTTTCCTTTGTGGTGGGCCTTGGGTGTTGTTGCTGGGGTGCGTGCGCAAATACTTAACTCATATCGCCTCCAAGTTTAGCCTTGCTGCTCGCGTCACGTTACCTAGAGGGTGAGCAGGGGTTATCTTGGCGTGTAACTCCCTTGCCCTGACTTAGAAGTGGTGGTCTTTGACTGACTTTGGCGCAAGCCCTGGCCAGCCAGGGATCCCATTTCTAACATTGGATGCAGTGGTGAGGATAATGATTTGTGTTTGCGTTGTACCACAGTGGCAACTGGCCGCACTACAAAGCTCTGCATTTTAGATAACCACATTTTGGGGATTATTGTTTTTATGAAGTTCGATATTTCTTCTCCTGAATGTATCATTGTTTAATTGTGTCCAGTACATTTGTTCCCACGCCCTGCACCCAGAGTTTGGTACCTGTGTCACGTGTGGTCAGGTTGAGGAATCAGGGGTGGTAGAAACTGCCTTTACCAGTCCGAGGGGAGGGTTGTGTGAGGATGAATGGTGTGTGGCACTAGACAAGTGAGTGTGAGTTCTCTGGGGTAGAGAGCTTGCTGAAACCTTTGTGAATTGTATACTCCTGTGTTATCTCAGACCCCTAGGTTCCCTGTGTAATCTTTTCACCAGAACGTCTGCCAGAATGGAGCTTGTTTTTGATTTCAATGATCTAGCCACATACGGTGTGTGGGAGCTGAGAAGGTTCTGTGAAGAGAGAGGCATAGGGGCGGATCAGTCAGGCTGGTATGCACTTAGGAAATGCATGGTCAAATGGCAAGAGGATCAATGGGATCTCGAGCGCAGTGAGGAAAGGGCCCAGGCCTCACACCAGGAGGGTGGTGGGTCTGTGGGGAGCCCTGAAGAGTCAGAAGAGGAGGGAGAAGATGTCAGTATCTGGATGCCAGTAGAGAGTGAAGACCCCATAGATAGGGAGTCCCTTGCTGGGTCCAGTATAGGAGGCAGCGCCTCATCCCTTTCCCTGTCCCCAGAGGAGCTGGAAGATAGGAGGAGAGAAAGGGAGCACCAGCTGGCCTTAGAGATGCTCAGGTTAGAGCATGCCCAGGCTATGGCGCAGCTGGAGGTTAAGAAGCAACAGCTAGAGACTGAGAGGGTCTTAGCGCAGAAAAGGATAGAGGAGGCTGAGAGGGCCTCCACCAGAGGCAAAGCAGCTCTGGAGGGTAGACTATCCCCTGCGCGCAGTGTTGATTGTCTGGATTCCCTCGGGAGGGTTGAGTCCAGTGGTGGCAGCTAGATAGATTTCAGTGCAGAAAGTCCCAGTTCCCAGAGTATGATACCCGTTTCCCTAGAAGAGGAGTATAGGTTGAAGTTAAGGGATAGTAGGAAACTGTCTCACCAGTCTTGGGAGGACTTTGCAGGGGACTGTCAGTGTGCACTGATTGAGTGGTTAGAGGTTCCCACGGGACCTGATTTTGACAAACTGTTTGCTCTTACTCTCAAGGAGCAGGTGCTCAGTCGTTGTTGGCCGGAGTTACGGCAGCACTTGTTGAGGTGTGAAACCATGGATCCTTGGGAGCTTGCAAGTGAAGCAGACCGCTGGGAGAGTGCCAGAGGTTCTCTAGAGTCATTAGGGAGTGACTCCAAAAGTAGTGGTTCAGGTATCCTCCAGCCCTGCGTGGTGGAGGAGGCTCAGTGTAGCCCAGCTAGGTCCCAGGATAGCGAGGAGGGTGTAGGGGCTCACTGCCTGGCTCAGTGGAGCAGGAGTGAGAGGGAGACCGAGGGTCCCCAGACGCCTGAAGCCCTGCCTCAGGACTTGGATGGTTTCTTGAGGGAACACCAGGTTGGGGACCTAGGCTGTCCTGGTAGTCCATTTGAGGAGGATCTCCTAGGGTCTAGGGAACCTGGAGCATCTGTAACCAGAGCTCCTGTGGTTCCAGTGTCTGGCAGTGCTACTCCAGGAGGGAGTGCACAGAAGTCCGAAGTGAGGAGTGATTGGGGGAGTTCCCCAGTGGAAGAACCAGTAGGTCAGGGACTACCCAGTTGTGCTAGGATCCCGTGTAGTGACCATGGTCACACCACTTCTGTGCTGGGGGATCTTTGCGCACTGTCAGGTGGACAGGAGGCGGGAGATCTGCGCCAGGCAGACAGTCACACATCATATGTGTCATTTGTTAGCCTCAGGGGGATGGTGTGTGAATCCCCAGAAGTCCTGGAGTGCCAGGCAATTGTTCCACCAAAGGTTTTAGACCAGAGGTTGGAAGGCCAGGTTCAGGATCTGCCTGACCTGAAGGGTAGGACGTCTGTAAGCAGTGTTCTGACCGGTTCTTCTTCCAGAGGAACCTCTCCAGTTGGGAGAGGGCAGACCTCTGGAAGGGGGTGCAGAGGGTGGGAGAGCCCACCTCTGACCCCGGTGAAACCTGAGGGGTTAAACCCTGGGTTGGAGTGGCATTGTAAGGGTACCCCTTGCAGGAGGAGGAGGAACCCTAGAAGAAGTGGTAGGGGGAGGAGAGCCTTCCCTGAGACTCCTGGTCCGCCTGAGGGTGTAGACCCTAGGCTGGAGAACCAGTGGCAGTCTAGTCCTGTCTTGCAGACAGGAAGAGTGGAGAATGGCTACTATGTGCCAGGGGTTACTGCTCCCCACTCTGTGAATAGGCAAGGACCATTGGTACCTGGGTGGCCCAGGGCCTGGTCCTGGCCGCGGACAGCTCGGGAATACCAGTGGGGTAGCCCAGTTGGTCCGGACAGTGGTTTTAGAAGGAATCCCATGGGTTCTCTGTGGCGTAGAACAGGAGGGTGTCCCTGCAGTTGCGGGCCCGCGTCCGTGTTCTATCGCCCCAAGCAGGGAAGTCCATCACGGTGGTGATTGTTCTACCCTGCGTTTTGGCTGGAAGGGGGTTGTGTTGGACTTGGCCCTTCTGGCAGGTTCACCCCTAGACTTTTTGCTTGTAATGGTGACCTGGTGATGGTGATTTTTGGGTTCTGCGCACTTTCACTGTGTCCCAGTGGAAAGTGCGTGCGCACTCTGAGTGCATGTGATGAGATAGGCCTGCCCTCCCATAGGAATGCATGGGGAATGTATGTGTCCCTGGTAGTTCCTGATGCGTGGGGTGTACAGGTTCGAATTTGATATGTGCGAACTCGTGAGAGTGAATGCTTCGCAATGATGTATGTGGCATGAGTGTGTCTTGTGTACAAATGCCACTTCTAGGAGTTGGCATATGAGTGTAAAATATGGCTGGCGTGTGATTGGCTGGAGCTGGCTGGTGAGCCTGGCTCCAGGAAGGCTGGATGGGTCTGCCCGGTGGTGAGTGGGAGATTAGCATGCTGATGGCTGGGGAGGAGTGTACCTGTGTCCTGAATGTGGCTGGGTTTTCCCCAGACAATGCTGGCTCCGCCCCCTGTGGTGCGACTGATGACCCTAGCCCTGCCAGGGAATGAAATGGGTGGTTGAGCCATCAAGAGTGCTCCAAAACCAGCTGCGACTGGCTTCTCCCCCACCCTGCACCCTTAGACAAAGGAATGTGGTGTATAAAAATGGGGCTGTGTCCCCACAGATGTTGTTCTCTTCCAGGATCCTGCCTGAGGGGGCTGCTGCTGTTGCTGGGCCAGAGGACCGCCACTTAGACTGTCTCCCTGCCTGGAGACCCAGTGAGCTGGCTCTGGGCCCAGCCTTGCCCCCCTGCCTGCCTGGAAGGACTTTTGCTGGGCTTGTTGGCCCCTAGCGCCTGGGAGCGCTTTTTGATTGCCTTTTAGCGCTTAAGAGCGCTTTATTTTGTTTACAGCGCCTGGGGAGCGCTTTATCTGCCTAGAGCGCCTGGGAGCGCTTTATTTTGTGTTATTCTGAAATCTGTTCTCCTTACCTAAAGCGCCGGGACACTCTTTTTGAGTAACCGTTGCGCTATACAAAAGAATAAATAACATAACATAACATAACATATTTTCCTTTTGCGGCTGCCCACGCCGATTTTAACGTCCCTTGGCAGGTGCCCACCCCGCCAGGGACCTGGTGCCGTTGTTTTGGCCCCAAGTGAGTGCCCACCTCGCTTAACGATTTACTTTCTGAGGGAGCTCACCCCTCGAAAATCATCGCTGCCGGCCCGTGGATCTGCTCTGAGGCACTGTCCCGCCTCCATCCCCCAGGGCCGCGCTGCCATTGGCGGCCCGGAGAAGGGATTGCCGCTTGGTGATTGGTCCCCGGCTGCAGGGACTCCCGACGCGTCATCTTGGGGCCGCGCAGGGATTGGCCCGACCTCGAGGGCTTCCCCACGCGCACCCGGAAGTACAGAGAGCCCGGCAGGGAGCGGACGGGAGGCCACTCCGCGGTCCTGCCCAGCCAAGGAAGCTGTGTCTGTCCACGAGGCTCCCCCAGCGAGAGGAGAGCCCCGACGCGGAGGAAGAATGATTGGAAGTGCAGGCGGGGCTCCAGTGTTGAAGAGGAGCCCCGCGCTGCCTAAGAGAAGAGCCGGCAGTGATCCCGCCCCGCAGCACCAGCAAGGTCCCGGTGAGTGCAGGGACGGGGTCTTTCTATTTAGAGCGGACAGAGGGCCGCTCCAACGAAGGGGGCATTGAGGTATTTCCTAGAGCCCCGAGAGGCTCACAGGGCATTGGTTCTCTTGAGTCCAGGAGGGACTCCAACGACGCCCCCTCGGTGTTCTTGAGCCCTGAGAGAGGCACAGCAGCGCCCCATTTGTTTTAAAGGCCCAGAGAGGCTCAGGGGGACATTTTGTTTCTGCAGAGCCTGTGAGGCTCCCACATCGTGTTCGCCCACCATTGTTATTGAGCCTGTGAGGCGCCCACGTTGGCACAGCCTTGTCTCACACAGCTGCCCAGCACTTCGTGGGCAGCTGCCACGTTTAGGCCCCCCTGACATTTGGGACACAGGGCGTCCTAGCCCCAACAAGGCCAGTTGGCCTAGGGACAGTCACAGGTGGTGACTTAAGTGAGTTTGGCGCAATTGTTCTTTTGCTGCACCTCTGAATGTGTTTTTATGCGTCATGTGCCTTATCCTTACACCGCTGAATGTAGGTTCTGCATCATGTGTTTTCCTCCCTTACACCTCTGAATGTATGTTATGCATCATGTGTTTTCCTCCCTTACACCTCTGAATGTATGGTATGCATCATGTGTTATGTGTTTACACCCCTACAGGTATCGTGATACTTAGGTGGTTGTTCTCCTAGTACAGGTGGTGCTAGTGGGGTCCTGGTTACCAGTAGTTACTGGTTGTGTACTTTCTGTTCTATTTTGTGCTCCATGTTCTAAGTGCTAAATCTACCCAGTGCTAAATTCTAAAAGTGCTGATTCCTGACAGTGGTCCATGTGGCCCTGTCTTGTACATATCCCTTGTAAATTCTGCCCGTGCCAGTTGGCACATTGTAAAGTGTGTGTTTTATCTAATGTGTTTTGGTGTAATACAAAGGCTATTTTTATATATAACCTTGTGTAGAGTTTCCTTTGTGGTGGGCCTTGGGTGTTGTTGCTGGGGTGCGTGCGCAAATACTTAACTCATATCGCCTCCAAGTTTAGCCTTGCTGCTCGCGCCACGTTACTTAGAGGGTGAGCAGGGGTTATCTTGGCGTGTAACTCCCTTGCCCTGACTTAGGAGTGGTGGTCTCTGACTGACTTTGGCGCAAGCCCTGGCCAGCCAGGGATCCCATTTCTAACAGCCGTCCTCCTGGCGTGCAGGGATGCTGTGGAAAAAATAATTCTGGATCCTGTCTCATGCCTGGGGATAATTCTCTGTTAAGGAATCTGTGGCTAGAATCGTCTCTACCACATACATCGTTACCGCAGGCAAGGAACTTGTATGTCAAGTGAATCAGCGGCTTGCGCCCGTTACCCTTCAGCCGTAGCAGGTTTTTGCTCCCCTGCGGCCACCACCCCTATACCACATTCATGGGGAAGGTGCAGTACTTCAAAATTAGCCTGCGGAATATTTATGTCGTCTGCTGGTTCTGTAAGCCCCTTGGCAGCACCGTAACCCTGCTGCTGGGAGCGCGCTGCAGTACTGTGGAGAGCAGAATGAGGGCAACAGGGCTTAGGGGGCTGCGGAAGGTCAGCACTGCTGGTGCAAGGGGAGTGGGGCAGTTAAGAGATGTAGCACTGTGGAGAAGTGGTTGGCCGTAGATGGGAACATAGTCTCATGGGTCTACAGCAACAGTACTGATTCTTCCTGTACTTTGACTTCTACTTTCCACAATGTGTTCTTCATATACTTTTTCACTTCCATCCTTAAAATATGTTCACTCACTATCCATAGTTTTATCCCACCGACCATTGCCAAATGTTTATACTCCTTTACCTGGCTGCCGCAATCAGTCATCCCCCTTTTACTGTACAGACCTGTGTCCATCCCCTACCTCTCCTGGCCAGACCTGCAGCACCTTCGCTCCTATTGTCTGCCAGACGAGTGCTTCTCTCACCGTACATGCATCTTATCTTCAATCCAGTTGTCACTTCTGTTTTCAATAGTTTCCCCACCACTGTCCGCATTTACATTTTGCACTTGCATTCTATCAACGATTATGCACCCGCTCAGTGATGGAAATGGAATTAAAGAAGTGTAGGTACTAATTGCCCTCGAGTACCTGTGACCTATTGAGAAGTTGCGGTACTACCTCCCTTGAAACCCCTTCGAACCCCCCCCCCCCCCATGCCCACTGAGAAGTGCAGATACTCTACCTTTCCGTGCCTGTGAATACTTGCCCATTTAAAGCTCTGCACCGCTGCTTTCCCATAGTGTTCTGCTTTCTTTAGCCTTGCCTAGCCCTTATATTTTTGAACTCCACACTTCCCATGGCCAACAGTAACCTTCCCGCCCATCCCTTTCACTAAGTTTCTTATCTAGTTTTGAAATGTGTTGTGAAATTTGTGGTAATCCTTGTATGTTGTTGTGCAAGTATCTGCTCCTTTCATTTCATGGTTACCTTGTGCTGATCTTTTAGAAAAACAACCACAGTGCTTATTTGACACTAGTCGGATGCAAATAAATAGGACAGTTTTGCACTACCCAGTAGCACCTGCAATGTTAGTCATACAGTGAATTCCATAACAGAGAAGGAATTGTGGGAACAGTGAAACTGATTACCATTCCAAGCCTATAATTTTTTAGAAGACCAAACCACATTGTTGTTTTGATCTCAATGTTAGAAGTCTGTCACTGGTAACCTTATCTATTTCCATGAAAGTATCTCTTAACTCTTAGCTTTTGTATTACATGTGCATTTCACTTTAAAGTATTGTAAGAACTTTCTGATAGATACATCTAGCCATAAATTCCTTACCTTAGAATATCCTATGCATCAGGTTGGATCCGGAAGACTTTTGCTCGAGCTATACACTTAGATGCTGGTAGGTTGCGTCTGTCGGCGCTGTCCGTGCCAGAAGTGACGTCTGCGTCACCTATATAGGCGCCACACTATACACTTAGATGCTGGTAGGTTGCGTCTGTCGGCGCTGTCCGTGCCAGAAGTGACGTCTGCGTCACCTATATAGGCGCCACAGGGCTGCGCTGACGTCAGTTCTTTTCTTTCCACTAAACTAGCACAGATCCGTGAAGAGAGCTACCCTCTGTCACTTTTTAACAGGTTTTTTTCGACGTTCTTTGGGTGAATTATTATGTGCTCGTTTTTTCCTCCATGTCAAACAAGACTTCTGGATTCAAGCCGTGTGGCTCCAGCCTGCCTGTCATTGGCGGATCCACACTTAATTTGTCTCTGGTGCCTGTAGCGTGATCACTACTCGAAGTCATGCTCCAACTGTTGGACCATGGCTCTGAAAGCTTTGAGGGAGCAGTCCCTAAAGCTGCTTGCAACCCAGCATTTGACTCCGCGCCATTCTCCCCAGAGGTCTTGTTCCTGGTCTCAATGGAGAGGAAAGTCCAGGCACTGCTCCGAGAGTCTGAAGTTCTCGTCTTCCCACTTGAAGTCGTTGGGTCGGTCACATAAGAGGCATAAGAAGCACAAGCAGTCAAAGCCCTGACGAGATGGAGGAGTTCGCAAGCCTGGCTCTGCTCTGCGTTTTCCTGCCTTTCCAGGAGCCGGTGCTACCCCAGCCCAGCTTAAAGAATTTGATGACCCCATGTGCCTCTTTTTTGCGCAACCTGTTTTTTTCCGGCACGCCTTTGGGCCCCAGAGGCTCATAGTGGGCTCCACCGGGTTCTGCGCACTCGGCGCTGGACAGGCGCTCCCCAATGGATTTGGAGGCCGATCCAGACCGGCACTGGTCATGCTCCTGGGATATTCAACTTCCCTGCACTGAGACTACTGAAGCCACCACCGGAGCCATCCCACTCTTATGCCTGTCAACCCAGAGCCGGATCGGTTCTAATCAACGTGGATTCCGGCACCAACTTGGTCCTAGATCAGCCTCGGCCTTATTTTGAGGTGCTAGTAATGGAGGAAGATTCGGAGGGGTGGCTGGACCCTTTATGAGACCAGCCTGAGCACAAGATGGGTGAGGCCGGTGGAAGGGATACCTCCCCAGTTTCTGGCCTGCTTTCTCATCCTACACTGGCCATGGAGGCGGGTGCTTCATATGCTATGGTGGTGAGAAGGGCAGCCGAGATCCTGGACCTTCAGCTACCTTTGGTGGAAGTCAAGATGAACACTTTGACAGAGGTCCTGCAGCTGGGTGTCTCCTCCTTGAAACCCCTCCTGACTTTCAACGAGGCCTTGACTGATGTCCTTCTGGGAACCTGGTCCAAGCTCAGCATAAGGGTTCATGTGAATAGGGCAGTCACCCTGTGCCATTACCCTCCACTGGACGACCCAAAATTCCTCACCAACTATCCTACTCAAAGAGCTTGGTGGTCCAGGCCTCTACCTCACAAGGCGCTTTCCTTTCCGCACCTGGGCCATTCTCTCCCAAGGGGTATCCGACTGGAGAGATGCATCAAGGTTCACCATTTGTTGTAGGTTTGACACCACTGAGTCGTTGGCCAGAGCCCACTAACTCGCTGGGCAGAGCAATTTCACTGACGGTGGCTGCTCGACACCAAGCCTGGCTGAGTACTTTTAGCTGTTCTGGATATGTCCAGGCTTCCCTTATGGATATTCCCATTGACAGCACCAGTCTCTTTGGAGACCAGGCAGACATGGTCTTGTAGCACTTTATGGACTTGCGGGCAATGGCCAAGTCCTTGGCCTTTCAGTGACCACCTGTCCCAGTACTTGTTTTTTGGACTTAAAAGCGGCCTTTGATAAAGTGCCAAGATCCAAACTCTGGGCCAAAATGAAAGCCTGGGGCGCGCCGCCAAAGCTAATGGGAGCAATCATAGAGCTGTATTCAAAGACCTGGGTCCAAGTGAAAAAAGGAGATGGCCGATGCCTGACAAAGAAATTCCCCACACTCAACGGCTTAAAACAAGGCTGCGTATTGGCCCCCAGCCTTTTCAACATTTACACCGCGGACCTAGAAAGCGACTTAAGCTCGATTCAGGGAGATCCACCAAAATTGGGTAACTTGCCCATAATGAGTCTACAATACACAGACGATATTGTGCTTTTGTCACAAACTCCCCTCGGCTTACAACGTATGATCTCTAAGCTTGCGTCATACCTCTCGAATGCACAATTTACAATAAATCTTAAAAAAACAAATGTTTTATGCTTTTCTGGCTCTCGCAAGAAAGGAAAAAAATTCTTCTGGAAGATAAACTCCAGCATACTAACTCAGGTAGATCAATACAAATACCTGGGCATCTCACTGGATCATCAATTAAAATATAAACAGCACTTGGAACAGGGGAAATCAAAAGCCAAACCGCTCCAATTCGCCTTTAAAACAGTCCAAAAACATCTATGCGGAAATTCCACTGCCCACATTTTAAAGATCGTAGCCGCCAAATTCTTGCCATCCCTCACATACGGTTCAGAGATGATGGCAACCCGGGACTCCACAGCACTAAACCTCGCCCAATCTCGCCTCTTCAAAAACCTTTTTTCAATCCCGCGTTACATTTCGCAATCTCAAATACGTTTGGAATACGTCCTCACAAAACAGCTCCCGGTAAGACAAGGAGCCCTCGTCAAATACTACTGGCGAATGAGGGATGCAGAAGATCATTCCCTGGCTCATCTGTGCTGGCTGGAAGTAGAAAAACAGGCAGGACTTCCCAAGTCTATATATAAGTCCCTCAGGCAAGCGCTTCAATCATCAGCACTGGAAGAATCCTGGCTTGCACCCATGACTTACACTGCTTTTAAACTGCGAACTAACAACGCCATCAAACAAGCGTCACTATTAATGGACAAAGCTGCAGTGGCAGGCAAAAGCCACGCCTGGATTGTTCTGCCATCATACATCCACATGAAGCCCCATCCATATTTGCAAGACTGCTTCAGGGACCATTACAAAAGGAAATTAAGCTTGTTAAGGTTGGGCTGCTTTGCGAGCAAAGATCTCACTCCCAAATGGCTACAGTCGTGGTCAACTTCCGACTGCCGCCTTTGTAACAACGGCGCAGAGTCATTACTGCATCTAATATGTATATGTCCCGCACTTCAGAAACTAAGGAAAGTATTTCTGTTACCACTCTTAAGAGTCGCCCAGGTGAGAACCTGCAGGGCGGCTGTCATCATATGCCTCAGCGTGACTTGGATAAAACTATCTTGCAACACTATAAAATTTCTGGAGCATGCTGCTCAAGAGCTGGGAAACAAGGCAGCAACCAAAGAGAAGTCAGGATAACAGGCATGGACATAGCCGGCCATAGACTCACTTTTATTTTCCCAACGGACTCTCTTGTCTCCATCCCATAGCACTTCATTTTATGTTATAAAAGGGCACCCTGATCCAACCCACATTGCTTCCCCAAGTTTTACTTTCCCCCTTACACCACTTTTTGAAAAGTCTGTGTGATTTCATGTTACAAAAATGTCCCTTGATCTTAATTATAACACCTTTCTAAATTTTAATTTTTACCTTCGACCACCTTCCTGAAAAGCTTGTGCAACTTTAAATTCTTTTTGCTTTGTTTTTATTCTTTTTGTTTTATCTTGACCTGAAGTTGATTTTGTGTTATTTTAAAGATGTAAACATTGTTCAAATGGTGGTAAGCTCCACCCTTTTATGATTTTTATTATAAATCAAATAAAAGTATTACTCTCACCTGTCCCAGTCTGCTTTTTGCCCCATTTTCAGCCACGCCAGCCATATGCCAGCCAGAAGACCGCACAAGTTCAGTAACCTCCAAGCAGCAGTGGGCTTGACTCCTTTCAACCCCGGGTTAGGCGGCCAGAGGTCCAGTCAGTCCACTCCTCCCTCTGCTGCCTCTAAACCTTCCTAGCTCGGCCCTTCAAGATCACATATGGCCGGTTGGTGGCTGGATCAGCCATCACCTCCTCCACTGGCAAAACATTACATCAGACAAGTGCGCTATTCACATAGTCCGAAGGGGCTACTTCCTCCACTTCAACACTACCCGACACTCCATGCCTGCGGCTTACAACCGGATGATGGAGAACTAACTGAACTTCCTTCGGGAGGAAGTCAGGAGTCTCTTGGCCAAGGGCCAAGCGTCCAGCTGTGGTTGCTATTTCCACTAGTTTCTGGTCCCGAAAAAGGACGAGGACCTTTGTTCTATTCTATATTTGCAAGCCCTCAACTACTTCCTCAGAAAGGAAAAGTTCAAAATGTTAACTCTGGCTCAGGTCTTGTCTGCCCTAGACCCTCGAGGCTGGATGATAGCGTTGGACTTGCAGGATACCTTTTTTCACATTCCCGTCCTGCGCCCCATCTGTGCTACCTGTTGTTCACATTAGGCCACAAGCACTTTCAGTTCACAGTGCTTCCCTTTGGCCTTACCAGCACCCCTCGGCTGTACACCAAGGTAATAGAAGTGGTCGCAGATCAGGGATGTCAGTCTTCCCCTATCTCGATGATTGGCTGTTCAAGGCGCACTCGCCCCAGGCCGTCCTCTCCCGCATCCAGACTACAGCGAATCGCTTGTTTTTTTGGGGGTTCACTATCAACATGCCAAAGTCAGACCTGATTCCCTTTCAGATGACCCTTTTCATTGGAGTTGGTCTGGACACAGTGCAGTTTCAGGCCTATCCTTCTGAGCGGAGAGTCCAGGATATTCAGGCCATGTACCGATGTTTCAGCCACAATCCTGGATTTCAGTAAGACTGATAATGAGGCTACTGGCCTCATGGCCTCATGTATCCTGCTAGTGACACATGCCAGATGGCACATGCGTGCTCTACAGTTAGACCTGAAGTTCAGGGGAATCTCTCTGACATGGTCCAGATCTCAGAGGGAAATGCACAGGATCTGCAGTGGTGGCAGACCAACCGCTATTGGATCAGAGGCAGACACCTCTTCCTTCCCGATCCAGATCACACAGTAGTCGCAGATGCGTCACTCCTGGGATGGGGCGGTCATCAGGGAGAGGTGGAGATCAACGGACTCTGGTTTCTGGCGAAATCTGGACTCCACATTGACTTGCTGGAGCTCCGGGCAATTCGTTTGGCATTGAAAGCTTTTCTCCCTTCCATCAAGGGATAGCTGGTTCAGGTGTTCACGGACAACACTACTGCCATGTGGTACTGCAACAAACAGGGCGGCGTGGAGGCCTGGACACTTTGTCAAGAGCCCTGCATCTCTGGACATGGCTGGGACAGCAGGGCATATCCCTGATGATTCACCACCAGGCAGATTCTCTGAACACTAAGGTGGATAGTCAGTTCCCTAAAGATGGGCACTTTACCCGTTCGGTCCTGCAGGTCCTTTTTAGTGTGAAATTGTTTCACAAACCCTTGGATATCTATCCTAAGGTTAGGAATCTGCAGGTAGAAGTCCCTGTCGGATGAACAAGGCACTTACCTTTGGTAACACCTTATCTGGTAGAGACTTTATCTATCTGTAGATTCGTTACCGACCCACCCTTCTCGCTCAGGGGATAGATTGGTAGGGTTAAGGCTGTTCCCCTTTCAGAGTCCTAGTTTTCCACACCAGTGGTCAGTGTTCTTCATGGCTCCGCACTCCTTGTGTGGAAAGTCGCATAAATAAACTGACGTCAGCGTACTGGGGTGTGCCTATATAGGCACTGCACACGTCACTTCTTACATGTATGATGCCGGGTATGCCATGCAAAACCAAACGCCGCCACCTACTGGCGTGTAGGGTTACTGATCATGGAAAGTTTCTGGATCCAGTCTCATGCCTTAGGATAATTCTAAGGTAAGGAATCTACGGCTAGATAGTCTCTCCCAGATAAAGCGTTAATGAAGGTTAATAATGTGTTCAACATTTCTTATCCTCCATTTGTCTGAGACCATCTGCTACATGCATATCTTTCATTAGAAACACTGTATTCACTCTCTTGTCAGAGGACCATATAAAAAGATCATCCTCATTGTCGGAGTTTTGCGTGGACTGTGTTGACTCCAAAATAGGTTGTCTGCTATTTGGTGTATGTTCCTTCTTAGTTTTCTTCAGAGCTTGAATAAGTATCTCATGGAGAGTATCTATGCGTCAAAGGCTAAAGAAGGCAAAAAAATTGATTTTGTATTCAAAGACCTGGGGCAACAATTAATATCCAAAGTTTATATTCGTTTTTTGATAAATTCAAAATAGGGTCACCCTTTTTAGAAGTGTCACTGTAAAGATCAACAAGTGTAAATAAAATGTCAATGCACCAATATTTAATTACTCACTTCTTTCATCTGTTTCCCATCAGTATCTCTATAATTCACTTTTGAGCTGTGCAATTTGGTTAGCTTTAATTTGCATATATAACTGAACAAAAATATATCTCAATTTGGCTATAGTCAAACAAAGCTAAATCATACATGAGTACTCTCCATTTGGTATCACTCAACTGTCTCCAAAATAAGTTAATCACCATTTACTCCAGTAATGGAACTTTTTTATAGATTCCCATTGCTTGTATCATTCCCCGTCGTCGGAATGGGAGCCTCGGTAATTATATATATATACATATATACCTAGGTAAATACACCCTAACAGGTGCAAACAGTAAAAAAATAGGCCTAGGCCTCATTATATTTTGTAGCCTATAGGTGTCCTTATGTAAAAAGACCCAAACTTACATTAGTAACCAATCAGATCAGCCTCACCCTGTGGAACCTTCCTGAGAAAGCTCAGAGCCTCAGATTTTCTACTGCATCGTTGGTGACAGGGAGTCTCCTTAGAGCTCTGCTCTAACTTCTATTTGAGGTACTATTTAAGCAGTTTTTTGACAGGATTTCTTTCAGCTTTACTATGGCTGATAAGGAAAAGAAGAGCCTTTTCAGGCCTTTGCCCCGTGTGGCAAAAACGACTTTATACTGAGGATAAACATAAGGACTGTATATACTGTTTATACGCCGACCACAAGGCAGAGGGTTGTAAGATATGCAGGATGATGTCTGTGAAGACCCTCCGTGATCGTGAAGGAAGATTGCTTCTTTGGCTCAGGAAATTGGAGAGGAAGGAGGTAGTGGTATCTAGTGACGAGGAAGATGCCAGATCATCATCTTCTAAGACATCTTTGAAGAGGGGTGGATCATCTGTGGAGGTTTCATCTGAACCCCCCTCAAAGGCTATGCGTGGGACCTCTGATAGGTCTGGCAAGCCGGGGCCTAGCGAATCTCCTCACGAGAGTGTAAAGGAGAGGGAAAGGCAAGCACCTCAGGTGCAGAAGGCAAAACTGGATGAGAGCTCGGCTGGGCCTTCACATCAGGAGAAAGTTTCTAAGTCCTTCAAAAAACCAACTGTAGAGGCCTCAACAGTGGTCAAAAAAGGCTCTAAAGCCTCTGTGGTGACTTTGTCTCCTCAGTCGTCGACGAGCCATCCAGCGACGACGAGGACGATGACGACGAAAGCGTCGACGAGGACTTCGACGGCGAAGCCGTCGACGACGTTGACTACGTCGACGGTTACCACCTCGTCGACGAAGACCATTCCGTCGACGATGACTATCCCGTCGACGGTGGCAATCTCGTCGACGACGACGATCTCGTCGACGACGACGAGCCCGTCGACGACGACAGTTCCGTCGACGATGATGAACCAGTCGACGATGACTAGCCCGACGACCGTTCCGTCGACGATGACGAGCTCATCGACGGTGAAGGTAATCTCGTTGACGGTCCCGTCGACGACGGTTCAAAATATGGAGATGGTGGATTCGTTTATGCCGCCGTCGACGGCAGGTGCTAGAGAAGGCACCAGGAAGAGGAGGATAACTCCGGATATGACATCACCTAGAAAGGTGCCATCATTACCCCCAGCCCTGTTGTTGGACGAAAAGGATTACTCGGAGGAGGAGAATGAGGTGTATGAGGATGCATACAGTCCATCTCAGTTGAATCTAAAATACCATGATTCTGACCAAGATGAGGAGTATTATTATCGGCAGGAGCAGCGACCACAAAAACAGGTCGTATACCAGGAAACCCAGGCACAGCAGGGCACGGTGACAATGCCTATGAGTCTTTTGACAGACTTAAGAGCAATGCTGGAGGAGTATAGGAGCAGACAAGGGTCGCGACCAGTGGAAGGTCAAGCGCAGGTTCAGCCACAGGTGAAGGCAGCTCAGTCTGTGCCTCCTTCACAGGGGGAAGAGGAGAGGGAATATCCTCGGCAGACACAAGTCCAAGTTGATACCTCGGATGAGGATGAAGCAGGTGTCAACCAGGATCAGGATCCTGATAACGAATGGAACCAGTATATAGCTCCGGATCCGGCTTCTCCGGTGCCGGACCCGGTAGACTCACCTCCGGCTGATGTGGGAGGTTTCTTCAGTTTGATGGAAAGAGCCACGGCACGCTTTAAGCTAACCATGCCTGCAACCTCTACGGATTGTTTTTTGTATGATTTTAAAGAGGCATACCGTAAGACAGTGCGTTCGATTCCCATTGTAGAGCACATATGGGAGGAAGGAAAGAAAGTGATGCAGTCCCCAGCGACGGTGATTCCAACTCTTCCACGCTTGGAGAAAAAATATAAAGCTCCTGATGACAGTCCCGCCTGCTTGATTGGACAACCTAGACCAGACTCGGTCATATCGCAGGCGGCGCAGAAGAAATCACGGAATCCTTCGGCCACCCTCACAACTCCACCAGACAAGGAGGGTAGAAGGTAAGACAACGCTGGGAAGCGGTTTTCGTCTATGGCTAGCTTGTTGGTCAGAGCGGCCAATGCCTTGGCGATTTTCGCAAGATACGACCGCCAGATGTGGAGTGATGTGGCACACTATGCGGACCTTCTTGTGGATGACCCTAAAGCTGAAGCACAGAAACTTCTAGAGGAGGGACAACGTTCTTCTTCGGAAATGATTGACTGCGCGATGGACATCGCCACCATTTCTTTCCGTGCTCTGGGCAGCGCAGCGGTTCTTCAACGGCAGGGGTGGCTACGAGCGACTTACTTCCGACCAGAGGTCTAGAATAGGATTCTGGACTTGCCCTTTGATGGGGACATGTTATTTGGAAAACATGTCGATAAGACCCTACAGGGAATAAAGAAGGACACAGAGACAGCAAGGGCTCTTGGGAACCTACAATTTAGAAAGACACCGTTCCGTGGAGCAAGAGGAAGAGGCTTCACTTCACCAAGAGGAGGCTATCAGCAGCAACGGTACTCACAGCAGTCGCAGTCGTACAGACCTCAGTACGGCAATCAATATTATCAGCGACAATCACAATCTCAATCGTTCTCTCGTCAGAACGCTTGTGGATGACAAGGGCGTCAGGGCAAAGACGCTGGCAAGCGTCAATAGCGGCCTCCTGACTCTGCCAACTGTTCCTCCGCTTCTGGGATCTCCAGTGGGCGGCAGGATATCACAACATCTGAGCAGCTGGGAAGAAATAACATCGGATCAGTGGGTATTGAACATCATCCGACATGGGCATACGCTAGAATTCCAGGAATTTCCACCTACAAGAGCTCCCCACGCCACTACTTCAAAACATCGAAACCTTCTGCAATTGGAAGTTCAACAAATGCTTCAGAAGGGGGCGATCCAACGTGTTCCCCTATCACAAAGAGGAGAAGGTTTCTATTCAAGATTTTTTCTGATCCGCAAAACGAAACAAAAGTGGCGTCCGATCCTGGACTTAAGGGAGCTCAACACCTATCTCGTGAAGCTGTCGTTTCGGATGATTTCACTCCAGGACATATTGAGCCTCTTGAATCCAGGCGACTTCATGGCTACATTAGACCTGGAAGATGCCTATTTTCATATCCCGATCCATCCAGCTCACAGACGTTTCCTTCGCTTTACAGTAGGCAAGAGTCACTTCCAGTTCATGGTGCTCCCATTTGGATTAAAATCCGCTCCTCGGATATTCACAAAGGTGCTGGCCCCGGTAGCAGCATTTCTGAGAAGACAGTCGCTGGAAGTATTCCCGTACTTAGACGACTGGCTGCTGAAGGCTCCAAGCTTCCAAGAGGCAACAGAAGCAGTGAACACATGCTTAAACCTCTTTGTTCATCTGGGTTTGCAACTCAACAAAGAAAAATCGGTTCTTCAACCGGCAGGTACGGTGAAGTTCTTGGGAGCGATACTTGATACTCAGGTGTGCAAAGCCTTCCCATCGGAAGAGAGACAGATGAAACTCATGTCTTCAGCCGCTCGATTGCAGAAGAAAAGTTGGATGACAGTCAGGATGTACAAATCTCTTCTAGGGTCGATTTCATCCTGTATTCAATTGATTCCGCACTGCAGGCTGCGAATGCGCCCCTTGCAGGAGGAACTGGACCTTCAGTGGAGACAGGTGGAAGGGTCGTTCGACAACAGAGTAACGGTCACCCAGCAGATGAAACGGACGGTTTCATGGTGGATGAAAAGATCTCACCTTGCAGTGGGTCTCAGTTTCAGAGCGGCACCGGCTCCTCGCGTCATTACCACAGACGCTTCCCTTCAGGGTTGGGGAGCGGTCATGCAAGACCTCCAAGTCAGTGGTCACTGGACTCCAGGAGAACGTCGCTTACATATCAACGTTCTGGAGCTAAGGGCAATTCGGTTGGCAATGTTGGCTTTCCTTCCAAGGATTTCAAATTCGGCAATCCTAGCGCGGACGGACAACACCAGGGCAATGCATTACATCAACAAGCAGGGTGGCACAAGATCGCTACTGCTTTCTCAGGAAGCACAGCTGCTGTGGGAATAGGTGATCTCACAGAACATCACGCTCGTGGCAGAACACCTTCCAGGAGTATGCAACACGAAGGCGGATACGCTAAGCCGCCTGAGGGCAGTCTCACACGAGTGGGAATTGGACAACACAGTGGTCAAGAACATCTTCTCCCGTTGGGGGACCCCAGCGATCGACCTGTTTGCGACACCGAGGAACAAGAAATGCCGGTGTTATGCAAGCAGGGAACACCATCGAGGGTCACTGGGGAATGCCCTTTCGATGTCTTGGTCAGGCGCATTTGTTTACGCCTTTCCGCCATTTCCCCTGATTCCTCGAGTCCTCAAGAAGCTCAAGATGGACAAGTGCAGGATGATACTGATAGCGCCCGCCTGGGCTCGCCAGTTCTGGTACACGGAGTTGTTTCTTCTATCGGAGAAGCAGCCCATTCATCTGCACCCCAACTAGACTCTTCTATCAATGTACAACGGCCAGGTTCTCCACCCGAACCCGAGCTCACTTCAATTGACGGCTTGGCTCCTGAATACAGAGAGTTTAAAGATTTAGACATTCCAGAGGAATGCAGGAACATCTTGGCACAGGCACGAGCTCCTAGCACTAATAGAACATATAGAGCGAAATGGAAGAGGTTCTATTTATGGTGCCAGAGAGGAGTGCATCCGTTCTCATCAGCTCCGCATCAACTCTTGTCATACATTCTATCTTTTGCACAGGCAGGTCTGGCTCATGCTTCCATCAAGGTCCACTTGGCAGCTATTTCCAGGTATAGAAGAACAGGATCGGGCCCTTCTCTATTATCAGCAAGAGTAATAAAACAATTCCTGAAAGGACTGTTTAGAGTTTTTCCGCCAGTTCGGCCCCCACCTCCGGTGTGGCACTTAAATGTGGTTCTGGCTCAACTGATGAGATCGCCATTTGAGCCAATACATAGGGCGGACCTGAAGTTCCTATCATGGAAAGTGGCGCTTCTTCTGGCACTCACCTCTGCAAGGAGAGTAGGAGAACTTCAGGCTTTAACTATCAAAGATCCTTTCTTGCAGTTCAAGAATGATACATTGATCCTACGAATGAACCCCAAGTTCATTCCAAAGGTGCTGACAGACTTTCAGCTTAATGAACCGGTGGTTCTGAATTCCTTTTTTCCTCGGCCTTCAACCCAGGCTGAGAGGACACTTCATTCTCTGGACGTTCAGAGATGTTTGAAATTCTATCTACAACGCACAGCTGGATTTCGGAAGACACCCCAGCTCTTTGTGGCTTTCGGAGCCCCAAGGAAAGGATTTCCATTGTCAAAGCAAGGGATTTCTAGATGGATCTCAAGTGCGATCCGTTTCTGCCACTAGGCGGCAGGCAAGCCTTTGCAAGGGCAGGTGAAGGCACATTCCACAAGATCAATCTCAGCGTCAACAGCGCTGTTTGCTGGAGTATCGATAAAGGATATTTGCAGAGCGGCCACCTGGAGCAGTACTCACTCATTCACGAGGCACTACTGCCTGGAGGCGGCTGCAAAGGAGGATTCAGCTGTTGGACAAGCAGTCCTGAGAAATCTCTTCCAGTAAGAGGTGAGCTTTCCTCTCTTCCCTCCTCCTGTTTTTCAAACATTTCGTTTATTATGCTATGGTTACTGATTTATAGTTGTTATGATGTGTGATATCATTGGTTTATAATGGTTCTGTAACTATGCACGAAATGTTTGAGGTATGCTAACTGCTATCTACTCTGATACAAGCAATGGGAATCTATGAAAGTTCCAATACTGGAGTAAGAAACAAGTTACTTACCTGTAACTTTAGTTCTCCAGTATTGGTAACTTTCATAGATTCCCATGCGCCCACCCGCCTCCCCTGGGAAAGCTCACTTTAGGGCTAGGTGATTATGTGGCAAAGCAACAGCTACGAAAATCTGAGGCTCTGAGCTTTCTCAGGAAGGTTCCACAGGGTGAGGCTGATCTGATTGGTTACTAATGTAAGTTTGGGTCTTTTTACATATGGACCCCTATAGGCTACAAAATATAATGAGGCCTAGGCCTAATTTTTTACTTTTTGCACCTGTTAGGGTGTATTTACCTAGGTATATATGTATATATATAATTACCGAGGCTCCCATTCCGACGACGGGGAATGATACAAGCAATGGGAATCTATGAAAGTTACCAATACTGGAGAACTAAAGTTACAGGTAAGTAACTTGTTTCTTTGTTCTGGCCATCAATAATTTCCCTTGTCTCTGACTCCTTGTCTCGAATTTCACTGAAATGACTCGCCGTTTACATCTTATTGGGTATACTATTGGAATTTCCTTTGAGAGGCATCACTGTCCTTATAGGATTCAGCTTTGAAATCGTTCTGTCCTGTCGTAAATTGTTTAAAGTTCTGTTTGCCCTGTCATAATTTTTGCTGAAGGTGCGAATTATACAGATGTGATAATCTTTAAGGTCCCTCACAATTAACTCTGTTTTTAGCTCTGATCTCTTACACTACCTTTTCCAGTCTTTTGTTTGTGTAATCTCATACTTTCAACATTTTCTTTCTTGTCACATTAAAGTTCTTACATATTTTGTTCTACCCCTTGTAATAATTAATCCCTAGCCCTCCAACCATATATCACCAAGATTGGTAGCATACCCTTGGAACAGTCTTCACACTGACAATCCATTCATCAAGCATGTTGGGATTAGGGTTGTCATAGGAAACAATGGTGAATATTCTTGGACCTCTTAGCAATGTGCCCCAATCAATGTATTTCTGCAGTAACACTGCTTTCAACCATTCCTGCCTTACTAATTTCCCCACCCAGTCATATTTTTGTCTAATGATTAGGTTGCTGCCACTGCCAGAGCGGGGAGTCTTCTATCTTAATTGTCGAGTATAATCCTCAAATAATCCCCTCCATTGGTTGTATGGACCTTTGTTAGTCGACAAGCAGAGATACGAAGCTACCAATTACTATGAGTAGTGAAGTTTATTTGGGGCTTCATTGGAACCGACAAATAGATTTAGTGTGTGTTTAAAAGGGTCAATTGAATTCATTCAAATCAATTATTAATTGCAAAAAGTATTTAAAACTGTTGGTATTGTAAGCCACTGCAGGCTGCTTGTTTTGGTGCAGAGAAAAGTGAAGAGCCGACATGACACACATCTCTGTGTGCCATGCCTGCAATCCACTGCCCAAGGCCTAGGTAAGTCACCCCTCTAGCAGGGTGCACTAGCCCTAAGGTGAGGGTACAGAGGCATGAGCCTTTACTCTTACAGTGTCTAAGTCTATTCTTGAACATTGTATTTGTAGTAAAGCCATAAAGAGTAAATAGTCTGTGAGTTGGTCACTACGAACTCTACAGCTCTATAATGGCTTTACTAAAAACTGGGAAGTTTGGTAGCAAACTTTTCAGCACATTAAACCCAGACTGATAGCAGTGTGGTATTTAATCTAAAATGCACTCAGAGGATATCTTAGAGATGCCCCCTGAAAATCGACCAGCCCGGTGTGGTTCCTGAATGGCTGCCTACCATTTGCTATCACCAGACAAGTTTCTGGACCCTTGGGTAGAGAGTCTCCGCTCTCTGGGTCCAGAAACAAAACCCATCCTGGGCAGAGGTGTCATGCCTCCTCCCCCAGGATGTGCTTGGTCCACGAAAGGGAAAGCTTCAAAGGCCTGCCACCTTTGGAAGCTGTTCCTGTCTTTTGCTGCCCCCAGCAACTGGCTCCTACGGGTCCGGCCCCCACTGTAGGCGGGAGAATCGGCAGTAAATTATAGCTAGAAAGGGAGGTGTACCCACCTTTGTCAACCTCACCCCTCTGGTGGGGGAGGTGAGATGAAGCACACATCTCAGTTTCCTCCATCTTGAAGATAAGAGGACTCAGCCAATTAGGAAAAGTCTCATGCCCCCTCCCACTGGAAGGTGGCATAATAGAGGGTGTACCCAACCCAAGGAAGAGACCCACTGGTCCCCACCTGCACATCCCTTTAACACCCCTAAATTTAGTATTTAGGGGGCGACCCTGAACTATGCCTCCCAGATTCAAGCGAGAAAGAAGGACTGAAGAGCTGTACTGAACCAAGAAGAAGAGGACACCAACTGCCTTGGCCCCAGCCATACCGGGCTGTCCCGTCTACGACCTGCCTACACCCGGCGAGTCCAGCAGCCAGCAACCCCCAGAGTCCGAAGGACCTGGCCTGCGACCTTCCTACAGACACTGTCTTCTGTGATCACCGGATTTGCTCAACTAAAGACTCGCCTCCAGAATCCGGATTCCGGTAATTCCGCGATTCTGCACCACTCTGCACTCAACACCAGGGCCTGAGTTTGAGTGACCCAACACCCCCAAGGAGGTCTCCCCAGTGATCTTGACCTGGGATCTGGTGATCCCCGACCTGCCTCAAGCAGACTCCTGCAGCCTCACCCTGAAGGGTCCCCCCGACTTCGACCGGAGCTGGTAAGAAAAGCTGATGCCAGAAGACACCCCTGCACTCAATGCCCCTCAGCCTTGGGTGGCCCGCCCAACGGACTCCAGGCATCCCCCAAGATCCCAAAGTTCGAGGCATGTGGGCTGCTGAATTCATATCTGTGCATAGATCGCCGCCTAGTGTTGGGTCCGGATGATTGCACATTGTTGTCCTGGAAGAGTCTTCGAAGTATCACGAGATAGGTGGCTCCTCCCCTGGACTACAGTGTGCATGGGCATCCACTCCATCCTCAGATTGTTTTTTTCCGCCATTGGGTTCGGATGTATATTTGTTAACTCCAGTTTGGAATCTATAAAAAACTTTCCTTTTGGCCAAAAGGCCTTTAGTTATCGTTGGTATTGTATTTGCGATAGGTTCCAGCTCTGTCCCCGTGCCGGACATCCAGAGGAGCCGCGTGGCTTTTCGGCACTGAAGGCCTGGTCGACGCCAGAGGCCTTATCGACGATCCATCATGGAACGGAGCCCATTCAAGAGATGTCTCGTTTGCAACTCCAAGTATCCTCACATCGATGTCCACTTGGTGTGCAACAAGTGCCTGTCTCCGGATCACGATGAAGCCAGCTGTATGGCTTGTTCTCGGTTCCGCTCCAAGAAAACGATTCGCCTTCGACGCGCTGCGCGGAAGGAGGCCCAGCAGACAGCACCTGACCCGGTGAACATCTTCGATGCCGAGGAAGATGAGGGAGTCGAGCAGGAAGTTCAAGAGAACCTGTCTGATCCTGCTTCAGAGATCGACTCCAGTTACGACGCAGATGTGGAAATGGTCGATAATGAAGACGTCGTCGACGAGGTAGGAGACGACGATGAGGCCTTTGGGGCCGTGGAAGATAACTCGAGCAAGGAGCTAGGCCCAACCGTTGGTACGGGGGCCGCAACCAATACACTTGATAAGGCTCAGGTTGAGGGATCGCCACATGGCCTTACCCGAGATCGTACACTTGGTTCTACAGCCTCGCCTCCAGGCCCGGCTACGGACATTTCTAAAGAGCCATCGGTTGACCGATCGAAATCTAAACCGAAAGCATCGGTGTCTACACAACCGAAAGCACTGGACGCTAAATCGAAACCAAAAGTGCGTATTGCTTTGGTCGGTTCGAAGACCTCTGAACCATCGGCACCAACAAAAAGAAGACTGTTATCGACCCGGTAAAAGGGTGTCGAGCCGAAGACCGGGGCACCGAAGAACTAGTCAAGGACGTCGACCCGAAGAAGTCGGCGCCGAAAGCCGTCGACACAGACAAGGGACTCGGAACTCAAAAAGTTCTCGATCCTAAGCGTCGACCCGACAAGGCTAAAAGCAGTACAGACTCCTAGAGTCAACACCTGCCGGTGGCTCGAAGGAACCCGTCGAGTCAACACAACCATCCGCCTCCTTTTCGAAGCAGGTTTCGGACTCGCTGAAACGCATTAAAGAGAAGGCTACTACTGTCGGACCAAAGGCTACTCCACCCCGAAGCCGGTCAGTAAACCTCCAAAATCGTCGGCGTCCATCCAGTTCACACTGCCGCCGAAAGTGATACCTAAGGCCTTCGCCCCTAGGACGGCCGTCGATACGACCAAGAAGGTGTTCATGGGGCCAAAGCCTACAACTGCTGAGGTGGCCACCAAGCATCGACAGCCTCCGCCTGAAGGTCAGTCGAGGCAGTTCATCGACGCCGAGATGGGTAGACTTTCTATTTACAAGCGAAAGATCGCCCCTGAACAGCCTATGGAGTCATATAAAATTCCATTAAAGAAAAAGAGGGATTCTGCTACGTCACCTCTTCTCTTTGAACCTATAACACCACATGGACAAGACACTGCTCCTATCTCGCCCACATACTCAGATGTGGAGGCAGGGGATGGTGACAATGAGGAGTACAGTTATCCTGTAGACACTGATCCTGAAGATCACACTGAACCCTGGACAGACGCTGCTGACCCAGGATATCCACAAACTGCCCCAGACAGTCATGTCTATGCTGTGAAAACCTTGCCTACTGAAGACACGGCTGCATTTAATGCCCTTATTGAAAGGGCAGCAAAAAATCATGATGTCCAGCTCCATGCTGACCCTATTGAAGAGGATTTTTTGTTTGACACCTTCTCAACCTCAGAGAGAACTGTCAAGACTCTACCAATGCTAAAGGGTGTCCTAAAACATGCCGGAGACATTTTTAAGGAGACCACAAGGGCAAGAGTGATAAACCCCAGAATTGAGAAAAAATACAAACTGGCACCTGGGGACCCTACGTATATCAAGGGACAGTTGCCGTTGGACTCTCTAGTTGTTTCCAATGCCCAGAAGAGGGCGAACTCGCAAACAACGGGTGATGCTCCTCCCCCTGACAAAGAATCTAAAGTGCTAGAAGCATCAGGGAAAAGGGTGGCAGCTCAAGCGGCCAATATCTGGTGCATCTCCAACACACAGGCACTCTTAGCCAGATATGACAGGGCTCATTATGATACACTTGAAACCCTGTTACAACACTTGCCAGATGAATATAAAGAGGCAGCAGAGATGCTAATACAAGAAGGGAAACTTATAGCAAACGCATCTATCAAGTGTGCACTGGCGCAGCAGACACCGCAGCCAGGGCAATTAATACAAGTGTGATGTTGCGGCGACATGCCTGGCTGAGAATCTCCGGTTTCAAGCCCGAGATACAAACCACCATACTAAATCAGCCTGTTAACCATGATCACTTATTTGGCCCAGAGGTGAACACCACCTTGGAAAAAATCAAAAAGGACACTGAGACTGCAAAGTCTATGGGGGCTCTACAGTCGCAGCAGTTCAGGGGTGGTTCCTTTCGTCGCTCCAACAATAGAGGAGCTTCCAAAGGCCAGATGTCCCAGCAGACATAATACAGTAAAGGAGGCACGCAGACCACCTACACCAAACAGAGTAGGGGTGGCTATCGTGGAAACAGCACCAAGGGCAGAGGTCGTGGAAACAACAGCTCCCGATCCTCCGCCACTAACAAACAGTGACGTCTTGTCACTGCCCCGACCATACCACACCGGTCGGGGGGAGACTGCAACAGTTCCTGCCGGTCTGGAAATCGATCACTACAGACAGGTGGGTGAGGCAGCTTATCCAGTACGGTTATTGTCTGGAGTTAACATCCACTCTACTCAACATACCCCCAAGACACCGTCCTATGTCCACTGAGCATTTGCAAATATTGCAGCAGGAGGTAGTGTCACGCTGCAAAAAGGAGCCATAGAGCTCGTGCCTGTGGAAGAAAAAGGTACAGGGGTGTACTCGCTGTACTTCTTGATCCCAAAAAAAGACGGGTCCCTCAGACCCATACTGGACCTCAGGCCCCTAAACCAGTACATTCTCTCAGAACACTTTCACATGCTCACATTACAGCAGGTTCTACCGTTACTCGGTCAGGGAGATTTCCTCGCAACATTAGATCTGAAGGATGCATATTTCCATATACCGCTACACCCGTCACACAGAAAATACCTCAGGTTCACCATTCAGGATCAGCATTATCAGTTCAAGGTCCTCCCTTTCGGAGTGACGACGGCGCCCAGGGTGTTTACCAAGTGCCTGGCGACAGTGGCTGCACACTTACGGAGACAGAACGTTCACGTCTACCCTTATCTGTCCGACTGGCTTATTTTTGCAAAGTCGGCTCAACCTTCTCGAACTGATGGCTATCTTCATGGCGATAAAAGCATTCAAGGTACATCTGTGCAACAAGGTTATGTTGATCCAGACGGACAACATGACTGCCATGTATTACATACAAAAGCAGGGAGGTACACACTCTCCACAGTTGTCTCATCTGGCTCAGAGCATGTGGAAGTGGGTCATTCAGAGGAACATCTTCCTCATGGCGGAACACCTACCGGGCAAGGACAATCAGATGGCGGACCTGCTCAGCAGGTACAGCCACCAGATGCACGAGTGGGAGATACATCCATCAGTACTCCAGCCGTACTTCCAGCAGTGGGGTCATCCAGAGATAGACCTGTTCGCCACAAAGGAAAACGCCAAATGCCAAAGCTTTGCCACCAGGTTCCCACACCCACAGTCGCAGGGCAATGCGATATGGATGAACTGGTCAGACATATTTGCGTACGCTTTTCCCCCAGCACCTCTAATACCCCATGGTACACCACGCTTCTGGAACTATCCGTTGTACTGCATCAAAGGCTCCACCTCACACCCAGGTTTTTAACGCAGAGCCATGGCGACATTCAGCATCCAGATCCGCAACAGCTCAACCTGGCGATCTGGCTCCTGAGGTCTTAGAATTTGGCTACCTCAACTTGCCTCCCGACTGTATGGATATCATAAGGGAGGCAAGAAAGCCCACCACCAGAGCATGTTATGCGGCAAAATGGAAGCGGTTTGTCATTTATTGTGCCGACCACAACATCAACCCGCTAGACGCATCTATTCACAACATCATTTGTTATCTGTTACATCTATACAAATGCAATCTAGCCTATGCTTCCTTTCGTATACATTTGTCCGCAATAGCAGCTTATCTCCAGAACAGGCAGCATCTCTCACTTTTCAGAGTGCCTGCCATCAAAGCCTTTCTGGAGGGACTCAAGCAAGTTATTCCTCCCAGACACCCACCAGCGCCTGTATGGAACCTAAACGTGGTCCTCACCAGGCTGATGGGTCCACCTTTTGAGCCTCTACACTCATGTGAGATTCAATTCTTGACGTGGAAAGTGGCTTTCCTAATAGCAATCACATCGCTAAGACGAGTTAGTGAACTTCAGGCACTAACTATCCAGGAGCCATTCATACAGATTCACTCCAACAGGATGGTACTCCGCACTAACCCTAAGTTTCTGCCTAAAGTGGTTTCACAGTTCCATATCAATCAGACTATAGAACTGCCAGTGTTCTTCCAGAATCCTGAGTCAGTATAGTGTGTGGAGAGAATGCTCCACACACTAGACGTCAAAAGAGCCCTAATGTACTACATAGATAGGACCAAAGACTTTAGGAAAAGAAAACAACTGTTTGTTGCCTTTTCGCCACAACACAAAGGCAACCCCATTTCCAAAGCAGGTATAGCCAGGTGGATCATTAAGTGCATTCAGATTTGCTATCAAAAGGCCAAGCGCACATTAACGGTTCCCCCAAGAGCCCACTCCACGCGAAAGCTGGGGTCCTCCATGACTTTCCTTGGAAATATTCCTGTAGAAGACATATGTAGAGCAGCCACATGGTCTACCACACACACATTTACAAAACACTACTGCGTAGATGTGCACTCCAAACAGCAGGCAGCTGTAGGGCAGGCTGTTCTAAAAACACTTTTTCAAACTGCTGCAGCTGCCACAGGCGGCCGCCACTAATGGAGGGACTGCTATATATTCTATGCACAGATATGAATTCAGCAGCCCACATGCCTCGAACCGAAATGCTACTTACCAGTATGCATCTGTTCTTGGCATGTAGGGCTGCTGACATTCATATCGCCCGCCCTCCTCCCCGGCGCCTGTAGCGGCTGCAGCACTCCGAATCACTCTTAGCATGGTCATCACTTACGGTGTTACACTCCATCTTTGCCACAATGGCCATAAACAATCTGAGGATGGAGTGGATGCCCATGCGCAATGTAGTCCAGGGGAGGAGCCACAGCTGGTGGTCTCGTTAGACCACGCAGATGGATCATCCAACACCTTAGGCCCCTGTCTAGAGGCTGTTGCCAGTTGGATGCAAGCTTCCTGTCTCAAGCTTAACGGGGAGAAGACAGACATCATTCTCCTTGGAAATCCCTCCCCGTCTGCTCTTGCACCTGTCTGGTCACCATGTCTTGGCGCTCCTCCTGCGCCCAAGTCCCAGATAAAGAGCCTCGGGATCTGGCTTGACACTGCCCTTGATTTCTCTGTCCAGGCTACTAAGACTGCTGCCACTTGCTTCGGACTAATGAGGATGCTCCGGTGGGTGCTCCCTTTGCTCCCTTTCCAGGCGAGGAGGATCATGGTCCAGGCCCTCATTCTCTCTCGCCTGGATTACGGGAACGCTCTCTACCTGGGAGCACCGGCTTCGGTCCTTCAGAGGCTCCAGGTCACACAAAACAGTGCGGCCCGCCTATTGTTCAATCTGTCCTGTCGGCAGTCGGCGAGGAAGGCCCTGAAGGACCTTCATTGGCTCCCAATGGCTGCCAGAGTGCAGTTCAAAGCTCTGTGCATTATGCACAAATCCTTCCACCGTGTAGACCCAGCGATTCTGCACCCTCTGGTTATGCCTTATGTTCCAACACACCCCCTTCGGTCTGGTACCCTGCAGCTGGCCACCTCCTCTAAAATGAACAAAGCCCATTGGGGTGGCCGCTCTTTTTCTCATTCGGCGACCAGACTCTGGAATGCCCTCCCCTTTGCCATCCGGGGTAACAGCAACCTCCTCTCGTTCAGAAAGGCCCTAAAAACGCATTTGTTTGCTAAATCTCTCTCATCTTCCCCGAGCCTGCGCTAAAACCATTTTCTATCTCGTGATACTTCGAAGACTCTTCCAGGACAACAATGTGCGATCATCCGGACCCAACACTAGGTGGCGATCTATGCACAGATATGAATGTCAGCAGCCCTACATGCCAAGAACAGATGCATACTGGTAAGTAGCATATTCGTTACCTCTCCAGCCGGTGGTTGCCTTCAGGAAGCCTCCTTGCTCGAGCGTGCAGCATCTTTGTGATACCGAAGGTCTCCATTGGGAAATACAGAGTTCCGACGTCAGTTTTGCACTCTGCTTCTGTGTGGGTCATTGACCCCTGCAGTGCTGACCTTAGTAGCTTTGCTCCTACACTCGTGTGGCCTGCTCGCCAGCAGTCCAGCAAAGGCCCGCTTAGCCAACATTTGGCCTCTGCACTCTTCACTCTTCACCTGGGCCGCCCCAGTGCCGCCGGTGATGCAACCTGAGTGCCCATCTAGACCTTGGGTAACGTTGCTCCTTACCCCCAAAGCTTACCCTCGTAAGTTGAGTACTTACCTTCAAAACCGATAACCATTTTTCTCTATTAGGAACTCATGTTATAAGATTTTGGGCCTAAAATTGTTTTAATTGTGGAACTGTTAAAGCATTGGGGAAATGAAACTCAATTGCCAAGTATAAAAAGTCATACTTAACTTGTTTGTAGAGATCCTAAGATGTGGTATCTATGCATAACACCACAGTACTCAAAGTAATCCAAGAGTAACAAAAAAGTAATTACTATGTAATTGAAACTGTCTTCAAAGCATTTACCAACCTGTAACAATTGTAATTTCAGGCACAACTGCATTACCTTGAATAGTCTTGCATTTTGAAAGTATATATCACTTACCTTTGCCAAGTCCTGCTTAGTTCTAAAATAAAACATAAGTATACCTTTTTTATACTTACCTAATCTGGATTCTGTCTGAGTGTGTCTGAGTGTGTGTATCAGTCCTTTATTGAGTGATAACAATAAAATGCTTACACACCCTCTTTATAAGCCTAACTTCTTGCCCACACTACCATAAAGAGAGCTGTTAGTACTTACCTAACATAGCCTCTGCTATACCTCTGGATTCTCCCTGGACTCTGTTCACACTATTCCTCATTTTGGTATAGTATAAACAGAGCCAGCTTCCTGTAGCCCCTTACAATATTGATGCGTGCATGGGTATGACAAACTTGAATATATATATATGCATCAGGACAGCAGCCATTCCCTGAAGAAACTCATACTCCAGGTTTGTGCTGCATTAAGTTTAATCAAGTGTATGATGCGTAACACAATCGTAAATCATCCAACATATTTCAGCTCACGGCCTTGCAAATGGCGTTGACTTCCTGGCAGAGGAGTACACAGACTTTAAATTGCAGAGCAATAGATGCAAACAAAGGAGTGAAAGGGATACAATTAAAACAAGCATTTGCAATGCAACAGATCTCACATTTACACGTGTTTGAGCTATTGGCATAGTAAATGACAATGCCTTTTATTTATGTTTTAGTTTTGAAACATAAAAAGCATTATCATTTACAATGCCAATAGCTAAAACTCACGTAAATGCGAGACCTATTGCTTTGCAAATGTTTGTTTACCCTTGCTGTGGGTAATTTACATGTAATTTTTCAATTTTGGTATATATGTTTTATATGGTGGGTGTAGAATAAAAGCCATTAGTATTTCAAGCCATATGTTTTCAGTTGTGTTATCCAGGAGGGTAGACCGAGGGGAACTCACCAACAACCATTCCATTCTCTGACAGGACTGTCCAACCAAATGATGTGTACTTTATGTAAGATTTGATGGAGGAATTATGAGGCACCAAACTGTATTCTTTGCAGCCTGGAGCCAAGGGAAATCTATTGGGGTCCCTAAAATTGCAGCAAAGCCTTCTTTAACGCTGTGCAAGGGATTTCTACTATAAGAGGCCAAGGACGGAATGGACATTGATATTCTACTCATTCTCCGCTTTGAATGCAAGTTCTTCAGCAAATGGGCTCAGTTGGCTATTAAATGTACCAGCGCCCCAATGCAGGAATGAAAATCTGAAGTACTCCAAGTCTTCCTTGTCCCAATCTTTGGATTCCATCCCTCTTGCTCAAGGACCCGTTTCAACCTTTCCCAGATTACATATTGCTTGGTAGTGAGTCCTTACTGAAACAGGATGACAAGGGGCAACATTTTAAAAAACAACTCAGTTATTCTCTTTTTCTAAAGTTCACATCACTCGGTAATCCTTTGGACACGCCGATTCGCCACACCTAACAAAGTAATCTCAAACGGAAGTTCAGATTTGCCATTAATCATGTGGGATGCCCTCAAAGAATGAGAGAGAGTATCAAGTATCAAACAGGACCAGGTGATAGAAACACAAACCACAAGATAGCCCAAGGCGTTTTTTTCCCCCAGTTCTAAAACAATGTTCCTCCATTTTATGGCCTTTGACTACTAGATGTGAAAGGACCTACCAAGGAGAGGCCAATGACTGTATGGGTGTCAGCATCCTGCTCTGTTCTCTACTTCAAATTCTATTTACTGCGCATAAAGTGTACATGAAACTTACATCTATTCATCCATACAGCCGTCAGTCCATCTTCAAATCATCTCTTGAATACCCCTTGAGCTTTGTCTGGTACTGAACGTATGTGTGAATTCTCTTCATATGAGACACTCCGGGTTGGACTGTAGGCGCTTGCGTTCAGCTGGTGTTGTGCACGCAGGGGTCCATGTAGTTTTCTGTGCAGAAATACATTAGGGTTTCATGCTAGTCTGCTTAGGTCATAAGGGGGGGGGGGGACACCTAAACTACAACATATGATTCATCTAAAGCAACATCGGCGTCATGCATTACTGTGGGAATGTACGCGCTGTAAAACAACAACCTGCTTTGTGGTTTCTCCAATATTTAACAGTTTTGTTCCACAGCTTTCTGTGTTCAAAGAGGTGGCAACACATGTATTTTACCTTTTTTATTTCGCTACTGTAATCCATTGTCTCTATTAAGTGTTTGCGCATGTCCCTGTTGTGCTGGGAAGCATCAAAACTATAACTAGTTTTGATGGAATCCATCTCCCGCACACCCAGCCCACATTCCTCCGAGCAGCTTACAGACCAACTGAGTTTATCTTACAGTGCTACAAGTTAGTTACAACGCACGGCCTCTCATCTTTCCAAGTAACGACCTTCATCACCTTCCGGCTGATTACTCCAAACCACCATGGTTAAGAAAACGAGCATCAATCTCTTGTCTTCATGGGGCCATGTGTTGCTATTTAGAAACACATGGCCCCATAAAGATAAAGTGCTTTGCGACAGCAGCAGAGCAGGCGACCCAGTCCAGATTGGAGGCAAAAGGGCGTCAACAAAAAACGCTCATTTCTAATGGCAGGCCGCCGTTTAGCATAAACTGTGACGCCAGCCAATGAAAATGAGGGGCTTCAAGTCCCCTTCTCAAATCTACTCACCTACAAAATCTCTTGCCCAGCGACCTAAAAAGGGACGCAAACTTGGTACATGCAGTTTCCATAAGAGGACACTTATGTCTGATACAGACTTCTAGTCACAGATTTCTCACCGTATAATTATCCCCAGACGTCAGACTGTATCTGGAAATTTTTCTTGTAAAGTGCCCCATTGCGCCGATAAGTCGCGTCGTTCGGCTCTGCGTAGTGTTGTCAGCATCATTCGCACCATAAGAGACCTGTGCGGTGCCTTGATATGCCCCACCTCAGCGCGCTGACATCCGCTCTTTTCTTTCTCCGCCAGTCAGTGCAGATCCGGTAAGAGCTACCCTTAGTCCTTTTTTGACTACTATTTTTCAACATTTTGTCAAAGTGTTTTAAGGTTTTTTCCTCCTGGTGTGGGATATTATGTCATCCAAGAAGGCCGGCTTCAATTTCTGGGGCACATGTCACCTCTCAATGTCTGTGATGGACCCGCACCTTGTGGGCCTCTGGCTCCTTGAGTGTGACTATGACCAGAAGTCCTACTCCTAGTACTGCTCCCTGCATCCGAAGGCCTTGAGGGAGCGATACCTCAAGCACTTGACGGCTCGACGTGCAACGCCACAACAGTCGAGATCCTGGTCGAGTGGAAACCCAGGAGCGGTCGCAGAGTCCGAGGAGTCAGTAGACAGTGGAAGTCGCGAGTCATTTGCATAAATCCCACCTCAAGAAAAAGAAGTAATCGAAGCGTGCTTCATCTTCTCCTGGTCATCAGCTGACGAGACGAGGGTGCGTCCCTTGAGGCCTGGCTGTGCGGTAGTGCCAGCTTCTGGGCTGGCTCTGCGGTTCCGCTAGTTACCTGGAGCTAGAGCATCCCTGTCCAGTTGAGAGTTTTATGAGGCTATAGATCTCATCTTTGGGAGGTGCATTCCCTCCTACAGGATAATTACCTACCGCCACGCCTGCTCCAAGGGACCCCAAATTCCTCACGAAACACTCTACCCCGGAAAGCTTGGTGGTCCAAGCCTTCCCTTCACATGTAAATCCTGGTGCATTCTCAGCCGCTCCACCGGATCTGTAATCGAAGAGGCTGGACAATTTAGGCAAGAAAAGGTTTTCTTCCACCAGCCTGGCAATGAGGTTGGTAAACCCAGCATGCCATTTTGGTTGCTATTCCCACGCTCTGTGGAATGCGGTTGCGCAGGTGCTGCTGGAGGTCCCGGTCGTGCTCTATCAGGCTGTTGCCGACTGGAAGGATGCAGCTACGTTTATCATTAGATGTGGACAAGACACCACCAAGTCACAAGGTAGAGCGGTTTCGCCGACAGTGGCCCTGTCGTGCCACACATGGGTGAGGACTTTTGGCTTTTCTGGGGATGCCCAGTCATTCCCTCATGGACATGCCCTTTGGTGGCTCCCATCTATTCAGAGACATGGCAGATTCTGCACTGGTTCTCCTTAAGGACCACATGGCTACGACTTTCCTAGGTTCCGCATCACCCTCAATCTGCCCATCGCTTCTTTTTGCAGCCATGGAAGGGACATATGGCTGTGTACCCGCCCAGCCACCACGAGGCGCAAGCTTTCCAGCCTCTGCTTGGCTGTGTACACCTCCTAGTCTGCCCTTTTACCATCATGGTCACCCAATGGGCAGCAGCATTCACTATCCCCTGCCCCACTGGCACCCCAAAACATTGGACAAGCGGGATTTGCAGATTGTCCAAAGGAGCCACTCCCTCCAACTTGAGACTACTCCTCCATCCATGCAATCTACCTATGACAGGATGATGGATGACCACCTATCTCTTCTTCACCAGGAAGTGACAGCTCTTTTGGACAAAGAAGCCATAGAGAGCATGCGGACACCAGAAGTGGTTCGTAGTTATATTTCCCACTATTTTCTGATGCTCAAGAAGGATAGAGGCCTTTGTTCTATTCTCCAGTATTGAATCTTTAATACTGGAGGCTGTTCAGATCTTGTAAGTCTTGTGGAAAACCACAACTGTTTTCTGAGGCTCCCCATCAGGAATGTTTATACTGCTTATACCTGTATCATAAGTCACAGGAATGTAAATATTGCAGAACCTTTTCTGCCAAGACTTTGAAAGACAGAGAAGCTAAACTACACATGGCTCCAGAAGAAAAAGACTGACTTGGACTCTGGATCTGATGATGAGGGACCCAGTCGTTCCTCAGAGGGGAGAAAACATAAACATGGGGGCTCACCTCATATGAAATGGACCCTAAACAATCAAAATCTCTTTCTAAGGTCACTGGGTCTGAAAAATCTGTCAAAAGGAAGCAAGTCCACTTTCCTCTCATTAAAAAATTCTCCTCTTAATCTTCTATGCCTGTGATTCCTAGAAAAGACTTGTCATCGAAAAAAAATCTGCTTGTCTGCAGACCCATCGTCGACGACTACTGTGTAGGCAGGTGCATCGTCTACAACAGTCAACCTCCTTACTAGTGACTCCAACAACGACTTCTTAGTTGATTATGGCCATGATGACCACCATCCCATCTACGGGACCTTTAAATCTTCAGTAGTGAGATCGTCTTCACTTCCACAAGTAGCTCGTGGCATGCAGGCATTATTGTCAACGACAAGTCAGTCGACAGCCCAAGAACAGCCTGTTTTAATTTCCATGGAGGGAATTCCTGTGGTCCTGCACCCAGATCAGACATCTCCGAGCAAGATTTCGCCAATGCCTCCTGTGCATCTCCTTGAAATGGACGAGTCTGGGATTAAGTTTTTTTTGTGCCAGTTTACAGTCCTTCACAGCTTAATGTGAAGTGTCAGGTCATGGATGACGATGAGCCTGGTGGATAGGCTTCGACATATCTGGAAAGCGAATATTCAGAGACCAGCTTCAGCTAGCGCTTCAGCGCTGTGGTTCGTTGTATTCTCCTTATGATGAGCCCTATACTGAAGAGCATGCTCCAAAGGAAGACACTATTTCAGTGCCTTTGTCTTTGGTGACATACCTAAATCATATAGAAACAAGTCCTGGGCACACGTCAACAAGGTATCAGTGAAATGACGCAGTGGATTTCTCAAAGAAATGTCAATGTTCATCTCCAGTAAGTTGATTCTTGATTTTATTAAACAAAATGAACAAACGAAAACCAGTCGACACGTGTTTCGTCGCCAATGGGATTAATCCCGCAACTTCGTCAGGGCTGGGAAAGATACAAACAACACTATGAATGAAATGCAATCAGTATAAAAATTGTGTACGGCAAATTAATTCATGTATTCCAATTTGTGACTTA
The DNA here is from genome assembly GCF_964263255.1 of Lissotriton vulgaris. Classification (NCBI taxonomy): domain Eukaryota; kingdom Metazoa; phylum Chordata; class Amphibia; order Caudata; family Salamandridae; genus Lissotriton; species Lissotriton vulgaris. Next base: position 496,024,963 of record NC_141694.1, read on the forward strand.
CACTTTAAAGTGGAAACCCTAAATGAAGCGGCAGTAAAAACACATCAATTGGCAATGGTATCTTACATCTTAAGGAAGAAAACTAAAAATAAACAGCACATATCCACCAGTAACAATGTGAATTTCGTCTAAAATAAAAGATTTTCTAAAGTGACATTGGTGTGGTTACAAAATGAATACGTGATGTTTAAAACTTAAACAACCACATTTTCTTGGTAAAGTTACGTATAGTAAGAGGGAAGAAAATGTGCGGTGTGAAGGAAAGGAAAAGTTTGTAGTGCATTCAAGTGAGAATGGCTGAATCTAATTGAGCGGAAAAATACCTGTAGGTAACGACACGAGTCTTTGTATAAACTATAAGGGTAAAAAATAAAAAATAATGCAAAAAGTATAAGTGGCCTTTTGGGGGGGCCGGTGACAGAAACTGTAACAATAGAAAATAAAGATGAGCGATTACCGCTCTGCCGTTGGTGACCCCAACCCGGCTGGTGATGGTGTCTTTTAAGTGAGACAGACTGATATTCGAACCTATTTACGATATCTGATGGTAGCAGTGTTAGTCTTAGTGTAACTAAAGCGATAAAAGGAAAAATTGCAGTATCAGTATAGATGCCCTATTTGAAGGGGTAGGTAACAACAATTATATAAAAAATAAATTAAAGGAGCGCTCACTGAGCTGCCGGTGATAATTCCAACCCGGCTGCTAACGCTCTGCCTCACATGAACGATTGTATAGGATATAACCGGTCCAGTTATATCTAGGCTTGAAACAAAGAGAAAGGTCATATGCTAAAAAATGTGGCATTGCTAGGATATAAAATAATTTATGGAGTTTAATTAATCTCACCCGATTGTAGGCAATCCAGTAAAATCTTATGAAAAAGTAGCCGCGAGCTGTAAGAATGATCAGGTTTTACGAAAAACTGGCCCGTATTCGTGAGCTTTATGCACGAGAATTGTAACTACTGTGTGCAAAACACAAAAGAATAATTCCTGACTCTAACCTACAGCAGGTATGCTGAGGTAGCACACTGCAGTATCAATGGAGGTACAAGCACTATAAACACGTGCCACGAATGTTGGAAGACGAGGGTATTCTGTGTTACTGTGAAAAACATATTTTATTCTTATTGTATAAAGTGCTGTAAACGAACGAATAACCATTACTAATAGAGTCCATAGATGTACAACGTACACACCTAAAAACTATATTGTGTGTACTAAATTGGTCAGAACAACTCTTGCCTTCAGCGGGTACGCTGAGGTGGCTCACGGCAGTGATGCTGGGCAGAACGGCACTGTGAAGGCGCGCAGCAAGCGTAAACTGCACATAGGCTAGTCCGTGTCTCTGCAAAGATAGCAAAAAAAGGTTGTCATCGGACAAAAAATGAAAGGAAGTAAAGAGGAGACCAACAGGGGTATTTTCAGGTCTAAGTCGAATTAGTGGAGAGCTGGTATTCTTACCTTACAGCGGGTACACTGTAGTGTTACGCAGCATGAGTGCTTGAGGTGTCACCTGGGTATTGACCTAAATCTTAACCCGGAAGTGATTTAAGTACTTTTTGAAATGGAGCACTAGAACGCTAATGTGTTAGTACGGTTGAAAACTTTATTGAAAAAGAGACTCAGAGCCTCTCACAGCTAGTGACCGGATCTAGCTATAGTATAAAAGTGGCATACTTAAACAGCAAACCTTCACTAATAGGTGGACCCTTTTGTTCACAAAGTGACTATTATCAAATCGGGTGCATATTACACACGTATCATAGATCATGGCTATATTAAATGAACAAAAAACTGGAAATGGAAAATTAGAAACATCTAAATGACTTTACAATTTTCTGATTGTACAACCAGTCTCTTATATGAAAAATATCCCATGGAAAGAAGTGCTAAACGCTGCACAATTATGCGGAAAAATCTCTCATCATCTCGTCCGGTATGACAGATGAATATATTATCATGCTATTCTGTCGAGTATGACAGATAAATATATTATCTTCCTATTCCGAGCAAATGTATAGTTCAAAACTCGAAAAATTGTGTAGTTCAATGAAAGTGAAAATCTATATGACACAATAAAAGAAATGTTTGTTAAAGGGGCAGCCTACAACAATGAGTTAGCAAGAAGTAAATTAAACATTTTGAGATGGTATAACAATCAAATGAATAGAACATATACAACAATCTTATGTGAATTTAAAGAGAAACAAAATAGCTCACAGAATCTAGTCATAATTAGTGAACTGTGTGAGTACAAACTGACACGGTTATTACTAAGAAGAGCTAGTTCTACCTCAAGTGATACGTGACATAATTGGTGACAACTGGTGCCCAGTGTGAAATAGCTGTTGCCGAATTTTTACGTTGGACGTGGTCAATCCGGGAAAGAAATATGGCAAAAATTGGCATGACTACTCAAGTATATCCAATTCAAAGTTTGTAAAAAAAAAATGATGCATTAATGGGTATGCAGGTATTTGTAGGAAAGTGGTTGTCATTCCAATATTAGGTGGTATTTCCTCTCCCTACATTAATAACCCACTCTTTGTATGATTCTGTGCAACTGTGATAAACACTGTATTCTATCTCTAGTGTACTTTGTCACTAGTGTCACATAGTTATGGGTTCAAGACCATTTGTCTTTCTAAGAAATGGCAATTGTATTATTGACGCCTTTTTTATATTAGTATGAATTTTAAGGTATATTATCAAATCAATTGAAACTATTTTTTAACAACAAAGTTTATTGATTTTCACAGTACCATATGGGCAAGCCCAGCCAGCATCAAACATGTATGAATACTACGTATATTAGTGAGGCACCATATATTATCCCCAATGAAGTCTGCAAAACGGCAGACCCAAAACCCCCCCACCCCAACCACGCACCATACCTCAGTAGTACATTACCAACAGTCATATTGCAATTTTGCCACTTTTACCTCTAAACAACACCTTGTATCACTACCAGCCGATCAACTGGATCTGGGGGAACCACTAACCCTATGAGTGACAAGACAATGCCGCGATAAGCTGCCCATCCTGCCCAGATCTTTGTTTTTGCAGACATCCCCTGGCCTGGAACACTGCCACTTCAGCGGACAGGCACCTATCCATTGCTTTCTTCCAGGAACCAAGACTGGGTGGGATTGTTGCCTTCCAATGTTGTGCAATGTCGTGTTTCGGTAGTGTAAGCCCTAGGAACAATAAATGCCTTTTATATCTGTTACCCCCTATGTCTTCGGTACTGTGGAGTGGGAATGCACCAAGCCAGTACCCACCCCAAACAGGACCTTTTGCCCGCCCAGAAGTGTTGTAGAGCTGTGCAGGTCCACACTGTGTGGAGAAATGACCCCACTTCGGAACCACTGTGTAGGCACATAGGGAATTGCACCGCCCCCATCCTGTAAAGACGTAGGCGAGTATAGTAGACCCTGTGGAGATATTTGAAATGGATCAGCCGGTAGCGGGCCGAGACCGCAGAGTATCTAGTGCTAGCAGTGCCTCGGCCCAGTCATCGTCTGTCAGCATGGGCACATCAGCCTCCCAAGCCGTCCGGGTCCGGTGTAAAGTGGTCATGGAGTGAGTAGGCCATGTTTGATAAATTTGACGGATCTTGTGGGCCCCCAATTCCCCCATGAGCAGTCTGCCTTCCAGCGGGTGAAATTCTGGGAGACCTGCGAGGTCCCTTATCAGAGGGGATATAGCATGTCGAAGTTGCAGATATCTATGAAATTGCGTTTTGTGGAGGTCGAAATCAGCCTGTATGTAGTTGCTGAAAAGATTTGAGAGTGGACCCCCGTATAACGTCTCCCAACACGGAAATCCCGATGTCGTCCCACCTGCGAAAACCTGCAAATGCTGCGACTGGCCGGAGGTGTGTGCCGTGCCACAGAGGCTTAGCCCTGGTAAGTTTGCCCCACCATCCCATCTGTCTGACCAAATATGAATGGCCGTCCTACATGCTTGGGAAAATTCCGTCAAGGGCGAGGAACTGTATAAAAGGTGGAGTAATGGGGTCTTGGTCATAAAGAGACGTACCACTGCGTGCGCTGAGTCGGATTGCGAGCTATACCACCAGTCATTTATCACTAGGAGATGTGAGGCCTGATAATACGCCTGTACGTCAGTCGCCACTATCCCCCTGCAGTAGGAAGATTGGTTACAGGTCGAAAGTGCCACCTGGACCGCTCCACCTCCTCAGAGAAACCGATTGAGTAGGGCATTCATTTGTCGAAACCAGGACGGAGGAATTGAGTAGCGGTAGTTTTGCAGCCGTTCTAGCAGGCGAGGCAAGGACACCATTTTGAAAATGGCAGATCTGCCATACAGAGAGAGCGGAAGCTGGGACCACACCGTCGTCTCATCCCGAACCGCCGGCAGTAACGGCGCAATATTCTGCGACCAAGCCTCAAGGGGGCATTGTGTAATGACAACCCCCAGGTACCGGAAGCCGGACTCCACCACCACCAGTCGCAAGGCCCACGCCTGAGACTGCTGATCCATGCATATCGGTAACAAAACGGATTTGGAAGGGTTGGCACAGAGTCCCGACGTCTCCCCGAACACCCTCAGGCTCTGCAGCACTCTGGGCCCGGAGACCCATGGATCTGACATGAAAAACAAAGCGTCATCAGCGTAAAGCGCTATCCTATCCGAACTCTCCGGAGACCAGTCCAGACCCTGTATGCTCGCATCCAGACGGACCCATGCCGCCAGGGTTTCGATAGCCAGTGCGAACAGTAATTGAGAAAGCAGGCAGCCCTGCACGTGGCTCTCCTAATCTCCTTATGGGGAAGGAGACCGAGCACTGGCTGGCCACCCTGACCGATGCCGAGAGATCCGTATATAGCATTGCACGTAAGACCGGAATTTGGGGCCCAAGTTGACCGTCTCCACCAGCTTAAAAAATATGTCCAACTTAAGGAGTCGAACGCCTTGTCGATATCTGCCAGCACAACAACTGCAGGACGTCCCAGACAGTGTGCCTCTGCCAACGCATTATGGGCACGTCTGATTGTTTTGAGCACATTATGCCGTTCACCACTGTATTGAGTTGGCTTATTTTGACACTATTCCTTCCTTTTACAGGGATGAAGAAGTAGCTCCTAAACTACATAGAGGTGTCTGGTAGGGTGGTAATAAACCACTGATTTCATATTTTTCCATTAAATGTAGTGATAAAATACTTTTTCACTTTAAGTTTTTTTGCAGTAGCACTTTCCAACACAAGGTCCTGAAGAAAGCCGAGCTAATGAGCTTAACGGCTGAAACATGTCGACCTCACTTTTAGCCAATAGATAGTTCAAATTATACGAGACTATCAGGCGGTTTTTAAAATATGGCATCAGGACAATCTCCAATAAACATAATTTTTGTCCTTTTAGTCATTTTTATTCACACACACGTTTATCGCTTGCACTGCACTCCATCAGTCCTCACAAACCTTGAACAAACTAAGAGGCTGAGACTGGTTCGAGAGCAGGAGATCTACCACTTGCGCCTAAATACTCTCTTTGGCTACAGGTGACCTCGCTCTCGTGGTTCTCCAGATGACGAAGTTCCGCCAAATGGGTGGGCTAATGGAAACCACACTCAAGCCTAAGGTTGTGCGAGTTATGTACTATTGGTGAACTGTAGTTGCTCTTATATTGGTGGTCTTTCTAAACACACCAAACAGACCGGTTCCCTTCCTTTGGTTAGTAAAGTTAATTCAGGGGCATGGAGTGAATCGGGTCTTTAAATATTGCCCCTCAGACCCTCCCCCACCTTCCTTGTTTCACGTCTGATATTATGTCTGGTAGAGCGTTGTGGCATGAAGCCCGACTGGTCCAGGTGCACCAGCTCCTGTATACAGGTACGGAGACTGTCTTCAAGGATCCTCCCCAGCAGCTTTGGCTTGAAGTTCAGCAAGGAAATGGGACGGTAAGATCCTGGGTCGTACGGTGGGCGGCCCAGTTTCAGAAACACTACTACCTCTGCGTGTCGCCAATCCAGAAGGAGAACAAGTTCCTCCGAGGCATCATGGATCACCACAAGTAAATGAGGCCCCAGAAGCTCTAGATGAGGCCGCAGATAGTCACATGGGAACCCGTTCGAGCCCGGTGCACGGCCTGGATGGGTGTTAGAGAGAGCAGACCTCAGTTACTCCAACAAAATAGGCTCCTCCCGTGCCTTGTGTTGCTCGTCTGACAAGCGGCGGGGAGGGATATCCACTAGAAAGGCATCTAATGAGGGGTTCGGAAATAACCTGATGTGCCTCATATAATGCAGCGTATAAATCAGCAAAAGCCTGAACGACCGCCTCGGGAGAGTACAAGCGATCCCTGCGGAGGACCGCAGAAGGGGTACCTGCTTTAGGGCGACCCTGGCCTGGCAGAGCCTATGGAGCATTTAGCTAGACTTTTTTTTTGATTTCTTTATTGGGTTAACAATTTACAAAACGTTACAGTCATCAATTCCCCCCTCCCACCAATCTGACTTTGTCCATATATTTAGTACGGATAACAACGGGGCTATTCCCTCTTCGATGTATGCACAGCCATTTAGCCAACAACCCAAAGCAGGGCAGGAGGCATTCTTAAAACATATATTAATGCGTACGCCAATGAAGTATACCACTCCCCTCACTCAGTAAGTGGGCATGCCATACGGTGTGGAAGTGATGTCAGCCCTGGGTACCTCAATATCGTTCCTCTCCGCGCTGTGGCTTTCTAGTGCTCCTCGGTCTCCTCAGTGGTGTGAGTGTCTTTTATTGTTCAAGTATGTCTGATCTAGCCCCCAAAAAATGTTTGGTCTACTAGTAGGGGGCAGCAGCTCACTGTAGTTCTCAGACTGTGTGCAGCAATACAACATGTTGTGCGCCCAATGTTTAGGTGTGGGGATAGGGCCTCTCATCCAACAGCTTGCCACCACCCTCCGGGCCATGAGCAGTCCCATGTCCACCAATCGCCACGCGGCCATGGGAAGTTTTTTAGTGTACCATAGGAGAGCCAGCTTGGGATCACTTTCTGTGAGATCAATTTCTGCTATATTGCTAATGTCAGCGAAGACCTTGTCCCAGAAGTCCCATACACCCAGGCATTGCCATGCTAGATGTAGGAAGTCGGCGACTGGGGCATGACATCTTTCGCAGTCCGCAGTGTCCCGAAGGCCATACCTGCGCATTCTAGCCGGTGTGTAGTACACCCTGTTGAGAAATTTGAAGTGTACCAACCTGTGTCTGCCATTGAGGGAGAGCTTCCTGGTGTTGGTACAGCAGTATCGCCACATGTCGTCGTTGATAACTATCTGCATATCAGCCTGCCACGCCAGCCGTGCTTTTGTGTATGTGTGCTCCCTATGCGCTTGGGACAATTTATATAGGTTAGATAGCAGTTTTTGGGGAGATTCAGCCTTTACAACGTACGCGAGTTGCGGAACTTCAGGCGGTTCCGCCATATCCTCACCCAGCAAGTCAGAGCGCAGCGCACCCTGTGAAACTGGAAGCTTGTCAGAAGTGGTACAGCCTCAATGTTGGAAGTCACTTGCTCCCATGTTTTGGCTACTCTGTCATGGAACAGATCACCTGCTATTTGAACGTTCAGTTTTTGCAATGCTAGTATCACCCCTTTCTCTTTGATAGGAGGCAGCCATCTAGCCCAGTCCACTGGTATTATAGGGGAGTATAACAGAGCACCACCCTGCAACTGTAAGAGGTTGTGCCAAGCGTGATTTGTTGCAGCAATGGAGTCGAGTACTCCAGTCCTTCGATCCACCTGTTGGAAGATCGTGGACGGGAGCGAAAGAGGCCTGGCAAAGAATGTCTCCATGCGAACATTCCGCGATCCCCATGGAGCCTAGAATGCAGGTGCGCGGCCTGGGCCACTCTATAATAAAGTTCCAGGTCAGGGGCGCCAAGCCCACCCGTGGTGTAGGGCAGCATGAGTAGTGTCCACTTGGCCCGAGGCTGTCTCCCTGCCCAAGCTAGCTTAACCTTGCTGTAGTCGTTGGAAGAAGGATTTAGGGAGTACAATCGGGATAGTCATAAATAAGAACAATAATCTAGCCAGCACAACCATTTTCATTATGGATATCCGTCCCAGAAGGGAGAGCGGGAGCCTACACCAGGCCTCGACGTCATCCTCCAGTCTGCTAAAGGCTGTGCCATAGTCTGCTCGAAATAGGACCTCTGCATCAGTGTGAAGGTGCACCCCCAGGTACCTGACCGTGCCTGTAGTCCACTGCAGTGGATACTCCATTTCAACCTTCTGTGTGATAGGGGTTGGGGGGAAGGCTAGTGACTTTGACCAATTAACCTTCAGGCCCGATAGGGCACCGAAGCGGACCACCTCTCTCAGCACCGAAGTGAGATTGTTGTCTGGGTCGCGGACATACAGCAGGGTGTCATCTGCATACATTGACACCACAATCTTATACGTGGGGAAGCCTATGCCTTCATTACCATGGTATTTCCGAAGGGCACAGGCTAGTGGTTCTGCCACCAGGGCGTACAGAAGGGGTGAAAGTGGACACCCTTGTCTGGTACCTCTACTGATGGGGAAGGAGTTAGTGACCAGGATGCCCATCCGGAGCCTGGCCCGTGCTTGGTTATACAGTGCTCCTACCATCTGAAGGAATGGCTGTCCTAGGCCCATCCGCTGCAACACTAAGCGCATAAAAGGCCATTCGACTGAATCGAAGATCTTTTTCATGTCGAGGAACACTGCTAGTGCCTTCCTATCCTGCCGTACGTGTTGTATCGTGCCTAGGACCGTGCGGATGCTGTATACCAAGTTCCTGATGGGGATAAAGCTAGCCTGTTAAGGAGCAACCAGCTGAGGTGCAAGTAGCACCAGGCGATTAGCTAACACTTTAGCGAACAGTTTAGTGTCGACGTTCAGTAGCGAGAGGGGCCTGTATGAGCTACACTCATCACGGGGTTTGCCTGGCTTCGGTATCGTGACCAGAAGCGCCTCTCTCATAGATTGTGGCATGCTGCCCTCCACGCAGATGTCATCAAAGAGTGCAGAGAGGTGCGAAAGCAGCTGGTCCTTGAAAGTCCTGTAGAACCCCGCTGTGAGGCCATCTGTGCCCGGTCTGCTGCCAGATCTCATACTTGACAAAGCCTCTAGTATTTCGTCCTTCTCTATGGGGAGCATTAGGAATTCCCTATGTGTATTCATCAATGTGGGTATGTCGATGTGGTCGAGGTAATCGGTAATATCCTCAAGGTCTCCACTTTAGGACGTGTATAGTTCAGCATAGTAGGCCTTGAAGGCATTTGCTATGTCAGCTTCCTCTGTAAACACCTCCCCATCTCCGGACTTTACCTCAGAAATGTGTTGTTGCCCCCTCTTCCCGCCTAAAATTCTGGCCAGGACTGCACTAGGTCTTTCCCCTTCTCCATACGCCCTAGCTGTTGCGTACTTCCCCATATTTTTCCCTTCCCGGTCTGCCTCGTCGTAGTAGTGTCTTTATCTCTTCACCTATTGTGCTGTCAGATTGCCTACTCTGTCTCCCCTCTAGGGCAGCTAGCTGTAGCTTAAGGTCAGCCAGTCTCTGTCTGATGAATTTGAGCACTCCAGAATGTTTAGACATTGCTATACCCCTTATGTATACTTTACATGTTTCCCAGATCACCTGAAAGCTATCCACGAAGCCTAGGTTGGTCTCAAAGAACACGTCAATGGCTTCCGCGAGTTCTGCCCTGAATGCTGTGTCCAGAAGGGAATAAGGTGGGAATCTCCACGTGAAGGGCGGTATGGCCTTACCATGAATGTTCAGTTCCAAGAGCACAGGCAAGTGGTCAGACAAGGTTCTGGGAAATACCCTGCAGTCCCTAATTTGTCCTGGCCTAGAAGTGGGTGCAAGCCAGTAATCTATCCTGGTATGAATGTCATGATAAGCTGAGTAGTGTGTGTATCCCCCCCCCTCTCTGGATTTCGAGATCGCCAGATATCTTCCAGTCCTATGCTTGCTAATACACTTCTTAGTGCCAAGGCGGCCGCAGAGGGTCTGCGAAGAGGGCCGGCCGACCTATCCAATGCGGGATCGAGGGTCAGGTTTAGGTCCCCACCCCATAGGAGGCGGTCTACTTCATATTGCCTGACTATGGCCGCCAGAGTCTGAAAAAATTCAGGTGAATCATAGTTAGGGACATATGTATTAATAATCACAAGTTCTAAACCAGGTCTGATACATTTGGAAATGACAAATCTGCCCTCAGTGTCTGCTCGCAGGGTTTGTATGGTGAGTTTCGATTTTGGGTTCACCCAGGTTATCACGCCCCTGGCGTGTGACATAAAACCTGCCGCTGCTATATTGCCCTCTAGTCCCCTGCTGCGTAGCATGTTACTGGACATAGGAAGATGGGTCTCCTGCAGTAGGGCTATATCTATGTGTTGGCGCTGCAGGTAGCTAATGACCTTCCTAACTTTCCGGTGGTCATTTAGGCCACGTACATTCCATGTGAGGGCCCTGAGCTTAGGAGCGTGCGCAATATTGTCCTCGTTATTCGTGTCGGCCATGGAGATATGTCATGTGTGCCCTAAGAGTGAATGCCACGTTTGCATCCAAGATCTGTGGTTTGTCGGAAGTCAGATATACCACCCCCCATCATCTACTGAACATTCCCTCCCCAAAAACCCTTCATCCCCCTTCCCACAGCAGACCAGCCCCAACAAGGTCTCGCATGAGTGAACCCCTTCCTCCCCCTCCCAACTTGATTCCTATTTGTTGAACCCTCATCGGGCATTCAAGGTGCAAGTTGCGCGGGGCCCAAGGTCGCCAGGCAACAAACAAGTGAGCTGGTTACAGTGCTTGCCTATACCTCACTCTAGTCCCCACTAGACCATATTGTTACATCAGCTAATAGGAATGTTTTAGCGTTAATTATCAAAAGTCCTGTACTGGCCAGGAGTATAAATCCTAAGCAATTTTACTCGCCTATCTTACGCCTCCAATCTCAGTTTTGGCCAGCAGTCTATTAACAACCCCACTGGGCAAGCATGGCACATTACACATAAATCATTGTTGTCTCACCCACAGACCGGTCCATCTGGTCCTCAGCCCTCCGCTGGAAGAACTCTGCCAGCCCCCAGCCCAGGGTCGAGGTGGGGACCATCTCAACTGCAATCTAGGACGTGGCTCAGTCAATATGGCCGATGTTCACCTGTCCCGACTAGGTTTCCGCTTGCCGGCTATAGGGCCATTTCAATCCTGCTCATCGAGCTGGCTCCCACTGTCATCGCCTTCTGTCTGATTGCTCGTGTTGCTGCAATGTTCTCTGGACCATCCCTTCAAAGCCTGCTGCAGCGCTCTAGGGTCTATGAAGATATGGGAATACCCCTGCCGGTTGACTCTCAGTTTTGCAGGGTACAGCATGGCATAATCTAGTCCAAGTTCCCGAAGTTGTCTCTTATATGGGGCTAAATGCCTGCGCGCCTCCTGCACTTTTGCCGTAAAATCTGGATATAGGGAGATTTCTGAGCCCTCGAAATGCAGCTTCTTCTTATCTCTGGCCAGACGGAGAGCCACATCTCTGTCTCTGTAATTTAGGAGCTTGGCGATGATGGGTCGTGGCGGGGCACCCGGGCGAGGACGAAGGCCGAGCGAGCGGTGTGCGCGCTCCACTATGGAAATACCCGGAACCTGTAATCAGAAAAGCATCAAAAAAGGCCAGGAACAATAACCGTGAGGCCCTCCTAGAGGATAATCCTCGTAGGGAGGAAGCCGAAAAAAGAACAGTATGTGTTACCACATACAGTCCAGTAACCAACCAAGTGACCAAGTTGGTGAACAAACACTGGCGCACTCTAACGAGTAGTGGTCTATCTTTGGAGAAGCCTTTGTTTGCCCATAGAAGGGGCAGGAACTTGAGAGACATGCTTGTCCATACAAGACCGCCCCCCACGAAAAAGGATCAAACAAGACTTCAGGGCATACATGGTCACTATCCATGTGGTAACTGTAACAATTGCCACCTCACTAAAAAAAAGCCTGAATTTGACTTTCTCAAATGGGACACAACGGGAGCAACGTATGTTCACAAATTGCAACAGCAAGAACGTTGTATATTTGATCACGTGCCCCTGTGGAAAAGAATACGTTGGTATGACAACAAGACCTGTCAAAATAAGAATCAACGAACACAAAAGTAACATCAGATGCAGGAAACTCACCACCAAAATGTCAACCCACTTTATTGAACACCAACACTGTGTGAATGAACTGCAGTGGACGGTTATTGAACAATTACCTTCAGAGGTGGGTCTTTTGGAAAAAGAACAACGTTGGGTGTTCAGGTTGGGAACTGACGCAACGGGGCTGAATGACTCCATCCCGTGGAACCTCTTGAGATAACAATTATCTCAAAACATCACTTTGGCGTCATTGTCCGTAAAATGTCTTTAACAACATCACCTTGGCTTCCTAGCCTTCGGTCTAGAAGGACAGAATGTCATCTCCTGTAGGTGTGCACATGACCACCCCGCTTGGCACTCCAGACTCATCGGTGCCCTATAGCTGAAACTCATTTGTACGCTAATTCATTCTAGTTTTAAAATCTAAGGGATAATGTAAGCCCCCCCTTTTGTGAAATTCATTTAGAGCACTATTGCACAATACATACTTTTAATTCATAGTACTGTGCAATAACTAATATCGAGTTAAGTCCCTGTCTCCTCGATTTGGGAATCATAATCATTGCCCCGCTTTTTTCGAGTTTAGCCTAGGAGTACTACTTGTTTTAAAATCCAGTCGGAGATATCGTTTCTCCGCGGTCCCAGTGGTAAGCGCTCCCGCTCGGAGCATGCGCGATCAGGTTGTTAGACCGCGCATGCGCATTAGACAGGCGGCTCTGCGCATGCGTGCCGGCAGTGTTCCACGGGAGCGCATTACCGGATCTCCGGTGATGGCGTTTCTCCGTATTTGGGCATATACCGACTCTCATCAACTAATTAGCTATCACTAATTATCACAAGGGGCAGTGTATTTAAGGGCCCTGACGCTAGACAGGCTCACTTCATCGGAGCCACGTTGAGGGAAGGCAGGCGAATGGCCAGTGCAGTAACCGTGAGTTTATGGGTGATAACAGACGAGCTTTTTTCCACTAGTATGGTAGACTCAATACCTTGCCTTTTTTCCAACTGAACCCTGATCATTAATGTTTTTAAGTCTTTCTGAGCAGGAAGGAGGGATCCCCAATATACGCTTAGGCTCATGAGGTTTTACATTTTATAACTCTAAGTAAGACTTTCTCCTTATGATTATGTGCTCTCTTTCCATCAGAGCAGAGAGTAATTTTGTGTTTTGTATTTGTATGTGTCAGTATAGTGATGTCCATTTGTGTGTTTTTTGTTTTTTTCATCACAAGGGTCCCAGCATTTTTGGTTTGACCTAGTGATATTTAGAGAAGGTTTTCCTCTTCTCCATGAATCTGCTGGCATGTATTTATGTATGCATTTCTTTTTGCAGGTTCTCTCGCCAACTGGGCGCAACGACATTCACTAACACTAAATAACATTGTTAGGAATATTACACATTGTGGTAATTTAGCAATTTTTTTAATGAAACACTTTTACATTCTGCATGTGAGTAAGGGGAGGGTAAGTGCATAACCCTTGTCCTGAAGAAGGAGGCTGTGACCTCCGAAACATGTTGACACTTTCACAGTGGTTTTCGATACCTTAACTCGTATCTACTTAACCACGCTCTGCACTTCTTTTTAACAATACCAGCCGGGGATTAATAAAATCCTGTTTTCTCCCACGTGCCAGGTATTTCTTAACTTTTCACTTTTTTCACCTCACCTCACTCACACCTTGGTTATATACACACACACCCCCACACATAGTTCACTTCAAAGTGCTCCTGCGTACCCGCGAGTCGTAGCACGCCGCATCCCGTAGAGGGGTGCGAAGGCCCCGATGATGAAGCATGACACCAAGGGGCCTGTTGGTGTGTGAGGGGCATTTAAACAACACTGTGTGTCTCCCCATCACTTTAGGGATCACCACCACCTTGAGTGGATTCCACTTTGTTTATTTATACATATAGGGAGACTGAATCCACTGACTCTCTCTCTCCCCCCTTCTGTTACAATTCGCGCTCCACTATGAACATTTGCGAAAAGACGTTCTCACCCAGCAAGGTGACTAGAAGCTTCTCGACGAACTTCTCCATGGCCCCGTGATGCGTATGTTGGAGCATCGCGAGCGGGCCTCCAAATCTCCGGTCTTCTCTTGGAGCATTTGCATAAGTTTTCCTATTTTCTTGTGATCCACGTCGAGTGCTGTGTGAGCCTCCTCAACCACCGTGAGGCGCCTTTCAGACATGTTTAAGCGTTCGCGTGCTTATCGACTCGTTCCGCCATGCAGTCCATTCGATAAGTGAGGGCGTCTATTTTAGTGCCAATTGAGGCCATGCTGTCTTGTAGGCCTTTCTCCATAGCTAAAAGCATTGTTTTGATGTCGAAATAATCAGTGTGCCCTGCTCCGTTCGCCTGATTCACAGTGTCCACCTCTTGCATTTCTGGGGGCTTGTTGCGACGTTGCTCGAAAGGAAGTTTGCTCTGAGTCTTGTCCCCCTTCCCCATGACGTTGTCTAGCCGCGTAGCCCTCCCGGGGTAGGTGCCAATGGAATTGGCGTCAATCAAGTTTGACTTTCAATGGGGGATGCCTCTGTGTAGTTCACCAAACCCCATGTAGCAATCTCTTTGTTAATGTACTCTGAAGCCCGCCCGGCAGCGGAGGTTTCCTCGTGCAGTGGTAGGTAGCGAGGTCCGCCCAGGGCGCTCAGGCCGTATGGTTTCCCTGTCGTCGCAGTGCTTCGGCGGCACGCTTTCTTACCGGGCCGTCCCTGGGGTCAGCTTAACAGGATCTGCACCATAGGTTCAGCGACGTACGGCTGTGGGCCGCAGGTCTACCCGGATTCGCGATGTTCGCCAACCCTGACCCTCAGTTCAGCCGTGGACCATCAAGTGGGCGAAGGGGGCTCCAGGTTGCTGCAACTCGCTGTGTGCCGTGATGAGTGCGGCTAACTGCCCAGGGGTGGGGTCCTGGTAGGTCAGGTTCCGTTACGGTGCTGGCATCAGCGTCCTTCTGCCGCAAGCCTCACTCTCCCGGGTCTGCCCAGCCAGGCCGTGCTGTGTGAAGCCGTTCTCCAAGTGCCGGAATGGCCTCCACCCTGCTGTGGCGCTGGCTTCCTGGTGGATAGGCCTCCATGTGTCCCCAGCGCTCCGGGCACGATGCTGTGTGGGGAGGGGGGGGGGGGGGGGGCACCAGGTGGAATCTGTCTTCTCCCCCCGCAACCGATACTCACGCTTCCGAGCACCGAGGACGTGGCGCTCACTGGGCCCAGACAACTCACAAGCCTGCACGCAGCAGCACGTCTCTCAGCGGCGGATTCACGCGAGGTCGCAGTCTCGCGGCCAGGTTCGTCCCCGCTGTCGGCAAGCGCCGCAGGTCCTCAAAGCCCCGAGCCGGCTGCCTCTGTATACCGGGGCAATGTGGGTACCTGCCTGCACGCTTGGGGTAGTTGAATAACAGCTGATGGATGATATTGGCAGTCAGCGGAGCTCGGGGATCACGCGTCCGCCATCGTTGCCGGCAAGCTCCGCCAGCTAGTTCTCCTTAGCACAGTCTGTGTGGGCCTGATGGAGTTTTTGTTGCACATGCAGTAGATTCCTGTGCGTTGTGGGATACAAACCACCTACCGTAAGGGATTGGAATTCTTCCTGTCTGGCCTCCAAGTCACATACCTGGGCCAAGCGGCGATGCTTTTCCCCAGTGCGGTAACTTAAGTCTGCACCCTGAATCGTGGGCTTAAACGCCTCCCACAGAACCACTGGGGATTGGCATGACCCAGCGTTGTATCGGAAATAGTCAATAATCGCCTGGCTCAGCATTTCCCTGTATGCCTCGTCCCGAAGCAGCCAGGGGGACATGCGCCACCTATTTGTGGCCCTGTTCGTGGACAGACGCAATCTAAGTTGGGTCGGTGAGTAGTCCGACAAGCCTCGGGGCAGAATAAATGTATATGCCACCCTGTGCATTTAACTCTGTAGAATGAATAAATAATCAAATCGTGAAAGAGAGGGGTGAGCCAAAGATTCATATGAAAACCCGACCTCCGTCGGGTGTAAGGCATGCCACGTGTCTGCCCAAAACAGGTTATGTGCGAGTACTTTCAATTTTGAAGTTACCTGGGGTGCATCCTGTTGGCTGGCCCGCCACCTATCTAATGGACGCATAGTGTCATTCCAATCGCCCCCCAGCACCACAAGGCCACCAGGAAGATCCCCCCCACAGCTGCTTCAATTTATCTATAAACGTCTGACCTTGAGGCGGAAGGGCGTATACGCTACCTAGCGTGATTAGTTCACCAGCTAAAGTTCCCGAGACCACAGTGTATCGTCCCCCATTGGTCCAACCAATGACGTGTGATTTGGAGTGGCACCCTACGATGAATGAGTATGGCAGTATCCCTTGCCCCCCGTGTAAAACCAGAATGATAAACCGTGGGGTATCTATAACGGGCCAGGCAAGGTGCCTTTGTGCCCAAGAGGTGCGTCTCCTGGAGCAGTAAGACGTCCGCAGCATATTGATTTGCCTGGTGAAGTACTGCACCCAGTTTAATTTTATTAGGTAAGCCCGCACATTCCAGACGAGAATATAGCGTTCCCTGTAGGTAGGTTACCTGTCACCTGAGCTATCTCTGGGCGGTCAACAAAATAACCGACGATGCGTGTAGAGTGTAGCAATGTGTCATGTTCATAGTGTGAAAACATTCAATAACAATAACCATCAACTGATAAACTGCCCCTCAAACATCCGCCACCCACCACCCCTGTACTTCCTCCAACATGGAGTGTCTGTTACGGCAGAAACCCATCCCAGGCTCCTAACAGGAGGTCCCTCCAATGGATCCCCCCACCTAACTGACCCAGCATAACCCAAAACAATCAGGGTGAACCTCGGTCCATTCCCTCCAGGGCCTGTACTAAGGACCCCTCTCTGTAGAACACTATTGAGTCAGTTGGCGACCACTGCCCAACGACATTTCCCGCCCCAAGAAGGGAACAGAGAAGACAAATACTGTGTCCAATGCAGTTCAGCTTCCGGATCCTGTCTGCTCCGGGGCACGCCAAATTGGATCGGGAACGGTTTCACCTGGATGTCGCATCTCTGCCCTGTCGGCCGCTCCGATCTGAGCTCTGGGAAGAATCAGAGTCCACAGGAGGGGGAGAGTGAGGTTTCAGTATATGTCTCATCAGTACACACAAAGACGTCTTCCGGGGTATCAAAGAAGAATGTCTTTTCATTGAACATCACCTTCATGCGGGCCGGAAACAACAGAGCATAGGATAAATTCAGTTCCCGTAATCGTCTCTTGGCTGCCACAAAAGACTGCTGCTGCACCAGCTTTGTGTAATCAGGGAAGACCATGATTGGGTGGGAGTCATATACCATTTTATCCTTATGAAGTCGGGCATATCGAAGTACGGCGACTCAGTCAGCATAATTAAGGAGTCTGACTATCACTGGTCTTCGGCGTTCCATCGGCGGTGGCTTCTTAGCCAGGGCACAATGGGCCCTCTCAACTATGAAACAGGAGGACATGTCTTCCGGGGGCAGCAGCGCCCGCAGCCGGTCTGAAATGAACTTGTCCATTGAGATCCCCTCGCAGCCCTCCGAAAAACCCACTAGGCGTAGATTATTGCAGCGGGCCCGTCCCTCCGCATCTTTGACCCGGGCCGCTAGCTCCTGCGTCTGCATGGTCAGTTTGTCCACCTTCTGCTGCAGTCCAGTGACTGTGTCTTTGACGGTCGAGACTCTGGTTTCAGTTTCAGTAATGCGGTCGACCGCCTTTCGCAGATCCTGGCGGAGGAAACACACTTCCGTGCCCACGGCCCCGATTTGAGCCTCGAGGGTCGTTCGCGATTGTATTCCCCCCCTCCCCCCCCCCCCCCCCTGCCTATCTTTGCCCATGGCTACCGGAAGGCAACGCGGCAACGATGTAGCAATAGGTGACACCAGGTGTAGGCTATGGCAGTCCCAACCCGACTCCAGCACTAGGCCGCACCGCAGCCCAAGACACGCACTGCGTATTAACTCACAGGGACCCACCTGCGCCAACGGTCTCTCAGCCAGAAACGACTTGCTGAAGTGGCCGAACGCGGTGCAGCCGAACCTGAAGAGGAATGACGGTGGCCCCAATGCCACAGTACAGAGTCTCACCGGATCGCCGGGAACCAGACCCTCACGAAAGCCGGGCCGCCCAGCAAACCACAGCCTCTGGATATTGTCCGCTCTCATGCGTCCCTACTGGAGCCTCACGGGCGCTGAGGTGTTCGCCGCATCAGTGGCGGGTCCTCCGGCAGCCCTTCACCACCCTGGCTGCCTCTCCCGTCTGGGCAGTCAAATAGTCCTTAGATGAGGGGGGGTGCCACAGCACCAGAGGTCCACCGCTTACCTGTAACACCTCTGGGGACTTGGCTCCCCTACACCAAGAGCCGAGAACCCAGGCGTCACGCAGGAGCTCCCTTTCGTGCCTCGTCTTCACGCTGGTCTTCCTGTGGGGCCGCACCACTACGGTAACCTCACTCCGCCCCAGTCTCCATGGAAGGCAGGATGGTCTGCCGCCTCGCTCCTCGTGGGCCCGCTGCAGCCTCGGTGCTCCACCTCTCTGCCGGTGTGGCCAACGTCGACCGGGAGGCCGCTCCCCAGGCCTCAGACCCAATATGGCCTCTGAAACACCGCCGCCGGGTCGCAATTGGCATCGCAGCCTGGAACTTTGCCGGAGTCGAGTTCGGGGTCCAGGATAGTGCAGGATTTAGCCCGAGGGAGCGAACAGCGGAGCTCTGAAGAGTCACGTCCGCCATTTTCTGGTCCCAGGCCACAAACCCAATTGAAACTTTTAATGTTTGTATTTTTAACATTTCATTTTTATATGCACCCACTATACTAAGATTTGCATCACTTTATGGAGGGAAAAGCGCCTTTTTATTGCAAATTGTCTTTTATGATCTTAATTGATCGAAATAAAGATTGATTGATATTTAGTGACTTTAGATTATGACAACCAAGGTTCTCAATCAACTCTGAATTATAATGTGACATGGGGGGACTAATCCCTTAAAACAGTGGTTCCTAAACTTTTCCAAACTGCGACTCTCTTTACCTAGTGACTGATGGCCGCGGCTCCCCATTGTGTTACTTTTTTGTGGCGAGTGGTGAATGTAAGCCCATTCTTGGTTGTACTTGCATGTTTTTGCCAAAAAATAATTGGGATGAAAGTGATGAAGGTTTTAAATATCATAGATGGAATCCTATCCTGGCCACTGCAGAGCCACATACTGTGTCAATGACTGATTGGACTCTTTGGAGGGACATAGTGTTCTCAGAGTAGTGAACTGTAAATGCACGTCGGTGTGCATGCCTGAAACACATTGGCATGTGCCCCACAGCCTGTTTGACAGACTGTGCACTTCATCAGACGAAACACCGACAAGGTTTATTCATCTCGAATCAGCGCATGCCATTTTTCTAAGCCATTTACAAATTCTGCAAAAAGACAGCAAGTGAGAGCTTCACAGAGGAATTACAAACACTTTGTGAAAAACAAAATATACCATAGCTTGCGGAACTAAATATTCACTTTTGCAAACAAATATACATTGGATAATACTATTGATAGTGACCACTGTTCTCTGGTTGCTTATTCCTATTTCTTTTTAAATAAAATGTGTACAATTAGGGCAATAGAAAAACATTTTTTAAATGAAGATCATCTAGACACAGTCGAGCAGAATCAAGATTTGGAGTAAGTCTGCAGCAATTTTTGGCAAACAGAAAAGGCAAATAAAAAGCATTAGATTGGGCACTGGAAATCTGTTTTCCTGCAAATTCAATGTTATTTCATTTGATTTGATGGTCACAGGTGCTTATGTTTGTAGGGCTCCTTCCTGTTGATCGTTCTAGGTTCAGGAAAGAGAATAAGAAGGGCACAATAGGGAGCTAAAGGGAAGGCATGATAAAGAATTGTTTACTGCTTAGGCTGTGAAGTCGCATAATTGAAACATTTTCTAAGTGAATAAGCAGATTTTTTTCAACTTAAAATAAATCCAAAAGCAGACTTGAAATTTAGAGACGTCAAAAACATACAATTGTGGCGAAACGTCTGTGTTTCTAAGCTCCCTAAATTGTAAATATTTGTTATAAAAAACAGCAGTGTAAAACTAATATTATATTGTGCTGTTCGCAACTGCAACATTAATCCAAAAGGTTTCTACAGGCATTTGCACTTGTGACCTGCAGGTCTGTTGCAAGTTTATGACTGCAGCAGACTCTCAACCCTCTGAATTATCTAACTGAGATTGGAGAATGTTTTTTGTAACCTGTAAGTCACACTGTTTCCTATCCCTTGCCCCCCACCCCCACCTCTTTCCGAATCAGTGCTTAAATAATATATCTGCCTCTTCACAAAGAGATACTTTTTATTACCGCCTATCTCTGGCACTGAAAGGCCTGAGCGGCAGCTTAAACATTTTGAAAGATCTCAGTAGAGTCTGGGTTGAGCTATGCTGCAGTTCTGGGCAAGGACCTTCTATAGTAGAACAGCAAAAGAGAGACAGCACGCCATCACGTTAGGGAGAGACTGTCACCCGTCTTTGTTACCTGCTGAGAATTCAGCAGGAAACCAGCGCGGGACCGAATTTGTGGGCAGTCTGACTCAGTGGAACTCTTGGAATGCAGACAGACATGTTGGTAAAGGGAAAGTGAACTGCTTGTTTAGCCTGTCACCTGCAGCCTACAGCTGAGCTCAATGAAGACAACTGACTCCCACTGTATGTATGCATTACTGAGTGCAAAAAGACCCATGGGTTGCATGATGTCTTCTCTGCTTATCAGAGAGCGGACATCAGAGAGCGGACTTCACCTCACAGGACGGGACCAAAGCAAATCGATTGAAATATCCTCGTCTCCCAGCTCTCCTGATACTAGACGCCTTGAAAGTGAGGTTGCACTGCCCTCTTATGGCCCAGGGCAAACACTGCAGGCCTGATCACACGGAGCAGTGTTGAATTTAGATGCACTTAAGTGCAATATACTATTTATTACTAATTCCCAAACTGTGTGCTCATCTGTTTGTGGCGCTCTTGGCTAGTTTTCACGGCGCACAGGGGTGCCGCGGCGCACAGTTTGGGAACAGCTGCTCTAAGAAATACTGCATCTCATGGTCACAGTTTAAGCCAGTTCAAAGGCGCATGATCCAGGTTGCCTCAGCGCGTCTGTTTCAGTTCTCTATTTCCTCGTCATACACTTGGCTGAACGACTTGTATTCCAAAGAAGGAAAAGCTCTTGTGTGGGTCCTGGGACGCACATCTGTCTTTTAAGGGCCGGATGGTGCTGCCCACATATTAATTACTGCATGCACATTCTCTAATACATACACCACATATTTGCTGTTACAATTGATGTTCTGTTTAATGTTGTATTTCCTTTTTTCCATACTATCAAAGTCGCTCGTGCGATGTCTGGCCCATCTGCAGACTCCATGGCAACAGCATTTGTAAAAGCCCATAGTGTGTGGGGACAGCCAATTAGACTCCCTGGCTTTGCGTGGACAGTCGGGCTAAGCCTGTTTCTAAGGATCCTGCCTCCCCTAAATGTTGTTTGTGGGTAGGGGGTGATTCTGTCCTTCAGAGCTGCATCTGCCTGTAAGATTCCCCAATGTTTAGCTAGGCTTTTTCTAATCACATGGCTCAAGCTACAAAAATCTGTGATAAATCTAACTGGTTGTTTCGATCTTTGTTTGGGAGCCTTTACTCGTAACGTATCTACTCTTGTGATGCGTTCTATTCTGTTCTCCGCTTATTTGATGACTTGTGTAGTGTATCCTCTCTTCAGAAATCTGTGTTTCATATCTTTGAAGCATGTCTATAAAGTCTGTTTCATCACTACAGTTTCTTTTCGCCCTCATAAATTTCCCATAAGGTATTGCCTGAATTTGATGTGCAGGATGGGAGCTGTCCGCGTGTAAAATTGAGTTATGTGAGGTTTCTTTGCAAAAAAGTTTACTTTGTAATTTATCTTCCCTGATAAAAAGTTCTACATCCAAGAATGTGATCTGCGATCTGCTCGATTCCATAGTAAACTTTGTCACAGGAGTTATTGTTAAGGTGCTCCTAAAATTCATCCAATTTCTCCTGTGTGCCTGACCAGAACAACAATCGGTCGTCTATGTAGCGTCCCCAATAGATGATGGAGTCAATCCAATCCCTTATCCCCCCAGATCCAATCTGCCTCAAGAGTACCCATGAACAAATTTTCAAAAGACGAAGAAAATTTAGAACCCATGGCAACTCCCCTAATTTGTTTGTGCCATCTATTTTCAAACATGAAGAAATTGTTATCTAGGATAAGTTTCATCATTGAGATCAGCATAGAGGTGTGCTGCCACTGTGTAGCTGGCCTTTTGTGTAACAAACGGTTTACTGCGCTTAGACCCAGATCAGGTTTGATGCTGGTGTACAGGGCCACCGCGTCTAATGTCACTAAAATCATCCCTGGCTGCCATTATAAATCTGATAGATTGCTCAGAATGTGTTTGGTGTCCTGAATATAAGATGGTAAGTTACGTACCATCGGTCGAATGAAGAGATGAACATATTCAGCTAACCTTTCTGTGGGGCCTCCTATCCCAGATACGATGGTTCTACCTGGAGGAAAGGGAAGATGTTTATGTATCTTGGGAAGGGTGTACAGCCAAGGAAATGATGGTCTGAACACTTTCATGTATCCATGTTCATCCTCATCTAATAGCCCTGCTGTGGGCCATTGGGATAACCGTTTGTTGATCTTGAAAGTTATTGGACCTGTCGGGTTTTGGACTAGTAGTTCATAGCAACTGTTATCTTGTAGTTGGGTCAGTATTTCTTTGTCATCACGGTTCATGACTACGACATTTCCCCCTTTGTCAGCTTCCCTGATTAGGATGTTGGTGCTAAGTGTTTTAAACGCGCACCTATCTGAAGAATGTCTCGTTGTCTATACCTTTTTCTGGGTCTTTTGTTGTCAAATTTATCAATATCTTCCAATACCCTTTTGTAGAAGGTGTCTATGGGGTTTCCCCCTGGAAGAGTAGGTGTCCATCTCAATTTCGTTTTGAGACACTCGCTAGAATGTAATCTGTGTCTATATTTAACTCCTGTAGGAGTAATTCCATGTCATAAGGAGGCTCCTCATGGTCTGTTACAGCTAAAAGTAATTGTGTAGCTTGCACATCCTGTATATAACTCACACAGTTCACTAATTATGACTAGCTTATGAAAGCTGTTTTGTTTGCTTTTAAATTCACATGAGATTGTTGTATATGTATATTCATTTGATTGTTCGCCCTTCTCAAAATGTTTAATTTACTTTTGATAATTCATTGTCGTAGGCTGCCCTACATACCTTTCTTTTATCGTGTCCTATAGATTTTCACTTTCATTGAACGACACAATTTTTCAGAGTTTTGAACTATACATTTTCCCGGAATAGCAAGATAATATATTTATCTGTCATACACGACAGAATAGCATGATAATATATTCATCTGTCATACCCGACGAGATGGCGAGAGTTTTTTCGCATTATTGTGCAGTGTTTAGCTCTTCTTTCCATGGGATATTTTTCATATCAGAGACTGGTCGTACAATCAGAAAATTGTGAAGTAATTTCGACTTTTCAAATTTTCCATTTCCAATTTTTTGTTCATTTAATATAGCCATGATCTATGATACGTGCGTTATATGCACCCGATTTGATAATAGGCACTTTAACAAAAGATCCACCTATTAGGGAAGGTTTGCTATTTAAGTATGCCGCTATTATACTATAGCTAGACCCAGGCACTAGTTGTGAGAGGCTCTGAGTCTCTTTTTCAATAAAGTTTTCAACCATGCTAGCACGTTAGCGTTTTAGTGCTCCATTTCACATAGTACTTAAATCACTTCTGGGTTAGGATTTGGGTCAATACCCAGGAGACACCTTGAGCACTCATGCGCGTAACACTACAGTGTACCTGCTGTAAGGTAAGAATACCAGCTCTCCACTAATTCGACATAGACCTGAGGATACCCCTGTTGGTCTCCTCTTTACTTCCTTTAATTTTTTGTCCGAAGACGACCTACTGTTATCTTTGCAGAGACATGGGCTATCCTCCTTGCAGTCTACGCTCGCGGCACGCCACCATTGTGCCTGTCTGCCCAGCATCACTGCCGTGAGCCACCTCCAGCATACCCGCTGAAGGTAAGAGTTGTTCCGGCCGATTAAGTACACTCAGTATAGTATTTAGATGTGTAAGTTGTACATCTATGGGCTCTATTACTAATGGTTATTCATACAAAATACAAGACCAGGTGGATTTGCTATTAATGACCTGCACATCAAAGTGTCTCCTTAATGTAATAGTTCAGCAACAATAAGCATAAGTCAAGTATTAAGTGCAACCTTGATGCTCAAAGCTCATCCACCTAGGCCGTCCAGCTCTGTATTCACAATGAGTGCAACAGATTTCACATTAGCAAAAAAACACCAGAGCACATCATGAATGAGTTGCTTTCATCCTTTGTGCAATCTGCACTCTTCTTCGATCAATGTTCTTGTATTGAAGAATTTTCAATCCGTAAGAGTAACTTAGTGTAGATCAGTCAGATTTTATTCCTTTATAAAACACAATATTCCACAGCAGACCCGCGTTTCGCCCTATGGGGGCTTACTCACGATATATTGCACACCCTATTTGTATCTGAAGATTTGAGTTTCCAAGCATCAATTATCCAATATCCAAAACACTTAGTGTAAGATTCACATTTGCTCCAGTATTGGAACTTTCATAGATTACCATGCTCTTGTATCATTCCCCGTCGTCGGAATGGGAGTCTCGGTAACAAAATAACATATCAGTAGGTACAAAAGAGAAAGAAAAATACCTAGGCCTCATTCCCTTTTGTAGCATATCCGCCTCTTTTTGTAAAAGGGACCAAACTTAGGCATCAGCCAATCAGAAGAGCCTCACCCCATAGAACCCTCCTGAAGGAACCTCAGAGCCTCAGAATTTCTACCGCACGTTGTGCTTAGGGAGTCTCCTTTGAGCTCTGCTCAATCTCTGTTCTACGGAAGTTTTTTCTTCAGGTTTCTCTTCAAATTGTTAGCTGTTCCTTCCAGGATGTCTGACAAGGAAAAGAAGAAGGCCCTTTTCAAGCCATGTTCCACCTGTGGCAAGAAAAGGTTATTTGTAGAGGATAAGCACAAAGACTGCATCTACTGCCTCTATCCTGATCACAAGGCTGCGGACTGCAAGATCTGCCGCACCATTTCAACGAAGACCCTCCGGGACCGTGAGGGTAGACTTCTTACATGGCTCCAGAAGTTGAAGTCCAGGAAGGACACTGTCTCCAGTGACAGTGAGGACTCTACGTCAGCATCATAAACGAGAAGGTCAGTCAAGAGGGGTAGATGTTCCCCTTCTCCTTCTGTGGAGCATCCTTCTGAGGCCTCAAAAAAGACCACCAGAGAGTCTGAGAGCCAAGGTCCAGTCGAATCTCCTCACCACGGTGTCAAGGAGAGGGTGGGACCATCTACGCCTTCTGTGGGTGTGAAGACTGATTCAGCCTTCCAAAAACCCTCTTCTCAATCTTCTGGTAAATCTGACAGAAGTTCCAAGTCGTCGACGATGAAGGCGTCGTCGACGGAAGTTCCGTTGACGAAGAAAGTGAAGGCTAAGCTTAAATTGATCCCGTCGACGGGACAATTGGCGTCGACGGGATCGTCGCCGAGGATGGAGTTGTCGGCGGCAGTTACAGCGACGTCGACGAGGGAGACAACGACAGCGGCGTCGACGAGGATGTAGACGACGACAGCGGCGTCGACGAGGATGTTGACGACGACAAAATGTTCGTCGACGAGGGCCTCGATGAGGCCAACATTGACGATGACGGCTGGAGTGTCATCAGTCTCGTCATCGACGGCATCGACGACGCCCACCCCGTCGTCGAGTGTCCTTTTGTCAACGACGATTATTCAGTCGACGATTTTGTCGTCGGAAAAGAGAATTACAATCTCGATGACCAGAATCACACCGGAGATGACATCTCCTAGAAGGGTTACCCCCTTGCCACCAGCTCTCCTTTTTGATGAGGATGAACCAGGGGATGATGATCAGGTCTCATATGGCTATGCAAATAGTCCATCTCAACTTCTGGTTAAATGCCAGGAAACGGATTGTGACTGAGAGTACGACCAGGAATGTGGCTATCCTCATCCTCGTTCTGGCTAGGCACAGCAGTACTCCAGACAAGACATGGTTTCTGTACCATCATCTTTCTTACAGGACCTTCATAACATGCTACAGGATTATAAAGCTAGAAGTGCACATCCTGCTCCAGCTTCGGTTGCGCAAGCCATGCCTGTCCCTAAGGCTTCCTCTATGATTGTTCTGAGTTGCCGGCCCAGGTATCACCTCAGCCACAGATATCAGTTCCACAGGAGCCGTCTTGACCAATGGACACCCATGACGATTCCTCCGATGAGGATCAAAATTTGGATGATGTACCTGATCAAGCTTCAGAATGGGATGAGTATATCATCCCAGACCCGGCATCTCCATGCCCGGATCCGGTGGACTCCCCGCCAGCCGATATAGGGGGGTTTCATCAACTGATGGAGAGAGCGGTTGGCAGATTTAAATTAGCAATGCCTTCTGTTGCCACCAAATGTTTCTTATATGACTTTAAGGAACCTTATAAAAAAGCAACAAGATCCATATCTATTGTCCAGCATCTGTGGGAGGAAGGTCTTAAGGCAATGAAGAATCCAGCGACGGTGGTCCTTGTACTACCGCGTCTAGACAAGAAATACAAGGTGCTTGAGGATGGTCCGGCTTCTTTGACAGGACACCCAAGATCGGATTCAGTCATCTCTCAAGCGGCGCAGAGAAAGTCCCTTTCTCCTCAATGGCGAGTCTACTAGTGCGGGCTGCGAATGCCCTAGCGATTTTAGGCAGATATGATCGCCAACTTTGATGTGATGTGTCACCGTACTTGGATCAGCTTCCTCCTGAGTTGAAGACAGAAGCTAGAAAGGTTCTGCAAGAAGGTGAGGCAGCATCAATGGAGATCATCGACTGTGCCATGGAAATTGTTACGACGGCTTTTCGTTCTTTGGCTGGGCCGCAGTCCTTCGTCGCCAGGGATGGCTTAAGGCGACCTGGTTTAGGCCTGAGATCTAAAATAAAATCTTTGATCTTCCTTTTGATAGAGAGGAATTATTTGGAAAGGTGATAGACGACACTCTCCAGGATATTAAAAAAGATACTGAGACCGCTAACTCGTTGGGTACGCTTCAGTACCGTAAAGCTCCTTTTAGGGGATCCAGAGGCAAAAGCACCACCTACGGAGGATCTTATCCACAACAAAGGTACTCGTCCTTTGGCTCAGGTTCGCATCAATATCTCCAACCTTATCACCAGCGGCAAGGCCAGTCCTCGAACTACTCAAGACCTAATAACTAAGGGAAACAGGCTCCCCAAGGACTGGATACATCCAAGAGGCAATAGCGGCCTCCTGGCTCTTCCTACTGTGCCCACCTCCGCAAGTCCATCACTAGGAGGCATGGTGTCACGATACCTTCGGAATTGGTCCAAGATATCATCGGACCGTTGGGTGCTCAACATCATTCGAAAAGGCCATACTTTGGAATTCACCCAAATCCCACCATCCAAGCCCCCTGCTGCCATTCTGTCAAAACATCTGCGTCTTCTGCGGCTCGAAGTCCATCAAATGCTCCTGAAGGGTGCTATAGAGCTGGTTCCCCCCGACCAAAAAGGAGAGGGATTCTATTCCAGGTTCTTCCTGGTAAGGAAGACGCTAGAGAAATGGCGCCCTATTTTAGATCTCAGGGAGCTCAACACCTTTCTCATCTCTCTATCTTTCCGGGTGGTCTCTCCAAGACATTCTACGGCTTGTCAATCCGGGAGATTTCATGGACACACTCAATCTCGAAGATGAGTATTTTCATGTGCCAATTCACACAGCGCACAGGTTTCTACGGTTTACAGTAGCCAAGAGCCACTTTCAATTCAAGGTTTTACCTTTTGGTCTTCGCTCAGCCCCCAGGATCTTCACAAAGATGCTGGCGCCTGTAGTGGCGTTTCTTCTGAGAAATCACTTTTAAGTCTTCCCTTACCTGGACGACTGGTTGATAAAGGCTCCGTCCAAGGCGGCAGCGAGGGAAGCTGTTCAAGCATGTACAAACCTGTTTCAAAATCTAGGACTCACTTTAAACAAAGACAAGTCATCTCTGATCCCGTCGAGGACAGCATGCTTCCTTGTGGGCCATCCTGAACTTAAATCTCTGAAAAGCTTTCCCAACCTTGGAAAGGCAGGAGAAATTGCAGACCATGGCGCTAGACTTACGAAAAAGGTGTCTTTCAGTACGCCGCTGCAGATCTCTTCTAGGGGTAATTTCGTCATGCATTCCTCTAATTCCACACTGCAGATTGAGGATGCGTCCTCTTCAGGAACAACTGGACATCCAATGGAGGCAAATCCTTGGATCATTCGATGACAAGGTGGCCATCACCCGACGATGAAAAGAGCGGCCTTGTGGTGGACAAAGCATGAGAACTTGTCCCAAGGTCTATCCTTCGTAAGCGATCCGTCTCCTCAGGTGGTGACAACGGATGCGTCATTGGAAGGTTGGGGTAAAATTATTTACAAAAAGGGGTGGTGAGGGACAGAGTCTCTGAATTAAGCAGAAAGCTCTCACCCAGTCAAAAGATCAGGGCTAGATCCAACACCGTTTTTTAGCTCACTGCACCATCCCAGTTTCAGAACCTGGCTGTATGCAAATTAGTCTGTTCCTGTCCCAGTGCATGATGGGAACAGGACAAACCAAACTACAGAAGCCAATTCTTACACTGGGAAAAAGTCCCTTTCTCACTGCTCCATCAGGATTCAAGCAAGCCGGGCCGAAGAGGCTGAAATGCCAGAAACCGGTCCCCGGTAGCTTGTCTCCTTTCTGGTAAAGAATTGGCTTGGTAGTTTAGTCTGCCCTGTTCCCATGATGCACTGGGCCAGGGACAGACTGATTTGCATATAGCCAGGTTCTGAGCTGGGATGGGGCAGTGAGATAAATAACGGTGATGGATGAAGCCCTGATCTTTGGACTGGGTAAGAGTGGTCTGCTCAATTCAGACACTCTGTTCATCACCACCCCCTTTTGTAAATCGATTTTGGCCACTATAGGTGTGGCAGGGTATACTCAGACATGAGTCCCTTTCTCACTGCTCCATCAGGATTCAAGCAAGCCGGGCCGAAGAGGCTGAAATGCCAGAAACCGGTCCCCGGTAGCTTGTCTCCTTTCTGGTAAAGAATTGGCTTGGTAGTTTAGTCTGCCCTGTTCCCATGATGCACTGGGCCAGGGACAGACTGATTTGCATATAGCCAGGTTCTGAGCTGGGATGGGGCAGTGAGATAAATAACGGTGATGGATCAAGCCCTGATCTTTGGACTGGGTAAGAGTGGTCTGCTCAATTCAGACACTCTGTTCATCACCACCCCCTTTTGTAAATCGATTTTGGCCACTATAGGTGTGGCAGGGTATACTCAGACATGAGTCCCTTTCTCACTGCTCCATCAGGATTCAAGCAAGCCGGGCCGAAGAGGCTGAAATGCCAGAAACCGGTCCCCGGTAGCTTGTCTCCTTTCTGGTAAAGAATTGGCTTGGTAGTTTAGTCTGCCCTGTTCCCATGATGCACTGGGCCAGGGACAGACTGATTTGCATATAGCCAGGTTCTGAGCTGGGATGGGGCAGTGAGATAAATAACGGTGATGGATCAAGCCCTGATCTTTGGACTGGGTAAGAGTGGTCTGCTCAATTCAGACACTCTGTTCATCACCACCCCCTTTTGTAAATCGATTTTGGCCACTATAGGTGTGGCAGGGTATACTCAGACATGAGTCCCTTTCTCACTGCTCCATCAGGATTCAAGCAAGCCGGGCCGAAGAGGCTGAAATGCCAGAAACCGGTCCCCGGTAGCTTGTCTCCTTTCTGGTAAAGAATTGGCTTGGTAGTTTAGTCTGCCCTGTTCCCATGATGCACTGGGCCAGGGACAGACTGATTTGCATATAGCCAGGTTCTGAGCTGGGATGGGGCAGTGAGATAAATAACGGTGATGGATCAAGCCCTGATCTTTGGACTGGGTAAGAGTGGTCTGCTCAATTCAGACACTCTGTTCATCACCACCCCCTTTTGTAAATCGATTTTGGCCACTATAGGTGTGGCAGGGTATACTCAGACATGAGTCCCTTTCTCACTGCTCCATCAGGATTCAAGCAAGCCGGGCCGAAGAGGCTGAAATGCCAGAAACCGGTCCCCGGTAGCTTGTCTCCTTTCTGGTAAAGAATTGGCTTGGTAGTTTAGTCTGCCCTGTTCCCATGATGCACTGGGCCAGGGACAGACTGATTTGCATATAGCCAGGTTCTGAGCTGGGATGGGGCAGTGAGATAAATAACGGTGATGGATCAAGCCCTGATCTTTGGACTGGGTAAGAGTGGTCTGCTCAATTCAGACACTCTGTTCATCACCACCCCCTTTTGTAAATCGATTTTGGCCACTATAGGTGTGGCAGGGTATACTCAGACATGAGTCCCTTTCTCACTGCTCCATCAGGATTCAAGCAAGCCGGGCCGAAGAGGCTGAAATGCCAGAAACCGGTCCCCGGTAGCTTGTCTCCTTTCTGGTAAAGAATTGGCTTGGTAGTTTAGTCTGCCCTGTTCCCATGATGCACTGGGCCAGGGACAGACTGATTTGCATATAGCCAGGTTCTGAGCTGGGATGGGGCAGTGAGATAAATAACGGTGATGGATCAAGCCCTGATCTTTGGACTGGGTAAGAGTGGTCTGCTCAATTCAGACACTCTGTTCATCACCACCCCCTTTTGTAAATCGATTTTGGCCACTATAGGTGTGGCAGGGTATACTCAGACATGAGTCCCTTTCTCACTGCTCCATCAGGATTCAAGCAAGCCGGGCCGAAGAGGCTGAAATGCCAGAAACCGGTCCCCGATAGCTTGTCTCCTTTCTGGTAAAGAATTGGCTTGGTAGTTTAGTCTGCCCTGTTCCCATGATGCACTGGGCCAGGGACAGACTGATTTGCATATAGCCAGGTTCTGAGCTGGGATGGGGCAGTGAGATAAATAACGGTGATGGATCAAGCCCTGATCTTTGGACTGGGTAAGAGTGGTCTGCTCAATTCAGACACTCTGTTCATCACCACCCCCTTTTGTAAATCGATTTTGGCCACTATAGGTGTGGCAGGGTATACTCAGACATGAGTCCCTTTCTCACTGCTCCATCAGGATTCAAGCAAGCCGGGCCGAAGAGGCTGAAATGCCAGAAACCGGTCCCCGGTAGCTTGTCTCCTTTCTGGTAAAGAATTGGCTTGGTAGTTTAGTCTGCCCTGTTCCCATGATGCACTGGGCCAGGGACAGACTGATTTGCATATAGCCAGGTTCTGAGCTGGGATGGGGCAGTGAGATAAATAACGGTGATGGATCAAGCCCTGATCTTTGGACTGGGTAAGAGTGGTCTGCTCAATTCAGACACTCTGTTCATCACCACCCCCTTTTGTAAATCGATTGGAAGGTTGGGGAGCGGTGATTCAAGACCTGCATGTCAGTGGACATTGGTCTCCTCAGAACAGTCAACTCCATATCAATCTCTTGGAGCTAAGAGCAATCAGACTGGCTCTTCAAGCTTTTCTTCCTCGCCTAAGAGGTGCAAAAGTTCTCATCCGGACGGACAACACCACGGCCATGCATTACGTGAACAAGGAAGGAGGAACCAGGTCTCTCCCGTTGTCTCAGGAAGCTCAAGAGAGCTGGGAATGGGCGATCCTTCATGGAATGTCGCTGCAGGCAGAACACCTGCCAGGGTTTTGAACGAGAATGCCAACAGACTAAGCAGGTTATCCACGGTCAGCCACGAGTGGGAGCTGAACCAGCGGGTGCTGGACGAGGTCTTCCATCATTGGGGCAAACCAGCAATAGATCTATTTGCCACACCGACCAACAAGAAATGCCGGTCTTATGCAAGCAGGCTTCACCACAGAGGATCATTGGGGAATGCACTTTCGATAGCCTGGTCAAGGACATTTGTCTACGCCTTTCGCCCCATTCCACTGATCCCGAAGCTCATCAGGAATATCAAGATAGAACCATGCAAGATGATCTTGATAGCCCCTTCTTGGCCGAGACAGTTCTGGTACACGGAGCTCCATCTCTTGTCGCTGGTTCCTCCTCCTCCGGTGAGAACCATCCCAGACCTTCTCACAATGTCAGAAGGGCAAGTTTGGCATCCGAATCCAGAGTCATTGCACCTGACAGCATGGCTCCTGAACTGCGAGAATTTATGAATCTTCCCATCTCGAATGAGATAAAAGATGTTCTCTCCCAGGCTAGAGCTCCTTCCACGAACAAAACTTACCGACTCAAATGGAAGAGATTCTGCATTTGGTGCAGAAAAGAGTGTCGACCCTTTTTATTCAGAACCTCACCAGCTGCTGCCCTATCTGTTATTCTTGGCTAAGACGTGGCTTGCCCATTCATCTATAAAAGTTCATTGGCAGCGATTTCGAGGTACAGACGTTCTGGGTCTGGACCTTCTCTTTGGTCGTCCAGGATAGTAAAGCAATTTCTCAAAGGATTGTTCCGGGCGTACCCCCCGGTGAGGCCTCCGCCTCCTACTTGGCATCTGAATCTAGTCCTCACTCAACTTATGAAGAGTCCATTTGAACCGATACATCGATCAGACATGAAATTTATTTTTGGGAAATTGGCTCTCCTTCTTGCCCTCACATCAGCAAGACTTATTGGGGAGTTACAGGCTCTCACAATCCAAGAGCCGTTTCTCCAATTCAAAAGGAACACTATGATCTTGAGAACAAACCCAAGGTTCATACCCAAGGTGCCCTCGGACTTCCACTTAAATGAACCAGTTATTCTTAAAGCTTTCTTTCCTCCCCCCTACTACACCAGCGGAGAGGTCACTACATTCTTTGGATGTGGAAAGGTGCTTAGAATTTGACTTGGATCGCACCAAAGGATTTCGTAAATCCTCCTAATTGTTCATTGCTTTTGGTGGTCCTGGCAAGGATCTCCCTATATCAAAACGGGATTGCAAGATGGATTACCAGTGCCATTCTACATTGCCATACTGCAGCGGGTAAACTACTGACCGGCAGAGTTCGAGCGCATTCCACAAGATTAGTGGCTTCTTCAACAGCTCTCTTCGCGACAGTGCACATCAAAGACATTTGCAGGGCTGTGATTTGGAGCAGCGTGCACACGTTTACAAAGCATTACTGCTTGGAATCCTTGCAACAAGAAGACACGGCTGTGGGCCAGGCAGTCCTGAGGAACCTCTTCCACTAATTGGTGAGCTTTCCTTTCTATCCCACCTTCCTTATTTTCAAATTTTTTATCTTCATGTATTGGTGGCTATTACAAGGCATACTTATGCCACAAAATGTGTTTTTATTGCTAACTGCTTGCTACTCTGATACAAAAGCAAGGGAATCTATGAAAGTTCCAATACTGGGGCAAGAAAACAAGTTACTTACCTGTACCTTTGGTTCCCCGGTATTGGTAACTTTCATAGATTCCCATGCCCCCACCAACCTCCCAGAGGAAAGCTCAGCCTTCAGCAGATATGGGGACTGTTAAACAACGGCTACGAAAATCTGAGGTTCTATGGGGTGAGGCTCTTCTGATTGGCTGATGCCTAAGTTTGGTCTCTTTTACAAAAAGAGGTGGATATGCTACAAAAGGGAATGAGGCCTAGGCCTTTTTCTTTCTCTTTTGTACCTGCTGCTATGTTATTTTGTTATCGAGACTCCCATTCCGACGACGGGGAATGATACATGGGAATCTATGAAAGTTACCAATACTGGGGAACCAAAGTTACAGGTAAGTAACTTGTTTTCATTCTCTGCACCCGTTCGTGCATGTATTGTGTAAATTTCAAGTCCTCTGTAATCACCCTTGTTGCGGAGCCATAATACGTTCCATCGCGCGGTGTAGATAAATGTGTTTGGACATGGACGGATGCTGAATTTATCTACTCCGCACGATGGAACGTATTATGGCTCCACAACAAGGGTGATTACAGAGGACTTGAAATTTACACAATACATGCACGAACGGGTGCGGAGAATATAATTGAATCTTACACTAAGTGTTTTGAATATTGGATAATTGATGCTTGGAAAATCAAATCAAATCTTCAGATACAAATAGGGTGTGCAATATATTGTGAGGAAGCCTTGAGGAAGCCCGCATAGGGCGAAACACGCATCGGCTGTGGAACATTGTGTTTTATAAAGGAATAAAATCTGACTGATCTACACTGTGACTCTTACGGATTGAAAATTCTTTAATACAAGAACATTGATTGAAGAGTGCAGATTGCACAAAGGATGAAAGTTACTCATTTATGATGTGCTCTGGTGTTTTTTTGCTATAGTAATGGTTATTCCTTCATTTACAGCACTTTATAAAATAAGAATAATATCTTTTTCACGGTAACACAGATTACCCTCCTTTTTCCGACGTTCAGGCATGTCTTTATAGTGCTTGAACCTCCATTGACACTGCCGCGTGCTACCTCCGCATACCCGCTGTAGGTAAGAGTCTGGAAATATTCTTTTGTGTTTTGCACACAGTAGTTCAAATTTTCATGCATACAGCTCACAAATACGGGCCAGTTTTAGTAAAACCTGATCATTCTTACAGATCCACACGTCCTGCTAGGAGCTCGTTTACTGGATTGCCTACAATCGGGTAAGATTAATTATACTCCATAAACTATTTTATGTCCTAGCAATGCCCCATTTTTTAGAATCTAACCTTTCTCTTTGTTTCAAGCCAAGATATAACTGGACCAGTTATATCCTATACACTCGTTCACGTGAGGCAGAACGTTAGCAGCCGGGTTGGAATTATCACCGGAAGCTCAGTGAGCGCTCCCCTCATTTTTTTAAAAATATAATTGTATACTGATATTGCAATTATTTCCTTTTATCCCCTTAGTTTACACTAAGACTAACACTGCTACCTTCAGATATCGTAAATGGGTTTGAATATCAGTCACTCACTTAAGACGCCCCATCTTGGACCTCAGGAACGTCAATCGCTTCCTCCGGAAGATGAAGTTTAAGATGGTGACTCTTGCTCAGGTCTTGACTGCCCTCGACCCTGTAGACTGGATGGTAGCGTTGGACTTGCAGGACGCATATTTTTACATCCCAGTCCTGCCAGCCCACCAACTTTACCTGTGGTTCACGATAGGCCAGGAGTATTTTCAGCCTTACCCGTGCCCCTCGGGTGTTCACGAAAGTGATGGCAGTGGTCGCAGCTCACCTGCTCAGGTCAGGGGTGTCCGTCTTCCCCTACCTCGATGACTGGTTGTTGAAGGCTGGCTCGCCCCAGGCAGTCGTCAACCACCTTCAGACTACGGCAGATCTCCTGCATTTGCTGGGGATCCATCAACGTCCCGAAGTCGCACCTGAGTCCCTCTCGGAAGCTCCCCTTCATCGGAGCGGTTCTGCATTCAACGCGGTTTCGGGTTTATCCTCCCGAGCAGCGAGTCCGGGATATTCAGGCTATGATTCCGATATTTCAGCCTCTATCCCGGGTTTCAGTCTGGATGACCCTCCGGCTCCTGAGCCTGATGGCCTCCTGCATCCTGCTAGTGCAACATGCCAGGTGGCATATGCGGGCTGCAGTGGGACCTGTAGTTCCAGTGGGCGCAGCATCAGGGCAACCTGTCCGATCACGTCCAGATCTCGGAGGGCACTGCACGACAATTGCAGTGGTGGCTCATGAATCGCGATTGGGTCAATGGCAGATCCCGCTCCCTTTCGAAACCGGAGCACACAGTGGTGACGGATGCGTCCATCCTGGGATGGGGAGGCCACTTGGGAGAGACGGAGATCAGAGTCCTCTGGTCTCCAGCGGAGTCCCGGCTCCATATCAACTTTTTGGAGATTCGGGCGATCCGACTTGCACTGAAGGCATTCCTTCCCTCTGTCCGAGGAGGGGTGGTGCAGGTGTTCACGGACAACACCACCGACATGTGGTATTGCAACAAACAGGGCGGGGTGGGGTCCTGGACTCTGTCAGGAAGCTCTGCGCCTCTGGACATGGCTGGAACATCAAGGCATTACCTTGGTGGTTCAATACCTAACAGGTTCTATGAATGCCAGGGCAGACAAACTCAGCCGTCGGTGCATATTGGATCCCGAATGGTGTCTGAACTCGGACGTCGCGCAAGTTCTCTTTCAGCAGTGGGGAGAACCTTGGTTAGATCTATTTGCCTCCGAAGAGAACGTGCAATGCCATCAGTTCTTTTGTTGGAATTTCCAAGTCAGCACTCGCTCTGCGACTTTTTTCGTTGCAAGTGGAGTTGGGGTCTATTGTACGCCTTTCTGCCTATACCACTTCTGCCCAGAGTGCTGAAGAAGATTGGGCGCGACCGGGCCCAAGTCATTCTGGTGGCTCCGGATTGGGCACGGAGGTACTGGTATCCTGAGCTACTCAACATGGTGATCGATCCCCCGATCCGACTGCCTCTCCGGGAGGATCTTCTGTTGCAGCAGCAGGGGACGGTCCTCCACCTGAACCTGCCCAGCCTCCACCTCCATGCGTGCAGATAGATGTTCGTCCCGAAGTCTGTGATGTCATTCTGGCGGCCAGGCGGCCCTCCATGAAACCGGTATATGCCTGCAGGTGGAACAAGTTTGTGGCATTTTGCACAGCAAAGGCTGTGGATCCCCTTTCTGCCCCTCTTTCCGAAGTTCTTTTGTTCCTTCTTTCCTTGGCCCAGCAGGGCTCTGCTCTGGGCACTATCAAAGGTTATCTTTCTGCCATCTCTGCCTTTCTACGGCTTCCAGATCAGCCTTCTCTTTTTAAGTCCCCAGTTGTTAACCTTTTCCTAAAAGGCATTAAGCAGACTTTTCCTCCTGTGCCATTCATCATGCCTCAATTGGCCTTGAACTTTGTCTTGACTTTTCTGATGTGCGCTCCATTTGAGCCCCTTCATAACTGTCCTTTGCATCATCTTGCTCTCAAGATGGCTTTCCTGGTAGCTGTCACCTTTCCTCTAAGCCTCCTTTCCTTTCTGTTCATCCAGACAAGGTGGTTTTAAGGACCTGTCCTTCTTTCTTGCCAAAGGTTGTCATGCCCTACCAAATCGGCTGACCATCATTTTGCCCACCATCTTTCTGCCTCCGCATCCTTTGAAAGAGGAAGAGAGGCTCCACTGTCTGGACCCAAAACGTGCGCTCTCGTTCTATCTTGAGCCCACACAACAGTTCTGGTTGGATGACCAGCTCTTTGTTGGCAATGTGGGCGTCAAAAAAGGTTGGGCCGTGCACAAACTGACCATTTCTCGTGGGTTGTTATATGCATCAAGGCCTGGTAAATGTTGGCTAAGAAGGAGCCTCCTGTGGGGCTGTGTGCCCATTCCACTAGGGCGATAGCAGCCACTACTGCCTTGGGACGCGTCGTTCCCTTGCAGGACATTTGTCAGGCTGCTACGTGGGCCTCGCTGCACACGTTTACTAAGCATTACTGCCTTGACAGTCAAGTCTGGAGAAATGGCTTCTTGGGCCGTTCTGTTCTCCGTAACTTTCTGGTGTAATCTTGTTCGCAGTCCCACCACTGGGGTTGGTATTGCTGGGGTATCTATTCCTAGGTAAGGAATCTATCACTAATGTTTCTCTTTCAGATGCACAAGTTACTACTTGTGTAACGATATATCTCTAAGAGACATTAGTTAGTGATAGTTTCCCTTACCGCCACACCCATCCTCCCCGTTCTGCGAACTGATTTCAAGGGTTAAGGACATCCCTTTCAGGGACCTAGTTTCATGGCACCAGTGGTCAGTTTCTTGCATGGCTCTGCGTTCCTGGCGCGGAAATTAGTGTGCAGAACTAATGTCAGAGCACATGGATGGCGCCTAAGTAGTTTCCGTGACGTCGTCTCGGCGCTTACGATGCCAGAGACGGACGTGGAGCCGCACACCGCCACCTCCTGTCGCGCAGAGGTACTGCTAGCTATACCTTTCTGGATCCAGTCTGACGCCTGGGGATATTCTAAGGTAAGGAATCTATCACTAACTAATGTCTCTTAAACAGATATATTGCTACACAAGGAGTAACTTGTGCATCTGGGTCACTACCACCTCACCTGGTTGGGGAAAACCCGAGCCACCTCCTTCAGGTTCACTCCCAGAAACTTCTTTAGACCATCTGGAATCCACCAAAAAGTCTGTCTCCAGTGCAAGTTCCCTGAGGTCAGAGAACTCCCACTCCACCGGGTGTCATCATAACTCTGGAAAACAGGGACTGAACATAAGCTCTCCAGCATCCAAATTTCACAGCCCCTCACATGTGTCAACCAAACTACCCTTCACCCAACCATCCAGTGCCTCAGAAAAGTACCCCACATCACCCTTGCAAGACTGGTGAGACCGTGTCTGACTGATGTTGTCGCTCAATCCATACTCTTCTGGGTGGTCTCCATACATACTCACCAGGGCTTTTACCATGGGGGAACCCCTCTCCTGATCCTCTCATCTAGAGTCAATAGGGTGTCTCTCCCACCACTAGAAATATGATCCAATGTGCCAGTTCTCCAATCCACCTGAGGGACACTGCTCACCACTTGAGTTACCTCACAATCCTTTACCCCTGATGTATGTCAACTCCCTCCTTGAACCAGGGTACCAAGTTTGTGTGCCTGTGTGTGTGTACATCTCCCTGGTCAGTACTGAACCTAACACTTTAGCTGCCACCATCTGGGCTGGACGTAGCTCTCCTGGCTTCCCAGTCCAGCTCCAGCTCACTCACTTTAAGCTCATAACCTACAATCATTTCCCTTTTCATCTGCTCCATTTGTCTTTTTACCTGCTTCAACTCGAGCCTCTTGGCTCTCCTCCTTATCTCCAGCTCCTGTGGAGATAGAACTGGAGAGGGTCTACTGCTGCCTGACCCAGAGGGTACCTCTCCTCCTAACAGCTCTTGAGCCCTCAACACTTCTTTCCCTTCCCGGTCTCCACACTAGAATCCTCAGGATGCCCACTGGCATTCCTGGCTGGTACCCAGGTCCTCAGCACCTTCCGTAGATCCTTCTTTTTGGTGAAAACTCTCAATTGCACTTTGAGGTTTTTGCAACCTGCCTTCAATTCCTTTACAGTGTAGGTTTCCAACCTATCTTCCTCAAAAACCAACTCTAGGAATGTAACTGACTATACTCTTGACTGAGATGTGATGCAGTAGGAAGTTCAAAAATAGGGCAAAAAAGGCAAAAAAAGATGAAAAAGGAAAAACCCAGTATGTGGTACGTAGTGGTCTGCGATATGGTAGTAGTGTACACCAATCACTATAGGTCAAGTGCAAAAAACAAGTCCTATCCTCACCGCTGATAACCAATGTTTGTAATGGGGGTATCTAGTTGGCAATGGTTTGCACCTTTGTCCAAGTTGGAACTCTTCTTCCTAGTCAGGGTAAGGGGGAATACACTTTTAACATAACCCCTGCTCGCCTCCTTGTTAGCTTGGCACGAGCAGTAAGGCTTATCTCTGAGTCAGTGTGTAAAGCATTTGCACATAACTAACAATAATACAGTGAAAACACTACAAAAGGACACCACACCAGTTTAGAAAAATAAGCAATATTTTTATATATCCAAAATGATAAGACTTCAACATACAGTACTTAACAATATATACTTTGCAAGATATCCTTTAAAATTGCAGAAATATCCTAAAAGCACAGTTCTTCTAGTGCTACCACTATACTGAAAACAACAGAATTCAACTGTTCCGTCTGACCATGTTGGTTGGGGATGTCAGAAGACTTATAAACTGTACCTTTTGTGTTGCCTCCGACACGTTGGTGCTAGCAGGTCATGGCAACAGTCGTGGTAGCGATGTGAAGTGCAGCGTGCGGTGCCCTCAAGACATGGTGCAGGCAGATGACCGTTGTCCAGCAGCGTCAGTGAGACCAGGGCTGCGGTGCCGAGTGAAGGCAGTGCTCAATGTAGTGCTGACAGATCACAGTGCAGGCGGCAGAGCCTGTTGCGAGATACTGGCATCGGTCAGTCCAGACTGCTGTGTGGGACGAGGCGGTGCGTCGTGAAACTTACAAGCGGTGCCCCCAGCCACGATGCGGTCACGAGTGTCGAAGTCAGCAGGCAGTGCCAGCAGCGAGCCGGTGTGGAGTCTGGTGCCCACAGATCATGGTGCAAGCAGTGGCTCGGTGGTGACAGTTGTCGTCGTCTGTGAGACCAGGGTTGCAGTGCGAGATGCAGCAGTGCCCTCACGGCACGGAGCCAGCGATTGAGTCGGTTGCTTTTTTTTCTCTGTGGCAACTGAAACAACGTTTCCAGAAGCAGTACCCAGAGGTTGGTGAAGTCTTTGCAGTCCCTGAGACTTCAGAACAGGAGGCACGCTCTAATTCAAGCCCTTTGAGATACTCAGCACAAGTAAAGAAAGGTTCGAGGCATGTGGGCTGCTGAATTCATATCTGTGCATAGATCGCCGCCTAGTGTTGGGTCCGGATGATCGCACATTGTTGTCCTGGAAGAGTCTTCGCAGTATCACAAGATAGGTGGCTCCTCCCCTGGACTACAGTGCACATGGGCATCGACTACATCCCCAGATTGTTTTTTTCCGCCATTGGGTTCGGATGCATATTTGTTAACTCGAGTTCGGAATCGATAAAAAACTTTCTTTTTGGCCAAAAGGCCTTTAGTTTATCGTCGGTATTGTCTTGCGATCGGTGCACAGTTCTGTTCCAGCTCAGTTCCCGAGCCGGACATCCAGAGGAGCCACGTGGCTTTTCAGCACTGAAGGCCCGGTCGACGCCAAAGGCCTTATCGACGAACCATCATGGAACGGAGCCCGTTCAAGAGATGTCCCGTGTGCAACTCGAAATATCCTCACATTGACGTCCACCCGGTGTGCAACAAGTGCCTGTCGCCGGATCACGATGAAGCCAGCTGTATGGCTTGTTCTCGTTTCCGCTCCAAGAAGACGATTCGACTTCGACGCGCAGCGCGCAAGGAAGCCCAGCAGACGGCACCTGAGCTGGTGAACATCTTCGATGCCGAGGACGATGAGGGAGCAGAGCGGGAGGTTCGAGAGAACCTGTCTGATCCCGCATCGGAGATCGACTCCAGCTACGACGCTGATTTTGAAATGGTTGATACTGAAGACGTCGTCGACGAGGTAGGAGACGACTTTGGGGCCATGGAAGATAGCTCAAGTGAGGAGCTAGGCCCAAACAATGATACTGGGGCCGAGACACTTGATAAGGCTCAGGTCGAGGGATCGCCACATGGCCTTACCCAAGATCTTACACTGGGTTCTACAGCCTCGCCTTCGGACACTTCTAAGGAGCCACGGGTTGCCAAATTGAAACCGGAAGAGAAAGCTTCGGTGTCTACGCAACCAAAAGCACTAGAGGCGAAATCGAAACCGAAAGTACGTATTGCTTTGGTCGGCTCAAAGTCCTCTGAACTATCGGCACCGACTAAGCATAAAGGTGTTATCGACCCGGTGAGGTCGCTAAAGGGTGTCGAGCCGAAGACTGGGACACCGAAAAAACTGGTCAAAGACGTCGACCCGAAAAAATCGGCACCGAAGACCGTTGACACAGACAAAGGACTCGGAGCTCAGAAGGTTCTCGATCCTACTAGTCGACCAGACAAGGCTAAAAGCGGTACGAACTTCGAGTCCACGCCTGGCGGTGGCTCGAAGGAACCCGTCGAGTCGACGAAGCCGTCCGCCTCCTTCTCGAAGCAGGTGTTGGAATCGCTGAAGCGAATCAAGGAAAAGGCTTCGGCTGTCGGACCAAAGGATACTCCACCACCAAAGCCTGCCAGTAAACCTCAAAAATCGCCGGCGCCCATCCAGTTCACGCTGCCGCCGAAAGTGGTACCTAAGGCCTTCGCCCCTAAGATGGCCGTCGAAGCGTCCAAGAAGGTGTCCACGGGGCCGAAGCCCACAGCTGCGGTACTGGTCACATAGCATCGACAACCCTCGCTTGAAGAGCAGCCGGAACAATTCATTGATGCCGACACAGGTAGACTTTCCATTTACAAACGAAAGATCGCCCCGGAACAGCCTATGGAGTCATATAGAATCCCATTGAAAAAGAAGAAGGATTCTACTACAACACCTGTTCTTGTCGAACCTATATCTCCACGTGGCCAAGACAGTGCTCCTGTTTCGCCCACTTACTCGGATGTGGAGATAGGGGAAGGTAACAATGAGGAGTACAGCTATCCTCCGGACACTGATCTAGAAGATCCCAATGAACCCTGGGCGGACGCTGCTGACCCAAGGGATCCACACACTGCCCCCGACAGTCATGTGTATGCTGTAAAAACATTGCCTACTGAAGACTCGGCGGCGTTTAATGCACTTATTGAAAGGGCAGCCAAAAATCATGATGTCCAGCTCCATGCTGACCCTATTGAAGTGGATTTTCTGTTTGGCACCTTTTCCACCTCAGAGAGAACTGTCAAGACTCTGCCAATGCTAAAGGGTGTCTTAAAACATGCTGGAGACATATTTAAAGAGCCCACAAGGGCCAGGGTGATGAACCCCAGAATTGAAAAGAAGTACAAACCGGCGTCTGGGGACCCTACCTACATTAAGGGACAGTTGCCGTTGGACTCTCTGGTTGTTTCTAATGCCCGGAAGAGGGCGAACTCGCAAACCACAGGTGATGCTCCTCCCCCTGATAAAGAATCTAAAGTGCTAGAAGCATCAGGGAAAAGGGTGGCAGCTCAAGCGGCCAATATCTTGCGCATTTCAAACACTCAGGCACTCTTAGCCAGATATGACAGGGCCCATTACGATACACTTGAGACCCTGTTACAACACTTGCCAGATGAATATAAGGAGGCAGCAGAGATGCTCATACAGGAAGGAAAGCTCATATCAAATGCTTCTATCAAGTGTGCACTGGACG
The DNA here is from genome assembly GCF_964263255.1 of Lissotriton vulgaris. Classification (NCBI taxonomy): domain Eukaryota; kingdom Metazoa; phylum Chordata; class Amphibia; order Caudata; family Salamandridae; genus Lissotriton; species Lissotriton vulgaris. The sequence continues at coordinate 496,068,033 of NC_141694.1, forward strand.
CAGCAGACACCGCGGCCAGAGCCATTAACACAAATGTCATGTTGAGGCGACATGCCTGGCTCAGAATCTCCGGGTTCAAGCCAGAGATACAGACCACCATACTAAATCAGCCTGTAAACCCTGATCATTTATTTGGCCCAGCGGTGGACACCACCTTGGAAAAAAATCAAAAAGGACACAAACTGCAAAGTCTATGGGGGCTCTCCAGTCGCAGCAGTTCAGGGGTGGTTCTTTTCGTCGCTCAAACAATAGAGGAGTTTCCAGAGGCCAGCTGTCCCAGCAAACACAGTACAATAAAGGTGGCGCGCAAACCACATACACCAAACAAAGTAGAGGTGGCTATCGTGGAAACAGCGCCAAGGGCAGAGGTCGTGGAAACAACAGCTCCAGATCCTCCGCCACTAACAAACAGTGACGCCTTGTCACTGCCCCCCGACCATACAACACCGGTCGGGGGAAGACTACAACGGTTCCTGCCAGTCTGGAAAGCCATCACCACAGACAGGTGGGTCAGGAAGCTTATCCAGTATGGTTATTGTCTGGAGTTAACATCCACTCCACCCAACATACCCCCAAGACACCGTCCTATGTCCACAGAGCATTTGCACTTATTGCAGCAGGAGGTACTAGTCATGCTGCAAAAAGGAGCAATCGAACTCGTGCCTGTGGAAGAAAGAGGTACAGGAGTGTACTCACTGTACTTCTTAATCCTAAAAAAGGACTGGTCCCTCAGACCCATACTGGACCTCAGACCCCTAAACAAGTACATTCTATCAGAACACTTTCACATGCTAACACTGCCGCAGGTCCTACCGTTGCTCAGTCAGGGAGATTTCCTCGCAACATTAGATCTCAAGGATGCATACTTTCATATTCCGCTACACCCGTCACACAGGAAATACCTCAGATTCACCATTCAGAATCAGCATTACCAATTCAAGGTCCTTCCTTTCGGAGTGACAACGGCACCCAGGGTGTTTACAAAGTGCCTGGCGACAGTGGCTGCACACCTACGGAGACAGAATATTCACGTCTACCCTTATGTGGACGACTGGCTTATCCAAGAAAAGTCGGCCAAGCAGTGTGCCGCCCACATGTCCCTCACCATTCACCTTCTTCACGATCTGGGATTCTCACTGAATTACCCAAAGTCCAACCTTCAGCCCGCCCACGTACGACAGTATCTGGGCGCGACAATAGACACTCTGGCAGCCACAGCACAGCCAAATTCAGTGAGGATGAACAGCATTCAATTGCTTATACAAAAATTCTGACCGCAACACTCGCTTCTGGCACAAGTGTTCATGCAGTTGATAGGCATGATGGCCTCCTGCATCTTCATAGTCCCGCACGCGAGACTACATATGCATCCGCTACAGGAGTGCTTAGCAAATCAGTGGAATCCGGCTCACGGACAGTTGAAAGACCTAGTGTTGGTAACCGGTCATGCATACGACTCTCTGCATTGGTGGAATCCACAAAACCTTTGCAGGGGACGACCGTTCCAGGAGCCTGTGGCACAGATCATTCTGACAACGGACGCATCTCTCCAGGGATGGGGAGCTCATGTACTCCACTACACAGTGCAGGGACTATGGACAACGCAGCAAAAGAAGATGCACATCAACCTTCTAGAACTGATGGCTATCTTCATGGCAATGAAAGCATTCAAAGTACATCTGTGCAACAAGGTCATGCTGATCCGGACGGACAACATGACGGCCATGTTCTACATTCAGAAGCAGGGAGGTACGCACTCTCCACAGTTGTCTCATTTGGCTCAGAGCATGTGGAAGTGGGCCATTCAGAGGAACATCTTCCTCATGGCGGAACACCTCCTAGACAAAGACAATCAGATGGCGGACCTGCTCAGCAGGTACAGCCACCAAATGCACGAGTTGGAGATACATACATCAGTACTCCACCCGTACTTCCAGCAGTGGGGTCATCCAGACATAGACCTGTTTGCCACAAAGGAAAACGCCAAATGCCAAAGCTTTGCCGCCAGGTTCCCACAGTCGCAGGGCAATGCGATATGGATGAACTGGTCAGGCATATTTGCGTACGCTTTTCCCCCAGCACCTCAAATACCGCTGGTGGCACGCAAGCTGAAGCAACACTCGATGACACTCATCCTGGTTACTCCGACATGGGCACGCCAACCATGGTACACCGCGTTTCTAGAACTATCCGTGGTACCGCATCAAAGGCTGCACCACACACCCAGGCTTTTGATACAGAGCCATGGCGACATTCAGCATCCAGATACGCAACAGCTCAACCTGGCGATCTGGCTCCTGAGGTCTTAGAATTTGGCTACCTCAACTTGCCTCCAAGCTGTATGGATATCATAAGGGAGTCAAGAAAGCCCACCACCAGAGCATGTTATGCGGCGAAATGGAAGCGGTTCGTCATTTATTGTGCTGACCACAACATCAACCCGCTAGATGCATCTACTCACAACATCATTTGTTATCTGTTACATCTATACAAATGCAATCTGGCCCATGCTTCCATTCGTATACATTTGTCCTCAATAGCAGCTTATCTACAAAACAGGCAGCATCTCTCACTTTTCAGAGTGCCTGCCATCAAAGCTTTTCTGGAAGGACTCAAACGAGTCATTCCTCCCCGGACCCCACCGGCTCCTGAATGGAACCTAAATGTGGTCCTCACCAGACTAATGTGTCCACCTTTTGAGCCTCTACATTCATGCGAGATTCAGTTCTTAACATGGAAAGTGGCTTTGCCGATAGCGATTACATTGCTGCGACATGTTAGTGAACTCAAGGCACTAACTATCCAAGAGCCATTCATACAAATTCACTCCAACTGGGGGGTGCTTCGCACTAACCCTAGGTTTCTTCCTAAGGTGGTTACACAGTTCCATATCAATCAGACTATAGAACTGCCTGTGTTCTTCCAAAATCCTGAGTCAGTGGCGGAGAGAATGCTCCACACACTAGACGTCAAGAGAGCCTTAATGTACTACATTGATATGCCTTTTCGCCACAACACAAAGGCAACCCCATTTCCAAAGCAGGTATAGCCAGGTGGATCGTTAAGTGCATTCAAATTTGCTATCAAAAAGCCAAGCGCACTCTAACGGTCCCCCCACGGGCCCACTCCATCCAAAAGTTGGGGGCCTCCATGGCTTTCCTTGGAAATATTCCTTTAGAAGACATATGTAGAGCAGCCACATGGTCTACCACACACACATTTACGAAACACTACTGTGTAGATGTGCACTCCAAACAGCAGGCAGCTGTAGGGCAGGCTGTTCTAAAAACACTTTTTCAAACTGCTGCAGCTGGCACAGGTGGCCGCCGCTAATGGAGGGACTGCTATGTATTCTATGCACAGATATGAATTCAGCAGCCCACATGCCTCGAACTGCATATGCTACTTACCAGTATGCATCTGTTCTTGGCATGTAGGGCTGCTGACATTCATATCGCCCGCCCTCCTCCCCGGCGCCTGTAGCGGCTGCAGTACTCCGAATCACTCTTAGCATGGTCATCACTCACGGTGTTACACTCCATCTTTGCCACAATGGCTAAAAACAATCTGGGGATGGAGCTGATGCCCATGCGCACTGTAGTCCAGGGGAGGAACCACCTATCTCGTGATACTTCGAAGACTCTTCCAGGACAACAATGTGCGATCATCCGGACCCAACACTAGGCGGCGATCTATGCACAGATATGAAGGTCAGCAGCCCTACATGCCAAGAACAGATGCATACTGGTAAGTAGCATATTCGTTCAGTCCAGTCCTTTCACTGCCCAGCAGCACTTGCAGGCCAACCCAACAAAGCAACAACACAGCAAAGGGGCAGTACTACTCCAGGCAGCTCGTCCAGCTCTTCTTCTTGACAGGTTCCTTGATTCCAGGGAGTTCTCTGAAGTATTTTACCTCCCTGATACTTCAATCAGAAGGGAAGCTCTACTTCAAGCCCTTGTAGAAAACTCTAACAACAGTATGATGAAAGTACAATCCAGTCCTTTCCATGCCCAAGACAGAAGCAGCAAGCAGCAGGCCAACACAGCAGAGCATGCAGCAAAGTGGCAATTCCTCCGGACAGCTTTTCCAGCTCTTCTTCCTGGCAGGTTCCTTGGTTCAGCAGTGATCTAAAATACTAGGGTATGGGCCCCAATATTTATACAGCAAATTCCTTTGTTCTCTTGGTGCAGAGAGGCTCTGTGCTCAGCCAAAACCAGTTCTGTCCGTTCTGCTCCATCTTCCCGGCGGGAGGTGGAGACAGAATTGTCCAAGGCAGATAAGGCCTATTCATGTGAAAAGGAAATCTCCTCCCACCACTCTAAATGCAGGCCAGGCTTATTCAGGTGCTAGTGAAAACTCTTCCCACTACTCTGAATACAGCCCAGGTCTATTCAGCCCAGCCCTGACTCAGGAAAGGCCGGACATACTTACCCCCCCCCCCCCCCCCCCCCCCCCATGTGGCCATCAGAGAGAATGCACATCCCCAGTCTCTGGCACTCCAAAACCAGACAGTCAATCCACAAACCAGCAGAGGCACACAGGATGGCTAAGTAAGACAATACCCACTTTCCTAAAGTGGTATCGTCAAACACACAATATAACAATCACCTTTACTAAAAGATGCATTTTTATATTATGAGTTCAGGGATACTAAACTCCATCTTTCCATCTTGTCCCACTTGGAAGTTATATTTATAAGATGTTATAAATGAACTCCCATTCTATCCAATGGGGCAGATAGTCTCTCAATATTGAAAAACGAAATACAATGTCTTTTACTATCAGGACATGTCACACACCTCGACACATATCCTACCTTTCACATACACTGCACCGTGTGCATGGGGTGACCTGCGTGTAAGAAAAGGGAAGATTAGGGCCTGGCAAGTAGGTCCTTATGCCAGGTCAACATGGAAGTAACAAACTGCACACAGACACTGCAGTGGCAGGTGTGAGTTACATTTAGAGGCTGCTCATGTGGGTGGCACTATCAGAGCTGCAAGCCCATTAGCAGAACTTGATTTACAGGCCCTGGGCACACACTGTGCACTGTTCTATTTACTTCCCACTAAATCAAATATTCCAATCATGGAATCTCCAATCGATAAACACTATTTATTGGGAGAGCATATGCACTTTAGCACCGAATAGCACTGGTAAAGTGCACAGAGTCCTAAAACCAACACAAACGTGGTCAAAAACAGGAGGCCATAAAGCAAAATGTCTGGTGGCAAACCCACTGAAAAAGCCATGTCTAACACAAAAAAGCGGTAAGGCAACTCAAAAGTTGGAACACATTCTATGAGAAAGGTAATGGCGTCCCCACCCTTGTTTGCTGGAGTGTCTCTGCCAGACATTTGCGGAGCAGCAATGTGAACTAATTAATGTCCATACATTCACCAATCATTACTGTATGAACTCGTCATGGAAGGCGGATCCTGCCATTGGCCAGGCAGTATTATGGATGCTTTTCCAGTAAGGTACTAAGCTTTTGTTATTACATTCATATTTGAATTCTCAGGTGTATGGTGTGTGTCTATGTTAATATTTTTATAATCAAGTACAGATTTATTTTTTCTTATTAATGGTTGTCTATATAAATTATGTTTATTTCTTGGTGCAGAATGTTGTTTCCTATAACCACGGCCGCCTCTTTCTTTGGTACTTCTTACTAGTCTGATTCAAGCATGTAAATCTATGAAAGATTCCATACTGGAGAAAAGGCAAGTTACATACCTATACACTGTGTTTCTCCAGAATTGATATCTGTCCTAGATTCACATGTGACCCTCCCACCTCCTCCTGGGTTCACCACTCTGTAAACCTCGGATACTATTACGTTTTTTACAATCTGATGTATGGTGGCCTTGCAGGGGAAGAGTGCTCCAGGGTCTGGTCTCTGATTGGCTGAAGTGTGGATCTCTTACAACAATATGAATTGTTTAACATCAACGGACTTCTCTGTCTGTTAATGATATGCTTAGCACTGCTTTTTTTAATTACAGTGGGGCTTCCACCATGATGACGGGAAGTTTCAAGCATGTCATTCTATGAAAGATATCAATACTGGAGAACCACAGTGTACAGGTAAGTAACTTGTTTTTTTTCTAGAACTGTGATCTCTCAGCTTCTTCCTCAAGAAAGAGAAGCTCAAAGTGCTGACTCTTGCTCAGGTCCTTTGCGCCCTTAACCCAGGAGACTGGATGGTAGCATTGGACTGGCAGGATGCATATTACTGTCCTGCCTGCTCACTGGCATTAACTGCGGTTCACGGTGGGCCACTAGCACTTTCAGTTAATTGTACTTCCCTTTGGCCTCACCAGAGCACCTCTGGGTGTTCACCGAGGTGATTGTAGTGGTTGCTCAATATATCAATGGGGAATGGATCACTGGTACCTGAGTAACCAGGGTTCATTGTTCTTGCCGTCTTTCAATAAAAATCCTCATTCATGTATTCAGGCCGTGAGGCGGTATATCTTGATTATCCGCCTTATTAAAAACGTGGCTGCATCATCATTGGGTTTCTTTTTCTTGTATGCTATCCTCCGCCAGGAGGAGAAACCACTGGTTATTGTAGTAGTGATCAGAGATGAAGAGTGCTCAAGTGAGGTGAGTTTGGGTGAAGTGAGTTAAAATTGGCCACACATTGCCTGAACTGTACCTCAATTCAATTCGGAGTGGTGGCAGATAAAAACAGTGTTATGTGTGGAAAACTAGTTACCGGTCTAACTCACTAGAGTGTCCATCTTATCTTATCTTATGCGGAATTTGTTAAGCGCACGGTCACCCAGGGGTTTCATGGCGCTGAGGAAACAGATGGTAGATGGTAAATGAAGAGACAGATGGAACAGTGCTCTAACCGTGCGCTAGTTTGAATAGCCAGGTCTTCAACGCTCTCCTGAACTCTGTCAGCTTGGTACAGTTCCGGATAGACAAGGGCAATGAGTTCCAGGTTTTTGGGGCAAGGTATGCGAAACAGGATCCGCCAAGTCGTTTCTTTTTAAATGTCGGCACCGTGAGGAGGGACAGATGGGCAGAACGAAGGTCTCGGGTCAGTTCATATTTGTTTATGAGTTGATTGACGAACCTGGGGCTTTTTCCGTGGAGGGCCTTTAAAATTATGCAGCCTGTCTTAAAGGTAATCCGATGGGCTATGGGGAGCCAATGGAGGGAGGCCAACAAATGTTTGGCAGACTTCCTGCGATTGCTCTTGAATATTAATCTGCCCGCTTGATTTTGAACAATCTGCAGGCGTTTGGCGATGACGAGGGGAAGGCCCAGGTAGATGGAGTTGGAAAAATCTAATCGCGAGAGAACCAATGCGAGTACCACCTGGATGAGAGCGGAATGGGTCAGCAGATGGGCGATTTTATTAATCTTTCTTAGCTGAAAGAAACAGGAGGAGATCACTGTTCCGGCCTGGGTTTTCAGTGAGAGGTCGGCGCAGAGAGTGACCCCAAGGCTTTTTACTGACTGGGAGGGGGATGGGGGAGTGCCCATTGAGGATGGCCAGAAGTGGGGGCCCCAGCTGAGTGCGCTGTTGCTAGGGAGTACCAGCTCAGTCTTTCCTGGATTCAGCTTAAGATGGTTCTGATCCATCCAGCTCTGAATGTGCAGCATGGTCTTTTGAAATTCCTCGATGGAATCCGGAGAGTTGAGGGGGAATACCAGCTGCAGATCATCTGCATAGTTGTAGATAATGACTTTTCTATTTTTCAGGGAGTACAATAGGGGTTTAAGATATAAATTAAAAAGAAGGGGAGACAATGAGGAGCCCTGTGGGACACCGCAGGTGGTGGGGAGTATTGGTGCTGTAAAGTTCTCCAGCTTTACAGCCTGGGATCTATCCGTCAGGAAGGACTTAATCCAAGCGAGAGCCGCGCCGCTGAGGCCGGCTTGTTCGACACGGTGTAATAGAAAAGTATGATCCACCGTGTCGAACGCGGCCGACAGGTCAAGAAGTACGAGGGCTTGGTCAATTCCATTGTCGGCATTGGTCCTTAGAGTATTCTGCACGGCGAGGATCACTGCCTCGGTAGAGTGTGCCTGGCGGAATCCCGCTTGGTTGGGTTCCAGGTAGTCTGATGTTTCAATGAAGTTGGATAAGCAGCTGGTTACATGGGCTTCAAGCAGCTTGGCGCCGTAAGGGAGAAGGGAAATGGGGCGGTAATTAGAGAGGTTGGAGGGATCGGCACCTGGTTTCTTAATTAGAGGGACCAGGGTGGCATTTTTAAAGGAATCGGGTACTATTCCTCGTGACAGGGAGGTGTTCAAGATGGGGAGTATGCCCTGAGGGAGTGCAGCATAAACTTCTTTCAGTATATGCGGGGGGCAGGGATCGTTAGGTGAGCCCGATTTTACTCGGTTCATCAGTTCCAGTAATTTGGGTGGATCGATGGGGGGGATATCCTGAAGGGTATTAGGATTTCTACTGATGTCCGGGTAGTCTGCCATAGCGTGGTTGGTTTGGATGCTGTTTTTTATGATGTCGATCTTCTCCTTGAAGAAATAGTTGAGCCGGTTGCACATCATTTGTGACGCTGGTTCAGAGGGAGAGGTTCTGGAATCGTTACATAAGTCGTTTGCGACTCTGAAAATTTCCCTTGATTTGTTTTGGGCGTTGGAGATTTTATCTGAGAAAAAAGTTGCTTTGGCAGATAGGATAGAGCTCTTATAATTTTTGCGGGCTGTCTTGTATAATGCTCTGTCTATGGCGTGGTAGCCATGTCTCCACTTCCTCTCTAGTTGGCGGAGTTCTAGTTTCTGCTTTTTTAAGTCAGCAGAGAACCATCTGTGGGCGTCCATGTGACGGGCGCGGGAGAACTTGGTGAGGGGAGCATGTTCGTTGCATGCAGAGAGGAGCCACTCGGTGTGCGCTTTGTCCATTAGATTGATGTCTAGTCCCCGGGTAAGGATGGAGTTGGTCAGGTGTGGGTAGGAAATCTTGGAGGTTTAGGGATCTCCATTTCCTGGCTGACCCCCCCGAGGGCGCTTGATTTTTTGGGTGACCCTGAGTGGTGATGGAGAATTGCAATAGGTAGTGGTCAGACCATATACATGGTGAGACCGTGGGGCTGGAGGTAGAGATGTTGTGAGACCAGATGTGGTCTAGGATATGTCCCTTTTCATGAGTGGGGATCAGGACGTGTTGATGGAAGTTTAAATTAGAGAGGAGCTCGAAAAGTTCTATGGCATGAGGTCCGGCTTCCGGGTTGTTGTACCAGTAATTGAAATCCCCTATGACCATGACCTTGTCATAGTCGACGACTAGACCTGCTATTTGCTCAGACAGGGAAGCTGGGAAGGAAGGCATAGATGTAGGTGGTCGGTAGATCAATGCTAGCACCATGGTGCCTGTGTTGGTATCAGATTTGATGACCCAAGTTTTCCGTATCGGGTAAGTCTAGGGGAGGTAAGGTGGTAAACGTATGGTCTTTATGAATGATGGCGGCAACACCTCCACCAGCTTTTACTGATTTTCTATTTGCTGACAGGATGTAATAATCTGATGGTAGGGCCGTGAGAATATCTGTCAAGGAGTCTGCAGTGAGCCATGTCTCAGCGACAAATAGTATGTCTGGTCTATCCGACTTCAGGAGCAGGAATATATCTAGTTGGTGTTTAACCAGAGATCTGGTATTAAGATAGAGACATCGGAGGGTCTGAAGATTGGGTTTAGGGGCGAGCTTATTGGTTTTAGGTCTTTGAGATGAGATAGGGGGTGGTTCTTGCATGTGATAGTGAGAAAGAATATTGCTGGCCTTTAGGCGAGCATGTGTGGTCGGGTCGAGGGGTGGGAAAGCGGGATTCTGAAGAGAATGCAGTTCGAGGGAGGAATACCTGATGAATTCTTCATTCTGCCTGGTCCCTGGGCCCGTCCAGGCGCGGACGGGCGCAGACGGGCTTGCCTTAGGCGCTCCCGCTGCGCTCGTCCGCTGCGCTTCCTGCCCAGGCACATGATATGGGGAAAAGAAGGGGCGTGGCCTGAAGGGGGCGTGGCTAGCGAGCACGCCTGCGATGGCGGCCGCTGAACAACAACAAACAATTACCGCAGTAATGGGAAAGGTGAAAAGGTGAAAGGTCGACATGTTTCAGCCCCATATAATTGCCCTGACGGGGCACTGAAAGAAGAGTGAGCACAAGTCGTGCTTTGCGTACAACGAAGGAGACCAAAACGCCCGCCGGCACACCGAGGAATTCCGAAATTAAGGACTTAAAGGTACTCCTTGACCTTCGTGTAGATTAGGTGAACTGAATCCCTACTGACCTAGACTGCGACAATTCGCAGCCCTCACTTTACATGGTTCTGAAGAATGCCCCCCCACCCGTCAGGGCAATTATATGGGGCTGAAACATGTCGACCTTTCGCCATGGACACTCAAGTGCGTTAGACCGGTAACTTGTCTTCCCACGCACAACACTGTTTTTATCTGCCACCACTCCGAACTGAATAAAGGTACAGTTCAGGCAATGCATAGTCAATTTTAACTTACTTCACCCAAACTCACCTCACTTGAGCACTCTTTTAATCTCTGATCACTACTGCAATAACCAGTGGTTTCTCCTCCTGGCGGAGGATCGCATACGACAAAAAGAAACCAAATTATGATGCTGTCACGTTTTTAACAAGGCGGAGAATCAAGATTTAACGCCTCACGGCCTGGATACGTGAACAAGGGTTTTTATTGAAAGACTGCAAGAACATTGAACCCTGGTTACTCGGGTACAAGTGAACCATTCCACATTGATATAGTGTATTAGACCAGGAAGCTGAATGAATCTCAGCTCCTTCTTCCACCTCCTTTTTAAATAGATACATTAGGGGTTGCTCCTCATCTGTAGAGATCATGGGTGCCAGTCTAATCCTATCTAGACGACTGGCCTCCTGACTATTGTGGGTCGCCTGCATTTTCTGAAAGATACATTGACCATCTACTCCATTTTGTATAACTGACTCCATTTTCTGTGCTCTCACGCAGTTTCAGGGTGGTGAGGGGATGTTTTTGCTCTTCACTGTGCAGAGTAAGCAGGAACATATTGTGTGGGAAGCGCACTTGGTACCATTCACTGGGTTGAGATTGTGTTTTGCCAGAGAAATGTGCGGAACGTACAGCTCTGCCTCGAAGCAAACACAGGGCCTGGACAGCTTCTGTGAGTCCTCGACGCAGAGTGGTACGGCCAGGCTTGTTTTTGCAACAGAACGAAGGGAGAGAGGTTTCTTGAAATCTCTCCTGAGGTTCAGTAAAAGGTAATAAAGACGGACAATCTTGGCTCTCTGACAGGAGCTTGCTGTGGAACAGACCTGTTGCTACAGGAAACATTGGGGGTCCCGATCGAGACTTCTGCCTGACTGCTGGGCAGAATGTGGAAAGACACTCTTTCGGTGTGTATATTTCATATGTTTTTCTGCTTTGTGTACATGCTCTCTCTTTTTGACGACTTTCATTTGACATCAGGGAAGGTGTATTACCGACTATATTTGTCTTTCTTTTGAAAGTGCTGTATTAATAAACAAATTTCATTTTAAAAGCATTGTGATCACTTCGTTTGTCTAATTTTTAGAGTGCGGAATTCCTTTTCTACATGTATCATTTAAAGGTGAATTAATACATACATTTGTCTTTTTTTGGGAGTGATGAGTTTCTGTGTCCAATTATTTCAAGTCTAAAACAGGACATGAAGTAACATCGGACTCCCTTTCAGATACTACCTTTCATCAGCGCTGTTCTGGGCACGGTGCAGTTTCAGGCCTATCTTCCCGAACAGAGTCCGCGTCAGATCCCTCTTCCTTCCCCAACCAGATCTGACAGTAGGGGCAGAAGCATCACTGCATCACTCCTGGTATGGGGCAGCCATTTGGGAGCAGTGGAGATCAGAGGACTCTAGGCTCGGTGGAATCTGAACTCCACATCAACGTGTTTGAGCTCCGAGCAGTTCGATTAGCCTTGAAAGCCTTTTTGCCATCTTTCTAGGGAAGGCTGGTGTAAGCATTCACGGACGACACCGCCACCATGTGGTACTGCAACAAAAGGCAGAGTGGGGTCGTAAACCCTTTGTCAAGAGGCCTGTGTCTCTGGACATAGCTGGAATAGCATATCATATCCCTGGTGGTTCAACATCTGGTGGGTTCTCTGAAATCCAGAACGGACAAACTCAGCCGTAGATGGCCTGTGGATCATGATTGGCATCTCTATCCGAAAGGTGACGCAAGGTCTCTTTCAGCAGCGGGGAGAGCCTTAGTCATATCTGTGCACCACCGACGAGAATGCAAAATGTCAGCAGTTCTGCGCACTGGAGTTTCCAAGGCGGCTCTCACTCGTACACACATTTCTTCTCGATTAAAGATTAGGCCTCCTTTAAACCTTTCTGCCTATGCCTCTCCTGCCCAGAGTTCTCATAAAGATCAAGAACAACCAGGCCTAAGTCATCCTTGTGGCGCTGGATTGAGGAAATTCTGATATCCCAAGCTGTTGAGCATGGCCATTGGTCCTCCGATCAGCCTGCCCCTTCGGGTGGATCTTCTGTCACGTCAGCAGGGGTAGGCTCTGCACCCGAACCTATCAACACTCTGCCTTCTTGTGTGGAAATTGAGCAGTGACAGTTGACTGCTTTCAACTTTCCTCACAAAGTCTGTAATGTTATCTTGGCAGTAAGGCGTACCTCCACCAATACGGTTTACACCTGCTGTTCGGCAAAATTTGTGGCATGGTGTACGTAAAGACACATTGATACCCTTTCTTGCCCCCTTTCTCAGGTTCTCCTTTTTATCCTTTCCCTTGCCCACCTGGGCTCTTCTCTGGGCACTCTAAAGGTCTGTCTCTCAGCTATTTCAGCTTTTCTGCAGTTGCCTGATCAGTCGTCTCTCTTCAAATCCACTATTGCAAATAGGTTTCTGAAAGGTTTACAACACTTGTTTCCACCTTCTCCCTTTATTATGCCCCAGTAGGATCTAAATCTCGTCCTCACTTTCTTTATTTGTGCTCCCTTTGAACCCCCACACAATTGTCCTCTCAGGCGCCATGCCATCAAGACAGCCTTTCTAGCTGCAATAACATCTGCCCTGAGGATCAGTGAGCTTCAGGCCTGGTCTTCCATGCCTCCTTATGTGAACATCTTACCAGACAAAGTGCTACTTCATATGAGAGCTGCCTTTCTCCTGAAAGTAGTCACTCTATTTCACATAGGCCGGTCCATCACTCTGCCTACTTTTTACGCTCCGCCTCATACCTCCAAACAAGAGGAGCAACTTCACCATCAGGACCCAAAAAGAGCATTGTCGTTCTACTTTGTTCGCTCATAAGAGTTCTGGGTATACAACAAATTATTTGTGGGGTAAGTCGGAGCGCAGAAAGTACAGGCCGTACAGAAGAGGGCCATCTACGATGGATCGTGCTCTGTATCAAAATCTGCTACACAGTGCCTAACGAGCACCCCTCTGAGGGTTTGCATACTCATTCCACCAGAGCTAAAGCTGCAACCACTGTGTTAGCACTCGGAGTTCCACTCCTGGACACCTGCCAGGCGGCAACGTGGGCAGCACACCTGTGCCAAGCACTACTGCCTTGACAGTCAGATCTGTAGGGATGGGCATTTTGCCCTTTCAGTCTTCCAGGACTTTGTCATGTGAAATTGATCTGTAGACCTATCTTCCGGGTATCTATTCCAAGGTAAGGAATCTGATGCTAGAGATCTCTATCAGATGACAAAGTTACTTACCTTACCTTCGGGTACGCCTTATCTGGTAGAGACTAGATCTAGCTGCAGATTCCTTACCAACCCACCCATCCTCCCAACTCTGCAAACTTATTTCTAGGGACAGGGCATTCCACTTTCAGGGCCCTAATTTTCATCACCAGTGGTCAGCACTTATGGTTGTGGAAAGTTGCTAAAAGAACTGATGTCAGCACACTGGGTGGTGCCTATATAGCCATTGCACATGTCATTTCCAGCACGGTCAATGCTACACGGAGCCAAGTGATGCCACCTACCGGCACGCAGGAGTACTGCTCAAGAAACATTTGCTGATCCAGTCTGACACCTGGATAAAATTCTAAGATAAGAAATGTGCAGCTGTATAAAGTCTATCAAGTAAGACATTGCCAAAGGTAAGTAACCTTCGATGCTGCCTAAAATAGTTTTTGCACAACCGTGCTTATATATACCATTCATGAATATCCACATTAATTCAGGAGTAATAAATACATTCTCAATTTGAAGAATCTGATAACCCCTAAGGGGATAGCACGAAGGTGAATGAAATAAGCATTCTGCTTTTCACCAAAATGCTAGCAGACGCAGACATCAAAAAAGGAACTTTGAGTTGCGAGAGCCTGAGAACAGCACAGTTTTCAACTGTCTTGAACGTTCGAGACAATTTCTGCTTTTGACAGCATTTCTAAAGTGCCAATAATGTCTGACATTAATTTACAGCTCTAAATCTCCATCACGTGTCAGGATAATGTCGTCATATTACATATAACAACAGCAAATATCTGAACTTCAATCTCACTTTCTCTAACACACGTTTACACTTAATCCTCTCCACAAAGTTGTAGAACTCATTTGCATACGAGATATATTGGTGTGTCTCATACATTTTTGTCGGTACTGCCTATTATGTAGGCTGCTTTTTCTGTACTTTCTTACTGTATTTCCTGTATGAACAAAACCCTAATAAGTCTTATGAAACTAAAACAAAACAATTACATCTGTTTTCTACATGGAATGAGATATTTAAGAAATAAAATATGTATTTATCAATCATTATAGATTACAATTGAGATATGTTGAATATTACTGTAGCAAATAGAAGACATTTGTTTTACACAAAATAGAACTGGGTGACCAGAAACATGGAGGAAGTTTTAATGTTTTCAACCTGTTGCAGAGGTTTGGTTTCTTTGCTCTTGTACCGAAACATATGATGTAGTTGGTGGCAGAGCCCACTAACTGCTGGCGCATAGCATGTGATAGACGTGTCCTGCTGCTACTTTTCCTCAATCTTGAATTTATCTTGTGTATTGGTGCTATTTAATCTATTTTAACTCGCTGGGGGGTGACTGAGGCGCTGCACCTCCCGCTGTTTTATTAGTGTTAGGGGCATTACTCACTTACCGGAGGCCTGGGCTCAATTCTCACTCTTTCCCGCCCGGTCCGACGCGGTGACCAGCACTGTTGTGCGGAGGGCGAGAAAGGGAGAGCCAGGCACTTCCGGTGGGCCGGTTAGCGGTCTAGTGGCTAGATCAGCAGTGATAAAGCTGCATGCTCAAGCGGCCGCACAGCAGCCGTGCCTAAGGCAAGCCTGTCCGCGGCCATACGGAGACCAGGGCCAGAACCCCTGATCGCCCTGCTGTAAGAAGGCAATTCAGCTCGCTAGAACTACACGCCATGTGCCCACCAATAGCCAGTCTGTGTAGACATAGTATGATGGGAACCAGTCACGACGGGGACTGCAGCCACTACTCATTCAAGTACAATACTGGGAGAGTGATGCAAGTAGGGAGTTCAGGTCTGAACTGTGGTTTGCTGAATTGTAGATCTCTCAGCAAACATAAATTGGAGTTCTTTGACCTGCTCTCTGATGGTAAGTTTGGTTTATTGTTCCTTACTGAGACATGGCTAGACTCTGATTCCGAACCAGAAATCCTGGAGGCATTGCCTATTGGTTATGCAATTACCAGGATTGATAGGGTTACAGGGAGAGGAGGAGGGATAGCAATTGTTTTTAAACACCCCCTACAATGTTCCCTGGAACCCATCACTATTGCCGATAGTGAAGTGGGCTCCTTCACGATTAAGGTAAATCTTAACCTTGCAGTGAAGGGGCTTTTGGTCTATAGGCCACCTGGCCCTCAAACACGGTTTTCTCCCAGCTTGCTCGAGGGTCTTATGCACCTGGCCCTACGTCATGATAAGCCTTTAGTGCTGGGCGATTTGAACCTTCATTTCAATGACGCCTCAAATAGGGGGCTGTCGATTTATACCAGGAACTGCTGATGCTCCACCTAAGCTTGAAATCTCATGCCCGACTCATCAGCATGGCCACTTACTCGACCCCGTGTTTGCTAACTGGGGCAATATAGGAGTAAACACTCCCCTCCCTGTACCATGGTCAGACCACTATTTGGTCCCCTTTTTGGTGAGGGTTCTAGGGCCTAGAGTCCAGGAAAAATCCATGCTGAACCATCCCCGGAGTAAATGGGTGGGCTTCTCACGGGACAAATTTAACAGGGCTCTGGCCCTGGATGGGCCTCCTGGGGGCACAGATATCGAAAACGCATGCTCTAATTTAGAGAGGCGTATTGCAGAAGTGCTGGATAGCACGGCCCGTTACTGTTGTGTGCTTATCTAGGATCCTGATCGATACTGTGACCTTATGCCCCTATTCGGCTATAAATCCATTTATTCCCTATATTGGCATAACCGTTCAAGTGCGATATTCAGAAAGTCATCTCTGGCCTCACACGAACAGAGCCACATTCCAGAATAGTTTTCTCTGCCACTTCCTTTGCAACCAATTAGTGCAATGACAGAGCAGAAGTCACTATCTGAGATTCCTAGATTAACGCTCCGAGTTCTTCAACAAGATAAAAACTCAGCAAACCTGGAAATCCCCGCTTGCTGTGTTTTGATTAGTAATGGAACTCTAATGAGCAACTGATAGCTATCACTTCCTAGTGACATCTTTAATTGACGTCTTATGTCCAGCAAACTTACGTCAAACATGGCACCTGTCAGGTATAAATATTACCAACGTTGCCTTAAGCAATTGCTTGTTGCTAGGTGTCTGCAGTACGCTAATGCTGCTGCTGTCCCGAAGCTGCTGATACCATTATCGCTGCTAAAGCGCGAACGATGGTGTGGTGAAACTAGGAGCTGAACAGCCGTCCCTCTGCGAAGAGCCCAGCAGATGCCAGCTGCCCGCGGACGCTGTCCCCCCTCCTCCTCCTCGACGCGCTGAAGAGAGACGCTGTCTTTCTCCTGCAGAGAAATCCAGCTCCAGCGTTTCTGGTCTACCCTTGCGGGTGACTGGGATACCGAGTTCCCCTGAAGGAGATACCAGACCTCCATCATTCTATTCATAGGTATGGTGTTGACTAAACCCTTAGTGAGAATTCTTGAAGCAAACCTTGGCAAAACCAAGTTAAACTAAAGCTACTTACTTACTCCCCTCCCACGTATTAGGCTTAGGTCAGGTACACTGGGGTAGGCGTAGTTAAAAGCACCAGTTGAGTATTTTAGCCTAATGTATATATGAATGTATATATGTTTTATTACTTTTAAACCATTGTATGGCTAAGAAACCATATCAATGCTTTTACAGTATTATCTCGCAATACTTATCTTACTGTACGTACTTTTTATAATAACAAGTCTTGCAATTGTGGCAATACATTTCTCTTGTATGAGAAGAAAGACTGTTCAATAAATGTTAACCCTTTATTGACAAACGCCCGTCTCTCTATTCTCTACATATTGTGAAAGTAATCTGCACTAACCTGACTGAGTAAAATAACTGTCTATTGTTTCACACGACCCTAGAGATTGACTCTTGATCTGAGGAGCAAAGTTGTCATGTTGCACGGTTGTTGGAAAACTGAATCCCTTCTTGTCTGTGCCAGGGAAGCTGATCACTTCCTATTTCAGTCAAGAAAGTTTCAAGTGACCTCTGAGCTAGTTGGTAACAAACCCAATTAAGTTTAGCATAGTCAGTAGAGGCCTGGAAGATCCGCACTTCTACGTCGATACTACTGTTTGTCATTCCAATGCGCAGGGCCTAGTGGGAAACTAGGAACTACACTACATGGCGCCCAACGTTTGGTAAGGCGATAAACTAACGCAAGACGTTAGAGTAACTCAGTCGTGCATATTTCACACAGACCCCTTTCTCCCGTAAATACTCCAATAGACGTCTGGAGTGGGTGAAAGGTTAAAATCCGCCCGAACTCAGTAGGAAGAGATTCCTATGTAAAGCTCTGGTTTATTCAACGTTGAAGGATACAGTGTTCCAAAATATTGTGCACCTAATCTTTGTCTCCTTGGAGACCTACTCTGCAAACCTTGCATTTATACAATGCCAGGAGAAAACGGAACCACTGGGGCCGCAGCAGATGTGACTCAGCAGGGTCCCGAACACACAGACCCGGATGCTATTATCATCCCGGTCCACTTGAGAAAATCTATAACGTTAAAACTTATAGAAAACGGACTGACACCTCAAGGTGGTACAGTCATTTTCGTGATAGAGACTCACGAATATCGGCAGACAGAGGTATTCTATTCATGGATAAACTTTCCAGCGGCAAACGCTACAACAAAAGAGTTTCACTATTACAAAATAGAGGAACCTCGGGAAGAGTACGCTCCTTTCGAGGAGACTGAAATCCCACTAAAATTCTAAGAGCTCCTGCTCTGGTTTAATGGCGCCCTAAAACACAATGATCACATAACTAGGCTCGGTCCACTAGGTAGACCAGGAGCAACGTGGCCGTTTCTAGCCAGCTACACACCACATCCTGACATTGCAAAAATGTCAAAGGAAGAGCTGTTAGTACAGCTAAAAACACTTATAAAAATACATAGGCAATTAGTCCAATATGTAATTCGGACTGCAACAGTCCAACCAGCTGTTAATGTACCACAGCTGACCCCTCATCAGGGGAACACTAATAAAATTACACCACAGAACATACAGTCATGTCTTAGTAAAACACCCGTAAAACGGGAACATATTCCTTTCTGGTTAGCACAGAAAATAACTCAAATAGAGGCAGTATTTTCTGATACTACCCCTATAGAGAAACACAGAATCTTGACTATCTGCCTTCCTATGGGAATCGCACCACACGTGGAGGACTGTGACACTTGGGGTACAGTCTTTGCTTCCATTTACACAAAAACACACGGTGTTCCGTCTATGGCGGTAATACCAGAAGTGCTAAAACAGATTCAAAATGAATACGGTCCAGAGCCCGCTTTAAATCTTGGTATGAAATTACTGAAAGACTTCAAGCAGGTCTCGGCTATATTATTAGCCAATATAAAGGGAGAAGCAGCATCTGTGGCGATCCGCCAGAAGTTGAAGGAAACAGATATAAAAGATCAGCCAGTCGAGCTTGCCAGAATCATAGAGAAATGCTATGAAGAATTAGGTAGAGACAGCTTGGGTGGAAAACCGGTAAAGCCCCAACTGCTCGAAAATCCTGAAAAATTATTTATTAAAAATAATTCAAACACTCCTAAAAAGAGCTGGGATGGAAATAAACAATCCACTCCCAAGGAAAAAGTTTTCCAGTCCAGAGGAAGGTCTCCTCGACGGAGGGAAAGAACTCCGACTCGAGAACACCAGTCTCCCCAGAGGGAGAAAAGATATAACCTTAGAAATAGGGATAATCTGAAAAAACCTGATAGATATCAAAGTATTGATACACGTCCCTCTCGAACTTTTTCGCAGAAATCGGAAAGAAGAGGACGGTCAGACCCAGGAGAGCACACCAAGTCCAAAGACAAGGAACCTGCTCAGAGTAAAAAATCCCAATTTCCAAAAAAGAAGGTAGCCAGTATTAGAGTAATCAACCATGCCGAGAATACTGAGGACACAGTTGAAAAACGGGGAGTGGGCATTGACAATGTTGGACAGTGCAGCAGAAATCAGTATAGCCCGCAAGATCCTGATGAGTCATCTGGAGACCGTGGACACGAATGAATTCATTCAGGTTGAAACTGCCAACACCAGACTTAGCGAGCCCCATAAAATATACGAAATAACATTGCGTATAGAGGTTGATAAGACTAGGAAAATAAAGGGTCTATTTTGGGATAAACTCTCAAAAGGCTATGATATTCTGTTAGCTGAAAAAGATTGGCCCCCAGAGTTTGTCAGGGAGTGCCCTCGTGGCGAAGAAATGATTATGCCTGCCTTCTCGAATCACATTCCGATTCACGAAAAATATACTTATGCAAGGAAATGGGCAGTAGCCCAGGCACCGGCATTATATAAAAATCATGTAGGATGGGATGAGGACTCTCCTCCCCACAAAATCCAATTAAAAAGTGAACCAACTGCCCAAAGGCAGTATCCTATTAAGCAAGAAGCTAAAAAACAAGTCAGGGAGATCTTAGATCAACTTGAATACCAGGGGGTGATTGAAACATGCACCTCTCAAATGAACAATCCTTTGTTTCCTGTCTCCAAGCCAGACAATTCATATCGTCTAGTTTTGGACTACAGACACCTTAATGCATGTTGTAAAACTTTTGCAGTACAAAACTCGCATAGTGCAGCCCTAATGAACAACATAGTTAGGAAAAAATATAAAACGACATTAGACATATCTAATGGTTTCTTTTGTCAAAACATTGCACCAGAAAGCAGATATTTGACCGCTTTCTCAGCATTTGGGTCGCAGAAAAATTTCTGTCGACTCCCACAGGGGTTCAAGAACAGCCCAGGACTATTCTCAGCTAGAGTAACAGAGTTACTACAAATATATGATGATGAGGCATTGTCTTACGTAGATGATATCTATCTCACAGACGACGACTTGGATACTCACTTGAAAAGAGTGAACACCATTATACTTGGGTTCGCAGCAGAGGGTTAAAAATCCAACTTTAAAAAGTCTCGAATTGCCCATCTGACAGTATTATTTTTAGGATACGAATTATCAAGTGAAGTAAAAAGCCTAGCGGATAACTTCTTAGAGAAGTGCGCTGTACTCCAAGCTCCAAAAACGCTGAAAAATTTACAATCCATACTAGGTTTTCTGAATTTCGGAAGAACTTACATCCTAAAATTACGCAGAAAGGGTTAAACCTCTTTACGAACTAATTAAACCTGATTTTAAACAAATCAATTGGACTCAAAAACTCACAGAAATTTTGAGATCACTGCAAACAGACATGTTAGCTAAAACAAAATTAGATACACGTGACAACACACGCGATCTTGTAATCCGAGTCATCCCAGGAGGATGCGGATTCACGTACCTAACCTCTAATGAGGGAGAAAAGGTACCAATTTCAATGAAAATCTCACTTGTACACACAAGCAGAAAAAACATTCAGTAACACAGAAAGAACTGTGAAAGCAGTGCAAATTGCATTAGCAAATGAACGAGAACTAGCACACGGCAAAAGGATTAATATCCTCACAGCGGAATCCGCCTTCGAGGCGCTATTCAGCCGAGTAAACCTGCCTACAGTGTCACTGGATCCGAAATGGATACAGTGTGTAGATTCTCTAGGAGCGGAAGATGTGAAATACTATTTCGCCCCGCAATTCGAAGAACTGAATGATTTAGAGTATGAAGAAGAATATCCTCTGCCAATCGAACTTCTGCCTCTCCCACAATACGCCTGTATAACCTATACAGATAGATTTGTACAACATTTCAACGTAGAGAGCAAATCCTACGATGCAGCCTGTGCGATTGTTAAAGGTCGTTGGCTGTGCGGTAAATTCAGACCGAAAGTAACAAAAACTGAATCTGTAAGAAACTGTTCGGTTCAGAGAACTGAAATCAGATGTTTAAAGATGGCGCTCGAAAATGCAGAACGTGAATTCCCGACACTTATCGTGTGTGATTCTCATTTTTGCGTCAACTCTTACAACAATAAGCTGCAGAGCTGGATTGAAAACGATTACAAAAATGACACAGGTGCCACAATAAAGCATAAATTGCTCTGGAAACAGGTAGCTCTTTTACACAAAGAACTACAAAAGACTCACGTGATACACGCACAGAGTCTTCAACGTGATGGCGTTCACGTTGCAGGGAATTCATTGGCTTACACAGCCATAGCGGAAGCAACTAAACCGGCTTCCGTAGCCACTAAAAAGCGTACAGAAAAATACATAGACGGGGAAACCATGCTGGCAGTAAAAACGACCGTAAAAGGTGACTGTGCAGCACTACCCGTGAACTATCCACTCAATTATGCATACATAATCGATGCAAACTCCGTTCCTTTTGCTCGAATCCCTGGAGTGGGGGACAGAGTAATTCCAAACAGGAGCAGGAGGGGCTTCCTCTTACTGGAAGCACACATGGGGTTGGGTCTGAGACATCAAACAATTAAGGATTCTCTGAAAGAATTACAATCAGAGTACTGGTGGCCAGGAATGAGCATAGATATACAATGTTTTGCTCAAAATTGTGAAAACTGCAACAGAGATCGCAGTAAGGAACAGGCCAGTGTAGTTTCAGGAACCCTGATAGACAGCATAAGGCGGTCTATCTGCGCAATCAAAGAAGAGAAGCGCGTCCCATTGTACATCCTTAAGGCTAAACACACTTAAAAAATGTGGCCTCCAGCGCTCGACGATTTGCGAGTCTTTATCGGCACACACGCAATTACCACGTTCCATTCTGACCAGGGTCCTGCTTTTAGCTCTCGAGCTTATAGGGAGGCCATGGCCAGCATGGGAATTGTGTTGCGGTATTCTTGTCCGTCGCACCCCGAAGGGAATAGTGTGGTTGAAAGAAAAAACCGAGACATAAAGCGATCTATAACAGCGAAGGTATTAGGTTCAGGCGCTTGGTGGGTCAAACATCTAATAAGTGTCCAGTCCAGTCTTAACAATTTGCCAAGAAAATCTCTAAAACGTTTCAGCCCATACGAACTATTGTTCGGAATTAGAATGAAAATTCAGGACCTCGATAGTCAGATATCAGTGGTACAAGAAAAAACAACAGACTTTGACATCAAAGATCGTTTGGCTGTTTTACAGGAACTGAATGAAACAAGAAAATCCTTAAGCAACATAAAGTTAAAGCAACAGCCATCTACCACTGACGAGGCACCACAAGCAACAGCCCCAGCAAGGCCTGTCTGGATTCCAAAGATTGGGGATCTAGTCAGAGAAAGAAATCGCGGTGAAGAAGGAATTTGGGCCTTCTTACAGAAAAGCAGTACCTGTCTTAGCAGTCACCGGAACAAGATCAGTAGTACTACCGCCCCTTGCTAGTAAAAAGGAGAACAGAGTCGTGTCTATCTACCTGGTAAAACCACAACTATGTGGCCTATAATCAACAGTAGGCCCAGTGGACTCCCAAGAAACAACAGAATACCCAAACTTGCAACAATCCAAGAGGTTCAAACTGAAAGACTAATCACATTCGATCAGCCTGCAGTGCACAGTGAAGGACTATGCAATAATGCCATGGAACTCGTGGCTCTTGAGACACAGATTGAAACGGTTCGTCAAGAAACACCAGTCTACAATAATGTGGCATCAGAAAATGCTACCGAAAGACAGATTGAAAGAACAAGCCCAACAATTGACAGAACTGCCTCTGGTTATTTCATCAACTTCGACAACTTCTCTGAAGATCAAAACGACCCCGAAGTGATGCCAGAAACAAAAAAGACTTTTAAAGAAAAAGCAACGGAACTCTTTCATCAACTGAAGGAAATCTACCTTATTTCCCCTTGGCTAGAGTTCTGGTTCGGTCTAGGTGTATTTTTCCTCCTGCTTTGGCTCATCATGGTACTTTGTTTGGGAAAATTCATTGAGGGAAAATATAGTACAATGGACACAGCAAGTCAGAACATCAACTTAGTCCTGAAGCCACACAGATCATCCCACGTGAAGAAAAGAGAACTGTCAACAGTAAATGTCACAGCAATTCCAATACCTGGTGGGGTAGTATGGGAGAAAACTGACTATGAGATCTATGGTCCGGTCGAGATCCTGAAGTATCCTCATCAACTGAAGGTTTCCTTAAGTGACTTTGTAAAACCTAGTACATTATCTGATGATTGGGACTTTAACAGTATTAATGACATGATGTCTGATTTAGTAATGTCAGCTAGATTCACAGATCATGATTATTTACAAGGTTCATCTAGTTATGAGCAGACATTCTGCTACACACATTATGGTGATCATTATTTGCATAAATCTGCACAGCCTAGAAATGTTTTTATGTATAATCAATGGGAACATTGTGCTACACCACCTAAAAGCAGTTCTAAAGCATTTTTTGAGAAATTCAAGTACTTCTCAGGGTTTAACACCAGTGATGCAGAAACGTTTAATTACAAACTGTTAGATAAAACAGGAATGAAAACAATGCTGACAAATTCTAAATTGATATATTCAGAAGCATTTTATGAAAAAATGATGACATTTGGTTTTGATTATTGGAAAAATAACATTGAAACGAAAACCATTTGGGGTACAAAAGATTGGCAGGTACAAGGCCTTGAAGCACTATTCAGAACCTGCATGATACCAGAACAAATTATGTTTTTAAATGACACAATACACCAAACATCCTGTCTTGGCCTAGCTAAGATCAAAGACCTTAAAAAACTGTCTATTCCAAAGCCAATACCTGAAAATACAACTGCAGATATTGAGTTAGACGTATCACAAATTTTACATTTTAACAGAACACATCCTGATTGGGAAAAGTGGTTAATCTGGCCTACTGACACAAACAACTGTCAAGATAGATCTATACTACTATTATAAAGGAAGAACTTTGAACCTTTGAGGCGCGTAAACTCGGGAACCACAGCGCCAATCCACACACCCGATACATGGTTGTAATCGTGAGGGTGTGCAGATGGACATAGGCTATATAAACTTAATAAATATACGTTATTTAAAAAATGTACCGAAAAAAAAGTAGATCCTTGGAAGAAGCGCCGGCCGCGACGTGTGTGCTGACGTGAGGAGCGCGGGGAGGAACGGCGTCCAGGAGCGCGAGGAGGACCGGCAGACATGGCGCGGGGAGGAGCGGCGGACAGGCGGTGAGGAGCGGCGGACAGGCGGTGAGGAGTGGCGGACAGGCATGGAGGAGCGGTGAGCGACGGATGAGGTAGGTTATTTATTTATTTAGATATTTAGGAGCGGTGAGCGGCGGAAAAATGAAGCAAAAATGACAATCGTGAGCAAGAGGAAGCAAACGGAGCATTACAAAAGTGAGCCAAACGGTGCATTACAGGAGGAAAAAGTTACGTGTGCAGGTTACAAAAGTGTACATCGTGAGCAAGAGGAAGCAAACAGAGCATTACAAAAGTGAGCCAAACGTTGCATTACAGGAGGAAAAAGTTACGTGTGCATGTTACAAAAGCGTACAAAATAAACATAGAGGTATAATACTGCATTACAGGAGGAAAAAGTGACGTGTGCAGGTTACAAAAGCGTACAAAGTAAACATAGAGGTATAATACTGTAATATATGGAGGAAGGCTCCGGGGGACCCATGGACAACGTCGGGCGGGCAGGGGCCCTGAAGCCTAATTGCTCCCGGACAACGTCGGGACGGGCTGTTAGTTCCTGAATAAAACACAGGGGTTAAAAATGACCAGACTAGACCCTAGATACTCCCAGAGACAACATCCAGGGATAGTAACAACATACAGTGGAGGGAAACTCTGCCTCGAATGGCTAACATCATCCACACTGGCTGAAATTAAGCAACACTTGTCTTTACTAAAAGATGGTGCTGATTTGCGCGATTTCATTCTTGGACCACGCAAACAGCGTCAAAAGTGTTTCATAGCGACCAGTATCTATGCGGCGTACAACAAGGCTTGGAAAGTCACACAAATTGAAACAGCTGAAAAAATACGAGAAATTGATCGTATTAATTTGGAAAAATCACTTTCTGTAGTGGACAATGGGTTAATGACTCTGTCCTCCAGAATATATTCGTTGGACAATATTGTGTCTTCTGCCTTTGATGTAATAGACAGAGACTTGCTAATGTTACAACATGGCCAATCTCAATTACATTCTATTGTACAATTGGGCTGGACGCTGCAAAATCTTCGTTCAGGCTATGTGCCTTGGCGTTTAATCAACACAACGTCATTATTTTCCATTTTTAACCTTACTGACAAACAAATCAGTTTGGCACAGAAAGGAGCAGACTATACAATCCTGAGCATCGAAAAACTTGAGATATTACCATTGACAATGTCAGAAAGTCCTGTCATTGAATGGATAATACACAGAATTATCACAATTCCGATAACAACTTTCCGATTTAAAAAGTGCCTTAAGTACATACCTACTGGCCAGTATGAACGATTGGGTAAAGGATATGTAAAATCAGAATGGAAATTACCATACACACATTCTTGCTATAGTGACAGCGACAAAAATGTATTTCTTAGTGGTGAAAACTGTAAACATTCACTAAGCGGTATACTTTTGTGCCAGGGTATTAATTTACATGGAGCCTGTGAAGGTAATTCTAACAACCTTTCATGCCACCAGCTACTCACACCTGCAACTCAGATAGAGCCCTTCTTTATGCAACTTGCAAACGGGAGTTACATTTTTAGAACGGATCACAGATGTTGTGGCCTTGTTCCAGGGAAAAGTTATCTAGTAAGCGTAACATCCATGGTCAAATGTTGTATGCTGGCATTGTTTCCGAGCGGGCTTGCAGACACAGAGACTCCCATCTGGCCTCGTCTGAATCTCTATTCTATACGAATTGATACTTTAAGCAAAATGAAGTCTGTGCTTTTACAGACAACAGTGCCCATAACGTCATCAAAAGAGACGTATGATCTTCTAGTTGCAAGGACAGCTACGGAAGTTCATGAACTTTTATAAACAAATTGCCCCGTGCATTTCGTAGAAATGCTTAGCCAACTCCTTAACATGTCTAGTGCCACAGGCATCCCAGGCATATTTAAGACGATTTTTACGGGACTGCTAACACCTTTTCAAACAATTCTGGGAATCGTTCCAAATTTTGTCCACTCTGTTTTTGGCGGCATACCCTTATTTTTGGGACTTGTAGCAGGCATTTTATTTTTGACCGTCCTGCTTCGTTATGGCAAGCCAAAGCTCAGACATAGCTCCCATGGGAATGGAAGAGACAATCCTAGCAATGCGCTACCGGGACAGGATAACTAACGTCCTTGGATTGGCCAGGCTGAGAGATCTAAACATGACCTGGTTCCTTTCATTCAGACCTATATGGCAGAACTGTATCTTACCGGTACTTCGATGTATGCTATGCGGAGATGAGTGCGTGTTGGACATCTGTCTTTCACTTCCATCAGCAGTACCAATGGACGTCGATACTTTGCTCAGTCCGATAACGGCTCACGCATTGTGTTGTCCCCAGCGGCTACCAATCCTGATGACGGCATTCGTTGAGACTCCTGTGCTACGACTAGGTGGTAACAGTGGAGCGAGTGACAAAAGCAGCATCACCCAGGTACGACCTTCTGTGAGCATTGCTGATCCTGACTATGATGACAGCAATCATTCTCACACCTGCCAAGTTACAGCACTATCGAATTTGGTTGAACTGTCACCTGATTTTGTAGCCCAATTCTTTGAGAGCCTGTCTGATATGATGTTCTCACCCGAACAGAAACAATAACTTTGGAGAAGTTGTCCGACACACAGCGTTCCCATGAACTCTGAATTCGGCCTTCAGTTTTGAACAACAAAAACTGCTAAAAGCGTTGGAACTCTATTTCCCCGTTCAAGCATTAATTCTTTTGAATTGAACACTTTTTAATATTGACCCTTTTTGGCACGATCGATTCTTTGCTTAAGGTAAAAACTATTCTTAGAGACCAGAAGCTTCAAACTTCTATTTCTAAACACATCTAGAGACATAATAACTTTACACCAGCCTCTAGCACATTTTATTGCAATGCATTTATATGTGATGATTTATCTCGCCCTTCTTCTGTTTCAGAGAGATTTCATGTGTAATTCTTTTTGCATAATCGTTCATTGATTTCATATGCTATAATTTTTGAATGATTTCTATGCTTCAAAAACGTACAGTACCTATAAGTTTCACGTATTACAATATACGCCTATTTCAAATGCTTTTATGTATTTTGGGGTGGGCAATGTTACACATGCATCTTATTGCTCTAGTTTTAGTAATTTGATGGACATGAACCCGTGGAGTGGGTGTTGTGTGCTTATCTAGGATCCTGATCGATACTGTGACCTTATGCTCCTATTCGGCTATAAATCCATTTATTCCCTATATTGGCATAACCGTTCAAGTGCGATATTCAGAAAGTCATCTCTGGCCTCACACGAACAGAGCCACATTCCAGAATAGTTTTCTCTGCCCCTTCCTTTGCAACCAATTAGTGCAATGACAGAGCAGAAGTCACTATCTGAGATTCCTAGATTAACGCTCCGAGTTCTTCAGCAAGATAAAAACTCAGCAAACCTGGAAATCCCCGCTTGCTGTGTTTTGATTAGAATGGAACTCTAATGAGCAACTGATAGCTATCACTTCCTAGTGACATCTTTAATTGACGTCTTATGTCCAGCAAACTTACGTCAAACATGGCACCTGTCGGGTATAAATATTACCAACGTTGCCTTAAGCAATTGCCTGTTGCTAGCTGTCTGCAGTACGCTAATGCTGCTGCTGTCCCGAAGCTGCTGATACCATTATCGCTGCTAAAGCGCGAACAATGGTGTGGTGAAACTAGGAGCTGAACAGCCGTCCCTCTGCGAAGAGCCCAGCAGATGCCAGCTGCCCGCGGACGCTGTCCCCCCTCCTCCTCCTCGACGCGCTGAAGAGAGACGCTGTCTTTCTCCTGCAGAGAAATCCATCTCCAGCGTTTCTGGTCTACCCTTGCGGGTGACTGGGATACCGAGTTCCCCTGAAGGAGATACCAGACCTCCATCATTCTATTCAGAGGTATGGTGTTGACTAAACCCTTAGTGAGAATTCTTGAAGCAAACCTTGGCAAAACCAAGTTAAACTAAAGCTACTTACTTACTCCCCTCCCACGTATTAGGCTTAGGTCAGGTACACTGGGGTAGGCGTAGTTAGAAGCACCAGTTGAGTATTTTAGCCTAATGTATATATGAATGTATATATGTTTTATTACTTTTAAACCATTGTATGGCTAAGAAACCATATTAATGCTTTTACAGTATTATCTCGCAATACTTATCTTACTGTACGTACTTTTTATAATAACAAGTCTTGCAATTGTGGCAATACATTTCTCTTGTATGAGAAGAAAGACTGTTCAATAAATGTTAACCCTTTCTTGACAAACGCCCGTCTCTCTATTCTCTACATATTGTGAAAGTAATCTGCACTAACCTGACTGAGTAAAATAACTGTCTATTGTTTCACACGACCCTAGAGATTGACTCTTTATCTGAGGAGCAAAGTTGTCATGTTGCACGGTTGTTGGAAAACTGAATCCCTTCTTGTCTGTGCCAGGGAAGCTGATCACTTCCTATTTCAGTCAAAGTTTCAAGTGACCTCTGAGCTAGTTGGTAACAAACCCAATTAAGTTTAGCATAGTCAGTAGAGGCCTGGAAGATCCGCACTTCTACGTCAATACTACTGTTTGTTATTCCAATGCGCAGGGCCTAGTGGGAAACTAGGAACTACACTACATTACTACCAGATAAGATCGTATGCAGAGCTCATAAATCTGCACCATGATATAATAGTACACTGCGTCTGGCCAAAGCTGAGTGTAAACATCTGGAGAGGCGATGGAGAAAGGGTTTTCCAACCCAGGATAGGATGGAGTACTTGCAAACTCTGAAAAAATATCATGGGCTTATTAGAAGGGCCAAGGCCATATACTCTCAGGATAGAATTGGGGCAGCGGAAAACTCCACGAAATAATTATTTAAGATCTATAAGGAGATCTCCTCCCTAGTGTGTACGGCCACACCGATTGCGGGTTCAGTTGAGTCCTGCAACCGAGTTGCGGATTTCTTCTCAGAGAGAGTGGAGAAAATGTACTCCACTTTTCCAGTGGCTGTGAAGAAGAGACATGAGTTTGTGGAACAGTTTGAAGGGGCTAGGAACAGTAATAGGATGGATAGTATCGCTGCTCCTCCCCCACTCCTCCACCCTCCAACCCCCCATCCCCCCTAGCCGCTTACTAAAATTTGCCCAAGTGTGAAGTACGGCTCATCTAGAGATCCTGCCTCACCCAAAATGCTGGGTGAGAGCATTACCATTCTTGAGCCCTTCATCAGGCATATTTTGGAGGTATCCTTCAGAACGCACACAGTGCCAGGTAGTTGGAAGAATGCAATTGTCCTTCCTCTACCGAAGAAACAGAATGTCAGCCCTGATAAGCTTTACAACGTACGACCTATCTCGCTGCTTCCTTATCTGGCTAAAGTGGTAGAGAAGGTAGTTAACCCTTTCCATGCTCATGACGAGCTCAGCTCGTCATGAGGCACAGTGGAGCTGTGCTGATGACGAGCTGAGCTCGTCATAAAATGATGTAAATCTGAATTCTTCAGCACCGGAGGGGAAAATGTGCAGCAGCGATGTGGTTAACCAACAACTGATGGCACATGTCGAGAAATCCAGCCTTCTGCGCCCCTCTCAATCTGGCTTTCGTGCATTACACTCGACAGAATCCGCTCTGCTCCTTGCCACTGAAGCCATTAGACAAGGAGTAGATGCAGGCCAAACAATGGCCCTGACACTTTTGGACCGGAGTGCCGCCTTTTACACTGTAGCTCATTACACCTTGCTGCAGTGTCTGAATAAGGGTGGTGTCTCAGGCCCGGCTCTAAAGTGGATGCAATCCTTCCTGGCAGAACGTAGCTTCCAGGTTAGGCAGGGCATTCACTATTCCCAAACCACCAAACTGGGACAGGGTGTGCCACATGGATTAGCCTTGAGCCCGACCCCGTTTAATCTATATGTAACTCCTTTGGCGGAGTTAGTGGAGGGCTTCAGGATTAGGTTTGTTTCGTACGCCGATGACACTCAACTGGTTGTCTCCCTATCACAGGCACCGGATCTGGCAGCTTCAAATTTTATGGCATGCGTGCAGGAGCTCTCCTCCTGGATGGACAACAACTGCCTGAAACGTAATGGAAATAAAACCGAGGTGCTTGTGGTGGGGGTGCTCTATCAGTATAGTCGTCGGCGTGGTGGCCCTCAAGTCTGGGTCCCACTCCCACGCTGTGCTCTCAGATAAAGAACCTGGGTGTATGGTTGGACTCTAATCGCTCTTACGAACATCAAATCAGGTGCGTAGTGGGTACATGTTTTGGAGTCCTTAAGGCCCTGCGGAAAACCCTGGGCCTACTCCCTATTGATGCCAGAAAGACCATGGTGCACGCCCTTGTGATGTCTCGCCTAGAATATGGTAACATACTTTATCTGGGTGCCACTGTCAAATGTATGAGTAGACTTCAGACTCTGGAGAATGCAGCCGCATGACTAGTCCTTATGCAACCTAGGAGGACTGCCTCCAAAATAGCTCTGACCTCCCTGCACTGGCTCCCAGTCAGGAAAAGAGTGCTGTTTAAGGCACTCTATACATGCCATCGCATCACCCAGGGTATTGGCCCCTCCGATCTGAGGAATCTACTTACACGATATGTGCCCACACGGCTCCTTATATCGAGTGTGACTGGTCTGCTACTTGTACCTAAGGTCAGGAAGCCCAGGATTGGGTGGCAGGTCCTTTCGGCACTTGGCGGCACAGAATTGGAACAAACTTCCCCTGAGCCTCCGGACGGAGTCATCAGAGGTCAAATTTATAAAAGGTCTTAAAACCTACTTGTTTTCGTGTCAATAGTGACTCTCCGACCAGGCCAGTGTTTTTTGGTACTGCTCTTCCTCTCACCATAGCGCGGGGACACACCGGTGGGTGTAACCAGGCGCTTTATAAACTCATTTATTATTATTATTATTATTATAGATCAGCAATTTAGAATAATTAGTTTAATTTCTATACTGGAACCTTCAGCTGTTGTATATTTTTTTTTTCTGTGTACTTTGACATTAACCATGTTGACAGCAACTTAAATTGGTTTCACAAGTTAAGCTGAGGAGTGTTTTTATATGTTTTACATTTTGATGATGACAAATGGTGTGGATATTGTAATTGACGCTTTCATTTTCAAACTGTGTTAAGACGTTAGTTCAATCAATAATATCATTTGTAAAGCGCACTACTCACCCGTGAGGGTCTGAAGGCGCTGGGATGGGGAATGCTGCTAGTTGATTCCTATAATTGTTTTTCACAACATATCTTTATCAGGAAGTTCCTGAAGAGCTTTGTTTGATGGCTCAAAGATTCGAGCAAAACAAAATCAAGAGAGAGAGTGAGAGGGAACTAACCAGACCCCGTGGTCGGTGGCGGAAGGATTATTAACATTCTTCAATTTCATGGGTATCGTAAGTACATTATTGTTGCACATAACCCTGTCCTATTTATATTTGCTGGCTTCTGCAAGGTTTGCTATATTGACCAAGTCAACCATAATGTTTTTATACTCTTTATGCATTTTGTATTGTATTTGCAGTTGTATTTCTGTAGCACTTCATACCCCATACCAGGTACCAGAAGTTCTTTAGTGAATGAGGACAACCCTGTTCCATGTAGGAGTGCTTGTTATTCTTATTCTGATTTCATAATAATAGCCTTCACACTGCAAATTATTTTTTTCCAACAAATTATTTTCCTCTTTTTAATAAATTTAATAATATATGATCTGCAACCACCATGAATCAACATAAGTGTGGGTGTACTTTAATGTACGATTAATTCAAATCTTTACAATATTAAAATCTTGCAATAATCAGACTGCTGAAACACTAACACATAAACTCAGTAAGAACAATGGTTCATTAAAAAGATGATCTGAAAGAGACAGTTGTTGATTCCTTACCTTTAGAATTCCCCCCAGGCATCAGTCTGGATCCAGAGAGTTTTCTTTAGCAGTACCCCTGAGTATCGGTAAGTGGCGTCAACTCCGCGTCTATCGTGGTCGTCGGGATGACGTCACGGTGCCTACTTTCAATGGCACCTTTTCATGCTGACTTCAGTTTTCTTCTCCCACGCCAGCCTAGCGCTGATCTGGGAAGAGCTACCCCTTAGCCATTTTTTGGTTAGCTTTTTGCAACTTTTTGTCAATGTCTTTTTTTAATATTCGGCTCCTGGTGCGCAAGGGATGTCCCTAAGTTGGGCCAACTTCAAGTCCTAAGGCGCCTGTCACAAGATGATTTCTGGGAGCTGGAGCGTCCCCTGCCCAACTCCATCAGTTCTACGAGGCCTTAGGTCTTTGGGCAGCCCGACTCCACCGCGTGCCTTTGGGCCCCACGTTGAGGACTGAATACCACGACTCACTGGACAGAACGATTGGCAAGTATGTAGCCTTTAGGCGATACACCTGGTTGAGGACATCTGGCTTTTCGGGGAATATCCAGTCAACTTTGATGGACATGCCCTATGATGGGCGTCGCATTTTTGGCGGCAAAGCAGACTCCGCTCTGGATTCCTTCAAAGATTCTAGGGCTACGGCCAAATCTTTGGGCCTCACTGCGTCTTCTCGCTTACTCCAGCCTGCTCCTTTCGTGGCTATGGAAGGGTACCTAACCACATCCGACCCAGTCTAGCTACCGGTTCATGCAAGCTGACCAGCCTCTGTGTTGCCGTGGACCCCAGTGACCTCGCAGGTCTGGGAGCCAGCAGGCGGACCAGTCCACCCTTTCCCCCTGCCGCAGCCTCCAAACCTTTCTAGTTCAACGTTTCACGCCCATCAACTGCCAGTTATAGGCAATATTCACCATCTCCTCCTGCTCCACTGGCAATCCATCATGTTGGACAGGTGGGTTTTGCAAATTGTCCGAAGGCGCTACTCCCTCTCCTTCCAGATTACCCCTCCATCCAAGAAGGACAAAGGCCTTCTTGGGCACCAGACCCTCGGCCTCTTCCTCCGGAAGGAAAAGTTCAAAATGCTCCAGTTGGCTGAGGTCCAGTCTGCCCACAGAGCCTAAATGGTGGCATTGGACTTGCAGGACACCTATTTCCATACTGCGGTCTTGTCAGATCATAGGCACTATGCTAGTGGATTATGCTAGATGGCATATGCAGGCTCCTCAGTGGGGCCTGAAGTTCCAGTGGGTGCTGCATCAGGGGAATCTTTCCAACCACATCTAGATCTCAGAGGGAACTGCACAACAACTGCAGTGGTGGTTAACAAACCCAGCTTGGTTCAGAGGCAGATCCCTCTCCTTTCTCCAACCAAATCTAACAGTGGTGACAGATGCATCAATCCTGGAATGGGGCGGCCATCTGGACGCTGCAGAGATCAGAGGCGTCTGGTCTCCGGCGGAGTCCAGATTCCATATCAACCTGCTAGAATTCCCGGCAATTTGACTTACACTGAATTGATACTTGTAAATTGATACTTGTATAGCGCACTACTCACCCGCAAGGGTCTCAAGGCGCTTTTACAAATACCGCTGTGGAACCCATCCTGGCTTTCCCTGTGAGGCGTCCACTCCTGGGCACCCCCAAGGTGGAGGCCTTAGCGTTGTGGAGATTAAGCAAGCTATTGCCCAGAGTTGCAGAGTGGGACTCCATGATTGGAATAGGCACCGAGGCGAGAATTATCAGGTCTGTGGAATTTTGAGCCCAAGACCCGCAGAGGCGGGGAATTGAACCCTGGTCCCGGGCTAGACCTCTACATCAGGGTCTGCCGCTCTAATCATTGAGCCACAAGGCATTCCTTCCCTCTCTAAAAGGGAAAAGTGGTGCAGGTGTTCAAAGACAACACCACCGCCATTTGGTACTGCAGCAAACAGGGCAGGCTGGAGTCATGGACCCTCTGTTAGGAGGTTTTCCACCTCTGGACATGACTGGAATATCAGGGCATGACCCTGGTGGTTCAACACCTGGCGGGTTCTCTGAACACCAGGTTGGACGAACTGACCAGTTGGTACTTGGCCGATAACTAATGGCGTCTTCATTTGGAGGTGGTGCAAGGTCTCTTTCAGGGTTTGGTTAGATCTGTTTGCCACCGAAGAGAACTGGCAATGTCGGCAGTAGTGCACGTTGGTGTTTCCAAGGTAGCACTCACTTAGTGATTCTTTTCGCGCGAGTCGACCTGGCGCCTCCTGCACGCTTTTCTGCCTGTACCACTTCTGCCCCGAGTGCTCAAGAAGATAAAGTGCGACCGGGCCCAAATTATTTTTGTGGCTCCGGACTGGGCACGAAGAGTCTGGTAACCCAAGCTCCTTAGTATGGCCATCGATCCTCCGATCTGACTGCCCCTTCGGGTGGATCTTCTGCCGCAGCAGCAGGGGACAGTTCTTCACCCGAACCTGTCCAGTCTCCTCCTCCTTGCATGGAGATTGAGCGGCAAAAGTTGACGCTTTTGACCTTCCTCCCGAAGTCTGTAATGTCATCTTGGCAGCCAGGCGTCCCTCCACTAAATCGATAAACGCCTGTAGATGGAACAAGTTTCTGGCATGATGCACAGCAAAGGCTGTGGATCCCCTTTCTGCCCCTCTTTCAGAGGTTCTTTTGTATATACTTTCTTTTCCCCAGCAGGGCTCTACTCTGGGCACTCTCAAAGCCTATCTTGCTGCTATCTCTGCTTTTCTTCAGCTGCCAGATCAACCATCCGTATTCAAGTCTCCTATTGATAATAGCTTCTTTAAGGGCATTGCTCATCTATTTCCTCCATCTCCTTTCATAATTCCCCAGTGGGACTTGAATCTTGTTCTCACATATCTTATGTGTGCTCCCTTCGAGCCTCTTCATAACTGTTCTCCCAGGCTCCTTACTCTCAAAACTGCCATCCTTGTGGCCATCACCTCTGCTTGCAGGGCGAGTGAGCTCCAAGCTCTGTCTTCCAAGTCCCCTTTCTTCTCTGTGCATCCAATGAAAGTGGTGCTTAGAACGAGGCCTTTGCTTCTTCCTAAAGTGGTTACGCCATTTCATGTAGGACAATCTATTACTTTGTCCACTTTTTACCACCTCTGCACCCTTCCAGGGAGGAGAGACTCCACCGTCTGGACCTTAAATGTGTGCTGCTTGCAGGGTGAGTGAGCTCCAAGCTCTGTCTTCCAAACCCCCTTTCTTCTCTGTGCATCTGATGAAAGAGGTGCTTAGAACGAGGCCTTTGTTTCTTCCTAAAGTGGTTACGCCATTTCATGTAGGACAATCTATTACTTTGTCCACTTTTTACCACCTCCGCACCTTCCAAGGAGGAGGAGAGACTCCACCGTCTGGACCTTAAATGTGTGCTGTCATTGTACCTTGACCTCACAAAAGATTTCAAGGTGGATGATCAACTCGTTATTGGATGTGTAGGTGCCAAGAAAGGCCGGGCTGTTCAAAAACGTACCATCTCTTGATGGGTTGTCCTTTGCATAAAGATCTGCTATGCTTTAGCTGAGAAGGATCCTCCAGTGGGGTCGCATGCTCATTCCACAAGGGCTACAGCAGCAACCACTGCATTGGCACGTGGAATCCCACTCAATATCTGCCAGGCTGCAACATGGGCATCGCTGCACCCATTTACCAGACATTACTGCCAGGACAGCCAAGTCAGGAGGGACAGCTATTTTGCCTGTTCGATCCTCCAGGACTTTTTTGTCTGAACTTGGTTCGCTGACCCTCTTCCGGGGATGGTATTGCTGGGGTATCTTTTCTGATGGTAAGGAATCTACAACTAACTGTCTCTTTCTGATGAACAAGTTAATTACTTTCAGTAACGATGTATGTGTAAGAGATATATGTTAGTTGTAGTTTCCTTACTGACCCACCCATCCTCCCCGCAAACTGATTTCTAGGGATAGGGACTCCCATACAGGGAGGGCCCTAGTTTTGGCGCACCAGTGGTCAGTGTCTTGCATGGCTCTGCACTTACGGCATGGAAAGTTGTGTCAGAACTGACGTCACCGCGCAGGGATGAAGTCTAAGTAGCCTCCAGAACATCATCTCTGCAACCATGACAACGGACACAGAGTCGACCGACGCCACCTACTGACGCCCAGGGGTACTGCTAAAGAAAATTCTTCGGATCCAGACTACCGCTTGGGGGAAATTCTAAAGATAAGGAATCTACAACTAAGATATGTCTCTCACAGATACATGGTTACCGAATGTTCGGTGCATTTGCCAAGAGACTCATTAAAACAGATTGGATTTTTAGGCAAAATGTTTAAAATCTGGTAGATCTAAGAGAAGGAAGAAATGTAACGGCGTTGAATTAAATGCAAACAGAGCTTTTAAGTGCTTAAACGCAGCTGAAATACTGGCTATGGTAGTCCTGGGTTCAGCTCTCAGACCCGTACTGAGTGATTAGCAACTACATTACATGACAAGACAATTGAGGACCATGTTTAGCAGCTTAGAGTCTTCAGCTGGCGTAGCTATAAAGTGCTTGTTCTCCACTTTAAAAAATGGCTGCTACAGAACCACGAACGACTTTAGCGGCTAAACATTTTTAAAAAAGGGCTGATTTGGTAGTATGGCCTCTAAAGTACATGCAAAGGCCAATTGGCTGCCAGATTATCAAAGTCTTGACCAACCAGTTTGAGCACAGTTATTTTATCGATAGTTAGCCAGTTCCAGGGTCAGCTGTCTCTGGAGGTAAAATGCTGCTTTTATTCACCTCTTCTAAGTAGGATTGTGTGAGGCTGATTAATTTTCGGGGGAAAATGCTTTTACTCTGAAGTTTTTACTTCGTAGTACATTTTCCACACATTTTTCACATCGTAAAGACTGTTGGCATGCAAGCCAATTACAATGCAAGACAAAAACACACATTTGACGATAATTAAAAAAGGGAATTCCCTCCCCCCCCCCCCCCCCCCACCCCCCTCATCAAAATATATGTTCAAATACTACCAAATGTGTAAACGGCAAATGTAATTAAATATTACAAATTAATGTATACATTTTAAACAGTAGGTGGCAGTGTGAAACTGTGATAGAATTTTTCAGAGATAGGAACCGTGGTAAAAGTATGCGTGGTAGTGGAATGTGTGGTGAAGTTGTTTCTAATGTGAATGAATGTAAATGCGTGGTAGTGGTATATGTTGTAGAATGTGCGATGTAAAGACGTCCGTGGTGAAGGAAGGTATGGTAATGTCACACAACCGTATTTTCCAATTCTTGCCTGTTCCATCAGCTCCGTAGTAGTGAACACCAGGTTTATGGCCTGATGCAATGGGTGAGAAAACATGGTTTTTAACAACCTGTAGCATAGTAGTAAAAGTTATGGGTAACAGCATAATATCAATCAATCAATCAATTAATCAATCAAGGTTGGTAAAACGCAACTACTCACCCGTAAGGGTCTCAAGGCGCTGGGGGTGAGGGGGTGGCTCCGTTGAGTTATGAGGTCATCCAAAGAGCCAGTTCTTGAGGTCCTTTCTGAACTAGGGCAATGCGGGAGTTGCAGGCGGAGGGTATTCCAGGCTTTGGCTGCCAGGTAGGAAAAGGACTTTCCTCCCGTTCTCGTCTTGTTCTTATGTGGGACAGTAGCCAGAGAGAGCTGGGCTGATCGTAGGTGTCTTTTTGATGCGTGGAAGAGGAGGCGGATGATCAGGTATGCGGCTCCAGTGTTGTGAAGTGCCTTGTGTGCATGGGTGAGGAGGCTGAAGGTTATTAGTCTTCAACTGGAATCCAGTGGAGATCGCAGAGGTGTTTGTTGGGTGATGTGACTGCGACAGGGGATGTTGAGGATCAGTCTGACTGCGGCATTCTGGACAGTCTGGAGTTTGCAAAGGAATTTCTTGTTTGGTACTAGTATAGAGAGCGTTGCCATAGTCAAGTCTATTGCTGATGAGTGCATGCATGTGTGACAGTTTTTCTGGATTCAGTGGGATTCATCTTGAAGTCCTTCAAAGCATGCGGAGGGTGTTGAAGCTGGTCAAGGATACGGCGGTTCATTGTGAGCGATGAGTCTAGTATGATGCCGAGGTTTCGTGGGTGTATCGTCACAGTGGGGGGATTTCCAAGGGCGGAAGGCCACCACGAATAGTTCCATGCAGAGGGGGTGGAGCCAAGGATGAGGACTTCTGTCTTTTCTGAGTTGAGTTTGAGGCACCTGTTCTTCATCCAGGTGGTGACGGCTTTCATCCCTTTTTGGAAGTTGTGTTTGGTGATATTGGGTTTGTTGGTGAGGGAGAGAATCAGCTGGGTGTTGTCGGTATAAGAGACGATGTTGGGCTCGTGGTTGCGGACGATAGTTGCGAAGGGGGCCATGTAGACGTTGAAGAGGGTAGGGCTCCCTCCCTCCGGAGAGGTAGGGAGGGAGTTTGACCAGCTGAGTTCTGCTGGTGATGAAGGAGCATATCCAATTGACTGGCTTGCCGTGGATTCCGGCGTCGTGGAGTCTGGTGGCTAGGGTGAGGTGGGGGATCGTGTTAGGCAGCCGAGAGGTCCAGGAGGATGAGGACTGCTGTTTCTTCCTGATCGAGGAGGGAGGGGATGTCATCCGTGGCTGCGAGTAGGGTGGTCTTGGTGCTGTGGTTGTTTCGGAATCTGGATTGGGAGATGGCCAGGAGGTTGTTAGCTACAACGAAGTTTGCTAGCAGGGTGTTGACTGTCTTTGAATTGAATTGGAAGGTTCATATATAGCGCATGGCTACTCGGAAGCATCCCAGCGCTTGAAGAAGGATGGAAATTGATGCAAAGACTAGGAAAAGGGAAGACTGGTTTATGGCCTAGGAAACAATGATGTTTTTAGTTGTTTTCAGAACACCAGAAGACTGGGTTCTAGACGAAGTGATAGTGGTAGGGCGTTCCATAGTTTCGCCGCGTTTCGGGAGAAAAGGCGGTCCCCAGACCGGACTTTATTGGTCCTGGGCGTTATGAGGAGGTTTTGGTGGTTAGAGCGAAGGTGCCTCGATGGAATGTATGGTCTGATCATATCCTTCAGAATGGGGGGGCCGTTCCCATGGAGAGTTTTATGAACCAGACAAAGAGTCTTGAAATGGATTCGCTCCTTTATTGGGAGCCAGTGTAAAGCCCTTAATGCAGGGGCATTCTTTTCGATGATCTTGACTGTGAATAGAAGCAGTTCTTGTGGTCGTCGGGTCCGTGGAGTCCGTGGGTCCGTGGAGTGTTTCTCCAGGAAGGGGAGACAAAGGCGTTTTTCCAGTCGTCGTGGAAGGTGGCGGTCTTGAAGGAGCAGTTGATTTTCCAACGTAGTTCGGGTGCGATGGCCGAGGCGTCTTTTCTCTTGTGAACTGTGGAAATTAAAATCAAACCAGACCTCAACCTAAGAAGATTTGTTTGGACTCCCTGTTTTTCCTTTGAGACTTTCTGGATTTAGAACATACAGGACGCTGAGACTTTACTGATTTTGCTAGAAAAATACTTATATTACCTAAATTTGAAATAATGATATTGGTGTGCTCAGGTGTTGTGCATATATATGTTTGACCTGGGTTCATTTGAATCCTGGGACTGAATGACACTTTGGTGGGTAGGTGTCGTATACCTTTTGAACACCCCAGCCACCGTTGCTTTCTGTCATTTACCTATGTCCATATTACAATTAGCTTAACCTTGTGATGTGCGGTTCAAATCAAGCAAACCCATTTGTTTTATATGTAGTGGGGGCAGGGGTCTGAGGGTCCTCCGAAGTGGATGCTTTTCATGGTCTTCAAGGTGGTTTCTGTCATGAGCGGGATCCATTTGAGCAGGGTCTGTTGGGTGACGTCGCATGAGGGGGGCGCTCGAGCAGTGAGGTGGTCTTGGTTTTCGAAGTTGTCGTAGATCATCTTAATGTTGTGGTGGAAGAAGGTGCTGAGTCTGTTACAGAGGTCTTGAGAGGATGGGACGTCTGTTGTTTCGCTGCAGAGTTTGGCAAATTACTTGGTGATGGAGAAGAGCTCTTTGGTGTTGTGTGAATTGGTGAGGATTCTGTCTTGAAGGGATTTCTTCCATGTGGATTTGATAAGTTGATGGTGTGTGGTGGTCTGCTTTGTAGGCGCTGTGTGTTTCCGGGGTTTTGTTGTTCCTCGTTGTTTTTCCGAGTCATCTGCAGGAGCGCCTGGATTCTTGGAGTATAGGGGTGAACCAGCTTGCTTTCTGGATGTGTCTACCTGTGCCTTTCTTGAGGGGGGCGAGTGTGTCAGCGCAGTTCGTGATCCAGTGGTGGAGGTTGCGTGCTGCTGTGTTTGCGTCTGACATACTCAGTGGTGGGGTGCTAACGAGGGCGGAGGTAAGCTGGTCTTCGGTGACTTTGTTCCAGCTTCTGCAGGGGAGGCGGTGGGCGTGCTTGTGTACTGTGTTTTTTTTGTAGGAGAAGTGGATGCAGTGGTGACCTATCCAGAGGAGTTCCGTGTGTGGCTGTACGAGACGCTGTTCCCTCCGGTGATGACGGGGTCGAGTGTGTGTCTTACTGTGTGCGTGGGGGCGGTGACTAGTTGTTTCAGTCGTATGTTGGCGAGGTTCTCTAGGAGGCAGGCAGTGTTTGAGTTGTCGTTATTATCCAGGTGGAAGTTTAGGCCTCTGAGTAGGATGTAGTCTGTGGGTGCGAAGGCGTGGGGTGCGAAGAGGTCAGTGATGGTATCGGTAAAGGGAACGCAGGGGCCGGGTGGCCTGTAGATGAGGGTTCCGCAGAGAGTCTTTTTGGGGTTGGTATGGATCTTGAAGTGGGGGTGCTCCATGTGTGTCGTTGTGTTGTCCGGAAGGGTGGTCATGCAGAGGGTGCTTTTGTGAATAACGGCGATGCCTCCTCCTGGACAGATGGGGTGATACTTGCGCAAGATCTTGTATCTGTCGGGGATGGCAGTGGCAATATCAGGTACAGAGCTGGCATTGGTCCAGGTTTCCATGAGGAAGGCGACGTTGGGTGAGTAGGTGTTGAAGGTCCCAGATTTCTATAGCGTGCTTGTGGATGTTGAGGAGGATGCAGTTGAGTGGTTTGTGAGCAGTGATGGCTGGGAGATGCTGCTGGGGTACAGAGGTGGGTGAAGGTGCAGCAGCAGTGGAGACCGGAGAGAGGGCCGAGGGTGTTGGTCAGTGTCCAGAGCTGGCAGTTATTGCATCTGGGCTTGAGATCATGGAGGGTGCTGGAGTTGTAGCAGAGGCGAGTCAGAGGACCAGGGTCGCTGGAGCTGGTCGCAGATGGGCTTGCCTTAGGCTTTCCAGCGGCACGCCCGCTACGCGCAGCCACTCTTAAGTAAGAATCAAGCTAAGGGCGGGTCAGGCAGGAGCGGGAAGGACACAATGGAGGGGGAAGAGGCCACAGGGGCATCAGCAGCGGGGGAGATCAAAGGAAAGTGAAAAATGAAAATGAAGAAAAGAGTGAAGTGAAAAGGAGAAAAGTGACAGAAGGGCAGAAAGAAGGAAAGAGGAAAAGGGGCACAAAAAGAAAGATGCAAGAAACGCCGAGGCGCCGAAGAGCAGAGTTCTCTCCGAATGGAACATCAGGGAGGAGGCACAGGTAGGAGCCTGCGGTTGGAGGAGGGCCTTGAACACCCTGCAACAGAGCTCAGGGGGCAGCACTTAGTGGTGGAGCTGTACGGGGGAAAGCTGTCACAATGACCAGGTCAGTGGTCTTGCTCGTCTTGCAGTGCAGCGCCCGCCATTAAGGATTGGGGGAGGGCAGGTCAGCTGGTAGGCCGGAGCGGGAAGGACACACTGGATTATGGAGGACCCGCAGGGACAGCAGTGGCGGGGTAAAACAAAGGAAAGAGTGAAAAGTATAAAAGTGACAGAAGAGCAGAACAAAGGAAGTGAAATTGAAGGAAAGAGTGAAGTGAAAAGGAGAAAAGTAACATAAGGGCAGAACGAAGGAAATAGGAAAAGGGGCACAAATGGAAAGAGGCAGAGCAGGAGAAAGGCAGAGTGCTCTCGCACTGGACCACCAGGGATGAGGCGGAGGGCCTTGAACACCCTGCGGGGGAGCACTTAGCGGTGGAGCTGTGCAGGAGGAAAACATTCACACTGCCCAGTTCAGTGGTCTTGCTCCCTAATAAGTGATTAAATAATATTAATAATAATATCACCATTTGTAGAGCACGAACAGCTACCTCCAGCAGAGGTGTCCCGCGCTATAGCAATAGATAGTGAGCCGCCTGGCCGTATCTCGCCAGAATCCTGAGAACAGTTTAAACTAGACTGAAAAGCCATGTTTTTACAGCTTTCCTGAATAGTGGTTCTGACTTAATTTGCCGCAAGCAGTTAGGCAGGGAGTTCCATAGATTGGATGCCCCCACTGTAAAAGTTTTGCCGCCGAGGCGGGCTTTACTAACACGCGGAATACAAAGCAGATTTTGGAGAGTTGGACCTCAAGGCGCGATTCTGTTTGTAGAGGCATAACCGTTGTCTCAAATAACTGAATATAACTGGGGGATTGAATTGAGACCCTACCTTGCTGCCGACCTCGCTGGGGACAGAGAAGCGAGAACTGTATATTGCCCACAAACGCTGCCAGACACCACCAACGGTCACTCCACGCCGCCGCAGCCTCTCCACTCGTGCGCGGCCACTGTGATTGGAGGACCGAGGGGAGCTGGGAACTACACATCCCAAGCTCCCTCGCGGCCCTGACAAGGGGGATTTCGCACCAGGAGGCACCATAAAACCGACGTCACGCCCCGGTGGAGCGGAGGATTGAATTGAGACCCTACCTTGCTGCCGACTTCGCTGGGGACAGAGAAGCGAGAACTTTATTGCCCACAAACGCTGCCAGACACCGCCACCGGTCACTCCACGCCGCCGCAGTCTCTCCACTCGTGCGCGGCCGCTGTGATTGGAGGACCGAGGGGAGCTGGGAACTACACATCCCAAGCTCCCTCGCGGCCCTGACAAGGGGGATTTCGCGCCAGGAGGCGCCATAAAACCGACCTCACCCCCGCGTTGCGGGAGCGCGCAGGAGCGCCGGGCAAAGCCCAGGCAAAGGGCGGGCCCTCTACGGCCAGAAGAGGCTGGGCTGGGGCACCCCCCTAAATTCTTCCTACTGTCACACACAAGGTATCACTGCAATCAGTTCATTAAACGGATACTCAAGCTGCCCATGTTGTGTCTGACTGGTGACCGAGTATGAGGAAGGTAACCAAAAGCTCCACGATGCCCACCTTAAGATCTAGTACCAAACAAAAGGTGGACACCCCACAGCCAGTACCTACACTCACAGCAATTGACAAAATGCTACAGCAGACAATAGGGGTTGTAACCAATGCGATAGCAAACACAGAGAGAAGGATTGTCCCTACCACCAATGACAATTATCCAAGACACACAAGAAGCGGCAACTGATCTCTCAGTAGTCACTTTAGATGCTACAGATGACCCAGACACTAGCCTTGGTGTCACTTCCTCCTTTGCTGAGCTTCCATGTGCCCAGGCGCCAACTGAGAACACGAGGGATACCGTGAATATCCATACC
This sequence comes from Lissotriton vulgaris, assembly GCF_964263255.1. Lineage (NCBI taxonomy): Eukaryota > Metazoa > Chordata > Amphibia > Caudata > Salamandridae > Lissotriton > Lissotriton vulgaris. The sequence continues at coordinate 496,112,149 of NC_141694.1, forward strand.
AATTTAAGCACCATATGTGACACAGAAAAGGCGATCTCAAATAACATGGAAAAAAAAGGCCCAGAGAAGGTCAAAAACAGGGGGGAAAAAAGGGACAAAACAAAATAATAAATCATAATTTAGTGGCACCCCTAACCACCTCCACACCAGGAATACCCTGCTGGGTTGCAAATATGGTAAGCAGATCTAGAAGACACAATCACTGCCCTGATCAAACCCCTTATGTCTAAAAATCGACAGACTAACATCTTTAATAAACAATAAGGGGGTTGGCCCCACTAGGCAATTGGGACATGATAATGCATCATCAAAAGCGGGACAAGACAGGGGCATGTCCAACAAGGGACCAAAAGACAAGGCAGCACTAACTAATGAATCTACTGCAGACAAACTAAAGAAAGTCAGGCAAATGAATACCCAAATAGTACAAAAAGCCCCCATCTAACCCTTGCAGCTCTAATGAGACAACACAGGGCCAAACAAAACAATGCAAAGGAACTCCCCAAGTTTCAAATGAAAAAACAGATCAAACCCCAAAAGAAAAGACTACGGCAAACCCCCCTCCATTAAAGAATGCACCTGAAAAAATAAGATCGACCCGATTTCGGTCAATCAATCTTCCACCTGAAGCTTTGCCCTTTGTGGTCGTATTGACAGGAGTTCCACCACTAAAAGAGGGAAAAAGGGAAACGCACTTGGAACTAAGAAATAAATGTTTGCAATGGCTGCAGATAAATAGACCCCTACCTCCAAATATCTGTGGCGAAATACTTACAGTAAGAAGGGGGGAGTGGATCGGGACAGGAATAAAAACAATAGCAGGGGACATGATAACAGTCAACTTTAGAGACATTGCAGCAGTGAATTATATATGCAATGCACCCCCTAGAAGATCTCACACACAAATTCACCCCTTACACTTATCATATTTTTACCCGTATACACCCCAAAGACCAGTGCAGACAAATAGAATTCCTATGAGCAGGGTTCAACAGATGGAACCTCTGTACAGACCCGCCCAATGGCAAATGCCTTACCAAGCCACTCCAGTTTGACCCTTCCCTACCTCAGCATGTGCACTGGAACAGGTTCAGTGCTCTTGAAGAGGTGGACTGACTTGCACTGGAGGAAACTAGTACTCTAGACCCCATAATGAGACTAGAGGAGGAAGGGTTCACTGGAATAGGAACTGGCACATTGAGTTCCTCAGGACATAGTGATGGTAGGGGGGTCAGTAAAAAGAATTTGAAAACAAAAAAGGGGGGAAAGAAAATAATAGAGCAATTAGATCAAAAGACAACCCCTGATCGAATTAGACGGAACAGTGACATTACGCCAGAACTCCGTACTAACATAACATCTATAGAGGAAGATAAGGAAGAGCATTCACTAAGGGGTTTAATAGAGCTTCCCCTGGGGGATAACTATGATAATCTTCGAATCATATCCTGGAATATTGCAGGACTAGCAGCTGAATTTGAATCCCAGGAATCGCGGAACTCCATAAATAACTTCCAAATCATATGCCTGCAAGAAACCTGGGCGGTTGACCCAAATCTGTTTAGTACAGAGGGGTATGAATGTTTTTCTGTCCCGGCCATAAAATCACCATCGGGGAGAGTGATTGGGGGACTAATAATGTATGTTGACCTCCACATGCAAGGAACCTGGTTTAATTATAACTGGGATTCACGAAACATACAAGCTGTAGGGTATCGCTTTAAAAGGTTCAATCTCCTTTTACTTATTTACTTATTTACTTATTTATTTATTTTACTTATTGGTACAACGCTGTAGGCACGATGGGAAAGGGGACCATCACAAAAGAACTGGACTCCCGCCTAGAAAAGCTGGACCTATTAAATAAGACACCAAACTCCCCCAGTATAATACTTACGGGGGATTTTAATTGTCATCTTTGTGACAACCTAAAACCATTTAATAGGGATTGGTCACGATGCACTGTAGCAAAAGGCCCACATTTTGCACACACAACTGAGGGATGGGACTTAGAGAAACTAACAAAAAGGCACAACCTGGCCCATACTATGGACCTGATAGAGTTAGGCGAAAATGGAGACCTCAACCCAACATTTATAGGCAGAGGCTGTCATTCGTATATTGACTTTATCTTCGCCTCACCCCTCATAAAGAGAAGCAATAGCAGTATGGCCATAGACATAAGCATCTTTAGCGACCACAACCCTTTGACACTAGCATTAAAAGGCTTTAATTTTAAAAAATCCATATGTAGAACAGATATTATAGAAAAGGCAGTGGACCAGGGAAGGAGGATTAAGTGGGCCAAGATAGACGGAGACAAATTCTACAGAAGACTAATAACAGAAGGACAAAACGCTATAAACACATGCCTCGATCCCAGCGTGGGAGGAGCAACAGTGGTTAGTGCATTTGAAGAAATCGCACGCCATGTAGACAATTTATTAAAGACCTCTAAAGACAGTAAAGCACCCTCTACCCTGCGCTGGTTCGACTCGGATTGTACCAAGGCGCATAAAAACCTCAAACTTAGTCTCCAGTCTAAACCCAGGGATAATCTTAAAGTAGTTCAGTATAGAACTGAATATAAAAAAGCACTGAGATGCCGCAAAAAGATCTTACAAATTCAAGCTTGGGAGGATCTAAGGGAGGCGGCAGAAAGGCGAGATATCTCGGAATTCTGGAAAGTTATTAATACCCCATGCTTCCAGGACCCAGGAGTACCCAACATAATAAACACTATTTTACCTGAACAATGGCAGACCCATTTCCAGAGCCTCTATAACCACACAGGACAATTAATCCAGGGTGAAGGGCCAAGGTTAATCCCAAATACACAATTGGACTTTTCCCTGGAAGAAGTGGAACTGGCGATAGCAGGACTGAGTAAGAACAAAGCACCCGGCCCTGATGGCATACCCCCCGACCTCTACCTGAGCAATATAGATCTTTAGGCCCCACTGCTCACGAGGGTTCTGAACAAGGCAGTGGTGGCAGGACTATCTCGTTCTTGGTCAACGGCAGCCATAGTCCCGATTTATAAAAAAAAAAAAGGGAATCGCGATGACCCCCAATGTTATCGCCCCATATCCCTCATAGACGTGACAGCCAAGGTATTGGGCCGTGTTATTTTACATCGCTTGCAGGAATGGGCGGAGGAGAACCAGGTTTTGACAGATATCCAATATGGGTTTAGGAGGGCAGATCTACCACCGATCAATGCTTGAACCTGTACCTCCTGACAGCTAAATACACCATCGCTGGCAGGGGGGCTATATATATGGGGTTCATGGACCTCTCCGCGGCCTTTGACCGTGTAAATAGAGAAAAACTATGGACCCTATTGTCAAACCTAGGAGTGGATCAACCACTGGTAGACGTCCTAAAAATTCTACACTGGAACACTTCTGCAACAGTGAGATACAATCAAGAGGGAAGTAGGACTGAGCCCTTTTTATGCACCAGTGGAGTGAGGCAGGGTTGCATTTTAGCGCCCTTCCTGTTCTCTATATACATTAACCTCCTGGACAAAGACCTACTCAAATTGCATGTGGATTCACCCCAAATTGGTCATCGAGCCGTGCCGGTATTACTCTATGCCGACGACGCGGTATTGTTAGCCAGAACTCCATTGGGGCTACAGAAGTTGATCGATGGTTTTGTCGACTTTATGGCTAAACTTGACCTATTGACAAATCTGGAAAAATCTTACGTCATGTCAGCAGGAGTTAAAGAAAAAGGGAAATTCACTTAAAAAATTGGGTCACACAAGATCGGTCAGGTTAAGACCTTCTCGTACCTTGGTGTATTGTTTGACAATCAACTGAATTTTAACCCCCTGGTGGATAAACATGCAGCGAAATTGGCGGCGTCATCAGGGGCCATCATGGGGTACGGGAGAAGACTTGGCAGATGGTCCCCAGAGCAAATACTAAACCTATATAGATCGATATGCTGCGCCAAGGTCACCTACGGAGCAGAAGTATGGGGCTTTATAGACAAACTATTGCAGCAGATCCAGGTGGAAGAAAATAAATTCCTTAGAAGAATCTTGAAATTGCCGCATTGCTGCATTCATGAGGAAGTTGGGGAACCCTACATTGAAGACCGTATTAAAATTAAACCTCTTCTTGCTTGGATCAAAATCTGGATTAATCCAGAAGCGGACCTTACAAGACAAATTTTAAAAGACTGTCTGAAACGTGACAGAGGGGGTCATATACCATGGCTGAAGTACGTAAAGGACTCCATGGAGGCAATTGGCTGTAAAAATCTCTTTACAGACCCAGAATCCTTAACCAGCCAGAATAAAACAATGGTTAAAAACTTATTTCAGAATGGTCACTCATGACTAGGGCTGAGGTGGAAAGATGTAAGCCTACTGTTTTATCTTACTGCTTACTAACAAAGAAACAAGGAATGGAACCATACCTCACTGTGATGCATAATGCCCAGGACCGATTCTATATGACTCGATTCAGACTAAATATGCTGCATCATCTACTTGCTGTTCCCTCTGGGTTCACTCTCACAGTGGAGGCGAAGGGTACCTGCGGCTGCGACGCTAGGTCTCCGCAGGATACCCTTCATTTTGTTCTGTTATGCCCCTTTTATTCTGTCCCAAGACGTAAGTTTTTAGTAGGGATCCTGAAAGAAACCAAACTTAGACAAGCAAAAAGGGCCCTGAGGTTTCTTCAGGAACCCTCAGATGCTCATACGTTGTTTTGTACTGTAAGTTTTATCAGGGTTGCAATGCGGTTAAGGAACACCAGAGAAATAATTGACTCTAATGCTATTTAAGTAGAGCCCCATGTAAGGAAATTTCCTCTTACCCCTTCGTTCATGAAATGCATTTTTAGCCCACTTTTTAACTCATTTGTTAAACTTGTTTTTAAAATGAGTATATATTGTGTATGTACTTTTATGGTGTCTTTTTAAGTGCCAAATAAAGATTTATAATTGAAATTGAACTGGGGCACTTCCCATGAAATGACCGGAACGCTAAGGTTAGAGCTTTGAATTCAATTCTTTTTTCCACCGGCAGCCAGTGAAGCTCTTTAATGTGCGGAGAGATGTGATGGCGAAATGGAACACGTCTAATCAATCTCTCAGCCGCATTCTGTACCATCTGAAGGTTTTTTGATAAGGTATGCTGACAAACCCAGGTATAGGCCGTTAGCATAGTCCAGCCTAGATGTCACAGTGGCATGGACTATGACCCGGCGGTAATGCTCCGGCAGCAAATGTTGGAATTTTCGCAGGTGCCTCAGCTTGCTGAAACAGGAGGCTGTCACTTGCTGTATCTGTGCAGAAAAGGAGAGATCAGCCTCCCATTTTACTCTCAATTTTTTTACTGTGTCTGCTGGAACAGGCGGGGTGCCCATTTCCATTGGCCACCACAGATCCGCTGCAGGTGGCTGGATCTTGCTGAAGAACAACACCTCCGTTTTCTCAGCATTGAGTTTAAGTTGGTTGTTATTCATCCACAGAGCGATGTCTTTCAGGCAGCCTTTACGAGAATTACGAGCCTTAAACGGCTCATAATTCTTGGCGGAGAGTCTGCAGGTGACCCTTTTGGTCAGCGTCAGCCATCTCTGATTTAGTTTGTAGACCCATTATCCATGCTGCGTAGTAACTGTGCATTGCCCTTTTTTTACCCTAAAGTAATAATTTTTTTAAGGATGCCATGCAAGCCCATGTTTGGGCCTCCATTCTGAATCCCAGCCTTATCAGGAAGCTCCAAAGATGTGATGATAGTCTAAAACCCCTTTTGTGTGCCATGAGCTGGTATTTGTCCATGATGTTAACTAACGGTCCCTGTTAGGCGTCAGGGCAGTATTTGATCATTGGTAGTAGGGTTGCCGCTAATACTAGTTTATCTGATAGAGCTATCTACCTGCAGATTCCTTAACTTTTGAATTCTTCCCAGGTGCCAGTCTGGATTCAGACATTTTTCTGCAGTACCTCAGCGCGCCAGGGGACGGCGGCATTCTGCTCCGTGATGACTTCGTCTCCGGATATGATCTCAGTGGAGCCATATAAGTACCCTCTAGCGCCTGGACGTCAGTTTCTTCTTTTCCGCGCTACAATGCGGATCTGGAGAAGCATATCTCTGGGCCTTTTTTTGGCCTGCTGTGACTATCTTATTTTGTCAGAAACAGTGTGCTCTATGCCCTCTGGGTTCAAGTCTTGTAGGACAAGTGCTTGTAAGATGTCCGGTACGAGCCCACATTCTGTCTGTGCGAGCACCACAACCTAGACGAGTGTGACGCCTGTCAGCGGTTGAAGCCAAAGGAGCTGCGGGAACGGCGAAGGAAGCTTCTGGTGGCACGGTTGTCATGTCTTTCCGGCTCATGTCGTCGATCTTCCTCCAAGGACAAAGGCCAGTCCCGGGAGCTCCGCTCTTCACCATGCGGTCAACCGCGACATCCTGGGTCTCCCTCAACATCAAAAGGTAAGCAGCATCCCAAGAAGTCGAAGGTCCGACCCTCTAGGGTGGCTTCTACTGATGATCTTGGTGTTTCTTGGCCTAGTGCTGAGACTCCCGCTCCGGCATCGTTCTTGAGCATCCCGGTTTTCCCTGGAGCCGGAGCGACCTGGAAGCAGATCCAAGTGTACTATGATGCGCTCCATCTGATCTTTGGGCCCTCGTCTCCCTCTGGGGCTCCTGCGGGCCCCAAGGAGATCGTAGGTGCCATAACTACATTATCGTCGGCTGGTTCGTCCTCGGTGCCTGACATAACTGGATCGATACTCGGATCTGGAGTCGGTGTGTAATGTGGAGCCGGTTTCGCGGCGACTCCCGTTACGTTCGGCGTTGCCGTTTGCCATCGCAGACACTGGCATAGGTCTTGCTTCCTTCCCAGGTGGAAGTCAGAACTTAATCAATCAATGACATTTGTATAGCGTGCTTCTCACCCGGAGGGTCTCAAGTCGCTGGGGGAGAGGGGTCCGTTACTGCTCGAAAAGCCAGGTCTTGAGTTGCTTCCTGAAGGAGAGGTGGTCCTGGGTTAGCCGAAGGTGGATGGGGAGGGAGTTCCATGTCTTGGCTGCCAGGTAGGAGAAGGATCTTCCTCTGGTGGTGGCTATGCGGATGCGTGGAACGGCGCGAGGGCGAGGCTGGTCGACCGTAGCTGGCAGGTGGGCGTGTAGAAGGTCGGGCGGTTGTTGATTTACCTGGGGCCCAGGTCGTGGGGAGCCTTGTGTGCGTGGGTGAGGAGTCTGAACGTGATCCTCTTGCTGATGGGGAGCCAGTGCAGGTGTCTCAGGTGGCCGGAGATGTGGCTGTGTCGGGGGATGTCCAGGACGAATCGTGCGGAGGCGTTCTGGATGCGTTGGAGTCTTTTCTGAAGTTTGGGTGTTTTTCCGGTGTAGAGGGTGTTTCTGTAGTCCAGTCGGCTGGTGACGAGTGCCTGAGTTACCGTCTTCCTGGTTTCGGTGTGGATCCATCGGAAGATCTTTCGGAGCATGCGCAGGGTGTGAAAGCACAATGATGAGACGGCGTTGACTTGTCTGGTCATCGAGAGGGAGGAGTCCAGGATGAAGCCCAGGTTACGTGCGTGGTCCGTTGGCTTGGGAGTGGTGCCCAGGGCAGGGGCCCACCAGGAGTCGTCCCAGGCGGAGGGCGATGACCCCAGGATGAGGACTTTCGTCTTGTCTGAGTTCAGTTTCAGGCGGCTGTTCTTCATCCACTCGGCGACGTCTTTCATCCCTTCGTGTAGGCTGGTTCTGGCGGTGGCTGGATCGTTGGGGAGGGAGAGGATCAGCTGGGTGTTGTCGGCGTAGGAGATGATGTTGAGGTTGTGTTAACGTGCGATGGCTGCGAGGGGGCTCATGTAGACGTTGAAGAGGGTGGGGCTGAGCGATGATCCCTGTGGTACGCCGCAGATGACTTCGGTGGCCTCGGATCTGAACGGGGGGAGGCGGACTCTCTGGGTTCTTCCGGCGAGGAACGAGATGATCCACTCCAGTGCCTTCTCTTGGATTCCGATGTTGCTGAGGCGCTGCACTAGGGTGCGGTGGCAGACAGTGTCGAACGCTACGGAGAGGTCCAGGAGGATGAGGGCCGCTGTTTCCCCGTTGTCGAGCAGGGATCTGATGTCGTCGGTGGCTGCGATGAGGGCGGTCTCGGTGCTGTGGTTGGCTCGGAAGCCGGACTGCGAGTGGTCGAGGGATCCGTTCGTCTCGAGGAAGGTGGCAAGCTGTCTGTTGACGGTCTTCTCGGTGACTTTGGCAGGAAAAGGGAGAAGCGAGATGGGGGCGGAAGTTCTTGAGGTCGGTGGAGTCCGCTGTTGGTTTCGTCAGGAGGGCGCTGAGCTCGGCGTGCTTCCAGCTTTCCGGAAGGGTGGCGGTGTTGAAGGAGGCGTTGATGATGTCCCGGAGTTGGGGTGCGATGATGGAGTCGGCCTTGTTGAAGACATGGTGGGGGCAGGGATCGGTTGGGGATCCGGAGTGGATGGTGTTCATCGTGCGGGTGGTGTCTTCGGTGCTGACCTGCTTCACTTCGACGTCGCCTCCATGCCTTTTGACGTCGTTTATGATGCCCTATGCTGCATGGGTCATTTTGTGGGAGGTCCACAAGACCTATTTTGGGAAAGTGGTGAAGAGATTACCCACTTGGAGCAGCCACTGTCCCTTTTTTGGGTTGGACATCTGGGTTGCAGGGCTGGGTGAGGTGAGCGGGCTTGATTTGTCCACTGCTTCCTCCTTTTTGTCACCTCTGGGCCATGCTTCCGTAAGCCAGTTCCACTTTGGCGGAAGTCTTGAGGAGAGTGGCTGATATCTTTCATCTTACTCCAGGCCTCGAAAAATCATTAAAGGGGTCTCGTAGCTTAAATCATTTACTCAACCTATTTGTAATGCTCTTGACCCATTAACTGCTTTTCAAATTATGTGAATGTTGGCAACTATTTCAATTCATTGAGCGCTATTTTCTACATTATCACATATGAGAGCACCTTAAATGTGCGGGTTCAGCATGTCTGCTGTACAAACAACTCTTTTGTTTGATTTAATAGACTAAATTCTTTTTGCCATATATGATACAGATCTAGCCACAGGATATACAACACCTGACTTGCCTCTTAGTTCATGAACAGTATTGTCATTAGAGCGAGGTCAGGAATGTTTCATAAATCATGTTTAAATACGATTACTTTTAAAAAATACATAATTAAAGCATGAATTGGTAGCACACTGTCATTTGTAATCTGCAGATTTTACATTGAAATGGCCACAAACTTTCCCACTGAAATGCGGTTTTACTGATAAAACTATATAGTGTACAAACAATAATGTTTGGAAATAGAGTTTCTGCAAATATGTATCATTTGCATATCACCAAGTAACGTTTTCTGGTTTCTTTTGCGCCTATTTAACTCTTTGTTTACATCACACTTCTTAATTTTTATCAAAATGCTTTCATAATTCCGGATACATTTTGAAATATGTGTAATATTAACAGGCTATTTATTTAAATGTTGTGTGTTAGAGAAAAATACCTGACATCTTCAGACAGCTCGCTTGACAAAAACCTCAAACTCTAGTAAGAGAGAGAAAAATAACCTAAAATTTCCAAACTGCAGTTAGTAAAACGACAAACTGACATTTGACCTCTTTCCTTGAACAGACATTAAATGTGCCAAGATAAAAACAAGATTCAATGGCATCTTTATTGATCATTCACTTTCTGAATAAATAGAACACCTGCTCATTTCCAGCCTAAATTTACTCATGGGACTAGTAGGTGCTAAAAATTTCTTGACCTGATAAAACTTTACTCGCAATTGCAAGAGGGCGAGTACATTTTTTAGGCCTGTTACTCTGTCTACTGTGAAGAAGACTATAGACACTCTTATTGAGGTTCTACATCCTGGCCAATCAGGGTTGAGCTGGTTCACCCTTTCTGTGAGGCCCTTACGGACATTTTGTTGGGGGCATTGGCAAAACCTGAGTCAGGTGTGCCAGTGGACCACTTCATCACTGACACATACCGTCCTGCCCCGGGTGGCCTTGCTTGCCTTGCTCGGCAGCTGACCCACCGCAGCTTCGTGATCCAAGCCATTACGGTGTCCCCAGAAATCGAGAACCTTCCTCATTCCCCTCTTGACAAAGAATCTAGTGAACCGGATTCTCTGGGAAAACAGTTTTATCCCTCAAGAAGTGCAGCTTTACGTTCCACCAATACGGTTGTGTCCTCAAAAAGTGCAGCTTTACGTTCCACCAATATGGCTTTTTTCCTCTGACGCTTTCTCCATACCCTGGGGGATCTGTGTCGATTTTTACTCTTGTTTCCTGAGGCTAACAGGGGCGAGTTACAGCAGTTTGTTTCAGATGGCTGTCAAGCGGCAAAACTGCTTATCAAATGTGGAATGGATTCCACTGACACCATTGAACAGGCCATGGAGTCTGCTGTAGCTTGCATCGGCACGCATGGCTCAGGACATCTGGATTTTCAGGAGCTGTCCAGTGCGTCTTAATGGACATGCCTTTTGATGGGGATCATCTTTTTGGAACCCAAGAGAATGCGGCCCGACGTAGGTTTAGGGCTAGTCGAGGAGGGTCAGACCCTTAGCCTGTTTCCTCCTCCCTTTTTTTCACTACGGCCTGCCTATATGGTTCTTCCACCACCTATTCTATGGCTGGTGTAATGGCTTGTTCTGCTTGTCTTTGCAAATACGCTTTATTTCGAAAACTGAGTGTTAGTAGTATGGCCTTTCAGGTCTACTGGTTCCCTTTTTATTCAGCCACAGTCGTGTATCCTTCAGTTGGGTTAAGGTTTATTTCCTGCCTATGCTATGTCGTGCTTGTGGTGTTGAAGTATTAGGCACTACTTCTTTCTTATTGAGAAAAGCGTTTGCCTCTGATTTCTGATCTCCGTATGGTCTTTACTGCTGCATAGCTGTTTTGTTCCTTTATTTTACTCTGATGAGGAGCTTAGTCTCAAGAGTTTATACCTTTGATGGGATATGCCTTACTGTGTGTGGCGTATTGGTTGGCTACTGTATAGCTTGTATGTGTACTACGTCTGCAGTCTACTTGTTTACTATTGGCCTTCTTGGGGCTATCTTTTAGTCTTTAGGGGCCATTATGTTGACTCCTAGCCAGTATGTTTCTTCAATGCTACCTTTCAGTCCTATCTGGTTGTTTCCAACTAGGGTATTTTGTGCAGTTCATTTTCTTTACTAGAAGTAGACTGCATATGTATTAGGTGAACAATCATGATTGTATTTTTGAAATAAAAAGGTTCGTAGATCCCTCCTTTCTTGGAAGGCATAGCTAATTCCTTTCTTCAATCTTGGAACATGGTGGTTTAAGCTCAATGCTCAAAAAGAGGTAGTGTCCGAAACAATAAGGCTGTTTCAGTCTTGCGTTATATAGTAGGAGATGTGTTTTGAATAAGGAATCTTCTTACTCCCCTATAATGTCTCTGCATTTGTCTTTCTATCTAATTTTCCCTTCAGTACTTGACAGTCCAGGAGATTTCTTTACTGTTGCTTCTTCAAGAAGGGTATATATATTATATATTACACAACCCTCCTTCGTCAAGAATAATTAGCATGCACTCACTGGGTCCGAAATTTCCCACAATTTCTTTATTTGCAGTAAGGCTTCTGGTTCCAAAGCAAATACTGGCGCCTTTCGTTAGTCACAACTAACTTGATCACGGTTGGTATCTGTGCATTACAAATCACCCTATAAGCAGTGTTTTACTCAACATGTGACTCATTACCTCATTGCTATAAGGTTGTGCATAGCATTCTGCTACTGGTAGGCAGATAAGGTCAGCAATATTTGCTCAACATTAAACACAAAATCTTTCCTCCTTATTGTATTTTTGCTCATAGGTCCTTTAGTAATTGTTTTGTCATCTCATCGATCTCTCTGTTTTAATTTATTTATTGCGACCATGTTCGCATTACATATTAGGGACATCAGGAGGATTTACTCTTGTTTTAATTTGATGTTTTTTGTTAAGTTCTATTAATATGGACAAAAAAGCCACACTTAATCGATTTTCTAGTGCACGTCATTACGTACACTATCTTAATTAATTACAGATTAATCTTCCGATAGTGATTGGCCAAGCCGATGTGCAGGTTAGTGCTACCTCAGCGAACCGTTTCCGTTTTGTAAGTGTATTTAATAAACGGAGCTCCGATATTATATTTTTTTATATATATAATTTTTGATCGAGGCAACATTACGTTTATATAACAAATATTTATGCCCTCTAGTGGGCATTAATCGTTCTGTCCAACAACTTAGGTGGCCTTTTAATCTTTCATGATTGTTTGTGTTTCCGAATTAAGATCGACTTTGGTCTTATATTATCTATATTTATGCCCTCCAGTGGGCAATTATCATAATTATGATGTCTCAGTTATCTATTTGGAGATAACGCTTGTGTATATGCTTCCCTGCTCTGCCGTGGTTAATAACAAAACAAAAAACTAGAGGTAATTCTTTGTTTAGTTCACGTATCACAAAAGTTAATACTTTTCTCGCAGGGGTCACTTATAGGTGAACATATATTTCTTCACTCTGATTAAGGTCCCACGGTGCAAAAGCTGAGGAGTTGTGACATATCAAAGTAAATGGATCCTCAGTCCCTCCTGTGCACTGCATGGTCCCACTTTTTTGCAATCATAGTGACTGGTTCAAAAGCGTTGACAAAAAAACAAGGGATTATAACTACACTGCCATTGAAGATTAATAGCACTTGACATCTGATTTGAATGGATCTCTGCCTTGAGCAAGATTTCCTTGGTCAGATTCAGATTTTGCAAATTGCCTTTGATCGATCCTATGATCCTTTCCATTCTTTGAGCTGTAGTTAAACATTTTCTAGGGTGAGAATTAGCCTAAAGAAGGCAAATAGTATTACTTACAACGCTGCTGAAAGCTCGTACCATCTAGTGGAGTCGTCTTTTAATCCATATTCATTGGACATCAAGAATTTGGTCTATTGGGTCCCAGATTTCCGCCAAACAGGATTCTTAAATTTCTTTATCAGATATTTAATATAAGCATTGATCGTCACCCTTTACATGGCCCTGCAAAATGGAAAAGGCCCCATTCTTCTTGACTTGACCTGATTAATTTATGGCAATGGGATCACAATCTTCTTGTTATTCTTTTAAAAGACAAGGATTGATTTGGCTGGCAACAGAACTAGACATATTTCAAGGTTTCAGTGGGCTAATGTAGGCCTCTGTCAGAAATGATCTGGGGACATTAGAAGCAGCTTTTGGAATTAAGGAGGTTTTGCATAATTTAATCTATGGCGTCATTGCTTTATAGAGCATGTAAAACCTTGATACCTGGGTTCTTCGTTGTAATTTTCTGCGCTGTACGAATAGGCTTCCTACGTGACAACAGTTTACTAGGATGGTAGGTCATTAACTTTGACAGTGTAGTCAAACCTTAATTTGTTTATGCTAGCAAATGTACCCAATATGCATCCCAGTTGATAATGTCCTTGTCATTAGGTGGTAATAGTTGTGGAGTCCAAAACTGCAATTGTATACAATTTCCCTTATTGCCTTAAGTCCCCTATTTGAGGAGTAAACATAGCGGTTTGTAGTTTAATATATTAGTCAGCTTCAGCAGTCACTTGTGGCTACAGTATTGTAGTAGTGAAGTGGGATCTTGTGACTCTTATGGCCTTTGGTTAAACATAGAGATCAAGTACAAAGATAAAACTAAACTTCGATTAAAATTTTTCTTTCCCTAAAGCTGAGTAAGTAGCAAAGTAGCTGCAAGCTGCACCGGGCTGCCTTCACTGGTAGGCACACTACATACACTTACTGCCAACCGCACAGGACACTACTAACCCTTCCCTCTCCCATACTACTCAACACTATGGTTTGGGTGAACCTGGTGGACACAACAATGGCAGAGAACAGGCTGTGGTCAGCCTCACGAGGACTGAAGTGCACCAACCCTCTACGGCGGATCTCCTGCACCAGCTGGGATTTTCCATCAATGTGCCGAAGTCACACCTGTGCCCCTCTCAGAAGCTCCTTTTCATCGGAGCGGTTCTCGACACGGCGCAGTTTCGGGTTTACCCGCCCGAACAGCGGGTTCGGGATATACAGGCTCGGATTCCGATCTTCCAGCCTTTATCCCGGGTTTCGGTCAGGTTGACGCTGCGGCTTCTGGGGCTGATGGCCTCCTGCATCCTTCTGGTGCATCACCCACGGTGGCGGATGCGGGCTCTGCAGTGGGACCTGAAGTTTCAGTGGGCCCAGCACCGGGGCAACCTGTCCGACCATGTCCTGATCTCGGAGGGCACTGCGAGACAGCTGCAGTGGTGGCTCATGGACCGCGATTGGGTCAACGGCAGATCCCTCTCCCTTCCCCAACCGGAGCACGTAGTTGTGACGGATGCGTCCCTCCAGGGCTGAGTAGGCCACTTGGGAGAGGCGGAGATCAGAGGACTCTGGTTTCCGGCGGAGTCCCGGCTCCATATCAATCTGTTGGAGCTGCGGGCGATTCGTCTGGCACTGAAGGCATTCCTCCCGTCTGTCCGAGGGAGTGCAGTGCAAGTGTTCACGGACAACACCACCGCCATGTGGTACTGCAACAAACAGGGCGGAGTGGGGTCGTGGACCCTTTGCCAGGAGGCTCTGCGTCTCTGGCAATGGCTGGAACATCAGGGCGTGACTCTGGTGGTTCAACACCTGGCAGGTTCTCTGAACGCCAGGGCGGACAAACTCAGCCGTCGGTGCTCGATGGATCACGAATGGCGTCTGCACTCGGACGTGGCGCAAGGCCTCTTTCTGCGATGGGGAGATCCTTGGTTAGATCTATTCGCCACCGAAGAGAACGCGCAATGTCATCAGTTCTGCGCGTTGGAATTTCCAAGGCGGCACTCGCTCGGAGACGCTTTTCGTCGCGAGTGGAGCTGCGGTCTGTTGTACGCCTTTCCGCCTATACCACTTCTGCCCAGAGTGCTGAAGAAGATCAAGCGCGACCGGGCACAAGTCATCCTTGTGGCTCCGGACTGGGCACGAAGGTACTGGTATCCCGAGCTACTCAGTATGTCAGTCGATCCCCCGGTTCGTCTGCCTCTTCATGAGGACCTTCTGTCGCAGCAGCAGGGGACGGTCCTCCACCCGAACCTGTCCAGTCTCCACCTCCATGCTTGGAGATTGAGCGGCGACAGTTGAGGCCATTTGACTTGCCTCCTGAAGTTTGCAACATCATTCTGGCAGCCAGGCGTCCCTCCACAAAGACGGTATACGCCTGCAGGTGGAACAGATTTGTGGCATGGTGCACAGCAAAGGCTGTGTATCCCCTCAATGCCCCTCTCTCTGAGGTTCTCCTCTTCCTTCTTTCTCTTGCCCAGCAGGGCTCTGCTCTGGGCACTGTCAAGGGCTATCTTTCGGCTCTTTCAGCCTTTCTGAGGCTGCCTGACCAACCTTCTTTGTTCAAGTCCCTTATCGTAAATCGATTCCTGAAGGGCATCACTCATACCTTTCCTCCTGTTCCCTTCGTGATGCCTCAGTGGGACTTGAACCTGGTTCTAACGTTTCTGATGTGCGCTCCCTTTGAGCCACTTCACAACTGTCCTCTTCGCCTTCTTTCTTTGAAGACTGCCTTCCTGGTAGCCATCACCTTCTGCCAGGAGAGTGAGTGAGCTCCAGGCTCTGTCTTGTAAGCCTCCTTTCCTTTCAGTCCATCCGGACAAGGTTGTGTTGCGGACAAGGCCCTCCTTCCTTCCCAAGGTAGTCACGGCCTTCCACATTGGGCAATCCATCACGTTGCCCACCTTCTTTCCGCCTCCGCACCCCTCGAGAGAGGAGGAGAGGCTCCAAAACGTGCGCTCTCATTTTATCTGAACCGCACACGACCGTTCCGGGTGGATGATCAACTCTTTGTTGGGTATGCGGGCGCTAAGAAAGGGAAAGCGGTGCACAAGCGGACCATCTCCCGGTGGATTATCTTTTGCATCCAGACGTGTTACTTCTTGGCTAAGAAGGAACCCCCTGTTGGGCTGAGGGCTCATTCCACTCGAGCCACGGCCACTACAACTGCCTTGGGCCGAGGTGTCTCCTTGCAGGACATTTGCCAGGCAGCTACGTGGGCCTCGCTGCACACGTTTGCAAGGCACTATTGCCTGGACAGTCAAGTCCGGAGGGACGGCTACTTTGGCCGTTCCGTCCTCCAGGACTTTCTGGTGTGATTATTGGTTCGCAGACCCACCACCACGGGGATGGTATTGCTGGGGTATCTATTCTAAGGTAAGGAATCTATCACTAACGTGTCTCTTTCAGATGCACAAGTTACTACTTGTGTAATGATATATCTGTAAGAGACATTAGTTAGTGATAGATTCCTTACCGACCCACCCATCCTCCCCGTTCTGCGAACCGATATCTAGGGTTAAGGTCATCCCCTTTCAGAGCCCTTGTTTCTTGGCACCAGTGTTGGTTTTTGTCATGGCTCTGCGCTTCTGGCGCGGAAAAGCTGTGGCTAAGAACTGACGTCAGCATGCGGAGGCGGCGTCTAAGTACTCCGACGACGTCATCACGGCGCCCACGACGCCGACGATGGACGCGGAGCCGCAGACGACGCCTACCGACGCGCAAGGGTACTGCTACGCAAAACTTTCCGGATCCAGTCTGACGCCTGGGGATATTCTAAGGTAAGGAATCTATCTCTAACTAATGTCTCTTACAGATATATCGTTACACAAGTAGTAACTTTTGCTTCAGACCATAAAAGTGCAAATGCATACAGTTCAGAACCTCGGATTTGGATGCATAACAAAATGAGTATTAAAAACCTTACTATAAATTAATAAGAAAAATAGCAATAATATATAAAATAATTAAAAAAATCTGTTAAGAAAAATTATTCCTATGGTGGTTGGCCAAAGAGAAGGCCTGATAAGATGCTTTAAAAACTCCCACTGTAAGATCCCAATAAAAGAATCTGACCGCAAACAATAAAAAATATGCTGGTGCTGGCCAGATAATGTTTAGGAAAGTGGAGAAGAGAACCAATAAGGCACACCATATCACTTTATCACTTCTTTGGTGTGTGCCTCCTAATTATCCATATTTTCATTAAAAAAATGACCTACTGCACAGGCAATATGGTGTCTTGAATCCAATTTTAAAATACGCAGCCCTTCCGGGTGGCAACGTGTTCCTAGCAACCTACAAACGGGTGCTAACCATTTATGTCTTGGAGAGTTATACATTGGACAAGTACAAAGAATATGTGGGATTGTCTCAAGAAAGTTGGGGCAACCAGGACAGTGTAGCTGTAATGCAGGAAGCCGTCTCCACCCGGCGGTTAATGAGTTCACAGGTAGTAATCCCAATCTGAATTGGATATACAGCTTTCTGTCCTGAGGAATTGTAATGATCTCCAAGTATTGCTCATGTACACATTGTATTTTAAAGTCTATAAATTCAGTTATGAGGCAACCACCTTGTGATTGTGTTACATCAGATTGATCCACCCAGTTCAGATAGTCTCTTTGCCGCCTGTATAAATAGGACTAGCTAGGCCCTCGTGCATTTCTATGCTATGAGGGACCAGCTCCGTCTGAATTCTTCATCATTCAGAAATCCATGTAGTGGCGTTTGACACAATTAGACCATGGGGCTATATTTCCCCAAAGGTACTCGGTCATGATTGCCCCATGGAGAAAAGTTTTTAACTGTGTCCATTTCAATTCTGTGAGTGATTCCCAATCACTAGTGCTCGTGTTGGTGAGGCGGTGTCCGGCATAAGGTGTGGTGCTGATAAAATGGACCATATTACATCGTCATCGAAAGCAAGACCTTCTGCCATTCCTGTCCTTCCAATTATCAGCAAGAGTTGTGCCTTGCCCTTCCTTTCATTGCTGCCGCCTACCCAATATTTGACATAGGACCATCTCTCCATTTTATAGCAGGAAGCTGTAGCCCTTTTGGCCAAAGAGGCTATGGAGAATGTGCCGGCATCAGAAATAGGACACGGTTGCTATTCCTAATTCTTTCTGGTGCCGATGAAGGATGGAGATCTTCAACCAATTTTCGATCTATGATACTTCAGTCTCTTCCTTTGAAAGGCGAATTTCAAGATGCTCACCCTGGACTGGTAGCCTAGACCATTGTAGGTGAAATTTGGCGCTGGATCTATAAGATGCCCATTTCCATATTTCGGCTCTACCTGTGGAAGGTGGTGGGAGAGGTGCGTTTCCAGTTTGCGGTGCCCCCCTGTGGACTTACCAGCGCACCTTGTTTGTTCACAGAAGTAATGGTGGTTGTGGCAGCACACCTTTTGGAGGTCGGGTTGCCAGTCTTCCTTTACCTTCACAACTGTTTGTGAAGTCAGGTTCTAACCCAGGCAGTCATCAACCACCTCCAGAATACGCCAAACCTCCTGTCATCCATATGATTTGCTATTAACGTGCCAAAGTTACGCTTGTCTCAGACACTCCCCTTCATCAAAGCCATTCTGGACAAGGTTAGGTTTTGTGCCTTTCTCCCTGGAAAGAGAGTCCAAAACATTCAGACTATTATCCAGCTCTTTTGGCCTGGTTCTTGGATTTCAGTAAAGTCATCTCTGAGGCTGCTAGGACTGATGGCCACTTGCATCCTGCTGGTTGAACACCTAAGGTGGCACATGCGGGCTCTGCAAGGAGATCTGACATCCTAGTGGAGCCAACATCCAGTGGACCCCTCTGACCACCTGCAGATTTCGGAAGAAACTGAAATAGCTGCAATGGTAGCCACTGGACTACCATTGGGTCAGTGGCAGACCTGTCTCCTTTACCCACCCAGAGCTGACATAGGTGACTAATGCCCCACTTCTGGGTTTGGGAGAGCATCTGGGAGAGGTGGAGATCAGAGCCCTCTGGTCTCCGGCCACTTTCCGGCTCCATATACACCTTCTGGAGCTGAGACCCATCCTCTTGCAGCTGAAAGCCTTCTTGCATTCCACCAAAGGGGGGCTGGTACAAGTACTCCTGGACAACACCACCGCCATGTGTTACTGCAACAAACAGGGCTGGATCTTGGAGACTGTGCCAGGAGGCATTGCACCTCGGGACATGACTAGACCAACAAAAAATGTTCCTGGAGGTGAACCACCTGGCAGGGCAGACAAACCCATCCTTTGGCACCCAGCAGATCACGAATAACGCCCCGGAGATGGCGTAAAGGTCTCTGCCACTGCAGAGAACGTGCAATATCAGCGCTTCTGCACAAAGGAGTTTCCAAGACGTCTCTCACTCACCCTCTCTAAAGAGGAGAGGCTCCATAACTTGAGCCCTTTTTTTTTTTTTTTTTTTTTTTTTTTATTGAGATGGATCAGAAAATGAGAAACAAAAACAACTTTACATGATACAGATATCAGCTGAACCTGCTGAAATATCAGATTTTTAAACAGAAAAAAAAAGAGAAAAAAGAAAAAAAAAAGCAGATAAAGTATTAAAACAATTGAAACAATAATCACAGATAAACAGGGTAATTCCTACGCGGCCCCTTTACAGAACACATTGCAGAAGCCTTAAACATATATTACCAGCATTACATAATCTTACATTAAAAATCATAATATGTAATACAGTAACACTCATCAATCATCTTATCTTCCTCCAGTTGCTTATTGGAGCCCATATCTTTTTACCGAATTCTTTACTTTTCTTACCCTTAAATTTATATAAACATTCTTCAATATTATGGGTCCCTAGCAACCTTGTAAGCCACATCTGAAATGTGGGAGCGATCGGATCTTTCCAGGCCGCCGCAATTAGAATTCTAAAAACAGCAACACAGAGAAAGATAAAGGCTTCGGCTTCCTGCTCAACCTTAAGATTTTCGTCCCTGCCAATCAAAACAGATGTTGGGGATAAAGAGATTTGACAATCTAACAACCCTGATAAAAACTTCTCCATTTCTTTCAAAACAGGGTTGAGATTTTGGCATGAGTAAAACATATGGATTAGATCTGCAGGACCTTGATTACACCTTGGACAGCTATCTGTATCCCTTTTACCCCATTGAAACAACTTAGCCGGGGTGTAGTAGAGATTGAAGATCATCTTATAGTGTTGTGCCTTCAGATTAGTCGCTCTTAAAATTTTCCTATTTAATGCCAAAGCGTAATCCACATCGATGTCAGGGTCTCCTAATCTTACAGCCCAGGCATTTTCTACTTGTCCAATATCCTCTTCCAATCCCTGTAACAAATGATTGTACCCTATTTTAATCTTTTTGCCCCCACTCATTATGTAGTGCACCAGTGGATTTGGCTCCTGAACAGACACCCTTGGTCTTAATGCCTTCACTGATTGTTCTATCTGTTTGTATAGCAGCCAGTGATTCGAGGGGATACCAAATTTCTGTTGTAAGGCCTCGAACCCCAGGAGGTCATCTTTCTCCATGACGTCCCCTAGACATCTAATGCCCAACCTTTTCCAACCGCTACTATTCCTATTTTGTCCAAGATGCAAGAATGGACCTGCATTCCAGAGATCAATTGTACCATTAATTTTAGGGATCTTGAGAAATTTCTGCACCGCCTTCCATGTCCCCCAAGCAGCTAGCAGCACTTTGCTTTTACTCCTCTTAAAGTGCAATGCATTAATTTCACGTGTTAGCACCCCCCTGGCCTTTTGGCCCATTACCAGCTCGTAAATTGTGGGGATTCTATCGGTATCATATAATACTTCAGGGACATCATAATCCAATAAATAGTTCATACGTAATAATAAACAGACCCAATGGTATAACCGTAGGTTAGGAGCAGATAACCCACCTCCCTCTAACGGCAAAGAAAGTCGGGCTATAGATCTTCTAACTTTGCCATATTGCCATAAAAATTGCGAAAACACTGCTTCCATCTTTTTCATCAGACCTTCATCAATTAAAAGCGGTATGGCACGGAATAAATACAATAGCTTGGGAAACATTGACATTTTTAGCACATTGACTCTCCCAATCAATGACAGATGCAGTACATTAATCCTTCTTAGTTCTTTATCAATTGTGGCCAATAGGGGCCCATAATTTTCTTGATTGATTTTTCCTACATTTGCATTTATTTTAATTCCTAAATAGACCGCGGAGTCCACATATCTTTGATCTCTTTTATGAATATTGGTGGAGCAGATTATTATAGTTTTTTCAGTGTTGAGTTTGTAACCTGAAGATTTCCCAAACTCATGAGCCAAACTGCTTAATTCCTGCATTGCCACTTGCGGATTAGTAGTAACGATTGCCAAGTCATCCGCATAGGCCAATAGCTTGGTGGTGTGACCATGAGATATAACCGGGGGTATTTTTTCAGAGGCCAGAATCTTCCTAATAAGCGGATCAATGTACAACGAGAAGAGTAAGGGTGAACATGGACACCCCTGACGGGTGCCCCTTCTAATCACTACCTCCTCTGATTGTAAACCCATTGTAGTTATTCTGGCAACTGGATCCATGTACATTGCTTTGATGGCTTTCCTACACTTTTCACCAAAGCCTCTTCTAGCCAATACCTCCCACATATAATCCCAGACCACACGATCAAAAGCCTTCTCGGCATCTAATAATATCATAGCCATATCTCCACCCGTAACATTAACTGCATCAAATAATGAAATTGCCCTTGCTGTGTGTTCGGTGGTACCTCTCCCAGGGACAAACCCATGCTGCCAAGGTGAAACAAGTTGGGTAATGATCCGTCCTAATCTATTTGCCCAAACTTTAGAGTACAGTTTGGCATCAGTATTTATTAAAGATATTGGACGGTACGAGCCTGGGTTCTCTTCTGGTTTGCCCTTTTTATGAAATATGACGATGTTGGTCTGTTTCCATGTATCTGGGATAATGCCTGACCATATTATTCCATTAAAAAGATCCTCAAACAAAGGGAGGATTTCATCTTCCAGGGCCCTGTATAACTCTAATGGTAGCCCGTCTGGTCCCGCCGCTTTACCCACTGCCAGTTCATTCAGAGCGGCTTTTATCTCCTCTGCAGTTATACCCAATTCTAGCCTAGCCCTATCATCATCTTTCAGAATTGGGGTTGACGGAGACTGATCTTGAATATATGGTACTACCCCTGGCTCTTGATCATAGAGTTTTTGATAAAAGTCTTGGAAGACATCCAGTATAGATTTTGGATCTGTGTATTCACTCCCATTGTATGTAATCTTTCTAATTCTGTTACTGTTTGATTCTTGCCTAATACGAAGTGCTAAAGCTCTACCCGCTTGTTCTCCAGTCTCATATCTCCTTGCTCTCTGTGTTTGATAATCAGCTATCTCCTTCTGAGTAATTATTTTTAAGATTTCACCCTTGAGCCGAGCCATATTATTAACCGTCTCTCCACTATCCTTACCCAGTGCTATTTCCTCAGTATGACACCTCTCTATTTCGGCTAGATCTAAAATAAGTTTCTCTATCTTGCTTTTATCTTCCTTTCTTAGTTTAGCAGCATAACTGATCGTCTCCCCCCTTAATGCTGCTTTAAAGGATTCCCACACCACATTTCTGGAAGCGCTATATCTGTTACAGTCAAAAAACTCTTTTGCCCAATTTTTAATATGTACTACGAACCTTTCATCATTTAATAATTTCCTTTCAAAGGTCCATCTAGAAGTTTTCCTCTGTACCTTAGGGATTTTATATGTCAAAATTATAGGATTATGGTTGGATATTATTCTTGGTAATTTAACAATGTTAACCTTACCAATTTCCCCCGCAGAAACAAAAAAGTAATCTAGCTTAGAGTATTTCTCTGCTGGATGGGAAAAGTATGTATAACCACGGTCACCGGGAACTTTTACCCCCCATACCTCCACCAAACCATGAGACTGGATCATAGCGGTTACAGCCCTATTGACTTTTCGTTTCCGACCTGTATAGTTACTCCCCAGTTGCCAGTCAGCGAAGATATTCATATCGCCGCACACTATCATCGGGTTAGCCCAATTCGCCAGCTCTTCCTCTAGCTTATCGAATACCGTTGGGTCATCTTCATTCGGGCCATATATTGTACAGAGCGTAAAGCCCAAATTCATTTCAACTAGTACCCATCGGCCAGAGCCATCCGTTTTACTACGCTTCACCCCACACAAATTATTCTTAGCCAAAATGGCCACCCCTCTGATCATTGATGATTGTGATGAACACCCAACCAAAGTATACCCATTTATCTCCACCAACTTTCTTTTATTCCAGGGAATGTGGGTTTCTTGGATGCATGCTATATCTATATTATTAGAGACAGCCGATGCAGCTCGATCGAGGAGGTGTGCTATGAGCTGCTGAATTAAAAAAGACCCTACAAGTTTTTCACCGACATGAAAACCCTATTACCTGACACCGGGGATCTAATATAGATACTGAGAGTATGACTCGCTGAGAAGCTGAGGGCGCCGAGGGAAAGAACTGAACTAAAGCTGAGCGCTGAAATTAAAGGAAGAATCTCGGATTGAAACTGACCTGCGTGAAAGCGCCGAGGGAGCTGAGATAAGGAGGAGCACGGAACGCCTAAAACTGAAACAGAAGGCAGAAACTGACCGAAAGAAATTGATCGGCTGTCAGCCGATGAAATGGATCGGTTGAATTTCTGATTGAAACTGACCTGCGTGAAAGCGCCGAGGGAGCTGAGCTAAGGCTAAGTGAAACTGACCTGCGTGAAAGCGCCGAGGGAGCTGAGCTAAGGCTAAGGCGGAGTGCGGAGCGCGGAACGTCGGAAATTGAAACTGAAGGAAGGAAGGGAACGGAGCTAAGGCGCCGAAAAACGAAAACTGAAATTGAAGGAAGAAACTGACCGCATGAAATTGATCGGTTGTCAGCCGCTGAAGCGGCTTCTGCTAGACGCATTCCTGGTAACACGGAGGCTGAGAGGCGGGGCAGTAGCTGATCTGCTGACAGATACAGAGGTGGAGGCAGTGGAGCTCGTGGTTTCCGCCCTCAGCAGACGGGCGGTCAGGAGCTGCTGGCTCAAACGGAGTCGGCAGAGGTGCAGCAAGGTCCGCGGAGCTGACAGGCAAGTGCGTGGCCAGGCGAAGGCTAGTGAAAGGGAAGTGGAGGAGCAACAATACATCCTGGAGGATCCCCTGGGCTTGGGAGTGGAGGAAGATACTACTAACAGTATCTCTGGTGGTAAGGAGCAGTTCGGCTTGAAAGAAAGGAGGAGGGAAATTATGGCCCCAAAAATGAGTGCCAGTGCCAAAGCGGCAGCCAGAAGGAAGGCTGCAGCTGAAGCTGCAGAATCATTAACAGACCTTGAGGGCAATAAAAAGAAGAAACAAGGCTCCCCCTCCATAAAAAAACCAATATTACAGCAAGGGGCATGCAAACCAAACTCAGACTCCCAGGGAACTACCCTAATCTCTGATATATTTCAGAAAGTGATTAAAAATAAAGATTCCAAAGATGTAAAGGGAGATTTAACTCAGACCCAGATTCAGGTTGTACAAAAGCTTGATATAGGGTCCCCTGGAGATACAGAAGGAGATCTATCTGAACATAATACAGCTGTCATAGATGGAAATATAGATGGGGAAGCGCAGCAGGGGGAGACTCCTGGAAACGATTGTTTGGACAATGTCTTAGTAATGCCACAAGTCCCGGAAGAGACCCTGGAGGAAGATACGGAGGAGAGTCAACGAGGTAAAAAAGAAGCTCAGAGTGAAGCATTCTTCTCTGTATCAGAGGGCGGAGAATGGTCAGATGATGAAGATGATAGCCTGGAACAAGAAGGGAGTGATTTGGACTCTGGCAGTGATCTGGAACAGGAGGAAGGTAGTCCTCCAAATACAGCGGTAAAGACTCTCCTGAGATCAAGAAAGTATAGCCAGAAGAAGGAGCAACCGCCGGCTAATGTGGTCACAGATGGGTCAGGTGGGGAATCTGCCCAAATGTCCCTTCTGGAGGTTATACATCAGGAGATCTTAGCTCATCGAGAGGAAGCAAGACAGGAGAGCCGCAAGTCTCAGGCAGCAGTCAGAAAAATACAAGGGGCAGTAAGGAAGCTGACAAAGGCCTGTGTGAACCTGGGAGAGCGGGTAACTAATTTAGAAGATCGAATTGTCTCCACCGAAGCTGATTCAGCTGCCGCTTCTGATAAAGTTGACACCCATACAAAGCAAATAACGGATATGCAATGGAAGCTTGAGTCGTTGGAAAACAGATCGCGACAAAACAACCTACGTATTCTGGGAATTCCTGAAGGGTCTGAGGGGACAGATATGAAAGCTTTTGTCGTAAAACTTTTTGAACATGCCTTTTTGGACCTGAAAGACTGGGATTTCGACAGGGAGGTTCAGAGAGCTCATCGTACCCCCGCTAACATTCACAAAAACGCGAAACAAAACGACAAACCTAGAGCGATCCTAATTTTCTTAGGCAACTTCAATTTGAGGCAAGCAATTTCTGAGCGGGCAAGACCAGATAAACAAAAATCAGTCGATGGTTACACATTCTTTGTCCGCCCTGACTTCTGTCATATCACGGTCGAGAGACGGTGGAGGCTGCGGCAGATGATCAAACCGTTTCAGGACAAGGGGATGCAGGCGTATCTGATAAACCCCGCTCAGTTGAAAATAATTAAAGATGGAAAGACACTTTATTTTTCTTCTGAGATCAAAGCAAAGGAATTTCTTATGTTATAAGTAGGCTAGGAACATTGCTAATTGTTAAAATGGTCAAATGACCGGAAAATGTGCTTAAAACTTAGGCTCCATACATCCGCGAGGTTTGTTAATGGTCACTGGCTAGTAAGGCATTTGGTGTTTGAAGTGAAATCTACAAGGTAGGGGTCAAAATTAAAAAAAAAAAAAAAAAAAGGGTAATGAGTAAAATCTAGGGGGAAAAACAAAAAAAAAAATATTTATAATAAATAAATAAAAGTAAATGTAATTAACCTCCTCCTCGATCTGAGCTGTAAACCATCACGTGCACAGACCATTGGTCTGAGCGCCTCTGGGCAAGGGGGGCTGAAGTCTAGCTCCAGGTTGGAGCTGGGGAAGGGGAGGGTGAGAGTGCAGAGGGAGGGAGGGGTGGGGGAGGGGGGGGGGAAGGGAAGAAAATCTTGAAAAAACATGAGATGGAAAAAATACGGTCTATGATGGATATCAGACACGGGGTGAAATGTCAATTTTGGAATTGTAAATATTGTATCAATGTCAGACATTAGGATATGCACTATCAATGCAGGGGGGCTAAATGATTGGAGGAAACGGCAGAGATTGAGTTATTTGGTAAGAGCCATAACTTGAGCCCTAAGAGAGCACTCAGCTTTTACATCAATCTCACCAAAGACATACTGGGTAGAAGATTGTGGGGTTTGACTGAGTGAAGAAAGGCAAGGTTTTGCAGAAGCGTATCATCTCAAGCTGGACTGTGCTCTGCATTAGGTTCTGCTACATACTGCAAAGAAACAGTCTTCGGAAGGACTATGTGTGCTCATTCTGCTCGGGCCAAAGCTGCTATCACTGCGTTAGCATAGATAGTCCCTGTCCTCTATGCATATGCCAGGCAGATACATGGGCATTCCTCCGTTATCAAAGAACTGCTGTCTGGGCAGTCAAGCCAGCCGAGAAAGGCACTCTGCCCACTCAATCATGCAGGATTTTATGATTTGGGTCCATCCACAGCCCTCCTCCTGTTAGATACTGCTATGTTATCTATTTCAAAGATAGGGAATCTGCGGCTTACAGTCTCTATCAGAATACCAAGTTATTTACTTTTGGCAATACCCCTTCTGGTAAATACTCTAGCTGCAGATTCCTCACTGATCCTCCCTGTTCTCTGTTTGCACTCTGTCTTTAAAGGATCCCAAGTCCAGGACTCTGCACACTGTCTACCAATTTGCTTTTGGGGCTCAGCATCTGGGGATGTGGACCGTCAGCCTGCAGGAGTGGTACCTATATAGGCCCTGCATGTCATCTCCAGAGGGGAATGGCATCAGTACGTAACCTTCCTTCCGGTTTGCAGAGGTACTATGGAGAAGTTTCCGGATCCAGTTTGAAGCCTGGGGGATATTCAAAATGTGATGTATCTGTGAGTAGAGTCTCTACGAGAAAGAGTGTTACCAAAGGTAAGTAACTTGTTCATCAATGTTGCCCCAGGTTTAGTTGCCTCTTTCCACTTCTAGATCTGTTATTAATTTTGAGATTATCATGCATGTGGAAGAACGATGCTCAGAATTAGTCATACCCACACTTGGTATTGGATAGTTAACACGAACACCGAAGCACACGCAAGTATGCATTGCCAAAGTTACATGCACATATGAGCAATAAGAGCTAGCTGTTACTTCCCGGCTCCAAGTGATACGAAAAAATACACATTTGAACAGTATGAGCGGTGTAACAAAATAAACATTCACCCAGCCATCTGTTCATAGATTCATATGCCCATTCATTCATCCAGTCAGTCACTGACTTGTTAATACCTGCACTACCTTGTTTATCCTTTCTTTGAACCATTGACACGTTCTTGCAGTCAACCCTACACTCATGCACACCAGCATTCCCGAAGCTCAACACATGATGAAGGATTACCACTTCTAAGCCACATTTATTGGATTTGCTAATACTTGTCTATTATGTATGACTGTGGTATTCCCCAGAAATTTGTAATAGCCTTCAAATGTGTCACACAGGTAATTTATTCTAGATTTATCAATGTACAGTGCCATCTATGAGAGCAAGATTCTTGCTCAGGGAGCTTGTGCTGGTGTTGTTCAATTAGAATGTGTTGATATTCACTGCCATTTGTGATACAAAGTGTTTTTGCATAATAGGATCTTCATTTTCACTTTTAGACTGTTACACAAATTGCTGCCTACATGTTTAAAGAGGAAAACTGCAGTCTTGATAGGCTTACATTATAATGTTTAAAACAAAACTTTCTGCTCCTCTCAAAGGCCCAGGAGTTTCCAATAACAATGCTCCTCTTTTTCCCCCTTCTTTTGACCTCATTTTCCTGGATCTTCTTCTATGAGAGTTCTAATGAGTTGTAGGAACCACTGCAGTAAAAGCAGCGTGTTTCCTGGAGGGATCATTTCGTTCACCTTCATGTCGAAACACTATCACAGTTGTAGCTGTCAGTTTCAACATTGAAGCACTCGAGGTGCATGCTGGTGTCTCCTTCAATGTCAGTATAATTAATCCACTATAAGTTGATACATCATTCGCCAATGGGGCACATACTTATCAGAACACTGAACGACATTGCTTAAATCGATGTTGACATTTACACCAGTCGTGGAGTACGCAGTTAAGAAAAAAACTGAGGTTGTCACCATCTGCTGATTCAGCAGTAGAATCTTTGTGGCCACTAGGTTATTTCATTTCAGCCGAAGATGCGCTGCAGTCTCCTTTCTACTTGCTAAATCTACCACCTCCTCCCAGAATTATATAAAGTCAAAACTTTGATCCCTTCAATTAGAAAAAAACAACTAAACAGCCTTTGGATGGAGGCCCCCGCACATCTAAAGAAATATAAGAGAACTACTTCCTGCACCTCACAGATAGAGAGGCCTCTATTCAAGATAAAAGGCCAGAAGGAATTCAGATCCATCCTGGATCAAGTGGGAACAACATTTGTATGTTAGCTCTTCATCAAATCTTACCTTACCACAAGGGGGTTGCATAGGTGCTCTGGAACTACAGGACGCCTACCTTCACATTTGTATCAAATCAGCGTAGGAAGTATATCATGTTTCTGGTAGTAACATTACACTGCTAATACATAATACTACATTTTGGTTTGAAATCCACGGCTCACAAATTCTAAATGCTTGGCGCAACCCAACATTGACGTCATGGGGTAGTAATCTACCCATACCTAGATGGCTGGCTGATAAAATCTCAGCTTACAGAAAGTGGAACAGACCTTTGGAACAACTAACTCCATGTTACTCAATCCAGGTCTACAAATAAGCATTCAGAAGTTAGTCAGTCAGTCATATTCACTTTATTTGGTTAATAAAAAACATAAAAGTACACTACAAACATCTTATGTAAATGTAAATGTACATGTATTTATATAGCGCAAATCGCCCACATCGCAGGCATCTATGCGCTTGCTTAGGGAACCCGTCCTGGTATTCCCCTGTGAGATACCCCGGCAGGGTATCCACAAGGTGAAAGCCAGGCATCCCGCCGCGAGGGGCCGTTGTGGAGATTAAGCAAGCTATTGCCCAGAGTCGCAGAGTGTGAACCCGTGAGTCGAATAGGAACCGGAGCGAGAATTATCGAGTCCGTGGAATTATTGAGCCCAACCCCCGTCGGGGCGGGGAATTGAACCCTGGTCCAGGGCCGATCTCAGCTTCCGGGTCTGCTGCCTCTAACCCCTGAGCCACACTTCTCCCTTATACAGCAAAATTAAAACATTTGCAAGGATCATAATCTTAGGCACCATACAAATTCGGTAAGAAAACGGCCCTCAGCCTTTTGATTGTTTTAAAATCGGAATACAGTTGACCGCAATGGGGTTGCTGCGCTACTCCTCTTTGACCTCTCAGCTGCCTTTGACACGGTTGACCATGACACTCCGAAACAAAGACTATGAAGCCGGCTTAGAGGGAACTGCTCTAGACTGGATCGCGTCCTACCTTCGAAAAAGAACTAATGTCATCCATACCCCACCTTTCTCGTCCAATCCGTACTCCACAAAACCAGGGGTCCCTCAAGGTTCTATCATCTCGCCAGATGCTTTTCAACATCTACATGAAGTCATTACCAGTACTGATCAATAAATTTCACCTCACATGCTATAACAATGCAGAACTGGAATGCCTCAAAGACATTGGAAAATCACCAATTTTCAGCTGTCTTCAAGGCGTGGATCAGTGGATGACTTGGAGGCATCTCAAATTGAATGCTTAAAAAAGGGGAATACTACCGTGTGGCGATTGAAAACATTACAACCCGCTTGCTACATGGCCTAATGAACTGGGATCTCCACCTAAAGTATTGAAGGAAGTAAGAAACCTCGGAATGGGATTCCCACACAAGGTCCAAGCTACCATCTCCCTTGTTCTGGCCAAACTCATTTACGCCAATAACCTCTACCACGGATCACCTTTTACGACCATGAAAAGACTACAAGAGATTCAGAACTCGGCTGCCAGAATACTCTTGCATATCAAACCGCGAGACCACATCTCCCCTGCCTTAAAAGCCCTGCATTGGTTACCGGTGGCCAGAAGATTCACGTTCAAGCTGCTTAGTATCACCCCAAAAGCAATACATGGAATGGGACTGCTCTTCATTAGGAATAAAATCATCAAACCCATTCAACAGAGGAACCTCCACTCTAAAGGAGCATCTCGCCTCAAAATCCCAAGATACAAGAAAAAAAACATGGGTGGCAAATCCTCTGTTCAAGCAGCCAAACTATGGAACTCTTTACCCCGCAACATAAGATCCACTGACAACCACCTTATCTTCAGAATTGGCTCTTCCCCACATAAGCACCATAAGCAAACAGAAATTTATAGCATATCCCTCTGTATATA
The DNA here is from genome assembly GCF_964263255.1 of Lissotriton vulgaris. Classification (NCBI taxonomy): domain Eukaryota; kingdom Metazoa; phylum Chordata; class Amphibia; order Caudata; family Salamandridae; genus Lissotriton; species Lissotriton vulgaris. The sequence goes on from NC_141694.1 coordinate 496,142,626, forward strand.
CGCATTTGTTTTCACTATAGATATGAACCTATCTTTGTGTATTGCTTTGTACACAACATGTAGAATAATTGTTGTTGAGAAGAAAAAAAATAATACTAATAAATAAATAAAAATCTTCTTTGTCTACATGTACTTACTTTCATTGTGCATTTATGTACCTTCCATGTACTTGTATCTGTGTCTGTTACTTTTCTCCTGAAAAAGAATATGCAATGCACTACCCTATTTCCCATCCTGTGCCTCTATCAATATCTTTATTTTACATATACTTACCTCCTTTATGTATCTATATACCTTCAATGTACTTATGGATCTATATATTGATCACTTTCTTCTAATTTAGCATTTCCAATGCACTACCCAATTTCTCAGCCTATACTCCTCTCAATATATCTTCTAGCCCACCCTTCTGACTCTTCTCAAACTTCTTTCTACTACTCTTTCCAATGCACTACCCTATCTCTCATCCTATACATCTATCAATATATATCCTCTACATCCACTCTCTCATTTATTCCAATCCCCATACCACTACTATGATCCCCAAAATAACCCTTTCTAGACTCTCTCCTACTCTACCCTTCCTTGCATCATCTGACACCTCTTTTACTATACCGATCCCCTAAAACAAATCTTTATAAACTCTTCCCTCTGACTCGTCCCCTCCAAAACTCATATTTACCCATCCAAAAGCCTCCTCCTACTGCTAAAAATAAAAAATCCATCACTCTTTTATCCCTCCACTATCCTTTTCAATCAAAATAAGACTAACATGTTCACTTCTCAAATTCCATATTCAACTATACTAATTCACCACTAATCCTTTATGGGTTCCAGAGTAGCATGCTACTCGCCAATAAAGCGTCTCAACACTCCATTAGGGTTACAAGCGCTATATAAATGCAAACATTTTCCCTTTTCAACCCCTCCCCAACCCTTCTCAATCCAAATAACTGACTAACATATCCACCACTAAAATTACTTTCATATTTCACCATACTAATTCAACACTAATCCTTTTGGGTTCCAGAGTAGCGTTCTACTTGCACTTCAAAACCCCATCAGGGGTAGCAAGCGCTATATAAATACAAACCTCTTTCCCTCTTCTGTCCCGCCACCTACCCTTCTCTACCCAAATAACTGAATAACATATCCAATACTCAAATTACTTCATATTTTACTATACTAATTTTCAACACTAATCATTTATGGGTTCCGGAGTGGCGTGCTACTCGCCAGAAAAGCGGTTCAACACCCATCAGGGGTAACAAGTGCTATATGAATGCAAACCTTTCTTCCCTTTTTATCCCTCTGCTATCCTTCTCACTCCAAATAACTGACTAATATCCACCACTGAAATTACTTTCATATTTCCCCATATTAATTCATGACTAATCCTTTATGGGCTTCTGGAGTTGTGTGCTTCAACACCCCATCAGGGTTAACAAATGCTATAATAAATACAAACCTTTTTTCCTCTTCTATCCTTCTGCTATCATTCCAAATCCAAATAACTGACTAACCTATCCACCACTTAAAATGTACTTGCATGTTTCACTATACTAATTCAATCCTCTATGGATCCTGGATTTGCGTGCTACTCGCCTAAAAAGCGATTCGACGACTCGTATGCTATATAAATGCAATTACAATACAATACAATACAATATGCGAAAATTAATTTAGAAATTTCTCTAGGAAACAGAAGACAACAAATGTTAAAAAAAGTAATCTCAAAATGCAGTAAAAACTGTAGTCTATGGTAAAAAAGACGTTCAATGTGAAGCACATTTTATCGCAGTTCTAGATAAACTACAACATTACATGACATAGAGGTCCTTCTTTTCCTTTCCCTAACGGCTGCAACTAAAAAACTAGCAATATTAAAGCTTTCCCATGTATTATTCAGCATCTGTAAGTATACTAATGCGGCCCTTGCCTGAATAAAATTCTTTGTCCTGTTTACGAATGAGATAAGTGGTCACAAAATATGGTAAAGTACAAAGTGTCTTGGGTAGAGAAGTTATCACACAAAGAAGGGCCCAAATCATTCACCTTTCTCCATCCCTGAGGTTCAGCCAATGTAAAGTGCAAAAGATTGAGTCTAAATCTAATTAAAAGAAAGCGATGATAAGGCTTTGTTATGACCTTTAAAAATGGTTCTATCCTTGGAGCTGTTTTCAGTAAAAGATGTGCTCGTACCATGGGTTTCAATAGCTCTTAATCCGCTCTTTGCCTTATGTTCTTTAACTCGATAGGTCCTCTTTCCTAAGATTGTTTGGAGACTCCGAAAGTTCAGGTGCCATAATTTCTTTGTTAAATTCTTCACATTCACATACCCTAACCACAGGATGCTATTTGCACTGTCCAAGCAATCTTGGGTAATCTCACAATTCACCATCAATTCTGGATTAATCCAGATCATTCCCCAGCTCAAGAGCGGTGCTATGCCTATCAGGTCAGAAAGGAAGCCTATGCCTAGTTCTTGATGAATAATATAAGAGGGAGTGGAGAGCAAATTTCTAAGAAACTTGTTTTCCACTATTTGTAATTTCTCAACCTCCTTATAGCCCCAGATTTCAAACCCATACTTAGAGATGGCTATACATTTTGCTCTATAAATGTTGAGCATGGCCTCAATTGGCTTGGTCCCGAGCCTGCGCACAAAATCAAGAACTACTACTGTTGATCTTACCATGGCGTTCCTGCAGTACCTATGAGCCCCTCTCATCAAACAGTATCCCTCAGTATGTAAATGTTGTCACCTTTGTCCCTTTCAGTTCCTTCGCAGCGATACCTTTTTGGCTTTTTCGGCATAAGGCCATGGTCCTAGTATGAGATTTTGGGAAGTTAACACTTAGATCCAAGGATCCGCAAAAGAATCCAAGAGGCTCTGGAGCCCAACTACTGTGCGCGCTAATTAAACCGCAAGATCTGTGTATAAAAGAGCAGGGATTAACCGATCCCCCACTCGAGGGAAATCTTTACAGGCTGTGTGCAGAGAGGAGTCAAGATTATTTATATATAAAGTAAATAGGAGGGGAGCTAGAATACAGCCCTGTCTAATTCCTCTTCCAAGGCGAATGTGCTGAGTATGGTTACCCGTCTAGTCATATCTCACCGAGAGATCCCTGTGCAGATCTTACATAAAATTAACAGAATGCGTAACTCCAATCTTTGCAAATCTGTTGCCCAATTTTTACTAGTTAAAGATCTCCCCTTCAGGGAACCTTATTTGGACCTAATCCACAGTTCTGGAGACAGATCACTCTACTTCAAATTTAGGGTGGGTGTTCTCCCCTTAGGATTGTTTACTTCCTCTTGGAATCCTCCCTTCCAAACGCTCCCATTTTGTCCATTTTGCGACTTAAGGGTTGAGTCTGACGCCCACCTTCTGTTTGAGTGCAGTGCTTATGCAGCTCCTAGATTGAAATGGTTAAAGCCCTTGTGCAGAAGTCTGGGAACAAGATCACACTTAGAAGCACTACGTATATTGCGCTCTGATGCCCGCCCATTCTTTGCATGCTGCATGGCAAAATTTCTTGGCTGGGCATGGCGTATAAGATCTGCAAGAAAGCTATTGATTCAATAATGTCCTCTTTTCTGTGACCTGTTTTTAGATACTAGTGTAAACATTTGTAAGGATAGCTTAAATGTGTATTTTATGTATTAATGTCTATTATGATTCCCTACGGTATTTTATATTATGCACCTTTGTAATGATTTTACTTTTTGTACTGCTTTTATGATATGTACCGTATCGAAATAAAGCTATACTACTACTACTAAAATTAACTATGCACCGGTCCATTTCCATTAAGCTTAATAAGACCCATAATTTTGTTCTGTTTACTTGGTCGAAGGCTGAAGACAGGTCCATAAAGGCCAGATGTAGTTTCCCGGTCCTAGCAGGTGTGTATTTCCCAACTAACAGCTGCAAATTTAAACACTGGTCCATTGTACTCCTACCCTTTCTATAACCATACTGCAAATTTGATAGAGTAAATTAACTGTACTAAGGATCACTCTCCCTAATACTTTGACAGCTGAATCGATCAGTGATATGGGCCTGTAACATCGCGGATCCCCTCTCTGCCCCTTCTTAAAAACAGGTATATTAATAGATTTGGACCAAGACCTCAGCAAACCATGCTAACATGCCACATTAAATACATGAGTTGAAATTTTAGACCAGAGTGCCATGTTCTGCTTATAAAGGTCAGCCGGAACACCGTCCGGACTGGGACCTTTATTACTAGTCATCTGCATTATTGCCTCCTCTACTTCCTCTTCAATAAAACCAGGGTATATGTACCCGTGTTCGATATAGGGAGACATGGGGTTGCAACATCTTCCTGATCATCATATATATGTTTAAGATGAGTGAACCATTGATCCTCAGGTATTTTACATTTGAGCGGGGAATTGCTAATCCCAGTGAAAAAAGGTTTATTTACAATCTCCCAAAATCTAGCACTATTATTGAGTACGTCCCCAGAGAGTAAATCATTCCAGGCTTCTTGTTTAATTTCGGCTTTACAATTTCTTGTGGTGTTTGCTTTAGGGCATTTAAAAGCTTTTGGTGGGCTTCAGTGCATACGTGATCAAACCACCTCTCACCTACTTCCTTACAATCCCTCCTTGGGCATGTGAGTCCTCTAGCCACCTGCAGATCCTTTCAAAGGCTTTGAGGGTGTCTACCCCCTTCTTAGTGTTATCAAGACAAAGATAATATCCTCCCTTGAAATTTAATTTAGTAAAAGATCCAGGACTACCTTGCTCCATTTCAATCTGCGGCCCTGATCTTTTAGCAATTAAAATTTACTAGAAGTGGCCTCCTCAGATTTTCCAGTACATCGGTACCCCAATCCAATATAACTTGTATGGGATTGTGATAGCTAAAATGGGACTACTGTGCAGTGTAGGATACCACCGGGTATAACAGGTCTGAGGTAATGAAGATATACACCTAGATTCATCAATGTCAAATTCTGCGATTCCTAAATTGCGAGAAAAAGCAAATCGCAATTTAGAAATCGCAGAATGGCATTCATGAAAAAATTCGATTAAAAAAAGCGATTCGCAATCGGCCGCAATCGCCGATTGCGAGTTTCCGAAAATCGCCTAAAAATCGCAGAATCGGCCGATACCCTTGTTGAAATAGCAATCTCGCAAATACCGAAATCGCAAAAACGTGAAGTCGCATTCTGAGCACAGTGATGACATCACAACCAGGAAGTAGGCAGTTCCACCCTCATTCAGCATTTATTTTTATTTTATTTATTTCTTTCGATTTATATAGCGCGTTATAACCCAGGGGTCTCTAAGCGCTTTAGGGCATTTAAAAGCTTTTGGTGGGCTTCAGTGCATACGTGATCAAACCACCTCTCACCTACTTCCTTACAATCCCTCCTTGGGCATGTGAGTCCTCTAGCCACCTGTTTGCAGATCCATTGTGAGCCTGAAGTGGAAGCAGCATTGCCAGAGCTCCCCTCCAGAGTACCTACAGGTGAAATCCAGGAGACACCCCAGTGCACAACATGTCACAGGAAGCTGCAGGTGAAACTTCCACAGGAAGGAAAAGGAAAATTAAATGTTCAGAACAAGAGTAAGAATATCTTATAGAGGGAGTGTGCAAGAACCACAACCGCCTCTTCGGGAAGAACTCTAGAAGGGTGCCTGAGGCCGACAAAAGGAGGATTTGGTTGCGCATCCGCGCAAAAGTGAATTCTGTGGGGGTGACCCAGCGCTCTGTGGATGACTTGAAAGAGAGGCTGGGGGAGCGTGTTTCGACAGGAGGAGGGGAGCCCACTGTCCCACCCAACACCCCACTTGAGGACCGAGTAGAGGACACCCTGAATCCGCAGGAATGCGTGGGAGTAATCCAGCTGGACTCCTCCCGACCCACCCAAGATACACAAGATAAGTGCCATGCGACTGCGACCCTGCCCCTAACAATGGCCATGACCCCAGATCATCCCATTACAAACCCCAGTCATGCAGCCAAAGCACACCACAAAAGCCCTATTGCATTGTGGGACATGTAGTCTGACCACAATTACCATCTAGCCCCATACAGCCAGACCTGTTCAGTGAGAGTCAATCCTGCAGCGAGTCAGGGAATGGTAGCCTGCATGCATGTAGGAAGCTCCAATGTGTAAGTGACATGTCACTAATCAATGTCCACTTTACATCACAGGTGGCGCTGAAGTACCCAGTACGGATAGTGATGCCCTGCAAATTGAAGAAATAACAGAGGACACTGAGGGAGCTGTACATCTATCCCCACAGCCAGGACCATCAGGGCAAGCTGCCGCACCAGCGGTCATACCACCACCTGCCCCTGTGGACAGTGCCACCTCTGCGCCAACAGGCGAAGCAGTACCACAGCGAGTGACTCAAACACCAGTGGGGCTGACAACACCAGCAGCAGCACGCAGACAAACCCGCCGCCCTGCGGCTGTGAGGAGCCTGTCCAGCGGACTGGTGAGGGAGCCGCGCAATACCACATCACGCGCTGGCAGGGGGGTGAACGTGCGGGCACCTGGGCTCTCTATTGAGCGCCGTATGCTCCACGTCCAACAGACACAAGCCCGTCATCTCGCTGCTATACATCTCCAGCTCAACAAGACCGCTAGGAATGTTGGTCAGCTGACAGACCGTATGGAGAGGATGACCGCTGCTGTGAAGGCCAACACCCAGGCGTTGTATAGCCAGCGGGACATCAACCGGCGCAGACACCGGCAGCTGCTGACCCGCCTGTCTGCATACATGCGGTCCAATTATATCATTGGCAACGCGACCTCCCAGCTCTCACGACGCTCCTTGGCCATGCAGGTGCAAATGGTCCAGTGCTGTCAGGACGTCGCAAGAGCTCTGGAGCAAGTGACAACAGCAGTTCAGGGTATGCCAGCAACTGGCCATGGCCAGGCGGGGGGGGGGGGGGGGGCTGGGGGACGACGACACTAGTAAGGCTAATTCCAGCCATAGTAGCCAATCCGTGCCACTGGTGGTAGCACCCCGCCGCAGCAGCAAGCCCTCTGCTGCCTCACGGCCAAATCAGGAGGAGGAGCTGGAAAGAAGGTTGGGAGCATCTGCCCGGAGGCGGCATTGAACATTTGATTAGTACCATGAAGGGCCATGCTGCTGCTACAAGCATGCCCTCCTCAAGAACATGGGACATATGACGCAATATGGCAAACATGTTACAGTTTGGGGAATTCCCACTTTATTGTGCAAAAATAATAACAAATATTCTGTTAAACTTAATCTGACTCATGTCATTATTACTATTGTCATGCATGAGTGAAGTCTTGGGTGTGGGGTGTGGGTGCATTAGAAACAGTTCATGCTGATTTGGTTACAGCGCCTGTGTCCTTCTGCAGGATTCTCCTCGCGTGCAATGCGCACATGTGCAGGTGGTCGGTTGTCCCCTTCCGACTCACTGCCAGAGATCTCCACAGGTATCCTGCGCTTGGTAGCAATGTTGTGGAGGATAGCACACACGGCCACGATGCGGCAGCAGACCTCAGGCTCGTATTTGATGGCCCCACCAGTCTTGTAAAGTATGCAGAATCTGCTCTTCAAAAGGCCAAATGTCCTCTCAATGCAATTTCTTGTGCGTATGTGTGCAGCACTGTAACGCCGTTGCTGTGGTGTTACAGGGTTGAGGTATGGGGTGAGGAGGTACTCACGGAGAGCGTAGCCGCTGTCACCTAAATGATAGGAGCAGAGAATGAGTGCCTGTTCTGCGCAGCTACATGATCACAGTGTACTATTTTTGGGCATGTGCACTTACCTAGTAGGTGTCCTTCCCCAAAGTCTCCCCTGGCCAGTCGTGTGTGGATGCCGCTGTGCCGGAATATGAAGGAGTCATGTGTGCTCCCCGAGTACTGTGCCACTATGTCCGTGATGAATGTCTTGGCATTGCACACCATCTGGATATTGAGGGAGTGGTAGGACTTGCGGTTGCGGTACATGTATTCCGTTTGTGCTGGTGGGCAGATGTGGATGTGGGTACAGTCAATGCATCCTATTACATGTGGAAATTGTGCAACGTTGTAAAATTGATGCTTGGTCTCATTCAAGTCCTGTTGGCTGGTGGGGAATGAGATGTAGTGGTGTAGCCGGGTCAGCATAGCCTCCAGGAAACTCCTTAGGCAGCGGGACATGGTGGGCTGGGATTTCCCCCCTGCAACAGCGACTATCCCCTGGAAGCTTCTGGAGCATGGAGTTGTTTTTTTAAAGGAATGTATGCTCCCAAACAATATGTATTCGTATCTACCACCATAGTACCTAGATTTTTGCCAGCCTTAACCATATTGTTGTTCGCTAAGCCAGGGTGTGTGGTACTTTGACCTTCCTGACTTGCAGACCCCCATTTCTAATGAGTGGTGTTTTGCATGATATGTGCATCAAACCTATTTTTGATCACACCCCTAGTGTCCACCAATGAGTCTTTTTTCATGCCATTTTCCCAGCCAGCCCTTCTACCATTATCTTGACAAGTTTGGATATATCCTCCAGGAGTGTTGTAATGGTTCCATGCGCGACTGCAAACGTTCACCCACAATTTGTCTCACCACATGATGTAGAAAATGATCAAAGTCCTGAATCCCTGCCCTGTCCTGGCGCAACGGGGGTTCAACCATAACTGTGCCGTTGTTTGTGCCTCTCTTCTTTCCTTTTTTTTTGCGGGGGCCATAATCAGGTGAAGTGAAGGATCCTGCGGGCCCTTCGTTACAGCAACCTGCTCCGTGTTAGTAACTGCTGCCTCACATGAGGTTACGTTTGATGAAGCAGCAGCTGGTAACATGCTTGAAACTACTTTCTCAAACCCCAGACCCACCTGTTCCTCAGTGTTTTGTATCTCCTCTATTAGGGCACCCACAGCGGTTGTTAGATATGAGATAATGGAGGCACAATTCTGTGGTACTTTAGCTTTAGCCTTAACCAAGTCAGAGCTGCAGTGTTGTTTACGCTTACCTATTCTGAAGTCAGCAACACACTCTGTTCAGGTGACCTTATCTGTGAACAATGCTAGATGATGCTAGAAAAACTACATCCTTTGGAGGAGTGTGTTCTCAGTCCACGAGAAATATCGTCTTAAGACTTCCAGTGTGATGTCCAGGCAATTCAACTTTGTTCTTGGCGTCCTGCAGTTCCATTGTACTGAATGCCAGCCTACAAATGAAATGTCTCCAGCAGTGTCTAATCATCAGTGGTATATATAAAAGGACAGGAGTATGAACCCATCAACCGGTTGGGATTGGGGTCTAAGGAAGTGTATACAAAACAATACCCCAAGGGGTATGATTGAACAGATTAATAAACAATAACTGGTAAGGATATCTATACAGTATTATCCTAAAAAGATAAAGGAGTCAATTATTTCGTTCATAGTAGTGCTAGAAAGCATCATTTTATATTTAAAGAATCAAGGAAAAAGGGGGGGGGACAATTAAATACAATTGGTCACAGCACTGTGTGAACAAATAAACAAGTAACAAGTATCAGCCCTAAGGGTTGTACAAGGTGCACGAGTGCAGTAGATTGTGACACTACGGCAGCGCAAGTGACAAGGAATACAGCGTGAGCGGCGCAATGTGCAAGGTGCAAATATATACAGTGAAAATACACAATGGTTTCCAATTCAATTATGGTGTCTTAATTCAATATTTCTAAGGAGAGCCACTGTGAGGGGGCGCCTATAGTCTGGCTGTTTAGTCAACGACGTTTCGATCCGTTTGGATGAGGATCATCTTCAGGACATGGTGGGCTGGGTACAGTGCTGTATGGGAGGGAAGGGAAACAAGGGTAAGGGGAGGTCAAGCCACTAGATAAAGGTCTTAGGAAGGGGGCAGTATTGGGGGCTGCTTACTGTAGATCAGTGAATATCTGATCTGTTGGAAAGGGTTCAATTGGAGTCAAGCCAAAATTGGTCCTGATCCAGGCAGCACGTGGAGAACTGAAATCAAACATGTATATATGTCAGACTTGAATGACGATTTTTTTAAAAAAGGGGGAGTGGGTCTGTGTAGGGCGGGCAAGAGCCCTACTCACCAGCAAATTCCTTGAGTGGCACGAGGTCCAGGCAGGGCAAGAGCCGTTGGTCATCAGTGGTGACTGCAAGGCAATTGATTTCATGCAGGTGCAAGAGCACATGTCCCGCATCAGTTTTCAACCCTAATTTGTTCTATTATAACAGATGCTTCTCTTTCAGGATGGGTAGCTCATCTGAGAGCTCTGTCTGTGCACATCCATTTGTCAGATAATGAGAGCTCCCATCACATCAAGAACCTGGCACTCAAAGCAGTCCATCTAGCTCTCAAGGCTTTCCTATCATCCATGATAACAAGCAAAATTCTTATTCAAACAACATAACCATGCACTATCTAAACAAGAAAGGGGCCACAAGATCAAAACCTGTTAGACTGGAAATGCAAAAGAGGTGGCCATGGGTTTTGGCTAGGCTTCTTTCAGTAAAGGCAATACACTTAACATTAAATCCTAAACCAACAGTGGATTACCTAAGCAGATTCTATGAAGGAAATCACAGATGTGTTCTGGACAACAACACTATTCATAGAGTTGAGCTGTCCAACAATAGATTTCTTTGCAACAACTCAAAACAAAACAAGCATTTGTAATGCAATAGGTTTTGCATTTCCACGAGTTTAAGCTATTGGCATTGTAAATGACAATGCCTTTTATTTATGTTTTAAAAACCAAAACATAAATAAAAGGAATTGTCATTTACAATGCAAATATCTCAAACTCGCAAAATGTGAGACCTATTGCATTGCAAATGTTTTTTTGTTTTTTTTGGTAAACACATGTGATGCCTCTGCTAGGTTGCCCCCTCTCAGCCCAGCACAAGCTGCAGCAGACCCAAGCCCCTTGGAGCGAGCTCTTACCTTGTACTTGGATGCCGCCTTATCTTTAAGTGTGCAGATCATCAAGAAGACAGCAGCACTCCTGCCCCCGAACTTGCTCTGGAGATGCTGAATGCCGATGGACAGCACAGCACAGGTGCCTTTGCCTCGGTTCCTCATGCCGAAGGTGGGCAGCATACGGTTAACTACCTCCACCTCACACTGCAGCTTCATGATGCCTCATGATCCACATTCGGTCCATCACCTGTTTTGTTTGCAATACCGCCATAAGTGCGCTGGGGATGCTCAGGCGTGGGTCCCAGGCACTCCACACCACTGGAGTCAAGCTAGCCGGGCTGATGAGAGGTGTTACCTCGAGTCCGGTCCTCGGATGCTTGATTCCGTTCTGGGAAGGACATGGCTTTTGTAGTTCGGACTGGACTGTTCCCATGGGGCACAGGGTCAGAGCTGATTTGCATATCGCCATTGTCTAACCCAGGGTGGTGTGGAGTGCAAAAAAACGATGGATTTGGGCCCAGATCTTTTGACTGGGGTGAATGTGTGACATTGATCCACATTCGGTCCATCACCTGTTTTGTTTGCAATACCGCCATAAGTGCGCTGGGGATGCTCAGACGTGGGTCCCAGGCACTCCACACCACTGGAGTCAAGCTAGCCGGGCTGATGAGAGGTGTTACCTCGAAACCGGTCCGGTCCTCGGATGCTTGATTCCGTTCTGGGAAGGACATGGCTTTTGTAGTTCGGACTGGACTGTTCCCATGGGGCACAGGGTCAGAGCTGATTTGCATATCGCCATTGTCTAACCCAGGGTGGTGTGGAGTGCAAAAAAACGATGGATTTGGGCCCAGATCTTTTGACTGGGGTGAATGTGTGACATTGATCCACATTCGGTCCATCACCTGTTTTGTTTGCAATACCGCCATAAGTGCACTGGGGATGCTCAGACGTGGGTCCCAGGCACTCCACACCACTGGAGTCAAGCTAGCCGGGCTGATGAGAGGTGTTACCTCGAAACCGGTCCGGTCCTCGGATGCTTGATTCCGTTCTGGGAAGGACATGGCTTTTGTAGTTCGGACTGGACTGTTCCCATGGGGCACAGGGTCAGAGCTGATTTGCATATCGCCATTGTCTAACCCAGGGTGGTGTGGAGTGCAAAAAAACGATGGATTTGGGCCCAGATCTTTTGACTGGGGTGAAAGTGTGACATTGATCCACATTCGGTCCATCACCTGTTTTGTTTGCAATACCGCCTCAAGGCACACAGCACCACTGTCGGTTGAATCCCGCCATTCACTCAACTCCACAACACTCGAGAAAGAGGCGACCCAATCAGAAAGTCAACCCTAGGGCTCTCCTGTCCCAGTGTGCAGCGTGGGATAGCGCTCTCGGTAGAAGCTGAGGCTGGTGGGTTTTGTTTTGTACTACAGAAACCATGGAAGAGTTCAAGCTAGTCGTCCTGCAGCCAACCTGTTCTAAACTTGTTTTTCGGCACAAGTAACACTCCTCTACCAAAGACTAAATTAACACAGTTTTTACATGGTGCATTTTGAAGCAATAGTGTCAGTTTTGTATTAAAAATAAAGTAATTTAACTTCGCTCAACAGCATAATACGGTTATTTGTGAAACGAAAAGAAAAGCTGACAGTCTTTTATATTGGTTAAATCTGGAGGCAAAACTCAGCCTGTTACATTGAATGGAACTTGTAGTATAAAAGTGGATGCTTTCTAGGTTGTGTTGACAGTGCAGCATTGAATCGGCATCTGTTTGAATAACATCGCGTCTGTCTCTATAGTTGGGTGTTAGAAGGGACTGTCAGTAACTTGCACCATTCACCCTGTACATAGTTTCTAATAAGGCAAGTTTGATAGTCTTGCTGCATTCCTCAAATGCATGTAAACAAATAATGCCTATGTGCGGTGTTGGGATCCTGGCGCTCACAGTCCTTCTTAAACATGGCTGCAACTGCACATGTTCATGTGGGCGTTGGATAAATCTATTGCTTAGGGTAGTTACTGTTAAGCAGAAGGAGTTAGCCAATAAGTGACCGTGAAAGGACAGCAATCTCGGATGGGGGTGGGGAGAGAAAAATAAAAAAACACAGCACATGGGGGGGGGGGGGCTAGACAGATAGTAAAAAAGAAATATGGTCAAATGTAGCAACTAAAACAAATGGCGCAGAGAATCGAAGGGAGGCGGTGGCTCAACATATAACACTGCCGACTTTGGAGCTGGAGAACAGGGTTCGAGCTTCGGCGTGGGCTGTATTAATAATAAATAAGCGGAGATCTCAGAGGGGGGTGGTGAGAGACAGATAAGCTACCTCTCTGTGTGCCTAGCTCCACTGTGCTGCTATCGGGCAGGCCAAAATAAGCATACTTACTAATTTCAGAGATATAAGAGAAGGAGCTACAGCAACAAAATAATAGGATAACGTGGGGGAAAACAGAGTAATAAACTTGTCGCAATTTATAAAACAATAGGATGGCAGCCATTATTAGTGCTGAGGCTGCCGCTACGTTAAACAAGCTGTCGCCATTAAGCGAATACTAAAAGAAGTTCCTACCCTCTAATTGAAGGAGACCATGTAATGCCACAAGTAAACGATCCAGTCCTGATGGGGGGGGGGGTCTGAAAATGAGACAGGGCGGTAACAAGGAGGAACTAAGAAGCCTAATTTTCAATCAGAAGCCAGCTTTTACCATGGACGATGACGCCAGCCAATGAAATAGTTGGCCGGGGCTTCTACTCAACTTCTAAAACTTACCCTACTGCCATATGCATTTCAGAGCGAGTAGCGTATGCGCGCTGCAATGCTAGGCGAGACCTAAAAAGGACATGACGTTGCATCCAGGCTATCAGAACCAGGCTTATTGGGCAATGCCCTTTTGATGAATATGCTGATACCATTAACTTACACTTTAACTTTAATGCTGTTAATACCGAAAGGCATACTGACACTCCCGAATTCCCAAGCAACAATGATCCTCTTGGCGCCCAACTGGCCAAAGTCTGGATTGGTTACAATTGTCAAACTACACAAGGATACTATGCAATCCGAACCTCTTACCCAGATCCGACCCAGACCACAGGGTCAGTTATTCCACATTAACCTGACATCCTTGAATTAGGCAACTTGGCTTTTGAGATCAGACAATATGGGCATCTAAATCTTTCTCACTCATGCATGGATATTCTAAAGGAACCAAAGATCCTTCAGTCAAGGCTTGCTGTCTCTTCAAATGGAAGAGGTTTTGTTTATGATGCCAACAGAGAGGCTATAATTCAATCACATGCCAAGAGTATGTTATTCTTCCATACTTTTTTACATCTGGCTCAGTCAGAGCTCTAGGTATCTTCCATTAAATTTCAGCATCTTACCTGAAAGACTGCCTTTCTGATAGCAATCATGTCAGCCCATAGGGTTAGTAAAACGTGAGTCATCTTAGCATTTGACCGTTATACAATTTTTAGTGCAAATAGGATGCTTATGCAAACTTGTCCTTCTTTTCTCTGAGCGTTGTATCAGAATTCCATATTAACCAGACCATCACTCTTCCAGTATCTTTCCCAACTCATCCTCTCCAGCAGTATGTTTCTTACACTCTTCAAAAGTTAGAAAAGATCTTTATTTCTGGATAACTCTTTAATGACTGTGGTCACGTTTGCCAAGGTCTGGCCACTTCAAAACAGACCATTACTCATTGAATTGTAGCCTGCATATCTCCGTTATCAACTGGCAAACAAATCCCTACCAGGGCGATCCAGAGCTCATTCCTATAGAGGAAGAGGAGCCACCACAGCCTAGCTGAGAACATTCCTCTTTCAGAATTATGTAGAGTAGCTATTTTGAAGTCGGTCCACTCCATCATGAGTTACTGTAGCCTCAATTCCAAAACTGAAGCTGACTGTCAGTCATGCTGCACCGAGGAGCCTGTTTGATTAATTCCCTATTCTAGGTTCCTTCATTTTCCGTTATAGGATACAGTTGTTATTCCTTGTGTCCAAGAGCCACGAAGACTGACATTTTTAGTTTGCTACTCTGTTCTGTTTTTGGCTATCAAGGAGGATCCTACAGTGCAGAAAATAGTTAATTGTAGTACTGGTTCTGCAGCGTTAAATCTTAATTGAAGTTATAAATGATCACACCTCCTCAATGGCATCTTTTTTTCAGTACTGGAATTAAAACTTCTTAAATTCTTTCGTAGTTTACACTGTTCACTTTAAAAAGGCTTGGCTCTGTGAGGCAGTTAGCATTACAAGGGAACGTCGGTAGCAGACGTTCCTTCAAACTTAAATGGACTGGATTCATTAATTTAACTCTTTTAATGTATGTCTATCAGGCTGCACTTTTACAAATTGCTTAATATATATGCAACAGTTTGTATTCTATGTGCTGAAATTACTTTTTAGGAAGTTTTTTTTTAAATAAAAACTATCTAAAATCTAGCCTGTGATAGGCTTTTGGAGGATGATTCTTATCATATGGACATGTTGCGCTCTTCACCATTTCTTATGATATATGGACTGACGTGTATGTTTATACACTGTGTTCCGATATCCCCGCATGCAGTAGAGAATTATTGTAACATTTATAAATTAAATTAAGATTTGTATGATGCAGCACAAGGACTAAAAGTAAGTAACTATTTCTTCTGTTATCTCCATGAAGTGGTTGTCAAAGTGAAGAAAGAACAGTTCACTGATCTTTATAGGAGCAGAAACAATGGTTTTCCCCCTATGCAATATTACGTTGAATTGATATAACTTTTTACTGTTGTATTGCTGTAGTGGTGTACCTCTTTGTTGGTTGCTAATTGAATGTGAATAACTGTTCCCTTGTTTCTTTTTTTCCAGGAAACCAGGGCCATAAAATTTGAATTTCTGCCATTTCCAGACTAAAATGATGCATTTGTGTCTTTCCATGGTACAGCATAACTTATGCTACATGTCAGATTGAAATATTGTGCAAAGTCTTAATTTTGCTTGGAACTCTTACCTGTGTATCCTCCCTTTCTGTGAATATGTTGTATACTATAAAGCAGTCTAAAGCTGTCAGTTGTATTTTTCTCAGAATCTCAGTGGACTACATCATGAGGAGTAACATCTTAGGCGAACCCAGCTGTTTTTATTAGACAATGATATAACAGTAAAATAATGTTGTATGGTGTTCTAAACCAATTGTAAAGCTGTCCTCAATAAAACATCCTTCATTTCTGGAGGTCTTTAAGTAGGTGGCTTTCTAATTTTGGGCATTGTCCTAATTGACTGAAGGGGTTTGTAGATGGGAACAAATATTTTACACCCAGTATTTTTTTCTGGCAGGTGAGGCAGAAATTACTTTAATTGGCATCAAACTGTTCTTCAAAATACAGAGTCTATTTGGTAGTAGGTATAACTAATATTGTGCATTTTCTGGTCTAACAGCCATAAGGGGTTATAAAAGAATAAAGCTAAAATGTGAGAAACAAATTTAAGTTAAGCGTTAATGGATCTGATGAGACAGACTTAAAAATATTTATGAGTTAGTTGACTTTTATTCTAATTTTATTTTCTGTTAAATACTGTCTGTCTTGTCTATATCCCTGGCAGTAACAGGATAACACATAGCATTTCACAGTCCCTCTGTGTGCATAGAAAAATCATATTTACATTGTACTTGCCATAGAAATATTTGAATTTCCCATGATTTTGATTAAAAATGAAGGTGCCATTTTTGTGGGGGCTGGTCTGTAGAACCCACATCTTTAACAATGGTAACAATATATACCTTAGCATATTTTTATACTATATTTTTTAAGTTTATAGGATTGCATTATATGTTTTGTAAACTGTCATCTACAGATTCTGTAATGTGAAGTCTTAAATAAACCAATATAATTAAACATTTGGCATTGATTTCCCAAATCTTTGAATTGTACACTAATGTTTATGAAAATGTCAGCAAAACTGTAAGTAGCCAGACAAAGGTTGCTTTTATGTGATAATTACAACAATGAAACTGAACTTGGAACTCTTTTATCCTAAAGACCATCTTTTTAAAGAATCTTATGTTTTGACATAAGAGCTAGAACTGTAAAACCAGTATTGAAAAATCTGGCAGGTGTAATTTTAATGTTCCAACCACTTAAACACTTGCCTTCACAAATCCTGTTTATTTGCACTGTATGCAGAAATGTTGTTTATCAGATCAGAGCCTGCCCTATTGGCATTGCCCATGTTGGGAAAAATGTTGACAGAACCAGATTGCTTTTGTTCGTAGAACGCTTATAGGAGATAAAGATTTGAATGTGGCAAACGGCATCATGATTGAGCTTAAATTAGTGCCTCATGCAGTCCAGTGCATACACAATATGAACGTTAAAATAATACTCCATATTAGCCAATAGCATGATGTGCAAAGATGATACTCCTCTGGTGCAGCCAAAGGTTAATGTATGCAGAGTATGTCATGAAGCTGCATGCTGTGACAAACCAGAACTGAAAATTCTTTTACTAAGACTGATAAGGCTTCCTTTGCTGATAATTTGGTTGCCACTTCGACCTTATAGCAAGAAGGTAGTCCATCTAAAGGTATAGGCAAAAATGTAATATTGTCTAAAGTCTTTACCTTAATGTCAAGAATACTGATCTGTAAATAGAAACATTTAAAAAACAGTCATAGAAAGAGAAGAGGAGAAAATGAAATGCTGCAGTACATCAGAATAGTGTTTGTGAGAGGAAATCAAAGCAATAAATGTAAGCAAGTATTAAAACAAATATGCACTGCAGTTCACACCTAAAGAATACACAATATGGTATATTTCTTAGGGGTTAAGGTAGTGCTTTGAGACCATTTGAATTCTTCTTTCGCATGTTAGTTGAGTTTTGCAACACTAGTAAGTCATGCACCTGTAAAGATCAAATTTCCATTCCATAGAACAATTATGTACCACAACAATATTTAGCCACTGTAAAATAGATTTTTAAAGTATATTGGATTGAAGATCATCGGGAAATGTTAGTTGAGCATTGAGATTAGTGAAATGATCTGTTGAAAGATGAATCCTATTCTGAATTTGTTTCCAAAAGAGACGATTTTAAGGCAACAGAATATCATATGAATATAATTAGTGTTGCTGAAGTTGCTGTTCCCAGATTAAACTTTTCCCTCTCTGCTGTCATTCTAACTTTAAGATCTTAAAATGTTGACCAGCAACACATTTGGTTAATGATTGATATTAACAAAACTTGTCTGGGCCTGATTTAGAGTTTGCACACAGGTTACTCATTACAAATGTGACTGATATCCCCTCTGCCTTTCTAGAAGTGCTATAGGATCTTATGTACCTTCGTTTCCGTATGTTAATGGTGACATAGTGTAGGAGGTGCCTAGTTCTTTCTCTAAATGACCTTGATTTTGTTTAAAAGTTTCCACTTCTGCTTTAAGAAATCAATAAGGAAGAGTAGGTGGGTAAGAACAGATTAGATGATTCTGTACATTTCTGATTTGGGGTGATTCCCATACAATGTAAAGCTACCCAGTTGTCTTGCTATGTCAAAAATTGACAGTATTGAAATGGGAGGATGCAGAGGGCCGTTAGTGTCCTAATACGATTCTGGAGCCTTTTTTAGCTTCTTAATCAAACCCCCTGAGTGCTTGAATTGTGCCCTGTCTGCTTTTGGGGTGCATGAAGGATTGATTTACAAATTTATGTGACTTACTTTGAGGGGTGTACCAATCCAACCATTGTGTCCCACTGCCCTGCGCCTGCAGTACTGGTGACCCCCTCATAATGCTTTCCCATGGAGACATCACACCTCTCTCAGGATCTGGCTTTTAAGGTTATGCTAGAGGCAGCTTTATGATAGAAGCAGTGTACTTGGGTTACAGGTGGACCTTCGTGCGGTACTGCTGTCAACTGTCATTTCCTGTGAATCAGCGGGTGGTGTAAAGCACAGTGGGTGTACCTATTTGAGTAGTAACTGTGCTGAAGTATCTCCCATCCCTCGAGTGGAGGAGGGAGGAGTGAGAAGTGAGGTTCCACCACTCCTCTAATGGCATAATTGAAGGAGAGACTTGTGCTCATTGTGGCAACTGAGCAGGAAAGGACTACAAACCATAGAAGCTGATGGTCTTTGGTCAACATCTCTACAAGAACGTACTTACAGGATTAACAGCCTGTTACTTTCTTTTCAATCGAGACCCTCGGTTCAGCTCGGGCAGGTAGGCTTTCTGAAGCGACCACCGACTGGAGAGGTAAGTCGGGATCTTGGGGGATGCCTGGACACCATTGGTTGGGCTACCAAAGACCATGGTGTGTCGGGTGAAGGAGTGTCTTCTGGCGTTGGGTTTTCTTAACTGCTCCAGTCGCTGTTGGGGGGGCCCTTCAGGTTGAGGCTGCAGGCGTCGTTTTGGAGCTCGAGGGAGGTTGGGAATCACCATAACCCAGGTTAGGATCACTGGGGAGACTTCCTCGTGGTGTTGGGCCACTTGGGCCGTGGGCGTCGGGTGCAGAGTGGTGCAGAATCACAGAGTCACTGGAATCCGGATTCTGGTCTTGGATTCTTTTTTGAGCAAATCCGGTGCTCACAGGAGACATGGTGTGTAAGATGAGTGCAGGACCGGTCCTCTGGGCTCTGTGGGGCTGCTGGACACGCCAGGTTCTTCGCTATTGGCAGGTCGGAGGCGGGACAGGCCAGGGGCCAAAGCAGTAGGTGTCCCCTTCTTCCTGGGTCAGCACGGCTCTTTGGTTCTTCTTCTTTCTTTCTCGAACCCGAGGAGGCAAGGTTCAGGGTTGCCCCTAAATACTAGATTTAGGGGTGCTTAAAGGGTTGTGCAGGTCGGGACCAATGGGTCCCTTGTTGGGTTTAATACACCCCTAATTATGCCACCCTCCAGTGGGAGGAAGCATTAGCCTCTCCCTAATCGGCTGAGTCCCATCTACTTCAAGGTGGAGAGTACGGAGATGTGTGCTTCACCTCGCCTCCCCCACCTGAGGGGTGGGGTTGGCAAAGTTGGGCACACCTCTCTTCCTAGTTTCGTTTTCCCACCAATTCTCCTGCACAAAGTGTGGGGCAGAATAGGTGGGGCCCAGTTTGCTAGTGGCAGCAAAAGGCGCAGGGACAGCTTCCAAAGGCGTCAGGCCTTTGAGGCTTCTCCTTCATGGACCCAGCCCATTCTGGTGGAGGAAGCATGACACCTCTGGCCAGGATGAGCTTTGTTTCTCGACCCAGAGAGCGTAGGCTCTCTACCCAGGGGTCCAGAAACCTGTCTGGTGGTGGCAAATGGCGAGCAAACATTCAGGGACCACACTAAGGCTGGTCGTTTTTCAGGGAGCATCTCTAAGATGCCCTCTGAGTGCATTTTACATTAAATACCTCACTGGCATCAGTGCTACCAAACTTCCCAGGATTTAGTAAAACCACTATGGAGCTTGGGGGAGTTCGTAATGACCAACTCCCAGACTATATACTCTTTATGGCTTTACTACACCTTTTTTTAACATGAACTTTTTTTTTTAATATGAAAGATTTTATTGTTCATTTAATTTAAACCAGAACAATATTAGCATGATAAAACGTAGTACAGCATATTTCATAGTTGAAAAAAAATTACATTATAAACAGACAAGGAGCGTGACTAGCGACCTAAGAAAATGGCCGCAGCCTAAGTGAGCTCCAGCGTACATCTCTGCATTCCCCCAAAATCCTGGCATAAATCCGGATGCCCTGATAAACCTAACCGGTGGCGGAGACTCCGGTGAGCCGGGTGAGTGCGACGAGAGTGGTCCGGGCTCTGGAAGAGCCGCGGAGACCGGACGCCGTGGAGGGGCGGAGCTGTGGCCCACACGACACGGACGAGCCGGTGCCTCACGTGGAGCTGTAACTGGGAGACAGAGGCGGCAGCAGCCTTCCCGGTGGCTCCCTGGTGAGAGAAGACAACGATTGGTGACTGCCGAGCGGAGCCTGATGTTGTGAGAGGCGCTGCTACGGCAGATGGAAACAGCAGATCCCCAACACAGCCTGCCAAGTAAGATGGTGGTGCAGCAGTATTTTGTTTTTAAACGGAGGGCGGCTGGAAGCGCTACAACGGTGTGAGACTGTGCACCCCACTGTAAATAAACGCTGGTGGCAAGAAAATTATCCTTGGGCTTTGGCATTCCGGCCCGCGGCGCATCGCACAGCCTTTAGTGACTCCGAATTACAACAACCTTTCCCCTCCTTCACACACTTCCCCCCCTTCCCCCGGCAGGCTCGGTGATCCACAGAGCTGCGGCTGTCCCAGGGATTGTACGGTGACAGGGGCGTGTGAGGCGCACTGGAGGAATGGACAAGACTTATCAAGGCATATATAAGGCACCAATAGCCCACTACGCTATTATAGGTAAAGTCAGATAACTGGCCCCAGTAAAGTATATACAGCGCAGCACCTATATTCCACAACTGCACGAAATCAGTTAACTCTGGGGGCAGCTTCCCAGAAGGTGTACTGACTGAAACCAACCATAGCGGTGCCCACAAGTGAAACCCCTCCGCTGCAGCCAGATCCTCCTGAGGTGCTCTTAGAGGGCAGGGTAGCCGAAAGGCCGCAAGGGGAAGTCGGACCCCATTGGCAGGCAGCGGCGAATACTGCCTCCTTGGTACCCACCTGCTATAATATCAGCTTTAATTACCATGGGGGGCAGCGCGGTGTACAGTGCAACAAATTGGATAAATATGCCTTCCATAAGGAACAGCCGGACGGACCCTCTCAGCAGGCGATCAACGGAGGAGATCCAAAGACGGCCAAACCAAAAGAAATAACGCTGCAGGACGTAATGGCTACCCTGCAACAGATGCAAACCTCCATTGGTTCATTCTCAACTGATATATCGCTACTGCATGCAGATGTCTCCAAAATAAATACTCGGCTAACAGAGGTTGAAATTACCAGAGCGGCACTATCGACGGACACGGCGGTCCTACAACAGCAGGTCTCCCAACTGGAGCATGTGGCCAGGCAAATGGCTGAAAAACTCAGATCAGGAAGGCCGCTCGAGACGCAACAACATTCGCTTGGTTGGTGTTCCAGAAAGCATTAAGGGGCCGGCCTGGATCTCTTCGTGGAAGATCTGGTGCAAACGCAACTACAGCCCCCCGGTCTGTCACACTTCTTCTCAGTTGAGAGAGCACATAGAGTGCCGGGGGGGTAGACCCAAACCTGGAAGCACCCCCCACGACCTATACTGGTGCGCATATTCAACTTTAGGGACCGGGACATGATCCTTCAGGCAGCTCGTATTGCCCCCCACTTAAGATGGAGAACTCCAACGTGACCCTCTACCTGGACTACACTGCTGCTGTGTCAAGGCAACACCACAACTTCCTGGATGTTAAAAAAAAACTACGTGGGGGCGTGGCTTCGAGGGCGAAGATGGCGGACGCGGCTCTGTAGGCTCTGTAGAGCTCCTGCCGGCCCGATCCTTATCCGCTAATTTATCCTTGCCCTAAACCCTCTTCCCTCGTCTCTACTGGTGCAGGAGTTTGCTGGAGTCCGGCGGAACACAGTGGTGTGGTTGTTGGAGCTTCGGACCTCCGCCGACGCGGCCGTTGGAGACCGTGCCTGCTGGGCCTACTTGCCGCGTGGTGAGCCGGGACCTCGATTTTTGTCCCGCCCGCCGGATAACCCTGGACGCCGGCCGGACGTCGTACGTCTTGGCCCGCAAGGCTGGAGCGGAGTCACTGGAGCTATGGGACGGAGGGCCCGTTGGCCGCATCCTGCGGAGTGGTGTCCCGACGAATCGGCTGTGCAGACCCGACGTTCATCCTGGTCGGACTACCCCAACGGACTCGAGGGGTCTGCTGCGCTGACTGAGGCGGACGGACTGGAGGTGCCAATCCGGCGGTTCCGCCCTGGACCTCTGCCTGGTGATACCCGCGCCTTGGTGGAGTGCCTTTCCCGTGGTTCTGGCCTGTGTCCTGACGGGCTGGGGGCGAGCTGGTCCCGAGGGATTGGTGTGCTGCGGACGCCCCGGACCCTGCTCGCTGACCATTCGCACGGGGTGACCCCGTAGCGGGTGCGTATCACCGGACTACCTCGGCGGCAGCCATGACAAGAGGCCATACTGCCGCCACGACTGGGCCCATCGACAAGTTCACCGGCCCCGGGGTGGTGCCGGGGCAGCCGGAGGGGGTCAAACTGCTGGCCCGGACAATGCAGCGCTGCTGACGGCCATCACACAATCTCGTGATATGCTGGATGCGAAGAGTGGCGCAGTGGGTGCCGATGTGATGCTGCTGCGCCAAGCCCTTCGCAACGCGGTCGCTCGCATCACAGAGGCAGAGACCAGGGTCACAACGGTGGAGGGTGACGTCGGCGCCCTGAAGAAGAGAGTCGCCGACCTGGAGCAGACGCAGCGGGGCCTGGCGCTCCGTGTGGAGGATGCTGAAGGACGGGCACGGCGGAACAACCTGCGTTTTGTCGGCTTTCCGGAGGACTGCGAGAAGGGGCCTATGGATATTTTCCTATCCCGATGGCTGGAGAGCTGGCTACCCCTGGACGCCCTGTCACGCTGCTTCGTGGTGGAGCGCGCCCACCGCGCCTTGACTCAAAAGCCGCCAGCTGGGGAGCGGCCTCGCCCGATCATTGCTCGGATCCTCAACTACCATGATAGGGACGTCATCCTCCGAGAGGCCCGGCTCAAAGACACCCTGCTGTTTGATAACTGTAAAATTATGATCTTCCCGGACTATATCAAGCTGGTCCAGCAGCAGAGACATTCCTTTCTGGCGGCCAAGGCCAAGCTACGGGCCTGAAGATCCAATACTCGCTGCTCTACCCGGCCCGCCTCCGCGTGATCTTCAACTCGAAGACCCACTTTTTCGATTCCCCGGAGGCCGTCTTCGCCTGGACTGACGAGACAGTCAGGCTTCGACCACATGTTCAGCCGGGGCTGCACTCCGGTTCCTCACGCAGTTCTTCTCAGGAACGGAGCGACCGACCGAACAATGGGAAGCGGCATCGCAAGTCTCGTTCGAGGCGGAGGTCCTTGTCCCGAGATCCCCTCTTGGGGGACACACAGCCGGAGACTGATCACTCTGGCAGGGGGCCCTGACTACTGTTCACCGACTTTTTGCTCCTTGCTTTTCTTCTGTGGCCGTCCACTGCGGCGACCGCCTGCCAGTCGGCGGTACAGACATGACTTGGTGCAGTATTACCTGGCTCTTTGGCTTATATTTGGGATTCATGTGAACTGATGCTCTTTATCATGCACTGTTTTTGATTGTGACTTATGCTGGGGGGGGGGGGGGGGTTGGGGCATGTTCTAAGGGCTGCCTCCTCCTGTTGGGTCTGGGGGGTGGTTTTGGGAGTGTACTTGGTTGGTGGTAGGGGGGCTGTTTGGGATCCTTTGGCATGTCTGACTTTCGGCGCTATGTTTTGGGCCTGGAGTACCGTATGCCGCGACAGATACTTCATTGTTTCTTGAGGTATAGGGGTGGGGGAGGGGGGTCTTGGGCTGTTGGGTGGCTAGTTGGGGGGGTCTGCTTTTCGGGGGTTGTGGGTTTTGGGGTCCTGTTTTATGGGGTGCACGTGGTCTGCGTGAATTTTGCAACTCTGGGGCCTGGGCCGGGAGCCGGGGATTGTGGGGTTGGGTGCATTGTGATAATGGTTGAGGTCCCTCACTTAGCGCCTTCTGGCGCTTCCATGCATGTTCTTAGCTGGAATGTCCGGGGACTCTTGGACAAGATTAAACGGGGGCAGTGCTGCGCTGGGCTAAGAGGGACCTGGCGGATGTGCTCCTTCTTCAAGAAACGCACATGCTAGGTACAAAGGCCCTGAGTCTGCAGCGCTTTGGCTTTCATCAGGTGTTCCATGCCGGGTTTACTAGGGGCTCCAGGGGGGTGGCCATTCTTATTCATAGACGGCTGGCGTACACTCACGAGCGTCAATGGCTCGACCCCCAGGGACGTTTTGTATTTGTTCAAGGGAAGGTTGGTGCGGAGCCTGTGGTGTTTGGCAGTGTGTATGCCCCCCCCCCCTGCAATGGGCCTTAGCTGAACGATTGTTTGCCTTATGGACTGAACTCCCCCCACTCCTTGGCTGTGATTGGTGGTGACTGGAACGATGTAGTGGACGTGGCTTTGGACCGGCAGAGGAGGCCCGGGGTGGCGCCTGTGTCCTCCCCTACACGGTTGGGGCTATGATTGATGGTCTGGGATGGGTGGATGTGTGGAGGCACTTGCATGCGGAGCGGCGAGAGTACACCTATGTTTCGGCTGTCCATGGCTCCCTTTCGCGCCTGGATTGTGTGTTTGTACCGAGGGCCTTCCTTGATAGGGTGAAGTGGGCGGCGATCCGGCCTAGCGGGCTATCTGATCATTCCCCTGTGGCAGTCCAAATTGATTTGTGCAAAGCACGCCAACCTTTCAGATGGCGGATGTCCACGTGGCACCTGCAGCGCCCTGATTACTCCCAGCATCTCCGTGGCGCGATCGCCCACTATTGGCAGGACAACCTTACCGGGGGGGTGGACGCGGTGACCGTCTGGGAGGCCATGAAGCCCACCCTGCGGGGAATAGATATTGCTTGGTGTGCATCTGCTCGCCGGACTCGGCTAGAAAGCATTGTTGCTGCTGCAGCGCGGGTGGAGGAACTTGAGGCTCGCCACAGAGAGGCAGCTGATGATGTCGCGCTGCGGCTGCTCCTGCAGGCGCAGCAGTCTTACTCCTCGGTCTTATTAGACGAGGCTCGCCAGGCGTGGTTGGCCACCCGTAGCAGAGTGTACCAGTGGGGCGACAAGTCTTGCACTATGCTCCATAGGCTTTGCCAACAGAATTTGCAGCCTCTTACACTGCCGGGACTTGTTGATGACGCCGGAGTGGTGATCACGGACCCGGCAACTCTTGCAACGAGCTTTGCGCACTATTATGGGGGTCAATATGCCTCCCGGGAGACTCTCTCCCCTGCCGATATCGCGGATTATCTCGCGTCAGTTCCCCCACCTGCTGTGTCCGATGAAGTGCGCGATGCCCTGGACCTTCCCCTGACGGCTGAGGAGCTGGGCGACGCGTTGGGTCAACTGAATGTGGGCAAGGCGCCGGGGCCGAGCGGATTCCCCAGCGAATTCTATAAGAAATTCCATCTGCAGCTCGGGCCGCATTACCTGCGGGCCCTGGAGCAGGCGCGAGAACATGGCCGCCTCCCACCGGATTGGCGCCATGCCGAAATCGTGGTGTTCCAGAAGCCGGGTAGGCCCCCTGATCGCCATGAATCTTATCGCCCCATATCCCTCATTAACTTCGAAGCCAAGCTCCTGGCCAAGGCGCTCGCGAACCGCTTGCTTCCACACATTTCGGCCCTTGTTCACCCAGATCAGGCAGGTTTTATGCCGCGCCGGGCAACGAGGCACAATATTCGGCGGGCGCAGGCTGCGATAGAAGCGATCGGATCTTCGGAGGATCAGGCGGCGCTACTGTTGGCCGATATCGACAGTGCCTTTGATTCGGTCAGCTGGACCTTTCTTTTTACTCTTTTACCGCTGCTGAACCTCGGCCCGGTCTTCATCTCCTATGTCAGGTTGCTTTATACTGAGGTCACTGCCTCGGTGCGTATCTCGGGGCGGCTTCAGCTCGGTTCCCGGTGACCAGGGGCACGCGTCAAGGGTGTCCGCTCTCCCCCTACCTCTTCGCGCTGGCCATGGAGCCGTTGGCCGCCAGGGTACGCCATGATGTGCTCTATCGTGGCTTCGTGTGGGGTGCGGATCATTCGGACCGCATAGCTCTATATGCGGATGACGTGCTGTTCTTCATGACCGACCTGCAGCGTACGGGCCCTCGTGTCCTGGAACTGATGCAAGAGTTTGGTCGGGCGTCGGGGCTCTTCCTTAACCCGCGCAAGTCGACCCTATGGGTGCTGGGGGGTGACGCGGTGAACTGTCCTTGGGCTGCATCCCTTCAGGTGGCTGTGGAGGGTGTGAAGTACCTGGGTGTTTTCCTCTCTGCCTCGCCCACAGTAGCGTGGGACCGGAACGTCCAGCCAGTGTGGGATCGGGTCCAGATGGACGTCAAGACATGGACGCGTATGCCTCTTAACATCTACGGCCGGTCGGCCATCTTTAAGATGGTGGCCTTGCCCCGTCTCCTCTACCAACTACAGAATCATCCATTTAAGATTGACCCGCAGTGGTTCCGTAGTGTTGACTCTGTGCTGGGCCGGTTTCTGTGGGCTGGGGGTGCCTCCAGGGTGGCACTACGCACATGCTTCCTCTCTACATACTGCGGCGGCTTGGCGACCGCGGATATTTTGTCCTACTATCAGGCCTCCCATCTCCTTTTGCTTAACGAGTGGTGGTATGGGGACCGCAGTGATCCGGCCTATGCCCTGGAGCACTCTCTGATGGGTGACGCCTCCCTCCACACCTTGCTGTACTCGGCCAGGCGGAGGCGACTGCTTCCCCGGGTCACCCAGGTGGTTTTCGCGGTCTGGCGGCGGGCCCTGTACCGTATGGGTTGGTGGGGTAGGCTGACGGCCGAGACTCCGTTGTGGCGTAATGGCCTGCTACCGGCGTTGGCGTCTTTGTCTGAGTTCGACGGCTGGGACGCGATCGGGATCTCATCCCTCTGGCATGTCCTCTCTGGCACTACCCTTAAGTCCTTTCAGGACCTCAGTTCTGAATTTAACATGCCCAGGTCCCAGTTCGTCCGATACCTCCAATTTCGCCACGCTCTTACTCCTAGCCTGGTGGGCTTGGAGCAACTCCCTGACTTTAGTCCCATCGAGGGAAAACTTTTTATGGGAGACCTGGGTGACAAGAAGGTCTCTCAGATATACCGTTCTCTGGTCACACACTGCTCCCCTTCCCTCTTGACATTGAAGGCCTCATGGGAGAATGATGTTGGTCCCCTGGATGAAGACGACTGGCGCGAGGCCCTTGAATCTCCCCGTGGTGCTGCTATAGCTATCCGCCTCCGCTTCATCCAGTTAAAATACCTCCACCGAGCTTATTACACTAGAGACCGTCTATGGCGGGCGGGCCTTATAACAACTCCGGAGTGCCTGAGATGTGGTTCCGAAAGGGGCACCCTTTTTCATACTGTGTGGTCCTGTGAGAGACTGACTCGATTCTGGGCGGGGGGTTGGGGGTGCTTGTCCGAGGTGTTGGGGTGGGACCTGCCTCGTACCCCTAGGTTGGGCATTCTTCATGTTCTAGAAAACGTTGGGGGCAACATTTACAAACGCCATCTGTTGTTGCTGGGGCTTGTGGTGGCGAAGAGGGATCTGGCGCAGGCCTGGAAGAGCGAGCGCGCCCCCCCACTCGGTGCCTGGAAGGCGGGCCTGGACTTCCTCATGGGTCTGGAGCAGCCTGTTTTCGAAGCCCGGGGGTGTCCCCGCAAACATTACAAAATTTGGAAACGGTGGGCGGACTACAGGGGCCTGACCCTCGACCCCCCCATGGACGTTGACGATGCACTGCCACTGGATGTGGATCCCGCACTCTAGGCTGCTGGCCGGCACCACCTTTGTATGCCATCTCATGTTGCTGAACTGTGATCACGTGCACTGGGTTAGGGTGGGATAAGGGGTGGGTAGCTGCGGGAGGGGTTGGATGGTGTTCTGGGGGTTGGGTGGGCAGGGGTAGTTAGGACTATCTCATTCTATAACACTGGGTTCAATGCTGTGTCTTTTCATATCTGTCGTTGACAGTCTCCTCCTGACTGTGGAGGGCTGTACTGAAACTTGCTTGAACTCCTAATAAAAATGGTTTTGAAAAAAAAAAAAAAACTACGTAACGGAGAACTTAAGTATGCTATGCTCTTTCCAGCAAAACTATGGGTAGAAGCAGAAGGGAAACGCTGGCTCTTTGCTACACCGTAGGAGGCTCATGACTGGCTGGAGGGTTGGCGACCAGCTATACGACCCGGCAGACAGGGACCGGAAAGGCAACAGCAATTCCCCGAACCAGCCACGGGCGAATTGAGGGTAACACGAACACCATCTAACATGCAACAAAAGGATGATGACAACACGGATGAACACTGAGCCATGCATAATCCACACCTAGGCAGTATAGTACTTGCCCACAGCGACAGCCGCACATGTAAAGGTAAACGTACCAAAGAGACTACAAAGCACGAGACCAGGACCTCTGATGGACCCGGCAGAGTTATACTCCAGGATTCGGTGTGCGGTCGGTGGATTCCCGGGACACCCACCATTGACACCCTTAATCTATACCGAGTTAAGATGACTCATTGGTGGGTAGCAATAAATTACGAACAAGCGGGGAAATGATGGATGAGAGACGCGGAGCAACACTCAAACCCCCCCCCCCCCCCCCCCCCCCCCCCCCCGTTACGCAAGTACATAGTTTGGGGAACGAAGCACTCTGCTGTGTTGGGGTGGCGATTAGTTTCAAATTCGCGAAGCAGGGAGGCAGGGAGGGGGGTGTGGGAAAGACTACAGTTCAAGGGATAATTGTGTTGTTTAGTTTTAGTTTCGAGCATGACGCATGGAACACATTTACATTAAAGACACGACGGCGACACAGTGGACGATACACTGACGACTTTATACTTGACTCCAATAGACGACCATGTCACACCCACATAGCGCAAATAAAGGCATAAGGCCCCCCTAAGGTCGCTGATACTTGTCACCTCCCATTCAAGATACTATCATGGAATGTTAACGGCCTGGAAGATAAAATTAAACTGGGGCTAGTTTTGCAATATTTGCGGCGTAAAGGTCCCGCAGTTGTGCTTTTACAGGAATCACACCTGACCAGGACTGCCCGTAAAGCTTTAGATAGGTGGGGATTCAAGATGGTGGTACACCCTGACTTTACCTCTAGATTGCGGGGAGTGGTGCTATTAATTAACAAGAGTTTCCCTCTGATGGTTACTGGGTCCCGGAAAGATGATCAAGGACGCTTTGCAGCAATAGCATGTCAATGGGACGGAAAAAATCCATAACATAGTGACGGTCTACATTTCACCAACGCTACACCAAGTTACCTTCCCAGCATTAGGTAAATTCTTATTAACCCTCCCACATGGGGAGACTTTAACACTATGATGGACTCAACATTGGACAGAAAGCCGCCCAAATGCCCGAGCAGCATAAATCATAAACTGGCAGAATTCGTGGAGGCACTTGGCCTAACAGACGTATGGAGAAGGAGATTCCCTACTGAAAAACAATACACATTCCAGTCGATAGTTCATAACAGCCTATCTAGGATAGATTACATTTTTACACTTGCATCTTGATTGGTAGGGGTGTGTGAAATCGCACACCTTCCCAGAGGCATCTCAGATTATTCGTCAGTACTTATTACATACACCCCCGCAACACCAAGACAGCGAGACTGTTTCTGCTTAACCCTAGCTATCTTAAAAATCGCAGCATCTGTAGAGACCTCCTTAAATCGACAGTGAATTACTTCGAGGAAAACCAGCACTTGGTTCAGTCTACCGCAACTTTATGGGAAGCTTATAAAACGGTTCTTAGGGGGTAGGCAATCTCTTTGATAACATGACACAAACGAACACAGCAACAGCATATTGACACTTTAGAGCAGAACATGTCCCGGGCAGAAGCAGCTTATACCAAAAACCCGGATGAAGACACAACACACAGGTTACGCCTAGCGCAAAAATAATATAGGGCCTATACATGGGAAGAGGCAAAAACTAAGCACACAAAAACTCAACACATCATTTACCAACAAGGAGACAAAAATGTAGTTTCTTATATAGCGCACGTATCACCACAAAGGGTATCTCGGCGCTTGCTTTGGGAACCCGTCCTGGTTTTTCCCTGTGGGATAGCCCAGCTGGGCACCCCCAAGGTGAAAGCCAGGCATCCCGCCGCGGGGGCCGTAGTGGAGATTGAGCAAGCTATTGCCCAGAGTTGCAGAGCGTGAACCCCTGATTCAAGTAGGCACCGAAGCGAGAATTATCAGGTCCGTGGACATTTGGGCTCCAAACCCTGCCGCGTCGGGAATTGAACCCTGGTCCCGGGCCGACCTCTGCTTCTGGGTCTGCCTCCTCTAACCGGTGAGCCACACTTCTCCACAAGGTGGGGAAACTACTGGCGTGGCTCGATAATAAAGAACGAGCTAGTAAATGAGTGGTGCAGCTAGCCGCGGGCTCGGCTCCGAATGGGTGACCTGGTCACGACTCCTTTCCCATCAGTAGGGGAACCAGGCAGGGATGCCGCTTTCGCCCCTCCTATATGCCCTGGTGGCAGAGCCGCTAGCTTGTGCCCTTCGGGAGTACCACGGGAACGAGGGCATTGGTTTTCCAGGGTACCAGATTGTGGTGTCAATGTACGCAGACGACACCCTACTTTATGTTTGTGATCCGGATAGTAACCTGTCTTCGGTACTTAGAGAAGTGGTCCGATTTGGTGCATTATCGGGCTTAAAGGTCAATTGGTCAAAGTCGCTGGCCTTCCCCTTGACTCCCATTACGCAAAATACAACTATGGAGTACCCACTGCAGTGGACCACGGTCAGGTACCCTGGGGTACAACTCCACACGGATGCAGAGATCTTATTCAGAGCTAACTACGGCACTGCCTTTAGCAGACTGGAAGATGACGTTGAGGCCTGGTGTAAGCTCCCGCTCTCCCTAATGGGTCGAATATCCATATTGAAAATGGTTGTGCTTCCCAGATTTTTATTTCTGTTTATGACTATTCTGATAGTCCTCCCCAAATCTTTTTTCTCACGTCTACAACAATTAATGACTAAACTAGCCTGGTCGGGTGGACAACCACGAGCCAAATGGACGCTACTTACGCTACCCTACTCCATGGGGGGACTTAGCGCTCCGAATCTGGAATTATATTACAGAGTGGCCCAGGCTACTAATTTGCACACCTGGATACATGGGGACCGCGACATTCCACATGTGCGCATGGAAACACTTTTTGCAAGCCCACTCTCGCTTCCGCATACGATCTTCCTGCTGCCAGATCGTAGGACTGCAGTACTAGACTCAATCATGGCCACAAACCACGCCTGGCACAGCCTGCTGCAGGCACAAGATGGTGCTCTGCTATACTCCCCTGTGATGCCCATAGACTGGGCACCGGTGGCTGCTCCCTCTCCAGGAGACAGGAGTGACTCTCGCATTGCAGAAACTGAACATCAAAGTCGCAGCCGACTTGTTCAGCGATGGGGTGGCCAAGACTTGGTTGCGGGTGTCTGCGAGGCGCCACCGCTTCTGACACGCTTTCAGTTTCATAGAGTTCAAAGCGCCCTATCCGACTCATTGGGTGGAGACATAGCGGAGCCTCCGGAAGTTCCAGAACTTACCTACGTCATTAGGGCCGCTTCTCCACACAAACTTTTGTCCAACCTGTACAAATTATCTCAGGCACACATACACTAAGGCACGACTGGCATGGCAGGCTGACCTGCATGTTGTTCTTGATGACGATATGTGGCAATACTGCTGCACTAACACTAGGACACTCTCCCTCAATGGCCGACACAGATTGGTACACTTTAAATTTCTTAACAGGGTGTACTACACTCCAGCTAGACTATGCAGATACGGCCTACGAAACACTGCGGAATGTGAAAGGTGCTGCGCCCCTGATGCAGACTTTCTGCACCTCGCTTGGCAGTGCCCTGGTGTCTGGGATTTCTGGGAACAGTTCTTTACCGATACTAGCAACATTGCAGAGATTGACCTCACACCTGACCCCTTGGTAGCGTTACTAGGATATACCAAAAAACTGCCTAGAGCAGCGGGGAGACTGGTGAACATGGGACTGCTCATGGCCCGGAGGGATGTTGCTTGCTGTTGGATGAGGCCCCATGCCTACACTCAAGCATTGGGCTCATGATATGTTGTATTGCTGCACGCAGTCAGAGATCTACAGTGAACTCCTTCCCCCCCACCAGCAAAACTAAAAACTTCTGGGGGCTGTACCAAACATACCTGGTTAATAAAGGGGCCACTCACTCTGCAGAGGGGACATAGGATCACTGTGAGTGTTAGGTGCGGAGGGCACTCTCTCTTAGTCACGATCTTATCTAGATATCAAGTGCCATGTCTATTTTCTAATTTTTTGTTAAGAACTGTATTATGTTGATGCATACATTAATATATATCTTCCAGCGCCGCCTGCCCAACTGTGGGTTGTTGGCGAAATGGCTGTGTATACACCTGAGCGAAGGAAGTTGAATATTGATAATGCTAGGATGTGAACAAAGTCAGATTGGCGGGAGGGGGGACTTAGAATTGTATCTTTATTTGTACACTGTTACTCACATGAAAAACTCTAAAATACATTTTTTAAAATTTTTTAAAAATTAGTGGTGCAGCTTCGACAGGATGAGGGTAGTTTTACGACAGAGCCCCAACAAATAACAGACACAAAATATATACCCCAACAGCCACCAACACGGTGGAAGACAATCTACAATTTCTCAAAGATATACAAATGCCCACTCTATCCACAGAGCTTGCCGAAACTCTAGACAAGGGTCTAACTACAGAAGACCTTGCGCAAGCAATTGGGGCACTACACACAGGAAAGGCAATGGGACCCAATGGAATTCCTGTAGAATTCTACAACAAAGCGGCACCACATGTCCTACCGCAATTCCTAAATATGTATACAGACAGTCTGGCCCAAGGAATCCTTCCACAAGACCAGTGCCTGGCCACAATAGTGGCGATTCACAAGCCCGGTAAGCCACCAAACGAGTGTGCGTCCTATAGACCTATTTCTTTAATTAATGCGGAGGCTAAAATATTGGCAAAGACACTTGCCATGCGGCTTCAGCCACACCTCGCCAAGGTGATCCACCCGGATCAATCGGGCTGTATGCCGAATCGTTGCACGGCACTTAACCGGATTTATAGCTTGTGAATCTACCATAGAGGAAGATGCAGTTATCCTATCACTAGACACACGAATGGCGTTCAACCTTGTCGAGTAGCCCTTCTTGTTTGCGGTCCTTAGACACCTGGGCTTTGGGCCGAAATTCTGCACTTGGATCCAGCTACTCTGTACACAGCCTCTGGCTCAGGTGGTCGTAAACAGACATATATCAACAGATTTCACGTTGGATAGAGGGACAAGACAGGGCTGCCCCTGTCACTGCTACTCTTTGCACTTGTGCTGGATCCTTTGGTGGCGTGGATTGGTCAGGACCCAGTCATACGTGGGTTGAAATGGGCCGTGGACTGGGAAGACCGCATTTCATTTTATGCGGACAATATACTGCTATATTTTACATCCCCAGCATGCTCCAACAACTGCTTGCTGTATATCTGTGCGTCATATAGGCGGGTATCGGAGTATACCATTCATTGGGCGAAATCGCTTCTCTACGTATTGCACAGCTCGCGCCTGAGACTTCCTCTGGGACGTGATGTCCAAATAGCTGAGGATGGATTGAAATATCTTGGTATCTATAATCGCACACGATACAACACAATTCATTGCTAAAAACCTTACAGAGCCCATGAAACTATTCCGCCGTGATGTTCAACACTGGCTTTCACTCCCATTAACATTACTGGGAAGAGCAGCCCTCTATAAAATGATGGCGCTTCCCGGATTCCTGTATGCATTGCAAAATACACCTTTCCCGGTTCCCCTCAAATATTTTACGGAAATAAATGCAGAAGTCACCACTCTACTATGGAACATCAAGGCGCCGTGCATAGCCCTCCATAAACTCACGAGAAGCTGGTATGACGGTGGCATAGCTCTCCCTGATATCAAGCTCCATTATTGAGCCTCACAGCTTTTTAACCAATGGCTTCACATATCACAGGATGACCCTGCATACCACATCGATAGGCATCTTATCGGAGCTACAGGGATCATGGGAGCACTCTATAACAAGGCTAGAAAAGATGCATATACTGGTCCGAGAGAGCTCACCATCAAAATATGGAGTGGGAGGGAGTAACGACACAGGCCAAGCCACTTTGGGACTCCAAACAACTTTGTATATTGCGTAACACAAGAGGTTTCACGCAGTGGGACCTGATGGGTATCTCCAGGGTGGGAGATCTTTGGAAAAAAGGGGAGCTCGTCCCTTTTACCCAGCTACAGACCACATATAATATGGCTCCATCCGAGATATTCCGATATACCCTGATCAGACTTGCACTCAGGACACTAATCCCAAAAGGTACAAGACCAGTAGAATCTTCACTATTGGAGGATAGACGCCTCACAGACCACCTCACCAAGAAGGCCATTGCACAGATGTATCGAAAAACTAATAAACAACCACCCAGATCCCACTGCGGCCCTCAAAGCCAAATGGGAACACTATGTAGGTGAACTGGATGATGCAGACTGGAAGAGGCTCTGGCGTTGCCAAAGGAGGTAGCAATACCGTCCAAGCTCAAACTAGTGCAATTAAAAATCCTGCCCTGCACATATTATACTCGAACACTCCTACACAAAATAAATAAGACGCCCACTCCACTATGCCTTAGACAATGCGGCACACCAGGTACATTCTTTCACACAATCTGGCTGTGTCCCTGTATTACAGTTAATGGACCGCAGTGATGCGCACAATATCGCAGTTCATGAAGGTCACTTCTCCCT
This sequence comes from Lissotriton vulgaris, assembly GCF_964263255.1. NCBI lineage: Eukaryota > Metazoa > Chordata > Amphibia > Caudata > Salamandridae > Lissotriton > Lissotriton vulgaris. Next base: position 496,178,075 of record NC_141694.1, read on the forward strand.
GAAAGAAAGAGGTGCCTTCTTAATATATGAGAACCCACAGATCTCAATCACACATCACAGGACTGGGTGACATTGGGTATGACAGTAGCAAAACGTAATAAAGCGCAGATCTTGGGAGGCCACCAAACACCTACCTTACGCCAATGGTGCAGAGACATGGATGGTACCATGATCGCCGAGAAATCAATATATATATATATATACACAGGGGCTGTCCCAAAAAAAGGTCTAGGGTCTGGGACAGCTGGAATACTTACCGCGGAAACATGCGAACCCCCACTCATAGAATCACTATCAGGAATGAGTGACTGATGCGACCCAAGGTAAAAGGCTGGTTACGAGACGGTCACAAAAAACAGAAACCTAGTCCCAAAGGCAATACTTGTTATAAATCTATGGGCATGCTTGGATTTGTCAATAGATCATTCCAATGGCTCTCCTAAAAATAGAAGTAGGTGTCATGCTCAAGATACTTGCCAAAAGTAGTTAGTAAAAGTAGCCACTCTCTGATGAGTCTAACACTAGACAACACAGTACTAACATTCACTAGAAAGACGACATTTGAAAAAATGTGTGAATAGCTAGAGGACACCTCACGGGCGCACCACCAATGGGGCTCCTGGTTGGTACTCACCAGGTTAGCCCTGTTCTCATCATCGGTGTCCACTAGCTTAACGCAAACGTGTCCGACTCCCAAAAGTAAAGAGACAGTGAATGGTGCAGTGTACACAAACTTATATGTGACAAGGACTAACAACATTCAACATATAACAAAACATATACTGTGCATGCAAGAATCAAGAACCTTTTTATTTGTATCCTCTTGTCTGCCACAGTAAACATATAAACTTAAAAGAGGAGAGAAGCGAATACTACCTATCGATTCGCTTTCAACTCACTGCCGACATGTTTCATTGCCATGGTAGGGTTTCAGGCAATTTCTTCAGGGCAAATGTTTTTAAAAAGCCACTGCCAGCAATACTATGTTGAGCGTGCTGGTTCTCGGTTTTTGCTATCATACCACTTATGATCACGTCTTTGCGCGTAAACAGACCCACTTCCAGTCGGTAAGTATGGTCTTGTGTTCCCACAAATTATATCTTTGGAGAAGGCACGAGCGGCGTCTTCTCAACACCGGATCCGTGACTAGTGCGTGGGTGACCGTTTTTCTAGTTTTCGGTGGGGATCCAGCGAAATGTTTTTTTGAGCATGCGAAGAATGTTGAAGCAAGATGATGAGACGGTGTTGACTTGTCTGGTCATCGAGAGTGAGGAGTCCAGGATGACGCCCAGGTTCCGTGCGTGGTCCGTCGGGATGGGGGCTTTTCCAAGGGCTTCTGGCCACCAAGAGTCATCCCAGGCGGAGGGGGAGGTGCCTAAGATGAGGACTTCTGTTTTGTCTGAGTTCAGTTTCAGACGGCTGTGCTTCATCCACTCGGCTACTTCTTTCATTCCTTCGTGTAAGTTGGTTTTGGCGGTGTTAGGGTCTTTGGTGAGTGATAGGATCAGTTGAGTGTCATCCGCGTAGGAGATGATGTTGAGATTGTGTTGGCGCGCGATGGCCGCAAGGGGGCTCATGTATGCGTTGAAAAGGGTGGGGCTGAGTGACGATCCTTGTGGTACGCCGCAGATGACTTCAGAGGCCTTTGACTTGAATGGTGGGAGGCGGACTCTCTGTGTTCTTCCGGTGAGGAACGAAGTGATCCATTCCAGTGCTTTTCCTTGAATTCCTACGTCTCTGAGGCGCTGTAGAAGGGTGTTGTGACAGACTGTGTCGAAGGCAGCGGAGAGGTCGAGGAGGATGAGGGCGACTGTGTCTCCATTGTCCAGTAGAGTTCGAATGTCGTCTGTTGCTGCGATGAGGGCGGTCTCAGTGCTGTGTTTGGCTCGGAAGCCGGACTGTGAGGAGTCAAGGGATTTGTTGGTTTCGAGGAAGGCGGCGAGCTGGTTGTTGACAGCTTTCTCAATGACTTAGGCCGGGAATGGAAGAAGTGAGATGGGGCGGTAGTTTTTGAGTTCGGTGGGGTCAGCTGTGGGTTTTTTTCAGAAGGGCGCTGAGTTCTGCGTGTTTCCAGCTTTCCGGGAAGGTGGCGGAGTTGAGGGAGCAGTTGATGACATCTCGGAGGTGTGGTGCTATGATGGAGTCTGCTTTGTTGAAGATGTGGTGAGGGCATGGGTCAGTTGGGGATCCTGAGTGGATGGAGTTCATCAGGTGGATGGTGTCCTCAGTGGAGATTGGGTTCCAGTCGTTAAGGATGTTCAAGGGGGGTGAGGGTCTTGCAAAAGATTGGGTGGGTTGGTCTTCGGGTCGGTTGTCGAAGCTGTTGTGGATGTCTGCAATTTTGTTGTGGAAGAAGGAAGCTAGGGAGTCGCAGAGGGCTTGGGAGGGGGTGATGTCGTTGGAGTTGGCAGATGGGTTGGTAAATTCTTTGACAATGTTGAATAATTCCTTGCTGTTGTTGGCGTTGTTATCTAGACGGTCTTTGAATGAGGCTTTCTTGGCAGACCGGATAAGTTGGTGGTGTAAGCGGGTGGCGTTTTTGAAGGCGTCCCTGGTGCTGGTGTTAGGATCTTTTTTCCAAGCCTTCTCGAGGGAGCGACAGTGTTTCTTCGATTTCTTAAGATCGTCGTTGAACCAGGATGCGTTTTTGCTGCCTAGCTTGATTAGGCGTTTTTTCAACGGTGCTAGGATGTCGGCGCTGTTGGATAGCCATTGGGTGAGGTTAATGGCTGCTTGGTCGGGGTTTGAGGAGTGGGCGGGGGGGTTTAGAAGAAGCGATGAGGAGATCTGGTCGCTGGTGATTTTGTTCCAGTTTCTTCGCAGGGTGGGTTGAGGATGGTTGTGGATTGTGGTCTTATTGTAGGTAAAGTGAACGCAGCTGTCCGTCCAGTGAAGAGCTGTGGTGTGACTAAATGAGACATGTTTGCTGGAGGTGAAGATAGGGTCGAGAGTGTGACCTGCAATGTGGGTGGGGGTAGTGACGAGTTGTTTGAGTCCGAGGTTGGCGAGATTGTCCAGAAGGGTGGTGGCATTGCTGTCGTTGCTCTTTTCCAGGTGAAAGTTGAGGTCACCCAATAGAATGTATTCCTTGGAGGGGAGGGCGTGTGGGGTGATGAAGTCAGTGATGTCGTCACTGAATTGTGCGCGGGGTCCTGGAGGCCGGTAGAGGAGGGTGCCTCTGAGTGTGGTCTTGGGGTCGGTGTGGATCTGGAAGTGAAGGTGTTCGGCGCTAGCGAGGTTGACGTCTGAGCTGGTTGAGATGCGGATGGAGTTCTTATGGACGATAGCGATGCCTCCTCCTGTATGCTTGATGCGGTCCTTTCGGATGATCTTGTATCCTTCCGGAATGGCGATGGTGATGTCTGGGGCTGAAGAGGCGTTCATCCATGTTTCTGTTAGGAAGGCGACGTCCGGTGAAATGGTGTCTAGTAGATTTCAGAGGTCGATGGCGTGTCTGTGGATTGAGCGGTTGTTGAGCGGGATGCATTTTAGGTGGTTGGAATCAGCTAGCTGTTGTGTGTTAGTGGATGAGGAGTTGTTCTTGGTGCCGTCGAACTTGCAGGAGTTGCAAGAGAAGGGTCCATGGGTGTGTCCAGGAGCGGCTTGGACGCAGTTGGGGGAGCGGCCGGGGTTAAGGGCTAGGAGGGTGGTGGCATCGTAAGTGAAGCGAGTGGGCTGGGCATTACGGGGACCAGGGGGTCTGGAGCGGTCCAGGCGTGGACGGGCTTACCTTTGGCGCACCTTCGGCGCGGCCGTAGCGCGTGGACGCTGCGCGTGGGTTCATCTATCTTAAATGGATAGTGGGGGGCGCGGAGCGTGGGAGGGTCAGCTGGGAGGCGGTAGCAGGGAGGCGGGCCAGGGGAAAGCACAACAACAAAATGGTGGGAGGGATTCAAAGCGAAACCCAGCGCAATGGCCTGAATGAAGGAGGGCTTCTCAGAAATCAATATTGCACAAGCGCTTATTTCAAACAGCAATTCAGTCACCAGAGCTACGATAACACAAGCGCTCTAAGGTACGACGCCCAAGCTCTAACACAAGCGCTATGAAGTACGATGCAAATGCGCTCTAAATTAACACAGCTATTCAATTAATTCTTTCAGCAGAAGCTCTAACACAAGCGCTATGAAGTGCAATGCAAATGCGCTCTAAATTAACACAGCTATTCAATTTATTCTTTCAGCAGAAGCTCTAACACAAGCGCTATGAAGTACAATGCAAATGCGCTCTAAATTAACACAGCTATTCAACTAATTCTTTCAGCAGAAGCTCTAACACAAGCGCTATGAAGTACAATGCAAATGCGCTCTAAATTAACACAGCTATTCAATTTATTCTTTCAGCAGAAGCTCTAACACAAGCGCTATGAAGTACAATGCAAATGCGCTCTAAATTAACACAGCTATTCAATTTATTCTTTCAGCAGAAGCTCTAACACAAGCGCTATGAAGTACAATGCAAATGCGCTCTAAATTAACACAGCTATTCAATTTATTCTTTCAGCAGAGCTACAATACCAGACACGAGTGCAGAGGCACGAGTGCACAGTGAAGGTGCTTCAGCTGTGGGAGCGAGGGGGAGCGACCATTCGGGACGATGTCCAGCAGCATACAATATGGGCAATTTATTCAGTGTGGTATTTGCACAACCTACATTGCTTCTGACCCAGAGCCCAGTTTTTCCAGTGTGCCCTATACTCCCTTATGGGGGTTGTTAGGAGCCTAACTGCTAGGATATTTCTGAATATGTATTTTCCAATAGCTGCTCCTAAGTATGGTTCGCAAAGGGAGGATACATGGGATACTGCAAGCTTCTCCGCCCCCCTTCTTGCCTGATTTAACTCTAAATTCCTCTAAACCTTCCTGGCATGTGTCTTTAGTTTATTCTTTAGTTGTACTTTAGTAATTGGGAGAGCTAATAAGAGTGCTGGATCAATATTTAACGTTGATCCGGCTGTGTCCAGGTACTTCACCCAAGCGCTTTTCTTGTCTGAGAACATTGCTTTGAGGGCACCTCGCAAAAACTCAGGATCTGCCTAGCTCACCTGAAGATAGAATTTGATTGTATTTTTTGTACGCTATATCCATGCTTACTATATTGAATTCTGACCAAATTAGGGTATGCCGAGTGTTCTTTGGCATGCCAATTATTTTTTATATGACGCTGCGTGGCACTGCTTGAATGTCTCAGTTAGCCTTCCTGGATAAGCACGGTGAGTATAGTTTACGGTAGGTACAAGTTTAGCCCCGATGACTCTTCGAATTGCCTCAGCGGAGTGACTGTTAAATTTATGATGTAGCTTTGATATTGCGTACGTAATTTTTGCAGCTTTTCCTGCTACTGCCTTTTCCTGCAGTGTTTGTTTCCCTGTGTCCCTCAGCCAAACCCTGAGGTAATTATATTTGGAGTCAGTGTCTATTTTTAGTGGGCCGAGATGCCATTTGAGTTTCTTCCCATCTCCGAAGACTGATTAACAGGCCGACAATAAGGAGGCTGGAGATAGGGTTAGAAATCCCCCATCTGTGTCAGAATCGGCATCGAGCGACACCTTTCCGGCGCTATGTCCACATCGGGGCTAAAACTGGAGGCGATGTCGTCCGGTGGGCCGGCGACGTCGGAGGTGGTGTCGGTAGAATCGACGTTGGTGACATTGGCGGAGGTGTCCCAAGGTCTACCGGCGTCGCCCGGGATCTGAGCCTGGATCCATGGGGGTCCTGCGGCGCGGGGCCTAAGCGGACAGGTCCCTCGACCTCCCACGGGGCCTGGACCTTGAGCGGTGCGGAGCCGACTGCCGGACTACAAGCAACTGTCTGGTCTGCTCGCACAAAGTCTTCAGCGCCATGGCCTGGCAGTCGGGGCACAACTTGGGGTCGTGGTTGCGCCCCAGGCAGTAAAGACACACAATGTGCGGGTCCCTCACTGACATCATGCGATGGCAGTCCCCGCAGGACTTGAAGCCGGGTATCCCTACTGCACCAGGAGTCGATCAACTCGAAAAATAGAGACAAAAAGGCTTTGAAAAACTCAGTCAATAAGTGACGGGGGGTACCGCTCTCTTCGGATCTGCGCTTGCAAGCACAGGAAAAGAAAGAATGGACGTCCGCGCAGGAGGGTGGCGTCTAAGTAGCTGCTGCGACGTCATCTTGGCGACCACGACACCAACAACAGACGCGAGCCGCACAATGCCACCATCAGAGGGGTACTGCTCACAAAAACTTTCTGGATCCAGTCTGATGCCTGGGGGTACTTCTAAGGTAAAGAATCTATCACTAACTAATGTTTCTTACAGATATATCGTTACCAAATGTAATTAAATTGTTCATTAAAGGAGAGGAGGAGCTTCGCGGCGCCCAAGATGGCCGCGTGAGCTCAGGGCTCCTGTGCACCCCGCCACCCCGATATCTATCCTGTCCAAGATCCTGAGAATATTTGACGGGAAACTGTTGCTGAGCGCGTGAGGACATGACTGCCATTTGCGGTTTTCCTGGAGACCCCCGGAAGCCCGAGAAACATTGTCTGAAAATTTTGTGGCCTTCAGAATTGGGGCCCGGGTCCTGGAGTTGGGGGCGGTCCGGGCTCTAGTGCAACAGCGGGGTCTGCCACCGGAAGTCGCCGGTCCGTAACTCCATCTACGAGATTTGTTGGCACTTCCTCGCCAGTGGAGTGGGGACATGCCCGTACGTGGGCGCCGACTATCGCCCCTCCTGGTTTGATCGTGCGCCTGGTGCCTAGACTTGAGGCGCCTCGCTCGGATCACGATCGTCAGCAGTAGAGTGAAGTGACTGAGATCGGGTTGTGGCTGAAGTTCGAGCCATTATCACTGGCACTGGCATACTGGGACATATCTGAGTATCGTGTGCCCCTGTGGTCTGCATCCATCCCGAGATATCGACCAAGCCGGACCTCGATAAACAACAGTCGAAAAACACCAGAGGTTCCCAATCTGTCCAGGTCAATAAGATGGACCGTTATGCGCAGCCGAGGAGCTCCCATGTCACCCTCGGGATGTCGCAGGACGGTGGAAGGGAGTCATCGGGTCAGGCTACGGAACTGACGCTGTCTGACCTAATGGCGGCTATACAAGGGGTCGAAACCTCTTTGGGTAAACGTGTGGAGTCGCTGGATCACAGCCCGTGACCATCGAGGTTAACCTCATCAGAACTGATCTCACTAAGACCAGAGAACAGGTTAAATCGCTCGATATCAAGAACGGCAAGCTTGACTGATGATGTGGCTGAGCTTCAGAGGGAAGAGAGGGACCTCAAGACCTCTGGCGAGATGGCGACTCGCAAGCTGGACGATTACGAAGGACGGGACTGATGGAACAACGTGCGAGTAATAGGGATACCGGAGAAAAGCCGAAGGGCCGGCCCCAGATTTGTTTATGGAGGATTTAATCATGAACCATTTGAAGCCGAAGGGGTCAGTAATTTCTTCACGGTGGAGAGGGCCCATAGGGTCCTCGGAGGTAGAGCACGACCTGGGGCTCCGCCTCGGCCTATGATCGTCATGGTCCTAAACTTCAGAGACAGAGACGCTATCCTGCAGACGTCGAGGACCGATGGGCCCCTTAAGTTTGAGAACTCAACCGTGAATTTCTTTCCCGATTTCATGCAAATGGTGCAGCGAGGCAGAGCTTCGGGGGGGTCAAGCGGAAGCTTCGAGACTTGGACATCAAGTATGCCATGCTATATCCGCCCAAGCTACGAATTGAGGTGGTTCTTTGACAATCCTGAGATAGCATCTGACTTGGTTGAGAGCTTGGCATGCAAGACCCCCCGGGATCAGGACTGTGGAGAAGAAGCTCCATGATGATTCCGGGTGATACAGAACTTTATGTGGACAAGGCGTTTACAGCGGGGTGGGAAAGGCTTTTAGATTAATCCCATTGTTATAGTTCCATATATCGGAGATAGCTTCAGATTTAAGGGTAGGCGGGGAAGCGGGGCACCGAAATCCTCCTCCGATCTATTTTTAGATAGTCTTTAGTTTCATTATGGGGCGACTGGCACACTGCGAGTTGGGGGCGGTAGCCAAATGCAGGGGTGCAGGGTGGGGGGAGGGCAGATGGGTGTAAGTGTATTTTGTATTTTTGTTGGTTTAGGGTCTATTTTTTGCTCAGGTGGAAACGTAGTTTGGCTATTTGCCATACATGTGTCCGGGGAGACGTGAGTTCAGGGGATCGGAGATCAAGGTGCTGAGCTGGAACGTTAACGGGTTGGGTGATAAGATCAAGAGGGGGATGGTCAGTCAGTTAGTCCAAAGGAACTCCCCAGACGTAGTACTGCTCCAAGAGACTCATTTATTGGGGAACAAGTGTAAGGCCATACATAGAGGAGGTTACAAATTCGTAGTACACGCTGGCTATACAACTGGTTCTAGGGGTGTTGGGATACTGTTCAAAAACTCCTTCCCCTTTTCTGTGCAAGCAACCTGGGTGGATCAGAGAGGTCTATATGCTGGAGTGTCGGGACTTGTTGGGGGCCATACAGTCACATTTTTATCGATTTATGTTCCCCCTGCTCTCCAGACCGAGATGTTCTGAGATTTGGGGGCCATCTTCCTTGCCCTCACTCTTGGTCATCTGGTGTTGGGAGGCGATTTTAACTCAGTGGTGGATGGTGTGATTGATCGGGCACCCCGCGGGTGCTGCCACAGGCGCAGAGATGGTTGTCTGACTTTATAAGTACGTTGGGACTGATTGACTGCTGGCTCGTCCGTTATCCTAGCACGACACATTACACTCATGTTTCGGCTGCACACGGCACTCTCTCACGCTTGGACTACATCCTCCTCCCAGCGGCGAGGGTATTGTATGTGTCGGAGGTCAGGCATTTGGGGAGGATGACTTGGAACCAGCCATGCCGGTACGGTAACACTGAAAAAATACAGTATCAAAACGACCCTTTACAATCACGAATTGGGATGGGAAGAACCCGGATTTCCTGAATCGTTTTGGGGTACAACAACTACAAAAATTTGGAAACATGGAAAACTATAAGGGAAGAATCTAACTGCATTGATAAAAGATTGACATAGGAATAACTAAAGGAACAGGACCGACCAAGAAATTAGGTTGGAATCAGGGGTAGTTCCCGAATACAAGATACCAGAATAAATTGTAGTGCCCTGAAGAAACTCCTTGGTAGGGAGTGAAACGCGTTGGCTGAATTCGTTGCATACTAATTGATGATCTGTATTTTAACAATGGATAAAGATAAATAAAGAACTTTTTCTACTTACTATCTTTTCGGACTTCTATTTGGTGCGCCCCCATGAACATTAAACAAATCATTTGGGGAGGGGTGTCTCTGATCACTCTCCGCTCTGGTTGTGCCTTGCACTGGAGCTTCCGGCAGTGGGCAGGATAGCTCCCATAGGAGCATGGCGGCTGAAAGACCCGGTCATTGCTAAGGATGTGCGCCACATGTCTGATCGGTATTTTTCTGAGAATTTCTGCTCGGTTGATTCCACAAGTTCGCTGTGGGAAGCATTTAAGACGGTGGCCAGAGGGGAGGTGTTATCCATTGTCTCTAAGAAGAAGAAAGAAGGGTTGGCTGTGCTGCTCGGGAAGGAGGAGGAAGTCCTATCCCAGGAGAGGCTGATGGCTGAGTCTCCGTCGGAGGCCGGCCTCCACCTCTTGAGGCTCCATGAGGAAGAATATAGGAATCTTGCCAGGGCAGGAGCCTTAGCGCATCACAATGCAACACAGAGTCGCGTGTATGAGCATGGAGACAAAGCAGGCAAGCTTATTGCCTGGCTCGAACGGGGTGAACGTCCGTCCCGACTAGTGCCTGAATTTGAGAGTCGGTCCTCGGATAGACTTACGAACCCGCAGACTGTGGTTGATGAATTCGCGAAATACTTTCAAGAGATCTATACTGCGGGAGACAGGTTTACAGAAGTTGATAATGAGGAAATGATTAGAGATATAATTATGCCAAGTTTATCCGAAGAAGACTGTGATTTCCTCGATTCGGCGTTCACGGATGACGAAGTCTCATAGGCTATCCGTCAGGTTAAGTCCGGCAAAGCCACTGGTCCGAACGGCATTCCGGTCGAACTATACAAACTCAGTGCTAACAAACTTGCTCCCTATCTGAGGGCTATGTTCACCGACAGTAGAGACAGGGGTGTACTCCCATACGACCAACGGGTGGCCAATATCGTGCTTATTCACAAGCCTGGCAAACCTGCGGAAGTATGCTCTTCCTACAGACCCATTTCTCTCCTGAATGCCGAACCCAAGATCCTGGCCAAATTATTGGTCAAAGTGATCTCCTCACTGGTACACCCGGATCAGTCATGGTTCATGCCGCGGCGCAGCACCGCGCTAAATCTGCGCAGACTCCATAGCATATTGGGGTCGGCCGGTCATCTGCAGGAACAGGCGATCATGGTCTCTTTGGACGCCTCCATGGCTTTCGACAGAGTGGAGTTGCCCTACCTATTTGCGATGTTGGCAAAGATGGGATTTGGCCTGAACTTCATAGCTTGGGTGCGGCTGCTTTATACATCCCCCCTGGCAAGAGTGGTGGTCAACAACTTCGCCCTGGGTAGGGCACCAGACAGGGGTGTCCATTGTCCCCATTGCTTTTCGCGCTAGCTATGGAGCCACTGGCAGCTTGGGTGAGATGGGACCCCTCAATACGGGGCATAAGGTAGACACCTGAGGGGAAGACAAAATCTCCCTCTACGTGGATGATGTCCTGCTCTACCTCATGAGACCTAAGACCTCTCTCCGATATTTTCTGGATCTTCTTGAGGTCTTTGGGAGGTACTCTGGACTGGTGATTAACTGGGACAAGTCCGTGATATTTACTTTAGCCGGTGGCCCCCCTGAACTTCCGCGGTCCTGTCCCATTAGAGTAGAGGCAGAGGGCTTTAAATATCTTGGGATTTTTGTCACGCTTGATCCGAAGCTACGCTTCGATCGTAATCTGGCCGTACCACTGGCGCGGTGTAAGATAGACGTGGAACGCTGGCGGGCCCTCCCATTATCCTTGGTCGGTAGGGCTACTCTCTTCAAGATGATGGCATTGCCGAGATTCCTTTACGCCCTACAAAACTCGATGGACCCGGTGCCCGCTTCCTATTTCAAGCGAATTGAGTCATTGCAGAGACCCCTCCTGTGGGACGGTGGAGCTCGCATAGCCTTTAACAAACTGACCTTTGCGTGGTACGATGGGGGCATCGGTCTCCCTGATCTGCGCAAATATTACTGGGCCTCACATCTGGCCGCCATCAACCATATTATGTATGGCGTGCCGGGTGATCCCGGTTATGCCATGGATCGGAACCTTTCCCCCGGCAGGGAGATCGGCAGGGCACTGTATGCGAGGATGGGCAAGTATCCATTGATTGGCCCGACTGCTCATGCGGTGAGGGTTTGGCATGTGGCCACTAGGAGTCTCGGATGGGCTGGGAGGCTCACGCTTTCCACCCCTTTGTTTAATTCGCAGAAGCTGGGGAGCTTGTGGAAGTCGAAGGGGTTCGATAAATGGGACCTTCTTGGCATCTCCCAGATTAAAGACGTCTGGGGGAAAGACTCTATTTTGCCTTTCGAAACCATGGCGGCCCGGTGTAGTCTGCATCAACACGAGTACTTCCGGTACCTGCATGTGAGACACGCCTTGGTCACGCATGTCCCGAAGGGTGATGAACTCCCTGAGGCTTCCCCCCTTCAGGACCAGGTTCTAGACGACCACCTGCCTGAGAAGACCACATCCCTCATCTACCGGAAGCTGATTAATAATATCGGGGACCCACTCGTGAAGCTTAGGGCACAGTGGACTGCAGACGGGTTGGAACTTGATGATGAGGACTGGACTGAGGCAGTGTCCTCTCCCAAAGTCGTGGCAATACAAATGAGATTACGCCTGGTTCAGCTGAAAATCCTGCAAAGGACTTATGTGACGGGCCCGCGCTTGGTGCGAATGGGACGGGCTGAGAGTGGAGAGTGCAGGAGAGAGTGCGGCGAGGAGGGTACCCTGATGCACATAATTTGGAATTGCTCTTATGTGCAATCATACTGGAGGGCTGTACACAGGGAAATGAGGGCGGTACTGGGACAGGAGGTGGGCCTTGAGGCACTGAGATGTTTGTTGAATGTGTGGGAGCCGATGGATCTCAATGAATATCAGAAGCAGTGGGTTACACTTGCGTGTATGGTAGCGAAACGCAATATTGCGCAGTTGTGGGGGGCGCGTCAGCCACCCCAGATTGGGAAGTGAGTGGATGGTCTTGGCTGGTACATGTTTAGAGAGCATGCGGTGTACCTGGCTAGGGGCTGCCCGCATAAATGGGGGAAGATATGGGGTGCGTGGAATGCTCATCGTGGAGATATCTGCGATGCACCTACACCGAGTCTGGATTTGGACGCTCCGGGATCCCCTTGATCCCTAACAGTTATTGTAATGTAAATACTCCTGTACCAAATGGACCTAACGTATGTAACTATTGCTGGCTTCCACCTGAGTGTTATTTTTGTTTGTTGTTTGGTTAACTTATAAAAAGAGTTTAAAAAAAAAATTTGTTCATTTGGAGTCAGTGTCTATTTTTAGTGGGCAGAGTTGCCATTTGAGTTGGCGTTTTTTGGTATATTGGCCGAAGCCCAGGACTTTTGTTTTCCCGGCGTTCACCTGGAGAGCATTGCATGTGTAGTATATCCAGGGCCCTCCTCATTCTGATGTGGGTCTGATCCATCAAGCCCAAGTCATCCGCATATTGTATTAATGGACATTTCATCTGTCCTAGCATGAGTGGAAAGGTTCTATCTTTCAGTAGTTCTTCCCCAAGATCCGCTGTGTACAAATTAAATAAGGTTGGGGCATCCCTGCTTTAGACCTCTATTGGTGAGGATCCGTGTGGTGGGGTGCGATTTTGTTATCTTGATCCTCACCAAGAGTCTGTGTATAGTGCTGCTATTGCTGCAGGCAGTTGTCTTCGGATGCCCCATCCTGCCAGTTCCCTCTATAAGATGTTTCAATCAATGCCGTCAAAGACTGCGCTAAAGTCGACAAAAGAAGCATATTAAGGAGGAGTATTTGTTTTGCACACTTTGAAACTCAAGTAAGGGAGGGCGAAGATGTTGTCCAAAGTCGAAGCATTGGATCTGAACCCTATCTGGTAGGTCGGAATGATTTTGTTGTCTGTTATCCAGTGTTCTAATTCTTGGCAAAAGTTTTGGCATCCACATATAATAGGGCAATTCGCTTGTAGTTTTCAGGTCGTGTGGGGTCTCCATTTTTGTGTATTGGGTGGAGGATCGAGCCCTTACATGCTTCCTGAATGACTGATGTCGCAAGTCATTCACTAAAGAGATTGAGCATCACTGGAGCCCAGAATGTTCAATGTTCTTTAAAAATAATCCCAGGTAAGCCGTTCGTTGCTGAGGCCACATCTCTATGGCTAATTCTTAGAATCTTCAATATCTCCTCCCTAGTTACTATTATTTTCCAGTCCTCCAGATCTTCTAGTGAGTTCTTCAGTTGGTCAGTATGGAAGGGCTGTGTTTTGTCTGAGTCTACTTATAGGTTCTCCTCATGCTTCTCCATTGCAGTTACTGGTACAACGTTCTACTTGCTGTACGGTATGGTTACTAAGCCATTTACATATTTCCAGAATTCTCTAGACTTGCTGGGCGATGATAAGAAGTATATATGTTTCCATTGTTCCTGCGTTTCCTGTTGTTTCTGGCTCCATACAATTCTTATATGTTGGTTTCTGGCCTCTTTCAATTTACTTTCTGTTGCTATAGTCCTTTCTTTTCCATGTTGTTCTGCTCGTCCAATTTTTTTTCTTCGTGTTCCTGAGAGTCTGGGCAGCCAACCTCTTTTCGGCACAGTTTGACGTTTTATTCGATTTTGTTGAGTTAATGACGTGTGGAGCTTGTCTAGCAGTGAGGACCACCGGGTGCCCTGTTTGTTTCATGATCCTATGGCCAGGTTGTAAGGGTGTATTTCCAGCCTTCATAGTTTATGATGGTTGGACCAATTTAATTATCTTTGTCAGCGGGCCCATGACTTGCAGCCGGCTGGATTGTAGTTATTATAGACCTTTGCACTTATGTTGACGTCTATAGTGATGGGATTGTGGTCACTTTCGTTCCTTCAATGTACTTGGTAAGTTGTGCACCTCTTTAGTAGCTCTTTACTTAGAAAGATATAGCCCAAGGATGATATGTCTTTAGAAGTGTAACTCCCCCTGATAGGGAATCCAAAAAGCTATATCATTTTGGGAAGAAGATGTTTTCTTCCTCCAGCTTGGGACTGCGGTCTGTAAACACTGCAAGTCTGTTGGGCCGTTACACCCACTCCATGTGGGATACGGTTGCGCAAGTGCTGCCTCAAAGCCCAGAGGAGGCCTAAGCTGTACTCTCGCACGCAGTTGCCGAAGGGAGAGATGCAACGTTTACCTTCCGCTGTGGGCTGAATACCTCCGACTCACTAGGCAGGATGATTTCCACGTCGGTAGCACTTCAATGCTAAGCTTGGTTGAGGTTGATTGGTTTTTCCGGGGATGTCCAATCCATCCTTATGGACATGCCCTTTGATGGCCGTCGCCTATTTGGCGACAAGGCAGACAACGCGCTGTAGCGCTTTAAGGACTATTGGGGTATGGCTAGGTCCTTGGGCCTCTCCACCACCTGCCCTGCGCAGTCTGCTTTTTGCCCCTTTTGTGGCTACGGAAGGGGTGCCCCACCACGTCCCGCCCAAAGCCACAGGCCAGCGCAAGCGGTTCAGCCCCTGCGCGGCGGGCGACGTGGGAATCACCATCGTGGTTCTGAGGGCCAGCGAACAGGCCAGTCCACCACAGACCCCGCTGCAGCAGCCTCCAGACCCTCCTAGTCCGATCTTTCAGGGCCATAAAACGCCAGTGGGCGGCAGGATTTGCAATCAACTTCCTCACTGACGCACCATCACGTTGGACAGGTAAGTTTTGCAGATAGTCTGAAGGGGCTACTCCCTCCCCTTCAAGACTACCCCTCTATCCATGCCACCTCAGTACCATTGCATGTCAGAGAATCATCTGGCCCTTCTCCAACAGGAAGTTTCGGCACTCTTGGCGAAGGGAGCCATCGAGCATGTTCCTGTCTCAGAAGTAGGTCGTGGTTGCTATTCCCACTACTTTCTGGTGCCCAAGAAGGACTAGGCCTGCGTCCTAACTTGGATCGCAGGAACTTCAACCACTTCCTCCGGAAGGAGAAGTTCAAGATCTTGACGCTCGCTCAGGTCCCGTCTGCCTTGCACCTTGGAGATTGGATGGTAGCATTGGACTTGCAGGACTCTTATTTTCACATCCCCGTCCTGCCGACTCACCGGCATTACCTGCTGTTCACGGTAGGCCACGAGCATTTTCAGTTTACCGTGCTCCCGTTTGGCCTTACCAGCACCCCTTGGGTGTTCACGAAAGGGATGGAGGTGGTCGCAGTTTATCTGCACAGATCAGGGTTTCCAGCCTTCCCCTATCTCTACGATAGGCTGTTGAAGGTGGGCTCGCCCCAGGCTTTCGTCTCTCACCTCCAGACTACGGCCAACCTCCTGCATTCGCTGGGGCTCTCCATCAACATGCTGAAGTCACACCTGACTCCCTCTCAGAAGCTCCTCTTCATCGGAGCGACCCTGTACACATCGATGTTTCGGGTCTATCCTCCCGAACTGCGAGTCAGGTATATTCGTGCTTTGATTCCAATCTTTCAGCCTTTTTTCCGGGTTTCGGTCAGGATGCCCCTCCGGCTACTGGGCCTGATGGCCTCCTGTATCCTGCTAGTGGACCATGCCAGATGGCATATGCAGGCTCTGCAGTGGGACCTGAGGTTCCAGTGGGCACAACATCAGGGGAACCTGTCCGATTGTGTCCAGATCCCCAACCAGAGTTCACAGTGGTGACCAATGCATTACTTCTGGAACTTGGGCAGCCACATGGGGAGGTGGAGATCAAAGACCTCTGGTCTCCGGCAGAGTCCAGGCTCCATATCAACCTTCTGGAGCTTCGGGTGATTCATCTTGCACTCTAAGCATTCCTTCCCTCTGTCCGGGAAAGAGTAGTGCAGGTATTCACGGACAACACCACCGCCATGTGGTACTGCAACAGACAAGGCGGGGTGGGGTCGTGGACCCCATTTCAAGAGGCCCTCCGCCTCTGGACATTGCTGGAACAGGGCATATCCCTGGTGGTTCAATACCTGCCGGGTTCCATGAACGCCAGGGCGGACAAACTCAGCCGCGGGTACATGATGGATCACGAATAGTGTCTTCACTCTGAGCTGGTGCATGGACTCTTTTAACAGTGGGGACAGCGTGGTTAGATCTATTCGCCACCTGATCAGCCTTCGCTTATCAAATCCCCTGTTGTTGTAAATCGAATCCTTAAGGGCATTACTCATCTTTTTACTCTTGTTCCCTTCGTAATGCCCCAGTGGGACTTGAACTTGGTTCTTACCTATCTTATGTGTGCTTCCTTTGAGACGCTGCATGACTGTCCTCCCAGGTTTCTGACTTTGAAAACTGCCTTCCTGGTGCCCACAGGGTGAGTGAGGTCCAAGCTCCTTTAAAGCCTCCGTTTCCGACTGTCCATCCATACAAGGTTGCCCTTAGAACTCGTCCGTGCTTCCTTCTGAAAGTGGTTACTCCTTTCCATATTGGACAGACCATCACTTTGCCCACCTTCTTTTTGCCTCTGCATCCTTCCAAAGAGGAAGAGAGGCTCCACTGTCTGGATCCAAAACGTGCACTTTTATTTGATTTGGATCGCACAAAGCAATTCCGGTTGATTGACAAGCTCTGTGTTGGCTACGTGGGTGCAAAAAAACGACGGGCCATGCACAAACTGACCATCTCTAGGTGGGTTGTTTAGTGCATCAAAGCTTGCTATTCATTGGCAAGGAAGGAGCCGCCCGTGGGGCTACACGCACATTCCACCAGGGCAACTGCAGCTACCACTGCTTTGTGAACGTGAAGTCCCCCTCAGTGACATCTGTCAGGCAGCTACGAGGGCATCACTGCACACGTTCACTAGACACTACTGGCTGGACAGCCAAGTCCGGAGAGACTGCTTCTTTGGCTGTTCTGTTATCCCGGACTTTCTGGTGTGAACTTGGTTCACAGACCCACCTCCGGGGTTGGTATTGCTGCGGTAGCTATTCTAAGGTAAGTAATCTATAACTAACTGTTTCTTTCAGATGAACAGGTTACTTACCTTCATTAATGATATATCTGTAAGAAACATAGGTTAGTTATAGATTCCTAACCATCTCACCCATCCTTCCCGTTCTGCGTACTGACTTCTAGGGTTAAGGACTTCCATTCAGGGCCCTAGTTTTGTGCACCAGTGGTCAGTGTCTTGCATGGCTCTGAGCTTCTGGCGTGGAAAGTAGTGTACAGAACTGACGTCAGCGCGCAAGGGAGGCATCTAAGTAGCTACAGCGACGTCATCTAAACGACCATGACGCCAATACCGAACGCGGAGCCGACCGACACCACCTTTCGACGTGCAGGGGTACTGCTGACAAAAAACTTTCCGGATGCAGTCTGACACCTGGGGGTAATTCTAAGATAAAGAATCTATAACTAACCTATGTTTCTTACAGATATATTGTTATCAAAGGTAAGTAACTTGTTCTTTTGGCTGTCGCTGATCCCATGCTCTGGTCTGTTGGCTCAGGTTTTTCCTTCAGTCCCTTGGACCTACCCTCTGGTGTGCTATGTGTCCTCTTAAATTGGTCAGATATTTTGCTGTGCCCCCTTTTTTCTTGCCTCTTGGCTGTTGGAGTGTCTTTGGCCGGCTTTGGTATGAGGCTTTTTTCACCTTTGTCTGTGCTCCTCCCCTCAACAGCTTTTGTGCTTTCCTTAATTTGAGTGAGCACATACTGCTTAAGTAGCCAGTGTGAGACTTTCTATCTAGCTCAAAAAGTGGCAATTTCCAGGTGTGACTTTCATGTTTGCGGTGGGTTCTTCACTCCTCAGTGCGCAGTAACGTTCTCTGTAGAAACCTGCCTGACGTTATCCGCTGCATTAGCAGCTCTCTATTGCACTCTGTTCCACTCTATTGCTGCCACTTGCTGTCTTTTGTACTGTTCCGTTCCCGTTCCCGTTGTTTGGTATTTGAGTGTAGAAAATGTTTTGAATAATGCAAGTTTGGTTAGCTGATTGATTGGTTATTATTGTTTTTGCTATTGCTGGTGGCAATTTCGATCTGACTGACCCCTGCAGGTATCCGCAGCACAATCTTCATTGTGGCATGTGTCTTTTGCCCTAGTGGCCAGGGCACTCAGTAAGGGTGGTGCTGGCTCTAGTAAGTTGAAGGAGTGTCCCTACATTTCCTCCGTGTTTTTCAATCAATCAATCAATCAAAGCATTTATATAGCGCACTACTCACCCGGAGGGTCTCAAGGCGCTGGGGAAGGGGGGTCCGCTACTGCTCGAACAGCCAGGTCTTGAGTTGCTTCCTGAAGGCGAGGTGGTCCTGGGTCAGGCGGAGGTGGGTCGGGAGGGAGTTCCATGTCTTGGCGGCGAGGTAGGAGAAGAACCGTCCCCCTGTGGTGGCTCTTCGGATGCGGGGAATGGTGGCGAGGGCGTGGCCGGTCGATCGAAGCTGGCGTTTGGGAGCGTAGAAGTTGAGGCGGCTGTTGAGGTATCCTGGGCCTTGGTTGTGTAGGGCTCTGTGTGCGTGGGTGAGGAGTCGGAAGGTGATTCTCTTGTTGACCGGGAGCCAGTGCAGGTCCCTCAGGTGTCCGGAGATGTGGCTGCGACGGGGGATGTCCAGGATGAGACGTGCTGAGGCGTTCTGGATCCGCTGGAGTCTCTTCTGGAGTTTGGCGGTGGTTCCGGCGTAGAGGGAGTTGCCGTAGTCCAGACGGCTGGTGACGAGGGCCTGGGTGACTGTCTTCCTGGTCTCGGTGGGGATCCACCCGAAGATCTTACGTAGCATGCGCAGGATGTTCTTCTCCTTGTTGGTTTTCTGTGCCCTTTCTGTTCCTTTAATGTACCTTTTCTGAATTTAACAGCTCTTGCGTCATAATTGGAAGTTATCATGGTGTTAACCCATGAGAAATCTGATGTTAACCAATGAGAAATCCAATGAGAAAATTTTGAAGGGCTAATAGTGCTGGTGGTGGGTGACAAATGGCCGGTAGCAAGTAGCAATGACAGCTGCAGGTGGCAAGCACCGGACAATAGGCTAGACAACACAGGCAAGAGCGAGAGCAGGGCGCGGGTAGGCGTGGGGCACACTTTTCTGCAAGCCATACCCAGTCCTGACTGGACTGCTTGCGTGGGGCCATCCCTGGGTCCTGATTTGGCATCTGCGGGATCTGTGCAGGAGAGTGTACACAGTGAAGCGGCGTACCGCACTCTGATGGAGTTCCGTTCCCTCGCAACAGTCCTGGCTCTGGTTGAAACACATTAAAGCCGACTCACACTCAATCTGTCCACGTTGTGTAGAGGGGTCCACAGAGGTTTGGGGGGGCCCAAGCGGGAACACACCACGCTGCCCACAAGCTGCACCCAGACCTAGCTGGGCCGCTTCTGCCAGGGCCTGGGTTCACTCTCGGCAGCCGGTACTACTACCGCTGCAGCTCGGGCACCTCTCCTCACCTAACCTCGGTCACCTCACCTGCCTCTTCAGGCTCTTAGTTGGGGCCTGGTGGGAGCCTGGTGAGAGTGGGTGCAGACCCGGAGGCTAGGAGCTGTGAACAGGTTGGGCGGGGGGGTGACCCTGGCTTGCAGTGCGAGTCAGGGGGCAAGTCTAGCGCAGTCCAGGGGCTCAGGTCCTTCTACAGGTCCACTTGTGACGTTTGAAGACCTCAGTCTGCTGCCCAACTTCTGCCTAGCCCTGAGCACGTGCGCTTCCCTGCTCCGCACCACTCCGCGCCTCCACCACTGCTGCTTCTGCCTGCTCCCTCCTAGGCTCTTCCTGCTGCTCTCTGTGTTACAAAAAACAGTTTTACTACACGTACAATGTCTAAGCACTGTAGGGGAACAGGGGTCACTGTACCCTCACCTGAGGGCTAGTCCATCCTGCTAGAGGGGTGACTTACCTAGGCCTTAGGCAGTGGGTGTCACTTTTCTCTGCCCCATAACATGTGGCCTGCAATGACAGTGTGTGGGTGTTAAGGTACTGGGCCTCTAAGGGTGGCACAATATATGCTGCAGCCCTTAGAGGCCTTCTCTGGTCACAGTGCCCTTGGTACCCCGTGGTACCTTTTACAAGGGGGTTACCTGTGGCCAGGGATGTGCCAGTAGTGGGTACAAAGGCACCGTTTTGGGAAAGAACATAGGCCCTAGGACCCTGATTGGCAGGGACCCAGGGCACATCAGGTGTGGTTGGATCAGAGGTCAGGCAAAATGTTGGAGGTAACCATGCAAAAAGGGACACTTTACTACATGTACTACATGTACCTATTGGCCGATAGGTGTTTTAGTCTAAAGGTCACCCTTATAAACAGCATGTACTTGACAGATCCCTATTTTTTTGTTTAAATTTCTTTTCATAATTTTTTTGTTTAAGAGCAGGTATTACATATGTGCATACATCAGTTACGAGCAGACTCAGAAAAATAGACATTCCAGTTCAAAGTCGAGTGAGCAACATTACATATCACATTCACTAATAGTTTCTGGATCAGCGTTATCTTAAATTCTACTGCCGGGCAACGTGATCGATAAGTAGTGTCTCTTGCTGGCGGTGCTGTCAGTTCTCATGTCTGCATGCAGCATGTTAGGTGTGGGCTAGAAAGGGCAGGCAGGGCGGGTAGGGGACAGGGAGGGCAAAGACGTGGGTCAGGGTATTAACTGTATAAACGTTTGCCCAACTTATCTCTCTGTCGTTCCCCAGTGCTTCTGTTCCACCCACAGTTTTGATCCGCTGTGATATTCACCTTTCCCTGCAGATGTTATGAGTCCTGAAATGTGTGTGATGTTCTAGGATAGTGGGCCATCTGGCAGCCCACCTATTGGGCTCTATAGTTGTCCCTGTTACGCTTCACATCATGTCATTACCAGTGCTTCATCAGTGTGCATGTCAGGTGCATGGGATACCTTATTTGTTTCACAACCAGAGAACCAGGGGTCTAATAAGAGATGGATCTATTCATCCATTCAGAAGGCACTACTGTAAATAAATCAGTAGAGGATACAGAGATTCCTATTAGGCCTAAATATAAAGCACACCACAATAGCAATTGATCGTGAACACAGGTGATTGTAAGCGAGACTCAATGAAAAAAGGATTCTCATCAAATGTCTTGTGATGATCTATATTCTCATTTGGTCATCCATTGCTGTGGCAGGTGAAAGAACCAATATTAAGTTCTCTTGACCACATTTTCGATGTACCCCGTTGTCTAGGGTAACTAGGGCTGATGATGCCCTGGATGGTTCTTCCCTTTCTGTATGTAATACCAGGTGAGCTAGGAATATAATCCAATAAGGATTTATCTGCCAAGAGAAGGGGCCAATTCTTTTTCGGGATCATATAAAATTTGTGTGACCATGGGTGATAGTTCATTACAACGCGTATTTTGTTACCTTCACTTGCAGTAGATTTTTTAACAGTCGTTAGGGTGTCTTTGTGTTTTAATTTGATTACTATATTTTTAGCTGGTATTAACACATTATCAGAATAACTCCTATTCCGAAACCTTTTCTCAATGTCTGTCACATTCTTCATGAAGTCTGATTCCAAGCTACAATTCCTTCTAGCTCTGAGCATCTCCCCATAAGTAATAGCATTTTTCTGGCTTCTGGGGTGTGCACTATCCGCATGCAGTATAGCATTGCATGCTGTAGATTTAAGATACATTCTGCTCTGTATCCTACCTTCAAAGTGGAATAGCTCCAAATCAAGGAATACTATGCTGTTTAGATCAGAAGTCATAGTGAAGGTCATATTACAATATGTTGTTTTTGATGTGAGCAAAGAAATCCGACAGGTCCTCATCCGAGCCCGTCCAGATTAATAGACAATCGTCAATATAACGACCGTAGTACAGAATATACTCCTGCCACTTAGCCCCCGATGGGCCCCAGATGTGCCCCGCCTCAAACCATCCAATAAAGAGACAGGTAAAGGACGGGGCAAATCTAGAACCCATCGCAGTCCCACAGGTCTGTAGGTACCAGTCTCCATTAAAGAGAAATGCATTGTTTTTAAGGATAAGATTAGACATTTCAATTAGCATTTCTGAATGTTCAAGTAATTCAACAGGACGTCTGAACAAGAATTTCTTAAGGGCCTCCAGTCCCTGTTCATGTAATATGTTAGTATACAATGAACAGACGTCCATTGTAACAAATTTCATCCCATGGTCCCAAGATAAGTCATGCAAGAGGTTTAATACATGTTTACTGTCCCTGATGTAGGATGGTAGGTTGATAACATAGCTTTGTAAGTACCCATCAACAAACTCGGACATTCTCTCAGTAGGTCCACCAATGCCCGATATGATGGGTCTACCGGGAGGCGCAGTCAAGTTTTTATGAATTTTTGGCAATGTATACAGGCACGGATAACGTGGTTTATCTGTCTTTAAGAATAGATATCCATCTCCTGATAATAAACCACGGTCCCGCCATCTAATTAATTCTGTATTTATCGCCCTGACAATCACGAACATTGGATTTGTGTCAAGTTTTCTATACCATGCCCGATTGTCAAGTTGAGATAAAATCTCAGCATCATATTTTGACCTATCCATTACTATTACATTTCCCCCTTTATCTGCTTTCCTCACTATAATATCAGGATCTTTAGATAAATCAGTGAGTGCTTTATGTTCTTTCGCTGACAGATTAAATGTTTTGGGGGTAAAATTATGTCCGATCATATATGCATCCCACTTATCAATTTCCATGACTACGGTCTTGTGGAACAGATCGATATTATTACCACTGGTAAGTTGTGGGGTCCATCGTGATTTATTCTTAAGACCACTATCTTCACTCATATTTGTGCAAAGATCTAGATCTGCTGCAACATCAGACATATTTGTAACAGTATCAACATCATCATTCAATGAAAGTAATAGAGCCGTGCTTTGCAAAACATCAATTGAAACATCCCCAAATGATCCGGCAGATAATTTGGATACAGTAGGTTTAGGGTTATTTGCAAAGAATTTTTTTAATTTTAGATGACGTACAAACTTATGTAGGTCAACTTTAACATCTGTTACATCATACATAGCAGTAGGACAGTAATTCATTCCTTTTTGTAAAGCAGATCTCAATTCATTGGACAGGCTCTTGCTCGACAGATTGACTATCTGGATCTCCCTAGTTTCATTCGAACTTATTTCCTGGCCCTGTTGTAGGAGCGTGTCTGCATCCCCTCCCTTCCTTTTTCCTCTCCTTGTTTTGGTTGTGTTTCCTGATTTGTTCTCCTTTCGCTTCCCTTGTGCCCCATTCGTATTCTCTGCACTTCCCGTAACAAAGCATTATCAGGAAGTGCAACGAGGGAGTTACCATCCGTAGTCTCCTCGCCACTACTAGAGAGATTACTTAATGACCCCACACTGGTACAGCTTGGTGTAAAGTTCTTAGGCCCTGACCTGGATAGATCTTTCTTGACAATATCATCGAACCTTTTCGCAAAAGTAAAGATTCTGCCATTGGCATAGTCTATCTCGTCACGTCTCAATTTGCGTGCCTTACGCTGTTTAATATCATCCTCAAACCTCCCCAAAATTTCTTCCAGAATGGTAAAGTTCTTTATAGTGGGTTCTGGGAGGTTTAGATCACTAATTTCCTTCACAAGGATATCTACCTCCAAGGCTGTCTTTGTTACTTTGCGATCCGCATTTTCAATTAGAATGTTCATTAATCTAAAACTATTGTCGCTTAATTCTTTTCCCCAGGCCTGAAGTAGGTTATTTTCCAGGTCATCATAGGTGGGAAAGATTTGTGCTCGCAACCCCCTTGGTACTCTGTTTAATTTTTATGTACTGTTTGAGGGTCGCCCCATCCCACCATTTGGAGATTTCAAATTTCCTCAGTTTCTCTAGTCGGATAAATTTAGCTTTTAGTCCCTCATTGGGTTTCGGAACTCCCTGAGTTACTGCTTTATTCACAGGTAATCCTGCTGTGAGGTTCTTAAAGAGGTCCTCAGCAACTTTCTCACGGTCTTGTCTAGAACTCATTCTCAATTTCAAGTTATTATCACAGTTCAAGTGTAGGTAGTTAGTATGCAGCAAAAACCCAAATATTAACAGGACAAAGCAAACAGTGGCTGGGCAATACTTGCGCAATAACAACTAATACAGTGTTCTCCGAGTAAAATGGCTCAAGGGAACAGGGGAAAGTGGCCACCTGCGTCCCCAAAAGGAATCCTCTGAACAGACAGAGAATTCAATGACAAAAGACAAGTAGTTCCCGAGCACAAGCAAGTTTCTTATAGTCTCAAGAGAAAATATGACCACAGTCAAATCAATATTCCTTCAAAGTCCATTGAATTAATTCCTTTTATTTTCTTTTTCTTTAATCGTCATACATCAGAGAATTCTTCATCATAGTCTTAATCTTCAAAGTTCATCAAATTCATATAAAGCGTAGCC
This sequence comes from Lissotriton vulgaris, assembly GCF_964263255.1. Taxonomy (NCBI): domain Eukaryota; kingdom Metazoa; phylum Chordata; class Amphibia; order Caudata; family Salamandridae; genus Lissotriton; species Lissotriton vulgaris. Next base: position 496,202,625 of record NC_141694.1, read on the forward strand.
AATGGAAAAAACCAATGCCAACATGTGTTTTGTCACGGGGCACAATCACCCAAATGACTTCTTCAGGGCTACAATAAAATGAAAAAGATACATAATATAAACAATTCTTTTAAATTCTCAACCAAACCATCACCAGTGGGTGTACACTCCACCTAAAAGCCAACGTTTAGAGATCAAAGGCATGAAAATTGTGCATAGTGGAAAAAGTCACATGAAGATTACTAGTGTAATTTACACTAGAAAGAGCAAAGCACAACATCAAGTTTAATCAATTTATCAAAAATCAGAAAATATCAGAAAAAAACAGACATACGGAGAGCAAGGAGAGAAAGGGAGCAGAGAATAGTGTTGGAGTGCATAGAATAGACACCAGACTTAAGAAAAACCAAAGTTTGATATATCACCCAAGTAAAAAGGAAGAACCTTATGAACCAATGGCTTAATAATAGCCAGAAAAAGCCACAACGGACAAGTCCAATTATAATGGACAGCCTCTTCCAAAAATTATCTGAACATATTCAAGCAGTTAACTCACCATAAAGGTAATACGTTTCAAAGTATATGCGTCAGTTCCAGAGGTCAGTGATTTCTCAAATAAGGATTTCGAACTGAATCAGAGACAGGGAATTAATTAGAACCCAAATTTACCAAATAGTATAAATTAAGCTACTTCAACCATACCCTTATAAGCTATCCATACACAAAAAACACAATCCATAACTGTCATGTAGTCCATGCACTATAAACTTGACAAAGAATTGCCTTTATGGCTTTCTGGACCTCGAAAAACTTGATCTAGCTCTGCCCGTTGCGGTGGTGCCAAAGTTGGCAGGGAGAGACAAACGCTCCAACACGTCTGGGTTCACGTTGCTGATGGATTCATATAATGTTGTGTAGTGTTTGACAAATTATTGGTGTATCTCCTGATGAATGTTCAGTAAGTGACCTGACACTGAGCGCAGCAAAAGGATCGGTCATCTTGTTTATTCCTGCCTGATCAGCCACACCAGCAAGCGGCCCACTCTGTCTGCTGCAGCATGTTTGCGGGAATAATGTACTGTGTAATTTTGGCATTGCTACTGTTCCATTAATCCCGCTGGCTCACGCCTTGCCTCATATAGCCTTCGTACGCCATCCGAATTTGACACTGCGTCAGACTACAACTGATGGAGTGAGCACTCGAGCCGTGTTATGTCTTGGTCCAGTTGCTTACAGATGCCCCAGCCAAGGCCCAAACACTGCCCCCGGACCACAACCTTAAATGCTTCCCATTCTACCCTTTTGTCGGCAACCAAGTCTGTGTTTGTAGAAAGAAGGTGCTAACAGTGGTGCTTAATGACGCCCGAAAGGGCAGATCCTCGAGCGCCGCCGGTTGGTGCCACAAATGTGTGACCTGCCAGGCCCCTTCCCACCCCACCTGGAGAAGCTGGGGGTTGTGATCCGAGTATGTCAGCCCCTGGTAATCTATTTGGTGGCATCTGGGAAGCAGGGCTGCGACCCCACAAAGAAGGTCGATTCGAACATAAAGGTAGTGTGGTGGGGAATAAAAGGAATCTGTGGGCTAAGCGCCAGCCAAATGTCAGTTAAGTGCCAGTGGTGCAGCCACTCTCCTAAGGCCTTAGCGTTAGAGCCTTCCTGATACTCCTGCACAGGGCCGCCACATCTATCGAGTGTTGTGTCAAGGACTGCATTAAAGTCCCCCCTATCAGCCAGAGGAGCGCGCTTCAGCAGGGCAGCATGCCAGCTAATGTGTGCTATAAGGTTGTCTGGTCTGCAATAGGGGCGCAAATGGTCCCAAGTAGAAAGCGTTTCCTGTTGAGGTGGCCACTTTCTAACACATACCGACCATGCGCGTCAATCTCTGCCTCAGCTACAGCGAAGGGAACACCTGGCCACACCCAGATGAGTGCCCCTCTGGTGTACAAGGAGTAACCCATGGCAAACACCTTTCCTCGCCATCTACGTTGAAGCCTGTGGGTCTCGAATAGTGTGAGGTGTCTCTTGTAATAGTGCTGTGTGGGCTGATCGGCATTTAACACAATCGCTGCTGATGGTATCCTCCTGTGCTGGGCCCTAATGAAAATGGTTGTGGTCATGACGAGCTCAGCTCGTCATGAGCACATGAGAACATCGAAGGGGTTAAAATAGGAGTATGTTTCATATCGGCGCATGGGTGTATGCATCTCCCTCACATTCCAGTTGATTGTTAGCAGTAGACTTATTGTGCGGGTAAGTGTGGTGCTATAGGAGAGTGTCACTTCACGCTGGGGGCAAGCAGAGAGCCTTGTCCATGATCTACATGTGGGGACCGTACCTGTCCATCTAGCTATTGTGGAACCATTAGGAGTAACATAACTAACGTAGATAAAACAGTGCAATGTTGAATAGGGTAAGAGCAGAGGAACAACATGTATCTGCACAAACTACTAATCATGCTTAGTGGCAACTACCGACCAGTCTCGTCTGTGTTTCTAAAGTGTAGGGTCCTTTGGGGGTGCAAGGCGAACGTGTGTGAAGGCCCCAGATTATCGCAGTAATGAGCGCACAGGGTCATGTCATCTGTGTTCGGTTCAATTGTACAGTAGGGGGTCGGGTGACCTAGATATTTCCCAGAACATTCAACTGGTGGCACCCTCCCTTCTGGTGCCTCCCCTCCCCCGGTGAGTCCTTGGAGTAAATATACCATAGTGTCTCAATATGTATGCCGCAATGATTTCTGTGGACTTAAACAGTTAATCTGCTTTTTGTGGCGTCATGCTTGGTGCTTATCTTGATTCTTCCTTAGACAGCCATATTGTAGAGGAGTTGTTCTCACTGAGGAGTTGCTCGGATGAAGCATCCGGATCTTGATCATTAATGTGGTCATGCATCGTTGCAGCTGTTTGTAGGTCTTTCTGCCTTTCCTGTAGCACTTGCTCTAGTTTTGGAGCAGCATGCAGCTCTTAGGGTGGTCGTCTGTTTCATTTGTGCTTCCCCCTGTGGCCTCCCCAGTGGTCAGCGCAAGCTTGCATTTGCTCCTCTCGCCTGTTTGGCATAGTCTGGTGCACAGCTGACTCCAACCAGGTCCAGGTCTCCTCTGCTGTGTCAATGAAGCGGGTGATGCCATCTGAGATGACTCAGAGGTGAGCCGGGAAGGGAAGGGAGTGTCGAAGGCCCAATTCTCTCTGTTGTCGCTTGACTACCAGAAATGACCCTCTCTGTCTCTGCACTCCCAAGGCATAATCTGGGAAGAAGAGCACTGTAGCGTTATCCACCTTCACCTCCTCCAGTTTACGAACTTCACAAAGTAGAGTATAGTGGTCCTTAAAGTTTAGGAGGTGGAAGAGGAAGGACCTGGGCCTCACTCCTGGAGGGGGGCGGCCCGCTGGCACTCGAGGGGCCCTCAACCGCAAAGAAGGGTGGAAGTATTTTGGGCGGTAGTAGGGTCCACAGCCATTGCTCGGAGTGCGGCACAGCATTGGCTCCCTCCACTCCCTCAGCAAGTCCCACCACCCGGATGTTATTACGTCGGGAGCGGTCCTCTGCTCTCCCCTCCAGGATTTGCACCTGCGCGGTCTTGTATTTCAGCTGCCGCAGCACGGGTGGCACAACAGACCTCTGGCATTTCATGCTCCATGCCGTGTACCTTACCGGCTAATTTGCGCTGGTCAGCCTGTAACAGGGTAAAGTCTACCGTGATTTTGTCTGTGCACCCCCTGAGAGAGGTGCGTGTCTACTCTAAGCAGGTTCCCAGTATTTCCGACGCCTGCAGGACAGAGTCCAGTTTAGAGGCAAGAGTTGCTGCAAAGTCCAATGTCCTCTGATCTTGTTCAGACTGCATTTTGTTGGGGGCAGGCAGCAAGGACATGGATGCCGTCCACATATGCTGGCAGCCTTTCACTAGCGAGTCGTAGGAGAGAGGTAACCGCCGCAATCCTCCATCTTCTAGCAGGTCCCACTGCTACCAACCTCCAGGTTTCGCTTTCAGTTCCTGTCTACAACTAAGTGCCACATGCAGTAGGTCCTGTTATTGCAGTTGTTTCTAAATTCTGGGAGGCGAGGAGGATTGCTTTGTTTTTCCTTACAGCTGTTTTAAAGTGATGCCATTCACTTCTTCACTTTAGATCCTAATTACCTCTGTATTTAGTTCTCTATTATTGTTTTTGTATGTTTGTCCGTATTCCTCTTTGTTTGTGGTTGGTGTATTAACCATTTAAATATTGTTTTCCTTACGTGTTTTTTCAGCTACCTCTGGTTACTCTTTTAAGTTCAAATAAAATTTTATTAGGGTAAACAAAATTGTCATTACAAAAAGTAATATGTAATACAACAGTAGCAATAAGAATAATAAGCTCGGATAACAACAATAAGTTACATCAAATTAAAGAGTGAAGGGGGAAAAAGAGGAAAAGGGGAAACAAAAAATAATAAATGAGGCTTGGGATGAAAAGTGTACACTCGATGAGGCTTTGTACTTCAGGGGACAATGCAAATATATGCGGGAAGCTAAGTAATAAAGAAAAAGAGGGAACAAAAGGTAATTCATGGGGGTTTCGAAACCTCTTGCTGCGATGGGGGAAGGTGAGATGAGCGTTTGGCGCAAACATCCAAGTAGAGGGTAACAGGAAGCCACAACGCATGTCTTTTCGGGGCCAGGGTAATGGGATAAATAAATGCAGTATCTAATCTATGATTATAGCATACATTGAACCACCAGGCTTTAAACGTAATACCCTCAGAATTCTTCCAGTTAACAGTAATCTGTTGAAACGCAACAGCTAATAGCAAATCAATAATATGAATATTCATTTCAACTTCAGTCCAGGAAGAGGACAGTGAACCGAGGAAAATGTCAGTGATAGAGAAGGGGATAGAAGTGTGAAAGACAGAATTGATTTGATCCCATACTCTGATCCAGAATGCTTGCGTGAGAGGACAAAGGAAAAGCATGTGAAAAAGCGTGGCATTGGGGGCGGAGCAAGACCAACAAAGGTCCGGAGTTGTAGGGAACCTTTTGTGAAGGAGAGATGGCGTATAAAGGAGTCGATTGTAAAGAAAGAAAAGTGTTTGTGTAAGAGAAGCAGCTCTGGAAGACTTGCGAAGCTTAATCCAAATTTTATCCCATAAAGAGGTGGGCCAAGAGACTTCGAGTTCAGATTCCCACTGCCCCTCCACCGTAGTTTTAGGCCGGGGTAATGGAGGATTGTGAAAGGAATGATAGATGGAAGACGCTGAAGGGTTGGAGCGCAATTGGGAGTGTAAAGAGGAAACCGGAGAAGTAGAATTCGTAAGTGGAGGAGAATGAGAAAGGGAGTCGTATGCGGACATGACCGCAGTCTTGAGTAATATATATTTGTGGGCAAAAGAGGATGGGAGAGAGAAGGTTCGGCTTAGAACAGGGAAAGGTGTGAAGACAGAACCAGTAAAAAGTTGGGAGACCCATATTAAACCACGTTGCCTCCAAGATTTCCAGTAGAAGGGTTTTAGTTTGATAAGAATACTGCTATTATACCAAATCGTGGAGGTGAGAAGGTCAGCGGTAGAAGAGGGAGGAGGTGGGGTGAAGGCTAAAAGTAGTTTCGTGGTGTATTTGTGGATTGGAGTGGATACAAATTGGGGTTTGCGAGAAAAGGAGAGATACTCGGCAAAGGAGAAGGGAGAGAGAGAAAGGTGCTCAAGGTTAGCCCAAAGGGGAAGAGGTTCGGTAGTGTCTTTAAGCCAGATAGCGGCCTGTTTTAGAAGGAAGGCTTTATGATAAGCAGGAAAGTTTGGAAAATTAACCCCACCTTCCGCTTTGGGAAGGCGCAATCTTGATAAAGACATGCGCGGTTTCTTTCCAGACCATAAAAAGGAGGATAAGGTGGTGTTGATTTTGGCAAAAAATTTGGCAGGGATGGAAACGGGGATATTCGAAATGGTGTAGAGGACAATTGGGGAGAGCATCATCTTAATGGTGTCAAGTCGACCCCACCAGGAAAGATATAAGGGATGCCACCTGGAGGTGAGGTCAGATAACTTCTGAGTGCATTTAGTAAGGCATAAGGAGATAGTATCCGAGACAGAAGGGGTAATATGCAAACCGAGGTATTTTATATGGGATGGGCTCCATTTGAAGTTAGAAGCCGCAAAGTCAGGCCTAAAGGTGAGTTTGGTGAGGGGTAAAATTTCGCATTTGTCGTTGTTCAATTTATAACCGGAAAGATGAGAATATACATTAACTTCGGCAAGAAAAGCTGGGATGGAAACCGATGGGTTCGAAATGAAAAGTAAAATGTCGTCAGCATAGGCAGCTAATTTGATTTGCGAATGGGATAGAGGGAAGCCGTGAATGTTCGGATTTTGACGTAATTTAGATAGGAAAGGTTCGAGAGCAAGGTTGAAAAGAAAGGGGGATAGGGGGCATCCCTGTCTTACTCCTCTGCCAAGGTTGAAAAAGGAGGAAATTAAACCATTAGCACAGACCGCTGCTCTAGGGTTTGCGTAAAGAAAGGAGATGAGGGAAATAAAATTAGGGCCAAACCCAAACCATTTTAATGCGGAGAATAGGAATGACCATTCTACTCTATCGAATGCCTTCTCGGCGTCAAGAACAATTGCGGCTAGGGAATTACTGAAGCGTGATGATTTAGATAAGACATTAAAGAGGAGTCTAGTGTTGTCTGAAATGAAGCGTCCTTTAACAAATCCAGATTGCTCAGGGCCAAGGAGTTCTGGGAGAAAGGAGTCTAATCTGATGGCTAAAGATTTGGCATATATCTTGTAGTCGATGTTGACCAATGATATTGGTCTGTAATTCTTACAGTGTTGAGTGTCTTTCCCCTCTTTTGGTATAATACAAATATAAGCATCAGAAAAAGTGCCTGAAGAGGCTCCGTTAGTTTTAAAAGACTCCAAAAGGTGAAATAATTTGGGCAACAGAAGAGTGGCAAAATGTTGATAAAATTCGACAGTGAAACCATCAGGACCTGGGGCTTTGTCTTTCTTAAGAGATTGAAGTGCTGTGTGTAATTCCCGAACGGTGAGGGGAGTTTCAAGGGAGGTTAGGTCAACGGGAAAGTTGGAGGGAGGTTGAATGCTTGTGAAGAAAGTGGAAAGAGAGTGATCAGAAGGTTGCGTGCCAGAAGAGTAAAGTGTGGAGTAAAAGCGGGAAAATTCCTCTAAAATATCCGCATCTTTATGTTGCAGAACTAAATTAGCATCAAAAACAGATTCAATATTCAGCTTATTTTGTTTAACCTTCAAATAGTTAGCGAGAACTTTCCCCGCCTTATTCTTCCCACCATAAAATTTCGAGCTGGATTTCAATAAGTACAATGATGCATCATCAGTAGACTGTTTGTTATAGTTCATTTTCGCATTAACAAGAGCTGTTAAACTTTCCTGTGTGTGGGAGGTATAAAAGGCATGTTCCAGAGCTTTGATCTGAGATAAAAGATCATTGGTGCGTTTACGGGCAAGGCTACACTTTGTAGCAACATGTCTGAGAATAAAGTCTCTGGCTGCAGCTTTATAAGCGTCCCATATAGTGTGGGTAGCTAAGGAAGGGGTATCATTTATAACAAAAAATTCGGTAGTAAACTCAATAAAGGAGGCCGTAAGTTTGGGATCAAGAAGGAGGGCATTATTGAAACGCCACCGTTTGGGACCAGTGGATTTGGGTAAGATGTCAATGTTGATTAGAACTGGGGCATGATCCGAAAACACAATGGGGCCTATTTCAGCTTGGGTGAGGGATTGGGATAAATGGTGAGAGAGAAAAATATAATCAATACGTGACTGGGAGTGGTGAACAGGGGAATAGAATGTAAATTCTTTGCTGGTTGGGTTGCAGAGTCGCCAGGCGTCTATTAGTTTGTGTTGAGAAATGGCGTGTGTGAAGAGCTTATGGGATTTATTAGGGACAAAAAAAGCTTTGGAATTCCTGTCTAAAAAGGGATCCAGTGGCAGGTTGCAATCGCCTGCTAGAATAAAGTTGTCTTCAATGCATTGAGTAATACGAGAGGCAAACGCACTCCAGAAAGTAGGGTTTCCACCTGTGGGGGCATAAACATTAAGCAAGGAAAAAGGGACACCTTTAGAGGAAAGTTTAACAAATAACCATCTACCTTCAGGATCAGATTCAGAATGCAATACAGAGTGAGAAAAGGACTTTCGAACTAGCAAAACAACACCATTTCTTTTGCTATCACCAGGAGCTGAAAAAACCTTTCCCACCCAACCTCTTTGGAGCTTAGCAGCGTCAGTATCAGATAAATGGGTTTCTTGAAGAAAGGCAACATCTACATTCAGTTTAGCTAAATGGGAAAGGATCTTTTGCCTCTTGATAGGTGAATTTAAACCTTTAACGTTCCAAGAAACAATGCGCACTGACATTAAGAATAATTAGAGAGAGAGAATGTAAATAAGAAATGGAAGAAAGCCTCATATAAATCGAGAAAGGAGGGACACGAGAAAAAAGAATAAGAAAGCCTGAAGAAGAGAAGGACAGATATAAGAGAATGAGAGAAGACAGTGGAAAGGAGGAGCGCTGGGAGATGAAAAGAAAATCGTGATAAGAGGATAATAGTCAGCTGAGCAGAAGAGAACATAAGGCAAGAAGAGAAGTAAGCCATAAATTTTTGAAAAAGAAGATAAGTTGGAGAGAACCATGGAATATTACACAAGAGTAAAGAGGGTGTAGCAGAAAGTTGCAGAGTAAAATTAGAAAAAGGGAGGAGGTGCAGAATGACAATAAGAGAATGGAATATTAGGATCAAAAAGAAGAAGAAGAATGGTTTGTAAGAGAGTGATGTTAAAGGATTAAACAGTAGCCATGTAAAAATCAAGACAAGAACATGTAAAACAATAGGAAGCATGTCAACAATGGAAGAGGAAAAAAAAGAAAAAACAGGTCGATACTTACAAGGGATGGTGGGAAGTGGATACGTTCAGAGGACTGAACACAAGGGGAAAAATGGAGATGAGAGGAGGGGGGGAAGACCAACCAACGGCGGGTAGGTAAACGGGGCCACAAGACGTCCAACCGGAGAGACGTGACGGAACATAGGGAGGTGTTCTGTAAAAGATAAGGAAAACAATAATATTAGAACCAGGTGAACGACGTATTTCCAGGTACATAAGGAAAAGGGATCGAGGAAAAAACAAGATTAAACAGTTGAGTAACGGGAACGAACCAACACAGGCAGTGAACATGAAAGGTATGCGATAGCTGAGGAACCTGTGGAAAAAAAAAGAACATAATAATATATTAAGAACTAGGAACCATAAGTTTCAAGGTAATCCAAAAATATCAACGACAAGAGTCAAGGTGGAAATGAAGAGGAAGGGCCAGAAAACTCCATGTCAGCTGTACCACAGGAATTCAGAAAACCTCGAAGTCGGAGAGGATCCTCAAAAGTCATAGTCTTGTTGTTATGTGTGACTTTGAATAAGCAAGGATGGAAAAGTCCATATCTGGCTCCAATGGAACGCAGTTCCGGTCTCATGTCGAGAAATGCTTTGCGGCGTGAAGCAGTAGCCTTGGCATAGTCTTGGGCGAAGAATAAGGTGGAGTCCGACCATTTGATATGAGGTATAGCTTTAGCCGCTAGTAGAACCTTCAGCAAATCTGTGTATTCAAGAAAATACATAATTACACCTCTAGGCTTTATCGTAGGGGTGATGGTGGAAGGCGCTCGACCTAGCCTATGTGCTCGTTGAATATTGAGAGAGGTGCCTTCAGGAAGGTGCAAAAGCTTGGGCAGGAAGGATGTAAAGAAGGCAATGGCATCATTCCCCTCGCAACCTTCCTTCAGGCCGTAGAGGCGTAGGTTATTGCGCCTATTTCTGTTTTCAAGGTCCTCCACCTGCTTCTGGAGTGACGAGATTTGCGTTTCCATGTGGACAACTTTGGTGGTAGCTTCCTGGAAGGATGAGACAGATTTTTCCACCTTGGAGTTCCTAGTGTCCATTAGGGACCAATTGTCAGTCAAAGTTTGCAACTTGGAATTTGTCTCCTCCATGAATGGGCGCAACGCTCTTATTTCCTCGAGGAGTAATTCTATAGAAATGGCTGATGCTGACTTTGGGGGAGACGGTGGATTTTGTTTCAGTCTCTTGATGGTGTTTTTCGACCCTGGTTGCGGAGGTACTTCCATGGTAAGAGATGGTTCACCAGTGGAGGACTCTGCAGAAGCGTCTAAATTAGCCAATGCAGTAAAAAGATTTGAATTTTTGATGAAATTCCGTTTAGGGGTTTTACCAGGGCCCTCCGCCATGAGAACACTTAAGATAAAGAGTCAGCAATAAAGTGCGGGCTAGTGAGCACTGCAGTTATTTGGGAGACGTAACAGAGTCAATAGGAGGAGGAGCCAGCACCAAATGCAACAGATATTCGAAGGAGTCGGTGAATTATGGCTGTGAAACTGAGGAGAGTCAAGTTGCAGTAGAAGCAGTTCACAACTGAGGTAACAGGGAGCCTAAAATGGCTGCCAAGCCAATACTGGTGAGAAGGCAGGACTCCAAGGAAAAATAGAAGAAAAAACGGTTCCAAAAAAAAAAGAATAAAGTCACCTGTGAGGGTTCTGGTGATTTGTCCTCATTTCCTGTTGAATTGCGACATTTTCGGTGAAGCGCTGATGTCAGGAGGCTGTCACCGTCGCAGACTCGCTCCTCAGACGAGCGCCGTCTGAAACGACAAAATGGTGGTCGCGGCTAAAGCAAAGCCGCGACCGAAAGAAAACGGGAGCTGCTGTGCGAGGCTGAGGGAGTCTGGAAGCGGTAGACAGCTTAGGAGGAAGACGGAGTGTTCCGACGTCGTTCGGTGTAGAGCATTGTCTTCTACAAAGGGTAGAACCGCCACGAAACTCCGGTTTAGACGGAGCTCTACCCCGGGACCTCCATCCGCATCGGGCGCTAAGCCACGCCCCACCCTCTGGTTACTCTTTTATGATATAATAGAAGATTGGCCTCATTGTGTCCAGTTGAGGCTTTCTCTGCTCTCGGGATACACTTGTCTAAGTAGTCTTTAGGAGTCAGTCACTCAAAGCTAAGGCGTAAGCTATACATGAAACTTTTGCGGTTTAAATTATTATATCATTAGTACCCTATAATGAGGGATTTGACATATTAACATGGCCCCTTCTGCGATCTAATTCCCTTTCTGCTATCTGGAACTATTCCCCTTTAAGCGAATACGACTTTTTGCGCGATCTTATTCCCTTCTCGTCATTCCGGGACTGTTTCCCTTTAAGCAGCATTAGAAGATTGTGATCGCTATTCGAACCTGTTTTACGTATCTCACGTCAGTTTCTTCATTGGCATGCGGCGCCATTCGGCTATTTAAACGCATGGTTCACGTGCCCTACAATCTGTTTTTTTTTTCTAAGTCTTGAGCAGGACCCTTTGCTGAAATGTCGCTACATGAAATATGCAAATTTTAATCCAGGTAAAAACATTTTATACAACTACAGTCGTTTTATAATTCCTGACGGTAGATTGCGGCGTCCATTTATTCATTCAATTGGTTTTCTCTTTTTTTTTTCTTCACATTTGGTAGTGACCATTACTTGGCTGATCCTTGATATTTAACTGCCAACGAATGTGTGAGGCCATTCAGGATGACGCTTTATGAAGCACAGTTTTGAGGTGAGAACTGTATTAACGGCATGGCTCGCATTATTTACTCCCATATTAGACTGCCATTATTAATGAAGTTTTTTCTCCTCTCACTTTAATTTTTTAGAGATTATTTGAAAACTAGATGAACCCGTCATTAACACGTTGATGCTGAATTAGCTCTGCAAGGTGAGGGTCCAGTTCTTTTTACAACTTCCGACGTACGCGCATGCCAGTATGTTTATATTTATTTAGCGACCCTATTTCCTCTTGGTGTTTTCATTATACACTGCAGAAGCCCTAGCTGTGATTCCACAGCATTGCATCTACGGTTATCAGCGTTACGAGTGAAGACATTCCTATTGATGTGGTGTTTTTTGGTCCCCCGCCTATTAATTGGGAAAGTATCTGATGCTGTATATTTAATTGGAACTAGAGAGACCGCAGCCTAAAATTACCTGGTCTTCCCTGGTAAGTTGGCATCAAACTTGGTTCACAGTGCTCCCTGCTAAGTGCACAAGCATAACCAGGGCTCATTGATTCTATAATTCTTTTTTCATCTCAGGAAATGTTATCTGAATTTGTGTAGCGGCTTTCGATTTATACTAGAAGAAGCCCTTATATATCGTTTTCCACCGTATCACAATAGGTAGGCATGCATGGTTACAATATACAATAAACGGATGCTGTCCCCCATTGCCTCACATGTTTCCACTTTTTCTTCTTTATTTATTCTTCTCCTATGTCGGTTGTTTTGTTTTGGCTGATCACCAAATGAGGATTGGAACTGAGCTGTAGGATGTTAGAAAATGTACAATATTTTGTGTTTGAGACGCGTTTCACAAGCTTCTGTACATTTCTTTAATTCTTTGTATTTCCCCTCGTGGGGGGGAATCTAGATGTTGGATTCTCCTTTGGCACTGTATTATACCTTTGCACCATTTTGTCTTTAGTGGCCTATTAACATGTTCAAATAGGAAGACCACATATTTCTTTATTCATCTTGTTTCCCTTTGAGTGCTTTTGTTCTCAGATTTTAACATATTATCCAAGAATCGGACCCTCTGTGCTTTTGACCATTTTTTCATGAGACCATGAAGTAGATCATTTTTTTGTTGATTTGTCTAACGAACGTTTACATTTCTTGTGTTAACAATAATTGTATTTTTGTAACTGTTAATTTATATATTCTGACTTTGCTCCAGACAGGTTCCATTGCCAACTTTCTCCTTAATCACTATATGCGCCCTGAAGAAGGTGATACCCAGAGAATGGGTGCTTCACCGAAACGCGCGTTGGCGCTGTGAATGTGTTCCCTCCATGAACTTATCTGATTCACTTTTCCTGGAAAATTAATGAATACATTTGAAAAATGTCCTCGGGGGGTGTGGCCGGACGCCGACTAAGATGGCCGCCTAAACCCCTAGCTCCGCGGGGACCGTAACTGTCTCCACAGATAACCTTCATTATCCTGGCCAGGGCGCTTCTCAGTTGCTGCCCTAACCCCCTCTAAGTAGCGCCCACCTCCGTAGCGAAAACCGGAGCTCTGAGGTGCTGCACGGCCGAGTCGCGGCCGTTTGACTCATCGCGGCGGGCCGGGAGCTGTCGGGCCAGTTCTGACGACCGGGTCCCCGGCCACTCGAAGCCCTGGCTTTGTGGCCTATCATCGCCACCCGGGCCGGAAGGAGGGCGGCGGCCCAACCAGACCTCCTGCGACGCGGCCGCTGGGCCGCACATCTCCTGATCGCCTTCGGGGGCCGGCGATGGCATGAGGATGTGGGAGGCAGCTCCTGCCCCCCCATGGAGGAGCCAGTCTTGCTTCTGCGATCGCCATTTTTGCGGGCCTGACCGGAACAGTGAACTGAGGCCTTGCGGTGGTGGCTGGAGATTGGTGGGGGCCACGGGTGGACTACAGGCGGCCCGCCACAGCGGAGGGGCATCGACCCAATGAATACGCTTGGGGGACCCTTCTGATCACCTGCTGTGACCTGTTGTTGTCGCGAGGTCGTGCCAGGCCCGGTACAGCGGCCGCCGTTATGCGGAGGCCTTGCAGTGGCGCCTGGGGACGAGTGAAGAACTCGATCGAGACTACAGGTGCCCTCACTGCGGTGGAAGGGGCCTCAGCCTGGTGAACACACGTGGGGACCCGACTGAGGTGAGGTGGCCGGTCTGGGGCCTCGGGTCGGTGGCACTAAATTTGGGACGGAGAACCCCCAGAGAGCTCTTCCACATTGCCCTGCAACAGACTATCGACGCTGGGAGAGACGTCCGGGCCCCGGTTGGGTGGGGGGCCTGAGAACCCGCAGCACCGGTCGAAGAGTGGAGGATCTGCTGGCGCCTGGGTGGGATCATCCACCTGAGTGGAGACGCACTGGGCCTGCCGGCAGAAGAGACTGACCTCGGGGTATCCTGTGGGGACCGCAACTACTGAGAGTGCTGCGTGGAGGCGGCCAGAATGGGTTGACGCACTGCTGCACCGTTCTGGACAGGTTTGGGGTCGAGGGCCTCCTCGCCTGACGGGGGCACCGGCTATACAGCAAAAAGGGGGCGCCCACACGGGCGGTCCCGTTCTAGGCCCTCCGCTCAGTTAGACGGAAGAGCTGACATCGGATCGCCATGAGGCCCAAAGGGGGAACGTCCTCCCAGTCAAACAAGCTGGACAAATACGCGGTGCCCTTGGTACAGGTGCAGCCAGACGCGGTTGCCGGGGACCAGGCAGGTCGGGCGGAGCCCTCCCTCACCCATTATGGTGGTGATCCAAACGCTTGGGACCAACCTGGAAACAAAAATGGATAAAATCTCAATCGAGATCAACCTCATTCGCGCTGATCTTGGCAAGACCACGGAACGCTCCAAGGTAAACGAAACGGACATCAAGGCGTTGCAGGTGTCGGAAAAACGGCTGGAGGGGCGGATCAATAAGCTGGTTCACCAACACGGTCAGATGGCCCTACGCCTTGAGGACCAGGAGGGGCGGGCCCGCAGAAGCAACATCCGCGTCGTAGGCGTTCCGGAGGGAACGGAGGGGCAGAGTGTGTAACTATTCCTTGAGGACTTGATCCTCCGACACCTGAAGCCTAAGCGGTTATCCAAGTTCTTCTCGATCGAACGGGCTCACTGAGCACCGGTCCCCAAGCCGGGAGTGCCGCCCAGGACAATAATGGCAAAAATCCTGAACTTTAGAGACCGCGATGCGATCCTCCAGGCAGCAAAGCAACAGGGCGACCTGGCATTCGAGGGGGCCACCGTCCACTTCTTTCCCGACTTCACCCTGAAGGTCCAGCAAGAACGGCGCTCTTTCCAGGGAGTGAAAGCGACGCTCCGGGAACGGGGCATAAAGTACATGATGTTTTTCCCAGCCAAGCTTAAAATCATCGTGAAGGGCAGATCCTTGTTCTACACCACGCCAGCTGCGGTGCAGGACTGGCTGGACACAACAGTACCAGCGGACAAAGGGCGGCAGGAGCGCGGCTCATGGCGTGAGCGCAGGGACCCTTCACCTGGTTCGGCGGCGGACAAACAAGACAGCGACACGCAGAGCCAGCGGTCCTGGCGCTCCAGATCGGTCAGTCCCCTGGGGGACCCAGGCCAGGACGTGGCTACCCGCTGAATATCTCATCTGCTGATCCCTCCAACACTGAACCGTAATGTATACTGTGTTTAAGTGGCCGCCGGGCTTGATTGACTGTGGGCTGGGTTCCTCACCTTGCCCGTTTTTCCGGGACATTATGTTTGAATGGTAGTGCTTCATGATCAGAGGGACAATAGTCATTGGGACAGCGTAGGCATGGTGGCGGAGTTGGGGCTGGCGTAAGTTCCCCTGACAGAGTTTCCTCGGGAGAGGGCGGTTTCTCACTCCTGGGGTGGGGTTGGGCGAAAGGCGCTCTGCTAATTGGGGGACTGGGTAGTTTGAAACCTACAGAGCAGGGAGCAGGGTGGGGGGGTTGGTGTTGGGGGGAGGACATGAGGGAGCTGAACGAGGGGCAGGGGGGGAGGGTAGGGGAACCGGGGGGTTGGTAGGAGTTGAGGAGGGGGGGTGTTGTTTGTTTGGTCACTACTGAGTGGAGCTGAGAGTACCCGTGGGCATGCTGGGATACCGGGGGCTCAACAGATGGTGAACCGTGGATATGGCTAAGAAATGGGACAAGAGCCTCAAGATACTGAGCTGGAATGTTAATGGGCTGGGGGACAAACTGAAACGCACAATGGTACTCCAATTTGTTAGGTGCCACCTGCCTGATGTTGTGATGTTACAAGAGACTCATTTCCTGGGCAACACCTGCCGCGCCCTGAACCGATATGGATACAGCTTAGCAATACACTCTGGTTTTACCTCCGGGTCCAGGGAAGCGGGTATCCTCTTGCGGCACGCCCTCCCCACCGCACTGATACTGACCCGCAGGTGAGATTTGCCGCGTTCGCCGGCACTTGGGAGGGGCGTAGGCTGAATCTGGTGTCCGCATATATCCGGCCGAGTCTCCAGTCACGGGCATATACTGATCTTGGTGCACTCCTCCTATCCCTCCCAGATGGGCAGCTGTTCATAGGAGGGGACTTCAATGCGGTGGTCTCGGGCACGATGAACAGACACCCACCCACCCAGGGACAATCCTCAGGGGCAGAGGTGGTTGGGAGATTTCCTTGGGACGCTCGGCCTCACAGACATATGGCGCTTGACGCATCCGACAGAGACACAATACACTTTCTTTTCGGGTCCACACCACTCCTTCTCCAGCCTTGACTACATCCTCACTCCTTTACACCGAGACACAGTGGTGCGGGCGGGTACGCATCTGGCGAGGGGCATATCCGACCACTCACCGGTACTAGCCCACCTAACGGTCGGAGATAAGAGAGAGGGGTGTGTGGCACCTATAAACGCCTGGTACCTCCGCGACGAGGACACACGCAAGGCACTTACTCTCTCCGTCACAAACTACTTTAGAGACAACGAGGGCACAGTGGACTCAGCAATCACACTCTGGGAGGCCTTTAAAACAGTCCTTAGAGGTGAGGCCCTATCGACAATTGCAGGTCGCCGTAAGAACAGAGAGGCGCAGCTGGTCGCGATAGAGTCGGACCTGAGCACGTTGGAAGGCATAGCGCGGACGGAGGATACGCAGGGAGCTCGCCATCGGCTGTCCCTCAAAACCGCAGAGTACCGTGAAGTGGCGACGGAGGCTGCAAAACGGTGGGCAGTCTCTAGGGAGGGCAGGATATACGACCAGGGGGACAAGGCGGGTAGGCTTCTCGCGTGGCTCGACAAAAAACAGCAGGCCAGTAAGGTGGTGGCTGAGATACGTAAGGCGGACGGCTTAGTCCTCACAGAGCCACGCGACATAGTGGCTGAATTTGCCCGTCACTTCCGGGTAGTATACAGTAGGGGTTCAGACCGTCCAGAGGAAGACTCAGTCGCACTTTTGGCGGATATCCGGATGCCGGCCCTTTCAGATGTGGAACGTGAGCTCCTGGAGGGCCCGCTCACCGCGGCAGAGGTGACCTCAGATCCGGCAAGGCGCTCGGGCCTAATGGCCTTCCGATCGAGCTTTACAAGCTAAAACCGGATGCCGTCAGCCCGTATCTCAAACGTATGTTTGATGAGAGTAGGTCCAGGGGGGTGCTTCCACGCGACCAAAGGTTGGCAACGATAGTTGCGATTCCTAAAGAGGGGAAGCCTGCTAAACGCGGTACCGAAGATATTGGCAAAGGTCCTGGCCAACAGACTCCAACTTGTCCTTGCCACACTGGTGCACCCGGACCAATCTGGGTTCATGCCCCACCGCAACACAGCTCTCAATCTTAGGCAACTGAATGGGGTGCTGGGACGCTGCCACGCGATAGACGAGGACGCAGTTGTTGTGTCGCTTGATGCAACAATGGCCTTCGACACCCTCGAATGGCCATACATGATGGCAGTCCTTCGGAAACTGGGATTTGGCCATAGCTTTATCTCCTGGGTACGGCTCCTCTATTCAGAACCACTCGCCCAAGTGGTCATTAATAATAAGGTCTCCGAGGCCTTCACCTTGGAGAGGTGGACCCGGCAGGGGTGCCCGCTCTCGCCCCTTCTGTTTGCTCTCGCCCTTGAGCCGCTGGTCGCCTGGATCATGCAGGATGTTGCCCTAAAGGGCCTCAGATAGGCCGATGGATGGGAGGACAGGATCTCCTTATATGCGGATGATATCCTCCTATACCTCTCACGGCCTTGACAAACGCTAATCGTAGCCCTTGATATCTTCACCAGCTTTGGTAGGAACTCCAGTTATAGTATCAACTGGAGCAAATCTCTACTATACGTCCTTCATGGCGCCACCCCCAGACTTCCACGCGACTGTTCTATGAGGGTGGTCACAGAGGGCTTCATGTACCTGGGCATGTTTATGTCGCTGGACAAAACCGCCATGTTTGATGATAACCTGCTTCCACCCCTTTGGAGGCTCAGGCGCGACTCCACGGCTTGGCAGAAGCTCCCGGTTTCACTGTTGGGCCGGGCGGCGCTTTTTAAAATGATGGCACTGCCCAGATTCCTCTACGCCCTGCAGAATTACCCCAACTTGATTCCACCCTCATACTTCAAAGCGATTGAGGCGGCGCAGAGACACCTTCTGTGGTCTGGTGTACCGCGTATTGCTCTGCAGAAACTGACCCTGGGGTGGTACGACGGAGGGATCGCCCTCCCTGACATCCGTAGGTACTATTAGGCCGCCCACCTTGGGGCCATTAACCAAGGCACCTATAGTGACGGGGACGACCCGGGGTACGGCATGGACATGAAATAGCACTGTATTCACGCCCAGGTAGACACACACTCACGGGTCCTACTCTCCACTCCGTGCAAGTCTGCCATATGGTCCAGCATACCATGGGCTGGCACAACAAGCTTACCTTGGCTACCCCGCTTTGGGCTTCCGAGCAGCTTGGTCGCCTGGGCCGTACAAAGGGGTTCCGGAGTTGGGACCTTATAGGTATCTCCCGAATAGGGGACGTATGAGCTTGCGGATACTGAACACTTCCGATACCTCCAAGTCCGCCACTCGCTGGATGCCTGTGGAGGCACGATGCCTCCACAGGCATCCCCCCTTGAGGACAGACTGCTGGACGGTCTGCTACCAGAGCACGCGATCTCCCTCACCTACAAGAAACTGATAAATAACCTTCCTGATCTACTCCTGGGCCTCAAAAGTAGGTGGGAGGCTGATGGTCTGGAGATAGACGAGGAAGAGTGGAGGAGTGCACTGGCTTTCCCTAGGGAGGTGGCTATTTCGTCTAGATTACGGCTCATTCAACTCAAAATACTGCACAGAGTGTACATATCGAACACAAAGCTGAAACAGATGGGCAGGAGTGGGGAGGACGGATGTAGGAAGGGGTGCGGGGGTGGGCACATTCTTTCACATGCTATGGGAATGCCCAACACTGCAAGCTTACTGGGTGAAGGTGATGCGTTGTATGCGGGATGTGTGGGGGGTGGAGCTGCGTGCAGAGGTGAAGCGATGTGTCTTGAACATTTGGGCACCGACTGACTTGCCAGCTAGGGGCTGGGTCTGGGCCACGCTTGGTCAGATGATAGCTAAACGCAACATTGCGAGACTTTGGGGGGCGGCCACGCCTCTGCGGGTTGGCGGCATGGAAACGCGACATGGACTGGTGTCTGTTTCAGGAGAAGACAGTCTACGTGGCCCGGGGCTGTCCCAAGAAATGGAGGGAGGTATGGGATAAATGGAACGAATATAGAGGTGGAATTTGCGAACCTCCTCAGCCCAGGCGCTCGGAGCTTGAGGCCGATCCCTAATGGTTTGATACATTGTAGTCATAATGCCTTGCCAACTGTTGTAATATTGTGCTCCTTGTGTGATCTCATGTACGCCTCTGATGCCCACTTGTATGACCATGTTGAAGATGTTTGGTTTTCAATACAAATAAAAAGAATTTATAAAAAAAGAAAAATGTCCTCAAATGCTGAATTACTTGTAATAATGTTTCCTTTCCAATATTAGACAAATTGTAAATCAATTTTGCAGGTGTTCATTGTTATACGATGATGACCTTTGTTGGTTAAATCTCGATCACATTATTGTCCTTCTTGCTGAGGAAATTTGGTCCACACCGTCTCTTGATATGTATGTTATGCCTTTATATGTGGTTTGTGTGAGGATGTTTGAGTATGAAATTGCATGTATATTGTGAGTGGTTTGTGTGGAATGGGACCTGTTTTTCTATAGTCTTTGTATAATGATATTTATTTGTGATATATCAGTTTATTTATGATGAAAAAATAAAGCAATGTTCAATACATTCTGGTTGTTATGAAGAATATGGGCTATGGTCAAGCCAGAGTGGTCAACAAATAGATGAGGTATAGCATACTTTAAAATACATAGGTAGAGTATCTTGTTTGTGTATTTTGGGTGCATTATTCTCCCCTGCCTCTACACCTACATTTAACTTCAGGGGTCCCCTTTTTCATGAGTGGTTATGTTTTCCCTTTATTCAGCGGTGTTGCATGTAATAAGAGGTTGGGGTCTTTGCGCAGGGGTGGGACCTGAGCCCGGCATGACCCCCGGGTCTCTGATCTATTTCATCATTTGTGCCAGCCCTGGTGGATGGGAGCAATGGGCAGGCAATATCTCTAGCGAGTCCCTGGGTTATGCACTTTGCTTCCACAAAGGTTCGATCAACGACTTTAGCCTTTCAGGTGTCTTAAACATAGAAGTAAGGCAGCGTGTCTGAGCCTGCTATGGCCCGAGCCCCAGTAATGTTCCTCCTCCCCTCTCCTCACTTGGTCTCTGAAATAAAAGCCTGGTGTAGCGCTGAGTCTCTGTGCCCGCGGGGCACAGTGAACTTGCTCCAGCATGTGTGCCGGGTCAGGTCCACTATGACTCTGGAGCCCGTCATTATTGCTAGATCCTTAAGACAAACCAGTCAGCCCTCGTTCTTGTTCCTGCCTGCGGCATGCTAGGCCCCACATCGGTGTTCACACATTTTTATTTATTTTATTTTAAGGTTTTATAGAGCGCGAACATGACCCGTGAGGGTATCAGAGCGCTTCACAGACACACATAGAGTATTACAGGGTCATGGTAGGTCATAGCACAACAAACAACAGGTAAAACGATAATAAATGAGTACATAGGAGAGTTTACAGAAGATCAAGGGGGTGAAAGGTGGGAGAGGGTAGCAAACAGGTAATGTACCTGGGGAAAGGAATAGTCTGTACATCAGGACAAGAATAATACAATGAACAAGAGAGGTAATGTACAAAGACACAGGATAAAGCAATAGTCTCTCAGGTGGCTAAGGGAAACAAGATTATCCAAGGAATTTACCCATGAGAAAGGCCTTGGCCTCTTTTTTGAAGTGAGCAAAGGAAGGGATTTTCCTAATGTCGGGAGGGAGGGAGTTCCATATTCTTGGTGCAGTTCCGGTGAAAGCTCAATTGTAAGTTTTTATTCTCCTAAAACACGCAGGCGGAGTAGGAGGGCCTTGGTCGATCTTGAGTTTCTGTTTCCTCCCGATAACACAAGCTTCTGAGCCAGATACGCAGGGGAGTTAGAGTGAAGGGCCTTGTGCGTGATGCATGCTAGCTTGAAGTGAATCCTCGCCTCAAAAGGGAGACAGTTTAACGCTTTCAAGTGAGGAGGGATGTGGTCGAATTTTTTTGAGCCTGTAAGTAGTCTGGCTGCTGCGTTAAGGCAGGCTTTTAAGGGAGCCAGCAAGATCTTAGGTAAGCCAGAGAGGGTGGAGCAAACATATTCAAGTCGAGAGATGACTAATGATTGGACATCGAGTTTTAGGTCCGGAGCATCTAAAAAGGGTTTCAATTTCCATTGGTAGCTCAGGTGGAATCTGGCCGATTTCGCCATTGTGTTGATGTGATATCTCATATTTAGGTTATAATCCATGGTAATTTCCAGAGATTTGGCTGAGTCCACAATGGTCGGGGAACAGTTTACGGCTGTGATGGCATTAGTCCATGTCTGGATGTCGGGGTTGTTCTTGGGTGGGGAGATTAGGAGGAACTCCGTTTTCTTGGCATTTAATTTTAGTTGATTGGAGGAGAGCCATCTGACTGTCAGCTTCAGGGCTTCATTCATGGTGAGGATCTCTGCAAGAGATGAGATTTTTATGTAGATCTGAGTGTCATCAGCGTACATATGGAAGGAGATATTTGCATTACGTAGTACTTCGGCAAGGGGTTCCAAATACAGATTGAAGAGGATGGGGGACAATGTTGATCCCTGAGGAACTCCCACCCTGACCATGGTGGTAGCGGACAGTTTGCCATTGACTAGAAATCTCTGAGATCGGTTATGGAGGTAGGATCTGAACCAGTCGAGGACTATGCCTTCTAATCCCATCTTGAGTTTAAGGCGTTCGAGTAACATCACATGGTTGACCGTGTCGAAGGCCGATGAGAGATCAAGGAGGATCAAGAGACAGGTTTGGTCTTGGTCAAGAGCTTGAAGAGCGTCATCAACGATGTGGAGCATGGTGGTTTCGGTGCTGTTCCCCGGTCGGAAACCTGATTGACAGTCGTTGAGAAGATGGTAGTTGTTGATGTGGTGACTTAGCTGTAAATGTACACATTTTTCCAGCACTTTCGCCAGGAGCGGAATGTTGGAAATTGGTCTAAAGTTGTCTGGGGAGGCTGGGTCCAGCATAGTTTTTTTCAGAATAGGTAGGACTTGGCCTGTTTTCAGCGAGGTCGGTATTGATCCCTGTCGTAGGGAGGCATTGATGATTGCAGTCCAGCTAGGAATGATGGATTTGGAAACGGTCGCAAGACAGTTTGAAGGGAGCGGGTCGTTGAAGTGGTTATTGGGGTTCAGGGAGGCAAGGATGTTTTACGACAGCGACTTCATCATAGCATGTAAATTCGGACCAGTGAGCTAAATTCTTTGGTGAGGATTGAGGCGGCAAGGAAAGAGGAGGCAAAGGGTCGGAGATCAGAGGGGGGAAGGAGGCGGCCTTGAGTTCAGTATTTAAGGTTTTGATTTTGTTTGTGAAAAATGAGGAGAAAACCTCAGAGGAGATGAGACTTGGGGTTTTCTTTCACTGTTTTGGACAGTTTGTTCGATTGTAGTTTAACCATCTCAAAGAGTTTGCGAGGTCTGTTCTGGGCATTTCCTAGTTCTGCTCTGAAGAATTCTTTTTTTTAGTCGACATTGTTCTTGTTGTAGATGTTTCTGGCCTGGCGAAGGAGTTTTAGGTGGTCTGTTGAGGGGTGCTGTCTCCAGGTTCTTTCATGATGTCGGAGGGATCTTCTCTCCTCGTTGAGGGAGCCAGTGAACCATGGGTTTTTATCTCTGACTTGAGTTCTTTTTAGTTTAAGAGGGGCTAGGTCATCCAAGATGCTTGACATAGTAGCCGAGTATTGATCATTGAGGTCACTGACCGAGGTGATGTGGGGGGGGGGGGGGGGTCAGTTTTGCAGCGGATCTCAAGCTTTTTGGTGTCTAGGTTTTTGGTGTCTCTGACCCAACGTTTTGGGAGTACCTGTTGTGGTGTCCTTGTCTTGCGTGTGCTGGGTAACAGAAAGGCGATGGTATGGTGGTCAGACCAGTTGCAGGGCTCTATAGAGGTAATCTTGACGGTTGTTTCCTTGGAGATGATCCAGTCAAGAGTGGCTCCTTTCGAGTGGGTTGGGAGAGGGCAAGCTTGGGTCAGGGCTAGATCGGCCAATAGGTCTTTAATGGCGTTGACATGGGGATCCTTGAGATCATTCCAGTGCAGGTTGAAGTCGCCGAGGAAAATTTCCTTGGAATTAGGGGAGTTCCTAGCCGTAATAACTTCCATGAGGTAGTCAGTGAAAGGTTCGTTTGTGCCTTGGGGGTGATAAAAGATGTGTAGGTTACAAATGTGGATGGTGCTACTGATAACTGAGAGGGCTAGATATTCCAGGGGTCAGTAGTATCCTTTAAAAGCTCGGTGACAAGGAGGTTAGAGCAATGGATACAGGGAATACCGCCTCCTTTTTTGTTATGTGGTCTGTCGAGCCTGACAATGTTGAAGTTGGGGGGGATTAAGAGGTCGAGGCATGGGGATGAGGATTCATTAAGCCAGGATTCTGTTAGAATGGCTATGTCCGTGTTGTTGTTCAGAATGAGTGCGGCGATGTTGGTCGCATGCTTCACTGCGGAACGACAGTTAAGAGACCCGTCAGGATAGGGTGGGGAGTGGCGGCGAGGGTCAGGATAGACTAGGGCACTGGCGTAAGGTTGCTTCTGAGCATTCTTCTATTACTGGGGGGGGCTGATCTGTGAGGGTCGATGGCTACCGTAAGGATGGGGTGTGATGCACTCACGTCACTCACATCAGGTAGACCGGGAGAAATAGGGGGCTGTGTTCAGGTCCATAAGGAGGTCCTGAATTTCTTTTTCGGTGAGATGTAGTGGATTAGTTGTGGGGAGGGAGAGGTTGTAGGAGAGGACGAGGTCAACGGTTTCCTCCTCAGACAGGCAGCTAGTGTGCTTGTGGGGGCGCAGATGTCTTGAGGTAGTGGGTAGTGGTCGTTTGAGGAGCTCTGGGCTAGGAAGGGAGGTAGTCTGGGGCATGAGCTTTGCGAAGGAGAGTTCAGCAAGGTGGAGGAGTTCTGTAAGATTGAGGATGGAGGAATGGAGGTTCTGAATTATTATGGAAGCTCTGGATTGCAAGGAGGTGATGTCTGCGGAGTGGGGTGTTGGAGGGCACGGGTGGATTGAGCTGGGGGTCCTAGGAGAGGTGGCTTGAGTGTTCCAAGTGTAGGCCTGATCTGGAACAGTAGGAGTCGTTGAGGGGTGTGGGGCTTGGTGGCTAGGATGAAATGTGTGAGGGGTCATAGGGGGAGTGGCTTGAGTGCTAACTGGGCGGGTTTGACCTGCTATAGCCCAGGTCTCAGGTGGCGTAGAGGTGGTGGACCTGGAGATTGAGGAAGGAGCACGGAGGTCGCTCGGGGTGGTTGAGGGCGGCCTGTTTGGGTTAAGGTGCAATGTAATGGGAGCCATGGATTCCGAGTGTGAGGCATTGAGGGTGGACTCATGTGGAGGGGTGGACTCGTGTCCGAAGCATTAGGTAAGATGGTGGGCGTAGTGATGGAGGTTGAGTGTTCTGTATTGGGCAAGGGGGTAGGTGTACGGTGTGGCCGGGTGTTGGTCGGCGACCCTGTTTCTTGCACATAGTTACGGAGAGTAATGAAAAGCTCTGAGAATTTGTCCAGGTTTTTAGGTGAGGCTTGGGTCAGAAAAATGCCGCTTTTGAAATGGGACTGGGGTCTTTCTGTGATGTGACACATGGGCCCCTGGCTCGCTCCTCTGCCTGACAGCACTGGTGGGAGGCAGCAGTAATCAGGCAATAACCACAGCAGGTCTATGCCTACTGCCTTGACAGAGGCTAGGCAGTGGCGCCAGCCTCTCAGGTGCCTCCTAGGCAATGTTAGGACAGTGGGCCTGGGCACAATAAGACCCCCAGGCTCCGGCAGCGTTTCTCCAGCCCTCTCCTCTCCTGCACTCTGGGATGGAGACCAGACGCGATTCGGGCTCCCTGAGCTTGCAGGGCACAGCATGCTTGTTCCGGTGTGGTTGCCTATTCAGGCCCTTCGCAGCTCCAGAGCTCGCCGGTACTGCTAGGCCTTAAGACGTGTCACTCAGGCTCCCGGGGGCGCTGTTTCCCATGCCGCGCGTCCATGCGCTAATGTAGCCCGATCTAGGCATGCAGGCCTGCCTCTTAGTGCATGTTGCTGCTTGCGAAGACCAGAACATGCACAGTCCCAGCAGTGTGTGTTGCGGGCAACCAAGCGCTTATGGATTACTCCGGTGTGCACTCCTCATATCCAAGCTGATTGGGGCGCTCCCCCACCGGTCCTCCGTTCTGGCACCTGGGATCTCACCTTCTGCTCTGTGGGAGGTGTCTGCAGTCAACGGAGAGTCCATGTGCCCGCCTCATGGAGACGCAGTCCCACTCTAGCTTCAGTGAAGTCTTGGTCGGCCCACAATGCGGGCCTGGGATTCAGGCTTTTCTTGAGGTGACTGCCTCTTAGTGCATGTTGCTGCTTGCGAAGACCAGAACATGCACAGTCCCAGCAGTGTGTGTTGCGGGCAACCAAGCGCTTATGGATTACTCCGTTCTGCACTCCTCATATCCAAGCTGATTGGGGCGCTCCTCCACCGGTCCTCCGTACTCCTCATATCCAAGCTGATTGGGGCGCTTCTCCACCGGTCCTCCGTTCTGGCACCTGGGATCTCACCTTCTGCTCTGTGGGAGGTGTCTGCAGTCAACGGAGAGTCCATGTGCCCGCCTCATGGAGACGCAGTCCCACTCTAGCTTCAGTGAAGTCTTGGTCGGCCCACAATGCGGGCCTGGGATTCAGGCTTTTCTTGAGGTGACTGGTTCCACAGCGGTCCGCTGTTGTCTGCTGTGCATAGGGCTCAGTTAGATATGTGGATGGCACCGCGGGCAGATCTATTGGCCGTATAATAGGGCCGAGATGCGGAGTCCCTCTAGAGTGTGTCTGCCTCTGGCTGGCTAGCCACGACCCCCCCCCCCCCCCCGACAGACCCCTTATATTACATTACATTCAGCCATCATGCTCTTGTGGAAACAGACCAAATTGAATTAATCTAACTTTCCTGCCTTTAGGCATGTTGAATTTCATATTATATCTGCTTGTCCATAGGACACTACTTGTCCATAAAAAAAATCAAATTGTCCCATTTGTGCCATGCAGTGAGGTAACATATTATGGCAAGAGTCTCTATTAATAGCCCCTCTGATTAAACCAGGACTCTTATTCTAGCGGAGTTTGAATTCTAGCAATGTCCTGATTTTGCCACCTTTCCACAGATCTACATACTGGTGCTGTAAGTAGCAAGAAGTGGTAGTTTCAGGGTTGCAATGCCCTTTTGAGTCTTTACATGCCTACAGACCTGGATGTTTAAAGATTTGGTGAAAACCTTCAGTCTCTTCCCCATCTGGGAAACGTTAGAAATGTACTCCCGACAAGGGCAGACGTAAAAGTTTTTCCAGAGCACAGGAAAAAGAAGTTATAGGGAAAGTGAACTTGCAAGCTAAAATGCAATTCATAAACGTTTTCTAGGAGTATGGTTTCCAGGCCTATTTCAGTAAATTGTTGTGAATTCATAAGTTATAAATCTATTTCTTACCATTGGTGTGTGTGTGGGACTTTCTTTAGTAATTTGACCCCTATTACATAATTTGTGTTTATTAAAATTAGATGAATAGACCTCCGGGACAGCCCCTAACATTTTGTTGTGGGCACCAGGGAAGCCCAATTAGGCCCCAGAGTGTAGGGTTCCTGGGCCTTATAAAGGCCGGAGAGGAGTGTGGGGAGCCACCCTGTTCTCTTAAAAAAAACAATACAGCCCTGGGAGACTGGGTCCCTGGGACATGTAAAGGCTCAGGAAGGGAGGAGGGGGCACACAACCCCCTCTCAAAATAAAAAATTAAATACAAATTGCCAGCTCACGCTGGCACTCAGGATGGGTGCTGGCAGGTGGGTCAGATTGGGCCCTGTCACTCTTCCTTTCACCCCAGCCACAAAAAACCCATGGGTGTCCTGGGTGGGCACTAAGACACCCCAAAGAAAATGGAATAGTAAATGAGTGGAGGAGTCGCTCATTTATTATTCACTGCAAGGAGCGTCCAATAATTTCTTAGGGGAATTTTAACATGACTGTCAGAAATAATCCCCTTTCGGTAAGTATGAGAGTAAACCACAAATTTCTATCAAACAAACAAATATACATGCAACAAGGAGCAATAAATGATTAACATGAATCAGACATACAGAAGACCTTGTACATTTTATTCATAAACAAAATTAAAAAACAGTACATTGTCAGTATAAAAAATTCATAATAAAATGTGGGACAGAACAAAGGGAAAATGGATCCAATTAAAAAGCAGAGAGAGCACCAGTGTTATGGTAACATGTGAGTAAGTAACTCCAGATCTATAAATTCCACAATTTTGTAGGAGTTTCTTATCTCTTGTGGCCTAGTGCTCCTCCACCAGAGCATCGACGTGTTTCGGTTTATGGCACATACACTTCCAAAGCCAAAAAACCTTCTTCAGGAAATAACAATAAAATATCCCACAAAACCACAATGTCTTCGTGGAAATTCAATAAAAACGTTGTCTCAGTTATGGCCACTTCTATTACTTCGCCACCTTCTCAGTGTGTCTCAGGATGGTAGTACGATGCGCATAAAACTATGCTGCATCAAAATGCTGAAAGACGGCAAAAAGTCCTGTCTTCAAAGTCAGTCTTCCTATAGCGGAGGTCTTACCACGCAGTACCCCACGTTACTATTCCGTCTATCCGACCTGCAGACTGGGGGCGGTCTGACCGGGAGGAAGACTGACTTTGAAGACAGGACTTTTTGCCGTCTTTCAGCATTTTGATGCAGCATAGTTTTATGCGCATCGTACTACCATTCTGTCCCACATTTTATTATGAATTTTTTATACTGACAATGTACTGTTTTTTAATTTTGTTTATGAATAAAATGTACAAGGTCTTCTGTATGTCTGATTCATGTTAATCATTTATTGCTCCTTGTTGCATGTATATTTGTTTGTTTGATAGAAATGTGTGGTTTACTCTCATACTTACCCAAAGGGGATTATTTCTGACAGACTTGTCTTTTGGTACCCTACTCCTTTGTGTTTTTGGGTCCCTCTCTGTTTTTACAGGCATTTTAACATGATACATTTTTAGAAGAAAATTACAAAAAACAATTTGATGGACAGAATGTAGATCAATGTCTTACATTCACCCCAGTACAAGGATCTGGGCCTAAATCCATCGTTTTTTGCACTCCACACCACCCTGGGTTAGATAATGGCTTTATGCAAATCAGCTCTTACCCCGTGCCCCATCCACATTCGGTCCATCACCTGTTTTGTTTGCAATTGCCGCCCTAAGTGCGCTGGAGATGCCCAGACGTGGGTCCCAGGCACTCCACACCACTGGAGTCAAGCTAGCCGGGCTGATGAGAGGTGTTACCTCGAAACCGGTCCGGCCCTCGGATGCTTGATTCCATTCTGGGAAGGACATGGCTTTTGTAGTTCGGACTGGACTGTTCCCATGGGGCACAGGGTCAGAGCTGATTTGCATATCGCCATTGTCTAACCCAGGGTGGTGTGGAGTGCAAAAAAACGATGGATTTGGGCCCAGATCCTTGGACTGGGATGAATGTGTGACATTGATCCACATTCGGTCCATCACCTGTTTTGTTTACATTTTTAGAAGAGGCACGGGCACCACCAAACATTTCATAATGTTATGTGGGGGTTGCAGGGAGTGCCGGAGCCCCCGTTACAAGATTTCTGCTCATACACAACTGTGCACAGAGAACTAGGACATTAGTGAATTGTGGTGTACCAGAAACTCACCTCAGTACCTAGAAACCCCAACCAACTAGCAATCAGTGTCACATTAGCTCTTCGTCCTATAGCAAAGTAACCAATGATTAGACAACCTAGAACATGCGACTTAGGACCATATCAGGAATGGTGGGAAGTAAGAACACTCTTTTGTTATACTCTCATACTAGTCCACAACAGGAGTAAAATAGAGACACAGTGAGGTTAAAATGTTTATTTTAACGACGTGATCTCATGCGCAGGATTTTAGTCAACATAAGCAGACATATGATTAAAAATAATATGGTCAGCATGGTTACAACTCCATAAAATACAAAAGGAGGAATCATATTACAATGATAGTGCAACAGGTGATTATAGCGCCTAGGTTAAACACCCTCCCTATATAGGAACTATGTATTATAAGCTATAGAAGGTCTCTTGAGTTTGGTTCGGGGGACCCCATTACCTTTCCGTTCAGTAAGTGTAAATTACATCTGGACCAGCAAGTCTCTCTGCATCTCTGGAATCTTCCAAGTGTGTGAAATTATGGCAAGTGTGCGAAATTATGGCAAGTGTGCAATGATAAAGGCGCTCGGCTCGCAGCTGCCAAAATGTTGTGTCTAGAATGTGTTACACAGACATGCCGATAAACAGGCTCACACGTTATGATAACCTTAACGGCTCAGCACTCACTGTACAGACTGGGGGCACGATGTATGTCTAGTGATGTCGAAAAACAAACCTTTTCCCATGTATAGATCTTCGTGAAAGCTAACTTGCAAAAACAGCTAAAAGCAGTGTCGTGTGCAAATGCAGCCAAAGGTAAAATGGCGTTTAAACTTCTAAAAAGCCGTGCTAACATAACATGCATGCAAAAAGAGGCCCTAAACCATACGAAACCCCTAGCTACATTTAAAAATAAAAAAACAGTAAGTCTCCTGGGTCACTGAATCCATGACCCCTGGAGAGCTTACCATATATTGTTTAAAACACTCCTAGCCGGAGCTCTATGCTCTTCTGCTGGAGTGTGAGCCCCCTTGAAGTCTGTCGTATGGTTGCACTTTGTAGCTTGAAATTTGTTTTGAAAAAAGACTGAGGCATTATAATGTTTTTTTAATAAAGCTTAATTTTTTTTAAGGAGTCACTTTTAATAAACTTTGAACTTTGTCAAATAATGAAATATACATTTCATTATAATCATTGGTCATTTTCTCACAGACACTGAATGTGTTTTATAAATGTTCAAATTCTGACTCCCTTCATAAAGCCAGTAGGCCCACTTTTTGTATTTTAGTGTTCTGACCCTTTGGTAAAGTCAGTAGCGCTGTTTTTTTACTAATATTCAGCCATGTGTGCCCGAGGAGTTTAGGCACCAGGCCTTGAGCCCAACCTCCCGCTGTGCATGACTTATGCCCTGCAGGGTCTGGGTTTGGACACTAGCGGGGGTTGGGAACAAGACCTGGACCAGCCCATAGGCAACCGCATATGGCCAGAGCCCTGCGCAGCGTTGGATTGGCTGTATGTGTGAGTTGGGTCCAGGGCCCACGGCCAAATGCACACCACACATGGTCAAAGGCATTAGGTTGGTGTTAAGTATGGTAATTAATTGTTACTTAAATGTTTTTTTGAACCTACAAATTCATTGAAAAATCTAAAGGTTAAAGGGATGTTAGGTGAAAATGTCTGTTAAAAAATACCATTTTAAACTAACAAAGCACTAAAATTCAACCGTTTGTTATTTCAAGCACCTATAACTCCTGGCCTAAAGTAACTATAACTCACACCCTTGCCATACACTGCTAATTACCCCACATATTACATCACTCTTGACATGATCTATGACATCATTGATAATATGACTGCAACATCTGAAATTACATCATTGATAGCAAGAGAAGCACAAGTTACCTTAGGGGATGAGCTATAGCTACTTGAGATAACAATGACTGGTGAATTTCAGTTGGTTATCTTAGTTTCAAAACAATGGGCCATATGTAGGTAAATGGCATTTACCGAATCGTAAATACCGAATTTCACCGATTCGGTATTTACAATTCGGTAAATGCCATGTAGGTAATTATTCTTTAAATATTACAATCGGTAATATGCGGTAATTACCGAATCGGTAATATGCGGTAATTACCGAATCGGTATTTACCGATTCGGTAATTGCCATTGATTCCTATGGGCCTTGAGGCCCATAGGAACCAATGGCAATTACCGAATCGGTAAATACCGATTCGGTAATTTTACCGATTTGTCAAGGGGGACAGGGTGTTACTTTGACACCCTGTTGCACCCCTGATTTTGGTTTGTGTGCAATGTGAC
The DNA here is from genome assembly GCF_964263255.1 of Lissotriton vulgaris. Taxonomy (NCBI): domain Eukaryota; kingdom Metazoa; phylum Chordata; class Amphibia; order Caudata; family Salamandridae; genus Lissotriton; species Lissotriton vulgaris. The sequence goes on from NC_141694.1 coordinate 496,233,891, forward strand.
ACACATACATGCCCTTAGGGCATGTATGTGTGCCACATGGCACAGGTGTACATGCACAGATGTGCATGTACACAGAAATTCGTTATTTACCATGCCATTGTATTTCATGGTAAATAACGAATTTCTAAGGGCCTGTGGCACTGTTTCCAGTGCCACCTACATCCCAAATTTCCGATTCTGTACATTTACCGATTCGGTACTTCACCGATTCGGTAAAATTACCGATTCGGTAAATATACAGAATCGGTAATTTTCAGGCCCCCTACATCTGGAATTACAAATACCAGTCGGTAACGGCCGAAATCGGCCGTTACCGACTGGTATTTTGCCACCTACATATGGCCCAATATGTTTTAAATGACATATTCATCTAACTATAACATTCCCTTAACCTTTATTTTTTTAGTGTATATGTATGTGTGTATTTATATATATATATCTGTCCGACGGAACAACAGCTGAATAAACAGTAATTTTGGCACTAACCTGGGTCTGTGCTCCACGTTTTTTTCCGGGTGAGAAAATCCAAGCAACCTGCCCGTGGGAGTGGAGTGGCGAGGATATATATATCTCTAAAGGCCTGGGATCATGTGATCGTTTCCTGTACTACAAATCACGAGGTGAATCACGACCATGTCATGTGATCAAGGGCTTCAGGGCCCGAAACGCGTCATGGCGGACAAGAGGGTGCACGATGAATAAAAATATGCGCTAAACAAACCTGGATGGGTCCGGTTCGTTATTTTGTTTCCAGTTCTTGGTACAAGCCACGAAGTTCTTGGCATATATATATATATAGATATATATATATATATATATATAGATATATAGATATATATAGATATATATATATATATATATTGCTTTCACTTCGCTCGACACCACACTCGCAGCATCCACAGTCGAATCCAGACATACGATGGACGAAGGTGCTCTACGCATCGGCGGGTGCTAGGGTGAGAGTGGGAGCTGTAGAAAAAAAAGGTAGGGCTGATGGCCTTTTATCAAAGTTGCCCGGCGCTAACCGCCTCTATACCATTCTAGTTACCAAACAAAGAGGCAGGCGCTGGAGACTGGAAGGCAGGAAACAGAAGTTTTATTCCGACGGAGCAGAACACATCCGATCAGACAACAGGGTATCGTTTCGAGGTGCTCTAACAGCCTCTCTGAGGCTTGGCCTTTTATACACTGGTTTATGGCATGTGACCATTCTTTATTACAATAAAGACACTGTGAAGACATCCCCGGAATCCCCGTTTCCGGCCCATTCCCACACGTAGCTATAGTAGAGGTCCTCACCCATATACAATAGGAAGGGGCTATCACGCAGCTGGATGTTCCGCCGATTCTTTAGAATGTGTGCGCCTGATCGGATCTCAGGGGGTGGAGAGGCCATGATCAATAGAAGCCCCTTTGAAGAGGGGCGACTTCATACAATAGGGGCAATAAACTGTATCCTCCGGCTAGGGGATGGCCTGGGACCCGTGCAGACAATCGGGCTCAGTGGAAGGGGTCGTCAAAGGAGAGGTATTCATGAAAGGAATGGTCCGCGTGGACAATTGAGCGTAGCGGGAGGGTTTATCAAAAGAGGGGTATTCATGAAGGGAAAGGAGGTGTTGGTCAGGCGCGGGTGTGACTCTCAAGGACAGAGTCATGCAGAAGGGGAGGGTTTATGACTTATGCATGTGAGAGCGGGGGCAGCCAGGGTGTGCGGGGGATGCTCGCAGGGTCAGGGGAGCGCGCTGGCGATCGATCGTGAACAGGGAGACCATGGTACCTAAAATGGCTGCCGTGCATATTGTACGTGAGTGACAAGATGGCGCAGATGATGTTCAGTCCGCAAACTAAAATCCCACAGTCCTCCCTTTTAACATGTCTTGCCAACTTGTCAATTCGGATCTATCCCCATAAGGCCAAGTATTTCTACCTCATAGAGGGGACTCATGTGCTCAGTTCTGAAGTCCAAAGTCTTAGGGCACACGCAGTTAGAGATCAGTACACACAAAGATGGCAAGCATTGAATACCTAGGCAACACCCACATATTACTACAACCGGTATCAATATAAATGTAAACAACCTCCATCCCCAGTCCTTCAAAGTATCCCAAAACCAGCTCCCAAGCGACCATCCTTCTTGCTCTTGGTGAACCTCCGAGGAAAGTCTATGGAGGTGTTCAATTGCTTTGTAGACTGAGGGCGAGTTATCTGGCACGTAGGTGCAGCAGCTAGATCCGATGATGCGGCATGCTCCTCCTCGATCGGCTAGAACCACATCTAGAACAAGGCGGTTTTGAAGGGCCACGAGGCGGACCGCCTGAAGCTCAGCCGTGTTGTTAGCGAGGATGCCAGCAGTGCTGTTGATGGTTGTTTCTACTGCCTGGGTCAGGTGTCGGATGGCGCGGCTGTTCGCCATTGGGCCCCACAGGGGAACAAGTCCCTTCACTGCATCCAGGAACTGTGCTCCAGTGGAGTCGGCTTGTCCAATGTCACTTGCGCGTCTCTGCCGGTGATGGTTAGCAGGGGCTACGTACGTGGGGGGGAGAACGAAGGCGATGTAGCAAGTACCCCTCCAACCTTTCGGAAGCCAAGTGTACGCTTTGGTGCCACAAACAAAGTACATATTCGGAGAAGCGACAAATGAGGGGGGATCAATTGAGTCCAATGACCTGGTGATGTGGCAGGCACTGTGACCCACCAGCTGCGTTCCCAGTCCTTCGATGCACACAAGGCCCGTGACGTTGATAACGGACAGAGCCACAATCAGAGTGGCAGCGGTTCGCTTCCGTAGGTAGGAAAAGGTGGGTCTAGCTAGATTATGGAGCACCTGCATTTCCACCCGCTCTTTGGCAGGGATGTCCATATGGAAGGCGGAACCGGAGGGCACGGGGCAAAAGGGAGCAGATGTCCTTCCGGTTTTGTTCAGCCAGAACCCATAGTAGAAGTGTGACACTGTCTGACCAGAAGTGGCGTTGTCCTTGTGGCTTTCTTGCAAGAGGATGAACCAGGCAAGGCAGGAGCCATGAACTGAGAAAGGAGAAGGGATGAAGGGGATGGAGTGACCGGTGGCATGTGGGAGCAGTCCGCAGATCCAGCAGTTGGTGGCATTTGCAGCAAGGTTGTGCTGGTGCAACAGTTGTACAAAGGAATTGTTCCAGAACTCCTTACGCCTCTCTCGGAGCTGAGGTGAGAGGGAGATCAGGTGATGCTCTTTCATAGTCGTTGGCTGTGCAGTGGTTAGCAATATCTGATGAGCAGGTGTGCTTTCCTCCAAGATCCAGAAGGAAGTCATGAGGAGGAGGCAAAAGAGGAAGACAATGAAGAAGGCGATTGTCTTTGATTTGTGCATATTGTCAGTCTTTGGGTTCCTGTAGTGGGTATTTCCGGCTGCTTCCATCATCTTCTTATCTGGGGCTTCCATCAACTTCTTATCTGGCGCTTCCATCATCTTCAAGGTGCTCGGTAGCGGGCAGAACCACAGACTTTGTTTAGCTTCTCTCCGGGTAACCCTTGGTGGTGTTTAGGTCACCGTTCTAAGATTTAACTTAGTCTGTGGTCTACTTAGCCGAAGCTCCCTCCTTTCGACGCAGGAAATACCCTTCCCTGGATGGCACAGTGGGATCAGGGAATTTTGCAAGTTCAAGTGCCTCGGTATCAGGATAGCAGTTCAGTGATGGTCGATCCTTGTTCAGGAGCTCTTCCTGGTTGTCGATGTTTTCTGTTGTGGCCAGGGTCGAGGAGACCTTCTTGCAGTGGTGCGCGTGCAGCCAGTGCTGTTTCCCCTCCACTCGAAGAGCCGTCCGGGTGGTGATCAGTACTTGCCAGGGGCCCGTCCACCGGGGTTCCAGACTCTTCGCCCGTTGAAAATTCCGGACTAACACATAGTCCCCCGGTTGGATGTCGTGGCCCGGACCCCTGGAAGCACCGGGGATGGCCTGCTGCACCTGCTGATGAATGACAGACAATGTTTTGGTTAATTTGTACAAGTAATCAGACAGTAGTACGTCCGGGACATCATGAATGGAGGTCGGTTTGGGGGCAGTCCAAAGGTTCATTGGTCGCCCGAATACAACCTCGTAGGGGGTCAAATGGTGCTTAGTGGGAGTGGAGCGCATTGATAGCAATGCCAGTGGGAGGGCATCTGGCCATTTAAGTCCTGTGGTGGCCACTATTTTTGACAGTTTCAGCTTCAATGTAGCGTTGTGTCGCTCCACCAAACCAGCAGATTGGGGGTGGAAGACCGCATGGAACCTCTGCTTCACACCCAACCCCTTCAAGATTAGTTGGATAACCTCAACTATGAAGTGGGGGCCGTTGTCGCTCCATAAAATTCGACAAAGGCCGTAGCGGGGGAAAAACTCTTTCAGTAGTACTTTGGCAGTAGTCATGGCAGTGTTATCACGGGTTGGATAGGCTTCTACCCATTTACTGAAGGCACATACAATGACTAGTACATACTTCAAGCTTTGGCATCTCTCTAACTGGATGTAATCCATCTGGAGGACCTCAAAGGGGTGGTCGGGGACCCCAAACCCTCCCCGGGGCACCACAGTTCCTTTCCCAGGGTTGTGTTGCAGACCGATAAGGCACTGCTGGACCAGGCGTTTGGCTGAGTCGGGGATTTTGTCGTTGTGCCAGACTTTGGAAATGAGTTCGATCATGGGGGCAGATCCTATGTGTGCGGGGGAATGTGCCATAGTCAGTATGGGGATCAGGTATGAGTCAGGCAGCAACCATTTGTTTGCATCTTTTGTCCGCCAGCAGCCTTCATCGTCCTTCAAACCCACCCGTGCCCACTCGGTCAGTTCGTGAGGGGTGCTGGCCGACTGGATGTCTCTAATCGTCTCCCTAGCGTCAGTCCATTTCTCTGCTTGTGACCTGGTCACATATATGCGCGCCATTGTCCTATTCTCAGCTGTGGTTCGTGCAGTGATATCGGCCAACGCGTTTCCTTGTCCGACTAAGTCCGTCACCTTCTTGTGTGCCTGACACTTGATTACTGCTAATCGTTTGGGGAGGAGAACTGCGTCAAGAGCGGAAACCAGATCTCCGTGGAGGATGGGTGTGCCGTGGGACGTCAGGAATCCCCTTTCCCTCCACAAGAGCCCAAAATGATGAACCACCCCAAAGGCATACTGGCTGTCTGTGTAAATGTTTGCCGTGGTTCCTGCCGCTATGATACATGCCCGTGTGAGGGCAATTAGCTCTGCCGCTTGCGCGGATCGTTTTGTGATGCGGGCTGTCTCAACTACTGTTCGGGCGGTCGTCACCGCATAGGCAGCTGAAGTGGTGCCATCTGGGAGTTTGATGCATGAGCCGTCTACCCAGAGCTCTCCATCAGGGTCTGTAAAAGCAGTGTCTCGGAGGTCAATTCTACTCCTAGTCTGTTCGTCCGTGAGGGTCACACAGTCGTGTATGGGATTCACGTCGGGGTCATTTTCAGGCAAGGGTAGTAGTGTGGCAGGGTTCAAAGTCGTACATCTCTTCAGGGTGATGTGGGGTGCAAGTAGTGTCAATTCATACCCCGTCAGTCGTGCACTAGTCAGGTGTTGAGTTTTGGTCTGGTTCAAAAGGGTGTCGACCGCATGGGGTACTAACACAGTGAGAGAGTTCGAAAGCACGATTCCCTCGCTCTGACTGATAGAGACAACAGCGGCGGCTACTGCTCGAAGGCAGGCAGGCAAAGCTCTGGCTACGGGGTCAAGAGTGGCAGAGAAGTAGGCACAAGGGCGCTGCTTAAGGCCGATGGGCTGAGTTAGAACAGACAACGCGCATCCCTCCCTTTCGTGTGTGAAGAGGGAGAAGGGCTTGGAGTAATCTTAGCCGAAGCTCCCTCCTTTCGACGCAGGAAATACCCTTCCCTGGATGGCACAGTGGGATCAGGGAATTTTGCAAGTTCAAGTGCCTCGGTATCAGGATAGCAGTTCAGTGATGGTCGATCCTTGTTCAGGAGCTCTTCCTGGTTGTCGATGTTTTCTGTTGTGGCCAGGGTCGAGGAGACCTTCTTGCAGTGGTGCGCGTGCAGCCAGTGCTGTTTCCCCTCCACTCGAAGAGCCGTCCGGGTGGTGATCAGTACTTGCCAGGGGCCCGTCCACCGGGGTTCCAGACTCTTCGCCCGTTGAAAATTCCGGACTAACACATAGTCCCCCGGTTGGATGTCGTGGCCCGGACCCCTGGAAGCATCGGGGATGGCCTGCTGCACCTGCTGATGAATGACAGACAATGTTTTGGTTAATTTATACAAGTAATCAGACAGTAGGACGTCCGGGACGTCATGAATGGAGGTCGGTTTGGGGGCAGTCCAAAGGTTCATTGGTCGCCCGAATACAACCTCGTAGGGGGTCAAATGGTGCTTAGTGGGAGTGGAGCGCATTGATAGCAATGACAGTGGGAGGGCATCTGGCCATTTAAGTCCTGTGGTGGCCACTATTTTTGACAGTTTCAGCTTCAATGTAGCGTTGTGTCGCTCCACCAAACCAGCAGATTGGGGGTGGAAGACCGCATGGAACCTCTGCTTCACACCCAACCCCTTCAAGATTAGTTGGATAACCTCAACTATGAAGTGGGGGCCGTTGTCGCTCCATAAAATTCGACAAAGGCCGTAGCGGGGGAAAAACTCTTTCAGTAGTACTTTGGCAGTAGTCATGGCAGTGTTATCACGGGTTGGATAGGCTTCTACCCATTTACTGAAGGCACATACAATGACTAGTACATACTTCAAGCTTTGGCATCTCTCTAACTGGATGTAATCCATCTGGAGGACCTCAAAGGGGTGGTCGGGGACCCCAAACCCTCCCCGGGGCACCACAGTTCCTTTCCCGGGGTTGTGTTGCAGACCGATAAGGCACTGCTGGACCAGGCGTTTGGCTGAGTCGGGGATTTTGTCGTTGTGCCAGACTTTGGAAATGAGTTCGATCATGGGGGCAGATCCTATGTGTGCGGGGGAATGTGCCATAGTCAGTATGGGGATCAGGTATGAGTCAGGCAGCAACCATTTGTTTGCATCTTTTGTCCGCCAGCAGCCTTCATCGTCCTTCAAACCCACCCGTGCCCACTCGGTCAGTTCGTGAGGGGTGCTGGCCGACTGGATGTCTCTAATCGTCTCCCTAGCGTCCGTCCATTTCTCTGCTTGTGACCTGGTCACATATATGCGCGTCATTGTCCTATTCTCAGCTGTGGTTCATGCAGTGATATCGGCCAACGCGTTTCCTTGTCCGACTAAGTCCGTCACCTTCTTGTGTGCCTGACACTTGATTACTGCTAATCGTTTGGGGAGGAGAACTGCGTCAATCAGAGCGGAAACCAGATCTCCGTGGAGGATGGGTGTGCCGTGGGACGTCAGGAATCCCCTTTCCCTCCACAAGAGCCCAAAATGATGAACCACCCCAAAGGCATACTGGCTGTCTGTGTAAATGTTTGCCGTGGTTCCTGCAGCTATGATACATGCCCGTGTGAGGGCAATTAGCTCTGCCGCTTGCGCGGATCGTTTTGTGATGCGGGCTGTCTCAACTACTGTTCGGGCGGTCGTCACCGCATAGGCAGCTGAAGTGGTGCCATCTGGGAGTTTGATGCATGAGCCGTCTACCCAGAGCTCTCCATCAGGGTCTGTAAAAGCAGTGTCTCGGAGGTCAATTCTACTCCTAGTCTGTTCGTCCGTGAGGGTCACACAGTCGTGTATGGGATTCACGTCGGGGTCATTTTCAGGCAAGGGTAGTAGTGTGGCAGGGTTCAAAGTCGTACATCTCTTCAGGGTGATGTGGGGTGCAAGTAGTGTCAATTCATACCCCGTCAGTCGTGCACTAGTCAGGTGTTGAGTTTTGGTCTGGTTCAAAAGGGTGTCGACCGCATGGGGTACTAACACAGTGAGAGAGTTCGAAAGCACGATTCCCTCGCTCTGACGGATAGAGACAACAGCGGCGGCTACTGCTCGAAGGCAGGCAGGCAAAGCTCTGGCTACGGGGTCAAGAGTGGCAGAGAAGTAGGCACAAGGGCGCTGCTTAAGGCCGATGGGCTGAGTTAGAACAGACAACGCGCATCCCTCCCTTTCGTGTGTGAAGAGGGAGAAGGGCTTGGAGTAATCCGGTGTTCCCAGGACAGGTGCTGAACAAAGGGCATCCCGTAACTCTTTAAAGGACGCTTGGCATTCGGGGGTCCAAGGGAGCGGGAAGGGGACATCTTTGGCCAACAAGGAAAGTAGGGGTTTTATAATGAGGCTGAAATTTGGTAACCATTGTCTGCAGAAAGAGGTAAGACCCACCAAAGAACGGACTTGCTTTTGTGTTTTTGGGATGGGGGTGTCTAGGATGGTTTGGATTCGATCGGGCGTACGTTTCCTCCCTTCTTTGGACAGGAGATGGCCTAGGTATGTCACTTGAGGTTGGCAGAACTGCAATTTCTTTTTGGAGACTTTGTGGCCATTTTCTGCAAGAAAGTGTAAGAGTTGGACAGTGGCTGTGATTGCAAGTGGAGTGGTGTCGGCCGCCAAAAGGATATCATCGACATATTGGATCAACACCACTCCATCTGGTAGCTGGGCGGCGTCCAGCTGTCTTTTGAGGGCCTGGCTGTAAATGCTGGGACTTTCAGTGTAGCCCTGGGGAACTCTACAAAATCGGTACGAGCGGGATTTTAGGGTGAAGCCGAAGAGATAACGGCTGTCTGGGTGGATGGGGATAGAGAAAAATGCATTTTTGAGGTCAATGACAGTGAAGGTGGTGGCAGTGGACGGGATGAGGGTCAGAATGGTGGTGATGTCTGAGACTACGGGGTACTGGGGTACCACCACTTTGTTAGAAGGAAGAATGGTTTTTAAATGTCAGAGAAAGGGCGCACTGCCAGTATGGAAGCACTGTAGGACCAAGTGGGATGTGGTGCAACTGGGTGAGTGGACAACCATATAACCACTCAAAAGGAGAAGTCAGCAAGCTGTACTAATCCAACGTGACACAAGGAAATATACCCTATGCACACACTTGACAGGTACAAAAATGGATACACTATGTCCAAACGCAAATGTTCAATATAGTGCAGAGAAACAACAATAATATGCAAATTGATATGAATAAATAAAACAGGTGTCAATAAAGAAATCTTGGTCTCCTTGTTTTAATCAATCACAGCTTGTGAACAACCAGCCGACACGTGTTTCATCGCATCTCGCGAATCTTCAGGGCTCCAATGGTTGTGTTTGGACTAAGCGGTCGCTCTTCCGGTGATACTTCCGACCCGGAAGGGCCCAAGACCATCCAATCTCTATTTCGAAGTAAATTACACTGGCTTGCAAGCGTAATGCGCTTGTTGTGGGTCGCCCGGGAGAAGGTATAGATGTCAATCACTCTGTATCTGTGATTTTTCTATGTCGTGATCGATAAGGATTGCTCAGTGGCCTCGTCCGGACTTGATGTCTTGCGGACGTCTTGTCTCTTTCTTGTTCTCCCGGGTCTCTGTGTTCGAAGTGTGGACCAGCTTCGAACACAGAGACCACTCCTGCATCTACCAGGGACTGAATGATCGCTACCAGTGCCTTCTCACCCTCGGGCGATATCCGATACTGTGGAAGTTTCGGGAGCATTGCGTCTTGTCTTACAGTTATGTGCACAGGGTCAATCATCATTCGTCCTACATCAGAGTCATTTTTGGCCCATAGGTACGGGGGCAGGGTGTCGAGCAGGGACAGGTCAGCGTCAGTTATGGAGTACATGTGTCGTGCTGGGCAGGATTTGGACATGCCTGGGTTGTCGTACAGGATGACTCGGACTCCATCTGGGGAACACCTAATGGTAGCTCGAAAATGCTTTAGTAAATCAATGCCCATAATGGCGTCGGGGGAGTTGGAGGAGAGCAAAAATGTTGTGTCAGTGGGGTTGTTTTCTAGGTCAAAGGAGATAGGTACGGACAGGCGTCCCATCGAAACCTATCGATGTAATGTGTGAGCCAGACAAGGGTGCCCTTGGAATCAGTCGTTTCGATAACACACTACGTGTCGCCCCAGTATCTACCAAAAATGGAGACTTTGTACCCAGGACCTTAGCGGTGACGTAAGGACCTTGCTGGTCAACACAGAGCTCGACTGGATCCCTCCCTTGCCCCTGGCAGTCCTATGCAAAGTCGGGGGCATTCTCACTGTCTGATAGTTGATACTGGTTCTGTCGGGGACGGTCAAACGTGTTCGATCTCCCTGGTCTGTCGTTGTTGGTGTCATTTGTGTACCCTTGTCCCTGTCCTTTATTTCTCGGTCCACCCGCTACGTCCTTGGGGTCCCTGTTTCTGTTCATCTCCAACAGAACCGGACACTGGGATTTCCAATGGCCGAATCCTTTGCAGAAAGCACACTTGTCCTCGCTAATGTCTCTACGTCCAATGTGGGATGCCGGGGTGCGATCTTTAGGAGGTGTATTTCTAGGGGCGGTAGATTGGTAGTTCCCCCTGTGGAGGTCTCTTCCAACCGCTACCCCTTGTATCTGGGCTATCATCACCCTTTCTTTCAAATCTTTCTTCTTTCTCTCGGATGCCCTATCACTCTCATTCTTTTGATGTTCGTAGTACTGAGCCATCTGAAGGATAGCTGCGGGTTTGGAGGCCCCCCAACTACTCTCGCTCGTCTGTAACTTTTGGGAGACCTCTTGCGATAGACCCTTTACATAATTTTGCACAAACAGGTGTTGTCCGGTGCTGGTGGTCATGTCTTGGCCACTGTAGTCGGAGAACACCGTCTCAAATTGGGAGAAGTATTCCGATACGTCTTCCTGGGGTTTCTGATGGCAAGCCGTGACTATCGACCAATCTACCTTTTTCTCTGGGATCAATGTCTTTAGCTTCTGAACTATTTTGTCTGGGAGTTCCAGTACGTCTTTTACAGGTTTCCTTCCGGGCTCCCGTTGTCTATCTAGCTCACTGAGTTGATTCCAGGTATGTCCGAACAGATCTGTGTGGTCGGCTTTCCGGATTTGCTTCCACACGTCAGCCGGCAGACATAACCCGAAATACAAGTCAATGTCCGCTAAAGTCATTATCGTCGAACCCAAGGCTGTGCCTAATTCGGTATAAAATGCTGTCGGGTTCTTTCTTAAATCGGGCAGGGTTTGCCTAAAAGTTAAGATATCTTGTCGATCCCTTGGTTGATAAACCCAATTGTACACAACCCTCCCCTTTGCATCTGTGTGGTTGATATCGTCGTTTGTTCCCTGACCTCGTGGCGGAACACAGTAAGGGGCCGCTTCTCTGATAGGCATCATAGTGTTGGCTACTACTCGGTCGTTTCAGGGACTGTAATCTTGACTTCTGGTTTCTGTTCCGTGAGGTGGCGGAAGACTTCAAGCGTTTGCATGAAGAGGTCCGTCACATCGTGTTCAGTCCCATCCCCGACATCGACCTTTTTATATAGAGCTGTCAGTTTAGCGGGGCCCTTATTCTGATACCTATCCTCATATGCGTTCAGGGTGTGGTAGCTGAATCGTAAAATGAAATGCCGTCTGTGGCTACCGGCATGTGAATTGTGCATATCCATCGTGTATTCTTCGCTCTCCTTCCGTTCTACTAGTGTCTTCACTATCTTGTCAATCCCATCCCGCTCATCTTTGCTCAATCTATTTGGTCTGGCTGGTGGTTGTTTGCTAGCCTCGGGGTCATCTGATGTCGTTACCAATGCGGCCGGTGCGGAGGCCGCGAGGGCTGGGGCACTAGTGCTAAGGTCACCCTCGTTCGCACTCAGAGCTGGCAGGTGCTGTTGGCAGGGGGCATATGGAGGGGGCATGTAGATGATCGGAGGGCCTAGCAGTAACTCGTCGTTCGCCCGTTGTTTAGAGGGCAGCTCTGGGTAGAGCGTAGCGGGGGTCCTAACAGGGCATTGGCCTGTCGACCCTGATTCTTGCTTTTGTCTAGCTTCCTCTCTTTCTTTTGTTTCTTCTTCTAGTTGCTTAGCGGCCAGGTGGGCTGCCTTTCGTAATTCTTTCCCTATTTTTGCTTCTTCTCTTTTCTTTCGTTGTTCTGCTTCTTTGCGCCACATGCCGACACTATCGAGCATGGTGGGCGTAGTCTTATTTTTCTGGAGCGCTGTTTCTAATGTTTCTATTTTATGATCATCAAAGGAACCTATCAGTGGCCACTGATTTTCGGGGTCCTTCTTTGTATATTTATGCCATAACTTATTATAAGCTATAGCGACTAGTCCATGCTTAATGAACATGTCCTTATTAGGGGTGCCTTCCAGTGGAGCTGGATGGTTCATCTCTAATGAGCGGTCCGGGCTAAACAGGCTACCAATCAGTGGGGAGAAGATAGGCATGACGGATTACAACGGGGACAAAAGTCTGCACTACCTATCTTATCACTGCGTGCAAAGACTAGACAGAATATTTCTATTCTTCGTTGTTTGCAGGCGGTGAATACCTCAAAAGAACTAATATCGTCAATGTTCGGTCAATCAAACAATCAATGGGGAGAATAAGTAGGCACAACGGGTTACAACGGGGACAAAAGTCTGCGTTACCTACCCTTTCACTACCTGCAAAGAGAGAACCTGTTCTTCCCTGTTTGCAGACAGAGAATCTCCAGAAAACAATCCGCGAACAATAGTTCGGGCCAAACAATCAATCAGTGGGGGAGGAAGATAGGCACGACGGATTACAACGGGGACAAAGGTCTGCGTTACCTATCCTTCACTGCTTGCAAAGAGAGAGCCTGTTGTTTTCTCCGTTTGCAGACCGTGAATCTCCAAAAGAACCAACAAAAGAGTAATACTAGTATTATCCAAATCAAACAATAATTTCGCAATTTGTCGCATTTACACGACCTTACCCGGACCGCATGGACAGTTTCCTGTCTTCCGAATCCAGCGCCCGATCGTCCTCTATTCTTCGTGATCTTCGCGGCACTCCTGATGGTTCCCAGTCAGGACTGTAGATCACTCGAGAGAGGTCTGTTCGGAACCAGTGAAGTTCGGATGATCGGCTGTCAGACGAGGGTCTATCGGACAGGAGCTCTCCCGATCGTTGCAGTCGTTCACTCTGTCTTCAGGACCTCTCCCACTGGATCCACGAGTCACTGATGGGCCCTACGTTGGGCGCCAATTGTAGAAAAAAAGGGTAGGGCTGATGGCTTTTTATCAAAGTTGCCCGGCGCTAACCGCCTCTATACCATTCTAGTTACCAAACAAAGAGGCAGGCGCTGGAGACTGGAAGGCAGGAAACAGAAGTTTTATTCCGACGGAGCAGAACACATCAGATCAGACAACAGGGTATTGTTTCGAGGTGCTCTAACAGCCTCTCTGAGGCTTGGCCTTTTATACACTGGTTTATGGCATGTGACCATTCTTTATTACAATAAAGACACTGTGAAGACATCCCCGGAATCCCCGTTTCCGGCCCATTCCCACACGTAGCTATAGTAGAGGTCCTCACCCATATACAATAGGAAGGGGCTATCACGCAGCTGGATGTTCCGCCGATTCTTTAGAATGTGTGCGCCTGATCGGATCTCAGGGGGTGGAGAGGCCATGATCAATAGAAGCCCCTTTGAAGAGGGGCGACTTCATACAGTAGGGGCAATAAACTGTATCCTCCGGCTAGGGGATGGCCTGGGACCCGTGCAGACAATCGGGCTCAGTGGAAGGGGTCGTCAAAGGAGAGGAATTCATGAAAGGAATGGTCCGCGTGGACAATTGAGCGTAGCGGGAGGGTTTATCAAAAGAGGGGTATTCATGAAGGGAAAGGAGGTGTTGGCCAGGCGCGGGTGTGACTCCCAAGGACAGAGTCATGCGGAAGGGGAGGGTTTATGACTTATGCATGTGAGAGCGGGGGCAGCCAGGGTGTGCGGGGGATGCTCGCAGGGTCAGGGGAGCGCGCTGGCGATCGATCGTGAACAGGGGGACCATGGTACCTAAAATGGCTGCCGTGCATATTGTACGTGAGTGACAAGATGGCGCAGATGATGTTCAGTCCGCAAACTAAAATCCCACAGTGCTTTGGTGTCGGATCGATATGAGATCCACAGGGGGACTAGGCAGGGATGTGCACTTTCTCCCCTATTGTTTGCTCTCGTGGTGGAGCCTTTAGCAGCTATGGCTAGACGTGGTGAATATTATCGCGGATTGGTAGTTGGAGGGGCACACCATTATATATCATTGTACGCGGACAACCTCCTGATGTTTTTGGACAATATGGAGGAGGCGGTGGAGGGTGCAGAGGAGCTGTTAACGCGTTTCAGAGATGTCTCTGGTTTAAAAGTGAATTGGGCGAAAACATGCCTCTTCCCCATCCGAAAGACTGAAAAATGCTCCCTGGCCCGTCCCGAGCTACGCTGGGAGCCTAACTGCCTGCACTACCTCGGGGTATACATCTACCACGAACCCACAGATCTGTTAGATGGCAATATAGGCCGCTGTATCCGGCCGCTGCAGGGCAACATGTCCTTCTGGGCCACCCTCCCCTTATCTATGACAGGCCGGGTGTCATTGCTCAAAATGATAGCCCTCCCACGATTGTTGTACTTTTTTAGGACTCTTCCCATATGGATACCGGGAGCGATCTTCAAACGCCTAAGATCCCTGATGGTATCCTTCCTGTGGGGAACAGGCAGGCGGAGAATAGCATTGGCAACTCTGACCCGCCCGAAAAACGAAGGGGGACTAGCAGTCCCTGACTTCGAGCTATATTACCTGGCAGCACAGCTACAGTTCTTCACGCAAGAGGTAGCGAGGGTATACCGGGGCCCAGAACAAGAGAGGGACACTGGCACCCCCGCCACGTGCTAGCTAATATAACCTTACAACAACGGCTGGCACTTAGAGGGCTGTCTCACGAAGAGCGGACACTGAGACTGTGTTGGAACCGCATGCAAAAGCGTGCAGGTCCGGGACACCCATATGCGCCCGAAATCCCGATAGGCATGATAACAGCGCTGCCACATGGGGGGGGCTGGTCGAGACTCCAACTCTGGGAGGAAGCTGGACTACAGATGGTGGGTGACCTCTATGACGACGGAGTACTAACACCCTACCAGACCCTGCAAGAACGATACGACCTTCTAAGAGGGGATTATTTGCTACATGCAGCCGTGGTGAGGGCTATACAGGCGCACTGGGGGGAAGGATTAATAGAACCCAAGACAACGTTAGCATGCCAATACACGATGATGGCAGCGGGGACGTTAAAGGCAGTTACGTGCCTTTACTCCAGAATGCATACCGAGAAGCTGCAACCTCTTGTGCGCCTTAAAACTCATTGGGAGGCTGACCTACAGAAGGAAATCCCAGACACAACATGGTCCCAGCTAGTTCAGAGGGCCAGGAAAAGCACCAAAAACGGCTGCTTCCAATTGATACATCTTTATATCCTTCATAGGGCCTACCTCACCCCGAACAAAATAGCGAAGTATTTTGGCGCAGAGGATGCGGCGTGCCCCAGATGTGCGCAACTAGGTGCAGACTTACTGCATATGCTGAAGGACTGTCCACACTTACACGACTACTGGAGGGAAGTGGGCGACACCCTGAATGAGGTGACAGACAGGGAACTACAATATGACGGCGCGGTTGCAATCTTACACTGGTTCCCGCACACACGCACAAACAAACTCTCAAGCAAATTCATAGACATGGGCCTACTTCTTGCAAAAAGAGAGCTAACCAGGGGATGGAAATCAAAGGCGGCGCCAACACACCAGAGATGGCTAAATGAGTTCCTGAAATGGGCTTCAGCGGAGAGCACAATTAGGTACCAGCTAGCCCGACGCAGATCAGATGAGAAAGCACAGGAAGCGGCAATGGCGTGGGAAATCCTAGTTCAGGCTCTTAGAGATAGCGCAGTGGAGAGTGATGAGGAAGAGGAGGATGTGGATCCAGGGACCCTAGGGGAGGCAATTCCAAGCCAAACACCAACACCAGGCACACAAACACAACAACCGACTTAAGACTCCTGAAACTCCCGACAAAGTTAGAAATCCCGATAACAGACACAGGCACGGACACCAAGGGAGGGGGGGGGGGGAGAAGAACACATCCCAGTTACAATTGGATACACAGTAAATGTCTAATGGATGTTGGGGGGGGCGATAAAAATCAAAAGCAGAGAGTGGTAGACCAATTAGGATGATTGTACTACCAATTAAGTTTGCAAAATGCTGTTACAAGCGAGAGACGCCACCCGGCCTTCGGGATGTGGGTTGTAAGGCTGTGTACATGGCAACCGGATGGAACCAATGGGCCTACGGTCCCGCACCAACCTAATTGCAATAATGTTGTGTTACTTGTACTGAACTCTGCAATAAAAATTGTTTTTTTTTAAAAAAAAGGCAGACCCAAAAGTAAGGTGCAGTGGTTTTAATTCAGTTTAGTAAATGAAACCCAGCAAGCCAGCATGACGCGTTTCGCCTCTAGCCAGAGGCTTGATCACATGATACGATATATATTCACTGAAAAAAGCATATGTTTTAGAGGTGTTATAGTTAGGAATTAGCATTTTAAAAATCCTTTGAAATTCACTGAAAAAACAGGTTTTAGGGGTGTTAAAGTTAGCTGGACATTTCACTCGCACAAAACCATTGAAATTCCTCCAATATATAGTTGTACTACCTATAACTCGCTCGCCCGCAATCCACTGCTGATGATGTCACATATTACATCATTCATGACATGGTCAGGGACATCACTGATATCATCCAGTGAATGTGGTTTGGTTTGATATTTAAATAAATATTTTATGTATAGCAATGTGCATTGAAGACTGAGTGGATGTATAAGTGTCTGGATGGAGGATTTAGTAGCACTGTGATTGACTGTCTAAGTGACTAATTTAAAGTGTTTCTGTAAATATATGGGATAGTGATTAAACAGTGTGAAAATCTATATCACTCTATCTCTTGTTGCGTAAAACTACTACATAAGTTGGTTACCATCTATTTGAAAGTCTATATTACTTATTAATTAGTTAAGTGAGTATTTGTATGAGATAGTGAATGTGTGTGTAGTTGTTGGGAGGTGTGTGACTGTCCAAAGATGTGTAAATAGTAGATTTAGTAGGTATATGAGGTTAAGACTGTATGTGGAAACAGTTGTTTGGATGAGTGAATGTCTTTATGGGTGTGGTGATGAGTAAATATATTTCTCAATGATACATGTCCAACAAACTAGAAATATAAAAGGCAGTGTATGTGACAGTTGTTGTATATAAATATGTATACATAAGACTCAGTGATTGTATCAAAAACTTTATACATGAAATAGTGATTTTACAACACACTAAGTATGAGTTACTATCTGAGTTACTATATGAATAATTAAAGTGGTGTTTGTATAAGTGTGTAGCTCAGTAAATGTACGTATGGTCAATTATTTGCATAAGTGAGTAGGATGACTGCATAAATCAATATGATGTGTGCTGGTGTGTAATGTCGATGTAGGTGTATAAGTATATTTAATAGTGTTCTATTGATCTTTGTTAGCATGTATGGTGAATCTGTAGTTAAGGGTTTAGATGTGTGTGTAGATGTAGTAATCACTGAGTGGGTTTTTAGAAACTTGTATTGGTGTGACAATGGTTTCAAATATGGTACTCCATATTTTATAATGAGTGTTGAAAGGTTATACTAGTGTATGATGAGATGTATCAGATTGTCACGTGGATGATGTCATCAGTGATGTCATGAATGATGTAATATGTGACATCATCAGCAGTGGATTGCGGGGGCGCGAGTTATAGTTAGTATAACTAACTATGGGCCTCATCAGGAAGGCGGTGAATCCGTATCCTCCGGGCCGGCGGAAGTCACCGCCGGCCCGGAGGATGCGGATTCACCGCCGTGGCCACAGAAAACACCCACCGCCAGATTAGGATTGCGGTGGGACCAGCGGCGGACGGCATGTCCGTCCGTGGCAGGGCCTTCCGTCGCTGATCCGCGGGTTTTGGAGGGCTATTTGGTGGCGGTGTCTGCAAGACACCGTCAGCCAAATTAGGAAGAATGTGTAAACATGCTTTTTCGCTGTGGTTTTTCCGTGGTGGAAAAGCACGTGGACCTTTGCTTCTGGGGGTCCCTTGCGGGCCCCCAGGGTGAAGGGAGGGTGGGGGTGCACATGGGGGGTACCTATGGTACCCCCTGCATTTGCATGCACAAAGCGGCAGGCACAAAGCGGCAGGCACTGCGCGGTGCCTGCCGATTTGTGCTTGCAAATGCAATGCATGCATTTTTAACATTGCGGCGGGTGCTGCTTGAAGCAGCACCCGCCGCAATGTTAAGGATACAGGATGTGACCGCCAGGGTGGCGGTCACATCCTAATTGGCATGGAGGGACTGCCGCTGCCCTTGCGGACGGTCCCTGGCCATCCTAATGAGGTCCTATATCGGAGGAATTTCAATGGTTTTGTACGAGTGAAATGTCCAGCTAACTATAATACCCCTAAAACCTATGGTTTTTTCAGTGAATTTCAAGGGGTTTTTAAATGCTAATTCCTAACTATAATACCCCTAAAACCTATGTTTTTTTCAGTGAATGTCAAAGGTTTTTTAAATGCTAATTCCCAACTATATCAGGCCTCAAACCTATAGTTTTTCAGTGAATTTCGAATGTTTTTTAAATGCTAATTGCTAACTATAACATGTCTGAAACCTATGGTGTTTTCAGTGAATTTCAAAGGTTTTGTAAATGACTAATGTTAAATGTATTAATTGTTATATTTATTTTTTATACTGATTTACTACATTTTTTTACACTATTTATTTTGAGATATTTTATTTTTTAAATTACATTATACATTACATTACAAAATATACCTTCTCAGAATAAATTACTTTAATTTAATTTAATTTAAAAAGAACTTGTAGAGCGCACGTACACTGAGTCAGTTTCATGGCGCTGGTGAGGTCCCTAAAGGAATAAGATAGGAGAGCTAGTAATGATAGGATAGCTAGGTGCCAAAAGCCTGCTGGAATAAAAATGTTTTTAGTGACCTCCGAAACTCCATGTAGGAGGAAGAGAGTCTTAAAGATAGGGGGAGGTCGTTCCAGAAGGTGGGAGCAAGTACAGCAAACTTCTGCCCTCCTGCCCGCTTCTTTTTGAACCGAGGCGTGGTTAGTAAGGCTAAGCTGGAGGAGCGGAGGTCTCTAGAAGGAACATAGGGAGAGATAGCCGAATTAATGAAGGCCGGAGCTGTACCCGCTCTTGCTTGGAAGGTCAAGCACCCCAGCTTAAACCTGGCTCGTTCTTTTATCGGGAGCCAATGTAAGCTCTTGAGTAGGGGAGTCGAGTGATGGGACTTAGACAGGCCAAAAACCAGGCGGGCAGCCTGGTTTTGTACTAACTGTAGGCGCTGCAAAGCATACGCAGGGGCTCCATTGTAAATGATGTTTCCGTAGTCAATCTTTGACAGGACCATGGCCATCAGGATTAGCTTTAGAGCAGAAGTGGAAAAGAATCTGGCAATTTTCCGGATGAGCCGAAGTGTAAAGAAGCAAGAAGAAACCACCGAATTAATGTGTGAGTGAAGGGTTAATTTGTTGTTAAGCATGATTCCAAGGGTTTTAACTGAACAAGAAGGGGAAGGAGGGGGTCCGAGTGAGGAAGGCCAGAAAGAAGAGGACCAGGGATTGGCAGCACCACCCGTCGCCACAAGTTCCGTTTTATCCGGATTGAGTTTTAACTGGTTGGTGTTCATCCAGTCTCGGATAAATAGCATGACGGACTGGAAACTGCCAACCCCAGAGGGAGAGGAAAGGTCAAAAATGAGTTGGAGATCATCTGCATAGTTATACACAGTGACCTCCATGTTCTGTAAAGCAAAAACCAGGGGGAAGATGTAAAGATTAAAGAGTAAAGGGGAAAGAGCAGAGTCCTGAGGGACACCACAGTTGACAGTACGTGGAGAGGCCGAGAAGGTGCCGAGATGGACTGTCTGATTACGATCCTTCAGGAAAGACTCGACCCAAGCAAATGCAAGCCCCCCGATCCCCGCCGCCCTGACCCGTGACAACAAGATGTTATGGTCCACGGTGTCAAAGGCGGCGGAGAGGTCCAAAAGGACCAGAATCTTGGGGGTGTTGGCGTCGAGTCCTTCCCTAAGATGGTCCATGACCGAAATCACCACCTTCTCGGTAGAATGTCGAGGTCGGAAACCAGCTTGACATGGGGCCAGGTAATTGCTGTCCTCAACAAAGGTGCTCAAGATTTGAGACACGTGCGTCTCCGCCACCTTGCCCAAGTAGGGAAGCAGGGATATGGGGCGGTAGTTGACTAGGGAGGCAGGATCAGCCCCAGGCTTCTTTAAAATGGGGATGATGGTGGCCGATTTAAAAGCAGTAGGAACTAGACCTGAGATGAAAGTGTTGTTTAGAACGGTAAGGGTGGGGGCGGGACAGGCCAAGAACACTTGGGCCAGAATGCCGGCCGGGCACGTGTCAGAAGGAGACCCAGATTTTGCACGCTTAAGTAGCGGAGAGAGGGACTCACTGGTTAGCATCGGTATAGAGGTCAGGCACTGGGTGTTCTGTGGCGGGGAGCAATCTGATGAAGAGTTCGATGGAGGAGGGATGCAAGCTTTTATTTGCGCAACTTTCTCAATAAAAAACTCGTTCAGTGAATTGCACAGTTGCTGGGAAGGTGTAATCGTGGGTGATGGCCTATCTGATAAGGCTAATTCGTGGACTGTAGCAAAGATTTCACGTGGCTGGCATTCTGCTTTCAGAATGCGTTGGGAGAAGTAGTCTTTCTTGGCCGCTAGGATGGCTTTTTTGTATTCTGCTAGCCGGGTGGTATAGTGAATTTTGCTAGTAGGGCAGTATTTCAACCTCCAAGCCCGTTCAGCTTGACGAACAGTTAACTTAAGTGCTTTAAGGGCAGGGGTGAACCACTTGTTAGCATGATGGTGGTGATTAATAGTAACCTTCTTTAACGGGGCCTTTTTATCCCGAAGGTGGATTATCCAGCTGTCTAAGGTGGCCAGCTGTTGATGAGGGGGAATGTCAGTAAGATCGGGGCAGGTGGCAGTTAGGGCCTCACAGAAGGCAGGGGTGTCCACACGATTCCAGCTTCGAACCCACAGGGTTTTAGAGCCACGGGGGACATTTTGCGCGCGGAGGTCCAAAGAAAAGGACAGTAGGTGATGATCGGACCACACGCAAGGAGCGATGGACAAGTTAGTAGTGGGTAGATTGAGAGTCCGTATTTGGTCTAAGGTATGGCCCCGGACATGCGTTGGGCACGGACATGCTGGACAAAATTCAGGCTTAGTAATAAAGAGGTGAAATCCTTGGATATGGGGTCTTCTGAGGGGTCGTTGGGCCAGAAATTAAAATCACCGAGTGCAAAAACAGAAGTATTATTAACTACAAGGGGGGCTAGTAACTCTTGAAAAGCAGGAATGAACTGGGAGAGGGTATGAGGGGGTCGATATACCAGTACGCAGGTCACAGGGGACTTAGGTACAGTAGAGCGTGCGATCAGGCAGTCCGTTGTTGGTAAGGAGGGGGATGCTAAAGTTTGAAACCGGAGGTTGTCGCGGAAAATTAAGGCAACCCCACCACCGGTTTTGCCATCCGGTCGGTCAGCTCGTAAGATGGAATAGGAGTGAGGAAGTGCCACCAGAACACTAGGTTGGGAGTCAGGACGATACCATGTCTCGGTTAAACATAGTATGTCGGGGCTGTCGCTATCGAGGAGATTGAAGATCTCCTGCTGGTGCGCGACTGCCGATCTAGTGTTTAGTAGGGTGACGGAGATGCCTGAGCGCGTGGAACTGCTAGGGAGTGGGGATAGGGGGTTGGGTATTTCTGGTGTAGGGGAGGAACGAGCAATGCCTACTTTAGTTTAAATACTTTGGAAATAGGCAATAGACTTTTAAGTACAATACTTACAGTTGTTGCAATGGGCAACACAATTTCAAATACAATGCAACATTGAGCTCAATGTGAATTTCTAGTTAAATGCAATTAGTTACTTTATGGATTACTTTTCTAACCACAGGACTGGATCCTAGATTCGGTCCTTGTACATCTCCTGTAAACAGTTGAGTAAAAGAGTTTCGGTTACAGTAGTGATTTTAAAGGAATATTATTGTATTTTAAAAGCTGACACTTGGAAACTTTTTCACATAGAATCACCAATGTTATCCTATGGGGGGAAATTCACTTAGCAGGTAAGTATTGTTATTGTTACTTTTTCTTACGCTGTGGTGGTCCTGGATCCAGCACTGATCCATCTCCTGTAAACAGTTGAAAGAATGCATTTAGGTCATACAGGCGATTTTTAAGGAATATTTGTAGTTAAACTTCTCTGGTGAAAACCAGGCAATGGATTCCTATGGAAGGAAATACAAGTTACTGGTAAGTACTGTTAGAATTATTTTTCAGGTTCAGTGCTGGGCTAAAATATGCTAAACTTATAAAAAATGATGCCTATGTTAATACTTTCTGGAATCTCTAATGTAAGACAGGTACCATCAATTATCTGTCTTCAGTTTTTTAAATACTTCGTGAATTAATCTCAAAATCTACTTTGTCATCATTCATCTAGTCACCATCCAAACAATTCAATAAATCCAACAAACAAAAATTTGGTTTCTATAACTTATTTTAGTAAACCATATATTTTTTTCTTTTTTTTCCTTTTCTTTAAGAAAAATTTATTTTCTCTTTTTCTAATTCTTATTTACTTTTTTTACATATATAAACATATTTAAAATTTTTAAACATGTACATTTGTACAATCTCTACAAACATAAAGACATACACAAAAGAGCAAAGAAATTTTCTCCTTAACCGTTTTTGTGGTTCTAATGCCCAGTTACCTAAACAAGGAAATTTATGGCACTTAATTATAGGACCTTATTCCTTTGTCTTGTTCACCACATCGTATTTACATGGAGCCGGGGAAGGTCAAAATCCTTTGTACTTCCTCTACTTGAGGCTCCCATATAGTCTTTTCAAACTCAATTCTGTATTTTTTGGTGGTGCCAATATAGACAACAGTCGACGCGTTTCAGCCTATACTAATTTAGGCCTCCTCAGGACTTTGGGCAACAAAATATTTTCCTGCAGCGAAATGCAGTCTAGATAGTTTGCAAAACTCCATAGGTCGGTCACATGCCTACCCGACAGAGAGGGCTGAATGCAATTTGAAAGGCCCCAACCTGGAATATCTATAGGTATTAGCGTATATCTAAAAATCGCTTCCACACCATTCCCGATTTCTGAAGGGTCTGGCAGCACATTGCGACCATGCACGGCTTTGGTAGAACTTCAAATCCTGTATATTAGGCAAATTCTTCCTTTGCATGCGCTTGTGAAACTAACACCCTGTAACAGTTGAAAGAATGCATTTAACCACATGCGCGCTGTGCTCATTCTCCTTCTATGCTGACTTTTTAAAAAACCCATTGTTCATGACGAGCTGGGCTCGTCATCAGTGTTTGAGGAGGCTACACCATGACGAGCCCAGCTCGTCATCAGCCTCGAAGGGGTTAAGTCATACAGGCGATTTTTAAGGAATATTTGTAGTTTGTGAAAATCAACACTTAGAAACTTTTCTGGTGAAAACCAGACAATGGATTCCTTTGGAAGGAAATACAAGTTACTGGTAAGTACGGTTAGAATGACTTTTCAGGTTCAGTGCTGGGCTAAAAGATGCAGCACTTCTCTCCTGATAACAGGTGAGTAAATTGGAATTCGTAATACATCCAGTAAGTGCGGCCTGCACCACCTCTCTGCAACGCAGAGCAGTGGCGCTTCCTGGAAGTACCTGGCAGGCTACTTGGCCCCCACAGTTCCTCAGGTTTGTAGTGGAATGTTTTCCCCAACTTAAAACGTGCCACAGGGCGTGTTTGCACACATCACGTCAGGCCCCGTCTCCTCCATTCACTATTGTGTAAACACACCCTATCACCGTTCTAAGTTTAAAGATTAAGTCCCCTTCAATCCTAAGGGTCCCTAGGGTCAAACTAGCCCAGTAGGTACCTCCAGTAAGTGCCACAGAGCTGCATTGCAGAGAGGTGTGGAAAGGGGTGTGGCCTCGAACACCTGTCTGCAACACAGCTCCCTGGCGCATACTGGAGATACCTGTTGGGCTATTTGGCCCTCAGGGACCCTCAGTATTACTTCCCCAACTTAAAACGTGCCACAGGGCGTGTTTGCACAGTGGTGAAGGAAGGGGGCGTGGCCTGAGGTGATATGTCTGCAAACACGCCCTGTGGCACGTTTTAAGTTAGAGAATTAATTTCCACCAGGTACCTCCAGTATGCGCCAGGAGGCTGCGTTGCAGAGAGGTGTTCAGAGGCCACGCCCCTTTTTACAACACTCTGCAACGCAGCTCCGTGGCACTTACTGGAGGTACCCGGTGGGCTAGTTGGCCCCCAGGGACCCTTAGGATTGACAAGGAATTAATTCCCTAACTTTAACCGCCCCACAGTGTGTGTTTGTACACATGTGAATTCAGACCCCGCCCCCTCCCTTCACCACTGTGCAAATGCGCCCGTGCTGCGTTTTAAGTTGGGGGATTAACTCCCCTTGAATACTGAGGGTCCCTGGGGTGCAACTAGCCCACCAGCTACCTCCAGTAAGCGCCACAGAACTGCGTTGCAGAGAGGTGAAAAAGGGACGTGGCCTCAGAACACCTCTCTGCAACGCAGCTCCATGGCACATACTGGAGGTACCTGGTGGACTGGTTGGCCCCCAGGGACCCTCAAGATTAAAGAGGAATAAATTCCTCAACTTAAAACGCACCACAGGGCAGTGGTGTTTGGGTAGTGTAGGGGGTCGTGCCAGGGTTAGTGGTTTAGGGTAGCGCAGTGGTGTTTGGGTAGTGTAGGGGGTTGTGCTGGGGGTAGATTTAGAGTTTAGGGTAGTGCAGTCATGTTTGTGTAGTGTTTGCGGGGTTGTGCTGGGGGTAGTGTTTTAGGGATTAGGGTAGTGCATTGGTGTTCTGGTACTGTATGGGGGTTGTGCAGGGGGTAGTGTTTTAGGGTTTAGGGAAGTGTAGTGGTGTTTGTGTAATAAAGGGGTCGTGCTGGGGGTTGTGTTTTAGGTTTTAGGATAGTGCAATGGTGTTTGTGTAGTGTAGGGAGTTGTGCTGGGGTAGATTTAGGGTTTAGGGTAGTGCAGTGGTGTTTGTGTAGTGTAGGGGGTCGTGCTGGGGTAGTGTTTTAGGGTAGTGCAGTGGTGTTTGGGTTGTGTAGGGGGTCATGCCCGGGTAGATTTAAGGTTTAGGGTAGTTCAATGGCGTTTGGGTAATGTAGGGGTCGTGCTGGGGTAGTGTTTTAGGGTTTAGGGTAGTGCAGTTGTGAATGGGTAGTGTAGTGGGTCGTGCTGGGGTAGAATTAGGGTTTAGGGTAGTGCAGTGGTGTTTGTGTAGTGTATGGGGTAGAGTTTTAGGGTTTATGGTAGTGCAGTGGTGTTTGGGTAGTGTAGGGGTTCGTGCTGGGGGTAGTGTTTTAGGGTCATGCAGTGGTGTTTGTGTAGTGTAGGGGTCGTGCTGGAGGTAGTGTTTTAGTGTTTAGGGTAGTGCAGCAGTGTTTGTGTAGTGTAGGGGGTCATGCTGGGGGTAGATTTGGGGTTTAGGGTAGTGCAGTGGTGTTTGTGTAGTGTAGGGGGTCGTGCTGGGGGTTGTGTTTTAGGGTTTAGGGTAGTGCAGTGGTGTTTGGGTAGGTTAGGGGTCATGCTGGGGGTAGATTTAGTTGTTGGGGTAGTGCAGTGGTGTTTGGGTAGTGTAGGGGGCCGTGCTGGGGTAGGTTTAGGGTTTAGGGTAGTGCAGTGGTGTTTGTGTAGTGTTTGGGTTTGTGCTGGGGGTAGTGTTTTAGGGTTTAGGGTAGTACAGTGGTGTTTGTGTAGTGTAGGGGGTCATGCTGGGGATAGTGTTTAAGGTTTTTTTTTAAACACTTTATTGAGGTCATTAAAGCAATCCACATTATCATCAAACAAATATATACCATGTACATAGGAATAGCAAGTGTCACAGTCAACATAACAAAGTGTACATGTAATTGTCCATTAGGATCGCGTAGTAGAATATCGTGGATGTAGCAGTGTAAACTTTTTCTGATAAGGCAACAGGTGTGAATATATACCAAAACAAATTGCACAAAAATTAAAAGAAAGATAAAAGAAACAGAAATCATATTTGTTATCTTGCGAGAACAACACTTCAATGCAGCCAGTGTGACAATAAGCATTACTATTGGCAACAACCATATTAGAGCAAAAACAGATGATGTCCTGTACCACCCTTCAAGGATACGTGCAACTATCGAGAGCCAACACACGTGGCTGATGACAGAACGTTCCGCGGGACGGACCCAGCACAGCACAACAGCCTGCAGCCACAGGGAAAAACGGCTCCAGTGCCAGGAAGGTGAGGAAACCCCAGCCCACAGGAACCAGGCCACAACTCACAAGGGGAAGAAGCGCGCCGCTACGAAGTCAACACCAAAGCGGGTTCAAAGAAGGAGGGCTCCACGCTCTAACCCACCCCATTCGGAGTGTTGGGATGTAGGGATTGAGAGGGTGCCACCCCCGCCCTCCTGGCTAGATATTGGCGATATGGACCCCAAATGTCTACGGGACGGGAGGAGGTTGGGAGCTGTTCCGAATATTCCACACTGTTCACATTACAGTACGCCACACTCCTGAGCCACGATGTGACCGTGGGAGCGCGCCGCGAGCACCAAAGCAACGCCACCTCTCTTTTGGCCAGCAAGAAGCAAATGGACGCCAATTTGCGAGATTTGCGAGGGAAATTGGACACATAACCCAGCAGGGCAATCTCAGGCGTGACAGTCAATGATTGATCCAGCATTTCACCCAGAGTCCTGTGTACCTCAACCCAGTAGGTATGCAATCTCTGGCAGGTCCAGGAAAGGTGTGCAAAGTCAGCCTGAGGG
The DNA here is from genome assembly GCF_964263255.1 of Lissotriton vulgaris. Lineage (NCBI taxonomy): Eukaryota > Metazoa > Chordata > Amphibia > Caudata > Salamandridae > Lissotriton > Lissotriton vulgaris. Next base: position 496,260,740 of record NC_141694.1, read on the forward strand.
ACATTGCACTTGGGGCAGGTGTTGGGTCTGGTGGGGTCAATCCTGTGTGCAAGTGCTGGTGTGTGGTACAGCCTCCGAAGGAATTTAAAATGTATGAGTTTGTGCCTGCTATTCATGGAGACCTCCCTGGTCATGACACAACACGCCTCCCATTGATCGTCTGTGATCTGTGTGCCTATATCAAGTTCCCATGCGGTGCGGACCGCTTCATCCGACGTGGGAAGTGAAAACAAGCACAATTTGTAGAGTTTGGACCCCATGTGAGCCCCTGATGTGCTCTGTATGATGTGTGTAAGGGCCGGATTATCATCAGGCGGGAGAGGGAATGTAGTGAAAGTAGCTCTCAACAGCGCCCGCACTCTTGTAAGTACAAATGTATCCATAAAGGTATTATCAGTGAAGCGGGGGTCTTCAGTTATCGTAAAAGCATGGCCATTGGGGAACAGGTCGCCAATCGTGTGCAGCTGGAATTTCAATAGCGATCTGCGTATCACCATTTCGCCCGTTCTAGGGAGCCAGTGGGAATTGGGCAGCGGGAGGGTGGAAGAGTACAGCATGTCAACGTGCAGCAAGCGCCTGAGTTTGTCCCAAGCCCAAGTCGTTGTGGTGAGTGGGAGTATGTCATGTGGTTCTCGGGGGAGGCCCTTGGGAAGAATCGTTGCGAGGTTCACCGGGAGCGCCGCGTCAGCCTCAGGGCTCAAATGCGGAATCCTGGCGTCAGGATGATACCAAGAGTGTGCGTAGGAGCACTGGGCGACCAGGTAGTAAAGGTAGAAATCCGGGACCCCAAAGCCACCCCGCTCGTTTGGTAGAGTCAGCGTGCGCCAAGCTAGTCTTGGGCGTTTTCCCCCCCACACCAATCTCAGCAGGGCAGTGCGCAATTGTGTAAAAAAAACCTTGGTAAGAGGAATCGGAATATTATTGAAAAGGTACAAAAACCGGGGGAGAACCACCATCTTAACAATGGCGATGCGCCCAGCCATTGACAAAGGGAGACGGAGCCACCTGTCGGTGTTATCCTCCAGAAAGTCGAGGGCGTGTCCGTAGTTCAAGCGGATAATGGACACGGTGTCAAGATGTATATGTATCCCCAGATATTTGACAGATTCTTCACACCACTCCAGCGGGAGGGAGCAGGGCCATTGTGCGGTGGCGGGGGTGAGAGGAAACAATTGTGACTTGTGCCAATTGACCCTGAGGCCCGAGTACTTGCCAAAGCGTGCAATCTCAGATAGCAGGGGTTGTAGATTGGCCTCCGGAGTACGGACATATAAAACCATGTCGTCCGCATAGAGCAAGACTAATAGAGGGCCCGTGCGGAATTGAAGTCCTCTGTGAAGATATTTTTCCTGTAAGTGTCGCACCAGGGGGTCCATTGCCAAAATAAAGAGCAAGGGAGACAAGGGGCATCCCTGGCGGGTACCTCTGGAGAGAGTGAATCTGTCAGTGATGTTGCCGTTTAGGCGAATGCGGGCCGCGGGAGCAGTGTACAGCAGCTCCACAGTCGCGACAAACAACGCGGGCATGCCCATCCTTCGTCCAGAAAAAAGGGCCACTCTAGAGTGTCAAAAGCCTTTTTGGTGTCTAAAAAGACCGCGGCAGCAGGGGTGACTGGGTCGATTCTGTGTAGAACCGAAAAAATTGTGCGAAGGTTCAGTGATGTTGACCTCTGAGGGACAAAGCCCGACTGCGCCGGCGATATAATGGTGTTAACCAGCAGCGCTAGCCGCATCACCAACACTTTGGCCAAGATCTTATAGTCCAGGTTAAGGAGTGAAAGTGGGCGGTAGTAGCTGCAGACCTTGGGGTCGCGTCCTGGTTTGGGCAACAAAACTATGACCGCTTCGCGGAGCGTCGGAGGAAGAATACCAGATTCCAGGGCTTCGGCGTACACTTCCATAAGTATGGGCACTAGTTCTTCCTTATATGCCTGGTAAAAATCGGCCGTGAAGCCATCCACGCCAGGCGCCGAGGACCCCTTTATGGAGTCGATCGCTTCCGCAATCAATTCCGGAGTGATGGGATGGGCCAAAAAATCTTGCATGTATTTCTCCAGGAACACCATAGCGATTTTGTTCATGTACGGCCCCGGGTCGCGACACTCCGCCGTTAGGGCAGAGGGTAAAGATGCCGATAGTAGGTCAAAAAGGTGTTGCAAATGGCGGGGGTAGTAAAATGACGGTCGCCCTGCGCATCCGCTATTTCAGTAATATATGCCGCTTGTCGGGGAGGGCGCAATAGCTGAGTCAGCAGTCTACCCGGCCGATCGCCCTCACCGTACTGGCGTGCCGAATAGTATTTGCTCAAATACTTCAATTCCTTGTCTGCCGTGTCCCTGAACTCTAGGAGCAATTTGAGGCGATGCGCCTCGTGGCCCGGGGAAGGGTCAGCAAGGATTACAGTCTCAACGGCCAACAACTCTTTTTCTAGGCGGGACAGAGTAGCAGATCCAGTATTAAGTTCGAAGTAGTCCTCAATTGCAGAACGAACCCCCTCCGTGAAGACCGGGTCCGCCAATGCCCTCCCAGGGAATCTCCACTGCCGTTCGTAACCGCCCAACCTAGGGACTGCAAGGGACAGGACCACAGGGGAATGGTCTGAGAGAGTGCGGGGAAGAGTGCTATGATCAGTGACCCAGCCCGCTAAGCCCGGAGAAAGTAGCCAGTAATCTATTCTGGTGTTCGTGTTGTGGTAGCTGGAATGATGAGTGAAAACAGGAGAGTCAGAGTGTAGCTTTGCCTCTATGTCCAGAAGTGAGAAATAGGAGCAAATAGACGCCACTGCTGCGCGGGCGAGTGGTTTGCGATCAGGGGAGGGGGACGTGCTATCCCTACTGGTGTCCATCAGCATGTTGAAATCGCCCCCTAGCGCCAGCATGTCTGTCGGAGTGCAAAAGTGAGAGGTACAGGTCCTTGAAACAGGCCGGGGAGTCAATATTTGGACCGTAGACCACCACAAAAGCAATCTTATGGCCAAACAATAGCCCAGAGATCAGCGCATACCTGCCCTCACCATCAATTGTACTATTCATGAAGACAAAGGGAATCCGTTTATGTATTAGAATTGCCACTCCTCGTGCATATCTACTGTAGCATGAAAACACTCTGTGGGAACCCCAACCCCTTGCAAAGGAGGTCGTGTCCGCCTGAACCATGTAAGTCTCCTGTATAAAAAGAACATCAGTTTTATGTCTTTCACCATATTGCATAACCTGTTTCCGTTTACGGGTGGAATTCAGCCCTCGAACATTCCATGTCATCAATGTTAGACTAGAAGGACCAACCTGTAAACCTATCCGGGCCATAACGTCAGATCAAGGGCTGTAAGCAAGAAGTGGTCATTCAACTAGCCGACACCATGCGTCTTGCAATCAGACAACAACGAAAAAAAGGAACCAAAAAAATACACACATCCCCTCCCCCACCCACCACCCAGCCTCCCAGCACCCCAAGAGAGGCAGAACCCAACTAGCTTCTGAACAACGGTGCAGAATAACAATAAACAATGATACAGAGCATCTAGACATTTCTGCAAATTTAAGCGTAACAAGCCCCAGAAAAAAGAGCAAAACATGTAGGCATACGCCATGGGGGGAAGCAACGCCATCCCCCGAGCGGGCATCCCAACAGCACAAAATTGGAGATGTTAGCAAGTATGGAAATCCGGATGCGACGGACCACCCCATCAAACAAACAAGCAGCCATGTCTGGAGTGTCACAGGCAATCAGCCCCGGCCAGTGTCCACAAATAAATCCGCGCTAGCTTGTGTGTTCGGCTGCTGCAGAGAGTTAGGTCTGGAGCCAGAAGCCGAACCCGGACCCTGTTTGTATGAGTGGCAGAAGTCTTGGGCCTCAGCCGGGGAATCGAAAATACGGAACCTGCCATTAATGTCTACTTTTAGACGGGCTGGGTAAAGCATACTGTATTTCAAGCCGAGATTGCGGAGAGCCGCCTTGACACTGGTGTACTTCTGTCGCTCTTCCTGCACCATCAAAGTGTAGTCCGGAAAAAAGGACAGCTTGCTTCCCTGCCACTGTACCTCCCCCATCTCCCGTGCAGCCCGGAGGGCAGCATCGCGGTCTCGAAAGTTCATGATCCTGGCGATGATGGGCCGGGGCAGTTGCCCTGTACGTGGTTTAGGCCCCAAGGACCTATGAGCCCTTTCCACCACGAAGCCAGCCGTGAAAGTGTCCTTGCCAAACAATTCAATGAGGAGCTTCTCCACAAAGGTGTCGAGCCGGCCCGTGGCAGTTGTCTCCGCCACGCCAAGGATTCGAATATTATTACGCCGGCTCCGCGCTTCTAAGTCCTCATTCTTGATGGCCACGTCCTTAAGAATCTTCACGACCCGTTCCAGCCTTTTCAGAGCCTTGGAGGACCCGTCTTCCAAATCATATATTCTGGATTCTGCTAAGTCCAGGCGCCGGTCGTGGGCCTGTACCGTGGAGCCAATGTCAGACAGTTTTTTCTACAAACTATCAAAGCGAGTGTCTAGTGCCTTAAAGCCAGCACGCATCTCCCCCATCAAGGCGGCCATCATGGATGTTGCATCGCCATTGTCCTGTGCCCCCTGTGCGCCAGGAGCCGCACCCGGAGGGGGATCAGCGGCAGGCAGTGGAGTTTTATCAAAATTAAGCGTCCTCTGGGCCGGGTCTTTTTTCCCCATCGCTGTGGACGTGAGGCGGGGCCGCAGCAACAGTGGCGGAGAGCAGGGATCAATGGTAAGGCAGGCGATCAGCGACAACCTCCACCAGGGCAAGTGTAGTATAAAATGTGCGGCAGGCAAGTGATTAGGCCTCAGACCAGGGAAGTCAGTTCAATGAAACGTGAGCCAGACACAGGCAGCCTAACGGAGCGCCTCCGGGCCTTCTCCACGTGCAGGTCGTCGCCACCTCAATCGTGGGAGTGCACTGAGGAATCACGTTGTAGCATCACAAGGCAGCGCAGGTGAGTGTAGCACAGAGGCACGGCGGGGCTGCTGAGCAGCGCCGGAGATCTCCCCCAGCAGCCGCGTGACCCGCCCCCTCCGCAGGCACCACCCCAGATCCGCGCGAGCCCGTAATCCAGGCCCGGCTCCCTCACACAGTCGGGCCGAAGGCCCCAGCCGCAGTCGGGGACTGGGGAACCAGGGAAACGGGGACCGCGCAGCAGCAGCGGCGCTCCCGTCAGCCCAGCGGGGAGTATAACAGAGGGGGGGGGGGTCGGGGCGGCCAAGGCCGAGCGGGACTCACCCGGCGCTCCAGTGCATTAGGGAAGATGGCGCCGGTGCCCGGAGGCCTCAGATACCCTCCGCCGTGTTCACTGCGTCCGGCCGCTCCTGCGGCTCGGAAATGGCACCTCAGCAGTCCGCAGTCATCCGGAGGCAGGTACCGGCATTTGTTGTGGCCAGGGGCTCCAGTTCACATCCCTGCTTGCCGTTTTCGGGCGCCCACTCGGAGGAGCTTCACTGCGGAGCAGCCATTCCGCTTGCCGCCGTGGCCATGCCCCTCTGTTTTAGGGTTTATGGTAGTGCAGTGGTAATTGTGTAGTGTAGGTGATAGTGTTTTAGGGTTTATGGTAGTGCAGTGGTGTTTGTGTAGTGTAGGGGGTCGTGCTGGGGTAGTGTTTTAGGGTTAAGGGTAGTTCAGTGGTGTTTGTGTAATGTAGGGGGTAGTGTTTTAGGATGTAGTGTAGCGCAGTGGTGTTTGGGTAGTGTATGGGGGCGTGCTGGGGGTAGATTTAGGGTTTAGGGTAGCACAGTGGTGTGTGGGTAGTATAGGGGTCATGCTGGGGGTAGTGTTTTAGGGTTCAGGGAAGTGCAGTGGTGTTTGTCTACTATAGAGTGTAGTGTTTTTAGGTTTAGGGTAGTGCAATGGTGTTTGTAGTGTAGGGGCTCGTGCTGGGGGTAGTGTTTTAGGGTTTAGGGTAGTGCAGTGGTGTTTGAGTAGTGTAGTGGTAGTGCTCACCAGGGAGTTAACTGGAAGTCTACTGCTGGTATTGAAAGTGATTGTTCAGTCTGCATGTCAGAATTTTCAAATTAAAGAGAAGAGGATTTGAGATCTCTCTTAAAACATGCCCTTATTTGTCTTTCTTACAACACTAACCATAATTTCCATGACAAAATGAACCCCCTCATTTTGGTCCTTTTTAAATTAAATGTTTAACGTGTTAACAGTTAATTCCAATCAAGATGGCGTCAGGTGTGCCATACTTGTGTCATTAGTAAGGCTGTTAGCGCTCTAGTTGTTCTTTAGAACAGTCTGGGAAGCTGCAGTAGAACACAAATCAATCAACTGACAAGTTGCTCCTGTTGGAATATAACAGGAAAATATTTGAGATCTCACTTAAAACATGTCCTAATTTTTCTTTCTAATGCACTAACCATAATTTCTATGACAAAATAAACCCCCTTATTGTGTTCCTTTTTAAATTAAATGTTTTAAGTGTTACCAGTTTATTCCAATCAAGATGGCTTCAGGTGTGCCATAATTTTGTCAATAGTAAGGCTGTTAGTGCTCTAGTTGTTCTTTAGAACACTCTGAGAAGCGGCAGTAGAACACAAAGGAATCAACTGACAGTCTCTGCCCTTGTTGGATGTATATGTTTTACTGAGAATGTAAGAATTCATTATCACATAACTGAGAAAGATAATGTGAATTTATAGAAAATATGCGCTCATTTTAGCTTCCGGAGCACCTTCCAAACCTCAATGGGACAAGCATGAGAAAATAGTTTTCTCTCAAACATGATTCATGATATCCCAGCAGAAGGCTTTTTCACATGGTAAAATCACCTTAGAACACAACACAATTCCTAAAATGAGTATGGTACCATCAACAAATGATTTATAATGTAACTAAAGACTTAAAACCTTGTATTAACTGCAATGCTTTTTAATGAGGTGCTATCATGTATATTGGTCCCAAGATGGCTGCCAACACTTCTTGGATGAAGTGCTGACAGCCAATCAGATCTCATGCGGTCTTGGGACCATACATTTCCGTTGCTGAGCAAAGTTGCTCTATCATATACCTCTTTTACTTGCAGGGGTGGGGTGTATTTGCTATCTCCTTTCCTTTTTAGTATTGCTAGTTTGACTTTCACCCACTCCCCTCTCTCCAGGACTGTTTCTGTCACATTCCTCCTGCGATTGTAATGTTCTGTATAAATCCTCTGGGTCTTCTCAAGATTGTGCTGCACCACCGCCGGAGACCACTTGCTGGTTACAGTCTTTTCTTTCCACGCTACGTTGTCCTTAGTGAAGGGGTGTCGTCCCCTCAGAATCAAGAATGGGCTGTACCCCGTGCTCGTGGGTGTGATGCGATAGACCCACAGCATGCTTTGAACTTCCTTTTCCCAAACTTTGCCCATCGTGATAGCAGCTTGTATGGAGCCCATTATAACTATGTTAAATCTCTCCACTTGGCCGTTGCTGGCGGGGTGCTATATGGAGGTATGCTTGATCTTGATGCCGTTCCTCTCAGCAAACTTGACCCATTTGTCCGAAGTGAACTGTGGCCCATTATCACTGAGAATGGATCTGGGATTGCCTTCTCTTAGGAAAACGGATGTGAGAAATCGGAGTACAGTATCCGTGTCCATTTCCTCTTAAATGTGTACTTCGGGCCACTTAGAGTACCTATCCACCAGAACGCACAAGTATTTGGGGGTGCCTCGGTTGTCCAAAACTGGGCCTAGGATGTCTACTGACACTTCCTCCACGGGTTACTCGGGTTGGCAAACTTCCCTAAAGCTGGCCTCAGCGGTGTCTGAGTTTTGTCTGCCCTTTGACACTGGTCGCAATCTCTCACGTGTCTTTCCACCTGGAGGTCTACTCCAGGCCACCAGTATATCTGCTTCATCCTCATCTTTGTCTTCATGATTCCCAGATGGCCTTCATGCAGTATTGCCAGTAGGCGGGGTATCAGCATTGCCGTGGAACTACCCTGTCATCTCTGTACACAAACATGTTGTCATCTCCCACAGACAATTCCTCTCGGACTTCATAAAATTTCCTGAGGTCCTTCCGTAGCTGTCTCTTTTTGGGCCATCCATGTACTATACACTCCATGACCTCTTCTATGTCTTGAACTGCCTCATACACCTCCGTCCATTCCAGTTTGCTTATCACTCAGGGTCTTCCATCAAGGATACCATCTCCTCACTCTCTCCTGCTTCGCTGGGAGCTCCTTCCATGGCCGACGCTCTACTGAGGTAGTCGGCTATCTTGTTCCTAGTTCCCGGTATATGTTCCACATCATATCGGTAGTCAAAAAGTTTCAAGGTCATTTTGATGATGCGCGGTGTCGCACTTGCATGTCCGCTTGAGGTTTGTACCTTGACCAAGGGCTTGTGGTTGGTTTTGAGTTGGAACCTCGTGCCCCATAGGAATTGGCAAAACTTCTCCATGGCCCACAGTACCACCAGCGTCTCTTTCTCGATTACACTGAACTTTTGTTCTGTGGCTGATAGGGACCGAGATGCAAAGCCGAGAGTCTCCATTGTCCCGTCCTTCTTCTCTTGCATTAGGACTGCCCTCAGCCCTTTTTCGCTGGCATCCGTTGTTAATACCGATTGCCCTTGGGGGGGTCGTACTGAAGGAACCAAAATATTAGACTAATGGACTATACTCACCAATAGCCCATATACCTTATTCATGAATAATCAGTCAGTCGGCAATGGAGAAGGTTCAATCGTTTATTCTGCAGATACAAGCCCTGACAGGGGAGCCTCAGTCTACACGACCCTCGGAGGTGCGCAGAGGAGACTGACTGCATACACACAGAGCAAGGCATATATACGTTTCACACACAGCACAATGTCACCTTACTCGGAAAGATACAAGTTGTCAGTGAGCCAGCAGGAAGACCCATATAAGGCACAATTGATTGCTAGCAGCTAGGCCTAAACTATTCCGGGGGCAGGTCAGTAAGGTGCCTCCCTTTCTATCTGTAGCTCGGAGAGTATAGGAACGGACTCTGCTAGAATGTGCGCATCCCACAAGAAGGGCAGGTGTGACCTTGGGTTTCCCTGAGCTACAAATTAGCAAGTGGAGCAGAAAGCCTAATCACGTGATTTCAGGGAAACAGTACTTGACACGGAGAAACGAAACAAGATGGCTCCGGTCATACCAATAGGTTTAGGCAACACTAAAGTGAATCGTTCCTTACTATAATAATACAGTGTAAATGATGCAAGGCTAACGTGTGGTTATACGGTTATATTGTATATATTAGGCCAACTATATGTATTTATCGTATTTATATCCCATCAGACGGCCCTTTTGGCCTACTATAGCCAATATAACTAAATCTATTCTACAAATACTCCCTCATCAATCTGCATAAGATCTGAGACCTCCTTCTGATTCATTTGCTTGTCAATTTTAGCCTGTCGAGAGATCTTCAAGGCGGACGTTATTCTAGCTGCACAGAAAGAACAGCAAGCCGGGCCACAATCGAGACACAGGCAGCAAGTAAATATGACTCCAAAGGCTCCAGCAAGGATCATAAATATCTTCCAACCCCAAGTAGATAAAAGACCCCAGAACCATCCACTAAGGGACCAAGTACCATTGTCGACATGTGCTTCACTAGCTAACCGGTGTAGTTTCTGAATTGCAAGGTGTATGGTAGGGGCTGAATCAGGAATGAAAAAACAGCAAGAGCTGCCGATCACACGACAGGCTCCACCCCTATCTGCTAGGATGATGTCAAGAACCATTCGGTTGTGGAGCGAAACATGCCTAGTAGCCTGAAGCTCAACAGTAATATTGGTCAAAATCCCAGCTGTGGTCTGAACCACGTTTTCCACTATTCTCGACAGGCGTCGTATACTACGACTATTGAAAATTGGTCCCAAAAAGGAGTGAGACCTTTGGAAATATCTTCAAACTGTTGCAAGGAGGTGTCAGTCTGATCAGTACTATCAGTATCAAAGCTCCTAATTCTTCTATTACATTCCACTTCTCGTCTAGCTAGTTGATGTCTCTTATGGTAATCAGATGGGGCAATATAAACTGGGGGGTAGAGGAATGAGAGGTAACACCGCCCTACCCTTCCCCGGGGGAGCCAAGTATATGCGTTTCACCGCATACAAAATATACATTAGGGGGAGTAATCACAGGAGGAGTACTGAATGTGTGCAAGATGTAAGTATAGTTACATCTACTGTGTCCTACCTTAATATGACCTCGTCCCTGTATGCAAAAGGGGGAAGTGCTATTTATGATGGGAATTGGCAAAGCTTTATCATTAGTGACATTTCGTTCTTTAAAATGCTGAAAATACATGGTAGAGTTGAAAAATTCGAAATCCTGCATTTCCTCTTGTAACCAGGTAGCATTTTCATATTCAGTATATACATTCATACAAGCATTTGGGTCTAAGGATCCCTCTCCTCCATTTCCTTCAGCATCAAATCCTTGGTGTCGTTCTATATACTTCAGAATAGCCTCTTGGGCCTAGATGTATCAAACTTTTGCGATTCGTAAAGGCCGAAATTTGCCGAATTTCGGCCTTTGCGAATCCTAAACGGTCTTTTTGCATGTTTTGAGATGCATTAAAAAATCGCAAAATAAAGAATCGCAAAAATTTGCGATTCCTTATTTTGCTATAGCATTTAAGGAATCGCAATTTTGCGATTCCTTAAATGCTATGTATGAAACTTTTAAATTTTGCAATTTTGATTTAAGAAATCACAAATTACCACCAACTTGAAGTTGGTGTTAATTTGCGAAATCTTAAAATAATCCCAAATGTTGCATTTTTAAAGGTGGCATATGACACACATACATGCCCATAGGGCATGTATGTGCGCCGTATGCACACAAATGCTGATTTCAGGGGTACAGCAGGGTGTCCTTGAGACACCCCTGCACCCTTGAAATCATTCTCATTTTGCGATTAGCAAATAGCGAATCGCAAAATGAGATGTATTTCACAATAATTCCTATGGGCCTCCTGGCCCATAGGAATGAATGGGAAATTATTCCTTATTTGCAAATTCGCAACTTGCGAATTCGCAAATAAAGAGTATTAAGGAATCGCAAAAAAATAGCGATTTTAAACATACATCCCATTTTGCGAATTCTAAATAGCGGTTCGCTAAAAATCGCTATTAAGAAATCGCAAATAGGAACGATGATACATCTAGGCCTTAGTCTTTTTCAGTATATATCTTAGGTTCAGCTATATAATGGGAATACATCAACGACAATATTTGAAACCAGGCTTCACAGCTACTTAAGTGGGACAAGGGCAGGGAAATGAATAATTCATGCTGGTGCATTACTGACTGGAGTAACCCTCAGACCCAACAATTCGTCTTGTTGGTGGTGTTATGGGTCTGATGTAACATTTCAATAAAAACATTTTTAGCATAAGTTTCTCAGTGTCTAGCCTTATGTGGAGGTAAGAAATAAAAGAGATGTTCTTCTGGGGCAGGGGTAGTTCCTAGCAGTTTTTGTACAGGGTGCTGAAATTCTAAATACACACATTAAAATTACTGTAATTATAGCAATAAAATCAACGAATGTCACCTTCACTCTGGTGGTCCATCTGGAAAATGATTGCGTATTATCAACATATCATCGAGGGGCAATTAGTCGTTCATCCACCATGACAAATTGGGCAAAAGGAAACATACTCTCAAAATAGTCCAAATTCTAACTCGGAACTTCACTAAAAGTCCAAAAACGAAGCTTTGTATCCACAAAGCACGCACACCACCAGAGGGTTCTTCTTCCGCTGAGGGATCTTCTCCCTGTGTCCGTCAGAGTCTCACAGGCAGACTCCTATCGTTCATCAAAAGAACAAACTTTTGTATTTCCAGCAGTACAACCGTGGCCCTTAACTCAGTCCTTCTTTCTGAACAGAGCTATTTAACACAATGTTCCAAGCTCTCAACAGGTTCAGTCCAGTGTCTCGCTGGGTATCCCAGTAATTCTATCCGATGTTCCTCAACTCAAGTCTCTGTCTAGCCCCTACCATTGGAAACTGGGGTACCACGCTGTTTTCGGGGCCGCAGGTCGTATTTACAACGGTCAGGTTGCTCCTGGTCAGAAAACAATTCTGCTGCACGGGAATCTGGTACATGCAAAACCTGTGGTGCCTTGGAAATGACAGCCTCCGCTGATTGGGCTGTCTCACTTTCAACAGTGGGCAACTCCTCACTTGGTTGCCCTACTTCTTGGGCGTCTGAAAAAGGCACGAAGCTTTGAACCAGCTCTCCTTCCAGGCTCGTAATTCCTTCTCGATTTTGTTAATCAAACGGTAAATGCAGCGGCAGACGTTTTAGATGGCTGACGTGGATCCAGTGCTTTCTTCCATGCACTTTCACCGCTATTCTCGTAGCCAGGAGGATCTGATAGGGCTCAGACCACCTGGGCTCCAAACTCGATTTCCGCTGGTATTTCTTCACCAGTACCCACTGTCCAGGTTTCAATCGATGTCCTGGACCCTCCGGTAGTGGCTGCAATGTGTCCGATACCTGTTGATGAATAAAACGTAAATCTTTAGTCAAAGCGTACAGGTAATCTGTCATCAAAGGGTAATCAATATCTCTAAAGGATCGGGGTCTGGGAACTCCCTACACATTGGCAGGTCTGCCAAAGATCACTTCATAAGGAGACAATCCAGTCCTAGTGTGAGGGGTTGTTCTTAGAGATAGTAGTGCCAATGGGAGGGCATTAGGCCAATTTAATCCAGTACTCTTACAGATTTTAGACATTTTTAATTTCAGTGTACTATTATATTTCTGGACTAGTCCAGCCGACTGAGGATGTCTGGCGGCATGGAACTTCTGTTTAATCTGTAATCCTTTACAAACACTCTGTACTAGCTGAGCATTAAAATGGGGCCCGTTGTCGGACCAGATGACACGGGGTAAGCAGTATTGTGGCAAGTATTCTTTAACCAGGGCTTTAGCAGTTGCAACTGCAGTGGCTTCTTTTGTAGGGTAGGCTTCAACCCATTTGCTAAAAGCACATACCGCCACTAATATGTATTTTAAGTTATTTACTCTTTCCATCTGGATGTAATCAATTTGTATTACCTCAAAAAGGTAAGGACGGTGGGGCAAAATTTCCACTCAGAACAGATTCTCTACCTCCTGGATTGTGGCGTAAACACACCGGGCAATATTTCACTATATGTGCTGCAGTTTTGGAAATGTTTGGGTTATTCCATACTGGATCTAATACAGCACAAATACCTTTCGCGCCTATGTGGGTTGGACCATGGGCCATTGTCACTACAGCATATACTAATGCATTGGGCAGTAACCATCGCTGCTTTTCAGATAGGTCTATCCAACAATCATTCTTGTCCAGTTTCCCTACTTCCTGCTCCCATCTCTGTACTTCATCTATTGTTGCTTCCTTCTGTAGTTCTCTCACACTTTCAATAGTATTGTCAAAAAGGGATGTTTCTGCTACCCATCGGGCCGACGTGCTAGGGAACATGGGGTTCATTCTAGTCTGGGTTGTTTCTTTCGCTACTGAATCAGCAAAAGCATTTCCCTTTCCAGTGGAATCAACAACTTTTTTATGGGCGCTACACTTAATGATTGCCACTTTCTCTGGTAGTGTCAAGGCAAATAACAGTCGATCAATTAAGGGGCCATGTTGGATTTTCTGGCCATGCGTAGTAAAGAAACCCCTCTCCCTCCACAGCCTCCCAAAACAATGGGCTACGCCAAAGGCGTACTGGCTGTCCGTAAAAATGTTCACTCTCAATCCTTCACTCAATTCGCATGCTTTTAACAAGGCTATTAGTTCAGCTGCCTAGGCTGAGTGATGAGAGATCCTTGCTGTCTCCACCACCGTTTTCAATGTCGTTATAGCATAAGCAGCTGTCGCAGTGCCATCTGGTAACTTAAAACAAGAGCCATTCACATACAACTCTCCTTGAAGTTCATATAAAGGGATGTCAGTAAGATCTACACGTCCCTTTGTTTCTTCTTCTGTTCTAAATATACAATCATGGACGTCGTCCTTTTCATCATTTGAAGGGAGAGGTAGTAATGTGGCTGGGTTCAGAGTGGCACATCTTTTAATCGTGATATGAGATGCGAACAAGGTCAGCTCGTACCCTGTCAATCTAGCACTTGTAAGGTGCTGGGTCTTAGTTCTGTTCAGAAGGATATCCACAGCATGCGGTACCATGACTGTGAGGTCTGTATTCAAAACTATTCCCTCTGATTGCCGAATGACCACCGCTACTGCAGCCGTGGCCCTCAGGCAACTTGGGAGGGCTTGTGCAACATTATCCAAGACTGATGAAAAGAATGCACAGGGTCTCTGTTTTCCACCAAAACCCTGTGTTAATAATGAAACGAACAACCGTCCACATCGTGCACATAAAGTGAAAAAGGCTTCCGGTAGTCTGGGGTACCCAAGACAGGTGCAGAACAAAGAGCAGACTTTAAAGAATCAAAGGCTTCTTGACATTCATCCATCCAGGGTAAGGGTTAACGCACATCTTTGGTTGTCAAATGCAACAAGGGTTTAGAGAGAAGTGAATAGTTAGGAATCCACTGGCGACAGTAAGAGGTTATGCCAAGAAAAGCACGAACATCACGTTGAGTATGAGGTACAGACATGTTAGTTATTACAGATATTAGCTCTGGAGTCAATCGTCTCCCTGCTTTCGACAGTAAGTGGCCTAGGTAAGTCACTTCCTGTCGACAATATTGGAATTTAGAAAGGGACACTTTATTACCCTTGTCAGCCAAATGTTTCAATAATTTAACTGTGGCCTCTTTGCAGCCTTCCTGTGTATCGGAGGCCACCAAAATAGCGTCCACATACTGGATGATCGCGTTCCCCGCAGGCAAAATTAATTCATCGAGGACTGCATTCAAGGCTTGGCTATAAATGCTAGGACTCTCTGTATAGCCTTGAGGGGTGCGTGTAAATCTAATGAGAATCCGAAGATATGTCTGCTATCAGGATGAATCAGAATGCTAAAGAAAACATTCTTTAAATTGATTACTGAGAAATACTGAGCTGTAGGGGGAATCATTGTCAGAATAGCAGCTATATCAGGTACCCCTGGATATTGTGGAATTACAATTTTATTGACTTCTCTAAGGTCAATTACAAAACAATATGTATTTTTATAATCCGGGGCACCGTCAATCGGTGTTTTCTTCAAAATCGGTAAAATCGGACTGTTACAAACATTCGCAGCTGTCTCTTCCACCACTCCCCTCTGAATGAGGTCACGGATAATGTGCAACATGGCCTGTTCACCTTCTGGTGAAATTTTATACTGCGGACTGCGAGGCAGCTGGACATTAGGTTTAAGGGATATTGACACAGGGGCTATTCTTAACAGACCAACATCATTATCTCCTGTAGCCCACAGTGTCTGAGGAATCGTAGAGAATTCAGGGGGAAGGCTTTCATTTTTGGCAAAATATTGGGCTGCATTTGGGGGTGGTTTCTGCATTGTCGAATAGACAACATAGGGGGAACAATAACTTTGTGCATGTAACCGCTTCAAAATATCCAGACCCAAAAGGTTTTCTCCACAATTTGAAGTTAAAAGAAAAGGTGTATGTATAGAAATGGGGCCTACAGTGAAAGGCAAAGGTTTAGAAACGGGGCTTACCACTGGTATTCCAGAGAATCCCACTGATACATTATTTTGGCCAGACAGAGCACTCCCTGGGACCAGTGTATGGGCGACTGAGCTATTCATTGCCTCAGTATTAACTAGAAATTTTCCCGATGTTCCCAACAGTTCCCCTTGTACATAAGGTTCCTCATGGTCAACTGGTACTGTAAAGTGGCCCCCGCTCTGTCCTTGGCTGTCTCATGCATAATCCTGTCCGTCGTACCCATCATCCCTATAATTTTCGTTGTAGTACTGTCTGGTTTGGGGATTGTCAAAGTAATTTTTCCAGGAATCCTCATGTTGCATCTTCTCTCGTCTCATGCTATTTCGGTCTATATTCCCTCAACCTCTTCCTCGTCCTCTATTAGGACCATTCTTTGCCTGCAACAGAGGGCAATCTGCCCTCCTGTGCCCTTCCTGTTTGCAATAGTAACATTTATTTATACCAATGTTCGGGGGACCTCCTCTACCTCTTCCTGCCATCGCAACCCTCTGGAATGAGCCACGCCCACCCCGTCCTGAGCTCTGTCCTCCACTTACTTGCTTCAACAAAACCCTAGTCTTCAAATCCTTAGTCTTCTTTTCTGACTTTTCTTTACTTTCATTCTCTCAATGTTCATAATATTGGGCTATACTGAGAATCACTGACGGGGCAGCCGTAGTCCATGTGCTCTCGGCTGCTTGAAGACAGGACATAACTTCCGGGAGTAAATTTGTAACAAATCGAATCACAAACAACCGTACCCCTCCTTTCGTGGATAGGTTTTGCCCACTAAAGTCTATGAAGACTTTCTCAAACCGGGTGAAGACATCTGACACACTTTCATCCTTCTTCTGTCCACAGGCGGTTAATTTGTCCCAATTAACTTTTCTAGGAGGGAGGAGAGCCTGCATGTAAGTAATAATTTTAGCTGGTACGGCTAGTTTTTCTCCAGGCTTTCGTTCCTTGACCCAGGTTTTTAATTGATCCCATGTCCCTCCCAACTCGTGGCATGGTCCGTGTCATGTATTTGTCTCCAAATGTCTACCGGGATCAAAAGGCCAAAGAACAACTCGATATCGGGTATTGTCATGATAGCGGAATTGGCGGCCTCAGTCATTTCCTTATAGTAAGCAGTGGGATTTTTACGGGGGTCGGGGAGCTGAGCTTTTAGAGTGAGGACCTCGCTTCGTTTCCAAGGGGTATAAACCCATTGTTCCTGAAGCCTAGCATCCACGCGAGCCCTAGTTACTGTGCCAGCGCCATCCCTTAATTCGGGTAGTTCAGGATAAGAGGAGATACACCTCTCTCATGGGGTGCTGCGCTCCCCAATCGGCGCACTTTCGGTGCATCCGTTTGCGATAATGCACCAGAGTTGCTACATTATGATATACTTCATCTGCCTGTAATTGAAATTTAAAAGCTCGATCTCTTATATCACGCAGTATCTGAGGAGGTATTCCTTCCTCGAAACACTGCTCCCATAGTGAAATCAATCGGATTGCCATATTCTCCAAAGCCAGTTGCTGCGCAACCGGTTCAAAATCTTTCATGGTACTCCAAATGTCCTCCAAGGTGTAAATGGCGTGCCGCATCCACTGGGATGCCTGTATCACTATGGCCTTCCTTTCTTCCACACCCAATAACGACCTGGTATAGACTCGCTGATCACTCAAGTCTGGTCTAAGGTGTTTGGGCGTGGTATCTAGACACGCCATGTATCGGGGATCTATGACGGTCTGGGTCGGAGGGGAGAAAAATACCGGGTGCAAACGGGAAGGGACAGCTGCGTCCGGCTGTAGGGATATCAAAGGTGAGGTATTTGGTCGGAGAGTGGGAGGGGAAAGTAAGGCACTTTGCACTGATCCGTCAGCAGGGACCGTGGCAGCCGTTACCGGTGCTACCGCGGCCACTGCTGCTCCAATTTGGCCCGCTCGTAGCAAAGGCACGGCTGGGTACAATCCCTGCGGGGCATTAGGAGGAGGTGGTCCGGCTTATAATAAATCCTCTATTTCATCTCCGGTCTCAGGTCGAGTCTTATAACTTTTGTCTGTCTCTAAACGGAACGGCCTATCCATTTGTGCGACATTCTCTTCCACCTTCCCTTTATCATAAGCTATAGCTTTCTGGGTGACTGTCTGTCCTGATTTAAGCTTCCCCAATTTCTCTTCTCTTATCCGTCGTCGCTTTGCCTCCTTCAACC
This sequence comes from Lissotriton vulgaris, assembly GCF_964263255.1. Taxonomy (NCBI): domain Eukaryota; kingdom Metazoa; phylum Chordata; class Amphibia; order Caudata; family Salamandridae; genus Lissotriton; species Lissotriton vulgaris. The sequence goes on from NC_141694.1 coordinate 496,278,522, forward strand.
ATAGGTTCAAGGAGTCAAACATCGACTGGCGGTTTTTCTTCATAAACAGTTTGTTTTGGATGTAATTAATCTTTTTCTCGTCAAACGACCCTGTTAGAGGCCATTGCAAATCGGAATTATCTTTGGTGTACTTATTCCACATTTTTTTTTTTTGTGTGTGACCCCACCCCCATTTGTAACTTTATTCCAAATTGTATTAAACAAAATCGGTGTAAGACCGTGTTTCACATACATATCAAAACTGGGGCTGCCCTCGGGAGGGGCAGGCTGTTTCTCTTTCAGCCGTTTATTTTGCCGACAGCAGCACCCAAAACCTATTTTACTAAAACAAGACATTTTTGTAATGTTCACGCAGTTCTATTCATATACTCCAGAAATCATTCACATTCGGACAAGTCCTCTTCACCATTCACACTCTCATTTTCTTCTATTTTCTCACAATAAATGCTGTAAAGTGTCGCAAGGCAATAACGTTTCAGTACTGGTTACTTGTTCTATGCAAATGACATGTTTCCAAAACGAACAGAGCCCGTCGACTCCTGTTCGGGGAATCGATTCAAAAGAATTCCGGACCAACAAAATACAATAACAAAAAGGAACAGTTGTTAGACTGTTCTGAGATCACCTCGTAGGCGAATCACGAACCCTCTTACAGGCCATCCCATGGTCCTGTTCTGGTTGGGCCGGGCGTCTGGGCACGTAGCTCCAGAAGCCTAGCTTACCCAGTTGCTCCCAAGGCCTTCCCGAAGAGGATTCGGCCGAGCGAGTAACTCAGTACACCGCTAAGGCACCAGGTGTTGTCTCAAGTTTTCACAAAACAAGTCTGTGAGGTATCTACCCGCGCAGCCACTTCGCCGCAACGTCAGACCCTCAGATCCCCTCGTGGTCCGGCTTCCCCAGTCACCTTCAAAAAACAGTTAACCGCTACCAAGGAGACACTTTATCCAAGTGTTTCTCATCCAATACAATCAAAAGTCACTCACCTGGTGCACTCAGGTCGATTGCAAATTCTCCACTGCCGACTCCTAGACAGACCGGCACAGTCTGTTTTTCTCTCGGGTTAAGCCCGTCCGGCGTAGGGTCTTCAGCAGCTGGGAGGGATACTGGGCTCGAGAGTGGAATTTTTTGTTTTCGTACCACAAAACGGGTGTTTCAAATCAGGCTTCTTTTTACGTCCACCCACTCGGCCAGAACTCCTCCCTGTCCCTTCTACTCCTGTTTACAGGAGGGGACGACCCTATCGCGGAGTCCCGGCGGAGTCGCCAACTAAAGGAACCAAAATATTAGACTAATGGACTATACTCACCAATAGCCCATATACCTTATTCATAAATAATAAGTCAGTCGGCAATGGAGAAGGTTCAATCGTTTACTCTGCAGATACAAGCCCTGACAGGGGAGCCTCAGTCTACACGACCTTCGGTGGTGCGCAGAGTAGACTGGTTGCATACAAACAGAGCAACGATTCAGAAAAGGGGGTGGTGATGAACAGAGTGTCTGAATTAAGCAGACCACTCTTACCCAGTCCAAAGATCAGGGCTTGATCCATCACCGTTATTTATCTCACTGCACCATCCCAGCTCAGAACCTGGCTATATGCAAATCAGTCTGTCCCTGGCCCAGTGCATCATGGGAACAGGGCAGACTAAACTACCAAGTCAATTCTTCACCAGAAAGGAGACAAGCTACCGGGGACCGGTTTCTGGCATTTCAGCCGTCTTCGGCCCGGCTTGCTTGAATCCTGATGGTGCAGTGAGAAAGGGACTCATGTCTGAGTATACCCTGCCACACCTATAGTGGCCAAAAACGATTCAGAAAAGGGGGTGGTGATGAACAGAGTGACTGAATTAAGCAGACCACTCTTACCCAGTCCAAAGATCAGGGCTTGATCCATCACCGTTATTTATCTCAAACAGAGCAAAGCATATATACGTTTCACACACAGCACAATGTTACCTTACTAGGAAAGATACAAGTTGTCAGTGAGCCAGCAGGAAGACCCATATAAGGCACAATTGATTTCTATCAGCTAGGCCTAAGCTATTCCGGGGGCAGGTCAGCAAGGTGCCTCCCTTTCTATCTGTAGCTCGGGGAGTACAGGAACGGACTCTGCTAGAATGTGCGCATCCCACAAGAAGGGCAGGTGTGACCTTGGGTTTCCCTGAGCTATAAATTAGCGAGTGGAGCAGACAGCTAGGTCTGCCATCATGGTTTCATGCAGAAAGCCTAATCACGTGATTTCAGGGAAACAGTACTTGACACGGAGAAACGAAACAAGATGGCTCCGGTCATTCCAATAGGTTTAGGCAACACTAAAGTGAATAATTCCTTACTATAATAATACAGTGTAAATGATGCAAGGCTAACGTGTGGTTATAAGGTTATATTGTATATATTAGGCCAACTATATGTATTTATCGTATTTATATCCCATCAGTACCCTTGTAGCGGAACTGCTTGGCTAATGTCGTTTTTCAGGGTGTCGAATTTTTTCTGCGTCTCCTCCGTCCATGTGAACACCGTTTTGTCTCTTATGAGCTGCCTCAGGTGGTACGTCTTGGTGGCGAAGTGTTGTACGAATTTGCTGTAGTACTCCGCCATTCCTAGGAAGGATCTCACTTCTTCTTTGTTGGAGGGAGCAGGGGCGTCACAAATGGCTTTCATATTCACACGTTTGGGAGTGATACCATGTTCTCCAATCTCGTGCCCCAAATAGGTGACGGACGTCATCCCAAAACGGCACTTCTCCCATTCCGCTGCTAGCCCATTGGTCTCTAGAACCCGAAGCACCATGTCCAGTTTCTTGTCATTATCTTTCAGTTCCTTTCCCATCACCAAGATGTCATCTTGGAAGTATTGTACTCCCTCTATGTCTTGGAACAGGCGGTGCATCAGTTTCTGGAAGACGGCCGCTGCTGAAGCGAGACCAAAGGGCATGCGACGGAACTGGTAACATCCAAAGGGTGTTATGAATGACGTCAGTCTCCGGCTTGCGGGGTGCAGGTCCACCTGATGATAGGCAGAAGTGAGCTCAATGGTGGAAAACCATTTTACTCTTTTCGTCCTTGCCAGCATTTCTTCTATGCCCGGCAGTGGGAATTTTTCCACGATTATGCATTTGTTCAGTTCCCGAAGGTCCACACATAGGCGAACCTTGCCATTCGGCTTCATGGCCACTACTAGCGGCGCCAGCCATTCCAAACTATTCATTGGCTCGATGATTCCCTTCTCCTCGAGTCTGCGCAATTCCTGCTGTACCGCCTCTATCACTGCGAGAGGTATGTTCCTCACCTTATGTGATACTGGCACGGCGTTCTCTTTGAGGTCCATTCTGTGTGTAAATTTCTCCAATGTTCCGACCTTCCCTCCGAAGACCTTCGGATATTCCTGCTTCATTTTCTCAAAGTCCGGCCAACGCTCCGGGGTTGTCATCAGTACTTGGGTGTCTCCTCCGGGATCCAACTGTATTCCTAGGTCTCCTTGGTCCATCCATCCTAGGACCGATGGACCCTACTCCGCTACATACAGTTTGCACTGCGCCTCTTGAATTCAAAAGTCAGGACTCGAAACCCCACCATTGGGATGGGTTCTCCAGTGTACGTGACCGGTCTTATGTCAGAAGGTTCCAGTTGTGGGCCCAGGCTGGACCTGAATTTCTCATTCCACACTGACCTTTGGACGATGGTGTACGGGGACCCCGAGACCACCACAATTGTTATCTTCACTCCTCCAATCATCATGTCGCACTGAGGTTTGCGGGATCGCCTGCAGTCGATAACCAGCACCTGGCCTTCTACACACAGTACATTATCCTCTTCATCCTGTTCTTCTTCTTCCTCCTGCTGGTCCTGCGCCACATACTTCACCGTGGGTCTTTTCACCTTGCGGGGGCACACCTTCTCATAGTGACCCACTATGCCACATTACATGCATTTTGCCCTGAACGCGGGGCATTGTTTGTCATGGGCAGCATGGGACTGGCTTTCACATCTGTAGCACATGGACACGCTTTCTTTGTTCGGCTTCCTCGTCTGTTCAGGCTTCCCCATTCACTTGTTCAGTCCTCTGTTTTACCATGGCACAGCCTTGCCCCTTTCAGATGGTTCTGTGTCATCTACTTTGTTTACCATGGGCCTCTGGACCGGTTCTATTTTGGCTCCATCAGCACATCGTTTCGACAGTTCAGCCTTTTTCACCATGGCAATCACCTCTTTAAGCGTGGCATCGTTGTTCACCCACAGTTTATCCTGTACGATCTTGTTGGTGGTGTGCATCACTATCTAATCTTTTATGAATTCGTCGTGCAGAACTCCGAACTTGCATGTTATCGCCAGCTTCCTCAGCGCTGCGACGTAGTCATCTATCGTTTCGCCCACTTGTTGTTTTCTCTGCTGGAAGTTATATCGATCAATGGACGTACATACTGCTGGACGATAGTAATTATTCAGATCTTCTATCGCATGCCTGAATACGTCGTCATCTGCATTTGGTCGGGGCGTGGGCACCAGATTTTGAAATACCCTTATACCTTCGGGGCCTAGGTTGTGCAAGAGTAGCCTTTTCTTCCTTCTGCTGGGGAATGCTTCACCGTTCTCATCTTCTAATGCTTCCAAATAATTCATGAAGTACTCTCTCCAGTCTTCCCACTTCATCTGAGGCTCTCCCGGCCTGGGTAAGAACGGGATCGGTGTCGTGAGTGACGACGCTTGCCCGCGTCTTTCTGGTTCCTCCCTTTGGCTTCTCGGACTGCCCGGCGCAATCGCCCCTTTGCCGCGTCCTTGGTTCTCTTGGGGTCCTTCTGCGCCCCCTTCTCTACTCCTCGCCAATTCCGCCAAGGCCTCTGTGGGTGTGGTTGCGCGGTTCCGTGGGTACGCCACCTAGCGCTAGTTTCCCCGCCTCTGCTCACTGCCGCTATGGGCCTGCCGTGTGCCACTCCTTTCTTCTGGTGTGCATGCACTCTGGTGTTGGTGCCTCTGCGCCCCTGCGCTGATCTCCTACGCTTTTTCTCCGCCTCTGCCACGCTCCCCTGCCTAGGGTCTACCCTTCCTGTACCTTCTTGCTCTTGCTGCTGTTCTCCGTGGTGCTTGCTAGCTCGTCCTTGCTCCTCCTGCTGGTCAGGTCCTTGTCCCTCCTTTTTTTTTGTGAGCCTTCACCTCAAAAGGGCATCCCGCCCTCGTCGCCACTGTAATGACGCTATATATGCCCAAATGAGGACTCTGGAGGCAGTACTGAGGATTGTAGGGGTTTATTAATATGCAACACACATAGGAGAGCGCTGGGCGTGTCAGCTCCGATCTCCGAAAATCACTCCACTCGCGCATGCGCAGTAGCGCCCAAGATGGCCGCCACACGCGCTATGTCGTGACGTAGCGCGCAAGAACTAGAACGCAAACACTACAGCATTGATGTTATTGCAGTTTGTAATGTATGATTTAGCTTTTATACTGGCTCTCAGGCAATGTAGTAATTTGAATATTGAAACTCGAATTAACAATGTATATTTATTAATATTTATGTGTACACGTTATATAGGTCTACATTTTCGTGTTTCATGTTTACATTCCGTGATCTTGCACCGTTTTTTAAAAAGATTGTGTTGAGCAGTGGCCACACGATATAATACTAACAACATGATCCTTCTTCAATATTGCCACCGCGCAGGGCGGATAGCGTCCAGAGTCCACTGTTGATGTTTACTAACAACACTGCCACATGTTGGCTATATTAATCTTCGCGTGAGTTTGGACGCAAGTCTTCGAATATTTCGGGAATGTTAGGATCGGTGTTCTTTTGATACAAGTAAGTTGGAAAGTTATGCATAGGGGTAACATTGGCTGCTCTTTTTCGAGACTCTCAACAGATGGTTGATGGCTTTTTTACTTTGTCGGCAGAGCGGTTGAGTAAACGACAACTCGTCACATCTGACTGCACCATTGTGACATTGTACTTGTGGCTTCTAGTGTCTGCTGCAGATTGAGGCTTCTTTACGACAGACCCCATTATGTTATAGGTGAGAGCACACTAGCACGTTTTTTACACTTGAGTTTGTTTGTCGGCAGTGATATTGACAGTTTTTTGGGTATTGTGTTCATGTTTTTTCAGCTATTGATTGTGACTACAGACCTGCATCGACAGGCTTTTTTGGCTGTTTGAGATTCTGCCAGTAGAATCTATTACAGTTTAGGTGAGAGCACTTACAAGGGGTTTCTCTGCCTAACTATGGGTTTTTCAGTTTTAGGTTGGGACTTATTGCATGTTACTTTTACATTTCAGAGGTTGACATTTCAGAGTTTTTATTTGGCATACAAAACAGTGGGTTACGCTTTACCGTGATTCTCAGGTACTTTTTTAGTTTTTTTTGGCATGATTAGACCGCACTGCTAACAAACCCACAAAGATGGCAGTCTTATGGAGCAACTTGGAACTGGTTTTCCGTCTGTTCACCTGTTTAGTGATTTACTTTCACAACTCACATGGCCATGGCTCAACAATTAATCTTGATAGATCTTCTGTCACTTTTACATTTTATCTTAATTTGATATAGATCCCGCATGTTACAATATCCCCCTGGATGATTGTTAGGTCTTTATATCGACATGAAACAACGGTATTGATTACGCTATATGTTTTTTAGATTTCTCCTGAAGAAGGGTGCAAATTGCACCCGAAATGCATTGGGATTTACTTCTGTCAAGCATGTAATCCACGCCATTTGCAATTCACGAAGTTGAAGCAACAGTGCTTTTGAATAAAAGAAGTACTGAACTACGCGGGATGAATAATTTTTTACTAATGAGTTCTCATCTTACAGCATTTTAATTGATGGTTTATTTGAAAAATGTTTTGATTGTTTTACAAGATAGAATCAAACAAATAAATTTTCACTCGGTATGAGTGATTTAAGGTAGTGCAGATTCTGTCTAGAGCAAGTCGTTCTAGTTTTCATGTTCTACCTGGGTAAAGACATGTATCTTGTCATCCCTTCTCACTGTCAGCCTGGCTGTATGCCACAAAGAACTGTTAAAATTCAGAGGCAGTAGGCATGGCTCATGAGTGGCGGGTTGGGGCTCGCAGGTGTTGGGGTTGGGGGTAAGCACCTAGTGTCCCTTGACCAATCACAACGCTGCAATGCAGCATTGTGACTAGTCTGAGCGTCCTGGTTCAACGCTCATCCAGGGACTGGGGGCCTGGGTATTTTCTCCATGCAGGATGTAATGAAGCCTGCATGGAGAACAAGGAAAGTGCGCCTGACTGTTTTGGGCGGCCCGAGAGGGCCAGCCAAACAATCATGTGCACTTAGGTGTGGCAAGCCACTCCTCCCATGCCATGCTCTGAGAGCTGAGCAGCCCCGCCCGCCTGCCCGCAATACAGCACAAACATAAAATGATAATAACTCAAAGTTATTATCATTTTATGTTTCTACTTACCACTGGGACCTATCTGGGTCACTACCAAAATCCCTTACTTCACCTGGTTGGGGTAAACCTGAGCCACCTCCTTCGGGATCACTCCCACAAGCTTCTTCAGACCCTTTGAAATACGCAAAAAAGGTCTGCCTCCAGTGCAAGTTCCCTGGGGTCAGAGAACTCGCACTCCTGGTGTTGGCATAGCCCTGGAAAACAGGGAATGAACTATGCTCACCAGCATCCAGATTGCACAGCCCCTCACGTGTCAACCAAGCTACCCTATCCAGTGCCTCAGAAATGTACCACACATCACCTGACTTGTCCCTCTTCTCTTTCCGTGGCCTCTCCATCCCCTCTCCAAAGAAGGTGGTCGGTACATGTTCTGTGGGTATAGTGGTACTTGCAAAAAATGCGGTTCCTGACTTTACACCCCCACCTAGAAATACTAACTACTCAGACACATCAGATGATGATGCATCCACAGTGAGCGGGTCAAGTGGGGGTAGTTACAAACCCAGACAGCGAGGCAGGGGTAGAAATAGACATCACTACCAACAGAACTTGCCACTCTTCCCAAATCAGGGGGGAGCGGTAGCTTTCCAAATCAGTTTCAGCAACACCAGTTCCCAATGATGGGCTGGAACCCCCTTTTTATGCCAGTACCACCATACCCACAGAACACGTACCGACCACCTTTTTAGGTCTCGCAGAGAGACCTATTGCAACCAAATCACAAAACTGACTTTTTACGATGAGGATTTCCAACAGTTCACGTGAATCACGTGACCACAAGCTCCTCGTGCACGAGCTCGCATTCGATCATCAAAGGCAGCCCAGCCTCCCTCACACAAGCTTCTCCCAGCAGGCCGTCCACCCCCCTTCCTCTCCATATGGTCGCTCGAGTTGCAGGCAACCCACCCCCTCCCTCTCCAGCGCCTGCCTTCCGTGACTCGCATTCCATCATCAAAGGCAGCGAGAGCTTCAAAGGCATCATATTCCCCGCCCACTGCTTCACACTTCACGGCTGCTAAGCCGTGACTTGTTTTACTTGTTTAAGCTGTACACTATTTAGGTACTTGTGAATAAAAACAATATCAACGTAGTGTTGCCTCAAAGACCCTCTGATATGTCACGGTGCCTTCCTGTTATTTCACTTTTAAAAGTAGACATAAAGCATTTTATCCACATTCAATGTAACCAGCAAAAACCCTCTGTGCTCCATGTTTTCTTTGGTGCACTACCACTTTGGAGCCTCGTCTGGCGTGTATGCACCTCACTCCGCCAGCCAGTGTGGGGGTGCCAGGGTGTTGGCCAAACTCTTTCTGTCCACAGAGCTTGTCCACCCTCATCCCTTGTCCTCCTTTCTTTCCAAGTCAGTGCTTTGAAGCTGTCTTAGTGTTAGAAGAGGCGCTATAAAAACTACACCAATAACTGTAAATAGTGGCCCTGTTCTGTATTACACAACTTTCAAGAATTGTGCAAGGATTTCCACTTTATTGCACCAGTGTAGAGTTTCTGTGATACAGAGTCGACCCTCGCTTACAATTCCTTATTTTATTAGTTGCCACGTGCCTCTGGCGTGTTTCCCAGCGCTACAGTTTTCACTGTGTGCTAAAGGCGCATTGCTTGTTATTGCTCCGGAGGAATGGAATGATTTCATATTTTCCAAAACTCCGAACGTGGATTTTTGTTGTCATTCCGTGACTTTTTAAAGCGCAGTTCTTCAAAATAAAGTCAGAGTGCTGGTTTTCCGTGTATGTTCTCGCAGTCCTTGCCTCCCGTGCTTCCCGCCCGAGCATCTGTAAATAAACACTGGCCGTCTATATGTGATCAGTGAAACTATAAACAGTGCATGAAAGAAGCACTGAGCAAGCTGCGCAGCGAGCTGGGGATGTTCCCGGACAAGAAACACGCCTATTCCTGGCATATCTGCAGAGGCATGCGTGGCAGTGTGACCTTGTGCTCTGTTGTGCACACTGCATATTGATAGCACTCTCCCACCCCCGCTCGGACTCAGGCTTTCCCTCTCAATCAGCTGCAATGAACCCGCCCCCCTCCCGGAAGGTACCTGTCATTCTTTGCATATTACCGAGGGATTCCCTACTCCCACGGGTGGCCTGAGTCCGCAATCTGGGAGCTATGTATATTACCGTATGTCTCTGGGGCTGACGCATTCTAATGTGTCAGACAAGGCTGGGCAGGGACGCTACACACAGAATGATGAAAGTGAAGTGAAACATTCTTTATTGTATAGTTAATTAAAACCATCACAATGTTCCAATACATAAGATCCAATTTCTCTGCATTTTAAAAATACCCCAATGTTAAAAAGGTAAGGTAAAAGGAGGAGTGAGTATTAACAAATAGTACACCGCATCTTTCTACAATACATTAAAATTTTGATTCATTATTCCTTTTTACAACTGTCTAACTCTTAAAAGACTGAGAGGGGCAGCTAAGTGATGGTTGTGGCCTGAATCATTCTTTCATTAAGTTCTCAGAACAGGTTAAAATGTTTATCAGTTGGCAGATTAATCGTGGATCCTTTAAGTCCAAACTTTTTAGTATTGCGGATCTGCAGGTGCGGATACCTCTTTCATTAAACTCCGCAAATACCGCCGGTGGTACCCTAACACGGGCCAAATACAGAATGATGGAAGACCACCTGTTCAGGAAAGCCCCGCTCCTCAACCTCACTTCTTTCCTTGCCAAGGAGCACTGGGGGTTCACACCTATTGTGAGATTTGCATTTTTCATTTCTTCGGTAATACATCAAATTAAAACATATAATATGCTCAGTGAAGCCATGCCGGCCAAACATAAATCGGACTGGACTGTTAAGCGCATCACTCACAAGAACAGCAAGCATTTGCAATGCAGTAGGTCTCGCATTTGCAAGAGTTTGAGCTATTGGCATTGCCATCCCAGGATGCTTGTTTCCTGTCCAGGGAGGACCTGGCTTGGCAGTTCGGGCTGGACTGTTTCCATGAGGCACAGGTTCAAGACTAAGTAAAACCACAATAACCAGTTTGTAGCTGGAATGCCAGAATTGGAACACCTCACATCTACAATTGGGACAGTAGCATAATTCCACTATATGGTTGACTGGTAATGCGTGACAACGTCAGCCTGGCTTTAAGCCAGCAGCAAGTTGAGGTCTATGACTTGCAGTTTTACTTTTAAAATAACCAGTGTGCTAAAATATTGAAAGGTCTGACTGAAAGTGCCATTTACAGCTTTTCGGCTATCACCGGGCCAAGCGTGTTCCTGAATTAAAGGGTGTGCTCCTTTAATTCTAGACACATATTCAGCGCCTGGATACCCTACTGGGTGATTAGCCGCTATGCCGTCACTCCACCACCCTCACTCTACCACTCTACCGCCCTCACTCTACCACTCTACTGCCCTCACTCTACCACTCGACCTCCCTCACTCTACCGTGCTCACTCTCCGCTCTACCGCCCTCACTCTACCGCCATCACTCTACCGCCCTCATTCTACCACTCTACCGCCCTCACTCTACCACTCTACCGCCCTCACTCTACCGCCCTCACTCTACCACTCTACCGCCCTCACTCTACCACTCTCACTCTACCACTCCACCGCCCTCACTCTACAACCCTCACTCTACCACTCTACCGTTTCACGCCCTCACTCTACCGCCCTCACTCTACCATTCTACCACCCTCTCTCTAGCACTCTACTTCCCTCACTCTACCGCCCTCACTCTACCGCCCTCACTCTACCGCCCTCACGCTACCGCCCTCACTCTACCGCCCTCACGCTACCACACTCACTCTACCACCCTCACTCAATCACCCTCACTCACTCTACCGCCCTCACTCACTCTATCGCCCTCAATCACTCTATCGCCCTCACTCACTCTATCGCCCTCACTTGATCCATCGCCCTACCTCTATCTATTGCCCTCCCTCTATCTGTCGCCCTCCCTCTATCTGTCGACTCCCTCTATCTATCGATCGCCCTCCCTCTATCTATCTATGGCACTCACTCTATCTATCGATCGCTCTCCCTCTATCGCCCTCCCTCTATCTATCGCCCTCCCTCTATCTATCTATTGCACTCATTCTATCACATCACCACAGCATCACTCAGCACCACCACAGCATCACTCAGGGGCACAACAACATCACTATGCGCTACCACATCATCACTGAACGCCACTGCATCACTCGTCGCCACCACAACATCACTCGTCGCCACCACAGCATCATTCTGTGCAACCATTCAACAACAACTGGTTCAAATATGTTCTCTCAATGTTTCAAGCTTTATTACAAATGTCACAAAAATATGTTAATATTTAACTTCTGTTCTTGGATTTGTCAGAATAAAATACACTGAACATAATCTTCACAAAAGTTATTTACAAAGGTTTAAGCTATTGCCATTATAAATTACAAGAACTTGTATTTAAGTATTAATTATTAGGAAAAATGAAAAGCCATTGATATTTGTAATATCAATACATCTAAGTCACGTAAATACGACACATATTGCATTACAAATGCTATAGGTGTCACATTTGCGAAAGTTAAAACTATTGGAATTGTAAATGACAAAGCTATTAATTTAGCTATTTTCAAAGCCAACACATAAATACAAGATTTGTCATTAGCAATACCAATAGCTCAAACTTTCCTAATGCAAGACCTATTGCATTGCAAATGCTTGTTTAGAGAGGGGCCGGAGAGGCAGCGGAAAGAGAAGAGGAACGAGTCAGGTCCATTGGGAACAAGAGGAGATTGTGGGGAACAGCACACGGAGCAAATCCCTGGAACATCAAGCGGGAACCAGCAATCAGAGAGCTAGTTACCAATCTCTCCTCTGTGAGCCTGACAGCACAGGGTTTTGGAAAAGGGCTAGGATTTGTCTCAACAGCACTTCTAGACCGTTTCCGCCTGCATTGTGAGCTGGCGGATTTTTTCAGGAAATTAAAATTGAAATCTATTTTTGAGAAATAGAAACCTTTGGACTCCCTAGACTGCCCCAGCGATACAGGGTTACGCCCAAAATCAACATTCACGCCACCACCCCACACAATTCCAGCGGAGATAACCGATTGTGAACAGGCGGTGTACAACAATGTGGAGGCATTTGAAGAAACAGGAGTCTTAAAGAACATGAGCGCAGCGGAATTTCAGGCTTTCCAATCCCTTTAGTCCAACACAGCCATTGTCATAAAATAAGCAGACTAGGCTGGAGGTGTGGTTATCCAGGACGCCACTGATTATGACACTGAGTGCAGACGTCTTCTAAGTGACCACAGAAACTGCACCCCTCTATCTGCTGATCCTTCACCTCCATTGAAAGCGGCTATTGTTGAACCAGTCGAAGAAGCGGAAGCCAGTGTGTATATCAGCAGACATGATTCAGATTTCCTCTCAAAGGTGATGGTACCATTTGATACTTTTACACTCTGCCTAAAACCCACAAAAACAGGACACCACCTCCGGGATGGCCGATTGTTTCAGGCATTGGTTCTTTATTAGAACCGGTTTCCAAATATTGTGACTTCTTCCTGAAACCTCTTATCGAAGGTACCTTAAGGATACAAAAAGCTTTCTGGCTCTTCTCCAAGATCTAAAGATGGGTAACAACTCAACTATACTGGCCTCTCTCGACATCAAGAGCCTTTATTCCAGCATTCCCCAGGATGACACCATTCGGGTCTTCAGTGAGGCTCTGGAAACAGAAACATGGGATTTTCAGGCACCCAAACAATTTGTGATAGAATGTGCCACACTAGCCCTAAAGAAAAACTTATTTGAAAACAAAGGGAAATTGTACTTACAGTCAACAGGAACTTTGATGGACAGCACAACACAGGGAGGCTCTGCGTGAAGATACACCAAAACAGACGGAGGAAATACCACTCACGTGTGTTACCCCTTATAGTGTAGCTCTAGCAGCAGAGTACAAAGTTCCCCAGAGATTGTGTGAATGCGTGGAGAGAGGGGTTGGTATTGTTAGTACCGTGACTGAAAGGGTTCCCTAGTCGGAACTTAGAGAGCCTCATACACCCAGAGTATTAGGTGTGGAACACATACTTACTGGAGGGTATCCAGTGTCATCATCGACTCACTGCCCCTTGACAGACCGGCGCTGCAATGTCTGCCGAAGTACCCACAGGTACTCTTTTGGCGGGGTTCTTTAGTTCCTTGCCGATGGTGGGTGTGAGTGAGGATGAAGAAGAGTGTAGTCAGTGCAAACGTGAGTGAAAGTTAAAAAGGGTGAAACAGTCCACACTGACTTTTATTAACGTGGCTGGTTCCCTGGTTAAAAGGGGTGAGAGGGGAACTAGAGACCGTATAGGTGTACAGAACTCTAACTCAACCCCCTGGTGTGGTCAACATGTTTCTCGCCAAACGGCGATTCTTCAGGACCTCAGTAAAGTACTACACAGAAAAACACATATGAACTAGATGCTCATTCACTATGAAGAAGGCAAATACAACCTCTCTGGGTCGGAGGAAAAGAGGGCCACAGGGTCCTGCTCTTTTTAGGCGACCCTAAAGGAATTGAATAAGGCCTTGCAGCGTACTCCCGTGAGGCCAGCGCTATTAGGTTAGGGGAACCTTCATTGAAGCGCTGGAAAGGCGGGACACCTACCCCTCACGCTCGCGGCACCTGGTCAAAAAAAACCCTTATAGTGTTGCATTAAATGCAGTAACCAAATCAATTCGCAAACACTGGCGGATCCTTGAAATCAACAATACCAAATGGGAAAAATCCCTGTTCTCTTTTTAAAAAGCCAGGAGTATCAAGGATGCTCTAGTACATACCAAACCAAGGCAAATTGTCAATGACAACGACCCCTCAGTCCTGAATGCCAGGGGTCTACCGAAAGTTACAGGGCATTTTACATGTGGGTCATGCAGTATATGTCATCTGACCACAGCAACAAAAGCACTTGATTTAGAGGCCGGAAAAATTTAGATACAACGTTCATACATGAACTGTAATTCGTTGAACGTAGTATTCTTCATAACCTGCCCTTGTGGCACCAGGTACGTGGGCATGACCACCCGAAAAATAATACAACGGATTTGCGAGCACCAGAGTAATATCCAGTGTGAAAGGAATATCACAAAACTAACTAAACATTTTTCGCAGGCTAACCACACAGTGAATGATCTACACTGGACAGTGACTGAACAAATCAAACCCGGAAATAAGTCATCTAACATCCTGTTTGAGAAAGAACAGCAGTGGATTTACCGCTTTTCTACCAATATACAGGGATTTAATGACAATATATCCTGGGGCTCGGTGCTGAGGCGCTAACAGTTATTTCAAGGGCTCATTCATAGAAATGTTGATGTGCTTGTTCTATCCCTCAATTTTTATTAAACAGTCCCACATACTTATGACAATACACTCAAGTGGTAATAGCGTTAAATCCCAGCCCACTCGTATTGATAAACATCATGAGACGAATTAAATGGGGTAGATCCTTCACTGACTATCTTTCCAAAGTAGTTAGGAACTGACACTTTGCTTATGATCAGTACCACTGTCTCAATAAAGTTTCATCTGTTGTAGCTTCGTTTAAAAAAAAAAATGAATGTGGTCAAGTTCCCCAATTGTAGCAGACATACCAGACAGAATCACATGACTTGATTCTCGCTGTCACATGAAAATAACAAACATTAAGGTATGGCATGGCTATTTTCTGAAGCAAATTACCCCTTCATTTGTGGTGCGGTCTTTAATTATGGCACTATATTGGTCCAATCATATCGAGTGTGAGGTACATAATCGAGTAAGTCTGAGACTGATACAGGCGTGAATACCTCGCTACGTTGCTTTCCACTTAAGCAAGTAAATATTATTGTGGCTGAACCGAATGCTGGTATTACCTCAAAGTTCTAGTTGTTGTGATCCCAGCGCTCCAGTACACACGTGATTGAAGCGCAATCACGTTAGCTTAAACATACCGGTCCCTCGGCTGGACACTTCCTTTAAAACCTCTGCAATGGAGGACACGTTATAGTCGGAGTCCTTGGGAGGGAGCAGGCAGGTGTCCATCGGGTGGCAGACTCTGAGGAAGTAAGTACCCTTTGCCCACAAAGACGTACCTAGGCAGCATGGGTGTTGTCTCAGACCAAACGCCTAACTATTGCGAACACTTGGTACCTTTTTTAATCTAAACAGAGTTTGACTACAAGTCTGGCCCCCCACCAGGACTCATGTAGTGAGGTCAATCTAAACTTCAAGTAAGCTTGAACAAGTTATTATTTTTGCAACTTGACCCTGTGTATTTAAACCTGTGTTTTCCTACCGATCATGCACCAAGCCTTCCTTCGCCTCTAAACTCAGTGATTTGACCTTCTATGAGTTTTGATAGTGGCAATGCTTTACTATAAGGTTCTAAATTAGGAGATTGCCGGTATTTACCCGCACAAAACTGCATAATTATATGCCTGTTTCCCTTAATCGTATGGTCTGATGTCATTTAGCATAATGGGCACATCACCTAAGGAATTAACGAATGATTTGAGATAGGACAGACACGGGGCGTGGTCTTCAGCCGAGGAAGATGGCCGCACACTGAGCGAGTAGCGAGCCATATCCATACCTTAAACCCCTAATCCGGCATTATCCGTGCATCCTGGTGACACCTGCTGCTGTTGGAAGAAGCATTTAACAACAAGGGGTGGTGATGGTCAGAGTTTCTGAATTAAGCAGAATACTCTCACCCAGTCAAGAGATCTGGGCTAGATCCAACACCGTTTTTTAGCTCACTGCACCATTCCAGTTCAGAACCTGGCTATATGCAAATTAGTCTGTTCCTGTCCCAGTGCATGATGGGAACAGGGCAAACCAAACTACCAAGCCAATTCTTACACTGGGAAGGAAACAAGCTTCCGGGGACCGGTTTCTGGCATTTCAGCCGTCGTCGGCCCGGCTTGCTTGAATCCTGATGGTGCAATGAGCAAGGGACTCACATCTGAGTATACCCTTCCACGCTTAGGGTGCGCCCCCACAGCATCACTCAGCGCCCCCACAGCATCACTCAGGGCCACCACAGCATCACTCAGAACCACAACCGCATCACTCAGGGCCACCACAGCATCACTCAGCACCACAACAGCATCACTCAGCACCACCACAGCATCACTCAGCATCACTCAGCACCACATCAATATCACTCAGCATCGTCTTTGCACTAGTACACCACCACATCATCATCACTCAGCAAGACCTGAGTATCATTCAGCATCACCTCAGTATCGTCTCCGCACCAGTCACCAGCACCACCACCACTACCACCTCAGCCTGCTCTCGGAATCTGGCTTCTGTTGATTCTCCACTAGCGTCTGGCCGTTGCTAGTGTTATAATACAGGTACTAGTTCACAACCTTCACCCTCCGATTGTTTATGCCCCCTCAAAAAAAGCTTTAACAAACAACCATTGGAATAGACAGAAACAAGTTGCCAGCATTGCAAGAACAAAAGAAAACTGAGGAAATGTTTTATTGTAAATACTATTTTCGTTCAGCTGTACATAATGCCTTCTTGGTCATATATAAGGTAACAAAAATTCTTCTGAAACCTATTTATTAAAACTTTTCAGCATGCTGCACAGCAGACACACTTATCTACAGCACAGCTTAAAGACATAAGGGCCCAAAGGCGAGACCTATTGGCTATGCCAATGCTTGTTCTTATCTTTCTCAGTGAATAAGACAGTGATACATTAAAAAAATCTGTGATAAATGTGGGAAGATATTTATATTATCCACATTTATTTTTTTAGTAATAATGGGACTTTTTTTATATTTGTTATCTCCTTTCTCTGTTGTGGTCATTTGATGTGTATATCTGTGTAAAATTAGGACTTTTTTGATTTTTTCATCTCGTTTGTTGTGTGGTCATCAGATGTTAGGCCCAATGTGGGATAGTTTGATAGTAAATTGAACATGATTCTGTGAATCTTATACCAGGTAGGGTTATAGAGGTTTTGTATAAAATCTCAGGGTGACATAAGACATTGATTCGTCATGTGTATACTGAGAAAGAGAGGCGTAGCTAAATGAACATATCTAATCAGCACCCACATTTAGACCTGCAAGTTCTTATGTATCAAGTATTAAAATGTACCAGGCTTCCAATCTACCAAGAATTGTTTCTTTATTACCCCCATCAGAAATGATGTGCTGTGGGACAGCTGTTATCCCTTTTTTTATGGCCCTAATGTCTTGCAGGACCCTCTTGTGCACCTGCAAAAATCGTGCTCCCTATGTAATATTTACCACAATCACACTTTAACATGTACCACGTATTTACTTTTGCATGTTAGATGTTTTGTCATTTTCAGATTTTGCCCAAAAAGTGTTTGTAAAAATGTAATGTTGTTCCTGTGTTTACAGGCTTTACATTTTGTGCATTTTTGAAAAACTGAGTTTCAGTCAAGATGTTTTCCCACACAATCTACAAATTAAAATCACATTGGGGCATATTATCAGCAACAGGGTGCTAACAGGCAAATTCGCATGTTAGCACCCTTTTTCTCTACTCTTCCCCTTGCATCTCTAATGAGATGCAAAGGGGGCGTTCCGGAGAAAAATAATAGGAGAAATGTTGTTAAGCAACATTTCTCCTATTATCAAGGATTTCGCTAACCCTGTTAGTGATAAAAAAAAGCAGCGCTAACAGCGGTTAGGACTGCTTTTTTTACACCTGGTATTTTCCTGACTTAGCCATGATATCCTATGGAAGGTGGATATCATGGCTAAGTTTGTGAGCCTCTATCATCAAGCTAACGCCAAACTTCGATAGATTATTGTTGGTTTTCCAGCGATAATCTCTCAATTGGCAGTTAGCGTGAGGATTTTTATCACTTCTGAGATAAACCTTGCTAATAGCAAGTTATCTCTGCGATAATTTCCGGTGATGCTTAGCGTTAAAAAATTCGTTGCTAAGCATCGTTAGCGGTAAATATCACTAAACGTTGGTAATATGCCCCATTATTCTGATGTTGATCACCATTCTTCAGAAGTCATCAAAATCCCAGTTTCTTGATATACAAATATCCCAGCACTTAAAAGTAACTTTATGTGTCAAAATTTGTTCAAAAGGAGATAGAGTATATTGAATCAAATATCACTGGCAATCCACAGTTTTTGGTTCTCACAAAGAGTTTTAATACCAGGCAAAATACAAGTCATTATCATTTTACACGAACATACCTTTTTGAAATAAAATTCATAAGTAAAGACCAACAGAGGACAAGAGATGTTAAAAACGGAATGTTGATAGTCTTTGAGTCCTCTTCTTCTTGGTCCACAAAAGACAACAGCCGACAGGTGTTTCGTCACCTCATGTGACTTTCTCAAGGCTGTAAAATAACAATGTTTTCTTACTGATCTGATGTTTTGAGTTACATTCTACCTACAAAAGATATCTTACGGAGGGTACATAGAATCACTAATCAGCAAAAATTTTCTGTATGTTCCAAAAGGAGGCAAATTCTAATTACCACGTGCTATCGGTCAAAAAGAATACGAAAAAGAAAGGTAAGATATAAGTAAATAATCTCGAAAGATACCAAGAAGAACACCCAAATTACCACACCATGTGTAGTGTATAATTAAATTCTCAAAAACTTTATTAAAAAAAGGGGAAGGAGGAGTGGACCCGTAATTGATATATATGAGAGGAACTGACCTTTATTAATTCCAAAAAGACGGAATGTTGTAACTTGGCTAATACTCGTGGTCTAGTATCAAGGTTTAGGTGGTAACCAATGATCTGAAATGATGGATATGTATATAAAAAAACATTGATTATTCCACCCAGATTGTACTGGGAAAATCTTACATTCAAGTTAATTTCTACAGATCCACTCACTTTTTAAAGAAATTTCAAGATCATATTCATGCGTCCTGGAAGTTGAATATAATATTCTTCGAAACAGTATGAAACTGTAATTAAATAAGGGCAGTGGAGAGAGAAGAGAAAGTTTATTATCTGTTCCATCATTCAATAGTTGTTTCGAATTGAGGATGTGAACCTCAAATTAGAAAAGACTCACTTTCTAATAGTCCATGCGAATCACCCCAATAAATTAAGCAGGTGCTTCAGCAGGGTCAAAATGTAGACCCAAAAGAACAGTTTGCCTAACAAAGGAAAAAGAAAGGCAGTGAGAAAATTAATTAATTAATAGCATGACCTAAAAACTTTTTCTTCGTAATTTTGAGACATATTGTTGGATATTAATTGTTAAAATTAAGTAATACCTATTTAGCTATTTCAATGGTTCGCTATCTATGTAGCGTGTATTTGCACAGTGTTGCGTGTAATTGGCTGTGCTTAATGTTACCGTGTTGAGTCACCGGCTTCAGTAAAGAATCACGCTCCCCATATCACAAACTAGCTAAAAGATATAATAATGGAAATAGGTATGAACATGTTGTCACTGGTCAGTATAACTACCATGTCCCCGGAATACTTTTACATTAAAAACTATACTTACTTATCAATTAAAACCTATTTCCAAAAAGTGGAGAGACAAAGAAGGCTTTGATAGGCCTGCAAAGAAAAGGAAACATCGTCAGATCTGTCATTTGCTCCTCGTAACACAGCCACCATATTCATAAGATCTTTCAAAAACACTGGCATATCTTGAACATTGATAAAACACTGGATAAATATGTAACTGACCATCCTATAATCTCATATAGACGTGGGACCACCCTAAGAGAAATTTTTTTCCTAGCTACTTACCGCCAAATAAGAAATCACCCACTTGGCTACCGGCTAAACCAGTAGGGTTTCACAAATGTGCCAACTGCTGTGTATGCCAATTTGCGGCTAAGAGGATCGTGGAATTTCAGTACAATACAACAGTAAAATACTGTATCAAGCAATTTATTAATTGCAATACAAACTATGCAGTATATTGCATTATATGTTGTTGCGGCCTAATTTATATAGGCAGTATATATATATATATATATCTCCAACGCCACACCTTGATTAGGTGCAAAAAATGGAAGGCACACACGAAGAATTTGATTACTGTGCAGACCCCCCCCGGACAGACGCGTTTCGCCTCACGGCTTCGTCAATGTCAGTTTGTTTGTGCAAACACACAAGTATTTAAAATCCTCATACGTCACATGTAAACAATAAACATAGAAAACTGACTTATGCAGCATTGAGTAAGAAATTCATGGCGACCATCTCATAGTATGTTAAATACATTTAAACCAATTCAATGCAAACAAACAAAAGTACAAAGTGCTTGTGCAGACATTTATAACAAATCTTACTTAATAGGAATAGGACTAGGGAAAACTTTGCAATTATATCAATATATTTCCATTTCCTTTTTACCCTAAAGTCCTCCATAATTGTGCCCTGGGTGGGCCTTCACGCTGTTTAGCTCCATGAGTATATTATCCAATTGGAGATAGACGTGTTAGTGGGCGGAGGAGAGATTTCAGACACAGGTCGACATGACATTCTGATTAGGATCCCCTAATTTTTCTATTCTGTGATATTGGTCACTTTGTCTCCTCTTAACATATGTGTATAGATGTTCAGTTTCATAGGTTATTAAGCCCACTGAACAACAATGTTACTCTAAGTGGGTCCACAGTTCCTCATCATTGTTCAGTCCTGTTGGAACTTTGCTCTGGAGATCGATGATGTAACATGATTCCAGAGCTCGGAGTTTCCTCACTCTGTCCCCACCTCTCTCATGCCTTTCCACCCTGTCTATACAATAGAATTGTAACAAGTCCCTATTGCTCTGGTGATGTGTTTCAAAATGACAAACAACAGAGTATGCAGCATCCATGTTTGTAAAGGTGTGCATATGTTCTAATATGCGCTTCTTTGTTTGATTAATCGTGCTGCCAACATATCTTTTGTGACAGGGACATATTAGACAATACACTGTAAAATCAGAATTGCAATTCAGAAACTGCTTGATTTCTCAAACAGGTCTAGGATCCCCCGGGCTGCCCTCAAAGGTGGTCTTTTTGCTACTGTGCCCACTCTCATACTCTCAAGAAGAAGGATCGGATATACAAAAGAAAATGAGCGACACAAAAGGTCTCAAACAATTCTCACTTTTTCTTAAAAAGCCCATGCTGCAGGCCTCCTCTCTTAGCCCTAATTGGTCTGTGCAGACTGTGCAGACTGCGCAGACTAGCAAGGAACCCTCCAGAATTGCCAGAATCATCGAAGCTACATACAGGATGGATGACTCAGCTTCTGGGGCTGAGGGAGGACACGATAAACCACAATCACCTTCTAAACAAATTGATTCCACCATCAACATTGAAATGTCTGGCCTGATAGAGTCCATACATCAAGGATATGTTGAACCTGATCTTAGAAGAGGTTCGAGATATGAAAAAAACCACATAAAGTGGAGCTGGCCTCTCTTAATCTTCGTCTAGAGAAGATTGAAATTACAATGGGAAGCGTCCAGTTAGACTTCAGGAGGCTGAGGAAAGGATATCGGCCTTCGAAGATTAGTTGTCTTCTGTCAGGAAGGAAGTCGAAGTAGCACTAAAAGTAAAATTGTACTGGAGAATAAAATGGAACAGTTGGAGAGCCATTCGCGAAGATCGAACCTTCGTATAGTTGGTGTGCCAGAGGGAGTGGGTCTCAACCCCTGAATTGGGTGAATACCTTTATTAAACAAAGAGTTATTCCTGACTTTCAAGGGGATCTTACAATTACAAGGGCCCATCGTGTGCCGGCTCATCCATTTCCTAATTCGTCACTTCCACGCACTATTTTGATCAATTTTGTAGACCTTCGGATAAAAGAGACAATTTTAACAAAAGCTATTCAACAGCGGCAATTTGTGGTGACTGAGACATCTAAGTGTAGAATCTTTGCAGATATGACAGCTGCTGCAGCTCGCCGCAGGAAAGAGTTTGTTAAAATCCTGCACCTATTTAAGACAAATGGGGCACAAGCCTCAATTGCCCAACAATCTCAGTTAAGAGTACTGGTGAAAGGGAAATTCTTTATGTTCACCGATGTAGATGAGGCACAAGAGTTTCTAAAAGAGATCTCTCAGGCTTCAAAGAGCTAGGAGGGTAAACTGTAGCCCTTGAGTGATTAGCAGGATTCATTTTTTGTGTGGGAGCAAAAGGCGATATAAATCCATCGCAAAAAAAGAGTCCAGGGTGGTAAGGAGTGGCTCGTTTTCATTGTTATGAATCCAGATGAGGAGGTATATCACTAGAACTATGTATCAGGATTTTCATCTAAGGTATTATGAGAGAAAAGTAGCCGTACTACCGGGGGTGAGAGGGAGGAATTACTAGGGTGTAATAACATGATACCCGAGTTGAATTGGGGGAGGGAGAAGTGGAGGGTGTGGTGGAGGGAGGAGGGTTCACTTTTCAGGGGGGGGTCACTGTTTGAAAAGGGGAAAAATGAAGCCGGTTGTTTTTCAATGGTTTGCTGTTTTATTGCATCTACTCCTGAGTGATTCTAGTCAGAAGAGGGGCGGGTTTAAGTTGTTGGAGGAAGCGGAAAAAAAGCTTTTTTTCAGGCTAACATGTTAACATTGAAAGTTGTTTCATTTAATGTAAATGGTTTGATTAATCATAAACAAATGTGTGCTATTGAAGCATGGTTAAAATCTGAAAATCCTGGGGTAATCCTATTGCAAGAAACCCATATTTCGACTATAAAACTCGCAGATTTCTCTATGTTTAAAACTTGGGCAGCCTATAGGGGCTTTTCATCGTCCTCTGCTTCCCATAGAGGTACTGCTATATTTTTAAACAAAAACTTTCAAGCAGATTATATTAATTCGGGAAAAGATCAACAGGGGAGGTGGTGTTGGGTTACGTGCTCTTTTAGATCAAAGTCCAGCCCTCTTACATTTGTTTGTTTCTATGCACCTGTGGAGGATCATCCTAAAGCAAATGAGGAGTTAGGACAATCTTTAAATCAGGTTCCTGGGGATTTAATCGTGGGTGGGGACTTTAATATCTTGATGAACCCCCCAGACAAAACCAAAGTCTTTTAAGGTGTTGAAAAATTATGGAGCAATGTTAAATTTGGGCTACCCATGGCGAGCCGCGTTTCCTTTGAAAAGGAAATTTACGTGTGGTTCTGGCCGGTATTGCTCCTCTTCTCGTATCGATTTTTTTCTGATTTCACATGGTTTAGATTTTTTTTCAATGGCTTTTCTGATTATGCAATGCTGACATTGGAAATCCATTAAGATACAGGCTTGCGGCTTCCGAAACAATGGGTTTTTAATAAACAATATCTCAATGATGCGGGTAGGTGGAGTTTATGGGCTCAGAGATTAAAGAATTCTTAATTCAGAATATTCAGTCTGCCGCCCCAAATGTTGTTTGGGACTCTCTTAAGGCAATTGTTCGGGGGCTAATATTGGGTAAAGATGCAGCAATTGGAAAAAAGGCTAGGCTCGATAAGAAAAAACTTGAAGGTAAGATCCAAGCCCTTCATGAGGCATTTCTACATGGTCCCTCTGTTTCTATTAAAACTCAGCTTGAGCAGGCTAAGCGTGAGCTTTGCTCCGTCTATTATGCGCAAAGTGAAACTTTCTATCAACAGATTCAACAGAAGGTGTATGAAGAGAGTAATTTCACGGGCAGACTTTTGGCGTGGCAGGCCAAAGAGCAGGAGGCCGCAAACCATATAAAGTCACTAAACTGTCCCTTGACGTCAGTATGCACTGAGGATCCCGGGAAAATTGGAAGCATCATGCTTGCCCATTATGAGGCCATTTATGGTAAACTTTATATGGTGGATGACCGTTTACTTGGAAAATTTCTTCATGAAAATCCACCTCCGAAGCTTTCCGAATTGGAGAAAGGTTCTATGGTCAATCCCTTTACACTTAAAGAGTTGGAGGAAGTTGTGAAGAGCCTACCTAATGGTAAGGCGTGTGGTCCAGATGGACTACCATCTGAATTTTATAAAGTTTTCTTTGCGGCATTATCAGAATTTTTTCGTTTTTTGATTAATTCTTTTTTGGAAGGAGGGGTAGTTCTGGAATCTTTTAGTCAAGGGAACATTGTTAGTTTTGTGAAGAAGGGTAAGAATAAGATGGACCCTAATTCTTATCGTCCGATTACGCTGTTTATTTCAGATTACAAAATTGTCACCAAACTTTTATCTCTGAGGTTTAATAGGTATGCGGCGAAGCTGATCCATGTGGATCAAAATGGGTTCTTAGCTGGCAGACAATTAGCTACTAACACCCACTTTCTTTCAGAGGTGTTGGATTACTTCGAGATTCAGAGGATACCTGCTTTAGTTTTGTTATTGGACGCTGAGATGGCTTTTGACCTTGTGGTCTGGGAGACATTTTTTTCGATCTTACAGCCCTTCAATATTCTGTTGCAAATTATATCTTTAATCCGGAATTTGTATGAGAATGCTGTTGCTAATGTAATTATTAATTCAGCCGTGGCAGGGTCTTTAAAAATTAAACGAGGCACAAGGCAAGGGTGTCCTTTATCACCAGTTCTGTTTGCTTTTCTAATCGAGCCCTTGGCAATAGCCATTCGGAACTGTCCTGATAGTCACCCCCAATTCCATCAATGCCAAAATTAAAACTATATGCAGATGACATCATACTCTTAATTAAACCAACAGTTGAGGTGCAAGCCAAAGTCTTCGAGATGTTTGAAGACTTTGAAGCATTAGGTGGCTATCGGATAAATAAAGGAAAAACCGAAGTAATACAATGTGGGAGGGTTGCTTTAGATCTGCACCCCGACATCTATAATATTGTTAATTCCAACCCAAAGAGATATCTGGGGATTTTTTTTTCCAAGTCAGTTGACGATTTATATAAATTGAATTTTGTTCCTCTGATTAAGAAAGTTTAAGCGCTGTTTTCTCGATGGAGCATGCTCCCTTTGTCCATCTTGGGATGCGTTGCTTTGATTAAAATGTCTGTCTTGCCGATATTTAATTTCTTGTTTTCTTTAATACCATGCACTTTATCAGGCTCCTTTTTTTCCTCAGGTGGAGTCCATGTTTACAACCTTCATCTGGGCAAAGAAAACCTCACGTATAGCACTTAGCACTTCATATGAATATTTGGATCAGGGAGGGTCAGCACTTCCAAATCTCAGGGGTTATTATGATGCGTATTTTGCACAATATTTGTCTACATTTAAGCCTTCGCCGCAAACACATTTTTATTGTAATAATCTTATGAACTTAATTTGTAAGGACAGCCAAATCCAGTCTCCCCTGCTGATGTTTAGATCTCCGAAGCTGGTACGCTATAAGTGTCTGCACTGTTTTTTTAAAAGACGGCAGGCTTTCTTCAAAAAATATTCTATTCCAGCAATCAACTCAGCTACTTTATTAGAAGGAATCCTGCCCCTGGTAGAGGTCAGACAGCCTATCCATCTGGCGTGAAAATGGGCGATAGCTGGGTATGTTAAATTGTCAGATTTTTTGAGGAATGGTAGCCGGGTGACAGTAGCAGAAATGTCTCAATCTATCTCTAATGATTTTATCTTAACTAACTCTTATGGTATTTTATATAAATATTTTGTAGAAATAGATGCTGCCTCCTTAACGGATCAGAACCAGTTAGTTGATGAATTATTAGTTATCGGATAGGAAACCAGGTGCCTGGAAGAAATATTTAGTGTTTGTAAAGGGGGTGGATCTCGAGTTAAAAGCTATTACAAATTGGCAGAACATGAGAATTGTGAAATTTCATCCCATATTTGGTCCACCATCAACAGGATAAATTTTAGCTCTTTTAGAGGGTCAAATTGGTGTAGGATGTTGTTTTTCAGCAAATGTTTATTGTATCGAACTCCCTGTCAAAGATGTATGCTACCCAGTCTTCTCAATGTTTTCGGTGTATGAATCACTCATCTGCCAATTGGTCACATATGATGTTGAGCTATCCTAAAGTTAATGGTTATTGGGTAGATTTATTTGCCTATCTGGAACAAGAATGCAACATCCAGCTGGAAGTGAACAATAGGCTAATTTTATTTGGATTTGATCCCGATCCCCCCCTCACAGACCCAATGATTAACTTTTTGTATATAGCTATGGCAATAGCAAGATCGCTGCTATTGCAAAAATGGTGTACGGATCTGATTCCTTCGGCCCTGGAGTGGGGTCAGAAGATGAGAAGGGTTAAGAAGAGTGAATACATTTTTGCATTACGAATTGGAAGCACTAAGAAATGTAATAAAATATGGGGTACCAACTTTGACTAAAGCTAGGGGAGGCGGTAAACTCTGTTTTTATGCTGTTGTGGGATGGGGTGCAGTGTTAGATTCGATCAATGGTCTTTTTTTGTGTAAATGTTTGTAATAGTTCTTATTATAGAGTGTTAAACATATTATGAATTTGTGATGCTTATATTGTCTCAGATGAGATCGCTATTTTTCATGATATAAATCAATATGTATAGGTTTGTTTTTAAACTCCGGCTTGTATAAAAAATGTAAAAAAAATATATAATTTTTAAAAAAAGCCAGGAGGCCTGTTAACAGGCTGTCTTGCATTGGTGCATTCATGCCCTTCTAAGCCATTGGCCTCTTCATTCTAATCAGACATATATCCACCCATTGACCTGTGAGTGTGTTACTTTATCACATTTTCCTTTACTCATACACCTGTTATGCATAATTATACACACACACACAAAATATATATACATTTTTTTCTCAAATTGTTTTTATTGATTTTACAAAAAGAATACAAAATAAATATACAGTGAAAGTAACCTAAATAACAATATTAATAACATATGATGAGATCAAGGAAAAATTACAAAAGGAGAAAAAGACCGCAAATAATCCAGGTGCTAATAGGAAATGCAGTTATGTTGGAGAGGCATCAGAAGACTATGAATATCACAGACTACAAATTAGTTATAATACATTACAGGCAACCCCTGGAGGGCTATGAATAACATGTATGATCCGTTATACATTACAGGCATACGAGAGAGGACTTAGTAAATTCACAGCGAAACCCTACATTACATTAAAGTTGAAGAACATTCAATAAAATATGGTCTTGGGGACAGGTGGGTAGAATTCTCTTAAAATTCGAAAGCATAGGGTGTCAAATACGTGCAATGGAGTGTAATTTAGTGCGATGTAATATGCTCACGGTGGGTCAAATGTAAAGGAAAAGGCATCAAGGGACCTCCACAGTTTCCTATATGGAGTGCGCCATGGAGAGGAATGCAGAGAGATGTTATCCGCCCATCTGAGGAAGGACAACCATTCCTGCCATATTCGGAAGGGGACTTCTTTGACGTTTTTCTATTTATTAAGCACAACTTTGCAGGCCAGTTTATGCATGAGGTCTAGTAAGTAGCGATTATTTACACCTGGAAGCATTGGGTCCAGAGAGCCCAGCAGGATGTAGGAAAATTCCCTTTGAAGGTTGATGTTAAATGTTTTGTTAATACAATTGTATATTTTGTCCCAGTAAGTTTGTAGGATGGGGCAATGGAAGAGCATATGGGAATGGTCACCGACGTGTGTGTTGCAATTCCAGCACGTAGGGTTCTGGTTGAGATTAAGTTTAAAAATCCTTTCAGGGGTCCAGTATGTCCTCTTTATTAGCATACGCTTTGTTTGAGATAATACTGGTGATATTTTATTAGAGAAGGGATTTATGTGTATCTTGTCCCAGTCAAAGGGGATTTATCTGGAGTTAGTTTCAGATTCCCATTTTATCTCACTTTTTAGCTGTGACTTCTGGGGTTTAGGAGATAAGAGTTTGCAGATTTTAGAAACAGTGTGTCCTGACTTTATCAGTTGTAGCATCCTTGTGAGGATCGACGGGTCATTAGGTTTTATGGAACGCAGTGTGAGTTGTGACTTAAGCCTCAGAAATTTGTTTCGTGTTTGAAGCTCATCGTGCAATGCTGTGCGTTAAACGAGGCCGCTTATTTTTGTGTCAGCACTGAGGTGCACACCAGCAGCAGGCCAATCTTTGTAGATACGGCGCTTTGCTATGTCTCTCTCCTGGCGCAACGGAGCGCAGCAAATTTGCTGCGTTGCATGAGAAATTAGTAGATATAGTTTGCCATAAATTAACGTTAAACTGGCCAATAATAACACCTGCTATAGAAAGCACGTAATAAAAAGTAGAACTGAAATTTGAACTCTGTAAACTATCCATTATTATGATAAAAATAATGCTAAAAAATGCTAACATTTTCAAAAAGCTCAGTCAATTTATTTGCACATACTCTGAATGAACTTCAATATGTGGACTCCCAGCAAACCCATCCACTTCTGATACATCTCAAGAGTTCAAACACATCATCACTTACACATGAATAGAGATTTATAGAACGAATGGAGAAAACCTGGCTCCATTTACTTTATCTAGTATCTTGCTTTCTCCTTCCTAAATGTATTTCTTATAATAATATAGCTCCAACGACAAAAACTTCAATTGGATGGATGTTCAAAGTACTTTTGCAATGAGTGTCATTTTTAAACCTAAACCAACACTGACAAAGCCAATAAGTTTGGCTTTTCATTAGTAAAAGTGCTTAGTAATTGATGGTGGATTTGTGTGCAGTTTAATAGTATGCCAAGTCGCTGAATGTGGGTGCTTAGGTGAATGAATGATTCATCGGTGACTTATCCCATCCAGCCATGCACATTTCTCCATCCCTTCATCTAGCCTTTAACTGATTTTCACATTTACTTTCACAACAGCCCACATGGTCAAGCACACAAAATTGCTAATCCTTAAAGAAATATGGGCCAAATGTATGACCATGCCGTTTATAGGGTTTTAAATTACGATTTTTTGCATCTCACAAAATGGAATTTACTAATGTGTCTTAGACACATTTAGCGATTCAGAATGTGGTCGCACATGACCTGCCTCATCAATATTCAAGAGGCAGGTCGCAATTTGCGACCCATTGGGAATGGGCAAGAACACATGTATGGTGGCCTGTTGGGGAAAGCAGGCCACCATGTCTGTGTATGTTTTTTCAGTAAAGCAACTTATTTTAGCCAAATGCAGCCCATTTTCCTTAAAGGAAAAATGGGATCTGGTTAAAAGAAAAAAAAGAAAAAAAAATTTCAATTTTTATGGGCAGGCAGTGGTTCGTGGGACCACTGCCTGCTCTTAAAAAATATTTTTGCATACATTCATAAAGGGGAAGGGGTCCCAACGGGACCCCTTCCCATTTGCGACTGGCTTACCACCTAATTGAAGTAGGTGGTAATTGCAATTGTTTTGCGACCGCATACATACCGCTGTGATTCGCTATTAGGAAGGGATGCCCTTTGTGCGCCCTTTTCTAATAGTGACTCGCAAACTCTATTTTGCTAGTCAGTACTACGTTACTGGCTCGCAAAATAGGGTTTGTACATGGTACAACCCTTTTTAGCGTTCGCAAATTGCCCGATTTTCCGTTTACGACCTCTAAAAATGGTCATACATCTGGCCCTATGTTATTTAACTACTTGGGTGTCATAGATGTGCAATTACATAATTTGCAGGACTGGCACCAAGGAAATGGCTTCCTGGTTTCTCTGTAAGTGCAGAGGGGACGGAAAGCAGCCCTTTCTCTGCACTTGCAGAGAGTTGTGCACAAAAAGGAGTTCCCTCTAGAACGCTTGAAAACTCAGCTTTCAAGTGCTACCTCTCTTACCCTGCAAAGCTACATGCAACCATAGTAGGATGTGATCTCTTGGTGCTTCCACAAAACACCGAAGATTTTTTTTGTAGGCAGAGCACAAGGGGTGGGTATAGCTCAATATCCATAGGGCCATGCCTCAAGGTGAAAAAGGCAGCATTACAAAGTGTTTGTCCACCCCACCCCACCCAGGGCACTGGACACCAGGGAAAATTGTAAAAAAAAAAAAGTAAAAAAATAAAGGGGTAGGGGCATGGCCCTAGGCATGGCGCCTTCAATTCTTTACAAATTCTTTTTATTCCACCCACCACTTGTCCCCAAAAAACTCTGGTGTGGGGGCCAAGTTCCTGCAATCCGGAATGGATCAACCCAAGGACTCTGGAAGTCCTTCACAAGAATTTTGTGGATTCTGCAAATTTCTGTCATAGAAATGCAAGGCAGTGCAAGGAAAATGTGTGATTTTAAGCACAGTTTGAGGCTTCCAGGTCACTAGGGGTGAGACAGCATTGTGAGATCCATGCAAGATACACTACCTTGGACTCTCCCAGCTGTTTAGTTTGCAAAAATGTCTCAGGTTAGTAGATTTCCCTAGGCGGCGGCCGAGCCTGGGCCCAAGTACCACACAGCTACTCCTGTTACCGATATCTTGATGTTGGGTTTTGGACCTTTTTTATTGCAGGCACTAGGCTGAGCCACTCAAGTGGGATAGCATATTTTATTGGGAAAAGAGTGGTAACGCTGGGTAGTAGGAATGTTGTTGTTCTCTGCAGATTCCAGAAGTTTAGGTCACAAAAATATTAGGAAATTAGTGATTTTAGACAAACTTGAAGGTTTGCTGGACATTGTGAGTAATACAAATTCAGGGGATCCACTCAAGACACACCACTCTCTAGACTCTGGGTGCCTAGTTTTCTGAAATGCTTGGGTTTCGTAGGTCCCCCTAGGTGGCAGTTGACCCAAGCCCAAAATCCACACCTAGCCAGATTGCAAAAAAGTGTTGGTGGTGACTGCTAAATTTTGATTCATCCATGTTGAATTTTGGACCGTCCCTATTACAGTTGCAAAACCAACCCTCACAAGTGGGGTACCCTTTTCGCTGTTGGAATACTGGGTGGTAGGAAATTTGTAACGTGGATCACCACAAATTCTGGAAGATTTCATCACAGAATTGTGAGGGTAATGCTTGTTTTTACTCAAAGTTTGAGGATAGCAAGTGCTTGAGGTAAAAAAAAGAGTCACAGGATCCACACAAAATACACTATTCTGAACTCCCCTGGGTGTTTAGTTTTCAGAAATGTTTGGGTTTAGTGGGTTTTCCTGGGCGGCGAATGAAGTAGGGGCCAATTTCCAAGTCTACTCACATCGTAAAAAAAAAGTTGATTTTGCAGGGTGAAATGTACTTTTTCTAGGTCGCGTTTTGGGGCATTTTGTGTCACAGGTGATAGGCCCATCCACATACGGTATCCTGCCTTATAGGCAGACACGGGGCCCTAAAATATTTTACTGCATTTTTATCATCAACATTATTTATAACAAACAAAACATTATGTTCTACAATATTTTTGCAGTACAATATTTGGACGACGATATTGTGGTCAAATTATATTTTGAAGTTGAAATTCAGGAACCATATCTGAATATATATTTTTTGCTCTGTGATTTTTTGGCCTACGAACATTAGCAAATAGATGTTTTACACTAGGTGTACTGCTTTAATTACGTTTACCTATATGTACATACAAGCTGTAGCATACCTGTTCACAGTCACTAGGTGGCAGGACAGTTGGGTTTTAAGGCACCTGCTCTCATGCATTGTTTATGTAACCTGTGGGGTGCAAAAAAAGAATTGGTGTTCATTGAGTCACAGAACACTTCTTCTTGGCTAAATGAAACCGAATATAAACTGTAGTGCAGATGATCACCCTATTTACCAGTTTAACCCGTGCAGGTTTATGCGCTGCAGTTTGATGAATGAAGTGGGCACTGCCTGACGTAAAACAGAAAATAATCAAACAACACTGTAGATGGAGGGCTAGAGATTTACGGCTTGTTAATGGTGTTTGATTGATTTTCCATTTCTATATTTCCACATGTAGCTAAATGTCAG
Source organism: Lissotriton vulgaris (assembly GCF_964263255.1). NCBI lineage: Eukaryota > Metazoa > Chordata > Amphibia > Caudata > Salamandridae > Lissotriton > Lissotriton vulgaris. Next base: position 496,310,683 of record NC_141694.1, read on the forward strand.
ACAGGTGTAGCAAGGAACCTTCATTTATGGTGCATGGGGATTGGTGGTGTAATTAACTTTGATGAAGCTGAGGTATGGAGGCCTACTTTGAGTTTCCACAAATAGCATTGATGTGGCACCATCTGTAACCAGTAGGTCAAATTCATGTTATTTTGAGCAATAAGAGTTTATACTGCAGCCTTATATCTGTGTTTGTAAGCTGGTCTTTAAAGTTCAAAATACAGTCTGTCTTATGCTTCCAGGACCCATGTTACCTGTGTACCAGGGATGCAGTTAGTTGTTGCACTTGCGTCTAGGCCACGTCAGGGTCACGCTAGCAGTGTCCTTGGAAGTGAGGCAGGCCCTTGGATGACATCATTATTTCTTACTGGAGCCGTTTGGATGAGCAGTGTGGCAGTCCTGCTCGATGGGCGATTTGCCCTTGGCCTTTACAGCCACGGGAGCACGTTTTCTGTTTAAGCGATGATGGGAAGCTTTCTTGGGATACATCAAATGACAAGTTGCTGCAACAACAGTACCTCTGCATACACTGCAGGGGCGTGTGTCCGCACTATGTGGTTTGAGTTGCAAGTGTTCCCCACATGAACCATGTAGGGCTACGTGGGACATTTCAAGTTTTGGCTATCGGCAGTTGCGCTCCGAGTGACACGTCACTTGACTCCTTCTGGGTGTACCACACAGGGAGCATGGCTGGACTTCTCCTCCAGGGCAGTCCGCCGAACTGCAGAGCCAGGCACATTCCTTTGTTTTCTGAGCAGACAGACAGGCTTCTAGGCACACCCTCAGCAGGTTGAGCTAACTTCACGTGATGTACCCTCCTCACCGCTGGAATACTGGTTGTCATGCAGACATCAGTCATGGTCTCCTAGCAGCTCGAGTAGTCTACAGCAGGGGCGGTGGGTGACATTAAAGTGGTGGGGCGCAAAGTGATTTGCATACTGCACCGTAGCGAGCGAGCGCAGCGAGTGAGCCCGAACCCCATAAGGGGGGAAAATTTTGAAGAAAAATCGTGCATTTTCACGCAAATTTGAGAAAGCAGGAAGGTTAATAAAGCAATTGTGAAAGTGCAGTTATTCCATTAATAGATGGCATAACATAGGTAGCTGCTTATGCAGTATGTTATGTTCTGTTATGTTATGTTATAATAAGTTTATATAGCGCACGGCTACTCTAAAAGAGTGTCCCGGCGCTTTCCACAGGCAGCTCAGTGTAGAATAACATAACAAGAAAAAACAGATACAAGAAAAAGAAAAAAACCCACCAGAAAGAAACTAGAGATTAAAAAGCCAAGTCTTTAGGCTCTTCCTGAACTGAAGCAGATTGGAGGTGCTGCGTAGCGCCAGTGGAAGAGAATTCCACAACTGGGGTGCCTTGAAGCTGAAAGAGCGCCCCCCCCGTGCGGGCCTTCCTCACACGCGGAACCACGGCAGTGAAGAGAGATTCGGACCGCAGTGAGCGGGCTGAGCGATAAAAGGCCAACCTGCGCTGAAGGTACCCAGCCCCTGAGCCAAACAATGCTTTGTGCATCAACGTCAGGGATTTAAACATAATCCGCTTCCAGATGGACAACCAGTGGAGCGTCTGCAGCAGCCCAGAAGCTCGTGCTCGCCTATGCAGGCCAAAAATGGCGCGGGCAGCAGAGTTTTGTGCCACCTGCAGGCGCTGGACCAGATAATCAGGGAGGCCAAGAAAGAGGGCGTTGGCGTTATCCAACCTGGATCCAATGAGCGCCTGCACAGTAATCCGCCTATGCTCCGCAGACAGCAATGGAAGGAACTAGCGGAGCATCTTCAAAATGCCGAAACAGGTGCCGGCCAGACCAAGGACATGCGCTCTCAATGAAAGCTTGTTGTCCAGCTTGACACCAAGATTTTTGGCGACCAATGATGACTGTGCGGGAGGACACATGTCAGACGGCCACCATTGCCGCCACTCGGGGTCGATGACACAGCCAAAGAATAAGACCTCTGACTTACTGGAATTGGCTTTCAGACTGTTCCGCTGGAACCAGTCGAAGACCATTCCCAGACAGCCCCGGATACTCTCTCCATCTAATGCCTGGTCTTTACCGCATGTGAAGAGGAGTTGCGTGTCGTCGGCGTAGGACACGATCTGGGCCCCATAAGCCTCCACCGCCAAAGGGGACATAAAGATGTTAAACAGCGACGGGCTCAACACAGAACCCTGTGGAACCCCGACTCCCAATGGCGGCATCTCGGCGGAGATCTGGGAAACCCAGATCGTCTGGCGGCGGCCTTCAAGGAAAGATGTAAACCATTTGAGCACCGTCCCCCTAATGCCGATGTCATAGAGCCTGGCGAGGAGCGCCTCATGGGGGACGGTGTCAAAGGCCGCCGACAGGTCCAACATGACTAACATGGCCTTGCCACCAACATCCAAGGTCTCCCTGATGATCTCTGAGACCTCCAACAACGCCGTTTCCGTCTAAAATTAGGACGGAATCCGGATTGGGAAGGATGGAGCAAATTGTTGGTTTCTAAAAAGCTCGACAAGACGCCATGGACATGTTTCTCAGTGATCTTGGCCAGAGCTGGGAGAAGTGAAATTGGCCTATAGTTGGCCAAAAGCTAGGCATCAAGACCAGGCTTTTTCAGGAGGGGGATTACCATCGCCCTTTTCCAGGTGCGAGGGACACTCCCCTCCCTCAAGGAGGCATTGAGGATGGGATTAACCAGGGGATTCACCACCGCCGCCATCCCAGCCAAAAATTTGGCAGGGCAGGGGTCAAGTGGCAAGCCTGATTTGAGGCTGGCCAGCAGTACCCGAGACGCCTCGCTAGAGACGGCAGGAAAATCTGACAGTACTGCGGCAGGCGTGGACGATGACCCATGTCCCGCCCCAGGGCCGCAGCCACCCTCCTCCGAGCTCTCCAAGAAGGAGACCTGAATCGCCTTGATCTTGTTGGTAAAAAAACTGGCGAGATCACACGCCCACGCATCCGATGATACTGGCGGGGGTGAGTGGGAGCTGGGGGTCGTGAACTCCTTCACCACGGAGAAGATCTCCTTACAGGAGTTCGCCGCCGCCTCAATCCTCCTAGCAAGGTATTCTTTCTTGGCACCTAGGATGTCCCAGTGATAGGCCTTCACAGCCGCCCTGTAGGCAAGTTTGGCCTCCTCATCGTACTGAAGGCGCCAGGCCCGCTCAGCAACCTTGCATTGGCTGCGAGCCACACGCAGCGCCTCCGTAAACCACGGCGCAGATTGCCGTAATACCGTGGACCGAGGGGCTGCCTTTGGGGCAAGATGGTCCAGCCTTTCAGTCAGCCACAGCTGCAGAGCCTCAGTGTCTCTTTCCGGATCCCCCGAGAGGTGGCAAGGATGTTCCGTAAGCGCCTGCTCCAACATATCAGGCGTCACTCTGTACAACGCTCTCGAGGCTGGTCTAGGCAACATGGGGACGCTGTTATCCGGCCACCCATTCTCCAACACAGAAAACCTAATCAGCCTATGATCCGTCCAGAGCACCGGCATGGTTTCGACATCAGCAATCGGGACTGACGAGAACACTTGATCAAGGGTGTGCCCTTTCACATGCGTAGGACCCGACACAAACGGTGCGAGGCCCAGCGGAGATGTAATGCCCAGCAGTTTAATAGCGCCCGGGTCCCCTGTCACGTCAAGATGGAAATTGAAGTCGCCTGCCACTACACAATGCTGTGTAGTCAGCGCCAACTCGGAGAACGCTATCTGCAGGTCCTCCAAGAAGGAACCCAAAGGGCCTGGCGACCTGTAGACCAGCAGCCCCTTGAGCGCTTGGACCGGGGACAGTCTGAGCGTAAAAGCAAGGGACTCCGAGCCCCCAATGGGATTCAGAGGGAGAACTGAGCAGGAAACGTTCTTCTTCACCACCACAGCTACTCCACCACCCCTACCCTTCACTCTGTCCTGCCGGAAGATGTTGTAGGCCGGAGGAATGGCAGAGAAAATGTCCGGATTAGACGCTTCTTCCAGCCAGGTTTCGGTTAGGAGAAGACACAAGGGATTTTCCCTCACAAGAAGATCATATAAGTGCAGGGCATGGCAGCCTAGGGACCTCGTATTGAGCAGCAGGCATAGATGTTTAGCACGAGCCTCGGCAGGCCTATGGACGTTGACCGGTGTTCAAACGGGCGACCAGCTGCAGCCCGGGCAGCGCCGTTTACCCTTGAAACGCCCCGGAAAAACCGAGCGACAAGAGCAGGAATAAGTCTGCATAGCACGCAGCGTCGCCGAGGTGTAACTGATCATCCTCACCCTCGCCCTCACCCTCGCCTGACCGGGCCGTCGTCCACTGCCGCTCCCGCGCCTCCGGGACGCTGACGGGCGCAGACGGGCAGGACTCCGGCACGACTCAGGCTAAGCGAAGGCGTCCACCTGCGCGTAGGGGAGCGACTTTAAATAGGCGCTCAAGTCATCCCTTAGCGCGCGAGTCCGCTCAAAGATGGCGGCGGCCGCCGGATGAGATGCCCCAATCAAATATGGCGCCCAAAGTTGACCCCCCAGGACCCGGACCCACCAAAGTGGTGGTGCTTAGTAGGCACAAAGTGCACTTTTTAAATGCTGTGAGGGGAGAGAGGGGCGCGAGCTACAGCCACAGAATGACCATGCAAGGTTCTACAGCATATTCTAAAGCAGAACAAAACAAGTGGAACTACCCCTCCCTTAAACCATACAAAAGAGGCTGAATGAACTAGTGAAATAACAAAAAACAGGGGAGGAATAGGAAACATACATGGGCAAAAAAGCGAAATGCCAGAGCAAAATTTACAGCGTGATAAAGAAACCTGTAAAATTAATAAAATATCAGATATGCATGTAATAGCAACCCAGCAGTAAAAACATTATTCCAAGATGTAATCTCTTGTTTAGGAAGGATGATAGGAATTCTTCAGGCTGCTCTCCCTCCTAGAGAGGGTAGAAGAACTACTAGGGATGGCTACAGAGCCATGAACACAGTTGGACGGCTCTCCAGAAGAACCAGTGCACAAATCTGGGGAAGACCCTAAGATTATGTGGTTTTAATGCATTCACCGCCATGTATCTGCAGCAGAAATGCTCTGGGTCTGAGAGAAGCACTGGCTTTTGAGAGATTTTGTTGCTGCCGTCTCTTGCTGCTACATCATCACAGTCCCTACCAAGACCGACGTAGCCAGAAACCTATTTACTCTGGGTCACGCCTTGAGTCCTGCATTGCTTGACAGGTTACTTCAGGCTCGAGGACTCTGATTACTGGTTTACATTTTGCATTTTCTTAGTTACATTGAAAATGGTTCCAGCAAGACTTAATGTTTCAGGTTGGTTTTGCTGCCAACTCTATTTTTGTGGAGTTTCTTTTTAAGTTTTGGCTTTTAGCTGACTGAAGGCAGACCTATTATTTTCAGTACATAAAAGAGTTTGCGTAACATTTCATAGCAGACCGCCAAAGCGACTAACAGATGCTCTCATCGACCAGTCTCGATGCAGAGAAACAGCGATGCTCAAAAAAGCTATCAAATGGCACCATGCGGCGCATTAGCCAAATAAAAGGCAAAGTAGGACTGAGAGAAAGCACACTTAAGGTCTCATTACTCATGCTAACCAAGTTTGCGCAAGTTAAAACTACCATTTTGGTATGTGTGCGCTTTCAACCTTTTTTGGAACATTTGATTCCTGTGCATATGGTATGCTTTTTTATTGTCGTAATGTGAGGAAGGATGCTGCACACTTGTCCTCTACTCACTCCAAAATATTCGTGCTTTTGCCGCGTATAACTGCGGCTCTGTGAGGGTTCACCGCCAGAAACATGGACCATCTCTGCAAAGAGGAGGCTATCCATTCACTTCCCTCAATGGCCGCTGACCCAACGGAGGCCACATCAGCTGTAGGCCTGCATTCACCCCACTCTACCAGAAGCCACAGGGCAAGCAGAGGGTAGTGGACATCAAATGTGGTTGATGGGGCCTTATTCTCCGGTGAGTTGGAATTCCTTCTAGTACAGCACTGCATATTGGGCTAAAATAATCCTTAAAACACCGGACAGCAAGAGCAGCGATGGAAGGGGAGCAGTTCAAGGCTGTTTGGGAAGGTATCGAGGAGAGAAAAGACTTAGAACTCAAGCAATAGGTTAAATGAGTGAATACAAACACCAGTGCTTTCCTTTTTAAACAAAAATTAAGTTCTTTTGATCGCATGAAAACATATTGCAGCCTATGTTGAAAAGAACTATAGGAATGCATCCTAAGGGGTTCGACATACAGAGAAGACATTAGAATTAAGCACAGATGCATGTTCAAATGGTGTAGTGGAACAGCTTTCCTGTATTATGTGACACTTGGGTCAGTTGACTTTGCAGTTCTTGTTTGTGGGTTTCAGTCATCTTTAAAAGTCTACCAACATCTGCTTTAACAACTAAGTTAATGCCTCAAACATTGGCGTTCACCTGATGTGGGAAACACTCCGGAAATGTGCGGCTTTTGTCTGCATGGGGTGAACAGCCATGCTCACGGCCATCTGAGCTCGTAGGGACAGCTCAGTTTCACCCTCTGCGATAGGCTTGTGAGTACCGCCGTGGGTCAGTCAAGTCGCTCTGGACAGACGTTCCATCACTCACGGTGGGAGGATGATTTCCTCTGCACCGTGATGCTGGAGCGAGGCCCTTGAGGGCTCATCAAGTAGAGTCTGCACAGGTCCCCTTTCTTCCCCTGTAGCGACTACTGGAATAGGCAACCATGGTCGAATCTGGTCTTTGGTAGGGCTGGAAAGCCTTCTCTGAGGTTCATGCACATTAGACCTGGACACAATTCCTTGGCGATCTGCTTTTGATGGGCAGCTCAGCAACCTGGAACCGGAACCAAGTCGGATAGATCTTTTCTTGAAAAGGAATGTTGATCTACCATCTACAGTTCAGGAACCAATTTGAAGTGTTTCTTTTTCATAACTTGCTTCTCATTCTGCTGATTTTGTGTAGGATGACGGCTCTTGCAGCAGGAGTGATTATGCTAGCTCCCAGCCGGAGTACCCGTCACATGAGCACAACTTGTGTGAAGCACCACACCTTGCGGTCAGTTTTACCAGAAAGGCCACTGAAAAGAGAAAAGAAGGCTCAGGTCCTGCTTAGAAACTTCTCTCCCTCCAACGACAGCTAGTGACACCACCACCATTAACCAAATAGAAAAGCTGAGCAAGGTCTACTACACAATACCTTGCTAAATAGGTCACCGATTTATTTTCTAAACGTAGCAGACTCCATTCATCCGCACTTCAGTGTCGAGCTACACCCTGTAGCACATCAATTTAGGCAGTGCACTACCACGGTCTAGGGAGGCTGAATCACAAAATCTTGTGTCACGTGACAACCTGGGCAATCCAAAAAATGATCTCTCTGGCTACAGCATACACATTCTCAAACATCTAGTATGCTACCAGGCACTATATGTACAACGCAGATGGACTTGCAGACTGGGACGTCATTTCAGTGTCTGTGACATGCTAGAAGAACTTTATGCAAGCAGGCGCTCAAAACAGTTTAAAAACCCTACTAAAAGAATAGTGGGTTATGTTGCCACTAATGCTCACAGTAGATGTCCCAGAGATATAGGTTGTACTCGTGTGCTAACTAGAGTGCGCTCTGCAGGTGCCCCTCTTGGACTCAGAGACAGGCTCTGGGTCTCATGGTCAATTTTGTGTCTGAGCCTCACATACATGAAGAATTTGTTTTTTTCTCTACCAAACGAAAATTAGGATACCAGAGTGACTTGTAGTGACTTAACTCAGGGCAGCGGTCCACGCCCATTTACCATGCTTAACTTCTATGACTTTATATACTGGTGATGTACCACAAACTGCTGGATGAAATGGTGCATACAAATATCCAACTTTCATCATACTCATGGTCACATTACAGAACTTTCATAACAGTTCTGGATTAAGCACTATTCATTTTCTGTATGTTTGGAGAAGGTTGCTACTCAAACAAAGAAGGAGTTCATCATTATATTGCTAGTGTAAAAACAAATGTAGATGCGGATTAAGGTGAAAGAAAAAGATGTCACAAATTAAGAACAAGGCAGAAGGGGCCCTCAGCATCTCATTTGTAATGTACCAAATAACCAGAGAGAAGTCTCGGGCGCTCACAGTTACCATGCACACGCATTAACCATGTGCACCCTCTTTGTCCACAATGATGTGCATCCGGTAACCATACCCAAAGATGACGTGGAGGGTGTGAGTGAGAATCAAAACAAGTGCTAGAACTTAGGGCACCAGCTGGAAAGCGATCCCAGCTTTATCTCACAAACTGGAATTGTGGTTAAATCTGCCTTCTAATAACTGAACGTGCTGTAGAGCACGCTAGTTTCATACCCAAACCTCACCACGCCACCATAGCAGGCTCCCTAGACAACTGCAACACACTGTACCCTGGCTTCCAATACTAACAATTTGAGAGACTCAAAAAAAGCCAAGTGTCTATCATGCCCATCACCCGAATAAAGAACACAGCACTAACCAGGTGAGAAGCGTCTATTGGTAATCGCTGAAAGACAGGTTTCAAAACCACCTGCCTCGCCTTCAAACGTGTCAATGGCTCTACATCCCTCTTTCAAAACAAAGCACACAAATACAGTTGCAGGACCCTAAAGACAAACCTGTGTAGCAAACGTCCAGGACAAGCGAGATAAGTCTCTCCGATTTATTTTTAGCGCGCTTATCTAATTTATCGGCAACAAGAAGGCTTAAGCGAACTTTAATATTGACGTCATCAGTTCCCCGCTTTGTCAAAGACGTTTGTGACTGGCAACGCTACTGTGCGTAAAGGAATCTATCAGTCTGCTGCGCAAGAGGGACGCCTGTGGTTGGCGGCGCTCTTCTACGCAACGTGTCGGCTCTACGCAATGTGTCTGCCATTTTAGAGACTTCGTAACCTTGGCAACGAAGTAAACTTTCATCCAAGCCGCTGCTGACTTTACTTCGCATCAGAGTACGCGTTACCTTAGCAACGCTAGTGCCGTTTAATGAAGACCGCGCTGTTTTGCACATTGTAACGCTACACGGTTAACTTAAATGTAGTTAACTTAAACGCTTGGGAGATAAACAAGGACCCCCTGGGTATCAAAAATACATAGATTCCTAGGGCAGGGTAAAAACCAATATGAGTTCAAATTCCTAGGTCATCTACAAAACAAGTGACCATACAAGCTGGGACCAATGGAGAAGAAGAATTGTCGGGAGATAATGTGTATATAAAAAATATATATATTTAATTAGACATAAGTAAAAATCATATAGAGACTCAACTAATAAGTCAAACTATATGATACAATAAAACAATGACATATTTAATTCTTGAACACAATACATCACATACATTCATTAAAAAACAATTACATAATAGTAACAGTGTAAATCCTGGCTAGTTTTGACAATTTATATTAAAAAAAAGGTATTTTACTGAAACAACAATTGCACTTATCAAAATATTAAATGGACTCGACGCGCGTTTCGGCAGTAGAAGAACTGCCTTCTTCAGGAGTCGTTGATGGAACTCTGTAAAGAATATTATAGGAAACAGTGTTATACATAACAGTGCATATGTCCTTTTACTATTTATTTTTTAAAACACCTATTTACTCACATATCTATTAATTCATCACAAAAAGAGGCTTTATAACAATTCTTAATCTAACCGAGAGGTCCAGACATATTAATTGGTCACTTAGCGTCATATAATAGACTGATATATATACGACCTTAGTGCAGTACTCAGCTCTGCACACAGAACCGTGATATAGGTGTAGTTGATTATCATAAACATTCTTCATAAAAACTTCCCAATAGGAGACTCATATTTTAAACTGATCAAACACAATGTATTGTGATATCAATTCTGGTTACATATCTATTGAATCACTTACATGGCAAAAGAATCAATGATAACTTCTTTGATTTTTAGAGGAGAATGCCGAAATAGAATACAGGGCCAATTGATAGAGTTGATACCTGATTTTAAATAGAGATGCATTATTGAAAGGGGCAGAGAACACCTTGAACACAATGGGTCAGCTCAAAAATGGTTCACTAGATCAACAATGTAGTCTCTGATGGGAAAGGGCGACAGGTTCATAGGTTTGGTACACCTGTAGGTATCTAATAAAGTATAGATCTGTTGCTTTGGTCATTGCACGTTGCATTTTATATTTAACCAGAATGAGACTAATTCTATAACTGAAAAATTAGATACAGAAGGAGCAATTCCCTGTAGGTAGATGATATTGTAGGGATTAACATACATAGCTAATTGATCACTGTATTTATGGTGACATATATATAACAGGAGACACCTTACTGGAAGGGATATTCAACCATTACAACCAATGATATAGAACCCGTTGTTAGTTGGGTCATATCTTAGGTGAATATATAGATGGATTTCTATAAAAGGAAAAGAGAATTACCTATTATTATCGCTGCGAGGATATGGTGGCTCACTGTGGCGAGGTAATTCCTTTCATTATAATATTCAGTAGATGATAAGTGACAATCACTATTGGCAAGTATTAGAAAAATTATATAAACCGTTAATAGACTGTTCCTATGTTTGACAGTAATACAATGATAACTATTATAGTGAAACTATTAGGGCTTAGAAGGCTCGGATAGTGTAGGCTAGAGGGACAAGAAAATTACCTCTAGGTTTGTAGTTGTTTGTATTTCAATCGTGGTTGTCATAGCGAATTAAAAAATGCTCTGGTGCATTAGACAGGCTGCAAAATAAAAGGGTAGCGGGCGTTAGTTGCCAACTTTGAAATAAACAGAAACGTTGGGTCATTGGATAACAGGCACGGGATAGGAATGAGAACTATCCTCTGATACGAAACGCTAAGCGTCGAAGAGGTGAAGCTGAGGCTAAAGGATAATTATCTTTAAAAAGATCTCTAGTCGCCGGCAGCTAGATGGCGCTGTTCCGCTTAGAAAAACGAGTTAGAATATTCGCTAGTTGTAACGCGGCTAAACTCCGAGCGTTGTCGGGTTTCTGCAGAAAAATATCAGATCGGCTGGGGTTCAGTAAAGAGCCACATATAAAGTCTTTTGTGGTTCCAGATATTGAAAGCGGACACTATTCTCACCTTAGTCGAAGAGAAATATCACGGACTGCAGGATGGTGCAGTTCCAAGCCGCCAGGTAGCAAGTCAGCTTCGCCGGGGTAAATGGGTGTGTGCTCTGCTAATCACTACTCTTTTAAAGTGTAGATTAGGCGCGAAAAGCACAATCAAGTCGGGGTTTGATGAAAAGAGTAAAAGGACAACCTTACGTCAGATTACCGAGCTCATTCAGACCAGGGTTTGATAGAAAGAGTGAAAGGACAGCCTTTCATTAGAGTCTCGAGTGTGTGATTACCTCTTAAAGATGGCGCTAGAAAGACAAGGGATGTTTGCGTACGCAGTCTAATTCTAGGGGCAAAAACTTTATGTGTTATAATGGGAGAAAGGGGAAGAGAGCATGTCTCAAAGGGATATCATGTATAGGGACCGTATTCAATAATAATGCAATGATGTAATGATTGTAGGTTTCGTGTCGAGGATAGGCCCAGGCTAATACAGGGCAGGGGCCAATTACATGCAAAGGCCTATACCTTGGCTGAGTAATGACGTGACACAGACACATGGAGCTCTGGTTGGACAGGAAGTCACGAGCGACCTCCAACCGTTTATTTATAGCCTTCAGGCCACGCCTGGCCTGAAGGTGCAACAATGTGTGCAAGTGGTTCCGGGGCTCAGTCGAGACCCTCGGACCACTAGAACGCTACATCCCTCCCCAAGTTAGTTCTTGTTTCTTTGAGTTCAGATGTTGCTCATTAGTCATATTCAAAGTCTGCCATCTTTTGGCTGGGTCTTGGGTTTGGTCTCAGGTGGTACATGTTCCTTCCTCTCGCAGGAACTATTGTCGGCATTGGGGAGTGCGCTGGAGTTGTGGCAACTACTGGGGTTTTCTCTCCTTCAGGTGGTGTTGCTTGCTCATGAACTTCGTTTCGATCAGTGGTTATGATGTCCATATAATTTTCGAAGTTTCCTTCATCTGCTGTTGATTTTGCAGGGATCCGTTTGAACCAGGATATGTTGCGGGTTACTTCCTCTCCATTTTTCTGGACGGTGATTGCAGTTCCTTTTGTGGTTTTGACGACCCAGGGGTCAGGTTCATATGGTGTTCTGAATTTTCCTCCCGGCCACCGAGTTCTTAACAACACTGTGTCCCCCGGGGCTAGTGTTCGACTATGTGTTCTCCTCTTCTTGTTTGCTCTGTCATTGTTCACTCTCCTCCTTCTTTGGGTTTCTTCAGGTTTGTATTGCTCTGTTGTCCATCCGTCGGCCATCGGGAGGCTGTCTCGGCGGTTTCCTGCAAACATCAATGACCACGGTGTCCTTTGTGTTGTGCTATGTGGTGTGCTTCTGTACTCGCCGAGGAAGTGTTGTAGCGCTTTTTCTGGGTCACTCTCTTCTATTCCGGCTATTCTCAGTACTTTGTTGATTGTTCGCATAAATCTCTCGGCCTCACCATTCGCTTGGGGCCACTGCGGCGTTATGCGATGATGTTGGATTCCTAGGTTCTTCAGGAATTCATGGAACTCGCTTCCCTGAAACGGGGGCCCATTGTCCGTTTTGAGTATCTGGGGGCGTCCAAACATGGCAAATATTTTGTCTAATATTGGCTGGACATTTTTGAAGCTGGTGGAGTCTGCTAGTTCCACAATCGGATACTTGGAAAAAGAATCGATGAGCACGACTGTTGTACGCCCATCGGGGAAGCTCCCAAAGTCCATGCTGACCCATGACCAAGGTGTTGGGGCATGTTCCTCGGTGATGATGGGTGCAGGAGCTTCATGGGTGCTGGTGAGCTGACATGCTCGGCAGTTCTTTACTAAATTGTCAATGCTGGCGTCCATTTCTGGGAACCACACTTTTTCCCTCATTCGACCCTTCATCCGTCGTATGCCTTGGTGTCCTGCGTGTGCCAGCGCGGTGGCTTGTTCTTGCAGACTTAGGGGTATTAGTATGCGGCGTCCTCTGAGGACCAGTCCGTTTTCTGCCATGCTGAGCTCGTTGTGGATTTTCCAGATGTGCCCCAACCTAGTGCGATCGATTTCTGGCCAGTCCTGGTTGTCTCTCAGAAATCCTTGCCACGTCCCAGACTGGATGGTGTCTATTACCTTTTGTATCACCTTGTCCTGGCGGTAGTGTTCCAGTATCGAGGGGATTGACATGGCTTGGGGGCACGCACCTTGTGCTAGGAGGTTGATTTCTTCTTCAAACAGCGTCTCTTCTTCTCTTGATTCCATGGTTTCTGCTGCTGGATGACGGGATAGGAAATCCGCTGGGTTCTTTTCTCCAGGTCGGTAGACAAGGTCCATGTGGTACTGTTGTACCTGAATTGCCCACCTTTCGATTCTGGGAGGTGGATGCGGTGCGGTTCCTCTGAAGAGAGGTATCAGCGGTTGATGATCAGTGACTAGTCTGAAAGGGCATCCGGCCACATATAGATGGAAGTGGTTACAGGCCCACTTTACTGCCAGTGCCTCCCTCTCGATTTGAGAATAGCGAGCTTCGGTGGCCGTTAGTGCCTTGCTGGCGAACGCTAACGGTGTCCAGACCCCTGGCTCTGCTTCTTGAGTGAGTAAGGCCCCGAGCCCTACCGGGCTGGCATCTACTAGGATTTCGGTTTTTCTGGCTGTATCGAAGTACGCAAGAGTCGTGGTGTCCAACAGTGCTGTCTTGATTTTTGCAAACGCTTGTTCTTCTTCGGAGCCCCATTTCCATAGTGCATCTTTCTTGGTTAGGGCACGGAGTGGCTCAGCGATCGTTGCGAGACCGGGAATGAAGCGCGCACAGTATTGCGCCATTCCGAGGAAACTCCTCACCTCCGACGCTGTCAATGGAGCTGGTGCGTGTTTGATGGCGTGCGACTTGCGTGGATCTACTTTCACACCTTGGTTGTCGAAGATGTACCCAAAGAATTCGACAGTCTTTTGGAAGAATTTGCATTTCTCCCGGTGCAGTGTGACGCCGTGATCTGAAAGCCGCTTTAGTGTAGCCCGCAGCCTTTGGTGGTGTTCCTCGCTGGTTTTTGAGTGGATGAGGATGTCATCGCTGACATTTAGTACGCCTTGCAATCCAGACAGCACTTCTTTAATCGTGTTCTGAAAGATTTCGGCCGCTGACGAGATGCCGAAGTTCAAACGCTTATACCTTCGCAGCCCAAGGTGTGTGGAGAATGTCGTTATGTATCTGCTCTCTTCTGCCAGCCGAAGTTGGTGATATCCGGCGTTAAGGTCGAGCTTAGAGAACCACTGGGCTCCGTTGAGGTCTGCTAAAATGTCATCAACTGTCGGTGTTAGGTGCCGTTCACGCTTGATGGCTTTATTGGGCATGCGCATGTCTATGCAGATTCGTATTTTCCCCGGTTGGCGGGGCTTTTCAGCAATCACCATCGGTGAGACCCACGGGGTGGGGCCAGTGACTTTCTCAATCACATCTTGTTGTTCCAGCTTTTCTAGCTCGTCCTCCACTGCTGCTCTGAGGTGGAACGGTATTCTCCTGTGCCGGAGAGCGATGGGTTGTACTGTCTTATCGATGTGTAGTTTTATTGGCGGCCTCTTGATCATGCCTAAGCCTTGAAATAGGTTTGGGAACTGCAATAGTAACTCGTCAACTTGAGTGCTTTTCACAGCGTTGGCGAACGCGATGAGCTGGAGGTCTTCTGCCGTGTGGCTGCTGACGAGGAGGTCTGCTTCTCTGTCCACCACATGGAATGTCGTGGTGACTTCGTGTTCTTCCGCTTTTACTTGGACTACCATTTTGCCTCGCAGCGGGAGCGGCTCCTTCCCGCCATATGTGAATATGCGGACTTTCGATGGAATCAGTCTGGGTTTTGGGTGTAGATTTTTGTAATGCTGGATCCCCATGACATTAACTGTTGCGCCCGTGTCAATTACTCCAACAGCCGGGGAGCCGTCTATGAGGATGTTGCACTTGGGCGGTGGTCTTCGCCGCCTCTTAAGGTCGCTCGTGAATGAGACGAAGTAGCATTCGTCATCTTCGTCGTCGGATGAGTCATCGAGTCTGTCGTACCGTCGGTACTGTGGCCTCATGTCTCGCGGTGAATGTCCTTCGTCTATCTCTAGTTGCCTGACTGCCCCAGCCAGTGATTTCTTGCTGGACGGCCCTCTCCCTCTGGCTCTTCCTCGGCACACACTGGAGAAATGATTCGGGATCCCGCAGTTTGAGCAGGTCTTCCCACGTGCTGGGCAGCTCTCTGCGTCATGTGCTTCTCGTCCACAGTAACCACACGTGGCTTTTCTCGGCGTTCGGGCTGGCCATCGGCCTCTTCCGCCCTTCGAGGATGTTCTGATCGCGTCGACTCTTTCTGTCTTGATTGTCACTCCAGGGTTTGTGCTGGTGTTAAGTGCCGCCTCCATCGCCGATGATCGCACATCGGATAGTTCGTGAGATCTTGCCAGTAGTAGAATTTCTTCTAGCGTGATTTTGGGTTGTCGGAGGATCAGCGTCCTCAGGGGCTTGTTTCGGCATCCCTGAATTAGTTGGGCGGTGACTTCCTTGTTCTGATCGTCCTCGGCGCACGTGCTGACGAGTTCCCGTAGGCGAGCGTGGAATGCATCCATGGTCTCGCCTTCTCGTTGTCGAGATTGCCGAAATTTGAACCTTTCATAATGTGGGTTTAGTTGAGGATCGAAATGTGCGTTCAGAGCTTGAACTGCAGCGTCGTAGTCATCTGATTCCCCTGTGTCCGGGAGGTGTTTGAACACCTTGTATATCTCCTCGCCCCCGAAATGAATGAGCAGGGAGCGTTTCACTTCGTTGTCCTTCTCCCTTGTAGCTATGAAGTAGTTGTTTAATCTCCCCAGCCATGTGGCCCACCTGGGTGCGGCAGTTGAGGGGTCCGCTAGTCCACTGAATGGTGGCAGCGCTTGTACCTGTGCGTGTTGCGTATGTTGCAGGGGTGGAGGCTGTGCTGTGTTGTTTTGTGGTTGTGCCGCATTGTTGCCTGGCGCTGCGGCCTGCTGCGGCGCTGCATTGTCGTCTGGTCCGTCAGGCATTTGTTAGGTGGCGCCTGGTGCTGCACGCTGTGTTGGGGTGATGTCTTTGCTCTGCTTGCGTGATGGCGCTTGGTTTTGCCAGTGCTTGGTTTTTTTTTTTTTTTCTCTTCTCAAAACCTTTTTGTCTGCTGCCTTGGCCTGTCGGGTGTGCGCGACCTTTTCCTGCTCATCGGCGGCTCTGCCGATGCTTTCACTGTCTGCTGGGCCTGCGCGGGACTTCACACGCGGTCTCCGTGTGTTCCCGGCTCTTCGCGGTGCTGGCTCGCGTGTGCGCATGCGCGGGGCTCTGTGTCGGCCTCCGCAGCGCTGCTAGGCCTCGCGCTTGCTTTCTTTCTTCCTCCCGGTGCCTGATGCAGCTCTGGCCCCTCGCTGCTTACCGGATTTGGAGCGCCTGGTCGCCTGCAACTCTGGACGGAGACAGGTGTGTCGTCGTCGTCGGGGGGAAGAGCTGCGCTCGGCTCGCTGCTCCGCTCTCGATTCTGCAGCAGGCACTTCAGGTAGGGACAGGGCTATCCCACCCTCGTCGCCAGTGTAGGTTTCGTGTCGAGGATAGGCCCAGGCTAATACAGGGCAGGGGCCAATTACATGCAAAGGCCTATACCTTGGCTGAGTAATGACGTGACACAGACACATGGAGCTCTGGTTGGACAGGAAGTCACGAGCGACCTCCAACCGTTTATTTATAGCCTTCAGGCCACGCCTGGCCTGAAGGTGCAACAATGTGTGCAAGTGGTTCCGGGGCTCAGTCGAGACCCTCGGACCACTAGAACGCTACAATGATCACAATAAGATACTAGAGGTAACACTTGCTTACAAGCGGGGTGTATCGATATTATGGTATTACGGACAGACCATCAAAATGTCTATAGAGTATATCTTATATGGGCAAGAAAACAAAATGCGGACTATTTCGCACTAGCTAGTGTGTGGGAAACTCCATTACAAAAATGGTACTTAATAAAGTATCAAGTCCCCCAGTTGGTAAGGCAGAGACATACTATATAGTTATCAGATTTAATTATAAAGGGAAATCGTCAGGGAGGACTGCGGTCTTTTTATATTAATAAAGCGATTAATATGAAGGCTATGTTATTAATAAGGCAATAAACTTAGTTCCATAAAGGGTTGCCTCTGAGCCTAAATGGTAAGCATATAACTTAAAGTACATAGTAATGGGGGGGCCAGATTAGCTGTTCGATTAGAAATAATAAGAAGTACATAGACCATAGCTGACATATTACGTGATGGCGTTCTCCCAAGGGATCTCGGCGTTTAATCCTTTCTTGAAAGTTCCTAGAGAAAAGATCCAAAATACTTCTCTTTTCTTTCTAATTTTTTCGCTGCCCTTGCTGTCTGGGAGCCTTATTTTTTCTAAGATGCACCATCTAAAATCTTCTGGGCCATGATTGTTCTCTCTGAAATGTTTGACTAGAGGTGCCAAATTTTTGTTGGTACGGATGGCTGAGCGATGCTCTGTGAGTCTCGTTTGTATCGGTCTGGAAGTTTCGCCAACATATCCAAGTTGGCAAGGACAAAGGATCAGATATATACAGTTGGCTGTTCTACAATTCCACATATCAGTGGCGTTAAACCGACATCCATTGTGTTCGAAGGAGTCTCCTGGTATAATGTTGTTACATGATTTACACGAAGAGCATCTGACAGTCCCTTTTACTGGGAAGTTATTATCGATTGACCTTTGGATAAATTCAGAGTGGACTTCTTTAGAGGAAAAACGAGAGTGCACAATCAAATCTTTGAGATTTTTGTTCCTTTTGTGTGCGAACAAAGGTTTATCCAGTTTGGCGTTGGTTGGATTCGAGTTTAATATATGCCAATTGGAGTTTATGATCTGGCGAACAGTATTGTCTAAGGTGGAGTGTTTGGTGATGCAGACCAGTTTATTATTTTCTGAAGGTGGCTTAGGTTTAAGCAGTGAGTCCCGATCGTAGTATCGAGCCCGCTTATATGAATCCCTGACTAGTCTGTGGGGATAGCCTCTATTAAGAAATTTCTGCCGCATGATGTTTGCCTGAAAGTCAAAGTCTGCTAAGTTGGAGCAATTTCTTCTCACCCGAAGGAACTGGGAGAATGGTATGCTCTCTCTCTGACAGCGGGGATGAAAGCTTTTGAAATGTAAGAGGGTATTCCTCGCGGTGGGCTTGACGTAAAGATCAACTGCTAATCTATTGTTCTGATGCTTAATGATAATGTCCAGAAATTCTACCTGGTTATTATCAAATTGAGCAGTGAATTTCAAATTTGTATCTACCAGGTTAATCCATTCTAGAAACTCACACAACGAGTCCTTCCCATTGGTCCAGATAAAAAAGATGTTGTCAATATATCTGGACCAATGGGAAATGGACTCGAAAAAAGGGGCTATTTCATTGTGAATAGCTTTTGTTTCAAAGGCCGCCATGTAAATGTTGGCAATTGAAGGGGCAACTGAGGCTCCCATACTGACGCCTCTAGTCTGACGATAGATCGTATCACCAAATTCTACAATGTTTTCTGACAACACAATGTAGAGAAGTTCCAAGAGAAATTCTTTGGGGCAAGGGATATCGAAATGGTCAATAAACCACCTTGTGGCTGACAGAGCTTCCCGTTGGGGAATGTTACTGTACAACGCTTCTATGTCCATCGTCACTAGAAGTTCTGTGCATGGATCGAAAGGTGTGTTTTCTATTTTCGATATCATGGAGCCTGTGTCCTTGATGTACGAGGTAATTTTTGGTATATGTGGACGCAGAAATGAGTCTACAAATTTGGATAAAGGTTCCGTATTAGTACCTATTGTAGATACGATAGGCCTGTATGGTGGGTCTGTGATATCTTTATGAATCTTAGGCATCCCGTAGATGCATGCTGTTTTATGTTGATGGTAATTCAGAAAGTCAAATTCTTTTTGGCTGATGTCACCCGCAATTAGTGCAGTGGTGGTAAGATTACGGATTTTTTTGGAAGTTGATAACAGGGGGTTGCTTCTTATAGGGGTATAAGTGGTGGTATCTGAAAGCATAGTTTTCATTTTACGTTCATAATCCTTGGTATCAATTAGAACGATACCGCCCCCTTTATCGCAACTTTTGATGACTACGGTATTATCCTGTCGTAAGGTTTTGAGGGAGTCTGATTCCTCTCTGTAAAGATTGTAGATTGGTTTGGGGATAAAGCGCAGAGCTTTCTCAAGTTGTTGGAGAACAACCAGTTCGAAGGTGGCAACCTCAGGGCCTAGTTGGTCTAGGGAGGGATTGAAAGTGGATGGAAGGGATAATTGTCTAGTCTCTTGAGGCCGTTCACTATTGTCTGGCTGGGAGGAGAAGAATTTCTTAAGTCTAATCCTGCGAAAGAAAGAAATAATGTCTTTCTGAAATTCAAAAATGTCAAGATGGGAATGTGGGACAAAGGAAAGCCCTTTGGACAGCAGAGATTCCATTGTTTAAACTAAGACAAAGATCGTAGTTCTATGGATTTGCACAGGAACACTGTCTGTGGTTCAAAAGAAAACGCTGCCATTGTTTAAACTAAGACAAAGTAAATCGAATAAACATTGTCCCACTTCATTTCCAATCTTCTTGAACTCCGACAGGGCAGGTTGATGAAGTTTTGGGATTAACAGACTCCCTATCATTAAGTTCTATTTTGATCAGCATGCAATCAGTTTCTCCTCCTCCTCCGTTTCTGGAGACGCCAGGAAATCCACCCATAGTATGGAAAAAATGGTTTGATGCGTTCTAGACTTATTTGGGTGCAATTGGCGCATCAAGATATCGCGCAGAGAGGAAGAAATGTCTTTTATTACATTCTTTAGGTTTTGAGGGAAGAGAAATATATAAACATCTACCTCCATTAACAAGAAACAACGCCGAAGAAGATGTTGATGAATACACCGAGACAAGAATGAGACTGGAGTTGAGATTTGATGTTAAGCCTAGTCTTGTTGTAATTAGACATAAATTCTTCAAAAGAGAACAGTTTCCTGGGGAGGATGTTGAGACATATGTTTCTAGTTTGAGGCAGCTTAGTGCAGAATGCGAATTTGAGGGTTTTAGGGAACAATTAATTGGAGATCAATATGTTTGTAAATGTTCCGACAAATCTATTCAACAAAAGTTACTTACCTTGGGCAACCCAACGCTTGAAGAGACTATTCGCATGGCAAAGAGTATAGAGTTGTGTAAAAAGGAAGTGAAGGAACTTGAGAAGAAATGTGAAGAAGCAATTTCCATAGTCAAAACTAAGGAGATCAAGGATAATAAAGCAGTTTTTGGTCAACAACGTTTCGAGAAAAACAATTTTCCCAGTTCTCAACGTTTTGAGAGAAATGCTTTTTCTAGGAGTGACATTTGTTATAGATGTGGTAATCCTTCACATAACAAGAACAACAAATTTTGTCCTGCCAGGAACTCCACCTGTCGGAATTGCGGAAAATTTGGTCATTTTGCGAAAATTTGTCAAGTTTCAAAACAGGGAAACTCTACCTTCACCAATTAATCTCTGGGTCAGAGCAATGTAAATGTGGTAGGAAATGTCACAGAATATTATGAAAATACAGGAAGGGACTCAGATCCTATCAACTGTATCCAAGACGACCTTAGGGACATGGTTGTGGTGGTACGGGATGATGGTGTCATCACTGGGGATCCTTCAGAGTGTGTTGACCCTTATGAAGATTTCGGTGTTGGTGACAAAGTTATTTCCTTGTTGGTAGATTCAGGTGCTAAAGTAACAATGGTCACCCAAGAATTGTTTGATGAAACTTGGCCTGAAAGGAAACTCCTGCCACCAGATAGAGCTCCCGTTTCTTATGAAGGACGCAGGATAGCACTTCTTGTTTTTTTTGAAGATATCATTCAGTTCAGGGGTAGGAACATTTTTGGAAAGATTTATGTTTCTATAAAGGGGTTAAACATTCTGGGGTGGTTCCACCAGGGCTTGTTTAAGATGATCCTAAGACCTGGTACTAAAGAACAGGTTAGTATCGCAGAATCTTGTGACTATATTGAAAAGTTAGCAGTCGTGGAGTCAAATGACTACATTGAGCAATTAATTTTCAAGTTTCCTACTGTTTTTGGGAACAGTCTTGGAATGATTAAAGGTTTTAACCACGAGATAAGAGTGAAAGACGGGGCTATCCCTGTTAAACACAAGGTCAGGAGTGTCCCTTTCAGCGTAAGAGATAGTTTGGAAAAGGAGTTGAGTGAGTTGTGCAAGAAAGGGGTCATAGAACCTATAGAGCCGTCCTTGTGGTTGTCTCCTCTTGTTGTCGCCAGGAAAAGGAATGGTGATTTGCGCGTCTGTGTGGACTTGCGCAGTCACAATAAAAACATCTGGATTGATTCACACCCCTTGCCAAAAATTACAGACTTGTTGTCTCTTACCAGAGGTGCAAGGTGGTTCACAAAGTTGGATTTAGCTTCCGCTTACCACCAGGTGGTGTTGAGTCAATTCTCTAGACATTTGACTTCTTTTGTCTCTCCTTTCGGGAGTTTTCAATACTGCAGGATGCCGTTCGGCCTCGCGTCGGCGGCAGCAGTCTTCCAAAGACTAATGAGTCAAATGTTTAAGGATACCCCTGGAGTAATTGTTTTCCAGGATGAAGTTTTGATTTTTGGCGAGAACAAAGAGGATCATGATAATTCTTTGAATCAAGTTTTAGAAATCATGCAAGATAAAGGTATTGTTCTTAAAAGTGAGAAATGTGTTTTCCTAAAGGAAAAGATGGAATTTCTTGGACATGTGGTCTCACATGATGGAGTGGAACCACGACCTGGTTTGGTGAAAGCCATTGTAGATGCTTCTTCCCCTGTCGATAAATCTGGTTTGAAGTTTCATTGGGCTCAGTGAATTTTACTCCAGATTTATCAAAGATTATGCATCTAAAGTTCAACCCCTCACAAACATGTTAAAGAAGAATGTGCCTTTTTTTGGGATAAAAACTGTCAAGAATTTTTTCAATGGATAAAATTACAGTTAGTGGGTGACAGTGTTCTTAAACCTTTCGATCCTAATAAAGAATGTGTTGTGACTGTGGATGCGAGTGGTTTTGGTCTTGGGGCTGTGCTTACTCAAAGGAATGGTCAAATTGACAATACTATTGCTTTTGCTTCGAGAGTGTAGCGTGGGGCTGAGGTGAACTTCTCTGTCATTGAGAAAGAGCTTTTGGCTTGCTGGTGGGCGGTCAGGAAGTTCAACCCATTTCTTTGGGGTAGTCATTTCGTGATTCGAACGGACCATAATCCTTTGGTCTCTATTTTGTCTGGGGAGAAGATTAAGGAACATACTCCTAGGATTGCTAGGTTGTCGACGAAGTTACTTCAGTACGATTTTGACATCATTTATTTGCCTGGATCAAAGAATGTTAGGGCAGATTATTTTTCACGTTTCCCTATTACTGGCAGTGACTCTGATTTTGAAAAGGAAGATGATCTAGAGGATTGTTTTGTTGCTGCTTTAGATCTTGAGGGAATGTGTGCTGTTAATGAGGTTGAGTGGAAAAGGGAGTTGTTAAAGGATGAGGTACTTGTTCAAGTTGTCAACTACTTGAAATCCGGCTGGCCTAAAGAAAAGAATGTTTCTGGACATTTCCAGACATTTGTTAGGATTGTTGATGAGCTCACTGTTGAGGATGGTATTCTTTTGCGGTGTGGAAGGCTTATTCCTCCTGAGAGTTTGAGGAAACGTCTTGTTGATGGTGCACATGAAGGTCATTTAGGGAAAACTTTCACGAAACGTAGGTTGAGGGATGTGTTTTGGTGTCCGCAAATGGATGTCTGTGTTGATACTTTGGTTGATAATTGTGTTATTTGCAAGTCTTCTGACAAAAGTATCAAGGTAAGGACACCCCCTTTGGAACCTATTCAATTTCCGGAGAGAGCGTGGGAGAGGATTGGTGTTGATTTAGTTGGTCCTTTTAATCTCTTACCTTCTTCTTCATGTTTTGCTATTGTTGCCATTGATTATTACTCCAAATGGCCTGAGATTCGTTTTATCAGCGAACCTTCCTCTGCTAATGTTATTCTTTTTTTGAAAGATATATTCCTGAGAGAGGGTTTTCCTTCGGTTGTCATGACGGACAATGGTGTACAGTTCATTAGTTCTGAGTTCGAATGTTTTCTTAAACAGGGTGGTGTTACTCATAAGAAGAGTTCTTTCTATCACCCCGAGGCTAATGGCCTTGTTGAAAGGATGAATCGCGTGCTTAATAATTGTGTGCAGTGGGCTATTGCTAGCAAGTGTGTGGTTGAGAATGCTGTGCGTTCGATGTTATGGTTTTACCGTACCACTGCGCATTCTTCAACTGGGGTTTCTCCTTTAGAACTTTTAGAAGGGGTAGAAAACCGTCTACGAACATTTGTCCTGGTTGGATGTCAAAATGGGTGAAGATGAATGTGATGGATGGGATTGATGGTTTTGTGAGCGACAATGTTACTGAAGCTCAAGCTAAGCAAAAAGTTTATTTTGATGAAAGGAAGAAAACTGTCCCCCATAATATTTGCGCTGGAGATGTTGTTCGCATCAAGAATCCTGTTCATGTCACCAAGGGTAGGAGCAAATTCTCCGAGCCTTTTGTGGTTGATAAGGTTTGTGGAAATGCAGTGCGGGTGAATAACAAGAATTGGTGGAACATTTGTAAAGTTGTTAAGGTTGGTCGGGACGATGCTGTCTCGAATAACCTTTTGTCAAGTTCTAGTTCTGTTTCAAATAATGGTAAAGGTAGTAATATCGATGTAACCTTTGTGCCTGAGCTTCGCAGGAGACTGAGAGTCTGTAAGATTCCTGCCAGGTTCAGATAACCTTTTTTTGCATTCTGTGTTTTCCTCTGTAGTGTTCTTGTTCTTTATTTTGCTACTTTTCTTTTCTTACTTGCCTTTGTTTCCTTTTCTTCTTTTCTTTTCTGTTTTCTATCTATCTTTGTTTTCCATCTTTTGTTTTGTAGAAAAGAGGATAATGTAGTATTCTCTGTGTTGTGCCTTCTAGGCACCTGTAGGTAGAATCCTGCTTAGTGTTCATTCTATGCTTTGTGGTGGAATGTTGGTTGTTTGGCAGTTTACCACTGTTTCTGCCTGATGTCGCTGTTCCTCTCTTGAGCGGATTAAACTCTTCATTTAACCAACTTTCTGAATATATCTTCATTTAATACTACAACATGTATGGAAAAGCTGCTCCTCACTACGTGGCCTGGTTTCCTTACTCCAGTTTCTCTCTGTGACTAGAGGCATTTCAGTGATGTTGTGTGTGGTACCCAGATATGTTCAACTGAATAAAAAGATAGATGTGCTTAGGTCTCTTTACCGTCCACTAGTAGATTTCCACATCCCCAGCTCCCTCCCTCAGATGTAGCACACAGACCATCTATGCACAAGCTGGATTCATATAGGTGCATGCAAAAACTAACCAGGTCTCTTAACCATGCGCACAGTAGCTATACATTAAACTTATAGTGGAACAAAAACCATCAACAAGCCACCCAATCAGATACAGAACTATCCATAAGTCTGCCTTTAGAAACGCACAAAGTTGTCATGCACAGCTAGCGGTGCAGGCCGTGTATCGCACAAAGGCCACTTTTTGATAACCGCACTGCAACTACGCTGCGCATCTCTTCTGGTAAGGACCATACAGTACCTATGCACATCCTGCTGATCACTACATGAACGATGGACATCTAATAGTGAGGGCCCACACTACCCAATGCACACTGCTACTCAGGCAAACACTGCGTTCGCTAGATCTCCACGGTAGAGTGCGCAAGTACTAAAATTGGTTGCCAGCTTGCACCCTAGGTTTTTGGCTAAAATACTCACATGCACAGTAGCATGTTAATGCACCAGGACACAAAAGCCATTGCAAGTAATTAAGAGAAGCTCATGGGTGGACCCAGCCAGCCACATTCACAAAGGTCCATCGAGGCCGAGTGTGTTTGCGTTCATTACCAGACCCAACAGGTTGTGACAATATCAAATTGCACTGGAACGCCAAGATAGGCATAGAGAAGTGTCGAGATGCTACTGTAACTCCACTTGTCTCGACAATACAGTGCAAGTCAATATTTTGAATTCTCTATAGGTTGAGATTAATATTTAAAAAGATATTTCGCCATCATATGGTTACCACCCAACAGGCGCTTAAAGTAGCGTGGCATAGTTTTTCCAAAATTATACAGCGCACAGCCAAGTTACAACTGCACCAAACAGACAGAAGGAGTCAGTGCAACATGTGAGTTCTGAAAACGTGCCTCGTGCAGCCGTCAGCCCACAGCACGCTTCGATATGGGTTATACCCGACAGCTGCACTGAGCCCTTTGATAAACTTTAGACTTGCAGTAGTACCAAGATGGAGACCAAGGGACTGCTTGCAGAAAATTTAGAGCACACACAAGATATTTAAAATTCCCCATACTCCTTGCATCAGAATACTTTCATTTAATGTACAGAAGAGAACGAAAGGAGGATGGGGCTGGGAGTTCACCTGGAAAGCGTAGCCATTTCCATTTGGGCGACATGTAGAACCCATTACACACGGTCACAGTCGTCTCTCTGCTGCCTGCGCACGAGGTGTGTGGCGTCATCACGAGCTGAGCTCCAGGGACCATGACGTCACAGCAGGGCAGTAAACGGAACCCACGCATCCCGGCGAAATGGCCAATCACTGCATGGCTTCACTGTGAAGCCATGCAGTGATTGGCCATTAAGTTGTGGCACGGTGGCAGAGGCAGTGTGTGTGCCACCCCCACGCGCGGCATCCAATGATGGATGCTGCGCGTTGGACCAGCCAATCCTGGCGCTGCATGCAGCGCCAGGATTGGCTAGGGGGGCACATTTGCTGCTCGCCCTGTCGCCCTTTGTAAACCCGGGCTGTGGCAGGCGAGTGGCAGGTGAACAAGTACCCCTGGGTCCCGCTGGGGAACTTCAGTGCGCATGCTTCGGCTAGTTGGAAACCAATTCGCACTTGCGCACTACGGTCTGCTGCAGCCTGAGTGTGTGACTGTCTGTCACTCAAGCCGCAGCAGGCCACCCCCACTGCGCTCTGGTATGTCCCGGATTCCCGGCGGCTGATTACCTGAATTAATGTATTGGTTTTTATGTACATTGTACAGTCAGTAATTTTTCCGGCGGCCGCGATGCGGATCCATGTGGGCTGGAGAGATGGTGGGGAACAACACACGGAGCAAATCCCGGGAACATCAAACTGTACTGTAGATCCTATATTCCCAATAGGCTCTGCGCATTGGAATAATATATCCTATAGATTAGACTTAGGACTGAGGTCGACTAGGTCTCTATCGAATATACTAGATTTAATTGTGTGTGCCAGCTAGTTCAGAGGTCACTAGAAACTTTCTCGAATTCACAAGAAGGGATTAGTCTCTGACAACCACATAAACATGACAACTTTGTTTCCCCAAGATAAAACATATCTTCAGAGTCGTGGAAACAATAGATAGATATTTCACTCAGTCAATCGTGCATGCTTCGTTTCACTAGAGGTGCAGAGAAAGTAGAAAGAGGGGCGTTTTCAATAAAAGTATTTATTGAACAGTCTTCTTTCTCAAGCATAAGAAAGAACAATAGTTACTTACCTGTAATCTGCGGTTCTCCAGTATTGGTGTCTTTCATAGATTCACATGCCTGAATCATTCCCCATCGTCGGAGTGGGAGTCCCACAGTACATAAAAAAGCAATAATATGCCTATAGAAAAACCAAAACCTTGGTAATAACAAACCAGGAATTCAAGTAGCCCTAAGCTACAGTGTACAAAACTTCCACACTCATGACTATCCTAGTCATTTTAAATAGACCAAACTGCAGCCAATCAGGTGACAGCACCCACCAGAATGTTCTCCCCAGAGGGTCAGGCTCTCAGATTTTCTCGCACAGGAGTGAAACCAAAATAATTGCCTGAGGGAGTCTCTGAGGGGAGGTGGGCGGGCGCATGTGAATCTATGAAAGACACCAATACTGGAGAACCACAGATTACAGGTAAGTAACTATTGTTCTTCTCCAGTATTGGGGTGTCTTTCATAGATTCACATGCCTGACTCAGAGTAGATAGCAGTACAAGAAAAAACAACATGCTCGTAAGACGCTTACAGTATACAGCAGATATGCATGCAAGGTAATAACCAATAACATGTTAGAAGCGTCTAAACAAGAGCATAGAGGAGGAGGGAGAACAGAGGCTCACCTTATTTGAAAAGATTGCGAAGAACTGCTCTTCCCACCGAAGTATC
Source organism: Lissotriton vulgaris (assembly GCF_964263255.1). Lineage (NCBI taxonomy): Eukaryota > Metazoa > Chordata > Amphibia > Caudata > Salamandridae > Lissotriton > Lissotriton vulgaris. The sequence continues at coordinate 496,338,009 of NC_141694.1, forward strand.
TGCATCACTTGCTGAGTCCAGACAGTAGTGTCTTGTAAAAGTGTGCCTGCCTGACCACGTTGCAGCCCTACAGATTTGCAGAAGAGGCACACCAACGAATAGAGCGGTGGAAGAGGAAACCGCCCTTGTAGAATGCGCTCTTGGTAAGGACTGCAAGGGTCTTCCTGCCTGTTGATGACTGAGTCCAATTGCTGAAGAGACCCATCTGGCTATAGTCTGCTTGGATACCGCGCAGCCTTGGTGCAGTCTTCCATAGGCCACAAACAGTTGGTCTGTCTTGCGAACAGTTGCCGTTCTTTGAGGATAGAACCTGAGACATCTCCTGATGTCTAAAGAGTGTAAGGCTCTTTCAGCCGGTGATTGTGGATTTGGAAAAAATGTCTTAAGGATCACCAGCTCATTTAGGTGAAAATCCAATGGAACCTTGGGCATGTATCTAGGATTGGTACGTAGCACCACAGAATCTGAGGTAAATTGCAAGAATGACGGTTTTGAAGTGAATGCTTGAATGTCAATGACCCTTCTAGCTGATGTTAAAGCCAATAGCAAAGAGATCTTCCAAGTAAGAAACTTGAGATCAATCTTATGGATAGGCTCAAAGGGGTGACACATGAGTTGGGCTAGCACCACATTCAAATGCCAAGATGGAGGTGGTCGTCGTATTGGAGGAAACATACGAAATAGACCTTTAAAAAATTGCTGGATTATTCTTGAAGAAAACAGAGAGTTTGATCCGTCATGACGGAATCTGGAAATGGCTGCCAGAAATACCTTTAGGGTTGAATGTGCCAAACCCGATCTAGCCAAATGCAGAAAGAATGGCAAAATCTGTTCTAGTCTAGCATGAATGGAATGCAGATCAACAGCTTGACACCAGGCACAGAAACGCTTCCATTTGAGTTTGTAGGTCTTAATCGTTGCTGGCGCTCTAGCATTAGGGAGAACTTCCTGACAATCTTGAGGAATGTCTAAGTGGGCCAATTCATTGTGTTGATGAGCCAAGCTGATAATTTCAGAGAAACTGGGTCTGGATGGTACACTTGGCCTTCTTGAATTGTCAGGAGATTCGGTATTCGAGGCAGCTGTATTGGCCTGCACTCCGAGAGGAGGAGAAGCTCGGTGAACCAATATTGTCGGGGCCACCTTGGAGCAATCAGGATTAGACGACATGGTTGTCTCCTCATCTTCCTGATGACCTTGGGGATAAAAAGGAATCAGCGGAAAAGTGTATGCACATATCCAACACCAGTTCATCGAAAGGGCATCCCCGCATGAGTTCTTGTGGGGATTCCAGCTTGCAAAGCGTGGGCATTTCCGGTTCTGATTCGTCGCAAACAAATCCAAGTCGGGGTGACCCCACTCTTGGAATACGTGATCCAGGGTTGGTTGATGTAGCTCCCATTCGTGATTGCATGCAGCGGACCTGCTGAGGGAGTCCGCTAGTACATTGGCAACGCCTGGAACATGGACCGCCGACAGATTGATGTTGTGATCCAGGGCCCAATTCCAATCTCCTGTGGTTGATTGGATAATCAGGCTGACCTTGTGCCTCCTTGTTTGTTCAGGTAATGCATGCTGGTTGTGTTGTCTGTTCGAATTAGAACGGTAGAACCCTCTAAAATTGCTTGAAAGGATTTCAGGGCGAGAAAAAAGACTCGTAACTCTAGGAGGTTTATGTGCCACTTTTTCTGCTGTATGTTCCATTTGCCACTGATTGTCATTCCTTGGAGGTGGGTGCCCCAGCCCTCCAGAGAAGCATCTGTGGTCACGATGAATCTGGGCACCTCTGTCAGGAATGCACATCCCACCTGTAGGTTGCACTTCTGCATCCACCATTGAATGGAGTTCCTCATCCAAGGGGTTATGTTGATAACGTCTTTAAATGATCCTACCACCTGTACCCTCTTGCAAGGGCCTCATCCTTAGGCGGCAGTTAGGGATGAGAGGAATACAGGATGAGATCATCCCTAGGAAAGACTTGAACTTGCGACCAGAAACGCACTTTCTTGTTAGTAATGTCGAAGCCATCTTGTGAATCTTTAATTGCCTTTCTCTTGAAATGAAAACTTGGGTGAGCTTGGTGTCCAGCGTCGCTCCCGAAAAAGGCTTTCTCTGAGATGGAGTCAGATGAGACTTTTCGAAATTCACCGAGAAACCCAGGCTCTGAAGCAGTGACAGACATCTTTGAAAGTGAGTTCTTGCTGTGACGAAAGAACTGGCCTTGATAAGGCAGTGGTCCAAATATGGATACATTTGAATTCCTTCCAATCGCAGGTGGGCTGCCACCGGAGCTAACATCTTTGTAAAAACTCTGGGGGCTGAACGTAGTCCAAAGAGGAGAACTTTGAACTGAAAGTCCCTGCGAGCCACTCTGAACCGTAAGAAACTTCCGGTGTCTGGGGAAAAATGGGCACATGGAAGTATGCGTCCTGAAGGTCGAGTGTTGCCATGTTCTTCCCTTATGAAAGAAACTGGAGGATTTCTTGAAGCGTCAACATCCTGAAGGATAATTTCTTGAGGTATTTGTTGAGGGCACGCAGGTCGAGGCTGGGGCGCCATTCCCCCGACTTCTTGCGAATGAGGAGAAATCTCAAATAAAATCCTTTTCCTCTTTGATGTTGAGGCTCCCTTTCGATTGCTCCTTTCCGAATCATGGAATATATTTGGGAGAAGAGCTCCTTGAGATGAGCTGGTGGTGGTCCTTTTGGGGGAAAATTTGGAGGGGTTTTGACGAATTCTAGAATGTGACCTCTGGATATCACGTCCAGGACCCATCTGTCCGTAGTAATGTTGGACCAATTTGAGTAATATAGGGATATTCTTCCTCCAATTTGCTAAAAAGTGGTGGCAGGATATGTTTCTCACTTGCTCTTGTTGTTGTCTCTTCCTCGATAAACAGGTTTTTCCTCTTGACTGGGAGTAATTGTTTCTCTTTTGACCATACGTTTGTTGTTGGTATGGTTGGTATCTTTGGTTACCCTGCGAGTTGTTGTAGGAACGCTGTTGTGAGTAACCTCCTCTGTTAGAGAAATTGCCTCTTCCTCTTGCTCCACGAAAGGAAGATTTACAAAATTGAAGAGATCCCAGTGACCGTGCAGTCTCTGTGTCTTTCTTTATGGCTTGTAAAGCCTCATCCACATGTTGCCCAAAAAGGAACTCTCCATCATAGGCCATGTCCATGATCTTAGACTGGCCTTCCAGGCGAAAAGATGTAGATTTTAACCATCCCTGTCTTCTCAGAACAGCTGCACCCGCCAGCTGTCTGAAACCTGTGGCTGCCACGTCCACTGCAGCATCAATAATTTCAGATTAAACACATTCACCCTCCTCTAAAATATTTTTGGCTTCAGATCTATCAGGCTCTGAAAGTTTTTCAATGTAAGGCGATATGTCTGACCACATCTGCCTGTCATATCTCGCAAGTATTGCAAGGAAGTTCGCGGCACGGACAGTAGTTGCCGCAATAGTTGAGACCTTCTTTCCTATTGAATCAAGGCGTCTTCCCTCTCTATCCGGGGGAGCAGTGACCTGCGTAGATGGAGTTTTGACTCTCCTCTGAGCCGCCTGGGTAACCACTGAATCTGTTTTAGCCTGGCCAATAAGGCATGCAGGTGACGTGTTAGGCGCATTATACTTCTTATCTACCCGAGGTAGAACTGCTGGTAGAGAGTTTGGCGTAGCCATTACCTTCAGACCTTCCTTCCAGATAAAATCAATTATTGGGATGGATCCGACTTGTTTTAGCGGTAAATCTTTAAAGTCATATAGGAAGCACTCATCCCGCTTAGCCTCCATTGTGATGAGGAACCTTTTTGTTGCCCTGTCCATGATTTGGTGGAAGGTTGCAATGTCTACCGGCGGAGAATCTGCCGTAGGTGGGCCATCTGGAGAAGGAGTTTGTGCTTGATACTCGTCCCACTCCGACGATACTGACTTGTCGTCCACTTCACCTTCTTCTTGTTCCTCCTCAGAAGTATTATCACCCTGCGTATGATGAGATGGCACTGGCGAAGGAGGTATTGCAGGTCGTGTCTCCATATATGGCAGCGGAGAAGCTGGTCTTGGAGGTCTTAGTGTTGCCGTAGATGTTCTTGGCACAGGTGTAGAGAAGTGAGAATCACCTGATTCTGATGGAGGAAATCGGCGATAATAATCACACTTAACATATATTTGAAATTATGCAACAGGTCCAGCGGCATTTGCATGGTAGGTGCAGACACAGGAGCCCGACCAGAAGGATCAAGGAATTGTTCCTCCTCTTCCTGCTCCTCATCCTGAAATTTTATAAGCAACTCAGATGGGCTTCTAGCTGCACTGAAAGTGTCATCTTCATAGGATTCCTCTTCTTCAGAATCTAGTAATTTTTCCGGCAATTTTAGTGGAGATAGAGCTGTTAAGGATGAACCACGCCTTTCTAAAATTGAAGCTGTGGTAGACGGTGAAGGCAAAGGTATTGTGGATGGCTTGGCTGACCATACTTGCATTTCCGTACAGGTTGCCAGTGGGGGCGTCGACGGTGCTACCGTCGACGGTGAAAAACCTGTATCCAACTGTGGAGCAAGAACCTTCGTCGACGGTGTGTCCGTCGACGGTAACACTGTCGTCGACGATGATTTCGTCGACGGGGTTGTTTTCTTCTTCGTCGACGTTGACGTCGTTGACGGAAGCACCTTCTTCATCGACGAGGTCGTCGACAGGGGTATTTTCTTTGTCGACGGTAACTTCGTCCTCGAGGATGTCGTCGACGGTAAGGTAATCTTCGTCAACGAGGATGCCGTCGACGGTAGGACTATCTTCGTCGACGGCAAGATGTTAGTCGATGCTTGAGTCAACGACGGAGTACTCGTCGACGGTACTTTCAGGATCCTCGTCGACGGAGGGGCGTCGACGATCGATGGTACTATCTCCGTCGACGAGATGGGTCGAACTTACACCTGAACCAACGCCGACGGTGAGGAGGCTGTAGACATCACCATAGCGGGTTTTGGTGAGGCGAAAGTCACAGTAGATGTTGAAGAGGTGATAACATGAAGAGATGGCGACAGTGAAGCTGTATTTGACGCTGAAGTGGTCAAAGGTGTAGTTTGAGGTAAGGTTTTACGATAAGCTGTTTTAGAAGATGTCGATTTTCCAGTTTCCCTTGAGGGCTTACCAGGACCAGATTTAACAGGTGGAGAAGCCTTTTTTGAAGTAGAAGGCAAGCCAGAATCCTGAGAGGAGTGGGCTCTCTTCAACACCTTTGCCCCAGGAGAAGCTAACTCAACCTCCTCTTTCCTCTTCCTAGAGGATATAGAAGACCCCGAGGCTATGCTCCCTACCTCAGAAACGGGGTTATCCTGGTCCTTTATCTTCTGGAGCCACAGGAGAAGACGACCCTCTCTGTCCCTGAGGGTCTTCTGAGGAAAGGTTCTACAGATTTTACACTCCTTCACCTCATGATATGGATACAGACAATATATGCATTTCTTGTGAGGATCCTCCTTAAACAGCCTTAGCTTTCCACAAGAATCACAAGCCCTAAAAAGGGATTTAGAAGTAAACCAACCAAAGTAAGAAGAAACTGAGCAGAGTTCAGGGAGACTCCCTTCACACGACGTGCAGTAGAAAATCTGAAAGCCTGAGCCTCTAGGGAGAACATTCTGGTGGATGCTGTCGTTTGATTGGCTGCAGTTTGGTCCATTCAAAATGACTAGGATATTCATGGGTGTGGAAGTTTTGTACACTGTAGCTTAGGGCTATTTTACTTCCTGGTTTGTTATTACCAAGGTTTTGGTTTTTCTATAGGCATATTATTGCTTTTTTATGTACCGTGGGACTCCCACTCCGACGACGGGGAATGATTCAGGCATGTGAATCTATGAAAGACACCCCAATACTGCTTCTAAAATACGCCTACCCCGATGTACCTAACCTAAGCTTTGTACGAGGGAGGAAGTAAGTGAGGTGTAGCATAAAGGTAGTATTCTTTTTGTCAAGAATCTGCTCAAGATTTCTCTAAGGGTCTAATCAGCTCTGTAACTTAGTTTAGAATGGAAAAGGTCTGTCTCGGGACTCAATTTCTGTTGTATCTTGAGTATTCCTGCTGCTCAGCTAGAATGCATGTGATGTGGAATGTTGGATGAATGGAATGTTAGTGGTTTGTGAATGTCAGTTGGGTGAGGGCTGAGCAGCAGGACAGCTGCTCCTGATGGGGTTATCATTTCTATCTTAACAACTTATCTTAATAAAGTAACTTGAATAATCTAACATGAAGTATCCATCATCTTTCTGATTACATCATTTGGCGATTGTTGTGAAGAAGAATCCACGTGTGCAACTTAAAAGAAGCTCATTAATTAACGAGAAATGGACTGAAACAGAGTAGTGAAGTCCAAGCTGGTTGAGACTGAAACCGGAGAAGTATGGAAAAAAGAAGAAAAAGAAATCTGGAGGTAAATGACTTTTAATACTAACTAAGGATATTTGTATAACGCTGTCTGGCACTCAAACCCCATCAGTGACCTTGCCATCGGTCGCCCGTTAACCCAGGTGTGCCAGATCCATTAGCGTTAACCAAGCAATAAATTACAGCCGCTGTGTGGTTCTGTTGAGATTCGGGGAAAAAGAATCGAGCCACAGTGTGAAGTACATTCTTTTTTCCTACCGGCGTGTTTTGCTTTGTAGTTCGGGGGCAAATAATCGAGCCTCGGTGTGAATTGTTCACAATGTTATGGCAGCGGATTGCTCTAAGTCAAAGATCGGGCCTGTGTGCTGTCTTCTTTGTTGGTAACAGACTGTGCTCAATAGCGGAGATCTGTTGTGAACGGACTGAAATACTTTGGGACATTTAGATCAGAAGCAAATTCGATCTTTCATTGATGAATAAAAGGGTGTTTGAAGAGCGAGGAGATCTGAGTCTACGTTGTGGTGACTGTGTAGAGTACTTTGAGAAGTTTTTGGGAATGTTAAAAAAAAAAGAATAAAAAACAAAATATAAGAACATTTTAAAGTTGGATTCATGGCAAGCTAACGGTTAGTTATATTTAAAAGTGGTTTGCACAAGACAGTCAAAACTTCAACTGGTTTACCTTCGGCATCATCCTCTGTGACGACTCATCACTCCATTCACGGAAGACAAATGTGCGGCGTTTGTGGTGCTTGGTCGTGCCGTGAACCAACCGGCATGACGTTGATATGCATGCCTCCATTTTGGAAATGGATAATACAAGAATTGTCGACAGAGTGGTATCAAGAGGAGGATTTAGGTGAATGACGCTGCACTGTGAAGTATACCAGGTACTGGATTTGCTTTTATCTACATCGAGTGTTGCCTAAAGGAGTGGAGTGGAGCGTTTTGGGGAATTTTAAAATTGCCAAAGGATGTCATCAATAAAACGTACTTTTTTTTTTAACGTTGCTCAGCGGATATCGGCAGTGGGCTCACAACAGCGTCCAGATAGAAGGTTAAGAGCCCTGTTGAAAATTAAATCGGGAAAGTGAAACACTGTGGATGTTGTGATAGGACATAGGTTCCACTAATGGAAGTTGGTCGGTGAGCCAAGATGAAGTTATAATAGAACAAAGGTCAAAGTTTTGAAAGCGGGATTATCTGCCCAGGAGAAGTTGTAACTGGTCAAAGGTTACAGTAATGGAAGTCGGTCCGAGTGACCTTGAAACTCAACGGAAAGCACTAATACGGGGTCGAAGAACTCACGTTGGGTACACTTTGTTGGGGATACTTGTCGCAGAACTTGACCACAACTGTGTCGTGTGTGAGTGGAGTCAGGATGTTTGGCCACTCTTTGGTTGGTGTTATGTATGAGCTGACTGCAGAATGGTCTATTCTTTCATTAATAGTGAAGTTTGGTAGTAGGTGATTAAGTCACCAAGAGCTGTTTCACAACAAGTGTTGTGTGTGAGTTGTATCAAGTTGTTAGGCAACTCAATAGCTTATGTATGAAAGGGTTTTGTATGTGGTCACCCCTTGGTAGTGTTGTATGGTTGTAGGTGATTAGGTCACCAAGAGCTATTCCACAACAAGTGTTGTGGAGGAGTGTGGCTCAATGGTTGGAGCTGCAGTCCCTGATGCAGAGTTCTGGCCCGGGACCAGGGTTCAATTCCCGCCTCGGCGGTTCTTGGGCTCAATTTCCTCGGACCTGACAATTCTCGCCTCGGTGCCTATTCTAATCATGGGCCCCACGCTGCAACTCTGGGCAATAGCTTGCTTAACCTCCACACCGGCCCCAACAGCGCTAGGATGCCTGGCTTCACCCTGGGGATGTCCAGGAGTGGACACTTCACAGGGAAAGCCAGGAAGGGTTCCACAGCGGTATGAGTAATAGCACCAGGAAACCGCTTGGTGACAGTGCGCTCTACAAATACCTTGACATTTACATTACATTTGTTGTGTGTGAGTTGTATCTAGTTGTTAGGCAACTCATTCGTTTATGTATGAAGGGGTTTTGTTGTATGTGTTCACCCCTTGGTAGTGTTGTATGATTGTAGGTGATTAGGTCACCAAGAGTTATTCCACAACAAGTGTTGTGTGTGAGTTGTATCAAGTTGTTTGGCAACTCATTAGCTTATGTATGAGGGGGCTATGTTGTATGTGGTCACCCTGAGTATGAGATGGCTATGCTGTATGTAGTCACTCTTTATTGAGTATTGTGTAGTGTTGATTGACATATGAATGAGTTATGTAAGTGTTATTTCTTTGTCTTTGATGTGCACGTGGCGCATGAATGAGTTATGTAAGTGCTTGTTCGTGGTCTGAGGTGTGCATGTTGTTTGCTAGCGCATGAATGAGTTATGTAAGTGCGTGTTCGTGGTCTGAGTTGTGCATGTTGTTTGCTAGCGCATGAATGAGTCATGCAAGTGCTTGTTCGTGGTCTGAGGTGTGCATGTTGTTTGCTAGCGCATGAATGAGTTATGTAAGGGCTTGTTCTTGGTTTGAGGTGTGCACGTTGTTTCCCTGGCGCATGAATAATTTATGTAAGTGCTTGTTCTTGGTCTGAGGTGTGCACGTTGTTTCCCTGGCGCATGAATGAGTTATGTAAGTGCTTGTTCTTCGTCTGAAGGGTGCACTTACTTTCCTGATATATAGGGTGTTAAGTTCTGTTCCTGTGTGTCTTGCTTGTTGTACTGGTCTGGCCAACTGGTATGATTTGTTACATTTGGACGTAAGATGTAGGATAGTTGTTTATTTCAGGAGGCAACGTGACGCTCTCTCAGATGTAGTGTGCGAGACGAGATGTTATATTATGTTTCAGTGTGTATCGGTATGGGAAGTGTGTATCGGTATGGGAAGTGTCAGTTTGATGATTGTGTCACTGGTTGTGATGCGAGGTATGAGGGAGTCTATTGTATATTGATTATATTGCACATTTTATTTTATTTGTGCTGTGTTTAAAATTAATTGTATCTACTGACCAATTGTACTAGACATGTTGTCAATGTTTTATTTGATTCTTTTAAATTTCCCAACGAAGGGAGATATGTTGTATCTTGAGTATTCCTGCTGCTCAGCTAGAATACATGTGATGTGGAATGTTGGATGAATGGAATGTTAGTGGTTGGTGAATGTCAGTTGGGTGAGGGCTGAGCAGCAGGACAGCTGCTTCTGATGGGGTTATCATTTCTATCTTAACAACGTATCTTAATAAAGTAACTTGAATAATCTAACATGAAGTATCCATCATCTTTCTGATTACATCAATTTTCCAACAACCCACAAGGGTAGCTTGGAAACACTGGAGCTGGATTTCTCGGCAGGAGAAAAGACAGCGTCTCTCTCAGTGCGTCTGCTGGAGGGTCGGCTTCCTTCGGCACTTGCTGTAGCAGGGCGCGTCGGGCAAGTAGATAGTCGAACTGCTCCAAACCACTGTGTGTTTCCTTGGGCGAGTGTGGGCATATTTATACCTTGAAGGTGCAGAGTTTGACGTACCGTTGGACATAATAATGTCATCAAAGAGTCTCAATTCTTTGAAAACTCCATAAGTTCTTGGACAAATCAATATTCAAGCAAGGGGAAGTCCCCGGCTGCTGAAGCTGAGTTTTCCAAGAAATCGTTTTGTTTTTTCGGGACTAGTGGAAGTAGCACTGCCGTATTTGGACTGCATGAGCTATGCCTAAATATGGTTATGATTTGTATGCCTATATAAGGATATGGTAATTTATATCTATATAAGGTCATGAATCGGGGAACTTACAATAGGGTCCTAAAATGATACATAACACCCACTCCACGTTATCATGTACATCTAAGTTCAAGCACTAAAACATATAATCTACAGCATGTGTTTACAACCCCCAAAAAATCATATAAAATACATTTGAAATAGTTGCACACAAAAAATGAGCATTTAGTATAGTACACATTTAAGGGAAATGACTTCATTGTAAGCAAATTATATGACATAATTAATGCTAACGGAATGAATCACGAAAATTACATTTATGAAATGGCTCTTAATTACAGAAGAAAAAGGCTGAGACCATCCCATAGCAGAATATACAAACTGTTTTGGTTTGTGGATTAGGCTAATATTGTTTCTAGGAAGTGTTCAAGAAATTCTTGTTCTCTAAGAATAGTTCTACTTTAAGCAGATTACTTTTTGTGCCAAAGTTCATTTTGTTTTTTGGAAAAAGTCAAATAAATCTGTCGTAAAAATAGAGTTCCAAACCTAGTAGCTCTTGTTTTGAAAAAAGTGAAGGTCGAATTTCAGAGTTCGAATAAACGCTGTGTGCTAATTTCAAAAGTTATTCTCTGTGTCAGGAGAAAACATTAAGTCATCAAGGCTGGCAAAGAAATCGTCTACCACAGTAGATGAAAGTTCAACTACTTCATTAAGAATGTCAATTGTGCACAGATGCGAAGCATCGCCGTCAGCGTCAGCCGCAATAGGAATGTTCAGATCAGATGGTACCCATGTGGATGTTGGTCTGCGTATCTCACCTCCAGTTGGATTTGCCGGTGAGATCTAAATGAATGCTGCTATCAGGATTGGTAGCTGCTGGGGCAACACATCACATGAGCCGTTACCGGACCCAATAATGCGGCAGCATCCGTTGGCATAACCATTGGTAGTGTTAGACAGACATCTAACACGCATTCCTCTCCACAAAGCAGGCATCATAGAACAGGTAGATTGGTCTGAATGACAGGAACCATGTGGTATTCAGGTCTCTCAAATGAGCCAAGCCAAGGATCTGTGTTATTCTCTTACGGTACCTCATAGCCTGGAGCGCATTTTCCATGTTGGCTTGGGTATCGCTGGTGGCCGAATGTGCCATAACGGAGCAGGAGGAATAAAAATAGGATCTCTGCTACGAGTCCCAAAATGAGAGGCAGGCCGCCGAACACAGAGTGGACGAAGTTAGGAAAAATGCCCAGGACTGCTTCAAAGGGTGCTAACAGTCCCGAAAAAAATTGTCTTAAATACATGTGCAATACCGCTGGTATCAGACATGTTAAAGATACGACCTAACATTTCTGCGAAATTTATTGGGCAGTTTGTTGATAATAATGCATGTATCTCTGCAGAAGTCCTTGCAACTTGCAGATCATACGTCTCTCTGGACGAGGTCAGTGGCACAGTTTTTTGCAAAAGAATGGCTTTCATTCTGCTGAAAGTATCAATTCTTATAGAAGAGATGTTCAATGAAGGCCATAGTGGTGACTCCCCGAATGTCTTGGTTTTAGGAAACAATACTTGCATACAGCAAGTGACCCTGGCTGACACAGTAACAAGATAGCTTATTCCTGGCATCATTCCACAACAGCAGTAATCATTTAAAATAATGTAGCTATCATTGGAAAGCTGCCTGAAAATTGGATCTATCACCGCTGTGGGCAAACCCTGCAGGTGGCAAGAAAGGTTATTGGAAGAACCTTCGCAGGCTCCGTGTAAATTAATACCTTGACACAATAGTGTACTGCTTAGTGAGTTTTCACAATTTTTACCACTAAGAAATACTTCCTTTCCCCCACTCCAACATGTGTGTGTGAATGGTAAATCCCAGGTCGACTTAATGTATTCTTTACCCAACCTTTTATACAGGCCTGCAGGTATGTGTTTTAAGCAATACTGAAACTGGAAAGTCGTCACTGGTATCGGAATGGTGCTATGTATTATCTATTTAACTGATGGTTTCTCAGAAACGGTCAATGGTAATCTCTCCAGTTTTTCAATGCTCAGCACCGTATAGTCTGCTCCCCTTTGTGCCAATGAGATTTGTTTATCTGTAAGGTTAAATATAGTAAACAGTGACCTAGTGTTGATTAGATGCCAAGGCACATAGCCTGAACGAAGGTTTTGCAACGTCCAGCCTAATAGCATTATAGAACGTAATTGAGACTGGCCATGTTGTAGCATTAGCAAGTCCTGTTCCATTATGTCTATGGCAGATGATACAATGTTGTCCGAAGAATATATTCTGGACGACAGAGTTGTTAACCCATTGTCAACTACAGAGAGTGATTTCTCTAAATTAATACGATCAATTTATCGTATTCTTTCAGGTGTTTTAATTTGCTTGACTTTCCATGCTTCATTGTATGCAGCGTATATACCGTCGAATATGAAACGTTTATGACGTGGATTACGAGGTTCAAGTAAGAATTCTCGTAAATCAACGCCATCTTTAAGCAAAGATAAGTGTTGTTTTATTTCTGGAAGTGTGGATTTCTGTAGCCACTCGAGGTATAGTTTTCCTACACTATAAGTTGTTATTATCCCTGGATGTAGTCTTTGGATATATCTTGGGTCTGGCCGAGTTACTGTGAACCCTTGTGTCTTGTTCAGGAATCTATCTTGACAGTTATTTGTGTCTGTGGGCCAGATTAACCATTTTTTTCCATTCAGGATTTGTTCTGTTCTGCTGTAAAATATAATTTACGTCTACCTCCTCATTTGAAGTTATATTACTATCAGGTGTGGGCTTAGGTATGGACGGTTTGTTTAAATCTTATTTTTTTTGTCCTCATTTGCGTTAAACCCTCTGAAAAAGAAAAAAACCCAACCCCCTTTTCGTATCCTGCCTGAATAAATTCAGGGATCTTATTATTTTTAATGGTTCCGACCAGAGCATATTTGACAGGCGGAAGGAGTATCAGGGGGAGAGGGTAAGTTATTTACTCCACCTAGGTCTTTGCAAACCTGACAGACCATATTGGTAAAACCTGGGGGACTCTTTTCGATAGTCCGAGGAGCATGTAAGGCATAATCATAGGACCCCGGGGACAAAAACAAGCATTTGCAATGCAATAGGTCTCGCATTAGGACATTTTGAGCTATTGGTAATGTAAATGACAATTTTTTTATTTCTGTGTTGGTTTTGAAAATAGCTAAATTAGTAGCGCTGTCATTTACAATGCCAATAGTTATACATTTCGCAAATGTGACACCTATAGCATTTATAATGCACTATGTGTTGTATTTACGTGACTTAGATGTATTACTGTTACAAATAACAATGGCTTTTATTTTTTTTAATAATTAACACTTAAATAAAAGTTATTGTAATTTGTAATAGCAATAGCTTAAAATGTTGTAAATAACTTTTGTGAAGATTGTGTTAAGTGTATTTTATTGTGACAAAAATCCAAGAACAGAAGTGAAATATTAACATCTTTTTGTGACATTTGTAATAAAGTTTGAGACATTGCGAGAACATATTTGAACCAGTTGTTGTTGAATGGTTGCACAAATTGATGCTGTGGTGCCCCTGAGTGGTGGTGCTGAGTGAGTGCAATAGATAGAGTGAGTGCGATAGATAGATCTAGTGAGGGAGATAGATAGATGGAGTGAGGGTGATAGATAGAGTGAGGGCGAAAGATAGATAGAGTGAGGGTGAAAGATAGATAGAGTGAGGGCGATAGATAGAAAGAGCGAGGCAGATAGATAGATAGATAGATAGATAGATAGATAAACAGAGGGTGATAGATAGACAGATAGATATAGTGAGGGCAATAGAGTGAGTGCGATAGATAGACAGATAGAGTGAGGGCGATAGATAGACAGATAGGTAGAAAGAGGGTGATAGAGTGAGGGTGATAGATAGATAGAGTGAGGGCGATAGATATATAGATAGAGTGAGTGCGATAGATAGATTGTTGTTGTGTGTGGTTGTGTGTGGTTGTGTGTTGTGTTTGCGGTTGTGTGTGTGGTGGTGGAGTTGAGTGTGGTTGAGTGTGGCTGAGTGTGGTTGTGTGCTTGTAGTTGTGTGTGTGTGTGTGGTTGTGTGTGTGAGTGGGGTTGTGTGTGTGGGGTTGTGTGTGTGTGTGGGGCGGGTTGTGTGTGTAGGATGTGTGTGTGTAGGATGTGTGTGTTGGGTTGTGTGTGTGGGTGTGCGTGTGGGGCTGTGGGGTGTGTGTCTGTGGGTGGGTGTGGGGGTGTGGGGTGTGTGTGTGTGGGGTTGTGTGTGTGGTTGTGTGTGTGTGGGGTTGTGTGTGTGAGGGGTTGTGTGTGGGGGGTTGTGTGTGTGGGGGGTTGTGTGTGTGGGGGGGTGTGTGTATGTGGGTGTGTGTGTGGGGGGGTGTCTGTGTGGGGGGTGGGGTGGGTGTGTAGGGGTGTGGGGGGTTGTGTGTGAGGTTGTGTGTGTGTGGTTGTGTGTGTGTGGGTGTGGTTGTGTGTGTGTGGGATTGTTTGTGTGGGGTTTTGTGTGTGTGGAGTTGTGTGTGTGTGGAGTTGTGTGTGTGAGGAGTTGTGTGTGAGGAGTTGTGTGTAGGGGGTTGTGGGTGTGGGTGTGTGTGGGGGGTTGAGTGTGTGGGGGTTGTGTGTGTGGGGGGGTTGGGTGTGGGATGGGGGTGTGGGGTTGTGTGTGTGGGGGGGTTGTGTGTGGGGGTGGGGTTGTGGGGTGGGGTGGTTGTGTGTGGGGGGTTGTTTGTGTGGGTGTGGGGGTGGGGTTTTGGGGTGTGTGTGGAGTGTGTGTGTGTATGGGGGGGGATTTGTGTGCGGGGTGGCGCGTGTGGCTCAGCGAGACCTAACAAAAACTCTAATCTCAAGAGTTCAAGACATGCGGGAGACTAAAACAGGCAAAATTAGTCTCCATTCCGATATCCTTACGGATTCTAAATGGTTATATATTAAAATGTACTGTGCAATTTTGCACCAAAACCAAAGTAGGATGATAAAAGGAAGAGGCACGAATCTCATGCACAGCTTGTTATAAATCTATTGTTTCAGTTTTGCTCTTACTGGCATCTGACCTAGCTCTAGGACACCCCCGCGCCACACGGCTACCAGCTGCTGCGTGTGCTCTCCCTCCCTGCCTGACTGCTTCACTACTGGCGCGTGACCACGCCCCCGACCCCCGAGCGGCGTGGTCCCTGCTCTCCTAACCTGCCCCTGCTGTTTTGCCCTGTCAATCTGCTTTTGTTAAATTGTATTGCCTGTTTTTGTTTCTGTATTGTGTATTTCCTTCCTGTTTGCCGCTGTTTTTGCCGCCGTTCACCCTCCCTCCCCGCCACCGCCGCGAAACCCCGCCCCTTTTGCCTTCTGTACCCTCCCCGCTCCCGCCTCCCAGCTGCTCCGCCCCCCCGTACACTTGGCCATATATGGCGACCGTGCGACGAAGGTGAGTGTGACCTAGCTCTAGGACACCCCCGCGCCGCACGGCCACCTGCTGCTGCGTGTGCTCTCCCTCCCTGCCTGACTGCCTCGCTACCGGCGCGTGACCACGCCCCTGGCCCCCGTTCGGCGTGGTCCCTGCTCTCCTAACCTGCCCCTGCTGTTTTGCCCTGTCAATCTGCTTTTGTTAAATTGTATTGCCTGTTTTTGTTTCTGTATTGTGTATTTCCTTCCTGTTTGCCGCTGTTTTTGCCGCCGTTCACCCACCCTCCCGGCTTCCCGCCACCGCCGCGAAACCCCGCCCCTTTTGCCTTCTGTACCCTCCCCGCTCCCGCCTCCCAGCTGCTCCGCCCCCGCGCACTTGGCTATATATGGCGACCGTGCAAACGCGCAGCGGTCACGCGCTGCGGGCGCGCCGATTGTGCGCCGAAGGCGCGCCAAAGGTAAGCCCGTCTACGCCCGTCCGCGCCTGGACCGCGCCCAGTGCCAGGACCCCTGGCCCCCGCCTCAGCAAGACAACCCGCCGGACCTACGACGCCGCAACACTCTTCGCACTCAACACCGGCCGAATCCCGGGATGCTACCGAGCCACCCCGAGACGCACCCACAGACCCTTCAGCTGCCACGCCTGCAAGTTCACCTGCATCCGGACCTGCCCGGCACCAGCACCTGCCAAGCCGAACACCAGCAGCAACCACCTCAAGTGCATCCTGCTCAACACCCGCTCCGTCCACAGACACGCCATCGAACTCTGGAACCTCCTAGACGCCACAGCCCCTGACGTTGCCTTCATCACGGAGACCTGGATGAACGCCTCTTCAGCGCCCGACATCGCCATCGCCATCCCAGAGGGCTACAAGATCACCCGGAAAGACCGCACCGCCAACCAGATGGGAGGAGGCATCGCCATCATCCACAGGAACACCATCCGAATCACGACGAGCACCGACAACACCCTCACAACCGCCGAACATCTGCACTTCCAGATCCACACCGACCCGAAGACCACCCTCAGAGGCACCCTGACCTACCCACCCCCGGGACCACGCACTCAATTCAGCGAGGACATTGCCGACTTCGTCAGCCCGCATGCCCTCCCCTCCGCTGACTACATCCTCCTAGGGGACCTCAACTTTCACCTGGAAAACAACAACGACCGCAACACCAGCACCCTGCTCGACAACCTCGCCAACCTTGGACTCAAGCAACTGGTGAACACCCCCACCCACCTCGCCGGACACACACTCGACGCCGTCTTCTCATCCAGCAAAGACATCGCCTTCAGCCACGCCACGGAACTCCACTGGACAGACCACAGCTGCGTCCACTTCACCTTCAGAAGAACGACGATCCACCACCACCAGCAACAGGTTGCCCGAAGAAACTGGAACAAGATCACAGCCGACCAGCTCGCCGCTTCCCTGAGCCAGCACCCTCCTGCCAGCTCAGCGAACCCCAGCCAGGCCGCCGACAACCTCACGAAGTGGATCAGCAATTGCGCGGACGAACTCGCCCCTCTGAGGACCCCGCCCAGCAGACCCGGCAGCAAGAAAGCCCCATGGTTCACCGACGAACTCAAGAGCTCCAAGAAGAACTGCCGAGCCCTCGAGAAAGTCTGGAGAAAGGAACCTACACCGGACAACATGACCGCCCTCAAACTCGCCACCCAGAAGCACCACCAATTGATCCGCACCGCCAAGAAAACTGCATTCAAGGACCGGCTGGACAACAACGCACACAACTGCAAGGAACTCTTCAACATCGTGAAAGAGCTCTCCAACCCCAATGCCGGAAACAATGACATCACCCCTTCGCAGGACCTCTGCAACTCCCTCGCCTCCTACTTCCACAACAAAATCGCGGACATACACAACAGCTTCAGCACCCATCCGATGCACGCCACAACCACAGCAACGCCGCCCACTACCACCATCCGAGCCTGGACTCCGATCAGCACCGATGACACCGTCCGCATGATGAACTCCGTCCACTCCGGATCTCCGACTGACCCCTGCCCTCACCACGTCTTCAACAAGGCCGCTGCTGTCATCGCACCCCACCTGCGGGACATTATCAACACCTCCTTCGACACCGCCACCTTCCCCGAGAGCTGGAAGCACGCCGAACTCAGCGCTCTACTCAAGAAACCCACAGCAGACCCCACCGAACTCAAGAACTACCGCCCCATCTCGCTCCTCCCGTTTCCAGCCAAAGTCATCGAGAAGACCGTCAACAAACAGCTGGCCGCCTTACTCAAGACGAACGGATCCCTCGACCCCTCGCAGTCCGGCTTCCGAGCCAACCACAGCACCGAGACCGCCCTCATCGCCGCCACCGACGACATCCGAACCCTGATGGACAACGGAGAAACAGCGGCCCTCATCCTCCTAGACCTCTCCGCGGCCTTCGACACCGTCTGCCACCGCACCCTTGTGCAGCGCCTCAGCAACGTCGGAGTCCAGGAAAAGGCACTGGAATGGATTGTCTCCTTCCTCAACGGAAGAACACAGAGAGTCCGCCTGCCACCGTACAAGTCAGAGGCCACCGAAGTCATCTGCGGCGTCCCTCAAGGATCCTCGCTGAGCCCTACCCTCTTCAACGTCTACATGAGCCCCCTCGCGGCCATCGCACGCCAACACAACCTCAACATAATCTCCTACGCCGACGACACCCAGCTGATCCTCTCCCTGACCAACGACCCCGCCGCCACCAGAGCCAACCTGCACGAAGGGATGAAGGAGGTAGCCGAGTGGATGACGACCAGCCGCCTGAAACTGAACTCAGACAAGACGGAGGTCCTCATCCTGGGCTCCACACCCACCGCCTGGGACGACTCCTGGTGGCCCCCCGCCCTGGGCACCGCACCCAAACCGACAAACCACGCACGCAACCTGGGCTTCATCCTGAACTCCTCCCTCTCCATGACCAGGCAAGTCAACGCCGTCTCCTCAGCATGCTTCAACATCCTGCGCATGCTACGGAAGATCTTCTGGTGGATCCCCACGGAGACCAGGAAGACCGTCACCCAGGCCCTCGTCACCAGCCGACTGGACTACGGCAACGCCCTCTACGCCGGAACCACCGCCAAGCTCCATAAGAGACTCCAGCGGATCCACAACGCCTCAGCCAGACTCATCCTCGACATCCCACGAAACAGCCACATCTCCGGACACCTAAGAGACCTTCATTGGCTCCCCGTCAACAAAAGAATCACCTTCCGTCTCCTCACCCACGCACACAAGGCCCTACACGATCAAGGCCCGAGCTACCTCAACACCCGAATCAACTTCTACGCTCCCAAACGTCACCTCCGCTCAGCCAGCCGCGCTCTCGCCACCGCCCCACGCATCCGTAGAGCGACAACAGGAGGAAGGTCCTTCTCCTACCTGGCCGCCAAGACCTGGAACTCCCTCCCAGCCGACCTGCGCCTGACCCAAGACCACCTCTCCTTCAGGAAGAAGCTCAAGACCTGGCTGTTCGAGCAGTAACGGCACCCCCCCCCCAAGCGCCTTGAGACCCAACGGGTAAGTAGTGCGCTCTATAAATGTCATTGATTGATTGATTGATTGACTACAACATCCAGAATGCATCTGGGGGTAAAAATAATAGCTTCAGAGATAGGAAGTAGTCTAAAGTGAAAGATGCTAGGACAACAAGAACGGAGGATGTGGAGAAAGAGGGGTGGGGTATAGGAAATAGATAGACTTAGAGAGGAGAGGTTGGAGGGCAGAGGGAGAGGGATTGAGAGGACACGACAAGAGGGGATTCGGCAGGAAGGTCTGGGAGGAGGGGAAGGGAAGGGGAGGAGGTGAGGGGAGGGGATTGGAGGCTAGTTAAACTTTAAGAGGGAGAGAAAGAGAAAGTTGTCATAGAATGGGAAAGAAGGAAACAGGAGAGTGAAGAGAGATGTCAAAGAAGATTGGGGTTAGGGTTAAAACAGATGGGGAGAGTGGTCAAAAAAGAGTGGGGCAGAAAATAAAAGAGGGCGCAAAGAGTGGGCAGGAGGTGCACGAGTGTGAGGCAGCGGCAAAAGGTTTGAGGGCAGACGAAGGTGGGAGGGGAAAGAGGGGTCTAGAAGGAAGTGCAACAGGTTGAAGTGAAGATGGCACCCGTCAGTTGGGGATATTGTGTTTTTGCTTCACACGGTTTAAGAACTTTCATAAATGTTATTATTCCCACACAAACTATGGCGAATGGGACAAATAGCAAGGCCAGCTTTCCCCAGGTGCGAGTTTTCCCTTGGGACCAACTTTCACGCCGTTTGGGATTGAACAGTGATTGCACAGTATTGGAAAGCCAAGAATGACGTGGTGCGTGATATGCTAAATAGGCTGCGAGATCTTGACCCAAAGGTGGTCCTGCTGGGTGTGACTGACTCATTGACAGAAGTCGCAAAGCCAGGGGTCGCAAGGCAAAGTAAGGGATTGAGCTGCGACCCCTGGTGACCCCTCAATGACGTTACCTAGGTCTGTGCGGGAGTACTTCATCCAGTCCAAGTTTTTTTCACTTTGTATCTGGGACTTGGATCCTTTAAATAAAGATTACAAGCATCATGTTGCAACGATAAAAAAGCAGGCCTGGATTACTTACTCACGCATGGCTGTGGGAAAGTTCAGAGCTTTGTGAGCAGCTGGTGAGCCAGGCCACCATTGGGGAATCAACAATTGTCTAATGTGCTCAAGGAAATTAATAAAGCAAGTCAAGCAAAGCAAGAAAACAAGGAAGGTGCAAGAGTGTGAGGCAGAGGCAAGAGGTTTGAGGGCAGACGAAGGCGGGAGGGGAAGAGGGGTCTAGGAGGAGGGGTTCTGAGTAACAAGAGAAGGGGGTTCGGGGAAGAGCCGCCAACTGTTGGGGGAGTAGGGGCCGTCTGAGGGCAGGACTGGAGAGGGAGCGAGCAGCTGCTCCGGAAAGAATGAAGTGGGGGACCCTGGGGCAGAGAAGCAGAAAGTATCTGAACGGGGCTGCAAGACGGGGCTGAGAGGGAGGGAGGAGTCTGAGGCCAGGACTGCAGCAGGGAGGGGTGAGCTGCTTGGGACAGGCGAAAGGGAAAGTAAGCACAAATAAAACGAATATCCTACCAGAAAAAGCCTAGCTGCTGGTGGACATCGAGCGGAAGCCATGGTGTGGAGGCAGTAGTAAACAAGTCGGGTGGGGGGTGGGGGGGCAGGGGAGTGAGCGAGTGGGAGGGTAGCTCTGGCGAAGCGTCACACTTCAAGAGCCTGGTGGGGGGCCAGGGCAGCGAGCGAGTGGAGCGCATTCCAGTGAAGTCTGGTGGGGGCGGGGGAGGGGGAGCAGGCATATGGAGTATGAGTGAGGCCAAGCGCGCGCCTGGGGAAGCTTCACGCTCCAGTACACAACATGCATTGTGAGAAATCCGCTTGGTGAAAGAAGTTGTTTTCAACCCAATAGGATCAGAGCAATAAATAGCTCGACCTAAAAACCTGGGCATCCTACTTCCACTGTATCAATAGATCCCAAAATGCCAGCTTGTTCTTATTACAAGATCTAGCCAAGTCAACCTTAGACACTTCATACACCGAGGTCTGCCATTCTGAATCGGTTGGCGCAGCTGAGTCTACCCAGTACTTACATATTTGTCTTCTGGCCATAAGAATTGCATAGAAAAGTAGAGATCTTGCAGGGATATTGTCGTTAAGGCCGAAGATGATTAACGGTAGACTGATAGTCAATGAGACCTTCAAGATAGACTCCAAAGATTTTATAACATTATTCCAGAAGGGGCGTATGGAGGGACAGTCTTTAAACATATGTACATCAGACGCTTCTGGCAGACCACATTTATTGCAAGCTTTCCCAGGCTGAAATCTCGATAACTTGAGCGGGGAAAGATACGCTCTATGGGCCGTGAAGAGATGGTTACGCCTCAGCCAAGCAGGTTTAACTATTCTGTGCAGAATGTTAAATGAGTCCATCCAAATCAGATCACATTGTACATTCATCTGCTCTCCCCACAATTCATCGGCGAGTTTACAATCGCCACCTGCTTCCTCCTCAATAGCCCAATACCACACTGAGACCTCCTTTCTACCCACCGGCCTTGCCACTAGCTGTTGTTCCAGGTTACTATCCATCCCCAAGAGTACATCCTGCCTAGCCTATGACTGAGCCCAGCTGTTCATCTGAATGTACTTAAACTTAGAGAGACCGGGCCCCACTTTCTCCCGAAGATCTTCCCAGGAAAGTAAAAAAGCCCCTTCCATCAGGTCTCCCCACGTTAAAATCCCAGAATCTCTCACCGGTGTAATCAGGCTGTTCTGAAAGCATGCAGATGTGCCTGGGGAATCCCACAATGGTGAAAATTTTGAAAAGTAACCAAGCCCCCACTTTTCTTCTTATTACTGACCAGCTTCTGTTTAAATCTTTTATCTTAGCAATGCCAAGACAAGATATCTGTTGAACAGTGTCATTTAGGAACTTCATTTGTTCTGGGATGATGTAGGCTATGAACAATGCTTCTAAACCTTGTACCTGCCAGTCTTTTGTGCCCCAAACTGTTTTTGTCTCAATGTTGTCTTTCCAAAAGTCTAAGCCTAAGGTGGACAATTGAGCATAAAAGGCTGCAGAATAAATTTGTTTAGTATTTGTCAACATACTTTTCATGCCTGTCTTATTCACGTTTTTAAAGTAAAAACTTTCTGGGTTTGTAACATTAAAACCTGTGAAATATGGACATTTTCTAAGAAACGTTTTAGAACTACCTTTTGGAGGTGTTGGACAATGTTCCCATTGATTATAAGTTAAAACATTTCTAGGGTTTGCAGATTTATGCAAGTAATGATGGTCAAAATGATTAAAACAATACATTTCTTCATAATGAACCTTCTAAGTATTCATGTTTTGTAAATTTTGCTGACATTTCTAAGTCTGCCATCATGTCATTAATAGTCTCAAAGTCCCAATCATCAGAAAATGTGCTGGGTGAAACGAAATCACTCAAGGAAACCTTAAATTGACGAGGAATCTTTAGCAGCTCAGCAGGGCCATTAATGTCATAATCCGTTGTATCCCAAACTATTCCACCAGGTAGAGGAACCGCTGTGATGTTCACTGATGACGGGTCTCGTTGTTCACGATGAGATGATTTGTGTGGCTTCAGGAGCAAGTTGATGTTCTTACTTGCTGTGTCCATTTTAATGTGCTTTCCATCTATCAGCTTTCCCATACTTAACACATGAATAAGCCATAGCAGGAGATAAAGTACACCTAACACAATCCAAAGTTCAACCCATGGTGAAACCAGATATGTATTTGTAAGCTCTTGACCAAGTTCCTTTACTTTTTCCTTGAAGTATTTGTTTGCTGTCGTAGTTTCAGGTTCACTGGGATCGTCAGAAAAGTTATCAGAGTTGATAAAATAGCCAGAGGCAGTTCTGTCAATTATTGGTATAGCATCCGGATTTTTTGAAATCGCTGGAGTTGCTTGTTCCCTTGACATGTTTGTATAGTCAGATGCTACATCATTGTAGACGGAAGTTTCTTGACAAACTGTTATTTGGGTATCAAGAGGCACAAGTTCCATGGCTTTTTTGCATAGTCCTTCTTTTCTCACTGCAGGTTTATCAAAGGTGATAAGTCTTTCAGTTTGAACCGCTTGGTTTGTAGCAAGATTTGGTCGTCTGCTACATCTTGGGAGTCCACTGGGCCTACTACTTATTATCGGCCACATTGTGTGGTTTTACCAGGTCAATTGACACAGACCGGTTCTCCTTTTTCCAGCAAGGGGCGGCAGTAGTACTGTTCTTGATCCGCGGATTGCTAGTACAGGTACTAGTTTTCTGTAAGAAGGCCCAAATTCCTTCTTGTCCGCTATTTTCTACTCGACCAGATCCCCAATCTTTGGAATCCAGACAGGTCTTGCTGGGACAGGTGGTTTTTCTTCAGTGGTCGTTGCCTTTTTTTGCTGGTATTGCTAAGACTTCTTCTTGTTTCATTTAAGTCCTGTAAAACAGCCAAACGATCTTTGATATCAAAGGGGTTTTGTTCCACCACTGAATTGTGATGATTGAGGTCTTCAACCAACATTCTAGTACCAAAAAGGATTTCATATGGAGTGATTCCACCCAGAGAATTTCTTGGCATGTTATTAAGACTACGTTGGACATTTATTAGATGTTTGACCCACCCATCACCCGAGCCTAATACCCTAGTGTTATAGATTGCTTTATGTTATGTTTTTTCTCTCCACAACCGAATATCCCTCAGGATGGAATGGACTCGAAAATCGCAATGCAACGCCCAAGCTGGCCATGGCCTCCTTGTAAGCTCTAGAGCTAAACGCAGGACCCTGCTCAGAATGTAGAGTGCCGATTGCGTATGTGCCGATAAAGACTCACAAATCTTTTATAACAGTTTGGGCGTCAGCTGAGCGCTGAGGCCACATCCAAATGAATCTCGAGCATGAATCCACTGCGACCATGATATATTTATAGTTGCCATCCCTTTGTAAGGGACCACAGTGGTCCAGGTAAACACACGCTAGTGGTTTATCTGAAATCAGAAGGGGCATCTGCGCCGGGCGTTTCACTGTTGAAACTTTCATTTTCTGGCATATTTCACATTCCAAAACATAGTTTCTGGTTTGTTTCCTCATGCGTGGCCACCAGTATCGCTGTTTTAATAATGAAACTGTAGCGGAAACACCTGCATGTGCAGAGGCAAGCCCTTCATGTGCCGCTAAGATTAGTCCTAACCTGTGTTACATGTTTGGGATTACTCTATCCCCCACTCCAGGGATTCGAGCAAAAGGAACATTATTCGCATCAGTTATATATGAGTACTTGAGTGGAAAGCCCTTCGGTAGTGTTTTACCACTGTCTTTTATTGAAGCAGTGACTGCTTGCATTATTTCGGTCTATTTTCGTTTTTGAACGAGTAATTGCAGCTACGGAAGTCGTTTGCACAGCTGCCTTCGCGGCTTCATCAGCCAATGAATTCCCTTCAATGTGAACGCCATCACACTGGTGACTCAGTGTATGGATCACGTGAGTCTTTTGTAGTTCTTTCTGTAAAAGAACTACTTGTTCCCAAAGCATTTTATGCTTGATTGTGCCACCTTTTGCGTCTTTAAAACCATTTTCAACCCAGTTCTGCAGATATTCATTATAAGACTGGACGCAGTAATACGAATCGCAAACTATGAGTGTGGGGAATTCGCAATCAGTATTTTCAAGCGCTATCTTGAATGCTAGGAGTTCAGCTCGCTGAGCTGTACAGTCTCCTAGTGATTGAGTTTTTGATACCATAGGTCTGAATTTACCATTGCGCCAGTGACCTTTAACAATCCCGCACGTAGCACTGTAAGCTTGTTTGTCCCCAATCGCAGGCTGTGCTGATCCGTCTGTATAAATTATACAGCCGTAGTGTTCTAGAGGTAGAATTTCAGTAGGCAAAGGACTTTCTTGTTCGTATTGGAGAAATTCTTGTGTCTTCAAGTAAGGGTCAAAAACGTATTGAACGTCTGTTGCAGCAAGAGAATTAACCCATTGTATCCATCTCGGATGCAGAGCTTTTGCATTTGGAATGCTTGCCTTCGTCACTGCCTCTAAGGCAGGTACAGGTGTAATGACTTTTATGCATTTACCCTATGTGAGGGCTCTCTCCTTTGCTACAGCAGTTTGAACCGCTGTCAGAATTTTTTCTGTTGACGTGAATTTCATTTCAGCTTGTGTGTTCAAGTGTGATTTGTAAGCTATTGGTACCTTTTCACCTTCGTTAAACGTTAGGTATGTGAATCCGCATCTCCCTGGGATGATTCGGATAACAAGGTAGCGTACATTGTCCCGTGTTTGTAAGTGTGTTGTTGCCAACATGTCTGACTGTACTGAACGCAAAATTTCTGTGTGTTTTTGAGTCCAATTAGTTGGTTTGAAATCAGGTTTGATTAGTTCGTAGAGAGGTTTAACCCATTTCTGCGTAATTCAGAATGTAAGTTCTTCCGAAGTTTAGAAATCCTAGAATTGACTGTAATTTTTTCAGCGTTTTTGGAGTTTGGAGCAGCGCACATTTTTCTAAAAAGTTTGTTGCCAGGCTTTTGCCTTCACTCGAAAGTTCGTATCCTAAGAATAGGACGTTGAGGTGGGCAATTCTTCATTTTTTTAAGTTGAATTTATACCTTTCTGAGGCGAACCCAAGTATTATGGTGTTCACCCTGTTCAAGTGCCTGTCCAAATCATCATCTGTAAGGTAGATGTCATCGACATAAGATAATGCCTCATCATCATACGTTTGTAGTAACTCTGTTACTCTGGCTGAAAATAATCCAGGACTGTTTTGAATCTCTGGGAGAGACGACAGACGTGTCGTTGTGTCCCCATTATTGAGAAAGCAGTCAAGTACCTGCTTTCTGGTGCAATGTTTTGTCAGAAGAAATCGTTTGAAATATCTAAAGAATTTTAATTTTCTTCTGAACTATATTATTCATCAGTGCTGCACTGTGTTTTGCAACAAGAGTTTAAATGTCTGTAATCCAAAACTAGACAATAGGTTTCGTCTAGTTTGGAGACTGGAAACAAAGGATTGTTAATTGATGAGGTGCATGTTTCAATCACTCTGTGGTATTCAAGTTGATCTAAGATCTCCTTGACTTGTTTTTTAGCTTCCGGCTTTACTGGATACTGCTTTTGAGCAGTAGGTTGATTTTTCAACTGGATTTTATGGTGAGGAGAATCCTCATCCCATCCCACATGATTTTTATATAATGCTGGAGCCTTGGCTACAGCCCATTTTCTGGCATAGGTGTATTTTTTATGAATAGGAATATGGTTAGAGAAGGCTGGCATATTGATCTCTTCGCCATGTGGGCACTCCCTGACAAATTCAGGTGGCCAGTCTTTTTCAGCTAGAAGGATGTTATAACCTTTAGATATTTTTTCCCAAAAGAGTGCTTTTATCTTCCTATTTAATCCCCCTCTATTCGGAGTGTTACTTCATATAACTTATGGGTACACTAACCCTGGTGTCGGCAGTTTCAACCTGAATGCATTCATTCAGATCCACTGTCTCCAGATGATCTTTCAGGATCCTGCGAGCTATGGTGACCTCTGCTGCGCTGTCCAGCATTGTCTGGGCCCACTCCCCGCTCTGGAGTTGTGTCCTCAAGATCATCTGCATGTCTGATTTTAATACTTGCTACCTTCTTTTTGGAGAATTGAGTTTTCTTATTTTTTGGAACGTGTTGATCGTCTTTGGACTTCACGCGTTCTTCTTTTTGTTCTGATAGTCCTCTTCTTTCGGATTTCTGCGAGGAAGTCTGAAAGGTGCGAGAGGATCGTGTATCAGTATCTTGATATCTATCAGGTTTTCTTAAATTATCCCTATTTCTAAGGTTATATCTCTTTTCAGAGTACTCCTTTTGAGGAGATCTACCTCTGGACTGAGAGCGCTTCTCTTTAGGAAGTGACTGTCTACTATTTTCCCATTTCTTTTTAGGAGTAGTTAGATTGTTTTTTTATGAAACCTTTTCAGGATTTTCTGTTAGTTCAGGTTTTACAGGTTTCCCTCCCAAACTATCTCTTCCTAGTTCTTCACAGGATTGTTCACTAATTCTGGCAAGTTCATACGGTTGCTCAGTAATATCAAGTTCTTTTAATTTTTGGCGGATTGCCACTGATGCTGCATCACCTTTAATGTTAGCTAATAAAATAGCCAAAACCTGTTTGACATCTTTCAGTAATTTCATACCTAGATTCAAGGCCGGTTCTGGACCGTATTCATTTTGAATCTGTCTCAGAACGTCTGGTATTACCGCCATAGACGGGACACCATGTGTTTTTGTGTAGATTGAAGCAAAGACCGTACCCCAAGTGTCTCAGTCTTACACGTGTGGTGCAATCCCCATTGGTAAACAGATTGTTAGAATCCTGTGTTTCTCATGAGGTGTACTATCGGGAAATACTGCCTCTATTTGAGTAATTTTCTGGGCTAACCAGAATGGAATTTGTTCCCTTTTTATGGGCAACTTACCGATTGCTGACTGTATAGTCTGTGATGTGATTTTGTTTGTGTTCCCCTGATGAGGAGTGTGCTGTGGAATTCTTAGAGCAGGTTGGACTGTTAAAGTCCGAATGACATATTGTACCAATTGTCTATGTACTTTAATTAATTGTTTTAGCTGAGCTAACAGTTCTGGTCCTGTCATTTGTTCAATGTCAGGATGTGGTGTAAAGCTGGCTAGTACCGGCCATGTAGCTCCTGGTCTACCTAATGGACCGATCCTGGTAATGTGATTTTGATGTTGTAGGGCGCCGTTAAAGCAGAGCTGATGCTCTTGGTAAGTTAGTGGAATTTCAATGTCCTCGAAAGGAACATATTCCGCTGGAGGTTCCTCTATCTTTTAGAAGTGGAACACATCTGTTGGATTTGCCTGTGGAAAGACAATCCATGAATAGAATACCTCTGTCTGCCGATATTCATGTGCCTCTATGACAAATATGACTACCACCTCTTGCAGATAGGCCATTTTCTATAAGCTTAATAGCTATAGTTTTCCTCACGTTTCCGGGATGATTATAGCATCCGCGTCATTTTGTTGGAGACCCGTCTCGTCTAAACCCGGTTGGGCTGCAGTTCTTGCAGCTCTACTGCCCCCGGGATTATCCTCGTCAGACATTTTGTTAAGAAGTTTTGCAGAGCAGGTTTCAAGGAAATAAAGATAAGGTGCACAATATTTAGGAACACTGTATCCTTCAACATTGAACAAACCCAAAACTAATACATAAGATTTTTCCACCTACCCAGTTTAAGGCGGATATTTTATCCTTTAATCCACTCCAGACGTCTATTGGAGTTTTTACAGGATAAAGGTGTCTCTGTGAAAAGCACGACTGAGTTACTCTAGTATCTAGCGTTAAATTAGTGCCTTACCAAATGTTGGGCGCCATGTAGTGTAGTTCCTACATTCCCAATAGGCTCTTCGGATTGGAATAATATATCCTATAGATTAGACGTAGGACTGAGGTCGACTAGGTCTCTATCGAATATACTAGACTTAATTGTGTGTGCTAGCTAGCTCAGAGGTCACTAGAAACTTTCTCGAATTCACAAGAAGGGATTAGTCTCTGACAACCGCATAAACATGACAACTTTGTTTCCCCAAGATAAAACGTATCTTCAGAGTCGTGGAAACAATAGATAGATATTTCACTCAGTCAATCGTGCATGCTTCGTTTCACTAGAGGTGCAGAGAAAGTAGAAAGTCGGGCGTTTTCAATAAAAGTATTTATTGAACAGTCTTCTTTCTCAAGCATAAGAAATGAACTGCTACAATCGTAAAACTGGTTATAAAATATAATGCATACAGTATAAATAGTAGAGCAAAATAATACTGTAAGAGCATTGTATGGTTCCTAAACCATATATAAATACATACATACATAAATAACAGAGGCTAAAAGTACTCAACTGGGGCTTCTAAAATACGCCTACCCCGGTGTACCTAACCTAAACTTAGTACGAGGGAGGAAGTAAGTGAGATGTAGCATAAAGGTAGTATTCTTTTTGCCAAGAATCTGCTCAAGATTTCTCTAAGGCTCTAATCAGCTCTGTACCTTAGTTTAGAATGGAGGTCAGTCGCCGAACTCGATTTACCAACAACCCGCAAGGGTAGCTTGGAAACACTGGAGCTGGATTTCTCTACAGGAGAAAAGAGAGCGTCTTTCTCAGTGCGTCTGCTGGAGGGTCGGCTTCCTTCGGCACTTGCTGTAGCATGGCGCGTCGGGCAAGTAGATAGTCGAACTGCTCCAAACCACCGTGTGTTTGCTTGGGCGAGTGTGGACATTTATACCTTGAAGGTGCCGAGTTTGACGTACAGTTGGACATAATAACATCATCAAAGAGTCTCAGTTCTTTGAAAACTCCATGAGTTCTTGGACAAATCAATATTCAAGCAAGGGGAAGTCCCCGGCTGCTGAAGCTGAGTTTTCCAAGAAATCGTTGTGGATTTTCGGAACTAGTGGAAGTAGCTCTGCCGTATTTGGACTGCATGAGCTATGCCTAAATATAGTTATGATTTCAATGCCTATATAAGAATATGGTGATTTATACCTATATAAGGGCATGAATCTGAAAACTTGCAATAGGGTCCTAAAATGATACATAACAAAGCGGGAACCAGCAATCAGAGAGCCTAGTTACCAATCTCTCCTTTGTGAGCCTGACAGAGACAGAACACAGGGTTTTGGAACAGGGGCTAGGGTTTGTCCCAACAGCACGTCTAGACCGTTTCCGCCTGCATTCTGAGCTGGCGGATGTTTTCAGGAAATTAAAACTGAAATCTTTTATTGAGAACAGAAACCTTTGGACTCCCTAGACTGCCCCAGCAATACAGGGTTACGCCCAAAATCAACATTCACACCACCACCCCAAAGAATTCCAGCGGAGATAACCCCTTTCGAACAGGCAGTGTGGAATGATGTGGTGGCATTTGAAGAACCAGGAGTCTTTAGGAACATGAGCGCAGCGGAATTTCAGGCTCTCCAATCCCTTCAGTCCTACACAACCATTGTTAAAAAATCAGCAGACAATGGTGGAGGTGTGGTTATCCACGACGCCACTGAGTGCAGACATCTTCTAAGTGACCGCAGAAACTACACCCCTCTATCCGCTGATCCTTTACCCCAATTGAAAGTCGAAGAAGCGGAAGCCAATGGGTATATCAGCAGGCATGAGGTAGATTTCCTCTCGAAGGGTGATGGTACCATTCCATACTTTTACACTCTGTCTAAAAACCACAAAAACAGGACACCACCTCTGGGACGGCTGATTGTTTCAGACATTGGCTCTTTATTAGAACCACTTTCCAAATATTGTGACTTCTTCCTGAAACCTCTTATCCAAGGTACCTCCACTTATCTTAAGGAAACAAAAAGCCTCCTGGCTCTTTTCCAAGATCTAAGGGTGGATAATGACTAGACTATACTGGTCTCTCTCGACATCGAGAGCCTTTATACCAGCATTCCCCAGGATTACACCATTTGGGTCATCAGTGCGGCTCTGAAAGCCGTAACATGGGATTTTCAGACACACAAGCAATTTGTGATAGAATGTGCCACACTAGCCCTAAAGAAAACTTCTTTGAATACAAAGGGGAATTGTACTTACAGTCAACAGGAACTTCGAGGGGCAGCACATTCGCCCCTAGTGTGGCCGGACTCTATGTGCATGACTTCGAATATAAACACATTCAGAACACGAGCAATCCTTTTTCGTCCTATATATCTTTCGGGAAAAGTTATATAGATGAAGATTTTGTAATCTGGCAAGGATCCGAAGGTAAACTATTGGAATTATTTGACTGTATTAACAGGTGTGACTCGAACCTGAGGTTCACCAATTCCTTCGACAGGGAAAAGATCATCTTCATAGACGTAGTCTTAATGAAGTCAGAAGGAAGACTACGGACGAAAATACATAAGCCCACGGCTAAGAACAACCTCCTGGCTTTTTCTAGCTTCCGTCCAAGAACTTTGCGAGAAAACCTCCCCTTTGGGCAGTATCTCCGTATAAGGCGCAACTATAGCAAAATGGAGGACTAACGCACGCAATCAGTCGAATTAACTGACAAACTACGTGAGCGAGGTTACCCTGAGAGGATCCAAAACAGGAGCTTTAAGAGGGCGAGATACCAACACAGGGAGGCTCTGCTTGAAGATACACCAAAACCGACTGAGGAAATACCACTTTTGTGTGTTACCACGTATAGTGTTGCATCAAAGGCAGTACCCAAATTGATCCACAAACACTGGCAGATCCTTGAAAGCAAAAATACCAAATGTGAGAAACCCCTGTTCTCTTTTAAAAAAGCCAGGAGTATCAAGGATGCTCTAGTACATAGCAGACCAAGGCAAATTGTCAAAGACAACGTCCCCTCAGTCCTGGATGCCTGGGGTCTACCGAAAGTTACGGGGCAATTTCCATGTTGGTCATGCAGTGCATGTCATCTGACCACAGCAACAAAACCACTCAATTTGGAGATCGGAAAAACTTGGATAGAATGTTCACATACGAACTGTAATTCGCTGAACGTAGTATACTTAATAACCTGCCCTTGTGGCACCAGGTACGTGAGCATGACCACCCGAAAAATAAAACAACAGATCTGCGAGCACTGGAGTAATTTCCGGTGTAAAAAGAACATCACAAAACTAACCGAACATTTTTCGCAGGCTAACCACACAGTGAATGATCTACACTGGACAGTGATTGAACAAATCAAACCCGCAAATAAGTCATCTAACATCTTGTTTGAGGAAGAACAGCGGTGAATTTACCGCCTTTATACCAATATACAGGGATTTAAATTATAGTATACCCTGGGGCTCGGTGCGGGGTGCTAACAGTTATTTCAAGGGCCCATTCATAGAGCTGTTGATGTGCTTGTTCTATATCCCAATTTTTATTAAACAGTCCCACATACTTATGACAATACACTCAGGTGAAAATAGCGTTAAATCCCAGCCCACTCGGATTGGTATACATCATGAGACTAATTAAATGGGGTAGATCCTTCACTGACTATCTTTCCAAAGTAGTTAGGAAGTGACACTTTGCTTATGATCAGTACCACCGTCTCAATAAAGTTTCATCTGTTGTAGTTTTGTTTAAAAAAAAATGAATGTGGTCTAGTTCCCCAATTGTAACAGACATACCACACTGAATCACATGACTTGATTCTCGCTGTCATGTGAGAATACAATGCAAACATTAGGGGTATGGCATGGCTATTGTCTGAATCAAATTACCCCTTTATTTGTGGTGCGGTCTTTAATTATGGCACATTATTGGTCCAATCATAGTGAGTGTGAGGTACATGGTCACGTAAGTCTGAGACTGATACAGGCATAAATGCCTCTATCAAATGCCTTGCTATGTTGCTTTCCACTTAAGTAAGTAAATATTGTTGTGGCTGAACCGAGTGCTGGCATTACCTCAACGTTCTAGTTGTTGTGATCCCAACGCTCCCGTACACACGGGATTGAAGCGCAATCACGGCATCATGTTAGCGTAAACATACCGGTCCCCCGGCTGGACACTTCCTTTAAAACCTCCGCAATGGAGGCGTGGCCAAGATGGCGGGCTGAGAGGTCGCACTTGCCGAGAACTCCCGGACCCCTGAAACCCTGCACCGCTCGCAGCCGCTGATTCCCCCCCGGATCGAGCGGTGACTGAGCCTGGTGACCCCCGTGGTGGTGTGGAGCGCTCGTTGAGCCCTGGGTGCCCCGCCAGAGGTGCGATTCTGACCGAGATAGCCTGGGGCGGAGCCCGCTGGTCGGCTTGTGTGCGGCCCGGAGGCCGCGAGACCTTCAGGCTTGGGGTCTCGACGGTGTGCTCTGCCGACTGTGAGTGGCCTGCCGGAGTGCCTGCGCAGCGGTGATTGAGTGGGTGCCGAGGAGGACTTCGCCGGCGGAGCGGAGCCGAACGGAGGAGGGCGACGGAAGCGGAGCCGGCCTCCGGCTACTACGCAAGTCCGGGGCTTGAGAACGCTCGCCTCGCGCGGCCGCTCCGGCCCAACCCTGGTCGTGGCGGAGTGGTGTCGCGCCTCCGGAGCATTTCTTCATCCAGACGTGCCGACCCCGGCTGCCTTTGCCCCGCGAGCCTGCCCTCCGGATGTGTTTCTCGCCACTGGACTCGCGACGGAGGTAGGCCTCATTCCCTGGGCGTTGGCCCATTGACTGTAACGGGCGGCCATTTTGGGAACCACGGACCGGCCGCCCGGCCTTGGTCAGGGCCTCTGTGTGGCGGTGCTTCCTGGCTGGCGAACAGCAGTCCTGACCCTAGTGGCCTCTTCGCCGAGCGACGGCTATCGGTGGCTCCCGCGCCGCCAGGATGTCGAATTCCAGGGGTCAGAGGAGAGGAGACCGGACTTTGCCGGACATGTTGGGACGCGGTGCCCTACGCAGCGGAGGGAGCCAGGCCGCCCCGAACTCCCCGGCCCCTTCTAGAGGCGCTGAAGGCGGGGAGCCCCCGGTGACACGATCGTTCCTGGAGTTGCTGTTTAGCTCCTTAAGGGAGGATTTTCAGACTTTGAAGCAGGAGGTGGCCGGGGAGGTCCGCGAGGTACGGAGAGAGGTGGACTCCCTGGGGGAGCGAGTCAACACCGTGGAGGAAGCTGGTCATTCCAGGGACGAAGAGATCACCCACCTGCAGCAGGAGGTCCTGCGGCTGCGGGAGCAACAGATTGAGCTGCAGGCCCACGCCGAGGACCTCGAAAACCGGTCCAGGCGGAACAACATCAGGGTCCGGGGCGTCCCGTCCGGCGAAGAGGGTGAAGACGTGACCGCCTACCTAGAGGCCCTCTTCCGTGCAATTTTGGGGGAGTCAGAGGATTTTCAAGTCCGCATCGACAGGGCGCACCGGGTGGGCCGCCCTCGCGGAGCTACGGCGCCCCCCCGGACATTCTGGCCTTCCTACCGGACTTCCCCCTGAAGGAGCGGATCCTCCGCGAGGCGCGGCGGCAGCAGCCTTTCCGCTTCAGAGACCACCCGGTGGCCCTCTATCAGGACTTGT
The DNA here is from genome assembly GCF_964263255.1 of Lissotriton vulgaris. NCBI lineage: Eukaryota > Metazoa > Chordata > Amphibia > Caudata > Salamandridae > Lissotriton > Lissotriton vulgaris. The sequence continues at coordinate 496,372,079 of NC_141694.1, forward strand.
CTACGGTCACACTGCAGAAGAGAAAATCCTTTAAAATCGCTACGGACTTTCTCCGGGAGCAGGGAACGCAGTACTCTTGGGGGCACCCCTTCCGCCTGATTTTCAGATGGAACGGAACATTGCACCAGCTCCGGTCCCTCCAGGATGTCTGCGCAGTATTGGGCATCACGGCATCGGATACAGACACCCCGGCGCCGCGCCGCAGACGAAGCACTCGAGATGGTTGGCAGCAGGCTGGGGAGAGGCGCTCCCCGCCACCGGAGAAGCCTGACTCGCCCACGATTCGGGCGGACATGTCGGCTGCCATCCAGGAGGCCTCCAGAGTAACAGAGATCGGTGAAGTGGACTTGACGGCCTGAACTTACTCCGGGGGGAGTCTACACTAGCCTTTCCTTATTGCAGGTGCGGGGGTTCTGGGGGTGGGGAGGGACGGGATGGCGAGTGCAGGTGGTTGTGGCTGGACGTCCACTAGACTGACTTTCCACGGCCTTGTCCGATAAGGACCGGACTGGGACAATGACTTCTTTGAATGCCTTGAGAAGCGGGGAAGGGGAATGGGAATTGCAGGGGGGTGTTTTGAGTTTGGGGGTTTGCAGGGGGGCTGGGAGTTGGGAGCGGTATGGGGTTGGGTGTGTGAAGTTCCAGGGGAAGGGGGGGGTCCACTTAGTTGGGGGGTTTTGGGGTTTGGGGACTGCACTGTGCCGTAGGGATGTCTGCGTTTGCTGTGCGCTGAGGTTTCGTGAGGTGGCCTCTATGTTCGCCTGCTGGGCCTTGCCCACCTTCATGTGCGTTTTAAGGGTTCCCCTCCTTGATGGCCCTTAAGGTTGTTACTCTGAATGTGAAAGGGCTGAATAACCCGGTTAAAAGGCGGGCAGTGCTGTCTCTGTTAGAGAACTTCCAAGCTGACATCTGCCTGCTACAGGAGACCCATCTGCTGGCCAAAGATTGTCCCAGAATGCGTACCCCCAAGTTCCCCACGCAGCTTTTTTCCTCCAGCGCTTCTAAAACGGCAGGGGTGGCACTTCTGTTCTCCAGGGGGTTTAGGGGGGAGATCTTACAAAAGGTAGCGGAACAGAAAGGGAGGCTCTTAGCATACAGGATTAGGGTGGGGGGCCTGGTGATGACTGTAGGCTCTATCTACGGTCCCAATGACCATCAAGATCAATTTTTGCACAGGGCACTGGAAGACGTGGCGTCCACCTCTGATAGGCACATAGTGTTGGGGGGAGATCTGAATCTGGTCTTCGACGCGGCTCTCGACAGGTCTGTGCAACGGCGCCACCAGTTGGGAGAGCTTTCGGGCTCGGTTCGCACCCGACTTGAGGAGCTGGATTTGCATGACATGTGGCGCCGCCTCCACCCTGCGACCCGCGCGTACTCCTATTTCTCACACGCACACAAGTCCTACGCGCGACTGGACCATCTACTTGTGACTGGCCCGATGCTCGCTCTGGCCTCGAATGCCGACATGGGGGTCCTCTCTCTTTCCGACCATGCGCCGGTGGAGGGTACCTTCAATTTACCCCCGGTGGCTCGACCGAGAGGGGTCTGGCGACTCCGGGACACCCTATTGCACAGACGGTCGACGGTGCAACAGATTTGCGCGGCCATTGCGGACTTCCAGCGCGTAAACAATAATGACGACACCTCCCGCGCGACGCAATGGGCCGCCCTGAAGGCTGTGCTCCGGGGCGAATTTATCGCTATCTCCTCGGCGGAGAACAAGGATCGCCAGCTCAAAAGGGATGAGCTTACCCGGCAGGTGCGGGAGCTGGAGCAGGTCCATCTTAGAACGGGAGCCCCCAGAGTCTGGAGACAACTGAAAGCCGCCAGGAAACTCTTGTCTGCCCTTGACATGGACTGGGCTGAGTACGCGATGCTTCGTCTGAAGCACAAGTATTACACCGGTGGCGACAGGTGCGGGCGGCTCTTGGCCAACAAGCTTAGGGTGCAACACCAACAGCACCGGGTGAAGGAGCTGGTTAGCCCTGCCAGAGGTTCAGTCACAGAAGACGAGCAGATTGCGGACGTTTTCCGTAGTTTTTACGCTGACCTCTACACTGGCGAGGCCCCCTCCGCCCGGGCAGAGGCGGACTATCTGGAGTCGGTGCCGCTCCCGTCGTTGACGCCGGATCCTAGACACTTTGAGCAGTTAGGAATAATTCATGTAAAATGCGGGTCCAAAACGCATAGGATGACAGCGTTTGTGTTAGGTGCAGAGCATACATGTTGAATAAACAACATTACCCATGATGCTAAGCGCAACACCTGCAATAAGCAGGAAGTGACATATAAGCACTTCTGTTGCTGCACAGAGCTGCGTTGAAATTGATCGTGGTGACTGGCGACCGGGAATAGCTCCGACCGAAATCTGAAGTAAAGAATGCTTTGAGGTAAGAAACACAGCACCACTAGTGCGCGCGCCGCGTCGCCAGGCAGCAGCCCCGTTTGGGTTTTATTTTTAAAAAAAATAATAAAGTTATGGGCTTTTTTGAATCTTAGAATCACCAAAAGAGAGAGAGAGAAGAGCTGCTGAGAGGTGAAGTCGGTAAACCTGTCCCTCAAAAAGGAGAGAGAGAAGCGCTGCAGATAGGCGAAGTCTGTAAATCTGCCCTTCTTTTAAAAAGATTGGTGAAGACGTGGAAAAGAAGAAAAACAGAGAGGTGCTTGTAGAACGCCTAAGGTACGTGCTGAATGCCCCTTACTCCATTCACGGACTATGAATCTTAGCTAGATACGTCTGAAGTGAAACCAACTGATTGGTCTGGTTTTGTAGGGGTCATTTTGCTGCTCAGAATCGGACTTGCAGACATGAAGTGATTTGGCGGTCAACTAACCAATAAGAGGTACGATCTATCTGCCTTCTAGGTAGAGATATTTTAGTGAAAGGACAAGGGACGAAATTGAATTGATTTGTGATGTTTTGTTTATAGATATGTCCAAACTTCTTGAATTAAGAAGCCCTGATGAAAGCCCTTAAAGAACACAATGAGGCTTGAAACGCGTCGGCTGAGTCATTGTTTGGTGTTAAATAATGGTTGTTTCAAATCAGTCAAATTTGTTTTTTGTGTGCATATGCCTAAATAGGTGGTGGCGTATGTGAGAGCTCATATACATCACATGTATATGGTGTAATTAATGTTGAATAGTCCAGCGACATATTGTACGTTCTATGTGGTCATTATTTGATTTTTTTCATGGTGTGTAAATTTGTCTTTGTAATTTTGATGAATGAATGAATACCCTCTTGTAAAGCACATGGCTACTCTCGAGCATCCCAGCGCTGTAAGACCAGAGGACGTAAAAAGACACTATTGGAACAAGAATGTCTTTAATCGCTTCCTGAAAGCCAGATGGTTGGATTCATGCCTGAATTTACTACATTTACTACATTGATTTGTAGTAAATGTAAGGGTAAAGTTTGTGTGATCCTCTAAAAACAAGAGGATATCTTTGTACAAAAATAGAAGAAATGAGCAAACAATGGGTTTAGCATCATGGGTAATGTAGTTTATTCAACATGTAGGCTCTGCACCTAACACAAACGCTGTCACCCTATGCGTTTTGGACCCGCATTTTACATGAATTATTCCTAACTGCTCAAAGCGTCTGGGGCGGCCAGCCGGGGGGAGGTGGGGGGGGGGTTACATATAAACAAATTCCCTGCTTATGTATGTACGCCCTACTATTCACGGGAGCCCTTCTTCTACCACCAACAAGAATTAAAAAGAAAGTCAGCACGGCCCCAATGGTTGACCACTATGTAAAAGAGGGTCCCTCTGAATGAGATTTCAAATGGACCTTTCTGTTAGCCTTGAAGGGCTCTGGCACTCTGATAGATGTTGAGGCTATATTGTTAGCTAAGGAAGCATATTTAATAATGAAATACAATAGTGTGCTCACAGGTCTAAACGAAATGTCAGAATTATCAAAAGTGTGATGTTTTGAACCAGACGTGTCTTGTAGTAAACAGCAGTAAGAAAAGATGTCTGAAGTAATAAATGTGGAATATGAGTAAAGCTTGTATGTGATAATGCTTGATCTGATTAGAGATAATGAACCTCTGCGATCAATTCTTGGTCATTTGAAAACCAGATTTTACTTAAAGGCCGGCTCCAGCAGCAAAATGAATAATAACTTAATACCAAGTATTTTTTTGATGGTCACGCATTAACAGAGAATCCAGCTGTAGTTAGATGAAAGATTCCCGTTATTGGTAAAAGAAGGGCTCCCGTGAATGGTAGGGCGTACATACATAAGCAGGGAATTTGTTTATATGTAAAATAAAACACAGCCCCCGGCTGGCCGCCCTAGACACTTTGAGCAGTTAGGAATAATTCATGTAAAATGCGGGTCCAAAACGCATAGGATGACAGCGTTTGTGTTAGGTGCAGAGCATACATGTTGAATAAACTACATTACCCATGATGCTAAGCGCAACACCTGCAATAAGCAGGAAGTGACATATAAGCACTTCTGTTGCTGCACAGAGCTGCGTTGAAATTGATCGTGGTGACTGGCGACCGAGAATAGCTCCGACCGAAATCTGAAGTAAAGAATGCTTTGAGGTAAGAAACACGGCACCACTAGTGCGCGCGCCGCGTCGCCAGGCAGCAGCCCCGTTTGGGTTTTATTTTTTAAAAAAATAATAAAGTTATGGGCTTTTTTGAATCTTAGAATCACCACAAGAGAGAGAGAGAAGCGCTGCTGAGAGGTGAAGTCGGTAAACCTGCCCCTCAAAAAGGAGAGAGAGAAGCGCTGCAGATAGGCGAAGTCTGTAAATCTGCCCTTCTTTTAAAAAGATTGGTGAAGACGAGGAAAAGAAGAAAATCAGAGAGGTGCTTGTAGAACGCCTAAGGTACGTGCTGAATGCCCCTTACTCCATTCACGGACTATGAATCTTAGCTAGATACGTCTGAAGTGAAACCAACTGATTGGTCTGGTTTTGTAGGGGTCATTTTGCTGCTCAGAATCGGACTTGCAGACATGAAGTGATTTGGCGGTCAACTAACCAATAAGAGGTACGATCTATCTGCCTTCTAGGTAGAGATATTTTAGTGAAAGGACAAGGGACGAAATTGAATTGATTTGTGATGTTTTGTTTGTAGATATGTCCAAACTTCTTGAATTAAGAAGCCCTGATGAAAGCCCTTAAAGAACACAATGAGGCTTGAAACGCGTCGGCTGAGTCAATGTTTGGTGTTAAATAATGGTTGTTTCAAATCAGTCAAATTTGTTTTTTGTGTGCATATGCCTAAATAGGTGGTGGCATATGTGAGAGCTCATATACATCACATGTATATGGTGTAATTAATGTTGAATAGTCCAGCGACATATTGTACGTTCCATGTGGTCATTATTTGATTTTTTTCATGGTGTGTAAATTTGTCTTTGTAATTTTGATGAATGAATGAATACCCTCTTGTAAAGCACATGGCTACTCTCGAGCATCCCAGCGCTGTAAGACCAGAGGACGTAAAAAGACACTATTGGAACAAGAATGTCTTTAATCGCTTCCTGAAAGCCAGATGGTTGGATTCATGCCTGAATTTACTACATTTACTACATTGATTTGTAGTAAATGTAAGGGTAAAGTTTGTGTGATCCTCTAAAAACAAGAGGATATCTTTGTACAAAAATAGAAGAAATGAGCAAACAATGGGTAAATAAATAACCCAAATCACAAAAAGTATATAATGTGATTTTTCTAATTAAAAAATAGGACTTTTGGTAAATCTCTTTTCAAATATTTAGCTGTATCTTTGAAGAGCACAATTGATGGCATGCACGTAAATCACTCAACGTACGATTCAAAATGGGCGTATTTCTATGTTTTGTATGCCCTGTGAATTATGTTGTTAGTTTGTCTCTTTTGTTCCAACACATTTAAAGGCTTTCAGAAATCCTAAAGGCTACATAGAGAACCATGAGTTTACGCGCAACATTACCCCATAGGTTAGTGTGCGCCTTAGTGAGCGCATACCGCTGTGGTGGACTTTCTTGGTCCTGACGAATGCTTCACTGAATATACAGAGAAGCAGAAACTTGTTGACCATTTGTTTCTTTGCACACTAGTATGTAACTGGTCAAATATAACCAGCCTTTAGACATCCAACCAACTTTTTTTTAACAGTGCCCAGTTTTACACCATTAAAATTATTTTGGGATTAAAGTGAGGTACCTTTTTAAAATCACCTTTTTGCACTACTCACGACTTGCACCCACATCACAATAACATGCTCTGCTGCAATCAGGTGTTGAAGCACACGGGAGAGGCACTCGACATCTCTGGTGGGAACCCAATGATGAAGCATATCACCAACTAGGTTGGTGAGTGAGGGTTCTTTTTAAAACACAGTGAGTTGTCTTGCTAGCACTTTTACGGTGTTGGATACATTTTCTATTGATCTCAGGTGCATATCCATTTTGCTACAGTTTGTCTAAGGAGTAATTCCTGATCACCACCCCTTATATTTACTGTTATGTGATCAATTCCATGAAACCACAATTTTGGATGTCTCTTATGTCTTTCTTTGTAGTGAAGTGTCATAAGGTATTTGGTGTCACTAGTCTTCAGTGCTCTAGTATTTTCTTGGATCTACGATTTCAAAGTACCTTCTGTGCTACTCACATAAATTAAGTTACCCTCACAACCAATGACATATATTGCAAACTGAGTGTTACAATTAATAAAGTGTTGAATCAAATATTATTTATTGGTATTGTATATGAAACTACCAAATGTACACATATTGCAATCATTACATGTGAAGAAGTTAAATGGTACAGATTGTATCCAAGTACCAGAATCCTATATAGGGACCAAATAGCTGGAGCAGACTAGATTTTTCAAAGATCTGCCCTTACGAAAGATGATTCTAGGTTTTAAAGAGATGTCATCTTTGATCTCAGGAACCCCCAACAAAAGGTGCTGAGTCTTGTTTATTTTTTATTCTATAGATCTTATCCCTATATACTGTGTATTTAGTGATAAATGCTAACTGGGCCTGTTTAGGGCCCTTTTGATGGCCTTTTTTTCTCCAAGGTGTCATCCCCGGTAAACTGTTGTATTTTCTTTGAGGCTGTTCCAAAGTTCTCCCTTTATATCCCCTAGCAATTAATCTGGTCTTCACATTCTCTTTAACTAATATACCCTGTTCACCACAATTCTCCCTTGTTCAGACCATTTCTCTGAACACGTGCAGTATAGTATTACACAGTTTTTTTTTAACATAGTGCTCTGTATCAAACCATCTTGTAAATAAAACTGTAAATCCAAAAAATCAATCCTATGAGTGATCAAAACATGTCAATTAATCCTGGAGCAAATTCATTCAGGTAGGTAAACGCCTGATTAAAAACTACTGAGTAGGGGATCTCTAGGAACTATGGGGCATATTATCAAGGGGGTTTATCTCCGCTTTTTTGGCTTTAAAAGCCAAGAAAGCGGAGATAAAATTATCTCCGTATTACCTAGCTGTCGCTAACACCAGTTAGCGACAGCTAGTAGGAGATAGCGACCATCTTGGGCCCCACTTTGCATGTCAGTGATATTTATCACTAATGACATGCAAAGTGGGCGTGCCAAGATGTTAGCGACTGGAAACAGTTGCTAACATCGCTATCTCCTATTACTAACTTTTGGAGATATTCGCGCTAAGAGCGAATATCTCCAAAAGCTAACACCTGCCCTGAGCAGTTCTTAGCCATGTTATCCAATGGGAGGTGGATAACATGGCTAAGAGCATTAGCTCGGTAATGCATGAATATCGCTGACTTTTCAGCGATATTCATGCATTGCGGCTGATTTTTTTCGCATTTGCGATAAACCTAGGTAATACCAAGTTTTATTTGCGATAAAAATCGCCGCAGCTTAGCGGTAAATATTTGTCTGTAACCAAGCAATAGCGATAATTATCGCTATTGCTTGGTAATATGCCCCTATGTGTCTAGATGTCTGCCCACTACTCTCAATAGGTCAACATGTTTCTTGCCTTCGGAGTCAGGAAGATCAGTGGCAATTCTTCAGGACCAAAGTGATATCTAAACACCGTGGTGAGGTGAAACCTACCTACCACGTCGTAACACTGTAGGTCAATACCTAAGACGTTGAGGAACCTAAAAGCTTTTTAAGGTATGCCTCATCAGTATCCTGCTTCCGGCTGCAGGGGTAGGTCACAAGACGCGCATTCCGAGGATTGCTGGACACAAATGTGTATTATCCATGTTCCCTAGAGATCCCTTACTCAGTAGTTTTTAATCAGGCAGTTTACCTACCAGAATACATTTGCTCCATGATTAACTGACCTGTTTTAATCACTTATCTCACCACTGTACTACATCTACACGTGCTAGGCCCCTCACCCCCACTGCACCAAACGGCAGGAACAAAAGATCCCTGCTAAAGAGACCCTCATTGGGTGCCCACCGGGTATTGCAGCGCCGACCTGATGAGGAGCAGGCCCAGTGATGAAGCATGACACCTAGCTGGCTGGGTGTGTGAGGGTCCTAGTTCCGAAGGGAGGAGTTCCCCCCACCCTCCCCACCATGGTGGGTTACCCCCATGAGGTAATCAGGTGTATCTCCCTATCCCTGTCTCCTACTCCACTTTAGGAACAGCATACCCTCTTCTTTGAACATTTTACTATAATCAGGCATTCCTAGTGCTGGGGCACAACAGACTTTCAGCTCTAGGAATGCTTTCAAGCAATCATTGTCCCATAGAGGCGGGTCAGGCACTTCATGCTCATCAGACTCAGTAAAGGTTTGGCCACTAAGGAAATGTTTAGTATCCACGGTCTATAGTAGCCAACCATTCCAATGAATATCCGGATTTCTCTCAGAGTGCTTGGTTGGCTCAACTTCAGAATTGTCTCTAATCTCCTGTGACATTTTTCTCATTGTTTTCTCAATGAGGGGCCAGAACTATAGGACCTCTTTTTCACATTATTTTAATTTGCTCGGGAACACCTGGTGTATGTTCTCAGCCAAATGATTTAAAATAGCAATAGTGTCCTGTGTACAAGCTTCTTGAGTAATTGATGCCACCAGCAGGTCATCAATGTACTGCACAAGAAATTGCATGGCATCTGCAGAGTCTCAAGGGGGCATATTACCAACAACTAGCGATAATTATCGCTACGTGGGTTTAGCGGCGATATTTTTATCGCCGAGGTACGGCGATTTTTATCACTTAGGAACCTTGCTATTATCAAGGTTTATCTCCTAAGCGATAAAAATCGGCCGAAATGCATGAATATCGCTAAAAAGTCAGCAATATTCATGCATTACCGAGCTAATGCTCTTAGCCATGTTATCCACCTACCATTGGATAACATGACTAAGAACTGCTCAGGGGCAGGTGTTAGCTTTTGGAGATATTCGCGCTTAGCGCGAATATCTCCAAAAGCTGGTAATAGGAGATAGCGATGTTAGCGACTGTTTCCAGTCGCTAACATCTTGGCACGCCCACTTTGCATGTCATTAGTGATAAATATCACTGACATGCAAAGCGGGGCCCAAGATGGTCGCTATCTCCTACTAGCTGTCGCTAACTGGTGTTAGCGACAGCTAGGTAATACGGAGATAATTTTATCTCCGCTTTCTTGGCTTTTAAAGCCCAAAAAGCGGAGATTAACCACTTTGATAATATGCCCCAAGATTTTTTTTCAAAATCAAATTAAAGACGGAAGGACTCTCTGTATAACTGTGTGCAACTCAGAACCATGCCAAAACTCTATCTCCAAACATGAATGAGAACCTAAATGGACTATCCATGTGCAACGGAATAGAGAAAAAGACCTGGCAGAGATCCACAACAGTAAAACATTCTGCAGTATAGTATTGTTGCTGGATTTGGTACCACAGGAACAACCACAAGTAATGATCTGTCACATGCTAGTTTCATTTATCTCAGCACCATGAAACCGATTGGTAAACGTACGCTTTAGAAATATTTGTAACATAACATGGGGCAACTATATTGTTATTTTTTCAAGGATCCCATACAATTTGGAACTTGCTGATGTGCTTCTGTTACCCCCAATCAGTGAATTGCAAGGATTTCTAACAATGTCCCTCAAAATCCCTTGTTTTGGAATGGATTCAATCACTCGTGTTAATCCAGCCACTGTCTCTGGTGTTAGGTTATAAAGCAGTGTTCTCCGGAAACCTGATTTTGGTATTATTATGATTTGGACTGGTTCTACACCTTTGATTTGTCAAATGTATTTCCCTGAAAAATCCCATACTTTTGACTTTACGTTATCTCTGAAATAGGACTGTAAATCCTCTACTGGGCTAACAGGATATAATCCTACAGCTGTTCCTTGTTGGGCCATTTTCAATTCAACATCTTCATCATGCATTTGATATTTAACACAATCCAGTGTGCAGTAAATAGTGCAATTCATCATCATCATCATCATCATCCTAAGCTTTATTTCGATAAATTAATATCTTGAAAGCTATACAATCCAATATAAAAAATTATGGGCTAACAGGATATAATCCTACAGCTGTTCCTTGTTGGGCCATTTTCAATTCAACATCTTCATCATGCATTTGATATTTAACACAATCCAGTGTGCAGTAAATAGTGCAATTCATCATCATCATCATCATCCTAAGCTTTATTTCGATAAATTAATATCTTGAAAGCTATACAATCCAATATAAAAAATTATGGGCTAACAGGATATAATCCTACAGCTGTTCCTTGTTGGGCCATTTTCAATTCAACATCTTCATCATGCATTTGATATTTAACACAATCCAGTGTGCAGTAAATAGTGCAATTCATCATCATCATCATCATCATCATCCTAAGCTTTATTTCGATAAATTAATATCTTGAAAGCTATACAATGCAATATAAGCTCCCTCACCCCTGCTGCATATTTTGAGAGTTCTGGGGTCCGCCAGAGGCGTACCCAGAGCAGTAGCGGGCGAAGTCTTGCTATGTCCCTGAGCGAATGACAGCCCAGGTCATATAGAAGGGGCTTAGTAGGTACCCTCTGAGGCAGCACCATTAGGTCTTTTAAAAATTTGTTTTCCGATTTTACAAGTTGGTCGATATTAGAAAAACCCCACAGTAAAGGGCCGAACTGACCGCCTTGGCTTTATAAATTGTAAATGGCGGGGGCAATTGGTCTGCTCGTAGAAGAGCGAGGCTCTTTAAGTATAGATCCCACCACCCTTTTATGTGACTGGAGCATTTTCTGTGTGTGGGGTGACCAATTCAAAGAGTCGGAGATACGGATGCCCAAATAATCGAAGGTACTGACTCTTTCTAAATGGACGTAGTTAAGTGAGGGAGGGTTTCTAAAGGTTCTAGATGGATTTAGGATTAAGAACTTCGTTTTCTGGGTGTTAATAGACAATCCTCTGGAAGTGCAAAACTCTTCAAAGCTGTCCAGAAGAGTCTGCAAGCCAGTTGGAGTTTTTGAAATGAGGAGGGTATCATCGGCAAAGAGGAGTGTTGGTATTTACCCGCCCGTCAGGGATGGAGCATCAGATGGTGTCTGCTGTAGATACTCAACCACCTCATTCACGTACAGAGAGAATAGGGTGGGAGCTAGCACACATCCCAGCGGACTCCCCTCTTCACCGGGATCCGAGCTGTTTTTTCCCCATGTGTACCCCATCTCACTTGGGCAAAATTGCCCTCGTGGAGGCGAATCAGTAAGTTTACAATGTGCCTTGGGGCCCCCTGCTCTAGCAGAACCTGCCACAGGCGCTCACGTGGAACCAGGTCAAAGGCAGTCTTAAGGTCGATGTAAGCAAGGTACAGACTGCCTTTGCCTATTCTGACCACCTTCCAATACAAGCATTTGCAATGCAATAGGTCTCGCATTTACGCGAGTTTGAGCTATTCGCATTGTAAATTACAATGTCCATTTTTCATGTTTCGGTTTTTAAAACAAATAAAAGGCATTGCCATTTGCAATGCTAGAAGCTTAAACTCTCACAAATGCGAGACCTATTACATTACAAATGCTTGTTTTTGCAAATGAGAGCCACACACATTAAAAACAATTGTAAATACACTACCTCCTAAATGTGGCTGCTATATGTTTGCAATGATAATTTTAAATTAAAAATAGTCATTGAAGAAGCTTGTTTTACTAGTGATGTTTATAAGAGCAAGGATTTCAGATGGCCATATATTTTATCATTATTATTTGTGAAGGATCCAAGAATACGTCACAATATGATCATGTTTCAAACTTAGAGAATTTTATAATATCATTTAAAGACTTTGTAACAAGATTAAATTAAATCCTCATTTCACTTGGCGCCCAAACTATAGGCAAAATAAATAGCTGGTAATCTACATCAATATAAAAATTTAACTAAAAAGACACTTTCCACCACCTTTCACTGAAGAGAATTATTTTTCATGGACCTACGGATGGCGCCCGCTGTCCAAAAGCACATCTTATATATATGTACAGTATGTTTGTTATCATTAGTAGTCTGGCGAGACAGGTGGGGCTGGCTGGAAGGCAGGATCTGTGTGGAAATGAAGCATCAGGTCAGACCGTCCCAACCATGAGGACAGACAGGTCGCGGGGTCTGTGAAGTACAGAGTGGCCCCACCTGCGCCCCCTGGGCTGGCAGCGCCTCGCTGTCCTATGGCAACCTCTTAGCGCGCCCTTCCCACAACACAGCCATGCTCGAGACGTAAAAGGAGGTGGCGAGGCTCAAAATATCGCTGACAGGAAGACAATTCCTCAGAGAGGAATGAATGCAGCGTCCAAAGAAAACAGGCGAAGTTTTGCCTGCGGAAAAACAAGCACCCGTGCATTTTTGGGGTGTCCTGCGCTTTCTTGTGGTCCGGCACCCATCGTGTCTGGGAGTTTTGGTTTTTTTTCATGCCCGAGAAGAGGGAAAAGAGGAACAGAGATTCGGAAAATGTACTAACATATATCATTTATCTTACAGTTTATGTAGAGAGCAACTGCAAAGTGCAACATAAAAGACAGGTAGCTTTAGGGCGCGCGCCACTTGGGCATCACTTCTGAGTGCAGTGCCCGTGCCAACAGTTCTTTCCAGGGCACAAGTGCTAAAACAAGGGCTGCCGCGAAAGTTAAAGCGACCATGTTAAGTAGACAAGGAATGCAGCTGGCATACGGCCACTCTGGTGCTCGCTCCCGAGATCCCTAGGCCAGGGGAGTTAAGGTTTAGAGAGAAGGCGGGACATGCACCCGCCTTTGGCCAATTGCAGGCTTTTTAATTTCTGAACGCCACAGGCAATGGCCAATCACTTCAGCTTTTCAGCAAACTCCTGTGTGTGACTCACGAGTTTGCTGACAAGTTGAAGGGATTCCAAAAGGTCATTTTCTAGAGCAGCGCATGCACACTGAGCTAGGCTTGACCTAATAACACAGACAGCATATGGACATAGTATACCAGATGGAGTAACAAAAAAGGAAATTAAAGTCTGTCCAATGATTACACCAAAGTGGGCTGAATTAGACCGACAGAAATCGGTCTGGTTAACTTTCAGCAGACCAAGGCGCAGATGGACAATGGACAGTCTCCGACAGAAGTCACTCATATCTGATGGTTCCATGAGGACCAATATAAAAACAAAATGCTGCAAAACATCGGTTTAGTTGAGTTTTAAAATTAATACCACATCACCGTTCAAATACTGTAACAATTCTAGAAAAAAGTAGGAGACTGAATTTGGAACACTGGTGATCCTTCAGACTCGGTTAAGGATTTTGTTTTGTAATCACTATTATGTGTTTGTTTTCTTTAAAGGCTGTTGAACTGGTGTATTTCAGCACCTTCGAGAGTAAGGGCCTGATTTAGAATTTGATGGACTGGTACTCCATCGCAAAAGTGACAGGCATTCCGTCCTCCATATTACATTTGCATTAGGATATAATGCAGTTGTTTTAAGACGGACAAGATATGTGATGATATGTATATTTGTATAGCGCACAACTCACTCAGGAGGGTATGCTGGAGCAGAGGCAGGAGCTGTATGGGCAGTCACTTTTGCGATGGTGTACCTGTCCACCAAACTCTAAATCAGTTTCTAAGTGTTGTAATCTGCAATTATTGAACCCTTAACTTCTGTTGAAAACTTCATATTAAGTGAAAGAAAGTAACTAATGCCCTCATTAAAGTTAGACAGGCAATAACGTGCTGATGCAAACTCCAGTGTCCGCCTGAAACTGGAGTATAATTTTGCAGATTTGCAATTAGGAGAGTAAAGAAACTGACTGCTGGTTTGTGCACGCTGCTAATTACCCCAGATATTACATCACTCATGACATCTTTTATGACATCATTGATAATATCACCGTAACATTTGCACTAAAATTGTTGATGAGAAAACTGTGCATGGTGCGGGCGCGAGTTATAGTTAACTTAGGGCACGAGTTATAATACATTTAAATAACTAACTATAAAAGCTGAATTTCTATGATTTTGTGCGTGTAAAATCTGAACGTAACTATAACGCGCATGTAACTTTTGCATTTTTTGTGAATTTCTAAGGTTTTGTTTTCTATTTTTTAACTATAGCATCCCTATAACCTTTGTATATATATATATATATATATATATATATATATATATATATATATATATATATATATATGCCAACAAAGCTCGAATCCTGATCCCCAGCAATCTCCGTAGTATTTAAGACACCGCCAGAGAAGGAAACAAAGCTGACCCAGAAGTGCAGGTGAAAAGAAATATTTTATTTAGGTTTTCTTGCGCCCTGCCAGCATAACGTTTTGGCCTGCTACGAGGCCTTGGTCACATGACTCATGCTGCGAAGCAGACACATTTTAAAGTGCAAAGTGCAGTGCAAGCTGTTACTTCATTGGTTAATACAGAGTGTATGCTTGAAAAAAGAAGAAATGAAAAACATACTACACAAAGGTCAGTCACCATCAATAAACAACCTTTTGTATCTTGGTGTAGAAGATATATGCACACAGTCATAAAAATACGTTTCTATCTTATCATAAAAGACAGCTAAAATAACAATCTTTTAAAAAGATATTAAAAAACGTATTAATCAAGCATTTGCAATGCAATAGGTCATTTATAATACCAATAGGTCAAAGTTTCTAAAATGGCAGACCTATTGCATTGCTGATGCTTTTTGTTAACAAGTGCATCATTCTGTGCTTGCAGGTTAATAGAGGCCACGCCCTTTTTTTTTTTTTTTTTTTTAAGACAAGCCCTATCCAAAGAAAGTTCCACGGTCGCTATTTAAGTGAATGCATAGTATGGGGCGCTTTTACCAAAAAAAAGCATTTGTTTTTCAAGTTGAAAACTATGCTTTTTTCCCGTAAAAACACCCTGTGAAAACGCGCATTGCGCGCTGAATTTTGCAGGAAAGTATGTCATGCCTGCTTAGGAGTAACTCATTAAAGAAAATAGTGCTTACAGACTGAATAAAACATACAGTGTATCAACCGAAATTAAAGGGCCAGTTATCATGGGAGGTTACAAATGAAGACAAGGTGGTACTAAGGAAGAACTAACAATATTAACGAATCGGAAACCATTTACGAAGGACGGAGTGGGCGGGGCTTCAAGTCCATATTCCAATACACCAAGCCTTGCAGAGCAGGGCCTGCGCTGCCCAGGCTCGACGTAAAAAGGGGAGACTGCGAGAATTGGGAGAAGGAGTGGTGTAATCAGTCATGAGTAAATGAGTAAATCAGTGTAGCACGTAAGCATTCCAAGACATCACTTACAGCTTTGTAAGGCATCAGAGCACTCTGAGGAAAATGTCCGGTACTGGTGGCGGAAAGCGTTCCTACTGTGAGCTGAAAGTGTACAATTTTTAAACTCGCTTTTTTCAGCCAGCACATACGTTCAGTTCTGTGCTAGACTGCCTTCTAAATCGAGTAAGGAGAGAAGCAAGGGAAGGGAAAGAGAAACTAAACACTTCAGTGGCATGTTACATGCAACATATACCACTGGTTCTGGGATAAACCGAATTTCAAAAATGTATAAACAAACATAGTCACATGAAAGTGCTTAACGTGAAATTAGATTATTACTCCTGACTGCCATGAAACCCCAGTTGTTTTATCTTTACAATTAAATAACAGTATATTTTTACAGGATACACTGAAGCTGTTAATATCCAGCATTTTGTTTCACTATTCACCGCTGACTAGGCAGGATGGTGCCAAGTACTAAATATAAGAAAATAATACAACCACCAATGCAGTCAATTAATCCACCCACTCTAAGGAAATTAGTCTATTCCTGAGCCTGCTCGTGGCACTTCCTCAATATTCCGGTCCTCACTTAAAGTTCTCAACTTTGCTACCAGAACCATCCCAACCTGCCAAGTCACACACCAATGTTTCGGCATGGATCTAGTTGGTTCTCAAGTAGTGCCATCCACATATTGTTGACAGTTGCCTACTAAGAAGTCTATGGTACTTCTCGGGAGTACCTCATCATGCTGACTCACTACACATCAGGAAAGTCCCTTTAATAGAACTTCAAAACTAACTTGGATTGTAAAATCAAAGAGCACCCATTACAAACAGAAACAACCAGCCAACAACGACAGAAGCAACCCCTAATGGGAGGATATTATAAGTAAATTATAAAAATGTATTTCTTTGAAAAGTTATACACACCCAATTCAGTAAGGTACGACAGGGGCACACGAAATCTCAACCAGGCATTATTTCAGGGGCACCAAAAAACACAAAGCCCCTCCCAAAATGATGACTTCAGATTGGCGTCCTGACTAGGGTTTGCTGGTCGGACAGTTTGATGAAAAAAATGCCTTCACTCGGTGAATGCTTTCTTGCCAGCAGATCTGAGATGCCTAACTGTACAACACCACCCTCCTCTGCTGCTACACAAAGGTTATTACAATTGGCACTTGCTATGTCTGGCAGAGAAGCTGCACATCGAAAATGGATACGCTACTGCTTCGTTTATCACTCTATGGGCTATTAGCGTGGCACTGTTAAGTCACCATTTGCGGAAAGCTCTGGATTTTTTTACAATAAACATCACAATGTTTTCAATTCACACGTGCATGAAAACTCATCGCACTTAAGCACTCACATGTGACGTCTGCGCAGCTTACTTCTCTGTGGCTGCACTGCCTGGAACGAGGTGCCAGAGACTCCCTATCACATGAACTCCAGCGGTTACAAACTAATGTTTCTTACAGCCTTATTATGGGGAAGTCCTCATGGGTTTACCCCACAAGAAGCAGCGACGTCATAAGGACAGCTTAGCCTCATGTGCATTCTCTTCAGAGTTTTCTACCTACAAACATACACACTACAATTATGAATGAGGGCAAATAAATGACAAAACATTTGGAGTGCTGACTGCGACACAAAAACTGGCATGCTATCCCAAGGTTAGAGAACAAACAAATGAAAATACAGTCCTGTTTATAACGCTGATAACGGTGAGAGGAAATAAATGCATTCAGATTTTTCAGATGAAAGGAAGTGACCAATTTAAATTCTTTCCAGCTGCCTCGGAGTGTAGGCAGTCCTAAGAGCAGTTTAAGACAATACACAGACGAGTCTGTCATCTGTTCCTTTCTACCTCTTTTGAGTGCATATCGCACGCCGTCATCTCACGTGTGACTTGTACTCATTCCTCCCCATAACAAGCTACTGTCAAAGAAGCTGAGGCTGTTGTATGCAAGAAATTCAAACTTTCACCAGACATTAGAGTGCCGGAAACTGGTACCCTGAAGAATATGTATGCATTTAAAACAAAGAGCAGAATGTAGTACATCCGGGTTCCGGAGGCGGGGAGGCGGCTGGAGCGTTTCCGGCTCAGCAGAGGCAGCTGCTACAGGCAAGGTGTGCGCTGGGGACGAGGCGTCCGCTTCCACTCTGTTTCGGCGCATGGCTATTGGGTGCCGTTTTAATTATGCAACCCAGGCCAGGCGATGAGGCGGAGATACGGGGAGTCACAACAGAAGTGCCAGGTGAGTGGGGGGTGGCTGCGTGCATGTGTGTGTGTGTGTGTGTATGTGTATATATATATATATATATATATATATATATATATATGCGCAGTGTGTGTCTGTGTGCGCATGCGTGAGTGAGGCTATGAATCTGAGGCATGGGAACTGCACGGCGGCGCCGTGCGCGCCCCCGAGGGCAAATCGGATACAGCTGAAGCTCGTGCGTGGACGCCGTCTCACATTCCCTTGAACACGCTCACAATAGGTCATTCGCTACGCTCGACCTAACAAAAGGAGCAGCCTGAAAGCCTGCTCAATTGTCCCCGTACCTGCCCTGAAGCCAGCCTGGTAATCCGAGAGGACTTGATTTTCTTCTGCCCACACTAAGAGTCTCTTCAATAAGACAGGTCCTACCACCTTTTGGGTTGAATCTAACAAACGTATTGGGCGATAGTTTGCAGGGTTGTCCCTAGCCCCCTTCTTAAAAATTGGGACTACTTTGGCCCCCTTCCAGGACTCCGGAATCGTACCCCCGTTGTCAATGGCATTAAGTAAGGTCGATTTGGACCATTTGGCAGGATCTGCGAGGAGGAGGTCCCCTGGCAGGCCATCAGGACCTGCTGCTTTGGCTGGGACTATCCACCGAATGGCTGTTTCTACCTCCAAATCTGTAAAGGGATATCTTGTGGGATCCCCAGGGACCGCCCAAGGGTCAACTGGTGCGCCATCTAGTATTACTTCGCCGTCATAGTCGTAAAGCCTCTGGAAATGATCCTACCAAGTTTTACTTGAGATGTTATTAGTAATAAGCACACTAGTAGTGCGCATTTTTTTCCTCAGGAGATCCCAGAAGAGGTTGGCGTCCTTCCCCCGACTGGCAGCTGATAAAGCCTGCCAGTGCTCTTCCTCCAAATCTTTTTTTGCCCCAAGGACTGCCACCTCATACTCTTTTCTCGCTGTCAAGATCCCAGGGAGGGACTTGCTTTTAACAGCCTTTATAAGTGCTGATTTTTTTCAGCCTGCAAGATGCCGTATACCATGTGCCAATGGTGTTACTACGCAAGTTTGGTTTCTTGCAAGTTGTATAGAAAAAGGTACCCAGAATTTTAATAGTGTTCTCATATATTATGGGTATCTTCAATAGGGCATCTGGTTCGGTGGCGAGATTTTGGAGCTCGGTAAGAGCCTCTGTTAGTGTGGCTATGATTCCCAAAAGTTTTAAGTCATCAAGGGCAACTTTATTCCATTTAAGGTGCCTACCCGAGTTTGAGGGGATCAGTTCCTTTGACTGCATTAGCTCTATATTGGGTGGAGTTGCAGCCTTAGAGGGCCAAGGTGGCTTAAGACAAAGACATAGCGGATTATGGTCGCTGTCAGTAGTAGGTACTACCGTCATGTCTATTAAATAACTCCAGAGATTGTAATCAAGTTAAATATAGTCGATCCTGGAGGAATTGCCCAGCCTGTTATACGTGTGAACTCCCATCGAGTCAGAATGTGACCTCCCGTTTGTTGCCCTTAGCCCGTGTTCCAGGCATAGGGAGTTCAGCTGGACTGCTAATTGAGTCCACTTTTTTGGTAGATTCAGTGGAGGGACTCCCTGTTTTGCGTCATCCTCTTCTAGGTCCATCATATTATCAACGGCAAGAGGTTCAAACGTGTAGTTGAAGTCTCCAGCTACCAAAATGTGAGAGTTGGGAGGGCAGCGGGAGAGTTCAGATTCCAAGCATGTGATGATGTGTGATTGTGCGCCGCCTCTTGTGCCGCGTACATAGACGTTAAAAATCTGCAGTGACCTCCTGCTCTTGTTTTCTTTTAGGGATAGCCTTAGAAGGTCAGGACAATTACAATCAATCTGTTGGCCTGTACAGTCCAATGCGATGTCGACCGAAATCAATAAGCCACCGGATTACCGCCCCTTTCCTGATTCTGATGCTACTGCCGGAATATAGAAAGTGTCCTTAATGAATGTGGTGGTGTGCACACCATATGTACCTAATTAATCCAATCCAACTTTCTTTAGCATATTTGACCTTTTGCGTGCAACCTGGGTTTCGCCTTGCCATCGCGCAATTTGAAGAATTCCAAAAGTGGGGAGAGCAGCATTCACACTCCACACCCTGGTGCACTGCATTTATTTCGGATACTAGATCCACCATATATTTATCCGTTTGTCTCTTTCATATTTATCCATATTTTATCCTTTACTTTGTCATATAATCTTCTATGATTCCGTCTGTTCCACATTGTCACCAAATTGCTTTTGAAACTTTACGTATCAACATGTGCCCATCCAGGCCTTCTTGTAAATACGATCCATACACAAAAAGTAGTTGTCAGCAGCATTCTTTTATTCGTGACCCAATGCATTTCGAGCAATTGCTTGCTCTTCGTCAGGGGTATCTGAAATTTCACACAACAAGTTTTACATTAATTTAGTCTGAACGAACCCACATTTAAATCTAAAATCTACCTCGTACATGTGTAATATTCAAAACGATGTTATGGCATTATCAAATTAAAGAGTCATTCTCATAAAATTATCCCTGATACTTAAACCAGAAACGATTAAAGCTTACAGTTCGAGGTCAAAAAACTCTATAATTAGGATTTCTAACTATTCTTAATGCACATTTTTGTGAACATCCGGTCTCTTATCTCACATGGTTCTTATGCTATTTATTAATAACATTAACCCAATTGCTATATTTATCGTTTACGCATGTCTGTGGCTTTATCAGTTTAAATGCTTAAGTTCAGATAACACGATTTATTGCTGAACCTTACTAATACCAATCGCGCGCAATTCCAAGCCAACATGAAATATGTTCGGAGAAAAGGAATCACCGTCTGAAAAGCGCCACATTATTAGAACAGCAAGTTCTCGGCAGCGAGTATGGTGGCATTCTGAAAGGACATAGACACTTGTGCATTGAAAACACATTTGAATAATATGATGGTTTGATCTTTTGTGCATATATAGGCTTTTGTGGCATTATGATGCATTATGGGAGCACAAGTTTACAAAGGCACACTCACGGTTAACTTTTCACCTCGACTGTTAGCACATGAAGGGGAGGGGTCAAATTAGTTTATAAGTTGGGCGGTAAGAAAGAGAGAGTAATTAGGAGTTCATGACGTACCGGGACTTGTGATTAGGAGAATGTAAAAGCAGGTACGCATTGTGCGCGATTGGTATTAGTAAGGTTCAGAAAAAAATTGTGTTATCTGAACTTAAGCATTTCAACTGATAAAGCCACAGGCATGCGTAAACGATAAATATAGCAATTGGGTTAATGTTATTAATAAATAGCATAAGAACCATGTGAGATAAGAGACCGGATGTTCACAAAAATGTCCATGAAAAATAGTTAGAAATCCTAATTATAGAGTTTTTTTGACCTCGAACTGTAAGCTTTAATCGTTTCTGGTTTAAGTATCAGGGATGATTTTATGAGAATGACTCTTTAATTTGATAATGCCATAACATTGTTTTGAATATTACACATGTACGAGGTAGATTTTCGTTCAGACTAAATTAATGTAAAACTTGTTGTGTGAAATTTCAGATACCCCTGACGAAGAGCAAGCAAATGCTCGAAATGCATTGGGTCACGAATAAAAGAATGCTGCTGACAACTACTTTTTGTGTATGGATCGTATTTACAAGAAGGCCTGGATGGGCACATGTTGATACGTAAAGTTTCAAAAGCAATTTGGTGACAATGTGGAACAGACGGAATCATAAAAGATAATATGACAAAGTAAAGGATAAAATATGGATAAATATGAAAGACAAACGGATAAATATATGGTGGATCTAGTATCCGAAATAAATGCAGTGCACCAGGGTGTGGAGTGTGAATGTTGCTGTTGGAATATAGAAAGTGGCAAAACCTGCTTTATAGTGTGGTACCAAGCTCCAAGTCTCCTGGAAGACGCAAATGTCATGATTTTCAATGAACCTGTTCCATTCGGGGATGGCTACGTTTTTATACTGGCCAGCTATATTCGAGGACAGGATGTTAATGCCAGGGATCCGGGCACTAAGGCCTCCTAATTTGGGTTCCACTATAACCTGGGAAGGGTTGAATTCCGTTATACTGCGTACTACCAGCTGTATGTCGGGACCTGTAGCTGTAATCCCCGGGTCAAAAGTTCCAGTGTCATTGTTTAAGGGCTCTGGATTTAATATTGTGACCTGGAAATCTATGCTCAGGTGATTAATAGATTCGAGGTCTGTCAAAGCCTGTACCTGTGATGGAGAATTCTTAAAAAAAGATTGTGGAATGTTTGGTAGTCAATCGATTTAGTTTAGATCAGACCCCCCTTCAAGGTTGCAGCCTGGGGCATTGGACATCTTGGTTAGACCTGTACCAGGTGGTTCCGCTCTAAATTGAATATCTGATGTACTGGGAGGACAGGTCCTATACTCAAGTGCCAACAGACCCTCCGCTAGAGAAGGGGTTGCTAGCGTTAGTTCAATTGTGTCCAGGTGCCGATTATGAACAGAGATCCTTCTAGCTTTTTGGATGTCCTCTCTTATTAGTGATCGGCACCCTCTGACATGTCTGACCCAATGTATAACTTTGTTGGTTAGTGAATCTCCTTGTTCGTATCCTGTGCATTTAGGGACATTCACCATGTAAACCATCTGTTTCTTAAGAAAGGTGGGAGGCCCTGCCTCCTGTTGTACTTGAGCTACTGGTGTATGAAGGGAAGGCCTTGCTATAGGAACAGTCGGTTTGCTACGGGTGAGATCTATTGGTGTACTTACATGCCTTCTAATCTGTGTCAGAGATGGTGCCGTAAAAGGGCCTGAAGCTAGATGGGATTAGGTAGTACGTGTGCATCCGGGCTGAGAAAGGCCTATTGCGCTTAAAGGCATAGCGCCAGGTTGCGTCAGAACTGTGTAGTTTTTATCATCGATGTGACTGGGGGGCGGGCTCTGTAGGGTCAATTTCTTAACAGTTGCTGTTAATTCTAAAACAAGTGATTTCAGGTCTCTCACCTCAGTAGTTAAAGAATTTATCAATGAAATTAGAAGCGGGCCACTAACGCCGGGTACTAATATCCCCTCCATTTGGAATTGGGATAGGGCCTCTTGAGATGGTACCACCGGTGGGTCGACAGGTTTGTCCGGATCTTGATCAATACTCAACGGTAAAAACGGTTGGAAAACACTAGGACAGAGGGTTCTAAGGGGTACAGGCTAGGCTGTGCTGGTTGCGTTGAGGGTCTCAGGGAACGTAAGGGATCTACAGGCTCTAGGATGGGACAGCTTGTAGATGTTACAACATTGCCAGGAGATGGTTTGAGCTGAATTGGCTTTGAAAACATTTCGGGTATACGTATCCTAGATGTTTGAGTACCGTTATCATTTTCATTAGCAGGTTTATTATACTTGGCAGTCAAAACCTCGGTACATGGAACTGTATCAACCCCCAGAATGCTTCCACATTAATCTACAATTAAGTCAATCCTATCCATGACATGAGTATTAGTCGTTTTCTTGCTATTCTTCTTAGCTGTATTAGCTTTCCTGTGGCCATGGACTGGATTTGTCCCTATAACCCCACCCTGCCCTTCCATGGTTTTTCGCTTGCCCATAGTGTGTTAATCGGAAGGAGAAAAAGTACCTTTGGAGATAGTCCCAGTCCAAAACAAATCGATCCAGTAGATGGCAAGTATCAGGGGGGTGGCCCTGCCCTGGCTTCTCCTGGCTTTGACGGGCGCGGACGGGCCCGCCCTTGACCCGCGTGTGTCCCTTGCTGCGGGAGGCGCTGGGGTGATTTATGCGCCTCCGGGCGCTTCTGCTGACGGCGATGAAATGCGCCCCGCAAAGAAGCCTGGGAGTTGTAGTCCCCAGGGGGCGGCCGGCGCAAGAAGCAGGAGACGCGGGTACAGGGCTTTCCCCACGCTCTACGGTGTTACAGGAGATTACCTGGCCCTCAACAGCAGCCCCGGGCTAAGCAGGTGCACAGGTGAGTGGTTGTCAGTAGGCGAGGTATCCAAGGTGTCCACAGTGTCAATTCAATTTGCTCAAAAGATCTCTTCCTAACAAATTTACAGGACTTCAATCGCATACCTCAAATTTATAGTCTTCCTCAAATGAACCTACTTTACAGGCACTTTCTTTGAAATAGGATTAGTTATTTGTGTATATGTGACACCTACATCTTTGATCTTCTTTCCTGAGAAGGGTAGGTCTGAGACTTCCGTTGTGGAATGGGTAGCTCCTGTGTCGATGATAAAAGACAATTGGTGGCCATTAACCTCTCCAAGCACGCAATCATCCTCTCTCCTCAGGCACCGTCATTGGGAATTATCAGAATTGAAACTGTCTGTACTTGATTCATTTTGATTCCGGGATTACCCATATTTTGTGGAGCCATCGGAGTTTGCAAGACCTGCATCATTGGAACTTGTGATTGCGTTGGCATCTATGTTCATTGAACTGGAACATTAACAAGGACATTTTGCATTAGCATGTGATTTACCTCTTCCATTTGCCTATCACTACTAACTGGATTTGGGTTTTGTCTACACTCTCTCTTCCAATGTCCGAGCAGGTTCCAATAGTGACAAGGAGAGGTTTTCTTCACGTTGCCATGTCTATTTCTGAATTTGGACCAACCGTAACACCTCAACCTCTAGCCTGTAAAATACCAACCCCGCCATTTGACCTTTAACTGAAACCCAACACCTTGCATTCCACCTTCATTTTCTCCATGCAACTGATTCTGAAATCCCTTTTAATCCAGCTTTGCGCTGGCATGAAGTTTTCTCTAAGTCTGCTCTGCTTCACTTCTTGCTCATCATTACAGTATTTTGCATACCTGAGGATCTCATCTACAGTTTTTTTCCGCCAACAAATCACATTCCGTTGTACATGCATACTAATCTTTAGCCGCAACCCAAGAACTAACTGTGGCACAAAATGTCCCATATCAGGATTTTCTAGCATGCTATGCTGTTTAAACACCTGAAACAATCATTCATAGTAAAACTGATTTGGCAACCAAGTCTAAGATCAGGCGCACAGCTATAAGTATAGGAATATGTTGCAAATTCAAGTAGTTCCAGAGAGTGAACTCCAAGAGAGAAAGGTACTGGTTACCGACAGTGACCCAAGATACCCCGGAACTCCAGGGAATAGACAATCAAATAGTATCTCTCTGAGCTCCACAAAATTAATCAATAGGTTGCAATTCACCAATCAAGTACAATGTCCAATAATATTCAGTGCAGAAGTGATATCTTCATTGCCAAGTAAAGTCTTTAGAAAATGAAAAGTTCCAAAGTTCCAATATTCCAATCTCCTTTATTGGTTTTTCTAACCAATAAAGGAGATTGGAATATTGGAACTTTGGAACTTTTCATTTTCTAAAGACTTTACTTGGCAATGAAGATATCACTTCTGCACTGAATATTATTGGACATTGTACTTGATTGGTGAATTGCAACCTATTGATTAATTTTGTGGAGCTCAGAGAGATACTATTTGATCATTCATAGTAAGCATGCACTGATTCTTTAACTTCTTGAGTAGTTCTATTGCTCTTTAGCCAATCGATGCCACTTGCTGGAACTTTTCCTTTGAAAAAGGTAATCACCTCATGATATTGTGTTATTACCACAGATGAAAGTGCACAAGTATATGCATCTCTTGGAGGCTCAGAACATTGCCATTGCACAGCTGTTTTGCATTCAGCCCACAAATCACTCTGTACCACAATAAATATCAAAGTGAGAATTCAAGCCTGTCCACAAAACCTTTGAAATCTTTACAAATCTGTCAACTTGTGTATACTACTGAGTGAGATTCTCTCTCTGGTTTGGAAAGGGGTTTGTAAAGGTTGCAAGATCACCTCTACTCCACGGTACATGAACATGCCCTCCACCTGGTAGTTCCCTCATAGGAAAAGTTAAAGCCTAATCTTATCTGGGGTAATGGTGGTGGCTTACGATTTGCTTCTGTAGAGTCTGATTGCTTCTTTTTCTTTACCTGTTTCTTTGCTTATTTATATTCTAAGTTGTCAAAATGCTTGCATTTGTGGATACACTTTACCAATTCCGCAATGAGTAATCTCATCCCTGAAGACCACATTGTCACAACAGCTTCATCATCTAACTGTGCCCTAAAGTTTTTCGGTAGAGAAAACCTCTTGGAGAGATGCACCTCATATTTTCCAGGCAATTCTGTGAATTTGTCATGGGAGCAAGCTGCACATCTTGTGATTTCTTTACTCCGATATATCAATTCATTTTCTTGAATCTATTCTAATGTGAAATGTCTAGACATCCCCTAATGATCTTCTCCAATTCCACCTTTAATTTTGGTACATCGAAGGGTCTCACTCTTTCCTAGCTAGTAGATGGTCTCGGTTTTTTTTCACCCTTTTATTTTCTGGTGTTTCTTCAAACCTGGGGGGAAAAATCCCTTCGTCAAATGATCCGGTCTCTCCCTGTAATTGGTTTTGTAAAGACAATTCTTCACCCTTCTCTCAAGGATTGAATATTTTGTGAAGGCAACAATTTGTGAGTTTTGCAATGTCTGGATGATACCTGTTGCATGCATCTACTCCTTCCACAGCACCTTGAACAATAGCATTCTAAATAATATTTATTGGTCTAGTTGTAACACGAACTGCCAATGTCTGAGTTCTACAACTTCTGTCACTGGGGCAGGAACAAGTCACTATAGAAGCAGTAACACTTGGAGCAATTACAGTTAGGCTGCTTCAACAAGTGCAGGTGTAATCTGAACTGGTGGTCTTTCAGTGTGAATTGTATTTGGATCAACAGAGGCTGTAGCGCTTGTAGTATTAGCAGTTGTAACCCCTTCTGTATTCGTTGTGGGGGGCCACATATGGCAGGGGATATGAGGACAACAAGGCATCTAAACTGTCATCCACTGACTCACTATCAGTGTCCATTTTCTTTGCAGCTTCTTCATCATTTCCCTGCTTTCGACACTTTGTAGCATTATCTGTTGTTTTTGCAGGGTACATTCTAGCTCCCTCCACTACACATTTTCTCCACCTTTTGCAGTTCTTCATCCCATTGAGCATCAGTGTAATTTCACACTACCATCTTTGCTGTATTCTGGTACTTTTCTTTCTCTTTGGCATGAGCTGCTGGCGCCTAAGCTTTCAATGCTGCATAGTGTGTAGATCTAGGAGGTTGTTTCATTTCATATAACTTTTCTCTTGAGTTTTCAATAATCTTACCATATTGTATAAATTTGAATGGTCCTTCTTTTTCAGTGATCTTGCACCATTGACAAAGTCACAAACATGTATTAGGCCCTACATTTGTAGCCATGTAATAAGCTGGTGTACCTGCCCGTGGTGCCTCTTCTCCCTTCAGAACTTTGACGGGTACAGAACTCCTCATCATATCTCTACGAGCTCTAAAACATTTCATGATTTCAAGAATTTAACAAAACATCAACAGTAATTAATCAAGAATATCCCAATGTGTTTGTTTTCGTTTCCAATTTGGCACACATCAGTACTTTCCTCCAATCCTGTCACAATATTTCTTTCACAGGTCTATCACAGCCTAATACTGGATGACTCGTAAACCAATCCCAGTGTGGCTCTCACGCCAATTAACCTATCCCGCCGTGGCACACTGAAAATTCTTCACTCCTTTCAGCAGGTCACACTCCTTTTCAATTTTCTCGTATACACATTTTCTACAACTCTAAGCAAGCGCAATGATCAAATTACTTTTGTCTGCTCCGCTAAAGATATTCAGAGTTGTTCATTGGACTTAGGGGACATGTGGCAGTTATAAACTGGGGCAAATTATATCAGCTCCTTTCTCCTGTGACATAAACTGTACTCTTGCTACTGCTTGGGGGAGCGGAGTTTTCTATATCACACTCTTCTGATGAAATCATTAAACAACCGATGCCAGTGGTCATATGGACATTTGTTTGTCAACAAGGATAAGTAAGGAGCAATCATTAACTTAGCAATAAATGATTAAGACTTTAGTACAGTGAATAATGAGAGTTCTGAATGTTTTGCTAAGTTTTATTTTCAAAGCCTCTGATCTCTCAATTTTATTCAGGAAGGATTAATCTTTTAGGCATTAGCATTAGAAATGAACATAGTCCAATAATTGATATTTCAATATGAGGTAAAACATAAGTCAGAATAATAGTAGGTAATGTTATGATGCAGCAAGCGTGTTCCATAAAGGAATTTCCTTAATCTAAATTAAGTTGGAATAATGAGTAAGAGGTGTCAGTTCAGAAACCCAATAAATAGTTCTGATGTGAGAATCAATGCGCAAGCATAAAGCTTTTGCATATCCGACTGGAAAATAATCACAGTCATAAATCAGCAGACATAAAAGAAATGTGCTAAATAACCTCTCATATAGAGAAATCTAAGAATCTCAGAGATGATTCCCGAGACCGGAGTCAGGAAAGGAATCCTATCCTACTCTAGAAACATGCACTAATATAAACCCACAAATTCTATGTTGCAACATTATTTTCTTCAGTTTTCTTCATTCTCCAATAGAATTTCAGTAAACTCCTGGGAATAAGCAAACTCCCCATTTTCACATGGTGGTACACTAGAATTTTTGACATTAGACCTTGAAAAGTTATATAATTTGTATGTTGTGGTCCAGACAGTTCTTCTCATGAATCATCCTTCCTGTTGCCTCCTCTCAGCCCGGTGAGAACTATTAGTTGTCATTTGTACTACAAAACAAGTGCCAATTCACTAGCTAACTAGCAGAAGGCTTCTGGAAAAATTCAACATCTGTAACAAAGAGAAAAAACATTGTGCGCAAACAACTATTCAAAGTGAAACGGAGGGCTATCAGTGTTAATGTTTTATTTTTCAGTTAAAATGTCATCAACAGTTAGGCTAAGTGAAATCAGCACTGTTATTTACTTGCAGGTCTATAACATGTATGTATGATTACCTACTACAAATTTTGCATATGTTGTATTCACAAACAAAACTAATCATGTGCAAAGTTTAAGTACAATTTTCATCCACACAAGAGATCGAATAACAGACGGAGGATACACACTCTTACTTAAACAAACAAATAATGCATGGTATGTTGCTCTGCTTTCGTTTCACTGAAACCAGCCAATTGTGGAGCAGTTGTGTTTGAGGCACATCACATCTCATTATTCTAACGAAGGAATCACTAGGTTTTCCTTTCTTTACATAAATGTGCTTAACTCTATTTCCATCATAAAAGATTGTGAAGTGTATTTCAAAGTAATGCTTACAACCATTACACATCTTGGATTCGCTAGACCCAAGTGAGAGCTGTTTGTATTCTTCATTTACACGAGGATGGGATGTCATGTTTATGAGACAATAAGCAGCCTTGAAATGTTTGTGTTAAAACAAGAATGTAGAGACAGGTTTTCCATGATGGCCTCAGTTATTTTGTGGGCAAAGATTTTGATATGCCGTCAAAATAACAAGCAGAACACGTGGAATCTTTACATTCCTTGTGCAATTGCTACGCACTAGTGGAAGAGTCTGTGGTGGGGGCTTTCTTTGCAGCTAAGAAAATATTAATAAGGTGGAGCCCTGGAACTGTAGTGCACATAACTAAAGTGAGAATTGTAAAAGTATCTCTGAACAAATACATTGAGATTGTAATTTGAAATAAAGTATGAATATATTTCAGACCTAAAGCTTGTTACATAGTAACCATGGATTGTTAGACTCCTTTGCAAGAACATGGAACTTGCATATTGTATGCAAAAGAGAGTGTTATGGATTGATTATATAGGCAAAATACATTAAAAACAAATTGCTGAATTGTTCCTTTAGGTCTTTTAAATATATATATAATATTCTAATACAGCCAGTCTTATTCAGTCGTAGTAGGCAGGCACTAACCATCACAGCCTACAGGAATAGTTTGCACTCACTGTTTTTCTGTTGATTGTCTAGGTATATTTTTCATCCTCTATGTGGATGCACGAAGGGTTATTTATGTATTTATTTATAAAGTTTTATCCTTACACATTAAATATTTTATGTCTCGCTTTCCTCCTGTGCACAAGCAATAATTTCTTGTGACTTCTTCAAAGTTATTTTAATTCTTTTAGCTCAAATTAAAGCCTACCACTAAGACGGCCGTCCAGCGACTCATCTCCAGTGCCATGAGTCCGCATAAAATAATAAAAGTCCTGAGGAAGTAACAAACATAATACTTTGTAAACGGTATCAAAGAAGGATATGAAAATATTGAGTGTATGAAAGTTTTGAATCTTTCTATCAATGCCACGATGGCCACCTCGTGGGTCCTCTCCCCTGCCACTTGGACACTGCTGTACAGCGAGTGCGCCCAGCAACTCCACTCCACTGAGCATTGGCTCCTTTGCCAGCAGGCTGAACCATCTAATCACCATTCTAGGGGGCTCTAATGTGATTGTCACTGGGCAACTGTAGCTATTTAGCCGACCCGGTATCTCCCTTCTACTGACAATCATTGGTAAAGACAATGGGTCTGGCTTGTAAATCGCTATGTGAGCACGACTTCTAGGATTTGTCAATGCTAGTTTAGTCATTTCCTGTACAATTAAGAGATGTATCAATTAAACTGCAACTTTAAAGTAGCTTATAGATGCCAAATGGTTCAACAGTTTCTCAACGAGCAGCAACGAAACAAGCTGAATGGCTGTGTAACTTCTGTGTGTAGATTTAACTTGCAATGACGCAGCCGGCCTCAGGGCTGTAGGCTCCTCGCTGTGTAATTACGATACTTGACAATAAATGTCTTTTATAAAAAAAAATTTAAAAAAAATTACATTTTATTATCGGTGTACCTGCTTTCAATTAAAATTGATTTTTAAACTAATAATTTGCAATATGTAGTGCAAATATTTTTTAAGTCTCAAATTGAGCATTAAAAATAGGGAACTTGTTGTTCTTTTCAAATGTAATTTTCTCGGCTAAAGATCGTAAACTTCGTCTCTCAATAAATTCTGGGCAGAAAAAATTGAAACTGGGAATAAAAAAATGAGTCAATTTTTCATCCTTCAGGTTGCATAGAAATATATCTATTAACACATCAAAACAAGTCTGCAAGTTTTCTGGTTTCCATTGGTCATCATGTGGATAAGTGGAAAAGGCATGGAAAGCAATATTCTTCACATGGTATGAACAAAATTTGTCCAGCTTCGGTCGATGTTCATTTTTAAGTCTTTCCAGCAAATGTTTCATAAGTTTAAGGCATATTTTCCTGCAACGAAATAAAAGATTACAGATGTGTTGATAATAACAGACTGAAAGTTTGTGATATAGCAGTCATAAGTCTGCAAGACAAGTAAACACATATATACCAACAGCAGGAAGGAGTCTCACTAGTCTGATTTTCCTGGTCTGTGAATTACATTAAACTATCCACTGCTCCTGTATTTTAGTTTTTGATCACATGCTAGGATTACTAAACTGCGGTTGTGCTATTTATAATAGTGTTGCTGATTTCAACTTCACTATCCTGGTGGGAGGAGATGCCATTTCACTAGACAAACTTTCGGTGAAGAAGAACTTCCATATGTTATTTCGGATCCTTGCATAAAAGGTTTTAAAAATCCACCTGTACTTTTGAAGCATATTTTCTGGGTTATTTTGCTCCTTCTCTTATATCCATGTGCAATTGTATTATTGCTACCATATCGCTCCCACTCTCTTACCGAATACACAAAGTCATGGCATCTTTCCTACGAGGATTTAAGATGTAGACCACGAACATTCTTGGCAACGTTCTTCCACAATATACCGTCTACACTTTGCACGGACACTTTTGGGGGACGTTTTATTGCCAGACCTGCTTACTGGGCACCTGCAGTCACTCCCGGTCTCCCTCCCGCCGCAGCAGCTTGACACCCAGCGGCCGCCAAGAGGTGGGAGACTACATCTCCCAGGCTGCTCAGCTTCGCGGCGGAAGCCTCCACCGCAACTTCCGCGCCCGGAGGTGCTTTAAACGAACGACAACCCCTGCGTCGCGGGATCGCGAACGGGTCGCGCCGGGCTAAGCCTGGGCCAAGGGCGGGCCCGTTTGAGCCCGTTCGAGGCCTGAGAGGCCGGGCTGGGCCAGCCCCCTAACATCTGGACAGAGCAAGTAACCGAGTAAGTGGATAGATCATTAATACACATTGGTATTACGTATTTGGTGTGTATGTATTTAACAACATGGCAGAACGTTCTGTAAGAACGAACACTCGTTTAGACTCTGTGTCCGGACCATTAGACAATTTCATTATTAGAGCTGCATCTGCTTTAGCTCGAGAAATATAACTAACCGAACGTCGGCTCTCAACGGACCCACTGTTTAACAAACGGTCCTCATTGGGGAAAATCGCTTCATCAAATAGTCCTGAAAGACATGTAGCTATAAATACCACCAATGACTCGGTTGCAATGGACCTAATTAATGACATTGCGGACGATCTGACTAGCATCAGCACTAACCAAGCCTCAAGTGCACAAACATCAAACACCCAAAGCTCAGTTATAAACCTCACCCAATGAGTGTCAACCAGAGCACAATTGTTGGCGGACAAAAGGGGTCCCATCCCCTTAGAGAATACTAGGCTTGGGGCAATACCAAAGCAGAAGAAGGCCGGGGCATCAAAAAAGGGCAGGTAAGCCAAGAATCTATCAGCTGATAGTAACAATTCTACACCGGTCACCAAACCTACTGCTGACATACATATAGCTGGACCTGATCCCGCACACACAACAGCATGTTCTTTCGCACTTATGGAGGAAAGCTTCTGGGTTAAATTGAGCGAGATCTTGACACGGTCTATAAGACCAATCAATGACAGATTAAAGCACATGGATGAGGGTTTAAAAAAACTCGAGCAGCTGTCTCTAAGTAATCTTGAGCTAAACAAAAAAACAAATTCAGCAAATCTGTCAGTGGTCAAAGAGATATCTGAAGCTCCCAAAGACTCGAGAAAACCAAATACTAATTCGACAATATCTAAGCCCCCAAGCTATGATTTGACAGTAAGCCCTCTACAACTAAGGCCGGAAAGTGCCCAGAGCACATTGACTGTTGTAAAGCCACCTGCAATAGAAAACGTGAGGCACACGATGGGCGTGGGTCATTCAAAAGCTACATCTAAGCAGGGAAGTTGTACTGGTATAGTCGATGTAGAGCGCTGTGTATTACCGGTCATAAACTTGCCCCCAGAATCTATGCCATATGTTGTTGTTCTGACTGGAGTTCCGGAACTGGGGCAGGGTAAAATAGAGTCTTTTACTGAACTATAAAATAAGACATCATATTGGCTTAATATTAATAGGCCTCTACCCTCTTATGCCAGCAGTAAGATTTTGTTTGTTCGGAGGGTTAGCTGGGTGGGAAGTAATAGGAAAAACATCCCGGGGGACTGCATTATTATAAATTTTGGAGATAGGCAAGCCCCTAAATACATATGTGACGAGTGGCACCATACGTCAAGTACCAGGATCCAGCCGCACGACCTAACTTACTTTTATCACCGAGTAACAAGTGTATCTAAATATTCTGTCCAGAGTAACTATTGGGCGGAGAACCCAGGCAATAGACCTCCTTCAAATGAAAAACTGTATGATGACCGATCCCAGATGATGGGCTTCCCAATTAGCAACAGATTCAGCACACTTGAAATGGTGAACTGACTGCCAATAATTACTGTTACTCCTAATAATATAGGTATAGCAGGTACTGAGAGTCATGACAATACCCCCGTGAGTATCTCCCCTGAAAATAGCATTAAAATTATTAGCCTAAGGGATGGGTTGGAAATATCATCTGTAGATCCAAAGACAGTAGAGCTAGGAAACAAGGAAACTCTAGGTGAGACTACCATGCGGAAAACAGATAGACCACCTAATAATAAGGTAGAAATGGCAGAAAGCTTAAGCATTATGTCATGGAATATAGCAGGGCTATCTGGTAAGACTGATGACATGGATTGCATAACCCTCTTCTTAAAACACACAATTATATGTTTGCAGGAAACCTGGGCATTGGATTCAATTCACATAAATGGTTTCCGCACCTTCCATACACCAGCAACACACACAACAAGGGGTAGGAACAAGGGGGCCTTGTGCACTTATATATCTAATCTCCTAGATGGCATAATCGTAAAACAACCAACGTCTGAATATTATCAGATATTGTCATTGAATGTTGGTAGAAAACAAAACATTTTCTTGGTACATTTTTACAATAATATTTCCAAATCAGAGACCAAAAGGATCTTAGAGGATCTGTTCCAAACCCTGACAAGCATTGTTGAAACAGACCTGATAGGTGACACATGTGTCATATTGGTTGGGGATTTTAATACCCCCTTATGTCCACACAGCCACTTGAACGTCTGTGGTCTGGGTTCAAATAGAGAGGATGGCAGCGCACATTTTCCCCATACCATCATGGGTAATTATTTTAATAATATAATTTTTGAACTAGACTTGGGGTTCATAAATGAATTATGCCCACACCGGTCCCTTTCAAGCCAAGTTTTATTGGGAGGGGTTGCCAATCTATTATAAACTACGCTCTTATTTCTAAGCGGCATGCCGACCGCATCCTCACTTATACCCTAAGCGAAGTATCGATGAGAGACCACCATCCATGTAGTTTGTCTCTTTTCTTCGCAGAGGTGCGGGGTAAAACAAACTCCCTGATTGAGAATCTGTATAGCTATAAATTAACCTTGGCAAAGAAAAATGGCTATGCCTTGAAATGGAATAAAATAGAACCAGCAGCATTTCATACAAATCTTATTAACAATAGGAACACTGAGTGCTCGATTTGTTTGTCTGAGGATAAAGAAGACTCTCAACTCTGCAAGGCCTTTCTTAAAATTGTAGAAAAAATAGAAAATCTTCTTTTAAGGCCACAAAGATCTGACAAAAGTATGGAGAAAAGATGGTTTAACAGCGAGTGCAGTAAAACGCACAAGCACTTAATGTTATCCTTAAAAACCTCTCCACGGAATCAAACAGCTATAAGATCTGCCAGGACTGCCTATTATCAGGCAGTTAAAAACCGTAAGAGTGACCTGAAGCAAGAATCCTGGCAGGCCCTTCATAAAGCCTGTCTGACCAAAGATAATACAGAATTCTGGAAGGCTGTGAACGCACCCTTTTTCTCTGATAAAGCTTCAAACACTGTAGAAGTAGCTATCACAGAGAATACACTTCAGTGAGCTGCATAAAAAAAACACCCCATTTGAGAGCTAGAGTAGCGACCTAACACTTGGAACTCAGGCCCCTGTCCAAAAAATCTTTCTGTTAAACGTAAAATTCTCTCTCTTAGAGGTTCAACGGGCCATTAATAATAGCGCCACTGAGAAAGAACCGGGACCAGATGGGGTACCAATAGATGTATTTAAATCTAATTTAGAACTATGGGCCCCACTTTTAACAAACGTTTTAAACAGCTGTAAAAATAATGGGTTTTTTATTACATGGCAAGATGCCATTATTATTCGAATTTTTAAAAAAGGCGACCGTGGTGAACAAAATGTTATAGACCTATATCTTTATTGGATTCATTAATGAAGGTCGCGGGGAGAGTCATACTCAACAGACTGTTGTTATGGGCTGAAGATCAAGGTGTCCTTTCACAATTTCAGTATGGGTTCAGGGCTGGACTTGGTACTACAGAACAAGGCTTGAACCTAGCATTAATTATTTCTAAGTACACTATGGCAAAAAAAGAAAACTTATATTAATGTTTTGTAGACCTAAGCTCGGCCTTTGATTGTCTGACCATGAAAAATTGTGGTCCATACTAACGCACCTAGGAGTAGAACCAGAACTGCTAGTCTTCATAAGGGAACTATATAAGGGTGCTGGGGCTAGAGTGAGGTATGGAATAAAGGGCGAATGTACTGCTAAATTTGACATTCAAGAGGGGGTTAGACAGGGATGCATATTATCACTCTTTCTTTTCAATCTCTACATAAATAGCATAGCATCCCACCTCACGGAAGAGCAGTACGATTACTCCAGAATTAAGAACTCCCCAGTACCAATACTTTTATATGCAGACGATGCAGTTATTATGGCCAGAACTCAAATGGGCCTACAAAGAGCTGTGAATAAATTCTCCTCGTACATGTGTGATAGAGGTCTTAATATAAATAAAAGTAAGACCTTCACCATGTGCTGTACCACAAGGAAGACCTCAAAATGCAGGATCTTCCTTTCAGGCACTAAATTAGAATCGGCAGAGACATTCTCATATTTGGGAATTAATTTTAACAAAAAAGGGACTTGGACCTCAGCAATAGAAACCAGGAATATGACATTTAGCAGATCAGTCGGGGCAGTTCGATCATTTGCCAACAAACTGGGAGGACGCCCAATTTCTGTACTACTGGACATATTTAAAGCGAAATGTGTGTCCACTGCGATTTATGGAGCAGGTCTCTTGGGAATAATCGATTCTAGTGTAATACAGCGCGGAGAAAATACATTTCTGTTGGCTGTCCCCCATAATACCTCCACGTTCGTGTGCCATCAAGAACTTGGCGTACATTATATTTCAGACTTAATTAAAGTTGACCCCATTTTACTGTGGCACAAAGTGTGGGCAACCGAGGAGACATGTCTGAATAGGGATGTTATATTGGATTGTATAGATCTAGAGGGGGCCAATAGAATTCACTGGTTTAATTATGTTAAGGGATTCTTGTCTGACATGACTCGCCAGAGTGTTTAATCACAGTTCCTAGTTAGAAACTAAAGCATACATGCCTGCACTTTCTTGAGAGCAAACGCTGGCTAATAGAGAAAAACAAAATATCAGTGATGGAGAATCACCTGATTCGCCAAGGGCAGGGCCTACAGCAATACCTGATCGAGGTGCAACGCTGTTAGGCACGTATGTTGCTGACCAGATTTAGGGGAGACACTTTTTTCAGACTGATAACATTCCCGGAGCAAAATTGTTGGTCTAGAGATATGGTTCTATGCCCTGGTGTCAATGTGTCAAAGCAGTCTACCTTACATTGTACACTTTTTTGTAAATTTTATACCCTGCCAAGAAAGAGATTTCTGATTCCACTCTTAAAACACTGGGACCCTAGGCAATGTAGGGCCGCTTTGATGAAATTACAAATGTTAGAAGATGAATTAATTATGCACCTTGAGACCCTCCGGGTGAGTAGTGCGCTATATAAATGCTTTGATTGATTGATTGATTGATTGATTGATTGATTTCATCATTCCTAAAGTCTGTAATTAAATCTAGGAATTCCATGAATTAACTGTACATAATTATGTAAATATTTTCGTGACTTCTCAATTCAGATGTTTTTAATCTACCTTTTTTACTGTGCTTTTATGATTACCTTTTTATAAGAATCAAATAAAGCTGTTTTGACTTGACTTGACTTGAATCTATTTCTATCCACTTTGAGATTCAGCGGCTTCCTCTCTAGATATTCACTTAATAATTACTCTTGGATGAGTTGTAAATGTATTCTTTTTTTTTTTTTAACTGTTATGTACTTTTATGGTTCATTAACAAACCGAAATAAAGTTGACTTGATGATGATAATTACTCTAAATCTTTATAGTGCCAGCTTACAACATTTGAGGCCTCGATCAGAGTATTGCAGTAAATGTCAAAATTAAAATTGGGTAAATCTGTGAGTTTTTCCATGTGGTATCGAACATACCGCACCCAGAAAAGGTCCAAAACAACCCAGTAGTCCTATTGTGTGAATACAAATGGAATCCAGAGGTAAAGCAAAAGTATAGTCTGCGTATCCTCTGTAAATGGTTTTCTTAACGGAATCACAGCACCTGGATCTACGTCATATGCGCAAAAAGTTGACTGGAAATACATATTTTTTCTGTTCCAACAAGTAACTTCCTACATACACATTTTCAACCATCTTAGCTTATGTTCGTAGTATCGTAGCAGCAATCTTTCCAGACCACTCTTTGAACATTGGATACAGCATTATTTCTGATGGATACCACAGGTCCCTCACCTTAGAACACTCCAAGGATGCCAGGCTGAACCTGGAAAAACAAAATTCAGAAATGCTTCATGTGCCACTAGTTGACAGCATGTGGCTCAAAACTGGTTCTGTACTGCCCCAGAAGTGATAGAAAAGGGCTGCATTGCTTACCAATGTCAGCTCCTTTCTTTTCACGCCTTCTGGTGCAGATCTGGAGGTCCACTCCGAACTTTGTCAGCCTACTGACAACTCTTAAAATGAAATTTAGTGTGCTATTCAACAATCTCTACTTCTAAAAGTACAA
Organism: Lissotriton vulgaris; assembly: GCF_964263255.1. Classification (NCBI taxonomy): domain Eukaryota; kingdom Metazoa; phylum Chordata; class Amphibia; order Caudata; family Salamandridae; genus Lissotriton; species Lissotriton vulgaris. The sequence goes on from NC_141694.1 coordinate 496,410,314, forward strand.
TATTCAAACCATGTTGTGATTGTAGAAAACAGATGTCAGTCACAGAACCACAAACGGTGTGTCTCTGGTGTTTGGGCTTGGGACATCACTCGAAGTTGTGCAATAAGTGTGTCCTCATACGCCTGAAGACAACCTGGGATCGAGCAGTGGAGTTGTACATTGACAAACATAAGAAGTAGTTGTGGCTTTCGAGTAAACTCCTGAGCCTACTACAGGTTGCAGAATCAGTCCCGCTGCCAAAAGAAATCTATTTTGGTGGTCTAAGTATTCCAGGAAGTCTAAATGCAAACACAAAATAGCGAAGACGGACTCAACCTCATCTTGCCATTCTGCCATTCTGTATCCAAGGAAAAGGCACAATGGTGTCACGATGTCAGCTAGGGCCCCTGGTTATGGGGCCGATTCCCCAATGTATCCTGGCATGCCCAAGGTTTTCCAGGCATTGGCGGTGCTGCAGGAGATTGAAGCATTCTTGGAGGCCATGCTGAAGGCTTTAGGCACTCCTCTGGCTCCATGTTTGGGCCCCCATGGAACTGAAGGGGCCTTCAGTCTGGTTCCCATAGGCAGATCAGTCCCAATGCCACATCAACTTTCCAAGTCTCATACCTACTCTGGTACATACATCCTCCCTGGCTCCAGGATATGCACCAGACCCGTTAATCAACAACCTCAGTACTGACCCCAAAGTGAATTTGGTGCAGATTCTGCGGTCTCACCCCAAACAGACGTCGGCCCAACCTAAACCAATGTCATGTTATAAAATGACTGAAGTGCAGCCAGTCGTCATACAACCTGACCAGGGCAGACACACCAACAGATGTCTCATTTTTTTTTGCGTTTGAACCAGGTACACCATCAGAGGAAGATGATGATAGTGTGGATAGTGACTTTCCCTCTTGCCATTACAATGGCAGTTTTTACCTGAGGTCAGTTTGATACTATCTTGGTGCAGGGTTGAACTTGTCACTTGGACCACAGACCAAAGAGAGTGCATCACTTGCAATAGTAGTCAGACGAACAACATAGATCTTGGAATTGCAGGCGCCTTTAGTAAAGACCAAGACTGACGTCCCTATGGAAATTTTGCAGCCAGGGCCAGCCACTTCTGGACCCTTGCTTCCTTTTAACCAGACACTCACTAAAACCTTATACAAATGCCTGTTTTTGCCCACCAGTGAGTAGCAGATGGTCAATCGTAACAGACCAGTACCTGGCGATCCTGATTTTCTCACTAACTACCCTAGCCCAAAAAGCCTGGTGAGTCAGAGTTCAACAAGCAAGTTTAACCCCTATTCATTCCCTACAACTTCTTCAGATAGGGTGTCAAAGTTGTTGGGTCACTGTTATACATGCCAGCCTTTGGTGTGGTCTTCCCCAAAACTTTTTACCTTCTCCCTCCTGTTTGCTGAAACTAATTTTATTGGCTTTAGGACTCTGTGTCCTTTACGAATGCTAACCACTGCTAAAATGCTTCTGGTCACTCCTTAAAACATGGTTGAACTGGTTTACCCTGATTACTAAGTTTAATTTACTTAAAAGTCCCTAGTCCCTAGTAAAGTGCACTACATGTACCCAGAGTACGTACATTAAATGCTACCAGTGGGTCTGCAGCACTTATTGTGCCACCAACTTAAGAAGTCCTTTAAAAACACGTGCCAGTCTGTCACTGTAGCCTTGGTGTAGTTTTAAACTACCATTTCGGCCTGACAAAAAAACATTTTGCCAGGCCTAAACCTCCCTTTTTAATACATATAAGTTACCCCAAGGTAGGCTCTAAACAGCCCACATGGCAGTGTGCAGTGTATTAAAAAAGTTAGACGTAGTTTTAAGTTTTATGTATCCTAGTAGAATGAAACTCCCCGATTTGTTTTTCACACCTCTCCCTTAGAATAACATGGGGTTACCTTATTACAGTTAAAGTGCTAACTTTGGATGGGAACAGGTAGAAAAGAATCGCAATTTTAAATCCTCGTTAATGGTACAGTCAGATTTTAAGTCACAATTCTGAAAAAGTCACTTTTAGAAATTTGCCATTTTCTTGTCTTAACCATATGGTGCCTGCAACCTGTGTCCTGAGCATATGACTGCAATTAGCTAGCAGTTGGCCTTTGTGTATCCCTCCCAGACAGTGAGACAAAGAGACTTGACACTAGGCTTTTATCACCATAGATGACCTGAAGCCTGGGCAGGGAAAGGAAGGAAGTAAGTTTCCAGAATCAGATGTAAGTGTGAACTTGAAGCTTCCTCTATTTTAAAGGCTGGCAGCAGGTATAAATATTGGACCGTCGGACTAACTCTTAAGTTCACTCCTAGAGCTGCGGAGATCACTCAGAATTGCCTTGCATTTCATCGGACTGCTGTGCAGGTTGAGGGCTGCTTTGTACTTCGGAGGACTGCCCTGCTGCTAACAGAGGACTCTCCTGCTGCTTAAAGCCTGCTTTGTAGGGGGGCATGCCCAAGATGGAACGACCAACTAAGTCACACATCCTGGAGCTCTGCCGGATTTTTCAGGCCTAGCTGAGCAGGCGCTGTGGAGTGAAGCACCATTTGCCGATCCATACTGGTTACAGCAGTGGGTTGCCTGCGCTGCCTTCCCAGAGGTGTAGGATCACCTTCCAGCCCGACGGCGGAGACCTGAAAAGACATCGGTGGAGCCACGAGTCATGAGGCACCTGACCTTGCTTTGGCTGGCCCATGGGGTGCGGCACTCCTACCCCTTCCTGTACCGGCAGGGGGTGAGTGCGAGAGCCACTTGCTGGCGGAGGGGGAGCACAGCGGAGCAGGCTGCGTCAGGGACTGACCCGGGTGGTCCCTTGCTGCTCCCCCAGGCCCAGGCGGTATCTTGCAGGCCACACGGGTGGTGTGCAGGAGGCTGGGACTTGCTCCAACCCGGCGGCCCTGCCTGAATCGGCGCTGCTGTTGGTCCCGCCTCCTTCAGGGCCACCCCTGAATTGGCCCTTAGAGAAAAGCAGACTTTCCCGCAGTAGGTGCCTCCAGGCCACGTAGGGAGGTGTGGAGCCCTCGGCTGTGGTGGGCAGCGACCTTAGGCTTTTCTAACTGAGGTTCACAGTGTGCCATAACCCCAGGAGGGACATCCAGTACGTTACGTTATGTTATGTTACAATAGTTTATATAGCGCTCAGCTGCCCCAGCAAAAGGGGGTCCCGGCGCTTTATGGCAGAAATGTGACTGACTCCAAGGAGAAAAGCAGAGCGAAAATCAGACCGGCTTAATTTCGGGGAAGAGGTGAGTTTTGAAAGCCCTTCTGAAGTCCAAAAGGTTTTCCCGTTCACGTATGTGTGCTGGTAAAGAGTTCCACAGTTTAGCTGCTAAATAGCAGAAGGAGCGTCCTCCCGCTCGGCAGCGCTTGATCCGGGGTACCCTGACCAGATTTTGGCCAACAGAGCGTAATACGCTGGTTGGAACATACAGGGTCAGAAGGTTGCATAGCATTTTAGGAGTGCCTAATGTTAAAATTTTGAAGGAGATGCAGAGTGTCTTAAACTGAATGCGCTGAGCCATAGGCAGCCAGTGAAGCCTCCGGATGGTATCGGAGATGGAGCAAAATCGGGAAAGCCTACTAAGGCTCTGGCAGCCGCATTCTGGATGCGCTGCATCTGGGCAATCTCAGCTTGATTGGCTCCCAGAAGCAAGGAACAGGCGTAGCCCAGCCGAGAGAGCACCGTGGCCTGGACTATCAACTGCCTTGTGGATGAGTCAAAGAACTTAAGAATAGGTCTTAGGCCTCGTAGAATGCCAAAACATGTGGCAGCCACTTTTTTTGTCTGATGGCAGAAATTAAGGGAAGAGTCTAGCCACACACCCAAATTTGTAAATTCTGATTTGGGTTCCGGGGCTTTACCCAGTGCATTTGGCCACCAATGATCCCTCCATAGATCAGCGTTCTTTCCAACCAGTAGGACCTCTGTCTTATTAGCATTTAATTGCAGACAGTTAGATGTCATCCACTCTGCCACAGCGGTGAGGCCACTTTTAAACCTGGAGTCATTTGGGGCAGATGCCTCAGTCAAAGCAACCACTAGCTGAGTGTCGTCAGCATATGAGACGATGGTAAGGTCCCACTGTCTGGCGACATCAGCTAGCGGCTGGACATACAGATTAAATAAAGTGGGGCTTAGTGCCGAGCCCTGGGGGACACCCTGTTCGATCGGGTGTGCCCGAGATAGGAAAGGGGGAGTGGACACGCCAAAGGACCTCTCGGTCAGAAAAGATCTGAGCCAGGCAAGGGCCAGATCGGTAATCCCTGCCTCCTCAAGCCGGTGGAGCAGAATCTTGTGGGAGACGGTGTCGAAGGCGGCACTGAGATCCAACAGGATCAGTGCTGCCGTTTGACCATGGTCAAGAATGTTTTGTAGGTGTTCCGTTATGGCCAAGAGAGCAGTCTCTGTGCTATGACCGGTGCGAAAACCATGTTGCGTCTGGTTAAGGATGTTATGAGAGCTCAGAGTGTTAGTGAGTACGGTATTAACATGGGATTCTGCCACCTTCGTTATCCAGGGAAGAAGAGACGTAGGCCTGAAGATCTCAGGCTTTGTAGGGTCCAGACTAGGTTTCTTAAGGATCGGAGAGACCCACGCCTGTTTCCATTTCACCGGGACAATAGCGGATGAAAAGGAGGCATTAATCAATTGGTGTAACGGGGTCATACAGGACAGAGAAAATTCTCTGAACTGCGCGTGCTTAAGTGGGTCAGCCGGAGAGCCGGACTTGATTTTCACAGCCAACTTACTGAATTCTTCCCAGGAAATCTCGGGGATAGCCGTCAGATTAGAGGCTAAAGCAGGCCTAGTGAGAAGAGAGGGGCTGTGCATAGCCGTAGAAGGAAAAGATCGATAGATTGCCCTATTTTTTCAACGAAAAAAGAGGCCAATTTCTCGCATTGGGGTTGCGACGCAGGAGATTTTTTTGTACTGAGATCTTTTAGAATTTTGAAGATGATTTTAGCAGGATTAGAACTCAGTTTGATCTCAGCAGCATAGTACTCTGCTCTAGCCCTACAACGAGCTCTGTGGTATGTTTTGAGTTCGGCTAGGTAGCGCACTTTGTGTTCGGGGGCATAATCTTTCCTCCATTTGCGCTTATATCTTTTACATGCCTTCTTCAAAGGAATCAAGGAGTCATTATACCAGAGGTTAGAGTCTTGAGTAGACCTCTAATCCAAGTTGCCGGTATAAGAGTGTTGAGAGCCCGAGTGATCCAGGTGCAGAATGAGTTGCATCCCATCTCGACTTCAGTAAAAGGGCCTAACGGGTCAGCTCCTAAAAGAGCATGAAAGTCTTCCAGTCGAAGCTTACGCCACGGTCTTTTATATACAGAGTGTTGAGTGTTGGTCTGTGGAGATAGAGGTATGGGAATAATCATTTCTACTAAGAGATGGTCAGACCAGCCCATAGGAATAGGTGTCGACGCAGTGGCTCTCTCAATATTGGTAAAAATAAGATCCAGCAGATGGCCTCCTATATGTGTAGGGCTTTTAACTATTTGGTGAGGCTGAAATGAGGCTAAATCGGCAAGCATGGTCAGATCGTCTGGTCCTGGTCCAGATCAAATTGGAAGTTAAGATCGCCAAAGATGCTAAAGTTGGCCGACTCCACCGCAAATGCTCCAACAGTTTCTAAGAGGGTAGTATTAAAACCGGAGGCAAGTCCGGGAGGTCGATATATTAATAAGCCGGAAAGGGAGAAGTGAGTGCTCACGGCGATACTGAAATGGGCACTTTCGCCTCCTTCCATTTTGACTTTCTCAAAAAGACAGGAGTAAGTCGACCTGGTAATCACAGCGATGCCGCCTCCCCTCGTCGCTCTGTTTACCAGAGAGATCGAATAATCAGGGGATAGCGCCAAATTCGATACAGCCATCATATCGACGCTGAGCCAAGTCTCGGTCAGAAAAAAAATTTCAAGGGATTTGTCCGTAATCAGGTCGCATATTTCTGCATGATGTTTAGCTAGTGACCTTACATTTAATTGCAGTATTTTTAGCCGATGTAGAGGAGGTGGGGTAGGGGGTACAACTAATGGCATAGGTTTGGAGAGTACAAACGTGCCACACGGACAACATAACGGGCCACTCAAGAGATGAAGCGGGGACATGCTACACTGGGGAGGTTGAGGTCGCAGGTTTAACAGTGCCTCTCTGGAGTAGGAACGCTTATCTGGCAGATTTTCACCAGCATAACTGGCGAGAGGCGACGTACTGGCGCGGACGGGCACAGACGGGCTTGCCTTTGGCGTGCCTTTGGCACGCCGCCGGCGCGCCCGCTGCGATCCCGCTCGATGTTGGGTTAAATAGTTGGCAGGGGGCGCGCAGCAACTAGAGCGCCGAAATGAGTGGTTCCGGTGTAAGCTCTCTTGACAGTGCCCTCCACAACAGTCAGCCACAGGGCTGCGGTGGACCGGGCTGGAAGAGTACGTGGTGAATCAGGTAGGTGTTCAGGGTAATGCAAATATTTTTTTAAATGCAGCGTTTAAAAAGATTTCCCTCCACCCACTGAAACAAAGCCTAAATGCAGGAGATACCCTTCGCAAAGTTTCCTCGTGTTAGCACGATCAGGGAGATGCACAAACAATCAATCTGTTTGTAGCGTCTCAGGCTTTATGTTGTCACTGCGGCATGCAGCAGCTAGAGCGCCAACCAAAATGGCGAGCTCCCGGAAGTGAGTGGTTCCGGTGTAAGCTCTCCTGACAGTGCCCTCCACAACAATCAGCCACAGGGCTGCGGTGGACCGGGGGGCAAGAGTATGTGGTGAATCAGGTAGGTGTTCAGGGTAATGCAAATATTAAAAACAATGCCGCGTTTAAAAAGATTTCCCTCCACCCACTAAAACAAAGCCTAAATGCAGGAGATAACCTTCGCAAAGTTTCCCCGTGTTAGCACGATCAGGGAGCTGCACAAACAAACGCCCAGGGCTTGTCCTGGGCCAGCAGGGCGAGGGTCATGTTGGTGACCTTCTGCAGACAGTGGGCCGGCCTGCCTCGGGGAGCCAGTTCCCCCACCCTTTTTTTCTTTAATTTCGGCCTTCTCCCTGTGGACTGTGGCCCCTTTCAGTGCTCCTCCTCATAACTGGCACAAGGCTGGAGCACTGCTGCGGGCATACCTACAGCTGCTGGAGCTGGGGGCACTGCGTGGTAATTCCTGATGGTCCAGTGCGACAGGAGGCCCCCTGCGCTGTGCTCTAGGCTAGAGGACGTTTGCTCCCGTTGGTGGCGATAGGAATCCCTGACCTGGCTCAGTGTACACTTGGCATTTCTACCTTGCTAGGTCTGAGAGACCCTCTGCACCTAGCTCCCCAATTACCCTGAACACTACTTGCACTGGGCCTGCGCACAGCGGAGGTTGCTTGTGGCATCATCTGCACCTAACCATGTCCTCCCTTCACGCAGGGAAGAAAGAATCCTCAGTCAAGGACATCTTCGCTACCCACCTCCAAGAAGGGAGAGGGAGCGCTGGGTCCGGACCCGCACACGCAAGATACCGGAATAGTGAATATTGAATAGTGAATATTAACCGGGATGACTACCCCATCACTAAGACATTCATGGAGCACTTATATGGGACATTGCAGGGGAATTTTGCTGGTCTTAAATATGATATCACCACTGAACTTAAGGAAAACACAAAGACGTGGAGGCAGTGGGTATGAGAGGGCATCGCTGGAGGAGGGCTGAGATGCTCGTGAGGAGGAACTCAAGGGACACTGTCAGGAAATGTTGTCACTACCCAATCAAAACCTGGATCTCTTTTACTACCTTGAAGATCTTGAGAACTGATCCTGTCATTCCAACATATGAATTAGGGGCGTTCCATTACAAGCGATCTCAGGTGGTCTTGAAGACTTAGTTATCCGCCTTTTCAAACATGTCACCCCCTCCTTACAGGACCAAGAGATTATCCTAGACCAAACGCACTGTGTTGGATGCCCGGCCACCACTTTGGTCAAACCTCAGGAATACTACCGACAGAAGGACGTTATCATGTTCACTGCACAGGACCTATACGCCATCAACTTCGTAGACCAACGGCTGTGGCTATACCAGGATCTTTCGCAGTTGACACTGCAGCGTTGTAGATCTATTAAACTACTCACGGACATCCTACGAGACCGGAATATCAAATATAAATGAGGCCAACTCTCCGCCTTCAGATTGTGTGGCAGGAGGAGGTCTGAGTGATACGCTCCCTGGAGGATGCCGAGGCAATCCCTGACATGCCAGATCTGAAAGAAACAGTTATAGATTCCTTACCTTAGAAGAAGCATTTTTGCTCTTTGACTTCCCCTCGTCTGTTGGCCGACGTAACGAAGGGTGCGGGTGGTGCCCCTCCTACAGCTCTGCTTTCAAAGCCTTCAGGGTCGACTCCGGCCTTTCCTCCTTTTCTGGGAGCAACCCCTGACCAGCTCCATTAATTTTACGAAGCAATGCATGCCATCTTTGGGCAGCCCGACTCGCCGGCGCGCCTTCGGGTCCGGTCAACCTTGTTATAACTCCACTGGCGTCAGCTCCACCGGCACCACGTCTGCAGCAAACGCCGACTTCGGCTTCCGCCTGATGTAGACACACAGCTGAGCCAACCAACGCCGGATCTAGCGCCGAAGGGCACTTTGGTCCCTGTGTTCCACCCTGGCCATTTTCAGCAAGATTGGCAGGCAGGGGAGGGTGAGGAAGACTGGGAGGAGGCTGCTGATGCTTTAACAGACCAGTTGGATTATGATCCAGACTGGAGAGAAGAACTGGGGGATGCCAGTGGTCTGGGTACCTCCCCAGACCTAGGCATGTTGTCCCTCCTACTGTGGCTAAGGAGGAGGGAGCGTCATACTCTGTGGTGTTGCGTAGGGTGGCCGAGGCTTTCCACCTTGAGCTTCCTATGGTGGCAGTCAGGACTAAACTCCAGACAGAGGTGCTTCAGCCAACAGCAAACTCTTCGGAGCCCCTGCTGCCATTCAATGACGCCCTAACAGACATCCTTTTGGGCACCTGGTCCAGGTCCAACAAAGGGTCTCCTGTGGATAGGATGATTGCACAACACCACCGCCTGGCCCGGGCGACCCCACTTTCCTCTCCCAAACCCTACCCCGGAGAGCTTGGCGGTTCAAGCCTCTACATCCAAAGGTGCCTTCCCTACCGTTCCACCTGATAGGGAATCCAAAAAGCTGGACCAACTTGGGAAGAAGAGGTTTTCTTCCTCCAGCTTGGGACCGAGGTCGGTAAACACTGCATGTCTGTTGGGCAGTTATTCGCACTCTGTGTGGGATACGGTGGTGCAAGTGCTGCCTCAGAGCCCGGAGGCCCGGGCCCTGCTCTCCCGTGTAGTTGCAGAGGGGAGAGTCGCAGCGAAGTTTACCATCCACTGTGGGTTGGATACTGCTGACGCAGATGGCAGGACGATTTCCACGTCAGTAGCCCTTCAACGCTATGCCTGGTTGCGTTCGACTGGTTTTTCCGGGACTGTCCAATACACTTTTATGGACATGCCCATTGATGGCCGTCACCTTTTCGGTGACAAGGAAGACAGTGTGCCAGAGCGCTTTAAGTATTCATGGGCTATGGCCAGGTCCTTGGCCCTCTCCACCACCAGTCCTGCGCTGTCTGCCTCTCGCCCCTTTCATGGCTATGGAAGGGGGGGCCGCCCCACTACGCCCCGCCCAGAGCCACAGGTCGCTGCAGGCTGTTCAGCGCCAGTGCAGCCAGGGAAGTGGGAATCACTGGTGTAGTGCTGGGGGCCAGCGGGCGGGCCAGTCCACCACAGCCCCCTCTGCATCAGCCTCCAAACCCTCCTAGTCCAACCTTCCAGGGCCACCAAACGCCAGTGGGCGGCAGGATCCACCATCACCTCCCCCAACGGAGCACCACCATTGTCAGACATGTGGGTTCCGCAGATAGTCAGAAGGGGCTACTCCCTCCCCTTGGAGACTACCCCTGCCTCCATGCCGCCCCAGTGCCATCACATGTCGGAGGATTACCTGGCCCTTCTCCAACAGGAAGTTTTGGTACTCTTGGCCAAGGGGGCCATCAAGCGCGTTCCTGCCTCAGAAGTAGGTCGTGGCTGCTATTCTCACTACTTTCTGTTGCCAAAGAAGGACAAAGGCCTGCGTCCTATCTTGGATCTCAGGGACGTCAATCGCTTCCTCCGTAAGGAGAAGTTCAAAATGTTGATGCTCGCTCAGGTCTTGTCTGCCCTCGACCCTGGAGACTGGATGGTAGCGTTGGACTTGCAGGACGCTTATTTTCACATCCCTGTTCTGCCGGCCAACTGCTGTTACCTGCGGTTCACGGTAGGCCATGAGTACTTTCAGTGTACCGTGCTCCTCTTTGGCCTTACCAGCACCCCTTCGGGTGTTCACAAAAGTGATGGCGGTGGTCGCAGCTCATCTGCGCAGATCAAGGGTTTTGTATTTTATTTATACTTATAGAGCGCCTGTCCCCCAAGGTCTCTAAAGCGCTAAGATGTTAACACAGTTCAAAATACAAATGCACTACAGTGTCAGAAAGAAGAGAGGGCTCAAAACCAAACAGGCAAGAAGCCACCTCGGGCGAACCTAACCATAGGCTTCTCAAAATAGCACTGTTTTCAAGCACTTCATGAACGGTAATAGCCTGGTTTCTTTACGGAGAGTTTCTGGTAGTTTATTCCAGAGTTTGGGAGCCACTACGGAGAAGGTTTGGCCACCCAGTCTAGCTCCTTCAAACTGTGTGCAGACCAGGAGATTTAAGTCTGATGACCGGAGCAAGCGGCTGGGTGCGTAAACCTTCAAACGGTCCCTGCTATATTCTGGGACTATGCCATACTGTGATTTATGTGCAATGCATAAAGCCTTGAATTCAATACGCTGTTTCATTGGGGGCCAATGCAGCTGCTTCAATACTGGGGTTGCGTGGGCACTTCTGGGTAGCATGTAGATTAACCTAGCTGCATCATTCATGACAACCTGCTGTTTTTTTAGGAGAGCCTCAGGTAGCCCAAGATACACTGCATTCCCATAATCTAAACGGGAAAGTATGAGCGCAGTCACCACAATCTGTCTAGTTGATACAGACAGTAGGTGAACCAACTTCCAGAGTTCCCGCATTATGCCAAAACAGCTTCCAACTACTGCTGAGACTTGCTGCTTTAGTGACAAATCAGTATGCAGCCTGATGCCTAAACTATTAACTACAGGTACTGGCGAGGGCACTATGCCTAACTCTAAAGGCCGATTCAAAAAGGGGGTGGTGATGAACAGAGTGTCTGAATTAAGCAGACCACTCTTACCCAGTCAAGAGATCAGGGCTTGATCCATCACGGTTATTTAGCTCACTGCATCACCCCAGTTCAGAACCTGGCTATATGCAAATTAGTCTGACCCAGTGCCTCATGGGAACAGGGCGACCAAACTACCAAAGCCAATTCTTCACCAGAAAGGAGACAAGCTTCCGGGGACCGGTTTCTGGCATTTCAGCCGTCGTCGGCCCGGCTTGCTTGTATCCTGGTGGTGCAGTGAGCAAGGGACTCATGTCTGAGTATACCCTGCCACACTTGTGGTGGCCAAAAACGATTCAAAAAGGGGGTGGTGATGAACAGAGTGTCTGAATTAAGCAGACCACTCTTACCCAGTCAAGAGATCAGGGCTTGATCCATCACCGTTATTTAGCTCACTGCATCACCCCAGTTCAGAACCTGGCTATATGCAAATTAGTCTGACCCAGTGCCTCATGGGAACAGGGCAGACCAAACTACCAAAGCCAATTCTTCACCAGAAAGGAGACAAGCTTCCGGGGACCGGTTTCTGGCATTTCAGCCGTCGTCGGCCTGGCTTGCTTGAATCCTGGTGGTGCAGTGAGCAAGGGACGACTCATGTCTGAGTATACCCTGCCACACTTGTGGTGGCCAAAAACGATTCAAAAAGGGGGAGGTGATGAACAGAGTGTCTGAATTAAGCAGACCACTCTTACCCAGTCAAGAGATCAGGGCTTGATCTATCACCACCCCCTTTTCTGAATCGTTTTGTCCACCATAAGCGTGGAAGGGTATACTCAGATGTGAGTCCCTTGCTCATTGCACCATCAGGATTCAAGCAAGCCGGGCCAAAGACGGCTGTAATGCCAGAAACCGGTCCCCGGAAGCTTGTTTCCTTCCCAGTATAAGAATTGGCTTGGTAGTTTGGTCTGCCCTGTTCCCATGATGCACTGCGCCAGGGACAGACTAATTTGCATGTAGCCAGGTTCTGAGCTGGGATGGTGCAGTGAGCTAAAAAACGGTGATGGATCAAGCCCTGATCTGTTGACTGGGTATGAGTGTTCTGTTTAATTCAGATACTCTGTCCATCACCACCCCCTTTTCTGAATCATAACTCTAAAGGCCAGCAACAGCTAGACCAGGGTGAAGCCATTGCGGACAACACCAGAACTTCCGTCTTATCTGGGTTAATCTTCAAAGAATTAAAAGTCATCCAGTTAGTGATAAACCGGAGGATATTCTGGACATTAACCTGAGAAAAAGTAGTATTATCAATATGGACGATCAATTGCATGTCATCCGCATAATCAAAGAGTTGACAGTCCAGTTTGGATAATGCATGAATCCGTGGCTGTAGGTAGATGTTGAATAAGAGGGGAGATAGAGCTGAACCTTGAGGTACGCCCCACCCTAACCTACCCGCCTTAGATGTATGCTCTCCCATATGGACTCTCTGAGAACGATCAGCCAAGAAAGAGGAAATCCAGCGGAGGGCAGTCCCGGACACTCCCAGCCGGCCTACAACGGGACACCAATATATCATGGTCCACCGTGTGCACATCGTAAATCATCTAGCACTGAAAGCATCACTAATTCTGTGCTGTTGCGTGCTCGGAAGCCAGTTTGTCTGGAATGGAGACAATTGTTGTCTCCTATGTAAGACGAAAGAGCACAGAGCACATGTTGCTCCAAGAGCTTAGCCATGAAAGGGAGCTGAGAAATCGGTCGATAGTTTTTTGGATTTTTAGCAGTTGATCCCGTCTTCTTAAGCAGGGGGACAACTAAAGCTTCCTTAAGTTTAAGTGGGACCATCCCATTGGCTAATGATGTGCTCAGTATAGTCAGTATATCCCTTTCCAGAACAGGCATGATATTTTGAAACACTTTAGGGGGGCAAGGATCTTCGGGCGAGCCAGACTTAATTTTAGATGAAATACGAAATAAATTGTGAGACTCAAGGAGGGGAAAGTCCAGCAAAGGATTGTTTTGTGACATTAGCGGTTCCTCTTCTGACGGTGGGGCAGAGGTGAAGCAGGAGTTATTTATATTAGAAATAATGTCCTTGACTTTAGTCAGGAAAAACTCTTGCATCTTCTCACACTCAGCCTGGTCAAAATCGGGACTGAATATTTTAGGGCAGCTTAACTCTCTGAGGACGTTAAAGGATTTCTTTTGGACATCAACTGCATTCTTTATCATGATTTCATAATAGCTAGATTTAGCTTTAACCACAGATGATTTATAAAATACCAATTTAGCATTATATATGGATTCAGAAGCGGAATCCATGAGATGCCTCCAAAGACGCTCAGATTTACGGAGAGCTTGTTTTTCCATTCTCAGGGCTTGAGTGTACCAAGGCGCTCCCTTACTATTTTCCGATAGCCTAGTCCTTGCACAGCATGATCAATCGCGACCAGCACGGCAGAAACCAATTCTTTGTACATTAGATCCAAGTTGGTGGCCTGAGCCGGTGGAGGTGCAAAATCCACCAAGACTCTATTAGATTTAGCTTCGACGAAGGCTTCCTTACATTTAAATTCATCAAGTTTTAGCCATTTACGGTTCATTTTCCATCTGGCCGATCTGTGTTTCAGACATTTGTCCAAGACCAGTGTGCCGTTGATCAAAAAATGATCAGGCCAGCTACAGGGGCTGTTGACAAGGTGTGTGGTTTGTAAGAGGTTAGCGGTCCAGATCAGATCCAAAATATGACCTTTATCATGAGTGGGGTGATTTACAATCTGGTGAAGCCCCATTGTAGTCATAAGGTCATCAAAATCACTAGGTTTCCGGTCTTCCCCTATCTCGACGACTGGCTGTTGAAGGCGGGCTTGCCCCAGGCTGTGGTCTCCCACCTCCAGACTACGGCCGAAATCCTGCATTAACTGGGGTTCTCCATCAATGTGCCAAAGTCACACCTGACTCCCTTTCAGAAGCTCCTCTTCATCGGAGCGGCCCGGACATAACGCAGTTTCGGGTTTATCTTTCTGACCAGCGAGTACGGGATATTCGGACTATGATTCTGTTCTTTCAGCCTCTATCCTGGGTTTTGATCAGGATGACCCCGAGGCTGCTGGGCCTCATGGCCTCCTGCGTCCTGCTGGTCGATCATGCCAGGGCTCTGCAGTGGGACCTGAAGTTCCAGAGGGCGCAGCATGAGGGGAATCTGTCAGATTGTATCCAGATCTCAGAGGGCACTGCAAAGCAATTGCAGTGGTGGCTTACGAATCGAGATTGGATCACGGGCAGATCCTTCTCCCTTCCCCAACCAGAACACACAGTGGTGACAGACGCATCCCTTCTGGGATGGGGCGGCCACATGGGAGAGGCAGAGATCAGAGGCCTCTAGTCTCCAGCGGAGTACGGGCTCCACATCAACCTTCTGTATCTTCGGGCGATTAGTCTTCCACTCAAAACATTCCTTCCCTCTGTCTGGGGAAGAGTAGTGCAGGTGTTCCTGGACAACACCACCGCCATGTGTTAATGGAACAAACAGGGCCGGATGGGGTTGTGGACTCTATTTCAATAGGCCCTTCACCTCTGGATATAGCTGGAACATCAGGGCATATCCCTGGTGGTTCAACACCTGGCAGGTTCATTGAACGCCAGGGCCGGCGAACTGAGCTGCAGAGCATGATGGATCACGAAGGGAGTCGTCACTCGGAGGTGCTGCAAGGTCTCTTTCAACAATGGGGAGAGCCTCGGTTAGATCTATTTGCCACCAAAGAGAACGTGCAATGTCAGCAATTCTGCATGTTGGATTTTCCAAGGCGACCCTCGCTAGGTGACGCTTTTCGTCCCAAGTTGAGTTGCGGTCTTCTATACGCCTTTCTGCCTAAACCCCTTCTGCAGAGAGTACTGAAGAAGATCAAGCGCGACCAGGCCCAAGACATTGTTGTGGCTCTGGATTGGGCACAAAGAATCTGTTATACCGAGCTGCTCAACAAGGCCATCGATCCTCCGATCCTACTGTCTCTTTAGGAGTATCTTCTGTCGCAGGAGCAGGGGACGGTCCCCCACCCAAACCAGTCCAGCCTCCACCTCCTTGTGTGGAGATTGAGTGGCAGCAGTTGACATAGTTTGACCTGCCTCCCAAAGTCTGTGATGTACTCTTGGCAGCCAGGCATCCCTACACTAAGATGGTATATGCCTGCAGATGGAATACATTTGTGGCATGGTGCACAGCAAAGGCTGTGGATCTCCTTTCTGAGGTTCTCTGGTTCCTCCTATCTTTGGCCCAGCAGGGTTCTGCTCTGGGCACTCTTAAGGGCTACCTCTCGGCCATTTCAGCCTTTCTCAGGCTTCCTGATCAGCCTTCTCTTTTCAAGTTCCCTTTTGTAAATAGATTTCTTAAGGGCATTACTCATCTGTTTCCTCCTGTTCCCTTTGTAATGCCATAGTGAGACTTGAACTTGGTTCTGACATATCTTATGTGCTCTCCCTTCGAGCACTGCATAACTGTTCTCTCAGACTTCTTACTTTAAAAACTGCCTTTCTGGCGGCCATCACCTCTGCACGCAGGGTGAGTGGGCTACAAGCTCTGTCTTCCAAGCCTCCCTTTCTGGCTGTTCATCCGGACAATGTCGTCCTCAGAACTCGACCTTCCTTTCTTCCAAAGGTGGTAACTTCTTCTCATACTGGCCAAACCATCACTTTGCCCACCTTCTTTCCGCCTGTGCATCCCTCAAAAGAAGAAGAGAGGCTCCACCGTCTGGATCCTTCTACTTGGATCGTACCAAACAATTCTTGGTGGATGACCAGCTCTTTGTTGGTTACGCAGGCGCTAAGAAAGGTCAGGCCGTGCACAAACGGACCATCTCCAGGTGGGTCGCTCTGTGCATCAAGGCATGCTATTCTTTAGCAAAGAAGGAGCCTCCAGTGGGGTTGCATGCCCATTCCACCAGGACGATGGCTGCTACTACTGCTTTGGGATGGGAAGTCCCCTTAATGATATCTGTCAGGCAGCTACGTGGACCTCACTGCACACTTTCACCAAGCACCACTGCCTGGACAGCCAAGTCCGGAGAGACAGCTTCTTTGGCAGTTCTGTTCACCAGGACTTTCTGGTGTGAAGTTAGTTCGCAGACACACCTCCGGGGTTGGTATTGCTGGGGTATCTATTTTAAGGTTAGGAATCTATAACTAACTGTTTCTTTCAAATGATCAAGTTACTTACCTTCGGGAATGATGTATCTGTAAGAAACATAGGTTAGTTATAGATTCCTTACCGCCCCACCCATCCTCCCTGTTCTGCGAACTGACTTCTAGGGTTAAGAACGTCCTTTCAGGGCCCTAGTTTTGTGCATGAGTGATCAGTGTCTTTCATGGCTCTGCGCTTCTGGCTTGGAAAGTCGTGTACAAAACTGACGTCAGGGGGCATCTATGTAGTCACCGCAACCTCATCCCGGCGACCACGATGCCGACGACGTTCGTAGAGTTGACCGACGCCATCTATTGATGCGTAGGGTTACTGCTGGCAAAAAACTTTCCGGATCCAGTCCGACGCCTGAGGCTAATTCTAAGTTAAGGAATCTATAACTATCCCATGTTTCTTATAGATATATCATTACCGAAGGTAAGTAACTTGTTCACCTACACTCTACCTCGCGAGCATCGGTCCAAGCAACGAAAGGCAACGGTCTTAAGCAAACTATCGGAGGCCCACAATAAACTGCTCGAGCAACTCCAACGGGAGGGCAACCGAGTCCTCGCAGCTGGAGACCATTGATCATCCTTATGCATCTTGATTCATTCATTGTTATCTGATTATCCTCTCTCTGGCTCTGCGGACAGTGGCAACTGCTGAATTGTTACCCTGGGCAGTAACGCCCAGGGTAACAATGGCAGGAGGCCATAAGCCTCCGTGTCTTTCTTGACAAGGAGGCTTATGGCGTGAACATATGAACTGCTACATCGATTGAGCAACAGAGGCGCAACACTCTGCCCGCCCTTCCTCATCCAAACGCTGGATTTCGGAACACTCCATACCACAAATTTCACTCCCTATGAGCCACAGGCTGTCTGAAAGCGAAGTTTCACCCAAACTCAAAGAAATCGAGCACCTTTGAGCTACGTGGTCCTGATGAGATTTCCCTTAAACAAAGGGTTATCGAAACGCGTAGACCTTCTTCATACAGCATTAGGACTGTTGTGCATAAAACAAAAAAATGCTTAAAAGTTGAAATGTTTTTCCTATGCTGGTCTCTTGTGTAAATTTGAGTTGTAAATAATTTTTGGTATCAACTGATGTAAAGTGTATTTATGTATTGTATAGATTGTATGGTTGAGTGAGTGAGTTTTTGAATGTGAGAATTGTTGTTGTGAGTAAGTGTGGAGTGAAGTAAGCAATGCTTTCTAATTATGTGAATCTTTTCTAAATATGTTCTGATGAAATTTGAGATTAAAGTTAATTGATTTATTCTGGACTGAAAAAAGTGTCCTGAGATTTACTGTTTAGCTCAGTAGGTAGAGTGGTCATCCCAGAACCTAGTAGAAAGTAGTTGGCAATATTGGTGCTCGTTTTGGTTTTTGATTTTGACCCACGTACAAACGGCTTGATCGCAGCTCGCCACCAGTGGACAGCTGCTGGAAACAATTATGGGAGATAGATATGGGTAAAGCAGAATACGCATTACTCCATATTAACCCAAAGTATTATGCGGGTGATAGCAAGGCAGAACGGATGCTTGTGCACCGCCTCCCAGCTCAGGTTACTGCACAGAGAATCCTTGAAATACAGGAATTAGACGTGTCCACCTCCGACAAGATGCAGACGTAGACGATTCCTTTCATGCACTCTACGAATCTCTCTACATGGCAGAGCCCCTACTGGAGACTGATGTGCAGGCGTACCTGTCTCACGTGCCCTACCTTGAAGCTGGTGCGACTACTATCTCCACTCTAGATGTGGCTATCACCACTCAGGAGGTATAGAGGCCATCCAGAAGTTACAGACTAACAAGGCACCCGGCCCAGAAAGCTATTGTGCTGAATTGGTTGTATGACGTTTCAACACATGCTTTTACCATGCTTGCCTTTACAACGCAGGTATTACAACGCAAGTCGTTACAATGACTTGCGTTGGGGGCGCTGGATAGTGGAATAGTTTAATTTTCTATTCCAACTCCAGTCCCCGTGGCTAGTAGGGAAGGTGTTGGATAGAAAATTAAACTATTCCCTATCCAACAGCGCCCTACAGCGAAAGTTGTTGTAACAACTTTCGTTGTAATTCCTGCGTTGTAACGGTAGTGCGTGGTAAAAGTTTTGTTGTAACGATGTTCCCCGCTGAATTCTATATGCCTTTCGCACCGCGACTCACCCCCCTCTTGGCAAGCTTGTTTAACTCTCAGGGATACAAATACACTACCTGACTTTATGTGCTTAGCCACAATCACAAAAGCCATTGAAGAACCCAAATTATGTTCATTCTATCAACTGATCTCCCTCTTGAACGTTGATGAAAAAAATCTTTGCCACTGTTCACAGACTAGCCCCCTACATCCAGGGTCTTGTAGACCCAGATCAGGCCGGGTTTATACCGAAGCAGGGTTATAGTGATAACACACAGTGGCTGGGCCACTTGTTGTATAATCTGAGGGATATTCAGACACCGTCCTTACTGTTCTCAATTGACACTGAAAAGGCCTTTGATCCTATGCATTGGCCTGTTCTACACAGTGTCCTACAGAGAGTAGGCATTGGCTACCGGTTTTGTAAGTGGGTCCGATCATTCTACCATGCCCCTCGGGCGAGAGTACGGGTTAATGGTGTGAAATCCTCCCCATTCCCCATCACATGCGGAACATGGCAGGGTTGCCCTGCCTTCCCTACTTTTTGCGCTTTATATGGAGCACCTAGCGGAGCGCATATGGAACAACCCCAATATAGCAGGTATACAGATGGCTGGGAGAGATTATAAGATCAAGCTATACACAGACAATGTCCTTTTGACCCTCACAGACCCTGAGCACACCTTGATAGCCGTGGTGACGGAGCAAACTGAATTCAGTGGTGCCTCTGGGTTCAAGACCAATCTGCAAAAATCCCTGGCCCTCGCTATATCCATTCCAGTAACTGAGACAGTGAATTTGGCAATGCTCATGCCCTTCCAGTGGGTGGAGAACGGTATCCCATACCTGGGGCTCCATATCCATCCTACACGTTGGCCACTGTAACTCAAAACTACGGCCTCCTCCTCTTCGCCAACACACGATCTACTCTCGCCACCTGGAAGGCCCACAACCAGTCCTGGCTCAGATGTACAGTAACCATTAAAATGACATTACGACCCAAACTTCTTTATGTCATGGAGACTCTACTACTCCAACCCAGACGATCCTGGATAATTTACAGACCCTCATCTGGGACTTTATCTGTGCGGACAAAAGTGTCAGAAAAGCCAGAGCCCGAACCTACCCCTCATTAAAAGCAGGTGCCCTGGTGATTCCAAATTTTCGATACTACTATCAAGCAGTGCTATTATGCTAGATGGTAGAGTGGTCCCACGCCCTAACGGAGAAGCATTGGTGCTTTGAGGACCAGATGATTGCGGGCACGCACATTTGGAAAAGACCCTTAGGCCGTCTAGTGTCTATATCTCGCTGGTGATCCGAGCTACCTTTTGAGGTTTAGGACCGAGTCCAGTTGCGGCATGGATTCTCCACACCACTATCTCCTCAGACTCCCCTGATACGTAACCCAGATTTCCCCCCAGCGGCCACGGGCGGGGCATACATGGCTTGGCAGGAAGCCAACTGCAAATGTAATGAAGACTTATTCGATTCTGACGGTTTTATGGCCTTCACCACACTACAAGCCGCTTAAGGCCTCCCTCAGGCTGCACACTGGCAGGACCTATCAGTAGCACACTGGTTGATACAACCTTGGATCAGGTCACATGCCAGGAGAGTATTGATGCACTTCGAAAAATGGTTACTCACGAGATATTTGGATAAGAAAATAGTTTCTCACACCTGCTAGAATGGCTGCATGGACTCTTATGGGGGTGACCGCTGCTGGCATTGCTGTGGCCATCAGGGCACACTTACTCACCTCCTATGACAGTGCCCCATGCTGCAATCCTTTTGGGATGATGTACTGGGGATGATAAATACTATTTACACAACAGATATTCCAAGGGTTCCAAGTTATATACTACTGGGTCTCCCAAACCCTCTCACCTGCCCTCTACGGTCTCCCAGGGGTAGAGCTATCACCCTAACCCTAGAGGCAGCCAAACACCTCCTCCTCAGCAAATGGAGCACAGAAGCTATCCCAACACATTTAGATCGGCTACCCAAGCTATGGGACACATTAAGTATTCAATCAATCAATCAAGTATTTATAAAGCGAGCTACACACCTGTGAGGTTCTCAAGGCGCTAGGGGGTTGGGTGCTGCTAGTGGTCGAAGAGCCAGGTCTTGAGGAGTCTTCTGAAGGTGAACAGGTCTTGGGTCTGTCGTAGGTGGGTGGGGAGGGTGTTCCAGGTCTTAGTGGTGAGAAAGAAGAAGGATCTGCCGCCGGAGGTTGATCATTGGATGCGGGGGACGGCTGCAAGGGCGAGGCTGGCAGAGCAGAGCTGGCGGGTGGGGGTGTAGAAGCTGAGTCTGCTGTTGAGGTAGGCTGGTCCGGTGTTGTGGAGTGCTTTGTGTGCGTGAGTGAGCAGCTTAACCCCTTTGCCGCGGGGCAAATTCTACCGGGGCGCACGCGGTGCTGCCGTGCTCATGACGAGCTTGGCTTAGCATGCAGCATGGTGGCGCTGTGCTGATGACGAGCTCGTCATGACCACGCCCGTTCCAACGGAACGTCCAGCACAGCAGGGGAATTATCCTCGCGTGGGCATTCTGTAACGGTCATGACGAGCTCAGCTCGTCATCAGCACATCGCCACCGTGCTGCATGACGAGCTGAGCTCGTCATGGGCACCCAAGAGGCTAAAGGTGATCCTCTTGTTGACGGGGAGCCAGTGTAGGTCTCTCAGGTGGGGGGTGATATGGCTGGGGTGAAGGATGTTGAGGATCAGTCGGGCGGAGGCGTTTTGGATGCGTTGCAGGCGTCGCAGGTGTTTGGTTGGGATCCCTGCATAGAGTGCGTTGCCGTAGTCCAGTCTACTGCTGAAGAGGGCCTGTGTCACCGTCCGTCTTGTTTCGGTGGGGATCCACTTGTAGAGTCTGCGAAGCATGCAGAGGGTGTTGTAGCAGGAGACGTGTTGACCTGCTTTGACATGGAGAGGGCGGAGTCTAGGATGAGTCGTAGGTTGAGTGCGTGGTCGGTGGGTGTCGGTGCTGTTCCCAGTGATGTTGGCCACCAGGAGTCGTCACAGGCTGAGGGGGTGGGTCCAAGGATGAGGGCCTCCGTCTTGTCCGAGTTCAGCTTCAGTTGGCTGTTCCTCATCCATTCGGCGACGGCTGTCATCCCTTTGTGGAGATTGCTTTTGGCGGTGTGTGGGTCCTTGGTGAGGGAGAGGATAAGCTAGGTGTCGTCGGCGTAGGAGATGATGTTGAGGTTGTGCTGGCGGGCGACTTGAGCGAGGGAGGCCATGTAGACGTTGAACAGCATCGGGCTGAGGGACGATCCCTGGGGTACGCTGCAGATGATGTTGGTGACTTTGAAGTGGAAGGGGGAGGGGAGAAGAACGCTCTGCGTTCTGCCGGAAAGGAAAGATGTGGTCTAGTCCACGGCCTTCTCTTGGATTCCGGCTTCTTGGAGGCGTGTCTTCAGTGTGTGGTGGCAGACCGTGTCGAAGGCGGCTGACAGGTCCAGAAGGATGAGGGCCGATGTTTCGCCGTTGTCCAGTTGGGCCCTTATGTCGTCTGTGGCGGCGATGAGGGCTGTCTCCATGCTGTGGTTTCTTCGGAATCTGGACTGGGACAGGTCCAGGATGTCGTCATCTTCGAGGTATCAGGTCAGTTGTGTGTTGACTATTTTCTCGATGACCTTCGCCGAGAACAGGAGCAGGGAGATGCGCCGGAAGTTCTTGAGGTCCTTGGGGTCCGCTTTGGGTTTCTTAAGAAAGGTTTTAAATTCGTCGTGATTCCAGCTTTCCGGGAATGTGGCTGTCTCGAAGGAGGTGTTGGTCACTTTCCGAAGTTGGGGTGCGATGGATGTGTCGGCTTTGTTGAATATGTGGTGCGGGTAGGGGTTAGACCAGGGGTCTTCAATCTGTGGGGCGCGACCCCCAGGGGGGGCGTGGAGACTTACACAGGGGGTCGCGCACTCCCGGTCGCTCTCCTGCATTAAACTGTCTGGATCCGGAATCCCAAACGTTTGCTCTTCGTTTTGGATTCAGAATAGTGTGTCTCAATGTGCTCTCTGATTGGAGGACATCGTAAAAGAATACAACGTCACCCACAACTGTCCTCCAATCAGAGAGACTGCAGGATGAACATCAGGAAATGCCGGGAGTGAACTGAGGCCATACATATGCAGCTGTGCAATGCTCTGGAGTGCTTCGATATTATTTTGTCCCGCTTCATTGCACTCCGTCCTGTTGCCTTTCCCGGTCTATCTCGTTGCTGCTGCTGTTTTTTCAGCTGGTGTCCTTTTAGTGCTTCTTCCTCGTGTCTGCCTTTGCAATCCTCTCTAAGCTGCGTCCATGTTGCCAAGGCAACCAAAGCTTCGCAGAACGTGTAAGTCAGCTGCCTCATCCACCATGCCCTGACTTTTCACCCCGCACACACATTCTTATCTATAAGAATTTTCCTGCCTGAAACTGTTTCCCACAATACCTTCTTCCTCCTTGAAGATGTTCTCTTTAAAAAAAAAAAAAATAAGGTAGAATATTTCGTTGGGCATGCAAAAAGGGCTGTTTTAATAAGGCATGTGTATATTAGCCTTGGGCCTGTTTTGGTTGCTGATTTTTATGGCCTCTCATAGTATTTTGCATATTTTTCTGAAGTGCAGTTAAGGCTCCGAAGAGTGTCAAAGTGCTGCACGAGGATACACACAGAGGCAAACATAGAGCCAGACTTCGTAATTCCTATTCTGCTTTTTTGCATATATTGTGTCCTATAAACCATAACAACAAAAAAGCTTGAGGACAATCTGGATTAAAGGGTTACTTTACCCCAAACTTGCGAAGTGCCCCTCAAACTTTGCATAAGGAGCAAGAAAATACGTGCAAATACTTGGAAGATGATGTATAACGAAGAAATAGGAATAAACAGACAGCTAAAATAGAAAACCAAACATACTGGGCCTATACATACAGAAGAAATATTGGTGAAACAAACGTACCATAATATGTTATGAACGCGGATGGGAGATGGGTCCATGTGAGACCGACTGGAAGGCAAGGATAGAGGTGCGGAGTGAGAGGCAGGATGCAGGTATGAGAGGGGACTGGAGAGAATGGATGGATGATGTGAGTGAAGTGAGCAGATGCAAGGTGAGAGACATGAAAGAGTGAGAGGGTGAGAGGAGACAGCCAAGAGAGGTGACGAGGGCAGCAATGGAGGGTGAGAAATTGAATTCGATTTAAGGGGTCAGGGATGAGTAGAATTGTGAAGTGGCGAAGGAAGTGCGGAAATGCAAGAGGAGAGGTGAGGGCAGAGAGGACAGCTACTGTTGAAGAGTGAGAGAAGATAGCTGAGGTGGAGAATGACGTTTGCTATCAAAATGATTTTAGGTGACCATTTAAGTATCTGTTGAATGTGCAAATCAGGAATGGGTCCTTACACCGGAAAATTTTGACAGGGGGGTCCCGGCATCCAAAAGTTTGAAGACCTCTGGGTTAGACGGTGATCCTGAGTGGATGGAGTTCATGGTCTTGCGGGTTTCGTCATCGTTGACGTTGGTCCAGGAGGTCAGGCTGTTGATGTGGATGGGGTTCGTGGGTGGGGTGGGGTCTGGTGTGGTCGGGGTGGCTGTTGTGTTGAAGCTGTCGTGGATGTCGGCGATTTTGCGGTGAAAGAAGGTGGCCAGTGAGTCGCAGAGTTCTTGTGAGGGCGGGATGTCGTTGGCATTGGTGCTGGGGTTGGAGAGTTCTTTCACGATGCTGAAGAGCTCTTTGCTGTTGTGTGCGTTGTTGTCCAGGCGGGTTTTGAAGGCAGATCTTTTGGGAAGTCTAATGAGGTGGTGGTGTCTGCCGGTGGCATTCTTCTGGGCTGCGTGGCCGCCCGGTGTTCGTTCGTGGATCCATTTTTTCTCCAATTTCCGGCAAGTGCGTTTGGAGGCCTGGAGTTCTTCGGTGAACTAGGTGGCTTTCTTGCTGGTGCGGCTGTTGGACGGTTTTATGAGCGGGGCGAGGGTGTTGGCGTAGTCGTTGGTCCACTGTCTGAGGTTGCGGGCGGCGGCATCTGGGTCAGTGAGTTCGGTGAGAGGGTTTAGGGCGAGGGTGGCGTCAGCTGGCCGTCGGTGACTTTGCTCCAGCAGCGACGGGGCAGCTGTTGGGCGCAGTGGTACGTTGTGGGTTTCTTGTAGGTGAAGTGGATGCAGGGGTGATCGGTCCAGTGGAGTTCGGTGGTGTGGACGAAGGAGACGTGGTTGCTTGCTGAGAAGATGGGGTCAAGCGTGTGGCCGGTGGTGTGGGTGGGATCGGTGACGAGCTGTCTGAAGCAGAGGTTGGCGAGGTTGTCGATCAGGGTGGCGGAGTGGACGTTGTTGTTGTTCTGGAGGTGGAAGTTCAGGTCCCCAAGGTCGGTGGAGGCGAGTGTGTGGGTGCTGACGAGGTCGGCGATGGCGTCGCTGAACTGTGGCCAGGGTCTGGGGGGTCTGTAGAGGAGGGTTCCTCTAAGGGTGGTGTTGGGGTGGGCGTGGATCCTGAAGTGCAGGTGTTTGGCGGTACGGAGGGTGTTGTCTGAGTGGGTGGAGACCTTGAGAGTGGACATGTGGACGATGGCAATTCCTCCTCCAATTCCGTTGGTGCGGTCTCTGCGGGCGATCTTGTAGCCGTCCGGGATGGCAGTGGCAATGTCGGGGCGATGGCAATTCCTCCTCCAATTCCGTTGGTGCGGTCTCTGCGGGCGATCTTGTAGCCGTCCGGGATGGCAGTGGCAATGTCGGGGGCGGATGTGTTGAGCAGGTCCCAGAGCTTGATGGCATGTTTGCATGCGGAGTGGGTATTGAGGAGTATGCAGCGGAGGTGGTTTGGTCCAGACCTCAGTGGTTTGGTGGCTCTGTCGCAGGTGAAGCTGCAGGTGCGGCAGGAGAAAGGTCCGTGAGTTTGTTTCGGGGTGGCCTGGAAGCAGCTGCGGTCTCGGCCGGTGTTGAGTGCGTGGAGGGTGCTGCCGTCGTATCGGAGTCTGGCATTGTGGCGTGTGTGAGGGCCAGGGGTTCTGGCGCTGGGCGCGGTCCAGGCACGGACGCCGTCATAAGTAGGGAGTGGGAAGGAGGAGCAGCTGTGAGGAGGGTGGGAAACAGCAAATGGGAGTGGAGGGGGCGGGCCGCCGGGAGGCAGCGGCGGGAGAGGGGACGGTGAAAACAGCGCACAGAGAAGGAACAACAGTAGGTAATTTACAATATGGTACAAATCAGGCAATTCAACAATTCAGACAATTCAGGCAGGACAAATACCAGCAGTGACAACAGTGCCCAAGGGGGGCCTCGAACACACTACAGCGGCGGGCACGGGAACGGGCGAAGTCTGGTGGAGTTGCGCAGCGTGAGGGCGACCTGCCTGAGACCAGGGTCAAGGGTCGCTCTGACTGCCATGCAGCGCCCGCCCTAAGTAGGGAGGTGGGAGGGAGGAGCAGCTGGGAGGAGAGTGGGAAAACGCAAATGAGAGTAGGGGGGCGGGGCCGCAGGTGGGCAATGGCAGGCGAGAGGACGGCGAAAACTGAGCACAGAGAAGGAGCAACAGTGGGTAAATTACAATATGGTACAAATCAGGCAATTCAACAATTTAGACAATTCAGGCAGAACAAATACCAGCAGTGACAACAGTAGCCCCAGGGGGGCCTCGAACACACTACAGCGGCGGGCACAGGAACGGACGGTCTGGTGGAGCTGCGCAGAGTGAGGGTAACCTGCCTGAGACCAGGGTCAAGGGTCGCTAACAGCATTGGCAACGCAACGTCTCCCCCTATTTGATTAGATGTGGCAACCCTGCCTCGCATATCTGTCTGCTGAGTTTCGGGAGCTGTTCTGCCCTCGCTACTTACAGGTCCTGCGTTCAATACCAGTAGCTGTGTCTGATGAGCAACACATCACCTGATTGAACACCCTAGTTTATATTGCTTACGAGTAGCAGCGCCTAAACCCCCTACCCTACTCTGTTTTTTCTTCACCTTTCTTTCTAGTCTGCATTTTCTATTTGTCTACTTAAGGTTCAGTGTCTACAATGTCCAAATATCTCAACACCTAAGTCACCAACGGCCAATGGATGTAGGTGGGCACTTTTGTAATTAACCCAATATGAAAATAATGAAATAGATCTAAATCCTAAAGCCTGATTTGCACCCTCAGAGGATTGTCATGCTGCTTGAGACCTGCCTTGCTGCTTGAACTCAGTACTAGCAGAGTGACTCCAAGGGCTAGTTGGCTGGCCTCCTGTTCTGAGTTGCAGTGGCACAACAAGCTCCAACAACCATGAACCCTGAATCTGGACCATGCCTGAAGTGAGTCCTGCCCTCCAAGTGGTGCGCAACCAGTCCTGCACCCTTGGAAGTGGTGCTAAAGGTGCTCAGGCAAAACCTGAAACATGAGACAGAGAAAAGTTTCCACCAGAAAGTGGCATGAGAAGTGATAGGAGACCGCAACCTACCTTCTTGCTGATATGCCAAGATACATTACCGGTCGGCCTACCTATGCTTTAGTTTGCACTACATTCTTCTCGGCAGCAGCAATTCATGGTCAGCTAGACCTCCCAGGAAGGGTATCTGGCCACGTGGAGCCCTCATTGACTGCAACCTGCAGCTTTGTCTTGCTCAAGATTTTCAACTTCAAAAGAAGTGACAAAGTCCAAATGTAGAAATCTTTACTGTGAATTTGTCCAGCGGCTCCCCTGAAAACGCCTCGTCCATCGCTGACCACCTTGCCTCGCTGAACTGTACTTTCGCAGAGACTTTTAAAAAAGAAATCTTAAAAGTACGAAGGTAAGCTGTGCCTGGCCCCAATTCAACTTGTGCATCTGGTTCATACTCAATCAAGGTCGGCATAACTTTAAACTTTGCCCAATTGTATAAAATTCTCCTCAATTGACTTCTATTGTTTATTTCAAATTCACTTTCATTTCACCCGAATGACTGTGCCTGTAACTCTGCCAGCAAGCATTGAGTTTGAGCTCAACAACCGTGAGAGCTACACTGTGGTTAAGTTCAAGGGATTCTGCAGCTAGATGGTGGCTTCCAGCAACCAACAGCTCCAAGACAAGGAGATCCAGAAGGCACTCAGGGCCTGGGAAGAGGTCTGCCAGTTACAAGAGACCACACTGGAGTAGGAAGAGGAGATCGAGGAGGAGGAATTGGAGGGGGAGAATGGCAGCCCCCGATCATAGCTCTAGATGAGAGAGAAGGGCCCACAGGAGTGAGATCCTCTGCCAGAGCAGACAGCAGCATCTCTTCCCACAATCTGCCCTCAGATGAGCTGGAGGACACAATAACACAGAGGGAGTTCAGGCTGCAGATGGCTAAGTTCAAAATGGAAGCAGTTATAGAGTAGGCTGCTGTAAAGAGGGCTCTGGAGGAGAGTGGTAGCGTAGAAAGCTGAAGCTGAGAGAACCTTGTCTTTAAGGAAGCTGATCTTGGCTCATGAGAAGAACCTGTAGGAACTGGACCTTAAAGCTAAGCAAGCAACAGAATCCAGCAAAAATGGTGGCAGAAATCCAGTGTCCCATTGAGCAGTTGAGGTAGCCTTAACGGCATTCTGTAGGTCATGTTTCACCTAGGCTGCCAGGCCAGTGGGAAGTCAGAGAAAAAGCTAAAGGCTTCACTGGTTCCCTTATGTGCCTTTGACACCCCCTTTGAAAGGGTGGGTATCAACATTATTGGGCCTCTAGACACCCGGACTGCCCTAGTCGACAGGTTTTTCCTGGTATTGGTGGACCCTGCCACTAGATCCCATAGGCCATACCTCTGAGGACTGTAGCTGCACACTGTTGTGTACCATGAGAGATGAAGTATGTGATGCTATGAGCAGTGTGTTCACAAATGTGCATTGTGTTGTACAGTGGCAGTATTATGAAGTTCTTACTATTGGCTTTGACATGGCCTCAGGTCATCCTGTTTTCTGACTATGCTTGGCTTCAGCTTTTCTGCGTGCAGAGCAGCGCTTGCAAGTTTTTTGGGTTAATCATGTTCAAGGATTGTTTTTGAGAGAATGTTTAAGGCTTTCGTGAGCTTCGTCAAGATAACGATTGGAACATGCAAGATTGGAGAGGGAACGTGAGAACTCCTTCCTGCCATTGGAATGCATGCATGGAAACTTGCCAGTTCTGGTACGATTCCTCAGGCGCTGGTGCTGGAGGGTTGTTGACTTAGAAACCTTGATTGTTAGACTTGGCATCTTTTGGGGGTTTTCCCCTGAGTTTTTGCTTTCGGACCTCCCGGTTTTGACTCTGTTTTTGCTAGTGTAATGATTCTGCACACTTTCCTCACTGCTGATCAGTGGAAAAGTGCAAGTGCTCCTGTTGGAAAATGTGTTATGGATTGGTATTTCCATGATTGGCTTATTTGATTTATGTGTCAGTCCCTAGTAAAGTGCACTGCGGGTGCCAGGGCCTATAAATCAAATGCTGTTGGTGTGCTGCAGCACTGGATTGTGCCACCCCCGCAAACAGCCCGCAAAGTGTAACTCTGGCCTGCCATTGCAGAGCCTGTGTGCAGCCTGGGGATGCCATGTGGACTTGGCAAGTGCACTCACTTGCCAGTCCCTAAACCTCCCCTTTTCTACATGTGAGTCGCCCTTAAGGTACGCCCACGGTACCCCCATGGGCAGGGTGCATTATATGTGAAAGGTAAGACATGCCCTAGTGTGTGTGGCATGTCCTGATAGTGAATTAGAGACTACTTCGTTTTTCACTATTGCAAGGCTACTTGTTCCCCATATGCCAGAGTGGGCAGTTTATAATCCTAACTGACTCAGAGAACATGGTAGAAATTTTAGTTTAATATGACTGAACTCAGAATGATAAAATACATCTTTTAGTGAAGTTGGTTTTAACATTCTGCGTTTGGAAATACCACTTTTAGAAAGTAGGTATTTTCTAGCCTGATCATCCAGCCTGCCTCTGCTAAGTTTTGTATTGTCTGTCTGGTTTATGAGTGACAGGGGGAGACTCCAGGAGACAGGGTGAGTCAGCACAGGGCTGAATAGACCTATCTGCACATAGATGGGTGGGTGGAGTAGCATCTGGGTCTGAATAGGGCTGTGCCTGCCTCCCATAATGCTGGCTCCACCTCCTGTGGTGCGTCTGATGTCCCTGGCCTACACTGCCAAATGAAAAGCAGGAGTCTAGTAAACAAAAAGTGCTCCAAGACTGACCAGAACTGGTTTGGACTACGTACAGGACCCTCTGCCTTCAGAGGACAAAGGAATTGCTGTTATTGGGGCCCAGACCCCATGACTTTATAACTCGCTGGAATCAAGGAACCTGCCCAGAAGAAGAGCTGCCAGGAGGAGTACTGCCCCTTTGCTGTGGTGCTGCTTTGCTGGGTTGGCCTGCAGCTGCTGCTTCTGCCTTGTGCAGTGAAAGGACTGGACTGAACTTTCTCTACTTGCGCGGAGTATCTCCAAGGACCTGAAACTGAGCTGACCTCCTGTTAAGAAGTCTCAGGAACTGCAAAGACTTCACCAACCTCTGGGTATCGCTCCTGGAACCGCTGTTTCAGTTGCCACAGAGAAGAGGGAACCGCGACCGACTGTCACCGACTCAGTCACTGGCCTTGTGTACTGAAGGCACCGCAGGCCGCACCGTCTCACCCTGCACTGCCTGCCTTAGTCTCACCAATGCCGTCTGCATGATCGTCACCGAGCTGCTGCCTACACCGCATCGTGAGGCACCGCAGCCCGCACCGCCTTGCTTCACTTCGTTGGCCTTGTCTCACTAACAAGGTCGCCACAGGCTCGACACCCATGACCGCCTTGTCATGCACAACTGTCTGGCTCCCCCAGCACCAATTCCCGCCGACCGGCTTCTGCTTGCATTGCAACCTGCCAGCACAGCATCGGGCACCTTCTCGCCCTGCACCGCACACCTTGGTCTCACAAACGCCGTCTCCACGACCGTCACCGAGCTGCTGCCTGCACCTCATCGAGAGGACACCGCGCCCTGCACCGCTTCCACTTTGCACCATAACCGAGATGGATGCCACAACCGTCTCTGTCACCTGCATCACAACCTGCCAGCACCGCATCGAGCACCGTCTCGTCCTGCACCGCAAGCTTTGATCTCACTGACGCCGTCTGGACGATCGTCATCGAGCCGCTGCTCGCAACGCACCGAGAGGACACAGCACTGTGCACCGCTTCCACTTTGCATCACAACCACGACAGATGCCAAGACCGAATCGCACCTCCGTGTAAGCCGCACTAAGAAAGGTACTGTAAACGAGTTTGTTCACGCTGTTGCTGGCCCGTACCGACGCCGTCAGCTGGAACTGCGAGACTCTGTTTTCAGCATTATGGTAGACTCGGACCGAGCTACTGACGCGTACGAACTGTGTTTTCAACGTATTTTTTGCCATTTAAAGACATCTGGTGAAGTAGCTACTTTTAAAGTACTGTATTGTGGGTTTTTATAATAGTTGGTCTTGTCTTGAGTACATAAAAATATTGGATATTTTTCTAAACTGGTGTGGTGTCCTTTTGTAGTGCTTACACTGTATTACTGTTGGTTATGTGCAAATGCTTTACACACTGCCTCCGAGATAAGCATGACTGCTTGTGCCAAGCTACCAAGGTGGTGAGCAGGGGTTATTTTAGGAGTGTAACTCCAGTATCCTGACTAGAGTGGTGGTTTCTGCCTGGCTTTGGTGCAATCCTTAGCCAACCAGAAATCCCATTTCTAACAAGGATTTTGGAATCCAAATGGGGACGGACGCGTCCACTTCGGCGGGACCCTGGTTGCTGAGGCTCTTAACCACGTCTGTTTAATCCCCCTCGTCAGGAGTGGTCTTAAATGCAGTGTTTGCACCAGGTGATGTGTTGGGTTTTGATTATTGCCATTATGATGTTTGGCCAGTGGCTTTTATCATTTGAGGTGCTTTCTTTGTGATGTGTGAGTGAGTTGAGGTGCACCTCCGAAGTAATCATTTGATGTATCTAGTCTGTATACATCTTTCTGATCTCTTGCAAGACGTCCAGCATATTATATTTTCTTGAGTGTTAACTCATATTATTTGCTGCTTGTTTATTCATGGTATTACTCATGCATTTAACTGTTGCATTCACCAAGTGTGTTATTATTGCTTGCTTATAAAAATATATATATATATGAGTATTTGAATGTTGTGCATTTGGCATCTGGGAAATCCTTTCTGTTAGAGAGCATTGTGTAAAATAAACCCCAAGCCTTATTCTAAAAAGAGAGTCTTTGCATTTTGTAAAATAAAACCCTGTTCAAAAGGTGTTGTTTGTTTGGTGTTAAATGTATTTTGCCTCGCAGAGTGTTGAGCCACCATGTGGGAGTTGTATAATCTGATACGCGAAGCAAAACAAGTACACACCTTCACCAGACACTAATGTCTCGACATTCAAGTCTATATTAGGGACCGTTTCACCCAGACGATCCTGCAGGATTTCCTGGTGTAAGTATTGTACTACATTGGCATCTACTAAAAAAACTTGAAATCTCCATGTAGAATCATCTATCAGAAGAACAAGCTATTTACCTTCAGTAATGCTCTTTCTGGTGGATACTCTAACAGTAGATTCCTCACCGGCCTTCCTCTTCCCAGTTTTGTGGAGTCGACTAGATCAAACGATGTTATTTTAGGATCAGTATATTGTTTAACTACTAAATGATCAAATTACTTTGTAAAGTGACATCCGCTCGAGTGGGTGGTGCCTATGGGAGAGCATTACAGAAGGTAAGTAACTTGTTTTTCTTTCATAATAGTCACTTCTGCACCTTTAAGAGAAACTAAACCTCCAACCACATTAGTGAGAGAGCTTATGCATTTTCCATCTAAAGGGAAAATAGCTAAAACGATTATGAAATGAAATGATTATCCAACCAGAAAGTCCTGGAAACCTTCATATTTTACATGTACTGAAATCTAAGTGTGCAAATTATAAAAACATTTTACAGTAATACTTTCCCGTTTGTCCCCAACTTATTTAATATTTTGTCCTATCAGCTTGTCCAGTTTAAAAGCCACTGACCTGCAGCATTTCTGACCATCTTTTTCGCAGCATGTTTTTTTATTGCCGTGCTTCATTAATATGTCCTTTTCAATGTTCGAGAAGGAAAGACGCCAAGTATCAGCTAAAAGACAAACAACAGTGTCTAGTTAGGCTACAAATCACCTTTCCTCATCTTTACATAAGTATTAGATTTACTTCGACACCATTTAAGCATTTAACACAGTCTCTAACTCTAGTTGTTGTTCAATGTTGGTTCCATAATGATTATTACCCAGCAAACTGGATAATAAAGTTATAACTAATGTTATATACCTCTGCACGGTGAATGGAACAATTAGCCACAGAGGGTTGAATTTGTGGATTGCATCACTAGTGAAAACACAAACTGAAGTACTGTAACATGTATTTAAATGTGATGTCTTATTTTAAAATTGAAATTGAATCTTGACATTGACACTGCCTTTTAAAGTGATTTAATAGCACGTTTGCATTTTTACCTCGCTGTCTGTGTTGTTAACTGGCGCTCCTGCTACCCCGGTCCACCGCAAGCACTCTGCTTGATTGACGTGGAGGGTGCAGGGCGCTTCCTACTTCCGGGTTCCTTGGCCGGTGCTGGACAGGGATTGGTTAGAGGGGAGGGAGGCGCTGCTGAATGCTAGCGCGGCCCCTACAAAGCCCCAGAGAATCCAGACACTCGCCCTAAGACACGCGCATGCCACAGCTCCTAGCGCGACCGGGATGAGGAAAGTGATTGCTGTGTACTGATTTTAATTACACGGCGCCCGATCTTATTTTAAAATTGAAATTGAATCTTGACATTGACACTGTCTTTTAAAGTGATTTAATAGCACGTTTGCATTTTTACCTCGCTGTCTGTGTTGTTAACTGGCGCTCCTGCTACCCCGGTCCACCGCAAGCACTCTGCTTGATTGACGTGGAGGGTGCAGGGCGCTTCCTACTTCCGGGTTCCTTGGCCGGTGCTGGACAGGGATTGGTTAGAGGGGAGGGAGGCGCTGCTGAATGCTAGCGCGGCCCCTACAAAGCCCCAGAGAATCCAGACACTCGCCCTAAGACACGCGCATGCCACAGCTCCTAGCGCGACCGGGATGAGGAAAGTGATTGCTGTGTACTGATTTTAATTACACGGCGCCCGATCTTATTTTAAAATTGAAATTGAATCTTGACATTGACACTGTCTTTTAAAGTGATTTAATAGCACGTTTGCATTTTTACCTCGCTGTCTGTGTTGTTAACTGGCGCTCCTGCTACCCCGGTCCACCGCAAGCACTCTGCTTGATTGACGTGGAGGGTGCAGGGCGCTTCCTACTTCCGGGTTCCTTGGCCGGTGCTGGACAGGGATTGGTTAGAGGGGAGGGAGGCGCTGCTGAATGCTAGCGCGGCCCCTACAAAGCCCCAGAGAATCCAGACACTCGCCCTAAGACACGCGCATGCCACAGCTCCTAGCGCGACCGGGATGAGGAAAGTGATTGCTGTGTACTGATTTTAATTACACGGCGCCCGATCTTATTTTAAAATTGAAATTGAATCTTGACATTGACACTGTCTTTTAAAGTGATTTAATAGCACGTTTGCATTTTTACCTCGCTGTCTGTGTTGTTAACTGGCGCTCCTGCTACCCCGGTCCACCGCAAGCACTCTGCTTGATTGACGTGGAGGGTGCAGGGCGCTTCCTACTTCCGGGTTCCTTGGCCGGTGCTGGACAGGGATTGGTTAGAGGGGAGGGAGGCGCTGCTGAATGCTAGCGCGGCCCCTACAAAACTCTCAGATGCATAACACGCGCAGCGTTGACGCGCAGCGAAAGCGCCGATCCCGCGCCGAAGACCCGCCAAAGACAAGCCCGTCTGTGCCCGTCCGGGCCCAGACGGGCCCAGGGCGTGACACTCTGCCAAAATCTACTACCCTGAGGCACTCTTATAACCGCGACGAACTCTTGGCCCTTCGGCATGCCTTGCCTCAGAGAGCTTATCCGCCTACACATTCCCACTCCCCCCTTCTAGCGGAGGGAGCTGAGAGGATTTACGCCGCTACTAAAGGGAAGAATGACCTGGTTGTAGGGCTACTGAATTGTAGATCCCTCCCACGCCATGCTATAGAAATTAATCTACTCATCCAGGATCTGGCATTAGATATCTTGTTTCTAACGGAAACATGGCTAACTCCCAGTTCCGATGCAGATATCGTGGAAGCTCTTCCACCGGGCTACCTTATCTGTCAGGTGGACAGACCAGAGGGACGAGGGGGCGGCCTCGCCATTGTATACAGGAGCCTGTTTGGTTGCAGGACGTATAGTGGCCAACTCTCGGATTGTGAGAGCTGTCACTTCGCCCTCAGGATATCCCCGACAACATCAATATCGGGTCTGCTGATTTACCGGCCTCCGGGAGCACTGGGTAATTTTGTGAGCTCCCTGGTAGAATCAGTGACGGCCCTGGCCGCAGTAACGGCCAACTTTATGGTGTTGGGTGATCTCAATCTGCACTTTAACGAGCTCACTGACCAAACGGCGCTGGACCTTCAGAGCGACTTACAGGAGCGCGAGTTGGTCTTAATTAACACCGGCCCCACCCACGAAAAGGGACACCTACTTGACCCGATATTCTCTAACATTCCCCGCTTCACAGCTAAGCCGGCTCTCCCCCTCCCATGGTCAGACCATTTTTTGGTATCAGCTTTGTGGCAAATCGACCTTCCTCCCACAAGGACCAAACAGGCCTTCCTAGTGGATAGAGCATGGGCCAGATTATCAGTTGATAACTGGACCTCTATATTGGAAAATTCGCCTCCCCCTCCTGAGTCGGATCCTGTTAAGGCCGACGCCAATATCAACAGCTGGTTCTCCGCCTCTTTGGACGCTCTAATCCCTAAAAAGAGAGTTCCTAAGAGGGACAAACGAGTTGGCTCGGCTCCGTGGTACTCCGGAGAACTTCGCACCCTCAGGAAGGGATGTAAAAGGTTGGAGAGGTTATGGAGGAGGAATTGGGAAGTTTTTAGGAGAGAAGAATATAGGGCTGCAATTAGGGGCTATAAGTCCGCCCTGCGAAGCGCGAAAGCCCTATTCTTCGAGGAGCGCATTAAAACTGCCTCAAGCTCTTCCAGGGAGAGCTTCAAAGTGGTCAAAGAACTGCTCAAAGTTCCGGAGCCGGATGTGCTGCATGATAAACAAAAAAGCACACAACTGGCTGAGTTCTTCCACACAAAAATTGAGAAGATCTTAACCTCTCTGCCCCAGCCAAATCCATCTCAGGACATTTCCAAGCAGGATGTGGGACTTCGGGCCAGAGGGAATGCCTCACACATTGACACCTTTGGTCCAGTATTAGTGAGCGACGTTGCCAAAACTTTATCGTCGATTAAAAGTGGTTCTCCCATGGATCCGGTCCCCATGAAGTTTCTCAAGCAGGCAATAGCGTCCATTGCAGCTCCCATAACAGACCTTATGAACGCTTCTTTCGCTCAGGGTGTGGTGCCACCCACCTGGAAAATGGCCGTTGTTAAGGCTCTTTTAAAAAAGGCCAATTTGGACCCCAAAGATCTGGCGAATTTTAGACCGATCTCGCTCTTGCCGGGCCTCGGCAAAGTTGCGGAACGACTGGTCAACAGGCAGTTGTCAGCCTTTCTGGAGTCGAATGGACTCCTTCGACCATCACAAACTGGATTCCGCCCAGGGCAGGGCACAGACACGGCCCTCTTGGCAGTAGTCGAAGAGACAAGATGCATCCTTGACTCAGGAGGGTCAGTGGCGGTGATCCTCCTGGACCTAAGCGCGGCGTTCGACACTGTGAACCATCAGGTGTTGATCCGACGGCTGGCTGAGGTAGGGGTCTCCGGGGCAGCCTTGCAGTGGCTGAGATCTTTTCTTTCGAATCGTTCCTACCAGGTGTGGGATGGCCCCGAGAGATCCAAATCCATTCCCCTCCAGTGTGGAGTGCCACAGGGCTCGTCATTGAGCCCTACATTATTTAATGTATATATGGCCCCCCTGGAGGACGTAGTATCCCCATATGACATCAAAATCGTCAGCTACGCTGACGATACGCAGCTAGTGGTTTCCTTATCACATCTGGCCGACAATCCTGACATCTTGAACTCCTGCCTGGCAGATGTTCATACTTGGATGGGAGATTCCTCCCTTAAGTTAAACGGCTCAAAAACGGAAATACTGCTGATGGGGAGTAAAACTACCCTTCTCCCGCCGCTCAGCTGGCCGGGATGTATGGGCGATCCCCCGGCTCCCAAGGATGCGATCAAAAGCCTTGGAGTCTGGCTGGAACCAGACCTGTCTTTCCGCACTCAAGCCAAGAAAACAGCAGGAGTATGTTATGCCCTGCTCAGGTCGGCTCGGAAAATCTTCCCCCTACTTCCGGTAACATCGAGGAAGTTGTTGATTCAGGGCCTCATAACATCTAGACTCGATTATTGCAACGCCATCTTCTTAGGCGCCCCTGAATCAACCTTTAAGACTCTTCAACAGGTCCAAAATGCAGCGGCAAGGCTGCTCACGGACATTCCGAGGAAACAATCTGCGAAACCAGCACTGAAGGCACTGCATTGGCTCCCCGTGCGGGAGAGAGTGACTTTTAAAGCACTCTGTACCGCTCATAAAATTCTTGCAGGCAAAGGTCCCCTTATTCTAAAAAATCTAGTGACTCCCTACAAAGCTGGCAGAACGTTGCGGTCAGACACAAAACATCTCTTGATGGTGCCCAGAGTCAAAAAGGCCCGCACTGGTGGGAGAAGATTTTCATTTAACACGGCAAAGCTCTGGAACTCGCTTCCTCTAAAACTCCGAGCTGAGCCCTGCACACTGCGTTTCCGCAAGGGTCTTAAAACCTTCCTGTTCCCAGCATAACGCCTTGATGCTGTTTCCTTACCATCCGATGTTGTCTTAAAGCGCCGGGACGCCCGAGGGTAGCTGCGCGCTATATAAGATTTAAAAAATAAAATGTTTTGTCTGCCCTGCTTTTTTGATCCCTAAAGTCTACTGCCTTGATAAATCACGATTAGAGAACAAAAAACAGAGGCCTGCCTTTGGTCGGAAATCACAGTATTGGCAAACACATTTTTTCGCGCCTGCTTATGGTCGAGAACAGCCTTTTGTTTACTCATTTGTGTCTAAGTAAGGCCTAGGGAGACACATGATGACCTACGAGAAGGCTTTTTTGCTAGCACCCATGAAGCTACGTTAACCCTAATGAATGTGTAAAGAGATGTTGCTATCACAGCTGCCATTCCTTGTTTTTTGAGATGTTGGAGAAAAGCAAATGCATCTGAACGACTGGAGTGGGTAGGTGGCAGGACAAGCTAGGTGCAGTTTGTACCATGCGCAATTCACGCTCCCGGAGCAGTTTTCCTCAATGCGAAGAATCTCGTCTGAGGGCGGCTATGCTCGTTTGCCATACTCTCAGATGTTTTCACAAGGTCAAAACTTTGGCACAAGCTTTATTTTTCTGGGCCGTTTATAACCCATGAGTCTGCATGTTGAGGTCAAGTGAGAATCATGGGGCTTCTCATACAGATGCTATTGATGTTGCTGTGACACCCTTGGACATTTAACAGTATGACTAACACTACCAGCAGAAGAAACACTATACTTTTTCTAAGAAAAAGTGGAACAGCATGTTCCCTCTTATTCCACAGATAATTAAACCCAAAAAGGTCTTCAAGCCCCGCATAACAAAGGTCAACCTCGACTGAATACATCTGCAGACATGCATATGCTCTATGAACAGATCTTTTTACTCTTCCCGTTTCTGCCGGACTCCTGTTAAGCTAGAAGCGAAGAAATACAAGACCAGAATCAACCCGAGTGGACAGAAACAATATTTGATATTGCCTGCCAGTGATCCGCACACTCCGCCCTGACTGTAGCCTGCAGGCATAGAAGGAATTGGGCAAGGGCTTTGTCTTTAATTGTGGTCAATCTTTGTTCTTTTTTAATCATGGTGCAACTCCCACATTAGAGGTGATTCAACAGTCATACTCAAAATGGTAGTCAGTTCTGGAAACTAAAATGACAGTTCATGTAACTCTCAAATCTTTTGTGACTTGAGTAACGCACCGATTTTTTGTGTTTTATCCCGGTGTGGGACTTAAGTTTTCCATACCTCTGGATACTACTTTCCACTCCTTTTCCATTAAGCACCCATGAGGGTGTCCCACAAAAGCAGGGCAATTTTATTCCACAGCATGGAACTCTTGAGTCACAGGAAACTCATGAGTTTCAAGATGGCCAAAAAGAATTTAAAGCTCATATCCAGCCAATCGGACAAGTTCCTTACCTTCGGAAACACGCTTTCTAGTGGATACTCTAACTCTTTAATGGCAGATTTCCTTACCTTCAAATATCCCCCAGCGACTGTTGGCTACATAACAAACCTAGGTACAAAATCACTATTCACAAAATTACTAGAATACATTTGGACAATTTAGAAGTAGCCTGTTGCCAAACTATCATTAGTAGACTTAGATAAAGACTAAAAACTGTCTTAATGTAGATAAAAGATACACAAGGCAATAAGTAAAGCATCAACTCATTACAGCAATTTTTTCACAATATCTAGAGCCATACCTAGGTGTTAATAGGTTTCTCGAGTATTTAATTTGAATGTTGTCATATTAAAAAGTCATTGTAAAGAATAAAACTAATTCTATTAATTGTTTTGTCCTGTCAAGTGTATGTATCCACAGATATATTTTCATAGATGTTTTGCCCACAACTGCCACTTAAGGGCTTGGGTTCCAATAATTCAATTCAATTTTATGTCAGTCTCATTGTAGTTGTAATGGTTCACTTAGGATCACTGTCTAAGATCAACTGTGCGCTCTGAAGTTCTTTTTGTATTTCCAAAGTTGATTTCTGTATGTATAACAAATTATATGGCCATATTTCCTTTGTGAAATGACAGCTGGCATACCAACATAAAGGGCTGTACCATTCACCCTGAAAGAAAGCTGTAGGCCTGTTTACCGAACGTGGTAGACCTTTGTATACTGAAATAAATACTAAATTAGGTTCTTGATACAGTCAAAGGCAGTTAGTCATTAGCTGAAAACCATTATTTAATTAGTTAAGCTTAACATGCAAGCTTATGAAAACTTTCATTTAGCAGGGAGATATGGGGGCTGGTTAATCCAGATCTACTGAAGTATCCTTCACGTTTTGATAGATCCTAATGAACAGTCTTTCTCATATGTGGCTTGAAGTTGTACCCATAATCAGGACATCAGTTTGTGTTGTTAGGTAGATCCTCGACACCCTATTGGTGTCATACTTTATCATCGGGTCTCACCCTGTGCCCTAACAACCAAGTTGAGCTCAACCATGTTCAAGGGAGCACGCCTGAGAATTTTTCCTGCCAGGGACCTACCAAAAAATACCTTGAAAACCGAAAGGTATCCCTTTTAATAGCAGTGTTCCATGTAGAGGGTGTCTATGGAGATAATGGTCCTACACCCTATAAAATTCACTAGTCAACATCTTTCAGCCCCATATCTAATAGGCCAACGGGTCCAGAGCTTTCATCAGGACTTAAACAAAATATCATGCCCCAGATAAGTAGTCTTATTTTTCGTGTCAAATCCAACCTATTTATCAAGACAAGACAAACAACATGCAACATATATAGCATGCATATAGGACAAGAGTGCCCTTGTTTTTACAAAGGATTCCTCTTTTTGGGTTCTTGTAAAGAATCGAGATAACAAAAAACATACATCTTTCAAATATTTGTTATGACTTGCTTCACCTCCATCATTCTTGCAAGTTTTTCACATCCCCCCTGACGAGTAGAAAAACCATGTTTTATATGAAGAAACTAACATATCTACACACGTGTCTGTGTATATATTGACTTGCCAAGTGTAGATCAGTTCAAGCTCATGCTTGTATTGATACAATAATTATCGTAACCTGATGGTACATGCCTTAAAGATCCATGCAAAACACCTGGTTGTTGTCACAATGTCAATGCCAAGTAACTGATTACCCTAGTAGTTGTAGCCTATGGGCTACCCCGGAGACATGCAGGACATGTCCCTGTAGTCACACACTCGGCAGTGGGGTTGGGGCATAAGGTAAATGAAATCAAAAGGAAGAGAAAAAAATCATATAATGACGTTAGAGCATACTGCCATCCTCTGGTAGGCGTTGTCTCCACCATTTTCCCCAATGTACGTACTTCGTCAAGGGTAACATGTCTCCCGAAAACCTACATAGTTCACGATCACACCTCCCAGTCGTTACTGGGTGGTGTACGTGGGCTGGGTCTTCTAGTTTAATGAATTTTCCCTGGAGACGTGAGAACATTATCGCGCATCGTGATGCAGAAGTGCTCGTGTATACAAAGTGCATTTTAAGGGCTCAGAACCGCAGATTGCGTAACTATAAGACATGATGCCCTGCAAACAGCTGGCCGACAGATTGAAAGTGCGACCTAGACCAGTCCATGGCTCGCTAGTCATTAAAAAAAAGGAAAATCAGGGTTACACTATAAAGATGTGAGAAATTGAAAATATAGCCCTTAAACTTTGCCACACCTGGTAAAACATCCGGAGGGTCTTAAACAAGTACGCCTAAAAGGAGAGGGGAAGTAGAACTGTACACTTAGGCCAACATCGAAATAAAGAGACCGCAAGTAACAGGATTAATTCTAGATCATTACTTAAGACATGCGGTCCGAGATAGCATACTCGTAATAGTATTTTAGGCTAGGAAGTGACACCTGCCTTTATCTTTCGGGAATTGTAGGATCCGTACTGAGACGCGAGAGCATTGAAATTGCCAAATGATCTGGGCCCATGTCATTTCAACCCGAGAGAAATAAGCAGCTGCTACATATAAAGGAATAGCTCTGAATAAATATATACATTTCCAGAGAATCACATTTTTGATCAGGTTACAACATCACATAAGACTTATTGATAGCCTGTTCCATTGCTCAAACAAGTACCTAGATTCAGTGAAAACTGGTTCGTAGTTCAAAGACACAATGTCCTTGATCTGGTTCGTAGTTCAAAGACACAATGTCCTTGATCACCGGAGAGAGCGGTACTTACATATATTGCGCTGTATCCACATATCTCTTATCACCTCCGGGACTGGGAGTATTGAAAAGAATTTATGTCTGCCAGGTATTAAGTTTATATCCAGAGAGTGACCCGAATGTCTGAGCTGCCTGCTCAATTGCTACCATGGATACTGATGGATCAGAGGTGAACAATGTCACGTCATCTGCATATACAGCTAAGCTGTACACTGAAGCATTGATCTTCAAAGGAGTCATTTGCCCTGAATTTTTTCAAAGGTGCACATATGGCTCAGGATATTGTGCAAATAATATTGTAGGCAGGGGAAATCTCTGCTGTGTTCCCCTCTTTATTTCTAAAAACCCAGAGATAAGCCCACCACTGACCACCTGCATTGAGAAGTTGTGATACAGTGCCTGAATTCTACCCAGCATCTGGGAACCAAAGTCCATTACTACCAATGTTGACCATAAGAAGGTCCTTGATACCCGATCAAAAGCTTTTTCTCTGTCAAGCAGGATCATACCGGCCCGCACATCTAATGCCCCTGTCATGTTGAAGATAGCAACCGCAAGGCTAGTATGAGCTCTACAGTTTAAAGTGGAATCAGTGGTATAGGTGATAGGTTATAGGCTCTACCGGGTGTTTTCACTTAGAATTTTTAATATGTACTCAAATATTGGTGACGGTGACGGTGCTCTAGGGTTAGGGAAAACCACCTGCCTCCCCTAATCTCTGTGGTGAACCAGCAGATCAAAGCAAAACTATACCCAAGCACATGTAAATCCAAAGAGTTCAATAAAAGCACAAAACAAAGTAGAACAATTCAGTAAACTTTTATCTTTCTTTTTAATCAGTCTTCCTGATGTCAGTTGTTCAGGTTTTCCAAGCCAACAAGTGTTTCGTCGTCTCTTGTTATTTAGTACATGCAACTTGTTCACGGCTGTATGTATTCTCAGTAATATATTTTTTCATGTGCTGATAATTCCAGGCCACATGGTCCCGTGACTTGATGAGAAATCATCAAAATCCAAACTCCAAATCTATTTTTAGACCCCTTACGATAATCGGTATTCCAACTCTCTCCTGTGTCTGTCGGGCGCTTCCTCGCGTCTCGGTTCCTCACGCCGATAACTCGCATGCGAGTTACAGGCATGAGGAACCGAGACGCGAGGAAGCGCCCAAAGAAAAAAGTTTACTGAATTGTTCTACTGTTTTGTGCTTTTACTGAACTCTGAAAAGAATGTTTCTTTGAATTTACGTGTGCTTTGGTATAGTTTTAGTATGAGCTCTAGCATCTCAGTGTGGAACAAACCTGTTA
This sequence comes from Lissotriton vulgaris, assembly GCF_964263255.1. Taxonomy (NCBI): domain Eukaryota; kingdom Metazoa; phylum Chordata; class Amphibia; order Caudata; family Salamandridae; genus Lissotriton; species Lissotriton vulgaris. The sequence continues at coordinate 496,453,154 of NC_141694.1, forward strand.
TATCCTGCGTTTCTGAGTGTATGTATCCCAGCTAAGCTATCTCACTGCTGCTCAGCCAATGTGAGTGTTGGCAGTGGAATGCTGGTGTGACTGTGATGCTTGGAATGCTTGGATGCTTGTGTGGCTGAGTGGTGACAGTTGGAAGATGGGCTGAGCAGGAGGCAGGCTGCTTCTGGTGGGGCTGGTGAATAAGGATCATCAGGCTGAAGGACTAATGTACAAGATTAACATCCTGCAACACGAAGTTAATAAAGAAATACTTAAAATACAACTCGGCTACGTCTGGTAAGATGCAACATATTTTGGCAATGACCTGGACCAATACTCAAGCGTGCTTCAAGATTTTTAAGAACCTGTCTATGGTATGGACATGAAGAACCCAAAGAAACCTACAGAAACAAAGATTATACAGTCAATAATGGAGCACCAGGCAAGCCAGCCCCACCAGTGTCCTGGTCAACGGATAGCACCAGCCTGGACATGCTTCATTGGTCTGCTAATAATCACATTCATACTTGTGGGTAAGTAATGTGAGCCTCACAACTCGATTTGGTTAGTTTCAACATATGGATGGATCTTCTGGTTTGGTGAAGTTTACAAGTGTACTCATCTTAAATTTTGGACAACTCTAGCCAGGTTGAACTTCCTTCAATTACATTTTGAATTATTTCAGCAACGTATCGACAGAGGCCTAAAAAGAATGTGTAGCCTACTGCGAATGGGTGCTGCAATTTACAGGTGCCATCTGCAATGGTAAAGCTTAAATGGGAGGCATGACCAACATTAAGCGCTGTTTGTGGTCTACAAGGTGGCACATGGTCTGTACTTTATTTCCAAAGCGTCTGCTCAAGATCAAAAAGGCTCGCAATGTGTCTTTGGCATGTTTTATGCAGGCTTCATGGCGTGTTACACTTTTACAGGAATCACAAGTCGTTTCGAAAAGGTGACATTGGCACCGGCGGTCGGTGGGATCTTTATTGATCTATTGCTGTCAGATACAGTGATTGGTTTGTTCTATTATCTTTTCACCTACAACAATGATTTTTTCACAGCGAGGCTGCGAGGCCTGTTAAACCACTTTGCTGCTTCTTAAATTTCTAATGCAACACGTGCAACTCACTTTATGGATGCAGTCTTGTGAAGCTCCTGTGAAATCTTCTGTGTCGTCATCTGGGTATTAATGCTCCTCAAGGACGTTTTGGGAGCACGTTCATGCCTGGAGCCATCCGACCGGTGTCCAATCTGCATGCCGCCATTTAGGTCTACCAGCACCATGCAAAACACGATGTTGAGCTGTCTGACAGACTTAATTTCAGCTTCTCAGCCTGTTCGGCTGTACCGCGAGTAGTCCGTGAAAAGGGGTAAAAAATCTTCAAATTGACTGGCACGCCCCAAGATAAGCTATGAGATGGACCGGATTGGTAATGTACATGAATGGCATGTGGTGCTCTTTTTCACGTTGCCATTCTGCATTTGTTCGACGCAGCTCTAACTCGAATGTTTCAGAGAACTTGATCTTTAGAGCACACTTCAACTAATGTAATGTAACGTGGTTTGCTATTGTCTTCCTGTTTCGTTTGTTTTTTATTGCTCAGAGTTTTTGGCACAACAGGAGCATTTTGGACCAGATCTTACAGTTAAATATTCTGTGGTGGGAAATATTTGTTTAACAGGCATACGTCGCATTTGGCAGCATGCGCATTGAGGGTTGTCTTAGCTACAATTAAAGTGCGGTTCCTCAGCTGTTGTTGAATTTACTGTATGTTTTCCAGTATACGTTATTAGATTGTATCTTAGGTTACACTTCAATATTGAATGTTACATCCCTTACACATGGGTTTTGCGTTATGGGTTTGGTTGCCCATTTACTGTGGAAGCATGGGTACCCTTATATATGGGTGGTCATTGTTTCTAAGTGGGTGGTCTGTTCTTACACTCCCTTAGATGAGGGACGGGTATGGTGTGTGGTTCCATTGTTACCTTTCACTTCCTTAAATAAGGTTTGATCTAGTCTATTGTTGGGTTGTTTCCATTTTCTCTGTCTTAGTTACACTTCTTTACATGTGGGATCTTCAACACGGTCCGTAAGTCACCATGCATTATTTTTTTTCAATTTTTATTTTTAGTCTTATATAGCGCGTAGTTACCCTGGAGCATCCCAGTGCTTTTCAGAACGGAGGTAACAATCACGAGTGTTCAGGGGCAGCAGTTAACAGAAAAGATATGTTTTCAAATGCTTGCGAAAACGAAGGAGACAAGTCTTGGAGCGCAAGCTTAAGGGGAGTGAATTCCAGAGTACCGCAATATTCACAGAGAATCTTCTTCCCCCAGTGCGGGCCTTTTTAACCCTAGGGGTCTTAAGCAGGTGTTTTTGATTTGATCGTAGGGATCTGCTGGCCTTATAAGGTGTAACCAGACTCTGCAGGACAGGAGGGTCATTGCCCTGCAAAATTTTGTGCGCGAGGCAGAGGGATTTAAATTTCACCCTTTCCCACACCGGTAACCAATGCAGTGCCCTCAGTGCGGGTTTGGCCGACCGTGACATGGGGATGTTTTTAAGCAATCGTGCTGCAGCATTTTGAATTTGTTGTAATTTATTCAAAGTTGCCTCAGGGGCACCCAGATAAATAGCATTGCTATAATCCAGTCTTGATATAATCAGCCCCTGAATCAAAAGCTTCCGAGATAGTGAAGGAAGAAGAGGCAGAACTTTACGCACGGACCGGAGAAGGCCAAAACAGACACCTGCCATTTTAGTAGCCTGGGTCCTGAAGGAGAGATCTTGCTCCAGCCAAATCCCAAGACTCTTGATCTCCTCCTTGGGATTCGGAGGCGAGCCCAGGCAACTAGGCCAGACAGTTGAGGGAAGTGAGGATCCTTAATGCCCCCACAGCATGATTTCGGTCTTTGAACCGTTCAGCTTTAGTGCTGACTCCCCCATCCAAGTGTGGACTTTGGACAGGCAGGAGTGCAGCAAGTGGGGACTTTCGGTGGCCTGGGAAAGGGCAAACACCAGCTGGGTATCGTCGGCGTAGCTCACGATTTTGATGTTAAATGGAGTCACCACATCCTCCAAGGGGGCCATATACACATTAAACAATGTGGGACTCAGGGAGGAGCCCTGTGGTACTCCACAATGGAGGTGAATGGATGCCGAACGTGCGCTACCTTCCCATACCTGATAGGTCCGATCGCTAAGAAATGACCGAAGCCATTTCAGTGCATTCCCCGACACCCCGACATCTGACAGCCGCTGAAGTAACACTTGGTGGTTCACAGTGTCAAAAGCTGCACTGAGGTCCAGGAGGATCACTGCCACTGATCCTCCTGAATCCAAAATGCTTCTTGCTTCTTCAACGACTGCCAGCAGGGCGGTGTCAGTGCCTTGGCCTGGGCGAAATCCCGTTTGTGAACTTCTCAATAGGCCGTTGGACTCAAGGAAGTTGGATAGAGGAAGATTCACCAGCTTTTCCGCGATTTTGCTAAGTCCCGGAAGTAGAGAAATGGGCCTATAATTTGCCATGTCAAGGGGATCAAGGTTGGGCTTTTTTAGGAGAGCTTTTACTACTGCTCCCTTCCAGTTTGGCGGCACCACACCAGACCCAAGAGAAGCATTGATCAATTCGATTACAGGTTTAGCGATGGAAGAGGCGACCTGTTTTAGAATCCTCATGGGAACTAAATCACGAGGGGAACCACTCTTGACAGTCGCCAAAGCCTTAAGGACCTCATCCACCGATACTGGTCCAAAAGATTCTAGACTCTCAAGAGGTCTCCATACTTCATTGCTGGACTCTGCTCTCATGTTAATTTGGGGCAGGGTACTCAAGATCTTTACTATTTTTGTATGGAAATAGTCTACTAAGGCTTTACATTTTCCTTCTAAGTTGTCTGTGGCTGCGGGCGTCTATGTGGTGTGTAAGTCATCTTGCGTTTCACTTGTTGTCTGTTCGGTGTGTAAGTCGCCATGCGCCACACGTCTTGTCTTGCCGGTGTGCAAGCTGCAATGTGATACAAGTCTTGTCTGTTCAGTGTGTAAGATGCCTTGCGCTACACATTTTGTCTGTTTGGTGTGTAAGTCGTCTCGCACTACACGTCCTGTACATACCGGTGTGCAAGTCACCAGGTGCTACACGTACACATTCATTTCTCTCCATCACACAGGGTAGGTCTGATGGATCTTGTCCCATTTACATTAGGTTTCACCCTTACGTCTGGAGTAGGTTATGGGTGTTAGCCCCATTTACACATTTTACATTAAATCCCCATACAAGGTGTATTCAAAATGGGTTTCTTAGTCCCATTCTCTGAGGGGCATTTCAACAACAAGTAGGGTTAATTGTCGCTAAACTAGCTTAGCATGTTTATCAATATTGCTGTGTATCACTGGTTGACATCGCCATGTCAGCAGCGTATTAGCAATGCTTAGCGCACATGCGATGTAATTTCCAGCGATACACGGCGAGAATCGGCATTAGAGTGTGAAATCCGGCAAAGATTTCATAGCGCTAATTAAATGCTTGCTGATAGGGGAGTATGGACCTAACCAGGCAATCCACCTCCCATTTTCAGTATAGCCAAGTCGATTTTGCAAGGAGACGTTAAATTACAGCGATACCCGTGGTTAGCGCGTTTTTTTTATATTGCTTCGCTGATCTGCTGCAGGGTTGTAAATATCGCGAAAATGTGGACGAGATTATTTACATGGAGTTGTGGGCAGGAACGCCCACTTTGCAAGTCATTAGCGATGTTCATCGCTGACCTGCAAAGTGGGGGACAAAAGCAGCTAACACAAGGAAACTCGCGTTAGCGAGTCCTTGTAAAATAGAGATTTACTGAAATCGCCTCTTTTCCGGGGCTAAGTGCCGGAAAAGCGGCAATATGTTTGCTGATAATATGCCCCTGGGTGTATTTCATATTACTGATGTTAGGAATCTTGTGTACACTGTTCGTTCCCTTGTTGCTGGGATCGTTGTCTTGGGGGTGTGGTCCACCCTTTGCTACATTTTACATATTTTACAAAATTGTTTTATTGGGGAGAATGGGTTATATTGCTTGTCAGTTTATTTATTGTTGCTTGTCAATATATTTACCCTTCCTTTCAGGTTACTATGTGTTCAGATTCTCTTGTGAAGTTGTATTTTAATTTGCTTCCCAGAGTCTTGAACTTTTTCGCTGCTTTAGTAAATGCCTGTGTACAGTTCCTCCCTAGTTATATTGTTCTTTTCATTTTTCATTTAAAAGGAGGGGGATATGATATATCCTGCTTATCTTTGTATATGTATCCCAGCTTTTGCTATCTCCCTGCAGCTCAGCCAGTGTGAGTGTAGGCAGTGGAATGTTGGTGGGACTGTGATGCTTGGAATACTTGGGTGCCTGTGTGGATGAGTGGTGACAGTTGGAAGATGGGCTGAGCAGCAGGCAGGCTTCGGCTGGTGTATAAGGATCACCTGGCTGAAGGACTAATGTACAAGATTACCATCCTGCAACATGAAGTTAATAAATAAATACTTAAAATACAACTCGGCTACGTCTGGTAAGTTACAACATATACCACCTGCGTTGAGAAATTGTGATACAGTGCCTGAATTCTACCCAGCATCTCGGAACCAAAGCCCATTGCTAACAATGATGACCATAAGAAGGGCCATGATACCTGATCAAAAGTTTTTTCTGTGTCATGCAGGATCATACCGGCCGGCACAACTATTGCCCCTGTCACGTTGAAGGTAGCAACCGCAAGGCTAGTATGAGCTCTAGCATCTCAGTGTGAAATAAACACATGCAGCATACTGTCCACCCAACCTGCAATTTTGGGAGCAATATGATTCACCAGACTTTGGCATAGATTTTAGCATCACAGTTTATCAATAAAAGGGAACATTCTTAACCTCTTCCATGCTGGGCCGTTTCCGCCGCTGTGCGGTAAACAAAAGAACAGGGCGGGGCCGTGACGAACCCCAGCCGTCATCAGCACACGAGCGCCGCAGAGCGTGACGGCTGGGGTTCGTCGCCAGCATGGAAGGGGTTAATGGCAATATAGTTGCGTTGAACGGAAAGTAAATAAAGGTAGTAATGAGGGCAAGAGGTTCATTTTTGGCATGATTCTAGGGTGCAATGGAAACCATTGCACCTACATTATCAATAGGGTAGAATTATCCTCTTCTAGACTTGGTTCAATTTGGGTTGGTTGGTTGATGAAGGAACGTTTATATGCATGTCATGCAGATTTGATCTGGGACCATGGTATGTTGTATTTGATTCCTGGAATGTGGGTGTGCAAACTGTAAACCCATCATTGTTCACAATTTAGTAATGCCTTGGACATGTTATGTTTAAGATTAATATTCTCTATGACTGTTCAGTACAGATCATTCTCCGAATGATTCTCCTCTATGTAATGTGCTGTGAGGCTCGTTGTAGTGTGTTGGCATCTGCTGTTGCAACGATGTTCACCTATGCGGATTTTCTCTTTTCTTGAAGCCATTCCTATATATCTCATATTACAGGGCTACTTGATCATTTACATGTAAATATGAAAGTACCTTTATCAACCAACTGACCCAAAATTAAACTAAGTCTCGAAGATGAAAATTCAGCCCTATTGATCATATAGGTCTGATGGTTTCCATTACAACATTCATGTTGAGGCATTCCTGGGCACGTATTTCACCTGCTCAGGGCTTTCCCACCTTCGTCGAATGGCTATATTGCATGCCATTACAAAGCAAGTTGTTACAATGCAAGTCGTTACAACTGCTCGCTGTAGGGGGAGTGCTGGATATTGGAATAGTATAATTTGCTATTCTAACTCCAGTCTGTGTAACAGTAGGAAGGTGTTGAATCCAACACTTTCTGCCCTCTACAGCAAGTAGTTGTAACGACTTGCATTGTAATGGTATGCAATGTCACATCGCGGTCGTTGTAACAACTGCGTTGTAATGGCATGCAATATATGGCATGCAATGTGAACGATGGTTTCCTTATTGAATACCGCACTGGGACCCTGATCTTCAGTAACCCACCATCATTGAGCGCCACTTCGGATCCTGCTCGCTCCGCCAATGATAGTCCACCTTTTCTCCATAAACATTTCTAAGTCAGAAGGTACACTTTTCATCAGGATGAACCTGTTCCCTGTACACAACGTGAACTCTATTGTGCTCAGCCCTAATGTTCAACTTTGACCTGGCATAGCACAGACAGATATCCATGGTTGACGCTGTCCACTGTTTGGTGATATTTTTTAATTTAATAAATTGGATTTTTGACATTTTGGTGTCATTTATTTATTACTTCATTTTTCTAAATTAGTTTTGGATTTTTCTTGTGTTGTGTTTGCACTTTGTTACTGTTTGAATGCTGCATAAATACTTCACAAGTTGCCTCTAAACTAAGCCTGACAGCTTTGTACCATACTAACAGATGGTCAAGCACAGGTTTATTTAGTGACTTTGATGGTTCACCCTAACAAGGATTGCAAATATTATTTGAAGTGGGTTCTCACCTCCTTCAACTAATACTCCAACTTATAACATTGGTGTTTAGCTGTGGGATTCAGGACTTGTGTTTTTGCAGTGCCACTCAAAAATCTTTGTATAATCAAATTCTTTTTTTTATTTTAAATAAAAATGTACCTTATATTTTTTTAATGGGAAATATTATATTTTTCCAAAAACTTCAACGGTACCCTCTGACTGTTTGAACATCTGTAATTTTTGAGAAACGAGGTGGACTTAAGTAACATTGAGCACCTCAACATGGCAGAGCTGAACAAAATGTCCAGAGGGGGCTAAAACCGGCAAAAGGAGTTAAGAAAGTGGAATATCAGATTCCCTCAGAGCCTGGTACGGGGTTTGGGTGCTGGAGGCCTGCACCTAGGGGCAAGTGAGGATGGAGGAAGAAGGGATGGAGGAAGAAGAAGAGGATGGCCCTGCAGAGGCGTCTTTGCAAGAAGAGAATTAGTCTACAGGATCCAGATCCCCTGCCTTATACAGAGTAGGAAGCCTAGTCTCTGCCTGCAGCTGACCCTGTCAGAGCTGGAAGACAGACACACCAAGAGAGTTCTGAAGCTACAACTGGGCACTCTGCCTATAAAGGAGACAAAACAGACCATGTAGGAAAAAAAAGATTGTCATGGAGGGCAGGGAAGCTGAGACAGTAGCAGCAAGGGCCTAAGAGGAGAAAAGGTTGTTTCCAGAGGAGAAGTAAATGATGTTGGCTCATGAAGTGAGTCTGAAGGAGTTACGCCTGAAAGCTGGGAGTGTCATAGAGTCCAGTGAAGATAATGGCAGTGACACAGAGGTGCCTAGATGTGGTAAAAGGTCCATATCCCTAAAGACCTGGTGCCTAGCTTTGTGGTAGGGGATGATAATGCCAGGTGGTTTAAGGCCTAAGAGGTGGCCATGCGCATGCACATGTTCCCAGAAGAAGATTGGGGGACAAGTATTTGAAAGTATACACTAGTCACTGCATTGATGGGGGGGGGGGGGCTTTTGGCCCTGGATAAGGTAGACAGGATGTGGTATGCCACCATATAAGAAACCCTTTTTGTCAACTTTGATCTTACCCCAGATAAAATACCACTTAAAGTTTAGGGACACCTATAAAATGTTATACCAGTCCTTGGTGGATTTCGTGGATTGCAACAATAAAGCACTAGATGGTTGCGCGAAGGGTAGCAAAGTGAGTGACCAGGATGGGCTGTACAATCTATTAATTAGAGCACACATGTTCAGTAATTATTTGCAGAGCAGTGCCAATACCTTATTGACTCCAAGCCCCTGTACAGAGGAAGCCTGTAAAGGAAGCTCACCCCTTGGTCAGTACAAAAGAGTTGAAAAGGTACCTGGGAGTGACACCAAGAAGAGTTCAGGTGCCCCGCAGTAAAGCAAAGGGGAGGAACAGGGTAAAACAAAGTCCCAAAAGGGCACCAACCCAGTGTTGTGAGTGGGGGGATTTCCATACCCTTTCTGAGAATAAGAGGGGAGGGGAAGATGGGTGGAAGCCCAGGGCGCCGTTTTTCCTACCCAACTATTACATTGACTGTCTCCAGTTAATACACAGGTGTGGGGACCCTGTTTGTTTCTGGAAGCCACCCACAGGTGGGCACTGTTTTCAGGGATGGCCTATGTGGCTTTGGAGGGAGGCAATGCCCAGAAGCAGAGGGAATATTGGGACCCACCGTCCTTTAGTTGGGAGGTCGACCTGGCTGGTCAGTTTGGGAACCCTGAAAGTGTGTGCGGGGGGTCCCCCTTCCACCAGATCACAATGAATGTCACTTCTCTAGGGATACCTGTGCAAGTCAGATGATGGTTGTGGAAAGACTGGTTTCCTTATAGCAATATCTGCCAGGACATGTATGCAAGGTAGCTCAGGTACATGGGGGCAGGGCTTTGTCCACCATATGGCTCCGACTCTGATCTCCCTCAAATGTGGGAGGGTGGTTAGCCCCTAGGACGGTCATTTTCAGTCCCCAGATGCCCATTCAATGCATCCTGGCAAATGAACTACTACCAGCAATAGAAGATCTAGGTGAGTGAGCTGCCCAGGGAATCCAAAAGCTCAAATTTCTGGGGTCCTGCTCCTAAACGGAGAGTACAGAGGCCCAGATGGAGAGAAAGGGATAGGATGTGGAGGAAATCCACAGTGGGACGACCAGTGGATCAGGGGTTTCCCACTTTGACAAAACAGCACCCTAAGACTGACCCTGGTCGGGCCATGGCTGACCTAGAGATATTTTCTGAGCAGTCACAAAGATAGAAGACATACACCAGGTAGACCCCTGCAAGACAAAGGGTGTCAGCTCTGAGGGCTGTGGTGGGTCACCCCTGGAAGTTCTGGCTTGCCAGGGACCTGTTGAGCTTCAGGGTACAGCCCCAAGGCTGGACAGGAAGCTAGGCCAAGGTCCCAGGTTGAAGCCTCTCCCTGGCATTGGAGGGCCAGGGACCTGGCTCTTGACATTGACAGCTGTCAGTGGCCTCTGTTGATTGTTGTCCTTATGGGCCAAGTTTTTCTTGGGTTGGGGACGGAAGCTGAACTTAGGGGACAAAATGGGGTCACATCACCTTTTTGGCCAAGTAGAACTGTCTTCCTACTGTGATGCTTCAGTGGGTAAGCTAAGGTTAGATGTCTAACAGATGGTGTCTGCAGATGAGGAGGTTCTCACCTCCTTCAACTAATACTCCAATTTCTTACGGAGATGTACACCAATCCGTCACACCCAGGGGGGAAGACAAACCCCAACTAAATGTCATGTATTTAAAAATCTAAAGGAATGGGCTGAGGGCCTGTTTGTTCTGGTATCGACCTGTACAGTTAACCTAAAGATGCCAATAGTTTTCCTGCCTCCTCTGCATGGCAAATTGTGGGGTTTACCTCTAATCTGCCCTTCTGGAGAGGGAAGGAACCCTAGTAGACACCAGGATGTTTCATGTTCATTAAAATTAATGTTATGTATATTTGTAAATCACATTATCACCCACCAGGATATCCTGCTGCTGTTGCCCAGGATGGAGGCCATCCCATCCTGGCATATGCCAGATCCCCACTGCTAAAAGCACCAAAGGTTCTTCTGCCCACCTCGGGGGCAGACAGATTATAGGGGATATTTATCTCCCGTCAGCTATGAAAGGGGTTACAAAAAGCACACTTGACACCATCATTTTTTATATTTATAAAAAAGAAATGGGTTGAAGAGTCAACCCATCCAGGCATCACGCCTTACACTCACACCTAAAGCCCAAAATATATTCTTCCCGTCACCCCAAGGAGTGGCAAATTAACGGGAATGTTTAATCTAATCTGCACTTGCGAGGAGAGGGCCACCAGACACCAGTCAGTTTTATATGTATAAAAAAAGAAATCTGTTGGGCGGCCCATCTAGGAATCAGGCCATACCTCCAAAGACCCCATCAGTCTCTGTGCCCCCAGGGGCTTTTTTTTTTTTTTTTAAAGGCCTGGGGACACGCCTGTATTTTATCAGACCATACTTTCAAAGCATCCCAGTATCCTAACCCCCCCCCCGCCCACCCCACCCCTGGGGACAGAAAGCCTATTGAATGCCAGGGATAGCCTTTGAAAAAACACAATGGGGTTCGGGCTTCCCTGCTATTGGGCCGTACCCCACACACCTATAAAGCCCCAACATTCTGATCCCGAATACCGTAGCTATCCGCATGGCAAACTATAGGAGATATCGATTCTTTAAGATGTATTTACGACATAGGGGTTGACGCCCGATTCTGCCAGAGTTCCCCAACTCCCCAGGTTTCTGAAAGACGGTTACCTCCAAACGAAGACAGTGGTATATTTCCATATGTTATCTAAATAATAAACTGTTTCATGTAGTTTAGTTCGTGATGTGCATGATAACTTCATTAATTTGTTATGTATAACTAACAAGAAGAATGTGTTAAATAATACACATTTTAAGAACTGACTTCATAATGATTTACTGTACATGCAATAGCAAAAACATATCATAAATAACACAAATTGTACCTTTCATCATATGCTCGTCCTTTGCACTTTTTGCAACCAGGTAAAAGGGCTCGGATATTCTGTAATCTTTTCTTACTTTGGTACCGAGCCAGTCCGTGATGTTGAGTCCTTCTTTGGTGCTAGGTGGCCACGAGGTCTTCACTTCTAAAGCCAAAACGATGTCCACTGATATTTCACCTTCTGGTTTTTTAATAAGAAGCGTGATGGCAGGGCATCCAGGCTGCTTTCTTTTTATTATGATTCCCTTTCCTACAATGGAGACAAGACGTAAAATTAAGGAACCACTCTCATTGCTTAGGACAGCCAAGTGTGTGTATCTAGGGCCCGAACAACTCAAGTGTCAATCCTTGAAAGCAGCATTCAGATGTCCCATACGGTTGCTTGTTGGTAATTCAAGTTAAAATTGCACAAATATATCCTCGGGGTAACCAAGCATTCTATTTGTTTTTTCCTGATGCACTAGCCTAGGTGCGTATTTTACAGTTTGTAGCATGCTGTATTAATTCAGAACCCCGAGAGAGGTTCAAGATCTCTAAGGTGTTTGGGGCCCAACAAGGTTAGGAGCACTGGTGACACCACCGCAGCGGTTTTTGGCAATTCCGCGTTCTCCGCAGAATGCAAAATTACTCAAATTCCGCAAGCGGAATGGAATTTACCGCCCAGGCCTAGTTTAGAGTGCACGCTTGTTCGGAATTGACTGAGATAAAGCTCGCCGTCGCAGAAGAAAGTTGAAGCTAGACACGTTAGCCTTGAAAGCCAGTGATCTGTACGATTCCACAAAGGGAGAGGCCATGTCTTTGCAGCTTCTGAGATCTAACCATATGTGCATCTAATTAGATAATGAAATAGTAATAGACAACTGGTCTATCTTAATACTATCCAACAGTAACATAGAAAACAAGCATTGGAAAATGCAATAGGTTTTGCCTATGTGATTAATAAAACTTTTATTTTGTAAGTTTTAGTTTGGTGAGCAGTTGTGCAATATAAGGTAAAGAAACTCTGTAAAAGTGTTGTGACTTGTTTATTGAGAAAGTCAATGTATTGTGCAGTAACTGGTGGGAATATAAAGCGCTCCTGTGCCTTCAGAGTGATGTTTGCACTATGTAAAAGCACCCCAAAAATTAGTTTATTTTGACAGTTTTGTATAGCGCGGGTATCAGAGCGCTTTACAGAGCAAATATAGGTGGATGACATATACATATAGAACATAGAATTATGAGAGTATAGTACTGATAACTATTAAAAATTAGCATATAGTTCAATAGCAAACATGTTACATAGCAGCTCTGTAACATGTTTTTTATTTAATTAACCCCGGGGAACCATCAATGGCTTTCAGCCAATGTTGGTACTGACCTTTAAAAACTTCAAAGGCAAATATCTCCACAGCAAAACAAACTCTACTCCCAATCTGAGCTCTCTGCTGCCCAGGTTTATCAAGGACAATTTATTTAGCATTTAATAGACTACCAAAGAAGGTCATATTACTGCAGGGCTCCACAGAATGTAAAATATGTTGTGTTTAAAAACCAGAGTAAAGTATGAGCAAACCTGCATGGGCTATTCAAGACACACCTATTTGTTGACAACTAACACCACTACCAACCTTCATTAAATGTATCACCACTGAATATGTGACGAAATTCCGCATTCAAAAATCCCGCATACCATGACCCCGCATTAATTACAACGCAGAACCATTAGTCCGCAGTACATTCACCCCGTATATAACTTTACAACGCATGCCTTTACAACGCAAACGCATGTGTGGTGAAGTTATATGTGGAGTAAACTTAGAAAATGTACTTACACTATATATAAATATATATATATATATATATATATATATATATATATATATATATATATATATATATATATACAAATAAATATAAATATATACAAATATACCAAATAATGCATATGTATATAAATAAATATATATTTTACATTTATATTTTTTTAAAATAATTTAAAAAAAAATATATATATATAAAAAAAATTAAAAATACACTTAACACCCTAAAACGAATACCAGTCTGCTCCCTTAAAATACCCCAGCACCCCAAATCCAAACCCACCCTTACTCCTTACAATACCCCAACACCCTTAAACACTAACCCATCTTAACCCTATAAATATACCCTGTACCCCAAAACACAAACCTACACCTGAACCCTAAAAATACCCCTGTACCCCAAAACCCAAACCTACCCCTGAAACCTAAAAATACCCCTGTACCCCAAAACCCAAAAATACCCCTGAACCCTAAAAATATGATATGATATGATATGATACGGCTTTTATAGAGCGCGACTTACACTCCACGGAGCATCTTGGCGCTAGTGGTAAAGTGTCACAGAGGAGGGAAGAAGGAAATGTACGAGGCGACCAGAAAGGGGAGGAGGGAAAGGTGGACCTGAAATGAATTAAGTTAAGTTAAATTAGTGCTAGAACGAGAGTGTCAGAGGCATTAAAAATCCAGGTTTTGAGAGCCTTTCGAAACAGGTTTTCTGAAGGGATCAGATGCATCTTGGTGCGGAGCTTGTTCCAGGCTCTAGCTCCCAAAAAACCTAGGGATTTTCCTCCTTTTGTTGAGAGTCTGAATCTAGGGACCACCAGTAGGTTCAGGTTGGAGGACCTGAGCGAACGAGAGGGAGTGTATCTTCCAAACCTTTGGGACAGATAGGTGGGACCCGACTGGTGGTAGGCTCTGAAAGTGATAAGTAGGATTTTAAATAGCACTCGCTTGTGAATAGGCAGCCAGTGTAGAGTTCTGAGTGCTGCTGAGGCAGATGACTTCCTAGGCAGTCTCAGTACTAGGCGGGCTGCGGTGTTCTGAACCATCTGCAGTTTGTGCAGAACACTTTTATTGGAGCCTGCGTAGATGCTGTTGCAATAATCCAGACGGGATGTGATGAGGGCCACTGCTATTGTCTTCCTGGCTGTCAGGGGGAGGAGGTCAAAGAACCTTCTCAGGCCCTTGATGATGTTAAAGCAGGACTCTGCCACGGTGCCTGCTTGTTGCTTGAAAGATAGAGCTTCATCAAACCTGATCCCGAGGTTGCGGGCTGATTTGATGGTGTTTGGCGGGACCTCCGCATCTTGGGGCCACCACTGTTTAGGGCAAAAAAGGTTGTCCTGACCAAAGGGGAGGATTTCCGTTTTCCCTGAGTTACACTTGAGGTGGTGAGTTCTCATCCATTCAAAAGTTGCGGTGAGACAGTCTCTCAGATTTTCTTCAGCTGTAGTAGTGTTGTCTTGAACAAGGATGAGCTGAGTGTCATCAGTGTATGATATTGTGCTGATGTTGAAGGAGGTGATGAGCTCTATCAGAGGGGTCATATACAGGTTGAAAAGAATTGGGCTTAGGCTAGAGCCCTGTGGCACCCCTGTATTGAGTGATTTTTCGTCTGACCGATAGTTCCCTAATATAGTGACTTGTTTCCTATGAGTAAGGACATTTTTTAGCCAGTTTAAGGCAGTTCCTGTTAGTCCCGAGTCTGCCAGGCGGCCAATTAATACGGGATGTGAGACCGTATCAAAGGTCGCCGACAGGTCGAGCAGGATCAGGACGGCTTTTTTTCCTTGATCCATTGCTATCTTGAGAGTCTCCACTGTGTGTAAGAGGGCTGACTCCGTGGAGTGTTTTGCTCTAAAACCTGCCTGGCTCGGGTGTAGTAGGTGATTATCCTCCAGAAATCTGGTCAGCTGTTTGTTTACCGCTGCCTCTGTGAGTTTGAACAGTAGTGGAAGCAGTGATATTGGGCGGAGGTTAGAAAGTGTGGTAGGGTCAGCTAGGGTTTTTTTTTAAGAGGTTTCACGGCGGCAAGTTTCCATTCAGATGGAATGGCAGCAGTGGCTAGAGAAGAATTGATGATGGTATTTATAGTAGGGTTAACTGTGTCCACTAGAGTGTGGAGCAGCAGAGGGGGACACGGATCGAAAGGGGAGCCTGACTTGATGGAGAGGATAGCTTGACGAGTTTCGTCAAGACTGACCGGGGCAAATTTGTTTAACTGAGGGTTTTTGTTGGTAGGTGGTGGATTTTCATGGAAAAGGGATTCTGGGGGGTCTGGAAAGTCTTTAATGAGGTTTTGGATTTTTTGTTCGAAGTAGTCTGCTATCGAATTGCACAGGGCAGGGGAAGGTGGAATCTCTTGTCTGAGGATTCTGGGGTTTATGAAGTCATCAACTATTTTGAAGATTTGCTTCTGATTGTTGTTGGACCTAGTGATGACTGTAGGAAGGTACCTCCTGACTATGGTTGCCCCCAACTTTTTGCCCTGTGTTTTAGCTGGTTTTGGACATAGTCGACCTGGGGCCCTGCCAATCAGGACCCCAGGCCTACTGCTCTCTCTTTAAAATGGATTCCATGTACCCTAGGTGCATTTCCAATTGGTACTGGGCCACCTTATCAGACCCTGTAACTCAGGGCATAGGTGTACCCAGGGCCGCCAGGGGCTGCAGCATGTATTATGCCAACCCTGGCTGGCCTCCTAAATTTGACACAACTGGCTGCATGACAGCTGGGGCGAAGTCGTGTAATCACCCTTTGCTTTAGGTATAGTAGCTCTATATCTAACCATACAATGGACACCCGAGTTCCTATCAGTCACTCCTATGGCAGGCCTTGACAATCCTGAAGGCAGAGTGCGTGGGCTCGTGTGAACTAGGTTCTGGCCCGAGCCGAGCCCGGTTGCAGCTTGCGGAATCAAGACCCAATGGCTGTTCCATGATAACGCGTACCACATCGGTAACTTCGGTGTCGCGTTATCAAGGCATGTCGAGTAAGGTGTCATACGAATCGGGATGCTGCCCTCTCACCAATTCTGGCGACGGGGTTAGCATTCCACCCTTCTAGAGGGACACGACATGTATGTAACTGTGAACCCCGGTTAAAGTTAACTGAAGCCTCAGCTCCACAAAATGGATGCTGCCACCACAGACACGAGTCTGACCCCCTGTAGCTGGGAGTCCTTCCAGCGAGGGGAGCCTGGACAAAGGGTTTCCTGTCAGGGGCGGTGCTAGCACCGTCCCAGACATGGTTTTGTGTATCCTGGGTAGGCAGGGCTTTTCAGGAAGGTGACTGCTGAGTGGCACCCCGGTGCTCACTACGCATAGGCCGGTCTGAACCAGTTCCAGGGGCACACCAGCCCCTGGCCTGGGGAAGTCCGGCATGGCTGAGGGGTGTAACCACCCCCCACCTAGTCCCACCCATAGGCAGGACCTAGTCACCGGGCCAGCCCCCTTTTTTAGTATAAAGATGGGAGCGGGCCCCCTGTTCAAATTAGATCATCTTTGAATCAAGAACTACTTTCTACGAAAGGACATTCGAGACTCTTCTCAAGATTTCTCCCTTGTGACTAAGGAGTAGTCACCCTGCATCAGCAGGCACCATCTAAGAACTCTGCGGTTTGCTGCAAGTCCTTCCTCAAGGATCCGACGGCCCAGCTCGACGAGAACCGGCTTCCCTGGCACCTCCGACCTCTACCCACGTCATCAGCTCAGCAGTGATCTGTGGGTGCGACGAGACCTCGAGGGACCGGCCATCATCAAAACCTGCACGCTTTCTTAACCAGCACGACCTTCGAAGCAATTCTCTGGTGAGTGCTCTGGGGTCCGAGAAGCCCCGACCCTGAGCAGCTCCAGCACCGAAGTGCAGTCTCCCAGCATCTCCACGATCTGCGTGGGGCCCTTCTGCTCGCTGCTCAGCACGTTGTCTGGTCACTAGCCGCTGGCTTGTGCCCTTCCTTGACGACATCCGACAACCAACACTGCTGGTCTGGTTGCTCCAGACCGGCCCTTGCCCCCTTTTTCGAGAGGAGCACCCCGGACCCACCTGGTCCATCCAAGACGCCATCTTAGGCCCACCACGTGGCCCGAGATCTGCCAAGGCTTGTTGCCCCAATCCTGGGCCCAGCGACGCCGACAGCATCATTCTTCGTGGGACAGCTCGCACCTCCATCCTGGTCGCCGATAACGCCTCCTGGTCCGTGAGACTGCAGAGCCTAGCGTCGCCCACTCACCTGGTAGAGGTGACGGCCAACCGGTGTCCTCCTGGCACCCTCTGACTACTGGCTAGTAGTACGAACTTGGTCCCCTCTGCTTTCAGGTATCATCGATCTCTGATCCAGGCTTGGATCTCTACGAACTATTCATCACTGGTCGCCGGCCAGCAACTCCTTTTTCTTCCGGCTCCTGGCTCGTCAGCGAAGACCCCCGACGCCTGTAAGACTTGTGCAGCCGCAGCCCTCGTGGCTAGGTAACTTCGGCATTTCGGTGCCTGCATAGCCTCTTTACTCTAGGGTCCCGAGTCCCTCGCTTCCGACTTGCCTTATCGGGTCCGCCCGAGACCACTAAACTTTCCGTGTCCTCGGACACTTGTTTTAATTGTGCACTTGAAGTATTTTCCTAAGAGATTTGGTTTGTGCTTAGTACCCTGTCCTCATAAAGAGTACAGGGCTGTTGTGATTCTTAATAAATATACTGTTTATTTTCATAACACTTGTGTGGTGTCCTTTCACTTGGTGTTCAAGGGGTATGTGATGGTATAACAGCTGGCTTAACACGCCCTCTCGAGTCTTTAGCCTTAGACTGCTCGTATCCTCTACTAGGATAGCTGGTCTGTAGGTTGACTTACAACCAATCACCATAAGGGTCGTTTGGAACGATACATAGCGGTCGCTAGAATAGCGAACGCTGCATATCGGGCCAACTTCTCACATTGGTGAGCAGCGGTTGGGATTTGAGCTTGCTGTTGTTTTACCACACGTATCCTAAGAATATCTTGTTGAAAGATCACATAAGTACTGTTAGTACATATAACTGAAGCTTAGAATACTCTGAGTTCTACTGAACCAGCTGTTGTAGCTCCTCAAGGCTTAGCACACCTTGGCTGCAACTCTTAGCAAGGGATCAGTAGGTAAACACATAGTGTAGGTAGGTGCATCACTTACACCACACTAGAAACAGTATGTCAGACAAAGGAGGAAACTCCGAGTCTCCCCTTGTGTCAGTTGACCCTCCACAGGTCATCCCTTCAAGATATACTGTGCTGAGCTTCAAGGAGTTAAGACAGGTGTGTCACTCCAGGAAGATCAAGCAGGGGTCTAACCCCACAACGTCCTTTCTGATTGGTCTCTTGGAGACTTATGATGCCAGAAAAGCTGGGACCCGTCTTAGCTCTTCTAATCCAGAAGGAGACATGCCTCCCCTCGAGGGAACCAGAGACGATCCTGACCTCATCCACCTCTCAACTGAGACTGAAGATGTAGAGGATGATGAGAATGAGGATCCCTCTGGGGATGAGGCAGATAAGGGACAGGTAGAAGTCGTCAGACTAAGCAGGTCCAACTTAAGCAAACATGACAGTGGTACTGGGGGACTCCTGGACCCACTCTCAGGTCAGCTTAACATTGGGAATGGACGAGTTAGGTCTCTATCAAGAGGCTCTAACAGATCCTTTCGAACCAATGGCTCTCTCAACTCTTCTCACAGAGGAATGTCTTCCCCTAAGAGGAGAGTGTATGAAGCTGAAGAAAGGGCAGTCAAACTGAGGATTGAAAGGGAAGAACTTGCCCTGGCCAAAGAGAGACTTGCCCTTGCTAGAGAGCAAGAATTATGTGGGCTACAGCCCACTGGTGGCAGCAATAAACCTAGCAATAGGGAAAGGAGTTTTGATACAAAGCACCTGAATAAGATAGTGCCCCCCTTTAAAGAAGGGGATGACATCCACAAATGGATTACTGCTTTGGAGAGAGCCTGCACTGTGCAGGGTGTTCCCCAAAGTAAGTGGGCAGCTATCTTGTGGCTCTCCTTTGATGGTAAAGGTAGAGATAAGCTCCTCACCACAAGGGTGGAGGATGCTAACAATTACCAAATCTTGAAGAATACACTGGTTGATGGGTTTGGTTTAACCACTGAACAATACAGGATACTGTTCAGAGACACCCAGAAAACTCAGTCTCAAGATTGGACTGACTTTGTTGATTGTGCCACTAAGGCTTTTGAAGGCTGGCTACTGGGTAGTAAGGTTACTGATTTTAAAGGATTGTATAATCTAATTATGAGGGAGCAAATCTTAAATAATTGTCAGAACCAGCTATTACATCAGCACCTGGTAGACTCTGATTTGACCTCTCCACAGGAATTGGGTAAGAGGGCAGACAAATGGGTCAGAACCAGGGTTAGGCCTAAAAACCAGGGTGGTGACCAGAAAAAGGAATCAACCAAGCCTCAAGAGAAGGGTGGGGATAAATCCACAGAGAAGACTTCCCAAGGGCCCCAAAACTCCAACAAGGGTGGTGGGTCCCAGAACACTCCTTCAGAACAGAAGAAACCTTATTGCCATACCTGTAAACAGGTGGGTCATTACAAAAGTGATGCCAGTTGCCCTAAAAATGGTAATAAGGGAAATATACCCCCAGGTAATACTCCTAAACCTCCTGTTACCACTAGTGGTAATCCCCCAGGTGGTGGGAGTGCCCCCAAGAATGTGGTGGGCATTACTTTGGGCAATCAGGAGGACTATGGCCTAGCCAGGTTCACTGACCACACTCTTGTCTGTGAGACTGGCATGGGGTTTGCCAACTTCACTACTGGACCCCACATTTTGGGAAAGTATAGACAAGAAGTTTTGGTGAATGGTCAGAAAGTTGAGGCATTCAGAGACACAGGGGCCAGCCTCACCATGGTGAGTGACCATCTGGTCCCCTCTGCTCAACTGACCCCTGGTTTTACTTATCAGGTGACAGACATTCATGGAATGAAGAGAAGGCATCCCATGGCAGTAGTCAAGCTCAGCTGGGGTAATGTCACAGGGCCCATGAGAGTGGCAGTGACAGATAACCTACCTGTAGATTGCTTACTGGGGAATGACCTGGAACTCTCAGCATGGGCTGAGGTGGAGCAAGAAACTCACTCCAGAATGATAGGCCTATCCAGACAGGTTAGTGGGGCAGTAATAGCTACAGCCCCAGTCCAAGCACCATTCCTCCCTGAAAAGGTTGGAAGGGCAGTGGTAGCCACTGCCCAGGCTCAGACAGACTTTCCAGAGCAGGATAGGAGGGCTGTGACAGTCACAGCCCAAACACAAACTGAGTGCCCTCCTGAAAAGGGTGGCAAGGTTGAAATTGTCTCAGCCTCTACTCAGACAGATAGTGAGGTTGTGAAGCCTGAAACAATGGATCACTCCACTCAAACAGAGAGCATTGAGGAGGAAGAAGAGTCTTCCCCCTCCCAGACACTAGGTGAGAGCCAGCCTCCTCAGGGAACTGACTCTACCCCTGTTGAAGGAACTGCCCCAGAGGTAGTCAAGCCTAGCCTGGCAGAGCCCCTGATGGCAGGGGACCCTTCCCAGGTGGGACCCAGTCTGGAGCAGGTAACCTGCACCTCTCTACCCTACCTCAGTCAGCCCAGGGCTGAAGAGGTCAGGGAGGCCAGTGGTGGACCCCAAAGGGCCCCCTGTCCAAAAGAACCCCTTAATCAGCAGATTAAGATCACTGAAGCTGGTAAACCTAGCCAAGTGAAAATAGAACAGACTCCTGAGGGATCCCCCTTAAAAGTAGTTAGGGAACTCCCACAGCTGGACACTGTTGGGCACAGCCAAACATGGGGCCTAAAAACCCCAGACCTGACCTGTCCCTCCAGTAAGCCAAACAGAGGGACTCAGCCTCCAGCTTTAGGTAGCCAGAGGCTGACCCTGAGAGCTCAGTGCATCTCAGCTAAAGAAAGAAAGGCACACATGATGAATGGTGATTGGAGGAAGTTGAGCCCAAAGGTAGAGGAGCCTCACTTCAGTACTCCATCCCAGCATCAGCCTTCTTCTTTCCCAAGACACACCAGAGACAGAGATTCCCTATGGTGGAGACCCTCAGATACCCTTAGGGTGAGGGGTTGCCTAGTGGACCATGACACAGGGGGAAACCAAGCCAGAGCTGGTCCTTCCTTATATGGCCACTTAGGTAATAGAGGCTTACCTGGACAAGGATAGCCTTATCTCCTTTCGTTTGGGGGGGGTTGTGTAGGAAGGTACCTCCTGACTATGGTTGCCCCCAACTTTTTGCCCTGTGTTTTAGCTGGTTTTGGACATAGTCGACCTGGGGCCCTGCCAATCAGGACCCCAGGCCTACTGCTCTCTCTTTAAAATGGATTCCATGTACCCTAGGTGCATTTCCAATTGGTACTGGGCCACCTTATCAGACCCTGTAACTCAGGGCATAGGTGTACCCAGGGCCGCCAGGGGCTGCAGCATGTATTATGCCACCCCTGGCTGGCCTCCTAAATTTGACACAACTGGCTGCATGACAGCTGGGGCGAAGTCGTGTAATCACCCTTTGCTTTAGGTATAGTAGCTCTATATCTAACCATACAATGGACACCCGAGTTCCTATCAGTCACTCCTATGGCAGGCCTTGACAATCCTGAAGGCAGAGTGCGTGGGCTCGTGTGAACTAGGTTCTGGCCCGAGCCGAGCCCGGTTGCAGCTTGCGGAATCAAGACCCAATGGCTGTTCCATGATAACGCGTACCACATCGGTAACTTCGGTGTCGCGTTATCAAGGCATGTCGAGTAAGGTGTCATACGAATCGGGATGCTGCCCTCTCACCAATTCTGGCGACGGGGTTAGCATTCCACCCTTCTAGAGGGACACGACATGTATGTAACTGTGAACCCCGGTTAAAGTTAACTGAAGCCTCAGCTCCACAAAATGGATGCTGCCACCACAGACACGAGTCTGACCCCCTGTAGCTGGGAGTCCTTCCAGCGAGGGGAGCCTGGACAAAGGGTTTCCTGTCAGTGGGCGGTGCTAGCACCGTCCCAGACATGGTTTTGTGTATCCTGGGTAGGCAGGGCTTTTCAGGAAGGTGACTGCTGAGTGGCACCCCGGTGCTCACTACGCATAGGCCGGTCTGAACCAGTTCCAGGGGCACACCAGCCCCTGGCCTGGGGAAGTCCGGCATGGCTGAGGGGTGTAACCACCCCCCACCTAGTCCCACCCATAGGCAGGACCTAGTCACCGGGCCAGCCCCCTTTTTTAGTATAAAGATGGGAGCGGGTCCCCTGTTCAAATTAGATCATCTTTGAATCAAGAACTACTTTCTACGAAAGGACATTCGAGACTCTTCTCAAGATTTCTCCCTTGTGACTAAGGAGTAGTCACCCTGCATCAGCAGGCACCATCTAAGAACTCTGCGGTTTGCTGCAAGTCCTTCCTCAAGGATCCGACGGCCCAGCTCGACGAGAACCGGCTTCCCTGGCACCTCCGACCTCTACCCACGTCATCAGCTCAGCTGTGATCTGTGGGTGCGACGAGACCTCGAGGGACCGGCCATCATCAAAACCTGCACGCTTTCTTAACCAGCACGACCTTCGAAGCAATTCTCTGGTGAGTGCTCTGGGGTCCGAGAAGCCCCGACCCTGAGCAGCTCCAGCACCGAAGTGCAGTCTCCCAGCATCTCCACGATCTGCGTGGGGCCCTTCTGCTCGCTGCTCAGCACGTTGTCTGGTCACTAGCCGCTGGCTTGTGCCCTTCCTTGACGACATCCGACAACCAACACTGCTGGTCTGGTTGCTCCAGACCGGCCCTTGCTCCCTTTTTCGAGAGGAGCACCCCGGACCCACCTGGTCCATCTAAGACGCCATCTTAGGCCCACCACGTGGCCCGAGATCTGCCAAGGCTTGTTGCCCCAATCCTGGGCCCAGCGACGCCGACAGCATCATTCTTCGTGGGACAGCTCGCACCTCCATCCTGGTCGCCGATAACGCCTCCTGGTCCGTGAGACTGCAGAGCCTAGCGTCGCCCACTCACCTGGTCGAGGTGACGGCCAACCGGTGTCCTCCTGGCACCCTCTGACTACTGGCTAGTAGTACGAACTTGGTCCCCTCTGCTTTCAGGTATCATCGATCTCTGATCCAGGCTTGGATCTCTACGAACTATTCATCACTGGTCGCCGGCCAGCAACTCCTTTTTCTTCCGGCTCCTGGCACGTCAGCGAAGACCCCCGACGCCTGTAAGACTTGTGCAGCCGCAGCCCTCGTGGCTAGGTAACTTCGGCATTTCGGTGCCTGCATAGCCTCTTTACTCTAGGGTCCCGAGTCCCTCGCTTCCGACTTGCCTTATCGGGTCCGCCCGAGACCACTAAACTTTCCGTGTCCTCGGACACTTGTTTTAATTGTGCACTTGAAGTATTTTCCTAAGAGATTTGGTTTGTGCTTAGTACCCTGTCCTCATAAAGAGTACAGGGCTGTTGTGATTCTTAATAAATATACTGTTTATTTTCATAACACTTGTGTGGTGTCCTTTCACTTGGTGTTCAAGGGGTATGTGATGGTATAACAGCTGGCTTAACACGCCCTCTCGAGTCTTTAGCCTTAGACTGCTCGTATCCACGCTACTAGGATAGCTGGTCTGTAGGTTGACATACAACCAATCACCATAAGGGTCGTTTGGAACGATACATAGCGGTCGCTAGAATAGCGAACGCTGCATATCGGGCCAACTTCTCACAATGACTTCAAGGAAATGATCTTTTTTGGCGGTTTTTATCATTGCGTGATAGTGTTTCCTAGCAGTTTTGTAGTCTAGGAGTTCAGTATCACTATAGGTGCGGCGCCATTTCTTTTCAAGGGTTCTAACCTCTGAACGCTTGTCTTTAAGGTGGGGGGAGAACCATGGGGCACGTTTTTTGTTTTGCTTTTTTCTCACTTTTTGCGGGTTGGGAGGTCCGCCGAGATCTGTGATCCATTTACAGAAGTTGCTGTAGTCTGTTTCAGTACAGCCAGTGGGGGGGGGCTTCGAGTTCTCAGCGACGAGGTGCAGATTGGGGGAGTTTACTAGTTTCTTCCAATCTGTCTGTGTCTGGGTGTCGACTTTTGGATTGAGGGTGTTGGACCTTTTCTTAAGAGCGATCAGTTTAAAAGGGATCAGCCAGTGGTCGGTCCACGTTTGAGGCAGGGGAGTTGCTACGGTTAGGGTTTTAAAATTGGTGCAAATGCAATCCAAGATGTGACCTGCTTTGTGTGTAGGCTTTTTGGTCAATATTTCCAGCCCCAAGATATCGGTAAGTTCATTGAGCCATATTGTGTTAGGGTCGTTAAGTTTGTCGAGATGGAAATTTAAGTCGCCTAGTACTGTAAAATTGGCGTATTTCATAGTGAGAGTGCTGAGTGCCTCTTCGAAGCTTTGTGAGAAACCGTTCTGTGGTCCTGGTGGGCGATAAATGAGGGCGCCGGCAAAGGTGTTCTCGTCATTTATCTGGATGCAGAAACCCATGCTTTCTGCCCCCTTTATGTCCGAGAGTTCGAACGTGGAGCATTTCATGGAGTCACGGTGGATAATGGCTAGGCCACCACCTCTTTGTTCCTGTCTGTCGATTCGTTGAATGAGGTATCCCTGGGGGACAGCCTGGGCTATAATCGGGTTGCACCATGATTTTAGCCAGGTTTCTGTTACAAATAGCAAGTCAAAATCGTTTTCTGTGATTAGGTCATAGATATGAGCTCCATTTTTACACATTGACCTAGCATTGATTAGGGCTCCTCGGACAGGAGTCAAGTCTTCCGTAGCGGGTAACGGTTTATCCGGGGTAAGAGAGATTTTGCAAGAGTGGCAGCATAATGGCCCTAACCATTTTTCAACATTGATCACATTGTGAGAGTTTTTGCTGTTCTGATTTAGGGAGAGGATTTTATCTCTAGTGAGAGTAGGCATTGGGCAGGTACATACCTTAGGTTGGACGGCGTGACATGCCCTTGGCCCGGTCGTGGCACGGACGGGCACAGACGGGCTTGCCTTAGGCGCGCCTTTGGTGCGCAAACGGCGCACCCGCTGCGCTTGCCCGCTGCGCGTTCTGTGATGGCACATATTTATGGGAAAGAGGTGATGTCTGGAGTGGGCGTGGCCTAAGCGAAGGGGCGTGTCCGTGCTCCTCGCTACAATGGCGTCAATGAGCCTGGGTGTTTGGGTCCCGTTTCAGCGCTAGAATCCGCTGTACGGTGGTGAGGAATGCCGGGGATACAGGTGAGGAAGTGTTGCTTTATTAAAATCAAAGTAACAGTGAAAATATTCAAATTTTTTAAAAATCGCGCTTTCACAGCTCCTGGCTTCCGCCTCAGGAGACACAATTACTTACAAGCGTCGCTCTGATCGTGGCGCTAATATAGTCGGTTTGCAGTGGGCGTGGCCTAAGCGAAGGGGCGTGTCCGTGCTCCTCGCTACAATGGCGTCAATGAGCCTGGGTGTTTGGGTCCCGTGTCAGCGCTAGAATCCGCTGTACGGTGGTGAGGAATGCCTGGGATACAGGTGAGGAAGTGTTGCTTTATTAAAATCAAAGTAACAGTGAAAATATTCAAATTTTTTAAAAATCGCGCTTTCACAGCTCCCGGCTTCCGCCTCAGGAGACACAATTACTTACAAGCGTCGCTCTGATCGTGGCGCTTATATAGTCGGTTTGCAGTGGGCGTGGCCTAAGCGAAGGGGCGTGTCCGTGCTCCTCGCTACAATGGCGTCAATGAGCCTGGGTGTTTGGGTCCCGTTTCAGCGCTAGAATCCGCTGTACGGTGGTGAGGAATGCCTGGGATACAGGTGAGGAAGTGTTGCTTTATTAAAATCAAAGTAACAGTGAAAATATTCAAATTTTTTAAAAATCGCGCTTTCACAGCTCCCGGCTTCCGCCTCAGGAGACACAATTACTTACAAGCGTCGCTCTGATCGTGGCGCTTATATAGTCGGTTTGCAGTGGGCGTGGCCTAAGCGAAGGGGCGTGTCCGTGCTCCTCGCTACAATGGCGTCAATGAGCCTGGGTGTTTGGGTCCCGTTTCAGCGCTAGAATCCGCTGTACGGTGGTGAGGAATGCCTGGGATACAGGTGAGGAAGTGTTGCTTTATTAAAATCAAAGTAACAGTGAAAATATTCAAATTTTTTAAAAATCGCGCTTTCACAGCTCCCGGCTTCCGCCTCAGGAGACACAATTACTTACAAGCGTCGCTCTGATCGTGGCGCTTATATAGTCGGTTTGCAGTGGGCGTGGCCTAAGCGAAGGGGCGTGTCCGTGCTCCTCGCTACAATGGCGTCAATGAGCCTGGGTGTTTGGGTCCCGTTTCAGCGCTAGAATCCGCTGTACGGTGGTGAGGAATGCCTGGGATACAGGTGAGGAAGTGTTGCTTTATTAAAATCAAAGTAACAGTGAAAATATTTAAATTTTTTAAAAATCGCACTTTCACAGCTCTTGGCTTCCGCCTCAGGAGACACAATTACTTACAAGCGTCGCTCTGATCGTGGCACTTATATAGTCGGTTTGCAGTGGGCGTGGCCTAAGCGAAGGGGCGTGTCCGTGCTCCTCGCTACAATGGCGTCAATGAGCCTGGGTGTTTGGGTCCCGTTTCAGCGCTAGAATCCGCTGTACGGTTGTGAGGAATGCCTGGGATACAGGTGAGGAAGTGTTGCTTTATTAAAATCAAAGTAACAGTGAAAATATTCAAATTTTTTAAAAATCGCGCTTTCACAGCTCCCGGCTTCCGCCTCAGGAGACACAATTACTTACAAGCGTCGCTCTGATCATGGCGCTTATATAGTCAGTTTGCAGTGGGCGTGGCCTAAGCGAAGGGGCGTGTCCGTGCTCCTCGCTACAATGGCGTCAATGAGCCTGGGTGTTTGGGTCCCGTTTCAGCGCTAGAATCCGCTGTACGGTGGTGAGGAATGCCTGGGATACAGGTGAGGAAGTGTTGCTTTATTAAAATCAAACAGTGAAAATATTCAAATTTTTTAAAAATCGCGCTTTCACAGCTTCCGGCTTCCGCCTCAGGAGACACAATTACTTACAAGCGTCGCTCTGATCGTGGCGCTTATATAGTCGGTTTGCAGTGGGCGTGGCCTAAGCGAAGGGGCGTGTCCGTGCTCCTCGCTACAATGGCGTCAATGAGCCTGGGTGTTTGGGTCCCGTGTCAGCGCTAGAATCCGCTGTACGGTGGTGAGGAATGCCTGGGATACAGGTGAGGAAGTGTTGCTTTATTAAAATCAAAGTAACAGTGAAAATATTCAAATTTTTTCAAAATCGCGCTTTCACAGCTCCCGGCTTCCGCCTCAGGAGACACAATTACTTACAAGCGTCGCTCTGATCGTGGCGCTTATATAGTCGGTTTGCAGTGGGCGTGGCCTAAGCGAAGGGGCGTGTCCGTGCTCCTCGCTACAATGGCGTCAAGGAGCCTGGGTGTTTGGGTCCCGTTTCAGCACTAGAATCCGCTGTACGGTGGTGAGGAATGCCTGGGATACAGGTGAGGAAGTGTTGCTTTATTAAAATCAAAGTAACAGTGAAAATATTCAAATTTTTTAAAAATCGCGCTTTCACAGCTCCCGCCTCAGGAGACACAATTACTTACAAGCGTCGCTCTGATCGTGGCGCTTATATAGTCGGTTTGCAGTGGGCGTGGCCTAAGCGAAGGGGCGTGTCCGTGCTCCTCGCTACAATGGCGTCAATGAGCCTGGGTGTTTGGGTCCCGTTTCAGCGCTAGAATCCGCTGTACGGTGGTGAGGAATGCCTGGGATACAGGTGAGGAAGTGTTGCTTTATTAAAATCAAAGTAACAGTGAAAATATTCAAATTTTTTAAAAATCGCGCTTTCACAGCTCCCGGCTTCCGCCTCAGGAGACACAATTACTTACAAGCGTCGCTCTGATCGTGGCGCTTATATAGTCGGTTTGCAGTGGGCGTGGCCTAAGCGAAGGGGCGTGTCCGTGCTCCTCGCTACAATGGCGTCAATGAGCCTGGGTGTTTGGGTCCCGTTTCAGCGCTAGAATCCGCTGTACGGTGGTGAGGAATGCCTGGGATACAGGTGAGGAAGTGTTGCTTTATTAAAATCAAAGTAACAGTGAAAATATTCAAATTTTTTAAAAATCGCGCTTTCACAGCTCCCGGCTTCTGCCTCAGGAGACACAATTACTTACAAGCGTCGCTCTGATCGTGGCGCTTATATAGTCGGTTTGCAGTGGGCGTGGCCTAAGCGAAGGGGCGTGTCCGTGCTCCTCGCTACAATGGCGTCAATGAGCCTGGGTGTTTGGGTCCCGTTTCAGCGCTAGAATCCGCTGTACGGTGGTGAGGAATGCCTGGGATACAGGTGAGGAAGTGTTGCTTTATTAAAATCAAAGTAACAGTGAAAATATTCAAATTTTTTAAAAATCGCGCTTTCACAGCTCCCGGCTTCCGCCTCAGGAGACACAATTACTTACAAGCGTCGCTCTGATCGTGGCGCTTATATAGTCGGTTTGCAGTGGGCGTGGCCTAAGCGAAGGGGCGTGTCCGTGCTCCTCGCTACAATGGCGTCAATGAGCCTGGGTGTTTGGGTCCCGTTTCAGCGCTAGAATCCGCTGTACGGTGGTGAGGAATGCCTGGGATACAGGTGAGGAAGTGTTGCTTTATTAAAATCAAAGTAACAGTGAAAATATTTAAATTTTTTAAAAATCGCGCTTTCACAGCTCCCGGCTTCCGCCTCAGGAGACACAATTACTTACAAGCGTCGCTCTGATCGTGGCGCTTATATAGTCGGTTTGCAGTGGGCGTGGCCTAAGCGAAGGGGCGTGTCCGTGCTCCTCGCTACAATGGCGTCAATGAGCCTGGGTGTTTGGGTCCCGTTTCAGCGCTAGAATCCGCTGTACGGTGGTGAGGAATGCCTGGGATACAGGTGAGGAAGTGTTGCTTTATTAAAATCAAACAGTGAAAATATTCAAATTTTTTAAAAATCGCGCTTTCACAGCTCCCGGCTTCCGCCTCAGGAGACACAATTACTTACAAGCGTCGCTCTGATCGTGGCGCTTATATAGTCGGTTTGCAGTGGGCGTGGCCTAAGCGAAGGGGCGTGTCCGTGCTCCTCGCTACAATGGCGTCAATGAGCCTGGGTGTTTGGGTCCCGTTTCAGTGCTAGAATCCGCTGTACGGTGGTGAGGAATGCCTGGGATACAGGTGAGGAAGTGTTGCTTTAATAAAATCAAAGTAACAGTGAAAATATTCAAATTTTTTCAAAATCGCGCTTTCACAGCTCCCGGCTTCCGCCTCAGGAGACACAATTACTTACAAGCGTCGCTCTGATCGTGGCGCTTATATAGTCGGTTTGCAGTGGGCGTGGCCTAAGCGAAGGGGCGTGTCCGTGCTCTTCGCTACAATGGCGTCAATGAGCCTGGGTGTTTGGGTCCCGTTTCAGCGCTAGAATCCGCTGTACGGTGGTGAGGAATGCCTGGGATACAGGTGAGGAAGTGTTGCTTTATTAAGATCAAAGTAACAGTGAAAATATTCAAATTTTTTAAAAATCGCGCTTTCACAGCTCCCGGCTTCCGCCTCAGGAGACACAATTACTTACAAGCGTCGCTCTGATCGTGGCGCTTATATAGTCGGTTTGCAGTGGGCGTGGCCTAAGCGAAGGGGCGTGTCCGTGCTCCTCGCTACAATGGCGTCAATGAGCCTGGGTGTTTGGGTCCCGTTTCAGCGCTAGAATCCGCTGTACGGTGGTGAGGAATGCCTGGGATACAGGTGAGGAAGTGTTGCTTTATTAAAATCAAAGTAACAGTGAAAATATTCAAATTTTTTTAAAATCGCGCTTTCACAGCTCCCGGCTTCCGCCTCAGGAGACACAATTACTTACAAGCGTCGCTCTGATCGTGGCGCTTATATAGTCGGTTTGCAGTGGGCGTGGCCTAAGCGGAGGGGCGTGTCCGTGCTCCTCGCTACAATGGCGTCGATGAGCCTGGGTGTTTGGGTCCCGTTTCAGCGCTAGAATCCGCTGTACGGTGGTGAGGAATGCCTGGGATACAGGTGAGGAAGTGTTGCTTTATTAAAATCAAAGTAACAGTGAAAATATTCAAATTTTTTAAAAATCGCGCTTTCACAGCTCCCGGCTTCCGCCTCAGGAGACACAATTACTTACAAGCGTCGCTCTGATCGTGGCGCTTATATAGTCGGTTTGCAGTGGGCGTGGCCTAAGCGAAGGGGCGTGTCCGTGCTCCTCGCTACAATACCCCTATACCCCAAAACCCAAACCTACCCTGAACCCTAAAAATACCCCTGTACCCCAAAACCCAAAAATACCCCTGAACCCTAAAAATACCCCTGTACCCCAAAACCCAAACCTACCCCTGAACCCTAAAAATACCCCTGTACCCCAAAACGCAAACCTAGCCCTGAAGCCTAAAAATACCCCATATACCCCAATACCCAAACCTATCCCTTAACCCTTAAATACCCCTGTACATCATAAACCAAACCCACCCTTAAAATACCCCTGAACCCCTAAAACATATACTCCAACACCCCCAAACTAAAACCATATACTTACCTTACACTTAAATATAAAAAACATATGCTTTTACCAATCATATTTTTTTACAACGAATTTCGTTGTAAAAGCATGCATGGTAAAAGCATATCATATATAATGGCATGTGTTGTAAAAGTTTGCGGAGTAACGGTACCTGCGTTATAATAGTATGAGGAGTAAAGGTATGCGGAGTAAAAAATGCAGAGTGACGGTGTTTTACCATCACCACTAGAGCATGGAGGCATATGTGCACAGCAATGAGTCTAAATACTATTTAACTACACCACCACCAATATATACAAACACATCGTGTTTGCACCCCTCGAAACGAGCTGCAATATAGATGACAGGTTTTAATCTATAAATGCAATGAATACAATGTTGCAGAGATTGCTTCATAGCGGAGGTTGTTCTTAGATTAGATTCCCAGAGGGTGCGGGCATTGAATTAGATATTCCACTATTATAGGGACAATATAAGTGTCATGTTAAAAATGTGACTATGCTGCACACAAAAGTGGCCCAATCTCCATTTGTAAGTGATTTTACGAGCAACACCAAGCATACAGAACAAAAACAAACAAGTGGGCTGCTTAAGATCTGTAGCATCAGCAGACCCTAGAACATCAAAGTCGGGGACATGAAAGTCACTATTCTCAAATGGCCTTCATTTTACCCTCACTCTGCAGACATCAAAACTGCCCCTTTCCCATTTCCACTGTTCAAAATCTGACACTCACATGCATAGTCTGACTCGATGAGCATGCATGTGCCAATTGCTCAGCGGTAGCTTGAAAGTGGAGAGTTGAAAAAATGTGAATCCAACCAAATCAGTAAGGAAAAATCCAGGCATAGCAGTCTTTCAAATGGGACTTTGCTTCTGCCCTATGGGCATGTGCAACTCATATTTTTATAACTTCAACAAAGTGACCTGTCATCAGTTATATTTAACTTTTTTTGACAGGCAACATGTATGCATTTTAATTTATTTATTTTTTTAATCCTCATTGTGCGCGTGAATGTATAAGGAATACAGAGGGGAATTTTAAGACCTCCACTTTTATTCCTTCACTCTCTTTTTCTTTACTTTGCCGGCCACATAGAGCATCCCTTTGGTGGATCTGTCGTGTTTAGTTCTCCTATATCCTTTATCGTGTTCAATAATTCTTAGCAAAAAGGAGGGAGCTGGCCAGTCTGGCCACTCGGCGGGAATTATTCCCGTTTGAATTATTGCCAGCGCATTAATCATCGGACATATTGGTGTATTGTCTACTTTACCTTACATGTTGCTAGTGCAGTGGCTTTCCCATGTTTCCCAAAAGGTAAATTTTTTGGAGGGTTTTCCCTTCCTATCTTGTTTATGAGTTGTTATTATGGAGTTTAGCCAATCCTCATGTAGAGGTGGTATTGGTTTAACCCAATTCAGGCATATCTCTCTTCTTGCAAGAAGTATCAGTACAAATAATAGATTTTCTTGTTTTTTGGTTAGTCTCTCATCACTTACATTTAACTCAGTACATATCCCAAAAATAATTAATGTTGTACTTACTTTTAAATGAGTTTCCAATATCCGACATAGCATGTTACCTACTTCTTGCCAGAAGAGTTCCAGACGGGGGCAGCTTTGAAACATGTGTAGGTCATCTGCTTTTTCAAGCCCACACTTAGGGCAGGATTTTATACCTGCTCCTTTGAATTTTGACGGTTTTTTGGGTGTCCAGTATGCCCTGTGCAATGTAAATAAATGATTCCTCTTTAGGTGTGCTGGTTTAATAATGGTCCAACATTTTCAACACGATTTCTGCCATAAGATTTGAAGTTCAGGCTCTATAATGTCTTTCCTCCAAACTGATTCCGATATCGGAGCTTTATCATCCCCTGCAGTAATTAAAGCCCAATACCATTTTGAAATTTCTTTCTTCATTGGGGAGATTTTGATAATCTCTTTCTCTACTTCTGTGTTTCCTGTGTTTTCCTCCATCAGAGAACCTGCCCAGCTTGTAGGTTGATAATATTTAAAATTTGACAGGGTTCCATTAGTAGTTTCTGTAAGATACTCCCAGGATTCTACTGAGTTCTCTATCATCAGTTGTCCCCATTTGTCGATTCCTGCTGTTCTTAGTGGGATTGCTAGGGCATCTTTTAAGCACTCAGGGGTGCCTGGAGAATCCCAGATAGGCGCCAAAGAACTGTAATAAGGAATATTTAGGATGGTTCTCATATGATACCAGAGTTTCGCTGCATTTTTTAGTACCTTTAGTTTTATCTTTTTAAAGAATTTGGGGTGTCTGAATTTAAATAGGAAGTGGTCAGTTTTGTTTGATAGTATTTGGAGAAATTGGGGATAGAGCTCATACTTTTTCACAAGCGATCTTGCATTCTTGAATTGGAAGGCTCTACAATATTCCACGATGTCTGGGCTGGCTATTCCCCCTTGTTCTTTTTTCCTTCTAATTTTATTCCAGGCAATCCTTGTTCCTTTTGAAGCCCAAATAAAGTTCGCAATTTCACCCTGGATTTTCTTCAAGTAGTCTCTTTTGAACTCCAATGGTATAACATTAAAGAGGTAGGTAAATTTGGGAAGGATCGACATTTCTACCAAGTTTGATCTTCCTATCATGTTTAGAGGTAGCTTGTCCCATACCTTGGCAATTTTTTGGTCTCAGGTGAAATCCTGTTGAGATTTAATTGGGGGATTTTTTTCAAGATCTTTCACAATAGTTATACCTAAATATTTTATTTTATTCTTCGTGTATGGAATATTCTGTTGTGAATTCCAACTTATTGACTCTGTTTTCGCTTCATTTGTCAAGTACCCAGATACTTTCCTGAACTCTATGATTGCCTTGTTTATTGCTGAGGAGGAACTTTGATAGTTTTCTGTAAAGATCCTTAGGTCATCTGCGTAAAGCGCCACCTTTTTGACCCAATCCTTATGTTTAAAGGGGGTTATTAACTCGTTATTTCTAATTGTGTCTGCCAGAGGTTCAATGTACAAATTAAAAAGCAGGGGGGACAGCGGGCACCCTTGTCTCGTTCCTCTTTGTATCGCAAAGTTATTGGTAAGACTTCCGTTGACCAGAATCTTCGCTCTTGGTTTTCTGTAAGTCTCGATTATCAAATGACTAAAATTTTGACGAAGATTGTATTTGCCAATAACTCTGTTTAAAAAAGTCCAGTTGACCCGGTCAAATGCTTTGGCAGCATCAAAGGTTACTATTGTTAGGGTTTTTTTTCACTAGTTGTTATATCAATTGCAGCAAAGAGTTCGTGTGTAATTTCGGATATTTGCCTCCCTTTTATGAATCCCTTTTGATCTAGGTGTATCAGCTTTGGCATTACACGGGCCAATCTCCCTGCTATTATTTGTGTAAAGATTTTATAATCACAGTTTAGCAGGGATATGGGCCTATATGACTCACAAACTAAAGGGTTTTTCCCTGGTTTTAAAATTATGCTGATAATAGCATCATTCCAGGAGTCCGGGGTTTTATCATTTTCCCTGTAGATTTTGTTTAGTAATTTCGTCAATACGGGGGCTACAATTTCCGTTAAAGCTGAATAAAATTCATTTGGTAGAGCGTCAGGTCTGGCTGCTTTCCCTTTTTTCAAGTTTTTCAACGCCGTTTTAACTTCTTCAGTAGTTATTTCTGCATTTAGTTCTTTGTTTTCTGACTCCGACAGCTTCGGAAGGTTTAAGGAATCAAGATACTTTCCTATTTGGTCCAAGGAGGAGGAGGAATCTTCCCTGTACAGTTTAGAGAAGAAGTTTTCAAATTCCTGCTTGATTTCAGATTCATCAGAGGTTACATCTGTTTCATTGCTCAGTTGTATACTGGCTATTTTGTTTCTGGTTTGGTCCGTTTTAGTTTTCCAGGCCAATAGTTTTCCGCAACCCTCACAATACTCGTGATTGGCTAGTTTACTGGCCTCCCATTTCGCTTTCACTCTATCTTCCAGATAATCTGCTAGATTTCCTTTTAGTTATTTTCTCTCAATCTCCAAAGTATTTCTTGTTTCCAAATTTTGTTCTGCGTTAATCTGCCCATCCAGTTGACTTATACTTTCTTCCTTTTCTCTAATCTCTTGTTTGATGAGTTTTGATTTATGAGCCCCTAGGCTTATAAGTTTACCTCTGATGACTGCTTTGTATGTGTCCCAGGTTATTTGATCTGAGGTGCCTTCTCTATTATCTTCAAAGAAATTGGTTGAGGTTATGCCCAGTTCTTCCTTTATTTTTGGGTCCAGAAAAAGAGTGCGGTCCACTGTCCATCTATATTGAGGTTTATTTATTTCTGATTGTACGGTTAGTTGCACTGCTGAATGATCGGATAAATGTTCTGGCAAATGGTCTAGGTCTTTGATGTTGTTATGCAGATTTTTACTAATCAAGAAGTAGTCTATTCTGGACTTATGGCCTAGTTTTTTGTTATGTAGTGTAAAGGGGTGTTCCTTGTTTCCTTTCTTTTTCCACATATCAATCAATTCCAGGTCTCTTTTATATATGCTTAGCCATTCTCTCATTTTTGGTAAGTTGAAATGTTTTCCTGGTGGTGATCTGTCTAATTTAGGGTCCAGTTTTTTGTTATGTAGGGCCTAGTTTTTTGTTATGTAGTGTAAAGGGGTGTTCCTTGTTTCCTTTCTTTTTCCACATATCAATCAATTCCAGGTCTCTTTTATATATGCTTAGCCATTCTCTCATTTTTGGTAAGTTGAAATGTTTTCCTGGTGGTGATCTGTCTAATTTAGGGTCCACTATTATATTGAAATCGCCTCCCAAGATTATTGGATCAGATCCTGTTAAAAGTTCTGTATATAGATTTTGAAGGGGATTTGGGTCATCAGTGTTTGGTGCATAGTATCCAGCTATAGTAAAGTTGTTGTCATGAATTTTTACTCTTGCTACGGCCCATCTGCCCTTGTTGTCTACTGCTTTATGAATGACTTTAACATTGAGCGATTTTTTAAAGAGTATTACAATACCTTTAATATTGCAATTTTGGTTGGTACAAACGTAAGTATCCACCCAGTTCAAAGATTTTATTATTTGTTCCCATTCAGGTTTCAGTAGGTGAGTTTCTTGAAGAATGATCACCTCATTATCTACTGATTTTAAATATTCAAAGATTCTCCTACGTCTGCTTGGAGTTCTGAGTCCGTTTACGTTCCATGGTAAAATTTTAAGTTCTTTTGTTATTTTAGTCATGGTTAATTAGGTTCGGTTCCATTATGTCTTGTCGACCTCGTGTATTCCTTCTTGCTTCATTATTGAGGATTCTTTTTTCAATTTTTTCCCTAGTTTGCTCCCTACCCACGGTGACTTTTTTGTTTGGTTTTGTATTTTTTCTGTGTTTATTTTTGCCCTCCCCGAGGAAGCCTCCTTTCTCTCTTTTAGGCGGTATTGTTCGCCCTTTCGAGATCCATTATTCATCTAGTTGTTGCGTTCCTATCTTATATTTATGTTTTAAACCGTAGCGGTTCCTTAATCTGATGTATGAAGTTTTCTACTTCGCTTGGTTCTCTTATGTTGTGCATTTTATTCTGCCACATGATTCTCAAAGCGGCGGGGAATCTCATCTGGACCGTGGCTCCTAGAGTTTTTATTTAGTTCTGCCATGTATTGTCCTATTTCCCACTGCCTATCTTGAGTAGCTTTAGACATATCTGAGCGGATCCTGAAGGTCCAATTATCTTTCTTTAATGAGCTGCTCTTTAAGCCTTCACTTAGGAGTTTTTCTTTTAGTGTGTAGGTTTTGAAATTTATTAAAATTTTTCTTGGAGTCTTTCTGTCTCTGCTCTTTTTGAATGGGTCTCTGTGTACCCTTTGTATGTCATCGCTCAGATTTATATCTTAAGACCAGGGGAAATATTCTTCAAGCGGGGAGATGATGAATTTCTTTATGTCTTGCCCTTCCAAGTTTTCTGGCACATTTAGAATCCTAAGGTTGTTTTTCCGTGCCTGATTTTCAAGTGACTCTTGTTTTTCCTTAATGGCTCTATCTGAATCTCTCAATTTCCTGATTTCGGATTGGTTAGAGTCTCCTTTTTTGTTGAGGGACACCACCTCAGATTCCACTGTGGATACTCTGTCCCCTAAAGCATTCAACTTTTGGTCTAAGGTCTCGCAGACTTCTTGAATCTTGGCCTGGTTGGACTCAGATACCATGAATTTCTCTCTCATCTCTCCCAAGACCTTCTCCATGAGGCTTTCCATGAGTTTCCCTGTCTGATCGAGGAAGGTTTGTGTGGGGGGGGACAGTTAGAGGTGCTTGTGCCCGTTTCATTTGTGGTTAGCTGAGGAGGATTCTCTGGAACCCCTGATCTTTCACTCTGCGGGCATACACTACTAGTCGTTTCTGTGCTAATTTTCGGATTTTTGCTATTCTGACTCTCAGGTTGTTCTTTAGTGTGGGGGGGTACGGTAGGAGAACTTTTTTCTTCTAATCGCGAGGGTTGTTGCACTTTAAAGAAAGATCTCAGCGAGGGTGTGATTTTAAGTTTATGATCCGGGAGGGCTCCAGCCTTATCTGATCTAGGTTTGGGCTGACGCTCTTGATTAGAGAGCCCCTTCTTACTTTTTTTTGTTTGTGTTTGTGTCGGTACAGTCACTTGTGTTGATGGCTGTGAGAAGCTTTGTCTGGGGAATTGCCCATTTCTAAGGCAGTAACTTGATTTTACTCTGCCTCCTTCCTCTACTTCTTGTTTTTCTGTTTGGTCCCTCCCCACTACCCCCTTTCTTGCTTTTTAAAAAAAAGTAATCTGGTGCCTCTGAACCACTCTCTTTTACGCAAGCAGCATTTTTTATTTCTGTACTCGGTGCACTATCCTGTTCACTCCCCTTATACGCTTCAGTTAACTCGAAAGCAGTCCCCCTCTGATTTTGTTCCTCCCTTCGTACCTGGTTCATGAGTTTACAGCATGGGCATCCGAGGCTGCTGCCCATCTGTGAGGAACTTCCACCGCGGTGTCTCCGGCGTCAAAATTTCTGGGACCCAGCGAGTCACGGTCTCTCATCGCCAGGGGGGGTTCCAGAGGAAACCCAGCTTTCCAAACCACTGTCACCGTTCACCTCTCTCTGATCGCCGACGCTGTCGCTGTTGATGCCAATGCCGCTCGCTCATGTAAGCGCCTCTCCGTTTCAGTTTCTCTTACTTTTTTGCATGCCCGGCTGTCAGAGAACCACCGATACTGCTTATTTGCTTGTTAAGAGTAGCTGTGCTGCTGTATTCTTTATTAGGAGGCTAATCTGAATGAAAGGGATAGGTTTTTTTGCTGTCAGTCATGGAGATGTTACAGAGCTCCTGACCGGACTTTCTAGCCGGCCGCCATCTTCCTCGCTCCTCAACATGTATGTATTAATATATTTATTAACATGTATGCATTTTAATAGCATAAAGGTGTTTAACTGAAATGTATAAACCACCTGCAAACGTGTCTCAAATGTCAAACATACACTCAGGCAAGAATGCTTGAATACAAGCAAGATCTGATGGTGACAATATGCATGCAAATGCATGCAGAGAAAGGTCTGATTGAATAGCAAAAGCAATGAAAGGAGGTTGTACTGACGGAGCCACCCGGCCCGTCCATACACGCACACACGCACGCACACAGCCTGGGGGCGGGTCAAGCCCTCAGGTATAAATAAACGGGCGCGAGACCGTCTCGTGGTCTTCGGCCCCTAAACCATAGATAGTGTCTGCGTGCATTTGTTACGTCTGTGAAGGTAGGCCCAACTTCGTGGCATAGGTTGTCCCTGCCCCACACAGACATTACAGAGGTAACAAAAAGAATGAAAGGAGCTGTGGTATGAAATCATAACTACACGCAAACATGCGACAATAAATAGCATTGGATAGTTACTAGTTGTTAGTTCTCGATGGTATTTAATATGAGTATGGTGTGACAAGTAAAGTAGTCACACATACAATGGTGCTGCCCGGAGTCCTGTGAAGTTGGCTTGTCTCTGTTTGTGAGTTGAATCATTTGTAACATTGGTTACTATCATTCCATCATACATGGGAGGTGGCTGAAGCAGAGGGGTGGATAAACCAACAAAGAGCAGGGTGGAGGACATCGTAGAATAAAAGCCAGGCAGGGGATTCTAAGGGGTTCATTAGCGGCGGGTGGGGTTGAAGAGTTAACATGCCGTGAAGACGGCTGCAGATGCCCTCTTATTGAGTGCTCGCTAAGTATCCCTTTGTAATGTAAGTGGTGCTAATGTAAAGCACTTCAATCCCTTTGTGTCGAGTTTGTGCTACATAAATGCACAATAAATAGATAAATGCGGCAATGCTGTCCAATAAGACAATAAAACTAGAAACATATGCACCCTTATGAAGTGTGGGGAAGAAAGTACATGGTCAGATAGAATTTGCCTGCTGTATTGCTGCATTTAAAGTGAAAACCCAATAGTTAACCTGAATACTTTGGGAGGTGATTACGGCAACAATCACAGCCAGATGAAAATGATGGCGCCAGACGCGTCTGGTAAACCACTTAATTCCAGACCATGGCAGGAATATAAATTTGCATATTCTATTAAAAAAAAACTTTAAGAGGCAATTGTGATTCCAAATGTAATGTAATGAACTTGAGTCTACCGATGCATGTAAGCACGGTCGGACTGTTGTACCGTAGTGGCAGTGTGGTGTGCTGAACCAGGCTGGTCGTGAGCTAGCAGTAGAGTTTGTGCGTTTACATGGGCTGGAAGTAGAGAGAGGACTAGTCCTGTTGGTCCCAAGCAACCGCCAGATGCGCGGTGGCCGTATTAAAACGTAGAACGCATGAGTGATCCAAGGAAAGAAAAAGAGTTTACCAAAGTAATTGAGAACTTAAAATTGGCATTAGGAAATCATCATAAGAGACCTAGATTATGTAACTCAGCATTGGAAGTTGGTCGCAAGACCTCAAATGGTGACTTGTTTAGAGGGAATTGCACAATGTAGTCACACAATATACAAACAAAAGGGAGAACTAGAGTGTGTCCCTGCTTTGGCGCCGGGGGGGACTGATGAGTGCGTGTTGCCCCAGGGGACTGGTGAGTGGTGCGATCGAAGCATGCAGCTCCTCATTTCACAGAGGCTTTCACTCCAGTGGAGCCACGGGGAGAAGGCTGAACAAACAGGAAGTGCCGTGCAGTCGGGGTGCACACTAGACAGCAAGAAGACTAAAATGCTGACCTTTTGTCGACATCAAGAGAGCAGCCTCACAAAGAAGTTCAGTGGCATAGGTTGTCCCTGCCCCACACAGACATTACACTGGTGACGAGGCAGGTACTTTGCCCACGCCTCGCCCCTGCGGACACGCCTACTGTGTCCCGCGGCGCCGCCTGTGCCGCGCTCGCGCTACCTGGCCTGGAGCCGCGGCCTGGGCCAGAATTCCTTGTGGGTGTCGCCCCGCTGTGCTGCCGAGACCCGGCCTCGCCGATAGTTGGTGAGTGCTGCGTGCCTATCGTAGTGCAAGAGGTGAGCCCTGAGCGAGCTCTCCGCAGGGAGCCGCCATGTCCGCCGTCTGCCCCGCGCTGCTGCCGCTCGACGCCACCGCTCCCAGGGCCTAAGGCTGCCTCCCGTGACCCCAGCGCTCGAGTTCGTCTGCGCGTGGGAGGGGAGTGGAGCAGCAACACGCCCTTCATCGGAGGGACTGGTTCAGCCCTCGCCGCACCCCCGCTACCGCCCACGCTTCTTGCGGGCGCGGGGAAGACACCCTGCCAAGGCTCACGCATCTCGCGGAGCACCCGGCAGCGCCACCCCGAAGGGTAGGGACACCCCAAGGTACCACACGCCGCATATTCAGGCCCGGGGAAGTTGTGGAAGGGCAGTTCAACCTCACAAGGGACACGTTTGTGGGCACTAGGAGAGAGCAAGGCCCATTAGTCGTGTGCTGCGGCCCGTCACGACGTGACTCAACCACACGCCAGCCCCGGCGCGCAAGCCACGTGCCACTCCGCTGCTGAAGATGAGCCAACCGGCAACGGGGGGGCCACTGCCGCCGGCCCGGCCCAACGGGTCCCAACGCCACCACCTAACGCCGGTCAAGTACAGGCAGGTCCGCCAGCTCCGGCCCCTGCCGCCAACGCTGTGCCTTCCATGACGGGTCATGCCATATCAGCCCCGCTCCCGCCGTTCAGCGAGTTAGCGGACCCTGCCACGGAGGCTGCGCCTCTGGCCGGGTCGCCTACACTACTTTGTTGGAGTCAGAGAGACAGACGCAAAAATAAAACGCTCGCTCCTCATGTGCTACGGGGGCGACGAGCTCTACGAACTGTTTGAAACCCTGCCGGACAGAGGAGATAGCAACGACTACACGGCCGCCATCACAACGCTCAACCGCCATTTCGACCCCCGCGCGAACCCGGACTATGAGTGGTTCAAACTGCGCCAGGCCCGCCAAGCTGAAGGCAAATCGATCGATGTCTACTACGCACGGCTCCGCAAGTTGGCGACATCCTGCGAACTACCGGACAGGACACTGAAAATCAGAGCGCAACTCATCCAAGGCTGCAGGTCAGTTCAGCTCAGAAGACTAATCATGCGACAGCCCCGCATCAGTTTGGACGAGATCCTAGTGCTGGCCAGGTCGCACGAGCTCTCCAATGCCCAAGCAGAGGCGATGCAAGCAGCGCTGGACAGGCCCGCCATGCCAGCAAAACACGTGTCCGTGAAGGAGGAACACGTTGATGCCATCCGCAGGCGGCCGGGTCCGCCTGCCCAGAAGGGCCCGCAGCAACCGGGAGACTTGCGATCCTCATGCGGCAATTGCGGAATGGACCACCCGCCACGTGGCAAGACGTGCTCCAACTGCGGAAAGATTAACCATTTTGCCAAAGTGTGCCGCAGCAATGGCAGTCGTCGGACCAGCACGAGCAGCAGAGGAGTCAGTCAAGGGGTGCGTCAAATCTCGCTCGAAGACCCTGGGCCCTGTGGTGAAACCGCGCAGGCCGCATTTCGCATGGACGAAGAGGAGGACGACGACGTGTTCTTCGTCTCCTTCATAGGCCGTGAC
Organism: Lissotriton vulgaris; assembly: GCF_964263255.1. Lineage (NCBI taxonomy): Eukaryota > Metazoa > Chordata > Amphibia > Caudata > Salamandridae > Lissotriton > Lissotriton vulgaris. Next base: position 496,494,966 of record NC_141694.1, read on the forward strand.
GGATCAAGGAGACGGCCCCCGCCAATGTGTGAGGTCCACATCGAGGGATCCCCCGTGCAAGCTCTGATTGATACCGGGGCATCAGTGAATGTGATGGACAACTCACAGTATGAACAACTGTCTCCCCGCCCGCCGCTGTCTCCCTCGAAGGCCAGGATATACACTTACGACAGTGACGACCCGCTGCCCCTGCGGGGGGTCATCGACGTCAAAGTGGCATGCAATGGCCAAGAAGTACACACGAAGTTCCATGTGACTGGAGGAAGATAATGCACATTCCTCAGCTGCCACACCGCGGAGGACCTACAACTGGTGTTCTTCGCTAACCAGATTCACGAACGACACGCGGATGCCATGTTAAGTGAGTTCCCGGCGCTCTTCCGAGGCCTTGGTCGTCTCAAAGGAAAGATGTTCAAGCTGCACATCGACTCCACAGTAAAGCCGACAGCCCTACGCCACAGGAGGGTATCTTTCCACCTGCGGCCGCAGGTGGAGGAGGAGCTGAAAAAGCTCGAGGAATTGGGTGTCATCGAGAAAGTGTCAGGCCCGACACCCTGGGTGTCGCCCCTCGTGGTGGCCCCCAAGCCTAAACAACCAGGGGCCATTAGACTCTATGTGGACATGCGACTCCCCAACAAGGCAATCAGAAGGGAAAGGCATCTCACGCCTACGATAAACGATATTGTAGCTGATCTAAACTGAGCCAGGTGGTTCTCCAAACTGGACCTAAACGCAGGCTACCACCAGCTGCAGCTGCACCCGGACAGTCGAAACATCACGACATTTTCAACCCATGTCGGCCTCCGTAGGTACAAGCGCCTGTGCTTTGACGTCTCGTCCGCCGCTGAAGTATTCCAAAACGCGATCAAAGAGACGCTCTCCGGACTCCCGGGTGTGATAAACCTGAGCGATGACATCCTAGTCTTCTCCAAAACCCTTGAGGAACACCATGGGCACCTTCGAGCCACTCTTCAGCGACTAGCGGACCATGGGCTAACGTTGCACTGCGAGAAGTGTTCATTCTACAATGAGTCGGTGGAATTCTTTGGATATATCTTCTCCCGTGATGGCCTGAGAGTAGACCCGAAGAAGGCCGACGCCATTCAAGCAGCCCCCATGCCAATGTCTGCCACGGAAGTTCGCAGCTTCTTGGGAATGGCCACTTATTATGGTTGTTTCATCCCCAATCTGGCGTCACTGTCGGAGCCCCTACGCGCCTTCACCAAGTCGGGCCAACCATGGACGTGGTCTGCGAAAGAGGATAAAGCATTCCAGGCAGTAAAGGACGCCCTCATAGATGACAAGGTCATGGCCTACTTCCGGACACACAGGCAGACAGAAGTGGTTGTGGACGCCAGTCGGGTAGGGCTGGGGGCAGTCCTGATGCAGAAGACCGAAGACCAGGAATGGGTGCCTACGGCGTACGCCATCCGGGCGCTTACCGCGACGGAGATGCGCTATGCGCAGATTGAGAGGGAGGCGCTCGCTATAAAGTGGGCCTGTCAACACTTTCATTTGTACCTGTTTGGGCACGAGTTCAAGGTCGTCACGGACCACAAACCTCTGGTGCCGCTATTCGGAGGGTTGGCCAGGCTGGCGCCACCCCGGATAGAGAGATGGGCCGTCCAGCTCCAAACATACCGATTTGAGGTCATCTTTCGCCCTGGAGCAGACAACCCGGCGGACTTCCTGTCGCGCCATCCTGGACACCTGTCCGTCGCGTCAGAACTGGAGGATTTGGAGGACGTGGAGGAGTTCGTCCGGGTGTTATCGCAAGAAGCATGTCCCAAAGCCCTGACGCTGGAGGCAATCGGCGCGGCCACAGACAGAGATGAATGTCTTCGTCGCGTGAAGTCCACAGTGGAGACTCGCAATTGGAAGCGGTTCCTGGACGGAGCCAGCGCACTGACGCCGGAGGAACAGACATTTCGGCAACAGATGTGGCGAGCACAAAGTGAACTCTGCACGGGGCCCCATGGGGTGGTTCTACGAGGTACCACTATTGTCATCCCCTCCAGCCTACAACGGGAAGTGATCCCCCTTGCTCACCAGGGAGTGGCCAAAACGAAAGCTCGTCTGCGCTGGAGAGTGTGGTTTCCGGGCATGGATGGAGTGGTTGAGGAGGTGATTCGCAACTGCCACTCATGTGTCATCACCAGCCGAGAGCAGGAGCCACATCCCATCATAACGGAGGACCTATGTGATACCCCATGGTCAAAGATAAGCATAGACTTTGGTTTGTTCCCGGACGGGCGGCAGGCTCTGGTGTTGATTGACTCGTGCTCAAAGTTCCCCGTGGTGGAGATAGTACCCTCCACCGCATTCAACCATGTGAAGCCAGCGCTGGATAAGACATTTGCCATGCTGGGTTTTCCGGACGAGATAAGGTCAGACAACCGACCGCCATATCAGGCAACAACTTCAAAGCCTACCTGGAAGGGCGAGGGATACGCCACCGGAAGATCACGCCACAAGGGCCTCAAGCCAACGGCGAGGTTGAAAGATTTATGAGGACAATGAACTGAGCATTGCAGATCGGTGTGGAGCAAGGAGAACTGCCGGAGGAATGTCTGGCACAATTTCAGAGTGCCTACCGGCAAACACCGCACTGCACTACGAAGTGCGCTTCAGCACATGTCATGTTTCGGAGGGCGCCACGGGACTGCATACCAACAAGCCCCAGATGGACATCTCCCGAGATGAACCATGAAGCAACCCAAGCCAGAAGACAAAGCACAAACGACAGGGCGAGCCTGGCGAGAGGGGCGAGTGTCCGGCCCTTAGCAGTAGGAGATCATGTTGTGCTGAAGACCCGACACCGCAACTGGAAATATCAGACCACGTTCGAACCTGAAGTGTGGGAGATCGTGAACATCCACGGCACGATGGTATCGGCCTCCCATGGCACGAGGGCTGTGACACAGAACGTATCATGGTTTAAGCGGGCCCCCAAGGAAGGCATCCCGTGAGGTCAGACGTTGGAAGACACTGAGGGCAACGATGACGATCCTATCCTCCCAGAGGCCCAAGCGAGTCAGCCAGACCGCGAAATATCACCGTCCAGGCCAGAACCCAAGACAAGTGTCGCACGAGCGAGTCCTGCGAGTAGTTCTGCTGAACCGATGCCAGAAGAAATGACAGGAGAACAGCGCAGTCAAAGGTACAATCTTCGACCAAACCCGGCCCCTAGCCAAAGACTCAAAGACTATGCGTGGGGTCTCCGTGCCGCTGAAAACCCAAGTGGCCCGGGCTAAAGAACTGTGAGTTTGGAGGGATGTACTGACGGAGACACCCAGCCCGTCCATACAGGCAAACACGCACACACATAGCCTGGGGGCTGGTCAAGCCCTCGGGTTTAAATAAACTGGCGTGAGACCGTCTCGTGGTCTTCGGCCCCTAAACTATAGATAGTGTCTGCGTGCATTTGTTACGTCTGTGAAGGTAGGCCCCACTTCGTGGCATAGGTTGTCCCTGCCCCACACAGACATTACAGAGGTAGCAAAAAGAATGAAAGGAGCTGTGGTATGAAATCATAACTACACGCAGACATGCGACAATCAATAGCATTGGATAGTTACTGGTTGTTAGTTCTCGATGGTATTTAATATGAGTATGGTGTGACAAGTAAAGTAGTCACACATACCATGGTGCTGCCCAGAGTCCTGTGAAGTTGGCTTGTCTCTGTTTGAGAGTTGAATCATTTGTAACATTGGTTACTATCATTCCATCATACATGGGTGGTGGCTGACGCAGAGGGGTGGATAAACCAACAAAGAGCATGGTGGAGGACATCGTAGGTTAAAAGCCAGGCAGGGGATTGTAAGGGGTTCATTAAAAACAATAGCGGCGGGTGGGGGTGAAGAGTTAACACGCAGTGAAGACGGCTGCAGATGCCCTCTTATTGGGTGCTCGCTAAGTGTCCCTTTGTAATGTAAGTGGTGCTCATGTAAAGCACTTCAATCCCTTTGTGTTGAGTTTGTGCTACATAAATGCACAATAAATAGATAAATGCGGCAATGCTGTCCAATAAGACAACAAACTAAAAACATATGCACCCTTATGAAGTGTGGGGAAGAAAGTACATGGTCAGATAGAATTTGCCTGCTGTATTGCTGCATTTAAAGTGAAAACCCAATAGTTAACCTGAATACTTTGGGAGGTGATTACAGCAACAATCACAGCCAGATGAAAATGATGGCGCCAGACACGTCTGATAAACCACTTAATTCCAGACCATGGCAGGAATACAAATTTGCAGATTCTAAAGAAAAAAAACTTTAAGAGGCAATTGTGATTCCAAATGTAATGAACCTGAGTCTACCGATGCATGTAAGCACGGTCGGACTGTTGTACCGTAGTGGTAGTGTGGTGTGCTGAACCAGGCTGGCAGTGAGCTAGCAGTAGAGTTTGTGCGTTTACATGGGCTGGAAGTAGAGAGAGGACTAGTCATGTTGGTCTCAAGCAACCGCCAGATGCGCGGTGGCCGTATTAAAACGTAAAACGCATTAGTGATCCAAGGAAAGAAAAAGAGTTCACCAAAGTAATTGAGAAAACTTAAAATTTGCATTAGGAAATCATTATAAGAGACCTAGATTATGTAACTCAGTATTGGAAGTTGGTCACAAGACCTCAAATGGTGACTTGTCTAGAGGGAATTGCACAATGTAGTCACACAATATACAAACAAAAGGGAGAACTAGAGTGTGTCCCTGCTTTGGCGCCGGGGGGGACTGATGAGTGCGTGTTGCCCCAGGGGACTGGTGAGTGGTGCGATCGAAGCATGCAGCTCCTCATTTCACAGAGGCTTTCACTCCAGTGGAGCCACGGGGAGAGGAGGCTGAACAAACAGGAAGTGCCGTGCAGTCGGGGTGCACGCTAGACAGCAAGAAGACTAAAATGCTGACCTTTTGTCGACATCAAGAGAGCAGCCTCACAAAGAAGTTCAGTGGATAAAAAGGAGTACTTGGGCCGCGGGACACGATAAGAGCAAACACATGCAGTACAAGAGGAAATAGTATACGACAGCCAATAGAAACAGAGGGAAAGTAGGTGGTAAGCTCAGAAACCAATGAAAAGCAATGGGGCAGGATGTAATCTTCTTTTAAGATTCATATTGAATACAATAGATTTCACAAGCATAGTGCAAGCGCTGTGCAGGTGAAATCTAAAGGTGTCTTCCTGCCCAATATCAGTAACATTGGTTACTTTCATTCCATCATACATGGGAGGTGGCTGAAGCAGGGGGTGGATAAACCAACAAAGAGCACGGTGGAGGACATCATAGGTTACAAGCCAGGCAGGGGATTTTAAGGGGTTCATTTAAAAAAAAGTGGCGGGTGGGGGTGAAGAGTTAACACGCCGTGAAGACGGCTGCATATGCCTTCTTATTGAGTGCTCGCTTAGTGTCCCTTTGTAATGTATGTGGTGCTCATGTAAAGCACTTCAATCCCTTTGTATCGAGTTTGTGCTACATAAATGCACAATAAATAGATAAATGCGGCAATGCTGTCCAATAAGACGACAAACTAGAAACATAGGCACTCTTATGAAGTGTGGGGAAGAAAGTACATGGTCAGATAGAATTTGCCTGCTGTATTGCTGCATTTAAAGTGAAAACCCAATAGTTAACCTCAATACTTTGGGAGGTGATTACGGCAACAATCACAGCCAGATGAAAATGATGGCGCCAGACATGTCTGATAAACCACTTAATTCCAGACCATGGCAGGAATACAAATTTGCAGATTCTAAACAAAAAAAACTTTAAGAGGCAATTGTGATTCCAAATGTAATGAACCTGAGTCTACCGATGCATGTAAGCACGGTCGAACTGTTGTACCGTAGTGGTAGTGTGGTGTGCTGAACCAGGCTGGCTTAGAGCTAGCAGTAGAGTTTGTGCGTTTACATGGGCTGGAAGTAGAGAGAGGAATATTCCTGTTGGTCCCAAGCAACCGCCAGATGCGCGGTGGCAGGGCTTAATTTGAGCCGGAGCTTGCCGGTGCTTAGCACCGGCACCTAATTATGAGGGCCGGATCTATAGTCATGGCGGCCGCGGCATTAAGTGCACCTGTCCTGCCTTAGAAATTAAAGTCTCTTCCCTTAGAAATGAAAGTCGTGATGACTCGTGCACGCTACCTACTGCTGTGGTGCCAATGCCATAAGGGGGTTGTTGACTGTGACTCGATGTTGACTGACTAACAGTATTACTGCCGGCCGGGTGACGTGACGTTCGATTCATTTCTCAATAATTATTTCCTCCTCCGAATCACGAGTCCTACCTTACTGTCTCTTCAAGACAGTCAGTTCCAGGCCGCGGCGCCAGGGCCTCAGTGTGGGCGGGACACTAGTTGGTGTTGTTGTTGCAGCCAGGGCACAGGGCAGGGCTTTGCTGCGGGGGTTGGAGCTGTGCGCGGCCGAGGCAGCGACGCGTGCGCAGATAATGCATTTAATGCACGCGCATTTTCGCTGCCCGCCCCTGCATACCCGCCCGCACCTCCTCACCAGCAGCGTGAGCGCAGCCTGAGCCATCCAGTATCCATCCAGTGAGTGGTGGTGTACTCAACTCAACCAACGCACGCCGCCCGCCTTTCAACTCCAATTCATTTCAGCAGGAGTTGGGAGCTCTGGACTGCTCAGCAGGTGAGGGCGAGGCGAGCGAGGCAGGGCCTGGCTGGCAGGCCACAGCCAGGCGCCGTTACGGTGGTGACTGACTGACTCACTATGATTACTACTGGTCAGGTTTTTAAGACAAGATCGCCTGGGGGTAGGCCGGCCGCCGGCGGCCGAATCAATCATCATGATCAGTAATCACCAAGCTGTGCAGGTGAGGCAGGGCAGGGTCTGGGGGCCGCAGGCGCAGGATGGGATCACTGTTTTTTTATTTTTTATCATAATTGTTGACTCTGGTGAGTGCCGTGGTGACTGGCTGGTTAGGATAGGCGGCGTAGTAGTAGTAGGCCGGCGGTCAGCCATAAAAAAAATAATGACGTTGCGCAGTTGAGGCCTACGGTCACTTCACTCGTTGTTTTTGATCCCCGCCTGCCTGGTTTGATCAACATCAACGATCATGTTGTTGCCAGGCCTGGCCAGCAGTGCACTGCAGTGGGCAGTAGTGGCTCTTCTTTGTTGCGCAGTTGCGGCAGGGCTGGACTGCCTGGACAGATCAGTACTACTACACAGGGTGATTCGATACGTTTCAGGGCAGGGCAGTGAGGGAACGCTCATAAAATCTGTGGGGGTTGGGGCTGTGCGCGGCAAGCAGTGTGTGCGCACATTATTTCACATTGTAATGCGCGCCCATTCACTGCTTTGCCACCACCACACCCCACCGATAAGTTATAATGACGGTGACGGTCAGTTCATGTTTCTCAATTGCAGCCATTTACACTATAAAGTAGAAGCTCCGATAGAAGGAGTTTCTTAACTTGGTGATACTGATAGTCCTTCTATAATTGTGATGGGTGTCCTGTCCTAAAGGTTTTTAACTTTTATGGGTGCGCCCTCTTTGCCTTCCAATGTGCCCATGCGCAATGATGGCGGTTGTATCTGGCTTGGAAAGGCCAGATGATAGACGAACAAGTTTGGCTAGCTGCCTCGGTTTAATTTTGGAGGTGCCAGTGCCACTCGACTATGCTGTTAACATTTGCAGAGGGCTGGGGGTTTCCCGAATTTCTGAAGCAATCTCAGTATCCCGCGTGAGACACACAAACCAAATACACACTGGGGCCCGGGGTGGGTTTTCAGTGAAGAGCAGGGTGGGTGCTTCGTGCTTTATGAGGGCAGAGCAAAGGTGAGGGGAAATAACGTGGCTGCGATTCTTCCTGAGGGAGGTGGACAGCTGAGCAGTGATGGGGCAGAAGTGTGAGGAGGTACAATTGGCCAGAGGTGAGAGGGAGATTGAGGCAGAGTCGAGTTCCTGATTGGACCCATCTGTATTATTTGTTAACCCAATTTGGTAATCAGTGCTGAAACATTCTTGGAAGAATGGCAGAGAAGCGTTGTCGTCTGAACATTTTATATAAATAATTAGTAGGCAAATACATGAAAAATGCCATCAATTAGTTTGGCAGGACAGAGTACAAATGGTAAGTATACATGCTCAAATCAATTATATATGAAAACCATCATAGATTTGCCATTTAAAGGGTGGATAAAAGGGGGCTCATGATATAAGGAAATACAAGTCCTTTTATAGGACTTTAGACAAAGACTCATATAATTCTATGCAAGTCCATGGTTCTCAGGGTATGCACCAATGAGGAATAGGCAAGAAGAAATATTTTACTACAGAATACATTTGGAAATTCTCTCATGGTAATATTATATTGGATTCCAGTCATTCTCACTGTTTATTCAAGCATTCTAATTGATACATTGTGTAGTAATAGCCCGAGACAGTGGAATGTCCTTAGTTAGGTAAGGTGAGGAAAGTCCCGAGGCACACACTCTGCTTATTAGTGTGAATCTTGCAATTCTTTATTTAGGACAAGAAACAACAATAGGCATTATGTGATGTATTGATGGAGGACAGTTTAAACACAGTTTAGGCTGGCGAAAGCACAGCTCATTTAACTTTAATATGAGAAAGGAAAAAACAACTCCCACAACACCCCCACTGGTGATTTCTAAAGAACTTCATTTCTTTATTACAACAAAATTCACTATTTTTGGGTTCTTCTTGGATTCTCCCAAATCTTTCAAAGTGTCGTAGAGTTCACTTTACTTTTTTTTATAACTTTTACATTGTCTCTTTCTCGTTCTTCCTGTTTTTGCTGACTGCTTCTTATACCCACATTCCATGCCATTCTACTTTGAGAAATAAGCACACATGCAATGCTAATTAATATTATCAAAAGAGTGGTTAAAAGCAATTTTAGAATTCTTCCATCTACGGTACCAAGCCACTCTCCTATCTTGGCAAATCCTTTTTCTATAGATCTGAATATAGGTCCCACACCCTAATACTACTAGTCTGCTTTTGAACCACTTTTTAAAAGAAATTCACATTCGACTAAACAGAAGATTTCTACAACAATAAAAATACTATCTACTTTCATTTTATTTTTTTATTTTATTTTATTTAGAAAGTTTTGTACAGCGCGAACATGACCCTTGGGTATCAGAGCGCTTCACAGATACAACAACATGAGGTAGGTTAGAGATACATCTTACGTAGCATGACCAATCAGAGAATGAGGTAGGTAGGTATAGAACTATGTAGTAAACGTTTAGCAAAAGTGTACAATGGTGTGGTATAATGTTATGCTAGTACTTGACATCGCCATGATTATATGTCTATATAATTTCACTCTCTGTCTGTCTTCCATGTTATCATAAAGTTATTCTATTTGTCACTGTACTGTAAATAGTACTACCATAATCACAGATCCAATTTGACTTTCTCTGTGCATTAGTCCTCAAGATTTCCAGGTAAGTATAGCGCCTCTAGATTATCTCCAGTATACCGATTGACTTTCTCTTTTCTTCATTGGATTTTTCGCTTTGGCACCACTCTGTCGCGTTGTCGGTGATGTCCTTTCTTGCCTAATTAAGGAACTTACTCATTAGGAAGATCTTAGCTTCCCTTTTGAATGTGGCCGTGTTTGTGATTTTCCTAATATTTGGAGGGAGTGAGTTCCAGATTCTGGGGGCTGTCCCTGAAAAAGATCTGTTGTATGTTTTCTTCTTCCGGAAGATGGGTGGTCTCAACAATAGCTCCTTGGCACTCCTGGCTGGTCTGCCTCCTCCAGATAGCTCTATCTTCTGAGCAAGGTATCTTGGTGTATAGCAGTGGAGAGCTTTGTGTGTGATACATGCCATTTTATATTGGATTCTGGCTTCGTATGGAAGACAGTTTAACGATTTCGTGTGTGGCGTGATATGGTCGAATTTCCTCGATCCAGTGATGAGTCTTGCCGCTGCATTGAGACATGCTTTTACTGGTGCTGCTTCATCCAACAGCGAGCCCTCTACCTGCAAAAGTCACTATACTCGGCACATTCACTCCCGTGTGCGAAGGATTGAGCCGTTAATTAGTACAATTGCGCAAGAAAAGATTACGCCTTTATCTTGGTGTAACTGATAGCACCTCACAGTACACCGCTGCTTAGCAGACAGGTTCAGTAGTTCAATGCTTTACCTTGAGGGACCACCTGCTTTATTGTATATATAATATGTGAAACAATCATACATCGGTCATCTTCAAAAGTCAAAGAATATCATCAAGAGTACAATCTATTCCTGGCAGTTAAGAGGGGAGGGGGTGGTGGGAGGTAAGTAGTCTATAGGAGGGAGACCGCTTGTACTCGGATTATTCCAGCATGTCAATTGTAAACGTTAATGAGAAACTTGTATTTTAAACTGTACCTGTAATTATGTATAAGGCTGCTGACACTTGTTTAATAAAAAGAAGGTAAAAAAAAAAGAATACAATCTATTGCTCCCACCTATCAAATGATCAAAGCCACAAAATAATTTGGGGCCAGATGTAGGAAGCCTAATGCCTGTCGGTAACGGCCGAAATTACCGAATTTCGGCCGTTACCCACCGGTATTAGGCTTTTCAGATGTAGGGGCCTAATTTAAGGATACGGTAATTTAACAAATCGGTAATTTAAGGAATCGGTAAATTATCGAATTCTTAAATACCGATTCGGTAAATTACCGAATCCTTCATGTAGGAAGCACTCAAGCGAGTGATTTTCACTTGTAAGGATTCGTTATTTACCACCAACTACAAGTTGTTGGTAAATATCGAAAACCCTAAAAAAAGCAATTTTGTGCTTTTTTCAACTGTGCCCTGTGGCAGACATACATCCCCTTAGGGCATGTATGTGTGCCACATGTGCATCCATGCACAATACAGGGGTGCAACAGGGTGTCAATGTGACACCCTGCCACCCTTGTAAGTCTACCTCCTTTTACTGATTCGGTATATACCAAATCGGTAATTCTCATTCATTCCTATGGGCCTCCAGGCCCATAGGAATGATGGGGAATACCAATTCGGTAAATACCGAATCGGTATGTACCGAATTTTACATATTCGGTCACATTTACCGAATCATTAGCTACATATCATTTATCGATTCTAAAATACCGAATCGGTAAAATTTGGTATTTTAGAATCGGTAAATGATATTTACCTACATCTGGCCCCTAGTCTCTAAAGCCATCCCCTACATTCCACCACAATATGCCTACTACAACTCCTAACACATACCACTCTACAATTAATTCATTTTTCGCATGCTTGCAATCTTGTTCGGCAACTTCGTCTTTTTGGAACTAGAATTGGGATCTCGGGGAAAATCATCTGACCCAACAAGATGCAGTACACAGTTCTATATTAGTTTGTCAATTTCAGGTCGGCTACAATCGGAACCATCACCTCTGCTACCAGATATGTGGAGCGTAAACATATCCTAAATGATCCTGCTATTAAGGCGTGCCAACGGCTAGGACTGGGAGTGGTTTACTCCCGATACGAACTTTGGTTCTCCCAGATTGGATCCATCACTATTACTAGTTAACCAGATTCGGTACTCAATGCTGAAAGATTCAGGTAAGAATGAAAGACAAGTGTAGTCGTTTGACAATTTTATATGAGGAATTAGTAAGTAAATACATTAAACAAACCATCAATAAGCTTAGCAGCAAAGAGTACAAATCATAAGTATACAAGCTCAAATCAATGCTATATGAAAACCGGCAAAGATTCTAGACAAACCCATGGTTCTTAGGCTAGGAACAGGCAAAAAGAAACATTTCAGCACAGAATATATTCTTAGAGTCTCTCATGGTAATATTACATTGAATTTCAGACATTCTCACAGTTTATTCAAGCATGTTAGTTGATTGAAATACAACTCCTCCAGGAGCAGCTTCCTCTCGAGAGGATGGTACTTTCCAGATCCAGTTCCCTCTGGCCCGCCGCCTGCCACGCATGGTGCAACTGGGCATATTTTAAGTATTGATTAGAACTCATATGTTAATTTCTTTGAAGGAAGGAAATGGTATCAGACCACCATCCTCCAGGAAACCCCCCACCCCAGACATTCCCAGTCAGTCCAAGGCCTAAACCCTTTAAGTTTCCCCAATTTGCACATCCATGTCCCCTCCCAGAGAGGAGTCGCCTTCATTGACTTCCCTGTCCGGCCTATACATATAGTGGCTCTCCTTCAGGCCTCCATTGCATCCCGCGTCAACCGAAGTAGCGTCTGAAAACCCTACTACCCAAATTAGTAGTGGAAATAAAACCAAATAAGAAACTGTCCTCGCTCCAGCCTGTAAGTAGAATGTTCCTAATAGGCCCTTACATCTGGTAGACCAATCCCACCAGTATATGTGCTGTGCCCCTGTATCACTCCCTCTATCCCTTTGTCCATGTGTCCAAGGCCCCACTGAGCCTGCACCCCTGCCAGTGCCCGCGACAGCCAAGTATCATTGTCTAAATCTATAGGGGTCCACCGCACCACTGCTGCATTGCTGGGAACAACTACTGACATCTGTCCTTGGCTTGCCTCACCAGTCCCACTTTGTTGCTCATTCCCATTGGAGATAAATGGCCACAAAATCTACCTCTTGCCCTTCAGAGCTGTCATGGCCCGCCGCTATCCTCCAACACATCATTGGGCATCATCTCCTCTCTCCCCTGCTTAATGCATGCTCTAGCTCTCACTGTACAGGGCCTTCCAGTTCTCTGAATTGAGGAACCACTACTTCTGCCTCTCTGCATGGCCGCACCCCTTTCCTGCCACTGCGAGGCCTTTCCTGACCACAGGGAGGCCTCTCACTCAAATTCCACTATGCCAGCGGCCCAGCCCGCTATCAGGAACAGAGAGGCCTCTCCCAGCTGACAGGAGACTTCACGCTGCCCCTGCATAAGCATGCTGGCCCAACCACATTCAGGCACCATTGTGGGCCCCTGCCTGGAGCCCCACGACCCACCACAGCCTTTGGAGGGGCCACTCTCTGCATATGGGAGTTGCCCGCCTTCTGCCTGACTGTCCTCTGGATCGGGGGGGGGGGGCAGGGCAGTGAACAGGCCCACACCGCCACCGTAATGCCGTTAGCTGCTTTTTGCGATGACGCCCCGTCCACCAACACCAAATTGAGGCGCCATCTCTTCCGCGAAGAGCAGCAACGCTGGGCCACTTTGTTTTTTCTGGACTCGCTGGACGCTGCCATTGGACCAGAAGTAAGTGGAATGCATTATGGATATATACTCTACGTACAGGACCGAATACTGCAAAAACGCTACCACCAGGTACCAGCCACTGTGAAACCAAGACAAAATGATGGTTGGCATCGCAAAATGGCAGAATATATACCTATTGGGCTACGTAAGTAGCCCAAAAATTGCCCAAACCCCGAGCAGTCACCCGACTCCTCCACTTCCCCAAACTACCCAGGGGCAGACATCCTTGTGGTTGACTGCCCCCCAAAACCCCATTCTAAAGAGTGAAAGGTAATTTGGTGTAAGTACCCTTACTTTGCACTTTTGTTACGGGTTGTAAAGTCCACTTAATGCCAGCAAGTATGGAATATGAACGGTGTGGTCCCACAGAAGAATAGGAGACTGCACTATTATATTTGTGTCTTCGAACTTTGAGATCACCGTGTCATGAGTTATCTGAGATAGATTAGAAACTACAAGCTGCTTACCAAAGCTAAGAAATTCATAACCTTTATCTGGGGCACAGAGTTTGTAATGCGCACATGGCAAAGCCAATAGGTCTGACTTTAATTTGCTAACATTTGCAAATGTAGACATGGGGAAATGCAGACAGACTATTTGTACCACGACACTGTGTACTCTGTCTCTTTCTGTGACTCCTATGTATATGCCCAATTATTTACCCATGCTTACGGTGATGCTTGGCACCAGCACCACAAGCAAAAGGAATAAAAAAAGAAATAAAGGGGCACTGCATGCTTAGGGAATAAAAAAACAGGACACAGGAGGCACAGAAAGAGGCACACAACGAATAGCCTGCATGCATTTCTGTGTGCATAGATTTGCGTATGTAAGCATACTAAAGCAAAACCTATTGGTTTTGCCAACGTTTGATGTTAATGTGTTTGAGGTTTTTAGACTGATCACATCTGTCTCCTCTTTCCCATAGGGAGGGTGTGCTAAGATCAGGATTTTTAAAGAAATCTGACAAATCCAATATAAGAAGATTAGAGATGTGTATGTGCTTTTTATGAAAATCATGTACATTTTAACAAGTGTATTATGGGTAGGAAATGGAAAATGTGTATGTTGCTGTTCCATCAGAAAGATTTGAGGAGGGATGTGTGGGTGTCTCCATTTCCCAGTGGAGGTTTAAATCTTACTGGAAAATCTGCTTGGTGATTTAACCAAGGAAACAATCATGATGTAGGTTCAAAATCACATTTACATAGGAAAACACAGTTGATGCAACATCAGCAGGTGTAGGAAAAAGCAGATGCAAAAATATATAGTGAGGACATATGAAGTTCAGTGGTGTCCCTTCCTCTTGCCGGGACCCCGCCGTAGAGAGAATAACTCGGACCACACCATGGGTGAGTGATTATCATCGAATGATGTACTATAAAAAGACCGGACTTGTTTTTATGGGGGTCGGGGGGGCAGGAGGGGGGGGATCCACTATCCCCATGTTTAGTATAATGAGGGTCTTAACTCAACTACTTTGTATATCAAGTTTATAATCCCTTTCTCAGACGATTTTGAAGGCTCTAGAATGTCGGTAATTCTGCACAAGGCTGATGCGCGGGGTGCATATTAACCCTCACTGCATAGTTCGATTTTAGATTGAATTACAATTGTTAGATTGGGAGAAGTACCCAGGTGATGGGCACTTGGAAAGGTAACTCCAAATCTGAAGACAAGCTGTGTTGTTTTTCCAACAAACCTCTCCTAATGTTTTTGATTGTATCGGATATCCACTAGTTGAATCCGATATGGTGGGCCTGTTCCACATCACTGCCATGTGTCCTTTTGAATTTTGTTTCCATTAGCTGAGCTTGATGTGGGGTACCTTATGGCTGAAGAGAGGTAATAGAAAACCTCCTACCTGGTAACCACTATTCAATTATAATTGTCTTTGTTATATGTATGTCGTGCTCTGTTGGGGGCTTAGTCTGTATTGTGCACGAATGGTGGCCAGATAATAATTGGCTTATGACTTTTGTTTATTTTTACAGATAAGACAGTGTATTTATCACCCGCCATATATACGGGCTACAAACTTTTGACGGGCAGTATAATCATCTGTGTTGAGCAATTTTTGTTCTATTATTTTTTTCACTTACGTAGAGTGACTAGTTTGCGCGCTGCATAGGAGGAGACCTTTAGGAATTGAATGAAATGAAATGAAAAGAATGAATGAAATGAAAAGATAATTTATAAAGCGCGATGGCTACCTTGGGGCGTCCCAGCACTGCAGAGGTTGGGCTAGGCGGAGTACGCTAGACTTAAACGAATTATTAAGATGATTTATTAAAAAGCCAGGTTTTAAGGAGCTTTCTGAAGGTGAATAGTTTAGGTTCTGATCTGATTGAGAGGGGGAGAGTGTTCCAGATCTTGGCTAGGTTGTTGGAGAGCGACCGGCCTCCACACCTGGCTCTCTTGATTCTGGGGACTGTGGTAAGATAAGAAGTCCTGGATCTGAGGAGACGATTGGGATGATAGGCATTTACCAGGGGGCGATTGATAGCAGGGCCTGTTCCCCAGTAGGAGTGATGGGCAATACACATGGCCTTGAATTCAATCCTCGATTTCACAGGAAGCCAGTGGAGATCTTTCAGTCGAGCTTAGACTGAGACTCGTCGCGGGATATCGAGGAGAGTCCTGGCGGCACAGTTTTGGACAATTTGGAGTCTATTGAGCGTGGGCTGTGGGGCCCCAAGGTATAGGGCATTTCCGCAGTCAAGGCGAGATAGAATCAGCCCTTAGACCATGATCCGTCTTGAGTGGAACGGGAGAAGGGGGAGGATTTTGCGAAGTAGCCTCAGGAGCCCGAAGCATGTGGCAGCAAGCTTAGTTGCCTGGTAGTTAAAATTGAGTGTTCTATCCAGCCAAATGCCGAGACTTTTGATTTTTTCTTTGGGTTCGGGGGGACAGCCTAGGCAAAGGGGCCCGATGGAGTCAATAGATTTGGTGATGGAATTTCCCCAAGAGCATAATCTCTGTTTTCTCCCCGTTCAGTTTTAAGCAGGAGGCCGACATCCATGCGGCGACTGCTTCCAAACATTTGTATAGGCTGTGGTGGGAATTGAGAGGGGGGTCCAACGCCACCACCAGCTGTGTGTCATCCGCATAGGTGACAATTTTCACTCCAAAGGGGCGGACGACATCAGCCAAAGGGCTAAGGTAAACATTAAAAAGGGTGGGGCTCAGGGAGGAGCCCTGGTGCACCCCACAGTTCAGGGGTTTCCTGGAGGAGGTGAAATCTTTCTCAAATGCCTGAAAAGATCGATCTGTGAGAAAGGATCTCAGCCAGGTGAGTGCCGTTCCCGAAATTCCTATCCTACTGAGACGGTGGAGAAGAATGTCGTGGTTTACAGTGTCAAAGGCGGCACTAAGGTCGAGCAGAACGATGGCCGATGACCCACCACTGTCTAAGATCCTTCTTGCCTCCTCCGTCACTGCGACCAAGGCTGTTTCGGTTCCGTGAAGGGGCCGAAAGCCCTTCTGTGAGGAATCAAGTATGTCGTTTGATTCCAAGAAATGTGTCAGGACTGAATTGACATATTTCTCTAGTAGTTTGCTGAGCCAGGGTAGCAGAGAGATAGGTCTATAGTTGGAGGGTTTGTTTTGATCGAGGCTGGGTTTCTTTAATAAGGCCTTGACCATTGCTCGCTTCCATAAAGGCGGGACGATGCCAGCGTGGAGAGAGGAGTTAAGCAGGTCCCGAATGGTGGGTGAGATCTGACTGGTGATCGGGGTAAGGACTCGCGGGGGGCCGGGTCAGTAGGTGATCCTGATTTGACCTGTTGCATGATACTTTCTAAATGGCTGAGATCTAAGGGCGGGATATATGTGAGGGAGACGGGTAGTGCTGCCGCAGAACCTGGGTCTACAGGGCAGCTGGGCAGATGGATATTTTGAGAGAAAGAGGAATTTATGATTTATATTTTGCGGTAAAAGAAGTCCGCTAGCTCATCACAGTGGACCTGGGTGTTGCTGTGCTCCTTTGGTGTCTCGGGTAGTTGGAGGAGGGATTTTGCTATCCGATAGATCTCCTTGGGCTTAGAGGCTGCCTTGTCAATTTTTTTTCTCAAAATATTTTTTTGCGCTAATTTGATGCTGGATTTGTAGCTTTTGATAGCTGCTTTGTAAGCTATTTTGTCTGTTGGTAGGTAATCGAGACGCCATTTTCTCTCAATTCTTTTACAGTTACGTTTGGAGTCTCGGAGATCAGTAGTGTACCACGGGGCGGTCGGATTCCCCCATTTGGGGGGGGTACGTTTAAATGGAAGTACCAGACCTAGAGAATTGGTAATCCAGCTGTTGTAGTTCTCGTTGCCTTTTATAGGGTTGGAAGTTTTGGTGGGTACGGTTAGATCAAGGTTCTCCCGCCATTCCGGCTGGGGAAGTTTAGACCAGTTACGTGACTTTTGGACAGTCATGGGTTTCGGTAAGAGGTGGTTGGGGAGGGTCCAAGTGAAAGGGATAAGGAAGTGATCAGTCTAGGGAAGGGGGGAAGGGTTTCCAACTTGTAGATTCGGGCAGTTGCTGAATATGGGGTCCAAAAGATGGCCCTTTAGGTGGGTGGGCCCGAGGACTAGTTGCTGTAGTTCGAGGGCACCTAGACTGGAGGATAGTTCTCTGGCGTTTGAGTCGTTAGGGTCATCAAGGTGGGTGTTGCGGTCACCCAGGAGCGTAAAGTTAGCGGAGTTAAGTGCTAGGTTTGCAGCCGTTGGGGCAAGGTTAGAGAGAAATTGTCCTTGCGTCCCGGGTGGGCGGTATATAAGCATACCTGAGAACGTATTGGTGGGGCTGAATTTTATAGTGAAGGGGAGGCATTCACTATCTGGAACATGAACGGGGGTGCTAGTGATTTCATAGCCTGTCTTGTGAATCACTGCTAGTCTTCCACCGATTCCGATTTTGCGGTCATGGCGGAATATTTGGTATCCGTGTGGGAGAGTTTGTACCAAATCAGGCTCTGAGTGTTCATGCAACCAAGTCTCTGTGAGAAAGAGGATGTCCGGGTTTGCATCCTCTATGAGTAGAGAGATTTCCGCGGTGTGCTTGGGGAGGGATCTGCAGTTGAGCAAGAGCATGGAATATTGTGTGGGTTCCATTTTTGCGTGGGGTGAGAAATGAAGTCCACACTTATTGCAAGCGGGATGTTGTAAGGATGGATCCCAGATGTGGAGACCGAGTGGAGCAGCTTCCTTCTTTAGTTGGAGGAGGGAGTGGGGGCTATAAGTTCTGACCCGGTAGGGCGACCGGACAGAGGGGGTGGCCCCTTGCCCCTGCCGACCGCGGACGGGCGCAGATGGGCTTGCCTTTGGCGCGCCTTTGGCGCGCCCACTGCGCGCGTCCGGGAAAGGCACATTATATCTATATGAGAGGGGGGGCGTGGCCTCAGGGCCGTGGGCGTAGCCTGTGGGCTGAGGAGGAGGAATGGCGGCGAAAATCTCTGTGCCGTGGCAGCATTAATATCGGCTGCGCGGCGATTTTGCCAGAGATTAGAGTGGGAGAATGCGCTAGGTAAGTGCAAGACAAGTAAAAACAAAGTATATTTGTGACAAGTAATTGATTCAGTTTTTCGCCCAAAAACGTGCACGCATTGCACTGATTTCAATGGCAACGCGTGCATGTTTGGTGATTCCCTTGCAGGAGTGAGCTTTGAAACCACCTGTTTGTAATTAACTTTCAAACAGATGGTGCCCTTGCTTGCTCCTGCAAGGGAAAAGCTGTGTGGGCTCTGGGCCGCACTCCCCCAACCCCTACTATTTGCTAACCCACGGGAAACAAACGCAGTGTACGCCAGGCTCCCAAAAGATAAACGTACCGTTTCAAGTTATAAATATCTATTTCTTTCTCTGGTTCTTTTATTCAGCGCTACCTGTTCCTAGGCAGGTTCAGAGCGCTGTTCGGATAATTCACCAAAAATGTCCTTCCCAAAAGCGATGTAATTTTAGGTGAGCTGCTGAGTCTTCTGTATTTTTTATTTTCTAATGTAAAAATGTAAGACGATCTCCTGATGCATGCTTATCAAGGGTACATATGTTTAATATGTTCAAGTGCTTGATTCTGTCGCACATGTCCTGCCTCCTTTACAGTGATTTGCCCGACAGGAAGGAGAAGCCTAGATTGTTACAAAATGTCTTGATAAGTCGTTAGGAAGGGTCAAAGTTGAAGGACTTGCATCCTGAACCTGGGAATCACCTGAGGCCTGCACAGAGCTGGCGTCAACTCAAACTACCCAGCCCCCTAGACACATCTAGACTTCAGTCCATGTGCAATCCACGCCTGTGCAAGAGCGCCAAAGCCAGGCCACTCTGAGGACAGAGCAGTGCACACATAAACCGCTGCCCCCACAAGGAGGGATTGGCAGTGTCCACCCGCCATCGCTTCTGGGTCTTCAGTTCACAGGCACAGCACTCTGCGACTGATAGATGGGAAACTATTGTAAAGGTTGTATGAAAGCATCTGCTTGTCTGGCTATGGCGGTCTTGCGCAAGCATGATTGTTCCAACCTCGTGCCATAAATCATCTCATCCTGCCTGCTTTGCATATTCGGACCACAAGTTGTAGACCGGTAGCGAGATGTCCACATTAAATGTGCCACACCTTTTATTATAGTAAGATGGCTTATTTTCTGGTAAGCACATGGTTGCATAAGTGTTACACAATCTAATTTAATGTGGAAAGGGCAGTGTTATTAGAGTGGTTATCCAGTGCTCCTATCGAAGACCAAATCATCGTGGAGTTCCCAGGACACCCCCACGCCGTACGGCCCTCCAGCTGTAGGCGTGGTCTCTGCCCCAGAACCACAGGTCCGTCCCTGACCTCGGTGCCCCCTCGCTACTGCTCGCTCTTCCTGCTCCGTTGTGCTCCGCATTTTCGTCGCATTTTTGTCATTTTGCTTATTTATGTTTTTACTGTTCTCCCTCTGTATTCTCTTTGTTGTGTGCCTATTTCCTTAGGATTGTACCCACTTGTGTGCCCCCCCGCTCCCCGCTTCCTGCTTCCCGCCGCTGCTCCCTCGCAGCCCGCCCCTTTTCCTTCTGTTACCCCATTGGCTGCCCCGCTCCTGCCTCCCAGCTGCTCCTCCCTCCCACTTGGCCTCATATGGAGCCAGCGGTCACGCGCAGCGGGCGCGCCAAAGGCAAGCCCGACTGCGCCCATCCGCGCCTGGACCACGCCCAGCGCCAGAACCCCTGGTCCTCGACGACGCCTGCGCACCCGATGAACTTACGACGCCGCCACACTCCACGCACTCAATGCCGGCAGAAACCCCGCCTGCCACCGAGCCTCCCCGAAACGCACCCACGGACCCTTCACCTGCCAAGCCTGCCAATTCACCTGCCTCCGAACCAACACTGCACCCGCCAAGCCGAGCACCAGCAACAACCACCTCAAGTGCATCCTGCTCAACACCCGCTCCATCCACAGGCACGCCGTGGAACTCTGGAACCTCCTCGACACAACCTCACCAGACGTCGCCTTCCTCACGAAAACCTGGATGAACGCCTCTTCAGCCTCCGACATCGCCATCGCCATAGCTATCCCGGACGGCTACTAGATCACCCGGAGGGACCGCATCAACCAATCCGGAGGAGGCATCACCATCGTCCACAGAAACACCATCCGAATCACGGCCAACTCCGACAACACCCTCACTGCCGCCGAACACCTTCACTTCCAGATCCACACCGACCCCAAGACCACCCTCAGAGGCACTCTCATCTACAGACCCCCGGGAAAACGAACACAATTCAGCGAAGCCATCGCAGACTTTATCAGCCCGCACGCCCTCACCTCCTCTGACTACATCCTCCTAGGGGACCTCAACTTCCACCTGGAGAACAACAAGGACTGAAACACCGCTGCCCTGCTGGACAACCTCGCCAACCTCGGACTCAAGCAACTGGTGAACACCCCCACCCACTACGCCAGCCATACGCTTGACCCCATCTTCTCCTCCAGCAAGCACATCTCCTTCAGACCACAGCTGCATCCACTTCACCTTCAGGAGAACCACGACCCACCACCACCAACAACAGGCTCCCCGCAGAAGCTGGACCAAGATCACCGCTGACCAGCTCACCACCGCCCTCAGCCAGAACACTCCCACCAACACAACGGACCCCAACGAAGCAGCCCGCAACCTCACACAGTGGCTCACCGACTGCTCAGACGAACTCGCACCACTGAAGAACCCTCCCAGCAGACCTGGCAGCAGGAGAGCCTCGTGGTCTACCACTGACCTCAAAAACTCCAAGAAAACCTGGAAAACACCCTTGAGAAAGCCTGGCGCCAAGACCAGACAACAGAACACATGACTGCCCTCAAGAACGCCACCCACTAACACCACCAGCTGATCCGCACCACCAAGAAGACAGCGTTCACAGAAAGACTGGACAACAACACCCACAACAGCAAGGAGCTCTTCAGCATCGTCAAAGAGCTCTCAAATCCCAGCGCTTGCAACACCGACATCACTCCCTCGTAAGACCTCTGCGACTCTCTCGCCTCGTTCTTTCACCGCAAGATCGCCGACATTCACAACAGCTTCGGCGCACAAACCACGCACCCAACCGCCGAACCAGCGCCCCCAACCGCCACCCTCTGCACCTGGACCCCTGTCAGCACCGAAGACACCACCCACATGATGAACACCATCCACTCCGGCTCCCCCACCGACCCCTGCCCACACCACATCTTCAACAAAGCCGACTCCATCATCGCACCCCAACTCCGGAACATCATCAACAGCTCCTTCGCAACCGCCACCTTCCTGGAGAGCTGGAAACATGCCGAGCTGAGCGCCCTCCTCAAGAAACCCACGGCGGACCCCACAGACCTGAAAAACTTCCGCCCCATCTCGCTCCTCCCCTTTCCAGCCAAAGTCATCAAAAAGACCATCAACAGACAACTCTCCGCCTTCCTTGAGACCAAAGGATCCCTCGACCCCTCACAGTCCGGCTTCCGAGCAAACCACAGCACCGAGTCCGCCCTCATCGCAGCCACCGACGACATCAGGTCCCTGCTCGACAACGGGGAAACGGCTGCCCTCATCCTCCTGGACCTCTCAGCAGCCTTCGACACCGTCTGCCACCGCACCCTGATACAGCGCCTCAGCAACTCCGGAATCCAAGGAGCGGCCCTGGAGTGGATCATCTCGTTCTTCGCCGGAAGAACCCAGAGTCCGCCTCCCCCTGTTCCGTTCCGCGGCCCCCAAAGTCATCTGCCGGGTTCCGCAAGGATCCTCACTCAGCCCCACCCTCTTCAACGTCTACATGAGCCCTCTCGCAGCCATCGCATGCCAACACAACCTCAACATCATCTCCTACGCCGACAACACCCAACTGATCCTCTCCCTCACCAACGACCCCGCCAAAGCCAACCTCCAGGAAGGTATGAAAGACGTCGCAGAATGGATGAAGATCAGCCGTCTGAAACTGAACTCAGACAAGATGGAAGTCCTCATCCTCGGACCATCTCCCTCCGCGTGGGATGACTCCTGGTGGCCCCCTGCCCTGGGTAGCGCGCCCAAACCAACGGACCACGCACGCAACCTGGGCATCGTCCTGGACTCCTCCCTCACGATGACCAAGCAAGTGAACGCAGTCTCATCATCCTGCTTCAACACCCTGCGCATGCTCCGAAAGATCTTCAGATGGATCCCCACAGAAACCAGGAAGACGGTCACCCAGGCCCTCGTCACCAGCCGCCTGGACTACGGGAACACCCTCTACGCTGGAACCACAGCCAAACTCCAGAAAAGACTCCAGCGCATTCAGAACGCCTCAGCACGACTCATCCTAGACATCCCTCACCGCAGCCACATCTCTGCCCACCTGAAAGACTTGCACTGGCTTCCTGTTAACAAGAGGATCACGTTCAGACTCCTCACCCACGCATACAAGGCTCTCCACGACATGGGCCCGAAGTACCTCAACAGCCACCTCATTTTCTACACACCCACCCACCAGCTCCGATCCGCCAGCCTCGCCCTCGCATCCGTCCCACTAATTCGGAAATCCACCGTCGGAGGAAGATCCTTCTCCTACCTGGCAGCCAAGACATGGAACTCCCTCCCCACTCACCTACGGCTGACCCCGGATCACCTCTCCTTCAGGAAACAACTCAAGACCTAGCTGTTCGAGCAGTAGCGACCCCCCCCCCCCCCCGCCTCTGCGCCTTGAGACCCCCACGGGTGATTAGCGCGCTATACAAATTCTGTGATTGATTGAGTATCATTTTAAATAGAAACTGAAGTTTTTCTAATGCATCCAATTTTTTTTATAGAAATTGTTTTTTTTTTTCAATGTTTTAAAATGCTTCGACAATAACGAGAATGTTGCATGATTAACTTTATCCTATAATGATTCCCTATTTGACAGTTAATTGTTGCATACTTTATTTACTTGCCTCACAATTTCGTCCCGTCCACAGAATTTCTTTCGCCACTGACCGGCCCTGTTGTAGTAGTTAAATTACACATGAGACAGTCATAAGGGTTTGGTGTTTATTGAAAATCTATAATTCAATGGACCTCTTGCAATGGTGAATGGCAATCTTCAAACCACAGAGACCTAAAAGACGGAAACAGTCACTGGTGTAAACCATTTTGATCACGGATTCCAATTTTTCATACCTATGCACTTCTCTTATGTGTGGTACAAACAAAAAAACTTTCCAGTTTTCAGCTCTAGGTCCGTCTTCGAAAAGATATTCTGCAACCCACAAGCTCCTAATTCAGCCTGGGGCCCATTGCCTAACTTAGCCTTACAGAGATATCAAGTTGGTTTTGTGGCGTACTTTAATATTCCATTATTTATTCTTTTAAACATCCTCGGCATTATATTATGGTAGTTGACGAGGAAAAATATGTAGAAAAGTGGTGCACGCTCACTAAATCTTAAATGGACAGTATTCACAAACATTTGAAATACATTTTCTGTGCTTTACTGCACATAAATGACAAAAGAAAGATCCACGTCGAAAGGAGCAGAGTTATGACTCATTTTGGAAAAAATATTTGAGACTGAAAAGAAAAAAGAAATCAAAAGTTGTCTTTTGTAGTACAAGATTCCCTCTGCCCTCTGCGCAACCCAGTCGTACATAACTTGAATGCAGATATTTCGTGAGCAACCTTCACTTGCCCCCTTTACTTCCGCCAGGTGTCAGTTACTCTTAAGGAAGGCAGAAAGGTTTGTGTACAAGATAAACAGATGTAACTTGATCCCGTAACTCAGGTGTTACTTGTCAGAAATAAGGCCCTGGTTAATACTTTTAAATGCATCACAAAACCGGGCTATGGCCATTTAAAAAAAATGTGCCTGTGCCTCCCGTTTAAGTTTAGTTCATTTACAATTGTAGTATCCCATTATACTGGGATACCCAAGATGGGTGGTAGGTCGCAGACTAGATTGGACATCAAATGAGGGGAAAAAGGCACACTAGCGTAATAAGACCCAGAGCGGTCGAGAGCACCTTTATTTAAGCCCTCGGGCGAGCCCGCCCTCGGGGTGCGTGCAGTACGTGAAAGGGCCGGGTGGCTCCGTCACTACATCCCTCCAATCTTTTAGATACAAAAACCCTTCCGGGTGGATGTTCAGTCCTGGTTGTTGCACCACGCAAAGTCTCTCAGTTTCTGGCTGGGGGTTGGATTCGGCCGGAGACCATACCTCTGGCTCCGGGAGTTCTTCGCTTCCAACCCCTTCGTGTCTCTCTCGGACTCAGATGACACAATTCCAGAACTCTGTGGCTCTTCCGCCCCAGCTGTCTCTCCTGCTTGGGGCTGGTTCAGTTCCGGGCTGCCAGGAGGGATGTCTGTGGAGATCACACCTTCCCCTTGCTCAAGGTCTTCCGTGGCATGGTCGGTCAGTGGTGGTCCGCTCGCGACCTTCTTGAACCATGAAGTGTTCCTCGTGACTATGCGAGTTCCACGCATGGCGGAAACCATGGTGCCTTGCACACTGATGACCTCCCATACTTCAGACTCATACGGGGTGCAATACTTCCAGCCGGGGTAGCGGTCTTTCACCATGACGTGGTCTCCATCGGTTGTGCCCTTCGGGTTTGGTTCGCCTTCTCATTGGACATCTTCCTCCAGTTCTGGGCGGCCTCTTGATCCAGCACTGGGGGAGTCCACGACGGGTCCACAGAAATGCTATCTCTGGGTACTCTCCGAAACACCAGGTGAGCCGGTGCACACTGGGTGTTGCAGTGTGGGGTTTGGCGATACGCGCTAATAAACTGCAGGAGGCACTGCTTGGCATCTTCTCCCTTCTCAACTCTAATTCTGAGGGCCTGATTCATTGTTCACATGAACCGTTATACTTCTCCGTTCGCCTGAGACCACTGAGGCGTGATCTTCCAGTGTCGGATGCCTCTGGAGGCTAGGTACTCTTGGAATTCTCTTCCCTGGAACAGTGGCCCATTATCTGATTTCACCTCCACAGGCAGTCCCATCATGGAGAAGACGCATTCAAGAGCAGTCTTGATGTTGTAAAACGCTGTTGGTGGCACCACTTCCACCACTGGGAATTTCGAGTGGGAGTCGATGAGTACCAGGGTGCTCCGTCCATCCGGAAATGATCCGAAATCTAGGCTCACTTTAGACCATGGCTCCCAGCATGGCTCTTCAGTGATTACCGGGTGGGGCGCAGGATCGCCACCCGTGATGTTGCAGGCATGGTATGAGCGGACAACCTCCTCAAGTAAGGCGTCCATCGCAGGGAACCAAACTTTGCTCCTCAGCCTGGCCTTGGTATTCGAGACTCCTTGATGTCCTTGATGCGCTAGACGGACCATTTCTTCTTGAAGACTCCTCGGGCTCACTAGGGTGGTTCCTTGCAGCACGTCTCTGTGAAGGCCTTCACTGAGTTCACTCTGAACTCCCCACACTTGTTGCCTTAACAGCCTTTCCTCTGCAGTCAAGGAGCTGACACCATCTAGGAAATTAGGCCAGTTTCTGTTGGCTAACATGATCTTGACCTTGCAGGGCAGATTATTTTGTACCCCAAACAATTTTTTATTTTGGAAAAAATCAAATCGTAGAAAAATAGTGTTCTAAAGTTAGAAGTTTTGTTTTGAAAAGTGAAGGTCGAATACAGAGTCCCATAGAACAATGTGTGCTAATTTCAAAAGTCAGTCTCATTGTTTGGAGAAAACATAAAATCTTCTAAGCTGGTAAAGAATTTGTCTACCACAGTAGTTGAAAGTTGGACTACTTTGTTAAGTAGACCGATTGCACAAAAATGTGACGCATCAGCGTCAGCCGCATTAGCAATGTTCAATGGAGATGGTGATGGTACCTGTGTGCCTGTCGATCCACATATCTCACCGTCAGCAGATTGTGTCTATGAGACCTCAATGAATGCCGTCATCAGGATTAGCAGCCGCTGGGGGCAACACAATGCATGGGCCGTTACCGAACCAAGCAAGGTATCAATATCAGTTGGCAGGACTGATGGGAGTGTTAGACAGATGTCCAACATGCATTCTTCTCCACATAGCTGGCATCGAAGAACAGGTAAGATGCAATCTTGCCAGATTGGTCAGAATGATAGAAACCATGTGGTATTCAGATCTCTTAAACGAGCCTAGCCCAGAATCTGTATCATGTGCTCACAACACTTCATTGCCAGGAGAGTGTTCTCTATGGTAATCTGGGTGTCGCTGGTGACCGGACTTGCCATATCGGAGCAGAAGGAACAAGACTAGTATTCCTGCTACGAGTCCCACAATGAGAGGCAGGCCGCTGACCACAGAGTGCACGAAGTTTGGAAATATGCGAGGACTGCTTCAAAAGGTGCTAACAGTCCTGAAGAAACTGTCTTAAATACATGTATAATACCACTGGTGTCAGACATGTTTAAGATACGACCTAACATTTCTACGAAATGCACAGGGCAGTTTGTCGATAAAAGGGCATGTATCTCTGCAGAGGACCTTGCAACTTATAGTTCATACGTCTCTTTGGACGAGATCAGTGGCACCGTTTTTTGTAAAAGAATGGCTTTCATTCTGCTTAAAGTATCAATTTGTATAGAAGAGATGTTCAGTGAAGGCCATAGTGGCGACTCCCAGTCTGTCTTAGTTTTAGGAAACAATACTTGCATACAACAAGTGACCCTGCTGACAGTTACGAGATAGGCTATTCCTGGCAACATGCCACAGCAGCTGTGATCATTCAACATAATATAGCTTCCTTTAGAAAGCTGCCTAAAAAGTGGATCTATCACTGCAGCTGGAGAACCTTGCAGGTGGCAGGATAAGTTGGTCGAAGAACCGTCACAGGCTCCATGTAAATTAATACCCTGACATAAAAGTGTACCGCTTAGTGTGCTTTTGAAGTTTGTACCACTAAGAAATACTTCTTTACCCCCACTCCAAAATCTGTGTGTATATGGTAATTCCCAGGTTGACTTAATGTATTCTTTACCCAACCTTTCATACACACCAGCTGGTATATGTTTCAAACAATATTGAAAATGGAAAATTGTGGAGGAGGAGCTACGCGAGCATCCGAGATGGCCGCGTGGAAACAGAGCTCCCCGGACCCCCGCCACTCTTCGCAACTTATCCTGTCAACATCCTGAATTCTTGGACGGATTATCGAAGAGGAACCTTGGCTGATTCCATAACTCTTTTCAAATTTTAATTCGGACACTGGGAACAGAAACTATATCGCTTTGAACTTTTGAAGCCCACCCAGTGGTAAGCCAGGGACTTGGCGAATTGTGATGCCGGGACGTAGTTGAATAACAACGGCAGAGGGGTCTTCCCCAGCAGCCCAGCTTCAACTTTCGGTTTCGTTTTTGGATCCTGGCATGGTCTGATTGCGAGAAGGTTGCGCTCGGCCGGGGATCTGCCCAGTCTCTGTTCAGCTTGAGTGAGACTCTATCCTCTTTGCAGTAGCGTCAAGTCGTGTCTCTGCCTTGGGCACACAAGCCTGTTTTTGTGAACTGTTGGTGACTTGCCCGCAGGTGGCCATTTTCACTAGGTCTTGCGGGCCCCTCCGGGGCGCATCTTGCAGCATGGCAGCCAGGGACGAAGCCGAGAAACGGAAGACTAACACGCCCCTTCGTGGGGGATCGGTCCAATCCAACAGTATGGACCGGTGCACTCAATCCAAAGGCTCCCCTGGAGTCACCAGCCGTACCCCGGAGGACGCCAAGGAGGACCCAAACGCCCCTACTGATCCGTCTCTGCAGGACATCATGGGCGCCATTACCAACATGAAGGAGACCATCGGCCAACAGTATGAGGCTCTTGCTCATAAAAATCGACACAGTTGCCATCGAGGTCACCCTGATCAGAGCTGACCTCTCTAAAACCAACGAGAAGGTGAAATCGCTGGATCTGAAGACTTCTAGCCTCACGGCGGATGTGTCGGAACTTCAAACTGAACTTGAAATCAGCTAATGATCTTATGTCCCATCGGCTGGAGGATTTTGAGAATAGGGCAAGACGCAACAACATTCGCGTCATAGGTGTTCCGGAAAATCCTGAGATTCACTCGATGGATCTTCTGGTTGAGGATCTTGTCCTGAACCATCTTGCCCCTTCTGGACTGAGCAAGTTCTTCACAGTGGAGCGCGCCCATCGCGTTCCGGGTGGAAAGCCTAAACAGGGCACACCCCTGAGGCCCATCATCGCCAAACTTTTTCACTTCAGGGACCGTGATGCTATCCTGCAGGCATCGAGGCTGAGCGGCCCGGTGAACTTCGAGAACTCCACAGTTAACTTCTACCCGGACTTTACTCAGCTCGTCCAGAGGCAAAGGATGGGTTTTCAGAGTGTAAAGCGACGTCTTCGAGACCTAGGACTGAAGTACGCAATGCTTTTCCCCACCAGGCTTCGTGTGGAGTACGAGGAACAAACATTCTTCTTTGACCGGCCGGAAAATGTGAGTGACTAGCTGGATTCCCTGCCTGCCCGGACCGACCGGATCGAGCACCCTGGTGGTGCCGAAGGTGGTGAGCCTGAACAGAAATGATGTTTCAGCCCCTGATCTCCGAATACTAGACACTGTTCAACTGGGTTCTATTCCTTTCACTGGTGTTCCCTTTAGGGTGGCGGGGGGGACGGGCCTCTTTCCTCCTCCAGGGTCTTTTTGTAGAGTGGGAAATGTTAGGGCCACAGGCACACTGCATGTTGGGTGGCTTTTTAGTCTACTGCAGGGGTGCAGGGAGGGGGGAGTTGTAACGGGAGTTGGTTGGGGGGCGGGAAGGGGTGTTTGTGAGTTTGTTTTTCTTTCTCAAGGCAACATATTGGTTTCTTCTATGCTTCGAATGTTCTGCTCTTTGTGGGGTGAATTCTGCATCACTTGTTGGGATGGGGGTAGTGGGTTGAGATTAATATCTTGGAATGTCAATGGATTGGGTGATCGCATTAAATGGGGAGTGGTACTGCAGTATTTGCGTCAATTGTCTCCTGATGTGGTACTCTTGCAGGAGACGCATCTGGTGGGAAATATGTGTCAGGCCATGAATAGGTGGGGTTATCGTCTGGCCGCACACTCTGGGTTTACTACTGGTTCTAGGGGGGTGGGTATTTTGGTTCGGTCCTCTCTCCCCCTGGAGATTGATGGTGTAATCCTCGACGACAGAGGGCGATGACAGAGGGCGTTTTGCCGCCCTCACTGGTAGGTGGAAGGGTAAGACTCTTTCTCTGCTTACTGTATATGTTCCCCCGGGTCTCCAGACCTCCACCTTCTCAGATATCGGCCGTGTGATGCTAGAGCTCCCTGATTGCACTCTCCTTATGGGTGGGGATTTTAATTCTGTGCTCTCTGGTACTGTAGACCGCCACCCCCCCAGGGATCTTCCTAAGTCCCAGTCATGGCTTGGTGGGTTCTTGGACACCTTTGGTCTGGTAGACTGCTGGAGGTTGATGCATCCGACACAGAGTCAGTACACCTTTCACTCTGGGGCCCATGGGAGTCTCTCCAGACTTGATTACATCCTTATACCCGCTGCCCAGTCTCCTTCTGTTAGAGAGATCAGACACCTGGCCCGGGGCATTTCAGATCATTCTCCATTGTGGCTTTGTATGGACACTAGGGTGAACGCTGCGGGGCGTGTCGCCCCTGTTAACCCCTGGTATTTGCGTAATCCCAAGATCCGTAACAGTTTGATAAAGTCTCTAGACCACTATTTCCTGGAAAACGAGGGGTCTGTTTCCTCTTCTTTGTCCCTGTGGGAAGCTTTCAAGACTGTTATTCGTGGACAGGCTTTATCCTTAATTGCTGACACCAAGAAAGATAGAAATCAAGAGGTTGTGCGTCTTGAGGCGGAAATATTGGAACTAGAGAACGACCTGAATCGGGCGTTACCCATGATGGACTCCACGCCCTTGGTTTGAAGCAACTAGACTATAAATCCCTTGTCATGGATGCTGCCAAGACAATGTACAGGGAGCAGCAGGGTAGACTGTATGATGTTGGGGATAAGACAGGTAAATTGATTGCGTGGCTTGACAAGAAGGAAAGAGCAAATCGTGTGGTCCCCGTGATTCAGACTTTTCGATGGTGAGTGTGTGACTGACCCAAGTGAGATTGTGGAGTGTTTTGTGGATTATTTTCGTACTGTGTATTCCCCGGTGTCTGATAGAGATGAGGACGACTCCCATCTATTGCTGCGTGATATTGCGCTGCCCTGCCTATCCGAGGAGGACCGAGAGTGCATGGAGGCTCCGTTGCCTGCAGATGAGATTGCGATCGCAATCCGTTCTGTCCGTTCGGGCAAGGCTATGGGCCCGAATGGCTTGCCTATTGAGCTGTACAAACTGCGCCCCGATAAAGTCGCACCATATCTTCGCGATATGTTCATAGAGTCATGTGACCTTGGCACCCTTCCTTGTGATCAGCGTTTGGCAACAATCGTGGTTATTCCTAAGGAGGGCAAGCCTTGGGATTGCTGCGCATCGTACAGGCCCATCTCCCTGTTGAACGCTGAGCCTAAAATCCTAGCCAAGGTTCTCGCCAATCGTCTGCTTACAGTGGTGGGGAGTGACTAAGGAGAGGCGGTTGTGGATAGTGCACACAGATGAGAACGCCGAATGAGATTTGAAAACATGGGGGCTGTTGCTAACCGAACTACAACCCCAAAGTCAGGTGGAGGAGGGGGCGGGCTCCCACACTCGCTCAGGGTCCCAGACAGCAAGGCCACGAGGCCATGCAGTTATCACAGATGTCCCCTCCTCAGGTGCGCAGCATACTGCATTGGTTCAGAGGGGTGACCACTCCCGGAAGGTGAAGAGAGATGTGCCACTCATCCATGGGAGGAGCCCCTAGCATATCAGTCTCCATAAAACGACCATGCATTAGGGAAGGCCCATTGCACTGTCAGTCACCTAGAATGATATATACCGGATATACAGAATGACACTTTGTCCTCTGACAAACTGCTGCACCGCATCTCCATAGGATACCAAGTGGTGTACTAAAATCTTATAAATTAATTGCTGCCTAATCTTGTCTGCCTTTCAAGTTTATGTTATGTAATAGTTGTTTTTTTCATGCTTAAGGACAAATTGTAAATACAGCTTGTTGTAAAGAAGAAAATAGGGATGTCTAACCTTTATCGGATGTGCCTTGTTACATGCTTCATAATGTAAGTTGAGTAATGACATTGTTGTACCACGAGGATTGCCAATGTATGTTATAATATACAAAGGAAATAAGTTGCATTGGCTAAAGCTGTAACATAATGCCACGGTAACCCCACAATAATTTTTTTTTTTTTTTAAAAAGGTTGTTTAAAACCACCAAAATCTCCATAAGGGTTGTGTGGATTAGTGCAGGGTGCTACACTTATATAAGTGAGCAACACTTCCGGGGGCAGAGTCAGCACAAAGAGGCTACACGCTACCAGCGGCTTCGGAATAATTATTCCGTCCTCCCGATGAAGCGCGCATAAAAGGCATAAGAGGTACAATATAACCTTGCCAAGAAACACAGTGGAACACAAGACCCACTATTTTTACTGCACAAATAGTGTAAGTGCTGTCTTTTCCGTCCTAATGAATGCCCCATAGACCCGACTGGGCATAATGGGGCAGAAACATGTCAACTTAATCTGTATAGAGGTATAGAGGACCCAGTAACACGATCCACAGATATACCCATTATAATTTTGTAATAACACTCCTCCTTTTGGATGAGTGTGTTTTTTATCCACTTCATACCTGTGTGTGGTTTAACATCTATCTCTGGACACTACTGCGCTTTCCAGTGATTGCCTCAGGCTTGAGGCTTGCATACAACACAATAAAACCCAATGATGATGCAATAACGCATTAGTGTAGGCGGAGAACTAAGACATACCGCCAACGTTCCTATAATGAGTGTATGAGGGCTTTTTAAGAAGGATAGAGAACCTAGGTAACGCAGTTACCAGTTGTCCATTCCCCCCTTTCTCCTTTGATTTTGAACACCATATAGTAAGCCAGCCTCCTACATATGGGCTGTGGGCAAGTCTACCCAAAGTGCTGGCTGGTTCTGGTCTAAAATATAGGGAACATTACGGGATGGGATGCCTGCTATCCCCAAAGAAGCCTGGTTGCTCTCAGTGCAACTGCCCAACAGTAACAGAGAAATTAAAGCTATGGACACAACTTTAAATCTGAGTAATTAGTAAGCCTGGTACCAACTGCCACTGTTTCTTATTTCCGAATATAAGCTCATGATATTGTCTTCTTTAGAGTCCACCTTCTGAGCTGTATACACTTTGCAGAGAATCACTGATATCAAAGGTAGGAAACTGTGATGGAATAAGGAATCTAAGCAATGCCTAATGAAACGATTTTGCTACTGTTTAAATCTGCAAAGGGCCATGGTAGAGTGACTGGTGAGTATAAACTCCACCGTCACCCAGTGCATAGCCTATGTGCAGCTTACCGGTATGCTGCCATGAGTGGCTTTTCTTTATAAGAAGCTGCAAAGAACATAGACCTATGACCACAGCCCAGCCTGCCCAAAGCTGCAACATCAGAGTGACCTATTTTATGGGTAGAGAGTAAAGAGACTATCTAGCTAAACCAACAAGAGAAGAAAAGGTAGCAGGAGGCCTTTTTTGCCTCGTGCCTTGTCAAATGACGGACTTCATTTTTATTGGTGCCAAGCTGTGTGGTTTGGAGTTCTTCCATACTTTCAAAACCAGGGCCACCATATAATTTCCCATCATGATGATACCAATCAAGAGAATGAGGATCCTGGCGCACAGCCATCATTGCGTGGCCGCTGTTGATGTTGTTGACCCTGTGCTTGAGGGCCCGAGCGCCACGTTGGCCCTAGATCCTCCATTGATAAAGCTGCCACTGCAACTCACTGATGCAGACCCTTGTGTGAGGGACTATGATCCTCCATACCAGCATCCAACCTACACCTACCTTTGGCTACCCAAAACACAAGCTTCCCAACTGAATTCTGCACTGAGTACCGCCTCCATTATGAACTACAAACGTGTGGCCCTGGGACCATCAATGTTGTGTCCTGTAAACAAGGATCAGCAAATGCATGAAGCGAGACACTTCTTTACAGCGCAGTCAGATCAAAAAAAGCATGCCTCTGCTCACTGGCAGTTGAATGAGATAAGTGCACTCCCTATCCACAAGAATTAAAGACAACATTGCAAGCCTTAAATGTTTATACCTAACAAGAACTGTGCTCTGGCTAAGGCATTAATCTCTCAATGAACTGTAGCTTGTTATCCAAAATTATAACCTAAGATACTGAGGGGCCTATTTAAAAACTACTAACAAACTACAAAATGCTACTCACTAACCTATTTGAGAGGTCTTCCACTCTGCCTCCCCTATCTGAAGTGTGCAGATGTTCACCCCGACTGTGGAGCTCTCAACACAGGTAGGTTTACATTTAAATAATAAAAGCGGGAGGGACCAGGGAGTGGCAAGAAAATGAGGTATAGTAAAGGGCAGGGGGATTGGGAGGATTAAAGAGGGGTGAACGCAAAGCTAGGGATGGCTTAGGGACAGACATGCACCACCTGCTAAGCCCATTGCTATTCTCAAACTGCACTTCACTTCTATAGTTACTACAGCCAAAAAGCATCCAAACCAGTTGTAAGAGTGCTCCAGGGCGGAGCTGGAGTATACCCAGCTCAGCCCTGGCCACTAGCAGGTACTGCAACACCCTCTCATAGAAAATAGAGATAGGGACTAAACAATTAAACCCCATAGGACATAATCTTAAAATAAATCACTTTATTTGAGCATTTAAAAAAAATTAAAATATATTTTAATGTAAAATGCTGATTTAAATTATTAGGAAATATTTAATTAAATTAATTCTATGTATAACGTTTAGTAACTTTAAAATAAATATAAACATTTCTGTGGGTGGGTGTTATTTTTTAAAATAAATATTTAAAACATATATTTTTATTTAATATACTTTAATTACATTTTTAATTTACAATTCAGTTAATAGTGCTGTAGAATTTTTAAACAATTAATCTCCATTTAAAATACACATATAAAATGAATTTATATTATCATTCAACTAATAAACATTTTTTGTCAACTTTAATAACGTTTTCAAAATGTCCCCATACTATACCATAAGGAGATCTCAGCCTCAATTGCAGAGGTCTCAGCCACGCTTCTGAGTAACTTTACTCTGGTTAATGTTGAATAGCCAAAGGTAGAAAAGCAACTCAACATTGTAAGAGCAAACTCACAAGTATAGATTTACTCACAAGTAAGTTTATTTTTGTGAACAGGTCTCTGAGTAGCCGCAGATCCATACTCCATAATCAAGACAATTAGTATTAACAGGACTTTTCAACATGTTACTAAGAATGTGCACTTAAATAAACTTGAATAAAGTCATTTCTTTTGAAGGAACAAAACAGACCTAACTATTATATGTGTTGTGAATGCTGCAAGTCCTGGGTGAAGTAAAAACAAGTATATCCCCACACAAGGCCAAGTTTAGACTGACCTCGCTACCCACTGAAAGTCAAAGGGGGTACTTGGGAATTTAGTGAACTTACAGTTATTTCTGGCGTTTGTGATTGTAAGAACAACTACAATACTTCTTTCAAGGACTGCATAGTTGCCTTTGAGTTTCACAGGTTGTGGAGAACTGATCTGCCAATGGTGTTCAAAATCTAAAAAAGTGGTTGATGTGAAATCAGTTAATCATCTAGTTCACCTGTCGGCCAGCAGCATTCTAAACCACTTCTGACACATATTACGAAAATAATCACTTTGTAACGTGAATAATCTCATTAACCAGTTAATCGATTTGATGGTATCTTCTAACTCCATGCTTGAAACAAAAGCCTTTTTCCAAAGATTTTTATACTTACAACTACTAAAAGGGTGTTCTTGGCAAAAAATAAAGTAGGAATATTGCACTCTGCTTAAGCATTCTATTAACAATTTGTGATACATTTATTTAGTATATGCTTTTTATTTTTATTACCAAACAAAAAACTACTAAATCAAGCCCTGTAACAAGTCATTTAAATAGAAAAATGATTAACCTTCAATACATTAATTTTTTGGTGTGTGATCTTACCTTCAATACATTTCTTTATTATATGTGACCTGAGCGTTTCAAGCACTTTAGTCGCTGACAACCATCCATCGATAACACAATTTACAAATTTTTTTTTCATTTGAATTCCTTTCAAATGATACACGGTAAAAGGCTCCAGCTTCATCAAAAGGTTCCAACTTAAGTCTTCCAATCGGTATTTTAAGCATTATATCAAACTCATCAGGTTTTGAAATCTAAAACATAAAGCACTGATGTTAACCTAAGGTAAATAATCTGGTTGAAGCAGAAAAGCAATAAATCAACAATTATGTATTTATTTTACAAATTGTAATAAAATGACCTTTTTACAGCTAAACAAATTAAAAGCATTGCCATTTTCCTACAAATTTTGCTGGATGGCACGCAGCAGGTAGGATTATTACATTCATCTTAAGCACTCAATTCTTATTTACAACCCTGTGAAACAAATTCCTTTAAAATAGGGCCTTAAGAGCAAGTCAATGTTCATAATACTGTGAAGCTGCAAACACCTCCTTTCTCGTGTTTTCTGCAACTTACATGAAACGTTTCTGTCTGAATTATATTTATGAATGTCTATAACATAGTAATATTACAGGGCACTTAACGAGCCAGCATTGGCAATGCCAACATGTCTGGCTGATAAATAGTTTTTCTCCACGCAACTGTGATCATTTTGTTAATATATGCAGCTGCCAAAGCTTGAACCCTAATAGCATTCCAATGTCCTTTGTTTGCCCCTTAGAGTGTCTTAGTAGTTTTTCTCTGCCAGCAGCAAACAGGGAAGGATTTACGTACATGGATTTGTAGTTCTAGCATGGCAATGCACTTGTCACCTGACCTCTTTAACCTACACCAATCGTATTCCACCATTCCTTGCTTCCATAGAAATACATATAGATTCCCGTACAGTGTACTTGTAATGCCCCACATTACCATACAACATCCTATTAAAACCAGATCTATTGGAAGCACCAATGCTTGTTTCCTATCTGTCGACACAATGTGCACCCTACCCTATTAACCGTGTTTGCGCCAGCTGCAACACCAACCCTTAAAGGCTTGCTGCAGTCCATTCTTCATGGATTCACTGTCCTTTTCAACCCTCTAACATGCAGGCCGTGTTCAATTTCTTATTCTGCAATGCTTGTGCTATAGAATTGGGCCATACAAACCGAACTTCAGGGCAGCCAACAGCTGGACTGTGTGCTCATCAGCACAGCAGCTGTTTGCTGAGGCCGGAGTCGGGCAGGAGGAAAGCAACACTACAGCAGTGCTAGAGACAATGATCCCCTTGATGCCATGGTTGGGCACGTGGCTGGACGCACCACTACTTGCGGTTTTATCATGCCAGGCTTCGCCAGGATTTGCCTGGTGCAGATTGCGGCCTTGCTGCGTCTGCTAACGTGTTAGTTAACATTTATTAGAGCTGGTTAACGTTTTCAGAAGTTTGCTAGCTTTTTGGAAGAGCCGTGGTGGATTTTTACCTTCCCTCGCAAGAACAAACTGAGCTGCTTACACTATGGTGTATGAAGTCTTGAGAAAGAAGAGATACTCGACCCCCATGTTAGTATGAACTGATGTTTGGAATCTTCCTTTGATTGTTTGTTTTGGGATCCAATAGAGGACCGCCTAACTATTCTTGTCTCCAGAAGGAGACTTTTTATACCCCATTAGAATGTCTTTGAAGTTATCTTATCCACTAAGGCAGGCCCTTGAACTAGACTGCACTGACATTATTCCTTTGCCTTCCTCAATAGAGGACCTCACACATTGGTTATGGAGTTGGAAAGCTGGAGTTGTGCTATACTATAAATAGAGGCTCTCACAGAACAGTACAATGAAGATAGAAAGTTGCAGTGGTGCTGCACTCCCAATAGAGGTCCTCTTCGAACAGTCCAATGTAGATAGAGAGCTGGAATTGTGCTATACTACCAATAGAGGTCCTTAAAGGTGCAACAGCGACGGAAAGCTTGTTGCACTACATAACCAACAGAAGTCCTCACATAAGAGTACAATGGAAATAGAAATCTTGTTACACTCCACTACCAACAAAGGTCCTTACAGAAATGAGCAATGGAGATAGAAAGCTGCAGTTGCGATTTACGCACAGAAGAATACAACGGAGATGGAAAGCTGCAGTTGCTCTATAGTGCAAATAGAGATCTTCACAGACAAGTGCAATGGTAACAGAAAGTTGTTGCACTATGCTATCATAGGTCTACCAGGAAGTGTACAATGGTACCAAAGCCCTTCATCTGTGTCTACTTAAACTTTGGATCATTGAATTATGAAAAAGGAACACAACGTTGACATTGTGAGAAAATACATAGAGCACTGCCTGCTTCTAGGTCCAAGTTTTCTTCAAACAACTGCAACAAACTAATAGATTATGTTCTGCAAGATCACATTTGCCATGAACGGACTTTCACCATTTGAATATTTTCATTTTCCACCAGTTCACTTTCTTCTTAGGAATCTGGTTGTGCGCCTCAATGGAGAATGACTATAGCGGTATGGAAATAGTTGTCACACTACTATACATATGGACTAGCGGTCACTAGGCACTACAAGCATCTAAAAAGTATAATTTGTGGAGAACTGTGTGTCAATCAAACCTGCAGGCGTGTGCCTTTCACCTAGAAATGTGCATACAAACTGTTACTCCTTTATTTTTTAAAAGACTACAGAACTATATCAAAGCTGATAATTATGAGTCAGCATTGTAATTTATAGTCAAGTATATCGATCTTGATTCGATTAATAAAAAACAAAAGAATACACCGCATAAATGCATTAAATCACAGTTTATCATAACAATTCAGCATAATTGTATAGGCCAAAAAAATAATACATCCACTAAAGTAGAGTTACTTAAAAACCATCAACAAATCGGCGTTCCTTGCCAAAATTGGATCATAGAGTGACTTGTGCATAGATAAACAAAAACAAATCAAGGGCTAAAAGAACTCCAATAAATACATCACCATTAAAACATTACAACCCCACCGTAATCCTCAGCCTTTCATCAACAGATATAAACTATTAGAGCATGTTTACTCATTTTGAAATAGCTTCACATGAGGTAACATGGTTACTGTCAACAATTCATTAACCTTAGCAAATATTACACCATAAAATGACTTCTAAATAAAACAGATGATTAATTGAAGCAGGTCAGATGCAAACAACTTCAGGAAAAAAACATTACTTCCCCACCATATTCTTCAGTCTTACAGCAGCTGAGAAAATGTATGGTCCATAGTGAAAATATGTTCGGTCTGCAGCAGCTGCAGAATAAGGCTGTCTTACAGCTTCTAATGTTCAGAAGCCTAAGCAATGGGATTAAAAACTGTTTCCGTCGTAGAACGTCAAATTTACAAAAAATGTAACAGAGATTGAGCTGGACAGGAGTCACATGGCATAATTCAAGTTCTGAGTCACAGTAAGCGACAATTGGGTAAGAGACTAGAAAATGGGCTATTTGAAACCTGAACCCAAGTAATTAAAATCTCTGAAACTGGTGAGATAGGGAATAAGGATAAGGCTCCATACCATCTGTGGTTACTAAGAAATGGTAGGCTGCCACCCTTTTCTTTTTTAATTCTTGAAATTCTCTGAGCCGGCCACACAGGGTAAGGAATTCTGTATTTAGTTGCTTTTTAGATGAAGTAGTAACTTCAAGTGTATTATAAAAACACTCTGACCTCCATAGAGAGGCAAATTGTTCTTTAATATTCCTTAGCCATGGGATCTTAGAAACGTGATCAACCCTTAAACAATCAATGATTAGATCGTGATTAAAAAGAGTTTCTTCTTTGTACCAAATGGAATGCCACAAAATAAGTGAGGCTAATTTAATACGGTCCTCCACAATTGGCAAGCCCAATTCCATATGACAGAGATAAGTGGGCACGCTATTGGGGACAGATGGGAGTCTTCTCCAAAACACATTCTCACTAACCTGTAAGTGCGACGTGTCACAATAACACTAAATACCAGCACCATATGTCACAACAGAGCAACATTATAGATTTTAGCCATCAAATCAGCATGCGCCGGCAAGCCACCTCTGAGTTCTTGGCTTCCTGCATGTCTTTGTAGATTTTAACAACTCAGTTACAGTATTGCAGAAACCAGTTTATGCCCTCAACATATTTAAAGGGTCCAATGCAGTGTCCAGACATGGCACTATCTGCTACTATTCTAGCTACAAGTTCTACTATGCAGCACCCTGAATCCACTGTTACCCATTCATGAAGGATGCCCTTATTGCAATTTGCCTCTAATGGTACAAGGCATAATTTGTTGCTAGAAGTTACCCAATGCAAGAGAGAAAGTCAAGCAGTTATAGTCACTCGGAACACTCCGTAGGATTGAGAAATTGCCAACCTTGTGACGATTTCTCTCTAAAAAGACATTAAAGTCAATCAGACTGCCCGTACCTTTACCGGTAAAAGTGATATGTTTATGAACGGGGGTAGCAGTAAAATCTAATGTAAAAAGAAGAGAATGCTTACTCATGATGCAATTGAAGACTGATTGTGCTCAAAATTGGAGTAATCTCCACTAGGACGGCCCAATGCACCACATACAGAATTTAAAGAAATTGAGCAAAGCCTACAATTAAAATCCCTCTCCCCAAATAACATGAGATTGCAATTTATAATAAATGTCTTGAGTGTTGTGCAAATAGGTAATGACATTCTACTGTACATAGAGGCTAGCAGCCACTGTGGAGTAAAAGTGTAAAAAAAAGTTTAGTCCTGGGGCATTTTCTTTTAGGTGTATGCATACATGATCCACTATGCTACCAATAGAGGTCCTCACAGAAGAGTACTACACTGTAGATTGACATTTTTTGCACTCTATTACCATCATAGTTTCTCACAGAAGAATTTTTATTTATTTATAATGCGCACAGCTACCC
The DNA here is from genome assembly GCF_964263255.1 of Lissotriton vulgaris. Taxonomy (NCBI): domain Eukaryota; kingdom Metazoa; phylum Chordata; class Amphibia; order Caudata; family Salamandridae; genus Lissotriton; species Lissotriton vulgaris. Next base: position 496,535,624 of record NC_141694.1, read on the forward strand.
GCAGTGGGTTTCCCGGCGCTCAGGGATTAAGTCCCTTGCGGAAGCGAAAAAGATTTGTTTCTGTTTTTAGGGTCACAGGAAGAGTGTTCCAAAATTTGGGACCCAAGTGGGCAAAGGAACGGCCTCCCATTTTAGCTAGCCTAAATCTGGGAACAGAAAAATCACCATTCCCAGATGATCTCAGAGTTCGGTTAGGCTTATAAGCCTGGATAAGGCCCTGAAGGTATTTAGGAGCTGAGCCTTGCTTGATTTTAAAAACATGACAGAGGGTTTTAAATTTAATTCTATTTGGAATTTTGAGCCAGTGAAGGTCGCGGAGTGCTAGAGAGGCAGATGTTCTCCTGGGGAAGTTGCGGAGCAACCTAGCGGCAGCGTTCTGAACTACCTGAAGTTTTTTTATGGTTGACAGATCGGCTCCAAGATATAGAACGTTGCCGTAGTCCAGGCGGGAAACAATCAACGCCTGGACAACCATTCTTTGAGTCGAAGGGGTCAACATCCACAGCATTTTTTGAAGCCATCTCAGGGTGGTAAAGCAGATAGAGGCCACTTTCACGGCCTGCAGTCTCATTGTAAGGTTCTCATCAATGAGAAACCCAAGATTGCGTACTACAGTTGTAGGCTGCGGGGTAGGTCCCATGTCCTTGGGCCAATGGTGGGGGCCCCCAAAGGTCCTTATCCCTGCCTAGTATCACAACCTCGGTCCTATCGCCGTTACGTTTCAGGAAATTACTCTCCATCCACTTAGAGACACAAATCAAACCTTCCTTCAAAGCAGAGGTGTCATTACATTTTTCATTGGAAAGAGAGAAAATGAATTGTGTATCATCGGTGTAAGAGTACAAGGTAAGACCGGCTTTCTCCACAATAGTAGCCAAAGGTCTTATATAGATATTAAATAGTAAGGGGCTAAGTATCGACCCTTGGGGAATGCCATGGTCCGATGGACAAATTATAGAGGAGGCAGAAGCAGAGAAAACCTGAAAAGTGCGGTCTCTTAAGAAGGAGGCTATCCAGGCTAGTGCAGCACCCTCTACACCCAGGGACCGAAGAGTCGCAAGAAGAATGGAATGAGACACAGTGTCGAACGCCGCGCTCTGGTCGAGAAGAATGAGGGCGGATGTTTCTCTGCAGTCGACAACGTGTCGCAGACTCTCGGTGACTCCTAGAAGTGTGGTTTCGGTCGAATGGTGCACTCTAAAGCCTGACTGAGATGGATGTAAAAATGCCGAGCTCTCCACAAGATTGGTTAATTGTGTGTTGATATGCCTTTCCAGAATTTTTGACAGAATGGGCAACAATGAAATAGGTCTGAAATTGGACAAGTTGGCAACATCAGCTCCAGCCTTTTTCAATAAAGGAATGATCATTGCATGCTTCCACTCCTGTGGGACATGTGACTCTGATAGTGAGGAGTTAAGAAGGTGCATTAACACACGACGAGGGCCAGGTTCAAGCAATTTTAACATTTTGGCCGGTATCGGATCCCCTGGGGAGCCAGATTTGATACTATTCAGGCAAGAAGAGAAGGAGGCATCATCACAGAGTGACCAATTTGTAAATTTAGCCATTGCAAAGGGTGAGTAACCAGGAATCAATACTGGCTCAATCAAAGGTGTATCATAAGATGTAGAGGGATTTAAAGAATCGTAGATACGCTCTACTTTGGATATAAAATTTTTTGCATTAGAATTGCATTGAGTCTCATCTAAGGCAGGGGGGGGCTGGTACCACATCTCCTGTAAATTTTTTCACAACAGAAAACAGGGTACGTGGACAATTTTGGGCATTAGTAACGGTGTTGGAAACATAGGCGGCTCTAGCCATTTTGCGTTGGTGGTGATAGTCTCTAAGGGCTTCCTTATAGGCCACTTTACGAGGAGCAGAGTAGGAGCGTCTCCATTTCCTTTCCAAGGCCTTACAAAGGGATCTCATGCCCTTTAGGTCTTCAGAAAACTAGGGTGCAGGAGGTCGGTGGAATGTGAAATTCTTAGGTGTTAGAGGGAGCACGTCATCAATGGCAGAGCTCAGCCATTTGGATACTGCAGTATTTAACACAGGTATGGACGTATCAGTATTAGGAAGTGTGTCCATTAAGCGAGTATTGAAGTTGGTTATATCAAGTTTGTTCCACCGCCGTATGAACACGTCCTTACTGCCATTGTCTCGAGTCGGGGTTTTAGTCAGAGATAGAGCAAAATGTACAGCGTAGTGATCTGACCATTCCAGGGGGCGGGCCGGATAAGAACATTCAAATCGAAGGTTAGAAAGAACAGGGTCTAATAAATGTCCAGCGGAATGGGTTGGTCCGGAGTTGCATAGCAGAATGTTTAAAGCTTCTCGTTCGGATAAGAACAGTTTGCTCACATTACATTGATCATCTTCCAGATGAAGATTCAGGTCGCCAAGAATGGTGAAATTGGCCGCCTTCAGGGATAGGGGAGCGATGATGTCAGCGAAAGACATCGTCCATTCGTTCATATTTCCAGGAGGGCGGTAAATCAGGAGACCTGATAGAGTGAACTGGGAGCAGGTAGCAAGTTTAAAATATCCAGCTTCACATCCAGGCATGGGGAAAACATCGAAAGTGCATACATAATTTGATTTAAAAATTATCGCGATGCCACCTCCTTTACCAGTGTCTCTGTCCTTTCTGACCATTTTATAGCTATCAGGAGTAGCCATGGCAATATCAGGCCCCGAACTCTCATGAAGCCAGGTTTCCGTAAGGAACACAGCATCAGGTTTTTCATCAACTATGAAATTGTGGATGTTATTCTTGTGTTTAGGAAGTGATCTACTATTTATGCTCCTAAATTGTAGTTTTGTACAAGAGGAGGGAGAAGTAACACCCCTAGTTCTACCCCTAGATTTACCCCGATTATGTAATAGTTTCATTTGGTTACACAAGGACATCCGGCCCATAGAGAAACCGCAATGAGTGCATTTAAAATCATGAGCAGGCAATGTACATGTAGTGCACTGTACAGTGGGACGGTAATTGAGCCGTTTTAACTTCTCACCAGTGTAGATGGTAGTAGTATCGTGGTGGGCTGGGGTAACTGAGGCCGGAGCAGGATCCATAGCCCCTAGGCCCGTCCTGGCGTGGACGGGCGTAGACGGACCTGACTCTGGCGCGACTCCGCGTAGCGGACGCGCCGGACCTGCGCCGGAGGCTGGCCCCTTAAAAGGGAGATGGAAAGCTGTAGTAGCTCTAGACTATCAATAGAGGTCCACATAAACAAGTGCAATTGAGATAAAAATCTGCAGTTGCAATATACAACCAATAGAGGTCCTCACAGAATAATGCCATAGAGATGGAAAGCTCAGGTGGTGTGGCTTAAAGCTAGAAATATGCATGTCCAGTCTTGCTACTCTAATGCCTGGTTTAAGTTTTTCTAAAGGATTAATAAATAACCAGAGCTGGATCTTAGTGATGTGCCAACATTGCAACCTACAATAAATGTCTGAGTGTTACAAAAACAGTTGATGACTTTCTACTACACATACAATTGTCTAAATGTTTCACTCTTGGGAACTATTTTTCAGGTGTACGTATACATGATGCACTACACTACCAACAGAAGAACAATGTAAATAGAAAACTTGTTTGACTCAACTTTCATCAGAGGTCCTCACAGACAAGTACAATGGAGATGGAAAACTGAAAGTGTGTGGCTTCAAGATTGAAATATGCATGCACACTCTTGCTACTCCAATGCTTGATGCTCGTTTTTTGAAAGGATAAATATATATACCATAGCTAGTTGAAACTGATGAGTCAACACTGCAACTTACAATGAAAGTCTCGAGTGTTATGAAATAGATGATGACACCTTACTATACATAGGATAAGTAATAACTTCTCTCGCACACATATAAGGCCCTAAACAACACAGGACCAGAATACCTGAACGGCTGCATACACTTTCACCAACCCACGAGAAGCCCCTCTCTCACTCACACACATGCCCCGCATCCGCAAAAGCAAACCTGAAGGATGCTCATTCTCCTACATCACACCCAAGAAATGAAATGACCTCACTCTACACAGGATGTATGTCAGTACAACGCGATCTTTTAGATCGCAGTACTTGACAATGCGGGCATTACAACGCAAGTCGTTATAACGACTTGCCTTGGAGGGCGTGGATTTTGGAATATTATAATTTTATATTCCAACATCAGTCCACGTAACAGTAGGGAAGGTGTTGGAATATAAAATTACAACATTCCTTGTCCAACAGTGCCATCCAGCGCAAGTCGTAGTAACGACTTGAGTTGTAATGGCATCGTTGTAAAAACAGTGCGGTGTAAACACCGCGTTGTAAACGATGTTTACCCTCTACACATCAGAGCCTCCTCCTCACTTATTGAGTTTCGCAAGAAGCTGAAAACCTAGCTCTTCATATAGGCATCTTGGGACAACAGACCTATGCACCTTTCCTTAGCACCTGGATACCCTCTCCGGTGATTAGTGTGCTATACAAATCAACTTCACAGCATAACATAGCGAATGCTAGCCACAGTTTCAGCAGTGGCGCCCCATTTGGAGAAGAAGTTCAGGGCACCAGACTCATCCCCTGCCTGCATTAAGGCCATTCCAACCTAACCATGCCATCATTAGCACCTTCGGACAGGGACAGCCAGCAGCATGATACTTTAGAACGTAGGATTAGCTTGATGACAGCAACATCAATTAAACCAGCAAATACATTTGCAATGTTTGGCCGTTATGATTGCTAGATGTGGCATGACCTCTCAACACTAATTGACCTCATCCTGGCAGACAAAAGCACACCTATTAAAGAATTTGTTAAGGTATGAGCAATGACATTTAGAAAAAAAGAGAGAGGGACCCAACACCCAAAGGGGAAGGGTACCAGCAAAGACTAGGTCTTGAAAAAAGTACCCTTCGGGTAAATGTCATACACAATATACACCAATTTGCCTCATACACACTTTACACACCAGTCAGATAAAAATGAACAAAGAGGAAATGTAATCAAACAAATTAATGAAAACATAAGTAAAAAATACAAATTTATTCAGAAATTAATTAAAACAGATGGTGGCACAGCATACAATGTGTTCTATTTGATTTCTGTACTCCTTCCCTAACATATGCAGTAATATTAAAAACAGTGGCAATTATAACCAGACAAAAAATCACATTACATATACTTCAAAAAGAGAAACACCAATTAAAAAAGAAACACCAATATAAAAACAATTGGGAATACGCAAGGAAAAAATGATTCCTATTTTTGAAGAGGCACTACATCAGTCGGACATAGATCAATTCTAATTATTGAGGTTATGGTTCCAACTTTTTCATTCAATACATTTGTCTCCTCGACTTAACGCAGTTTCCTATCTTAGAAGCATCGACTCGTTTCGGTGGGCAATTAATATGCAGCCATCACCTTCTTCAGGAAAACAATATATTATTCCCAAAAACAATATTAAAATCTGTAACAAAAAAAACAATAAAGACTTTTTTTATTGAAAGAACAACACGCAAAGCCACAAAATAGATACATAACCTCATTATTCAACAAATTCAAATCACTGGTGGTAAGAAAAATGCCATCTAAATGGCAGCAACGCATCCACACGTAACAAGCAGTCAAACAGCACACCCATCCAATAGACAGAATAAAGAACAAAAGGGCATGAATCCTCCATTGGTAATAACAAGAGCCACTGCAATTGCAGTATTGAAATCTATCAGGCTCTCTTGTATGTCTCCCATAGGCACTGATTGTCCCACACCTTATTTTCTCCATGCCTTAAAAGCAGTGACCTCAACAGTCCTTAAAGCAGATGTAATGGGGACAAAAACCTTCATACAGAATAAGTAATTATACCACCATCCCTACATATTTTCTTAATAATGTCTCAATAAAATAACTGGAAATCCAGGGCAGAAAAGGCCTCCAGAAATAGCAGTGGACTGATACTGGGATTGCCAATATCTATATCCATAAAAGAAGAGAACAAAGTCCTGGTTACTCAGGATGTACATTAGATCATCCTGTCAAGTACTAGTTATGTGATAAATTCTAACATCATACCTCTAATAAAATCCACTGGCGGTACTGTCTTTGCACGATTTAAAACATTAGGCCACCATGGGTCCGGCGTATCAATTCCCACTTGGAGAAATTAAAATCTGAAACCGAAAAGCTACAAATGAGCTCTGGTGGCATTCCGCTATATAATCAACAAATACGGACCAAGGAGCGATGGAATTCTAACCACACTGTTCTCCTATCCTGACAGAAAAGCTAGGGTAATGAGAAATTGTCAGGGATCTCTTTCCTCTAGATAACCCACGGGGGCACTAAAATCTCCCAGTACCAGACCACCCGCATCTCCTCTGCTAACAAAAGGCAAATCAAGATTAAAATATATATCACATCATTGCCCAAACTTCATAAACTGCACCTAGACACCATTTGTATCTAATGTCCCAGCCCAGGAATAAAAGCAATTACCTTGAACCTAGGTGATCCTAATCTAAGACTTACGTCATATCATAGCAAATCGAAGGTAGATTTCCTCGATATTTCTATTAAGGACACAAATGGAGTTTTGGAGGTGGAGCTCTTCACAAAACCTATGGGTGGGTAAAAATACTCTCCTCCATTTCTCTAGTTTTCACCCTAAGTCGCACAGGGACAATATCCCTTTTAGCCAGTTTCTCCGGCTTAGGAGGAATTGCTCGGATCTTAATGATTTTTACAAACATGCTGATGTATTAAAACGGAAATTCAGAGATAGGGGCTACCCTCTAAGTCGCACAGGGACAGTATCCTTTTTAGCCAGTTTCTCCGGCTTAGGAGGAATTGCTCGGATCTTAATGATTTTTACAAACATGCTGATGTATTAAAACGGAAATTCAGAGATAGGGGCTACCCTCTAAGTCGCACAGGGACAGTATCCTTTTTAGCCAGTTTCTCCGGCTTAGGAGGAATTGCTCGGATCTTAATGATTTTTACAAACATGCTGATGTATTAAAACTGAAATTCAGAGATAGGGGCTACCCTAAGAAACTCCTAACACACTCCCTAAAAAGAGCTAGGTTTTACGCCCGGGATGTCTTGAATAATAAACCTTGAATGTAACAAAGAACCATTCGACAAGGTGGTTTTTGTTAGCAAATTCTCCAACCTCAGTAATCAGATAAAAAATGTGGTGAACAAGAACTGGAACATACTCAACCACAATGAGGAAGTGAAATTACAGAGGCCACTGTATACTTTCAAGAAAAACACAAATCTAAGAGCTATGCTAGTGCATACCTATAGAGAGGACAGTCAGGTCAGTCAGAGAACTATGCTAAATACCCTGGCAATTGGGAGTGTCAGATGTGGGACATGCAACATCTGCCCATTGTGTTTACAGACTAAAGAAATCACACATAATGGTTGCCTAATCAAATCAAATACCCTTAACAATTGCAGGAGCAGAAATGTGATCTACCTTCTACTGTGCCCATGTGGCCTTGGCTACGTAGGAGAGACTGATAGGGAGGCTCATATCAGATTTCAAGAACGCAAGACTGCCATTAAGACCAAAAAAATCACTGCGCCGCTAGTGGCACACTTTTTAGAACAGGGACATGGGGAAAATGACTTTCTCTAGTTTATCTTAGAGAAAGTCAAAATTGGAAAGAGAGGGGGTAATATCCACTCCAAATGGAAAGCACACGAACAGTGGTATATCTCTCATCTTAACACTGTACGCAAAGGTCTGAACTCCAAGGAGGAGTGGGAGCAACTTATAGGGGCTGTGTAATATATAGCCTCTGACGCTGTAACAGGGTACAACTATAGATTGGAGCCCTTTCCTTGAGTCAGCATTGTGATTATAATTGAGTAAGAACTGTATAATAGTCATCTGTATTTCAGCTATTGGATCAGTATGTGGTTCGCTAGGAACCTCCTTTTATTAGAGTCTAGGCATAAGGTAATTGTCGGGAACACCAGTCTATGTAGTCACTACACTGGGTATGTAATTTGAGTATTTCCAAAGAAATCATAAATAGAACATTTTTAGCCATGATTAACTTACTATGAGCTTTATTTTGATGCGTTCATAGAGGTCATAAATAGGAAATTCTAGCCATGGTTCACTAACTATGAGTCTAAACAGCGTTATTTGTATGCGTGCAATACGATCTCTATATGGTTTAGCCTTGGGGAAAGAGCATCAATCATGAAATGCAATAGCTTTTTTCTGATATGTGTGTTTTATTTATTTTTAATAATATTTTCACACGCTCCTATCATTATCTAGCTCCAACTTTGAAGGAAAACATCTAAATTTTGAGGCATGTGCACCGCGCTATATATATTTTTTAGTGTCATGAATTCTACGTGTCAGACACTACGGGCGTTTGTAGACATGTAATTGGGTTTTACGAACCGTTGACAACGAGTGGCACCTTTGATAGAGATAGGATCGGCTTTCTCTTCAATATGGCAGATTCATTGGTCTATTCTAAACTAGTTATTCTAGTTTACCGTGTGACCGGAAGAAGAAGGCAGTCTTCCGGGGTATTTGCAGCGACATGGAAGTATTTAAGAGCCCCTGTCAGGTGGCATTGTTGGTCCTATGTATTTCCAGAGGTGGAGGCCCCGTGATCTCTGGGTGAAAGAAACAGGTGTTTGGTACGAGGGTTTTTTACAATAGGAGATTCGTTTTTGTTTTGAGTCCCCGTTCCTTTGTGCTTACTTTTGGCTTTTTGTTTATGTGATCTTTAGATCCCTGTTTGGAGTGTATTTACTGCGTGTCTTTATGCTTACAAAACATAATGCAGGATTGCAACTAACCGCGGTGTTTTATGCCTACAAAATGTTCCAAGGTAATTCCTTTCATTCCTGGGCTGAGAGTGAATAGTAGAGTGAGTAGCAGAGAGTAGTAGAGCGAGTAGTAGAGAGTGAGTAGTAGAGTAGAAGAGAGTGAGTGGTAGAGAGTGAGTGGTAGAGAATTAGTAGAGAGTGAGTAGTAGAGAGTAGTAGCGAGTGAGTAGTAGAGAGTGAGTAGTAGAGTGAGTAGGAGAGAGTGTAGTAGAGTGTAGTAGAGAGTAGTAGCGAGTGATTAGTAGAGAGTAGTCAGTGTCAGTAAGTGTCAGTCGGTCAGTGTCAGTCAATCAGTGTCAGTCAATCAGTGTTAGTAAGTGTAAGTCAGTCAGTCAGTGTAAGTCAGTTAGTGTCAGTAAGTGTCAATCAGTCATTTTCAGTCAGTCAGTCAGTGTCAGCTACAGCAGCTCTGCTGACCTGGTTCTCTGGCTCTAAAGCAGCTCTGCTGACCTGGTTTCTCTGGCTCTACAGCAGGTCTACTGACTTGCTTCTGTGGCTCTAGAGCAGCTCTGCTGACCTAGTTCTTAGGCTACAGAGCAGCTCTGTTGATCTGGTTCTCTGGCTCTACAACAGCTCTGCTGACCTGGTTCTCTGGCTCTAAAGCAGCTCTGCTGACCTGTTTTCTCTGGCTCTAAAGCAGCTCTGCTGACCTGGTTCTCTGGCTCTAGAGCAGCTTTGCTGACCTGGTTCCTATGCTCTAGAACAGCTCTGCTGACCTGGTTCTCTGAATCTAAAGAGGCTCTGCTGATCTGGTTCTCTGGCTCTAAAGCAACTCTGCTGACCTAGTTCTATGGCTCTAAAGCAGTTCTGCTGACCTGGTCCCTTGGCTCTAAAGCAGCTCTGCTAACCTGGTACTCTCCCGCTAAAGCAGCTCTGCTGACCTGGTTTTATGACTCTAAAGCAGTTCTGCTGACATGGTTCTCTGGCTCTAGAGCAGCTCTGCTGACTGGTTCTCTGGCTCTAAAGCAGCTCTGCTGACCTGGTTCTCTCCCTCTAAAGCAGCTCTGCTGACCCGGTTTTATGGCTATAAAGCAGTTCTGCTGACATGGTTCTCTGGCTCTAGAGCGGCTCTGCTGACCTGGTTCTCTGGCTCTAAAGCAGCTCTGCTGACCTGGTTCTCTCCCTCTAAAGCAGCTCTGCTGACCAGGTTCTCTGCTTCTAGAGCACCTCTGCTGACCTGGTTCTCTGCGCTCACGATGCAAGCACCCGACTGCACGAAAAAATATTTACAAATAATATAAGTTTATTATAAGTACAAAATTTATAATTTTTATGAATATCTTAGATAATCTCTTGCCCTAATATATATATTAAAGACACATAAATATCATTTTGGAACATACATTTTTTTTGCGGCAGTCGCTCAACCAGCGCGCCCCATCAAGTAAATGACGTCACGCGGGACCCGCCACCGCGCAAACGTCTCTTACCGTAATACGCATTTGTCGTGAATGCTTGGTAGCAGGAGTCACAGACTGGTCGCATACCAATCGCGCACATCGCATAATATGAAATGTATATGATGTAACTGAAAATCACGCAGCCGTCACACACCGTACGCGGATCCTTCACGGCTTTTCTAAAATGGCGGCTAGAATCCACGCACCCACAGTGATGTGTACGGTTAGAATGCGCGACTCCGAAAAAAGTTTGGGATTTTTTTTTTAAAACAAAATAATATAAATGTATTGAAATCAAAAAAGAAAACAAAAAAAGTTATCAATATTTCAGTTTGAAATTTTTTTTGCAATTTTCAGAAAAAAATATAATGTTATTTAATGAATAAAATATTGATAAATAAACAGTTAAAACACTGTGAAAATCAGTACAAAAATAGGTATAACTTCTATAACACTTAAAAATTGGCATTTAAAAAACCTTTGAAATTCACTGAAAAAAACATAGGTTTCAGAAACATTATAGTTAGAAATTAGCATTTAAAAAAGCTTTGAAATTCACAGAAAAAAACAGGTTTCAGGAGGGTTATAGTTAGCTGGCCATTTCACTTGTACAAAACCATAGAAATTCCTCTGTTATAGTTAGTTCTGCTAACTACAACTCTCGCGCCCGCAATGCACTGCTTATGATGTCACATATTGCATTATTCATGACATGTTCAGTGACATCACTGATGACATCTCAGATGACATCACTGATGACATCACTTATGACATCATCCACGTGACAATCTGATACACCTGATCATAACTAGTATAACCTTTCATCACTCTGTAAAATACAGAGTACCATATTTGAAACCATTGACACACCAATACCAGTTACTACATACCCACTCACTGATTCCTAGGTTTACACACACAACTACCCATTTAACAACAGAATCATTTATACATGCAGTCACTAATTATTAGAACACTATAAAAATGCACTTATACATATATATAGACATTGACACATCAGCAGTCATCTTAGTCGGTTATGCAGTCATCCTACTCACTCATAAAAAAATCACACTTACATTTACTCACGCAATTATCCAACAACACCTCATTTATTCAAACACATAGTAACTCATAGTTCATATGTTAAAAAATCACCATTACAATTATAATGTCATCCATATAGTTACTCTCACATAGTTACTCTCACAATCACTGACTCTTACATATACTTATTTATATACACCAACTCTCACATACAATGCCTTTTATTTTTTTACTTTGTTGAAGATGTACAACTAAAACATATATTTCCTCACCAACACACAAATAAATACACTCAGTCACCCAAACAACTGTTTCCACGTGCACTCTTAAACCTATATACCAGAGTAGCAGAGTACTAGTACTGGGGGATTTCAACCTATGGACTTATGGCACTTTAGATACAGCCTATTACAACATCATACAATCCTGCGCTAACTTAGGACTAAAACAATGGGTAACTACTCCCACTCACAGGGAAGGAAACATCCTAGATCTAATCTTCGCTGAAGAAGATCTTATAGCCATGGGAAAAATCCAACCAGTGGGATGGTCAGACCACCATCTCATAATGTTTGATATCCACACCCTGGGCAATATAGGTCCAGTGAATACACAGGTTAGAACTTTTATCAGCCGAGACTGGAAAGGATTACTAAAGAGGAAAGGAGAAAAGGAGACTGACCTCTTTCAGATGCAGACCATCTCTAAACCAGAAAATGACATTGCCACAAACTATTGCTTACTCTGTGACCATGTAACCAAGAAACTTAATTACATAGCTCCGCTGAAAGTAATCAGGAAAAGAGGTAACCCCTCCGGGCCCTGGTACACAGAAACATTGAAAGATCTGAAAAATGTCTGTAAAAGGGCAGAAAGACAACGGAGAAGAGGCTATGAAGAACAGAATAGACTACTTTGGAGGCTGACAATAACCCGATATAAGAAAGAGATTGCCACAGCCAAAGCAGAATACTTTGCTGCCTTTATCCTAAAAAGCTCTAACAAATTACGCGACGCGATATCTTTAAAATTGTGAAAGATCTGTCCCACCCTGCTTGCACCAACAGCAATATCAAGCCTTCACAGGAATTATGTGATGGTTTGGCTTCCTTCTTTCAGGAAAAAATCTCCAAACTCATAGAAAGCATGGAGGATGCCCCTTCCTCCATAGTGCAGCACCAAAGCAGCATGGAGAATGGAAAGAAGAATGAAGAAATGGATGAACACCTAGTACCAGGGGCTATCCTGGATAAATTTGTTACCCCCGCAGAACAAGAGTTCGCGCAATTAGCCCTCAATGTAACATCTGGATCCCCATTGGATCCTCTACCTCATAAAATAGTTAAAGAATTTGGGGCTGAATTCTTTCCTGTACTCCGCCAGCTATGTGTCCAATCCCTCGGCACAGGCATTGTGCAGAGGGAGTGGAAACAGGCAGTTGTCACACCCCTGCTAAAGAAATCTAATCTGGACCCCAATTGCCATAAGAACTACCGACCTATCTCACTCCTGCCGTACCCAGTTAAGATCATGTAACGGCTGGTCAGTAGGTCTTTGTCCCTCTTCCTGGAAACAAATAACATCCTTGAAGAGGAGCAATTCGGTTTCAGACCAGCCCATGGAACCGAGTCAGCATTACTGATGGTACTGGATGACCTAAGAATGAGGGCAGACAGGGGAGAATCAGCAATTCTGATTCTGCTTGACCTGTCCGCCGCATTCGATACGGTGAGCCACGACATCCTGCTGACTAGGTTGAAAACCTTTGGAGTACAGGGTATGGCACTTGACTGGCTCCGCTCTTATCTGTCAGATAGATGGCAGGCAGTGGCTTTGCCCCCGTATCAGTCTGAGTTCGCTATGGTCCCACATGGGGTCCCTCAGGGGTCTGCGATTAAGCCGATCCTTTTTAATGTTTATATGCAGCCCCTGATGGCCATCATCAAGGCTCACGGCATTAGCGTGATCAACTATGCGGATGACACGCAGCTGATGATTTCCCTGGATGGTGCCCATGCAGAATCTCTTGAGACCTTCCACACCTGCATAATGAAAATGGCAACCTGGCTAAAAAGAAATTCACTACAGTTTAACAGCAGCAAAACTTAGATAATGCAATGCAAAGTGGGAAGAATAGCCAGAAACCTGCCTGTTGGCTTTTGGCCTCTAGACTCATGTGAGCCACTGGCACCAGTAAAAACAGTGCGGAATCTGGGGGTCAGTCTCAATGATAACCTGAGTCTGGAGACCAACGTCAACAGACAGGTGAGCAGCTGCTTCGCCCTAATGCGGGGCCTTCGAAAGCTGCTGCCTTTACTTCCAGCACACACCAGAGCAACCGTGGTCAGAAGTACCATCCTCAGCCGCCTGGATTACTGCAACGCTCTGTTACTGGAATCTCCTGCCTATCTGATTTCCAGACTCCAGAGCATCCAGGCGGCAGCTGCAAAGATGGTGCTTTCTCGAGGACGTCGGTCCTCCACCTCCCTTGCTCTAGCTGAGTTGCACTGGCTGCCCGTTCATCAGAGGATCCGGTTCAAATCCCTGTGCACCGTCTTCAAGGCAGTGCATGGTTTGGGTCCTAAGCCCCTTCAGGCCAAATTCAAGTGGTATGAACCCACACGGACCCTCTACTCCTCATCCACTAGCCTCCTTAGTGTACCTAGGATTAGGAAAGCTACTCATGGTGGCAGAGCTTTTAGCATAGCTGCAGCTCATCTCTGGAATAGCCTTCCCTTGGCAATTAGGAAAACCAACGAACTGTTGCTTTTTCGCAAAAGGATAACGACTTGGCTTTTCCCCAAAATTACACTTCCCTAGAGCTGTTCCACTCACTTGTCCCTTTGCTGTTCAGTTTCTTTAGTTGCACTTTTTTCAGCGCCAGGATGCCCGTAGGGTTGCAGCGCGCTTTAGAAATGACATAAATAAATAAAAATAAATAAATAAATAGTCAATCAACCATTCACACATCCATGCATAGAGTTACACACACCCCATCCAACCACACACAAACTCATTGACCCATACAAATACTCACCCAACTAATCAATAACTTATATACACATTCATGTAGTTCGTGACCAACTGATGCAGCATACTATACAACAACAGAGACAGTGATGCACACATTCACATAGTTTAGTTACTGATCCATGAATTAAGTGAGACACTTTTAATTACTTACTTAAACAGTCAGACAGCTACTAAATCCTCCATCCAGACAGTTATATATCCACTCAATCTTCAATACAGATTGATATAAATATATATATATATAATACATATTTAAATTTCAAACTAAACCACATTCACTGGATGATGTCATCAGTAATATCATTTGAGATGTCATCAGTGATCTCACTGACCATATCATGAATGATGCAATATGTGACATCATCAGCAGTGCATTGCGGGTGCGCTAGTTATAGTTAGCAGAACTAACTATAACAGAGGAATTTCTATGGTTTTGTACGAGTGAAATGGCCAACTAACTATAACATCCCTGAAACCTCTGTTTTTTTCAGTGAATATATATATATATATTACCTACTGGCGGTCGCCAGTAGGTATATATAGTTAGGATTTTTTTGAATAGGGATTTCTGAAAATTTTATGTTGAATAACTTTAGCGTTGATGGACGGAATTGGCTGAAATTTTCAGGAAAATGGTACATTTTGTCTCCGACCGTCCCCTGAAAGTTTGGGGGGGGGTTTCGTCAAGTGGGGGCCGAGAAAAAAGGGGGGTCCCAAAACGTGTTTTTAACATTGAGTTTTCCATAGGGTGGTTGGACTCACTTTTAGCTCGAACGGCTGAATGGATTTCCACGAAACTTTGTAAAATTGTAGGGACTGTTTGCCCGATGTGCCTTTGCTAGGTCTCAAGATATGTGCTCCAGTGGATTTTGTGTAATTTAAGTTCAAAAAAATAAATATATCTGTAAGCGCGCTCCGGTGAGCTTTCCGGTGATCTTCCCGGTGCGCGCACCTGGCGAGTAACGGAACTCACGAGGAGAAGCGGATTGGCTCTCCGGTGACTGTCAACATTCTAAACAGTCCGGAGCGGCCGCCGTCTTGTCTCTCGGTAGGAAAGAGAGACAAGAGGTGGCAAAAACGAAGGGGCAAATAACTGAAAGGGGGCAGGTTAGACCCCCCCTCCCCCCTAGGTTTGATGTGGGGGCCATAAAGGGGCCCGGTGGTGGAAAAAAAAAAAGTTTCGATTTTCGCGGGGGGTAGCGCACCGGGGAGCGTAACAAGGGGAAAACCAAGAGAAACAGTAAAATAATATTTTAGAGTGCTTTGAGGTAGGGTAGCTCTGAATAGAGCTGTTGTGTTGTGTGGGTGATTTAAGTATCAACATGTAGGTACCAATGCATAGTCTTAAATTCAATGTACACTGTCTCCTCTGTAGATATCTTGCATGTTCTAATATGGAATCCATAACATAGTCTGTCATGAAAGTAGAAACAGATCCTTTGAGCACTCCCTGAGCACATAGTAATATAAACATGTTGTACTCTTTACCATTAGTCTGACTTTTTTTTATAATTACTCTACTATTATATCTTAAATTTGGGAAGAAAAATGAATAGTGTCTCAAACAATTTTTAATTTATAAATAAAATTTTATTGATATTAATTTTAATAATCGTTGGAAATTTCAAGTATTATTTCATCTGGAATTTCATGATCTTTATTTTCATAAATTGTCTCTTGTTTTTCATAATTGTCCATAAATTCCAACAGTTGTTCGTCCACTGTCACATTAAAAAAATCGTCAATATTGTCTTGTTTTTCTGATTGTACTTTGGGTTCCTGTGCTTCTTTATCCATAATTGCTGTTAAGGTAGAATAAAAAGAGAGAGAGAAATAGAGTTTAAGTAAGAAACTTCAACATTTTTATTTTTAACTTAACGTGTACAACATAGTTCTGAGTTTTTAAGAGTGAATTTATGTTTGGGCAGTGTATTGTACAAGGCAGAAAGTAGAAATATAAAGTACTGCATGTGATGAAGTCTAACTCAATCCATAACTATAACTGAGGGACAGTAAATATCTAACAGAAAACGTTTTTCTAAAATTAACTTTAGGTGCACAACATATTTCTCCTTAGAAACTATTAACTTACCTTTGGGAAAGTGTCTTAGGTTTCTCAGGAAATGCTCTGTAAATGTGCCTCAGGGAGTTCCAGTCAAAATGGCTGTCTTTCCTTCTTATTTTTCATATATATTCATGTACCAAACCAATCAAATGTCAGCACATAAAAATACAACTTGAAAGTAATGTTATCATTGGTTGAAAATGTCAACTCTTTCTAATGTGTTTTTGCCATGTAATTTACCTCAGGATATTTAGACAGGGCTATAGCCTGAATGGTTCGATGGAATTCCTTCAAATTTGGGAAAATGGTAGGGACTGGTATGTAGTAGGGACTATTTCAAATTTGGTGAAAGTGTCTGCAGTGCTTTTTTTGTAAATTAACTTCCCACATTTTTTTTGCCATTGCGCGCACCGGTAAGTTTACCGACAGCGTAACGGAAGTCCGCCATTTCGTGTTTCATTCGAATTTAGACACAAGATGGAGGACAAACAACGATGGGAATGAGTAAAAAGGGGGCACGGTTGACACCCCCTGACCCCCTAGGTTTTCTGAGTGTGGCTGTGGAGGCCCATATATGTAAAAAAATATATATATATTTTTTAAAATTTTTGAGCGGTTAGCGCCCGGTGCGCGCACCGGGTAGCGCACTGGAAAGCGTAAAATGGTGAAAATTACAGCCACTCACATTCTACATGTGCCTCTGCTTTAGTATTCTTCTTCTCTCTTTCTTTGTTTCACTGCCTTATATTTTTTTCATTTTCTCTCTTACACTTTCTTATATCTTTACACTGTTTTACTATGTATTACACAGTACCTCTGTGTTGCTCCCTCTAGCTGTCTGTCTCTTAACATTGCTCTCTCTCTCTCTTATGCTCTCCTTCTCTTGTTTTTTTTTCTTGTTTTTTTGATTGCGCTAACGGGGCACTCACCGGTGCGCGCACCGGTGCACGCACCCATGAGAAAAATTAAGTCAAGAGTGCTAAAAATTTTAGTAATTTTTTTAAAATGGGAGGTAGCTCTGAAAAGAACTTTTTTTAATGTTTTTGTTGTTTTATATTTTTTTATTATTTTTCAGAACTTTTTTTTTTTGATTTATTGAACACTTATAATTTTCTTGGTGTTTTTTGGGGGGAACAACAAAAAAAGGAATTAAAAATGGCTCAACAGGAGCAAAAAAAAAAAAAAAAAAAAAAGATTTATTGCTTCTTCTTTTGGTTACATTGATGGTTTTCCACCGCATTGCTTATTAAGGTCACACTTAGTTCCCCATAGCACAGCGTCTTGCCACAGAAGATACATACAATTTTGATACTGCCAACATTTTTTTGAACATTGTCACTGTTTGCCGTCCTTCAGGTGCTGCATGTGATACTTCGGCAGAGGAGGTGCTGGGCTGTGGGTTCTTCTGATTTTGCGCCATGGCACAAACCTCTGCTTGAGCAAGATTATTAGGATGCAACCTTTGCATGTGGTGCATCATACTATAATTGCCGAATGAATATTTCTTCTTGGGATTGCCCCTGGAAAGAATATCTCCGCAAATAAGGCACTTAACCTTAGGGGCATTCCCTTTCTTTTGCTCAGGAGGGTGGGAGAAGAAGTCCCAAATAAAATGCACTTTTATGTGCCTCTGTCTTGGCACTTCAGGCAAAACTTGCCTGTGTTGTTCCTCCTCCTCCTGTTCTTCCTCCTCATCCTCTTCTTGTTCAGGGACAAGGAACTGGGATGGTGGTCCTTCCTTTCTAGGTGGTTGTGGTGGTGGAGGTGGTCCACCAGCTGCAGCTACTAATGATGCCATTGTCAGAATCAGATACAGGTCTTCCTATCTCAAAGTAGAAAGTCAGAGTGAGGAAAAAGGTGGGGGCTTTCATCATTTGAAAAAAATAAGTTTTGAACCAATGAAAAGTGTTATTTCCAAGTCACATGACTAGTTGCGCTTACGTTACGCTCTCCCGCGCGCTTACGTTACGCGCTCAAGGTCGCACCGTAGAGCGCTTCTGGATGCGTTTAAGAAGCGCGAAATAAGACTTATTGCGCGGCAACGCGATACGTCACAGTTACGCGGCGCGTCATGAGATGCATCACGCGGCTACGCGATACGTCACGCTTACGCGACGCGTCACGATGCTGTTTTCAATCGTGGGAAATGCGCTAACGGGCGCTCTCCGTTTCACGCACCGGGGTGCTGCACGAAACTGCGCTTACCGGTGCACTGCCCGGTGCGCGCAACGAAAGCGCACCTGGGCAAATTTTTTTTTTTTTTTTAAAAACATGTTAAAGTTTTCAAAAATTGTATTACATACATAGAAAAAAAGTAATCATTATAAAAAAGAATATATTTTACAGCTATAGATATTTGCTTTTTAAAAACCAATGAAATTCACTGAAAAACCCATAGGTTGGAGACCATATATAGTTAGGAATTTGCATTTACAAAACCTTGAAAATTCACTGAAAAAACCATAGGTTTGAGACCATATATAGTTAGCTGGATATTTCAATCATACAAAACCATTGAAATTCCCATATATAGTTAGTTGCACTAACTATATATTTCGCGCACCCGCAATCCACTGCTGATGATGTCACATATTACATCATTCATGACATGGTCAGTGACATCACTGATGACATCTCAAATGACATCACTGATGACATCACTGATGACATCTCAATTGACATCACTGATCACATCACTGACGATATCATTCATGTGATAATACGATGCACGTCTTTACACTCTAATATAACCTAAGAAACACCCAGTGTTAAATACAGACTACCATTCTTGAAACCATTGACACACCAATACCAGTTACTACATATGCACACACTGATTCCTAGGTCTACACAATCAGTCACTCATTCACCCATGGAATCACTCATACATACAGTCACTCATCAATACAACACTATCATATGCACTTATACACCTATACAGACACTCACACTCTGCCACTCATCCATTTATATGATCTATTACTAAAAACGATAAATTAAAGTGTTTTTTTTTGCAAGTTACAGCAACAAATTTGTCAAAAATATGGATCGCAATGAGGAGACAGTAGAAATCATGTTTGAAGTTTCAGCTACTTTATTAGAAGATTTGAATGTTCCATTTTATGACAGCACTAATGAAGAAGAACTTAGTGAAGGAGATGGCACAAGTGATTTTTTGATCAGTCTTTGGACAGTGAATTTCTGGAATGTTTGGAGATGATGGAGTTCCAAGAATCATGTTTTCAGACTTACGAAGAAGAAATTCCAGATGATTTGATGTTGGAAGTGCTTTTACATTATGAAAATTCAGAAGAATAAATTTATATTCCGAAATTAAAAATTTATTTGAGAAATGTTTCTATTTTTAATTGTATTTTATGAGGTAGTAGTGTCTCTGACCCCCTAGGCCTTCTCAGGGGGTCTCTGAAGGACTCCAAAGTGTAAAAAAAATGTAAAAAAAAAAAAATTGGTAGATGCGCTAACGGTGAGTGCACAGTGAATGCTCAGTGCGCGCACCCTATAGCCGCCATTTTGTGTAGTTTCATAGGAGAGTGAAAAATGAAAGTTGAGAACTTGAAAAGGGGGCAGGGTAGAGACTACCTGACCCCCTAGGCCTTCTCAGGGGGTCCCTGAAGGACCCCAAAGAGTAAATAAAACTGTTTTTTATAAAAAAAAAAACGTTTGCAGGGTACGGACCTCCCTAAAAATTAATTAGAAAAATACTGTTAAAAATCAAATTTGAGTGTTTAGATGTTAGTTGGTTCTAAAAAGAGCTGTTGTGTTTTTTTGTACCTACAAGTAAGTACCGATGCAGAGTCTTAAGTTACAGAGGAAGATTCTGTTCCCCTCATCTGTGAAATGTACACCGTCTCCTCTATAAATGCCTTGCATGTTGTAACGCAAGTTATGTTATGTTATTGGTGTTTTGTAAAGCGCTTGAATCACCCGGGGGCATATCCGCGCTAGCTAGTCCAATTGCTGAGAACAACAGAGAGCCAGAGAGGGACCTCAATATAGGAAGGCTTTCAGATGTTTCCTGCAGGCCAGGTAAAAAGGAGACTTACGCAGCACTTCTGGTAGGGAGTTCCAGTATTTGGGGCCTACATATGAGAAAGCTTTACCTCCCAAACGCGTCCATTGGATGCGTGGAATCACTAAAAGAGCCTTTCCATTAGATCTTAAATTACAGCGCAATGTCAATTTACAGAGTTTGTTTTGCAGGTACTTTGGGCCAGTTTCCCTCATGGCTTTAAAAAATAGACAAAAAACCATTTGATGGACAGAATGTAGATCAATGTCTTACATTCACCCCAGGTCCCAGGCACTCCAGGTCCCAGGCACTCCACACCACTGGAGTCAAGCTAGCCGGGCTGATGAGAGGTGTTACCTCGAAACCGGTCCGGTCCTCGGATGCTTGGTTCCGTTCTGGGAAGGACATGGCTTTTGTAGTTCGGACTGGACTGTTCCCATGGGGCACAGGGTCAGAGCTGATTTGCATATCGCCATTGTCTAACCCAGGGTGGTGTGGAGTGCAAAAAAACGATGGATTTGGGCCCAGATCTTTGGACTGGGGTGAATGTGTGACATTGATCCACATTCGGTCCATCACTTGTTTTGTTTGCAATTCCGCCCTAAGTGCGCTGGGGATGCTCAGACGTGGGTCCCAGGCACTCCACACCACTGGAGTCAAGCTAGCCGGGCTGATGAGAGGTGTTACCTCGAAACTGGTCCGGTCCTCGGATGCTTGGTTCCGTTCTGGGAAGGACATGGCTTTTGTAGTTTGGACTGGACTGTTCCCATGGGGCACAGGGTCAGAGCTGATTTGCATATCGCCATTGTCTAACCCAGGGTGGTGTGGAGTGCAAAAAAATGATGGATTTGGGCC
The DNA here is from genome assembly GCF_964263255.1 of Lissotriton vulgaris. Classification (NCBI taxonomy): domain Eukaryota; kingdom Metazoa; phylum Chordata; class Amphibia; order Caudata; family Salamandridae; genus Lissotriton; species Lissotriton vulgaris. The sequence continues at coordinate 496,556,924 of NC_141694.1, forward strand.
CAGATCTTTGGACTGGGGTGAATGTGTGACATTGATCCACATTCGGTCCATCACTTGTTTTGTTTGCAATTCCGCCCTAAGTGCGCTGGGGATGCTCAGACGTGGGTCCCAGGCACTCCACACCACTGGAGTCAAGCTAGCCGGGCTGATGAGAGGTGTTACCTCAAAACCGGTCCGGTCCTCGGATGCTTGGTTCCGTTCTGGGAAGGACATGGCTTTTGTAGTTCGGACTGGACTGTTCCCATGGGGCATAGGGTCAGAGCTGATTTGCATATCGCCATTGTCTAACCCAGGGTGGTGTGGAGTGCAAAAAAACGATGGATTTGGGCCCAGATCTTTGGACTGGTGTGAATGTGTGACATTGATCCACATTCGGTCCATCACTTGTTTTGTTTAAAAAATAGACAGCATGTTTTGAAAAAAGATCTCTTTTTGACTAGCAGCCAATTTAGTTCCTCAATAAGGGGAGCGATGGTGTGCCAGGGGGTCGATTTAAGACCAACCTGGCGGCAGTGTTCTGGATAACTTGGAGCTTTGCTAACTGAGTTTCTCCTACTTCTGCCAGCAAAGCGTTCCCATAGTCCAACCGGCTGAGTACTAAGGCCTGAACCACCATCCAACAGTGGCTCAGGGGAAGGTATGGAATAATTTTCCGCAACAGCCGGAGGCTATAATAACTAGAGCTCATTATTTTGCTGACATTGTTCTTCATAGACCGGTTATCATCCAGCTGTATTCCTAGGCTTTTTACTGAGTCCCCGGGCACTGGTGCAATGCCCAGCTCAGCCGGCCACCAGTCGTCCAGTAGCAGTTCCTGTCTTTTTCCCAGAAACATTAGCTCTGTCTTTCCTGGGTTTAATTGGAGGCAAGACTCTGCCATCCAGTTTGCAATATAGCAAGCATTCCTTGTGAGAAGCGTACTTTTTCCTCCGCAAGATTTCTCCCAATAGGGAAAATCAATTGAGTGTCGTCTGCATATGAGACGGCCTCAAACCCATACTGTCGCACTATTCTAGCTAGCGGGGCCATATAAACATTGAAGAGGGTCGGGCTTCGACATGAGCCCTATGGGACGCCTCTCTCCAATGAATACTTGTGTGACCTGAAAGGGCCCATCATGACCTGTTGTCTCCTGTCCGCCAGGAAATAATTCAGCCACCTCAAAGCCAGATCACCGATCCCACAGTCCCGTAGCCTCTCCGTCAGCAGTTGATGTGAAACAGTATCGAATGCTGCATAGAGGTCCAAGAGAATAAGCATCACCAATCCCCCTCCATCCAGCATCCGCCTGATGGAGTCAGTGACTGCTAAAATGGCTGTCTCTGTGCTAAATCCTGGCCGAAAGCCGGACTGTGATAAGTCCAGAATGTTATTGGACTCAAGATACTGGCTCAGTTGTGTGTTAATATGAGCCTCCAATATCTTTGCTAACAGAGGAAGCAATGATATTGGCCTATAATTACTTAGGACTGCAGGGTTTGCTGCTGGCTTAAGGATAGAATGTAAATATAAATGTAAATGTACAGGTATTTATATAGCGCAAATCACCAACCGGTCTCTAAGCCCTTGCTTAGGGAACCTGTCCTGTTATTCCCCTGTGAGATAACCCCGGCAGGGTATCCGCAAGGTGAAAGCCAGGCATCCCGCCGCGAGGGGCCGTTGTGGAGATTAAGCAAGCTATTGCCCAGAGTCACAGAGTGTGAACCTGTGAATCGAGTAGGGCCCGGAGCTAGAATTGTCGAGTCCATGGACATTTTAGGACTCAAGACCCCGCCTAGCCGGGAATTGAACTCTGGTCCTGGGCTGACCTCTGCTTCCAGGTCTGCCTCCTCTAACCAGTGAGACACACTTCTCCGCATGGGCTTCCTTCCATGCCATGGGAATGTAGCCACTGGCAATTGAGGAGTTGAAAATCTCCTGGATGGCCGGAGCACAGCTCATTGCGATCAAGGCCATGACATAGGGCGGGCAGATATCACTCGGGGATCCCGATTTAGATGCTTGCAGATGACGGATGATATCCTGCCGTTTGATGGGCTCGAACCGATTAAGGCGGTACACAAGCGTCAATTTATTAGCGCAAGGTTCAGCTAGGCTGGCACTTTTATTATTAGGAAAGTTCTCATAGATCAGGGAGATCTTATCCGGAAAGTGGGTGGCTAGAGCTTCGCAAAGCTCCTTGGTTTCCACCAATAGTTGTTTACAGACCTGTGGGGCAGAGAAACCCTTCACAATATCAAACAGTGTCTTTGAGGAGTTCCCTGCCTGTTCTATTTGTACCTGGATGTAGACACATCTAGCGGTTTTGATATTATGATGGTAGCCTGCTAAGGCCTTTTTATAGGTCCTTTTGTCCCCCTCTTTTTTGGATCGTCTCCATCGTCTCTCCAGTGTTTTACAGGAGGATCTTTCAATTTTTAGAGCCCCTGAATACCAAGGTGCTGAATCTCAGCGAGGTCCGAGCTTCATATTTTTTTCTTGGGTAACCGTGTCCAGGGTCTGAATCAGAGCCCGATTGAAATTGGCCAATAGCCCCTCCGTGTCGTGGGCCGTTGATTCCCTGGCCTGATTCTCAAAGATCTTAAACTTTCCCTCAAATGCTTCTGCCGTGAGCTTGTGCCAAGATCTGGCTTTATGAGGTTTTATTAATGTGGGCGGTTGTTTATATTCACGTTTCATTGCCACAGTGCTGACGAATGAGATCAAATAATGATCTGTCCAGGTCAGAGGCTGGGCATCTAAGAGATGTAGGCTTTTAATGTTCGAGAAGAGCATGTCCAATGTATGTCCTGCCATATGCGTTGGGCCAAGGACATATTGTTCCAGACCCATATCTGATAATCCTGAAAGTAACTGTGCCACTTCCGGATCATGGAGGGCCTCTCCGTGGTAGTTGAAATCCCCCAGCAGCATAAAACTCCTAGAGGCCACAACCTGTGCGGCAATGAACTCCGTCACAAAATTGACAAAGTTCGGTTTTGGGCCGGGTGAAGGTACAGAAGTGCGCCCTCCCAGGTCTTGGTGGGTGAAATGAAGACCCTAAAAAGGCCTATCTCTAGCTTCTCATTCCTAAGGGTATCTAACCATTGGACCTTTATATTCTCTTTAAATGCTATGGCAATCCCCCCTCCCACTTTCCCCACCCTATCCAGGTGGATAAACTTGTACCCATCCGGGATTGCGATTTTAATTGCTGGGGCATTGTGGAGGGTTAGCCAGGTTTTTGTCAAGAAGCATATATCAGGGGAAAGTGTAGATAATATGTCCCAGATTTGGATGGCATGTTTTGTCAGTGAGCGGGTATTACATAGAATATATCTTGGTCCTTCATGAGGTGTCCTCTGCTGGATACCGGGGAAGACCTCCCCTATTTAGCCTTGGGTCCTGCATGACTTGCAGCCTACCGGCCCTTCCAAGATGGTTGGTAGTGTAGTGGAACAACTAAGGGATTTCTCTTGATTTTTCAGGGCCCTCTTACCAATTTCGTGTAGCGCCTTGCTCGTATAAGTCAGTGCACCCTTGATCCAGGAATCGGTTCCCATTTGGCCAGCATTGCGGGTCCCCTGTCGTGGACCGGCGTGGCGGGCGCAGACGGGCTTGCTTTTAGCGCGCCTTCCGCGCGCCAACGGCGTGCCCGCTGCGCGCGTCCGGGATGGGGCATAATTTTATCCCGGAAGTCAGGTGGTCTAGATCGCCAATTAATGGCCTGCTAACCCGTCTTTCCTGCAAGATGGCGTCCAATATTAGCGCAGAGGAAAGAAACTGCTGTAGTGCACCAATGAAGCAGAGAGCATGTAAGTCTGCCCTGCCAGCACCTTTTAAAAACAAGTTTCAGGTGGGTATAAGGTAAAATAATATACCAGTGAGTTTTAAAAACGAGCGACTGGATTTCCGGCTTTCCGCCTCAGGAATCGAACTAAGATGATGTTCGAACTAAGTTGTTGTGGTATATACAACCCATTCCATAGTCTCTGAGGAAAGCAGAAACAGATTTATTCACATGTTTCCTTGCTTTCTCAATTTGCGGACAATATTGGTTGGACCATTTCCATTTCTGCCTTTGGGTTATATTTGAAAATACAAAGGCAGTTAGTGGAAAAAGTGACATCAATTGTCCAAAGGTGTCCTTTAATAGCATTTCCAGACCTACCCCAGTCAAAGTGACTAGGTCATTTCCACCACAGTGCAAAATTATGAGGTCCGGGTGTGGGAGATGCAAAAAGGATTTTACCAATGGCATCAATTTGTGACATCTCAATCCTCTCTGGCCAATCCACACAATGTCCACATTTGGTAAATCAAGGTTGAGAAAGCATCTATTTGCTGCATACCTTTCACTCCAGAAAATATAACTGTGTCCCACAATCCACACTCTATGCATCTTGGAGTGAGATCTGGTTGTACTCAGATGGGCTCTGGAAATGAAATGGTAGTTTGAAAAGCAGGAGTTAGGAAAACAAATTGAAAGATTCAGTGCACTTGAAAAAAAAGAAATGATTGGTGGTTTCTGAAACTTGAACATTAAAATGTAGGGTGTATTCTTCTGTTCTCTGGGAACAAATTTGATTGGTTAAGGACAGGGATATGTGTGAAGAATGAGAGGCAATCAGTGCCATTTTTGGTTGCAGTGTCTGAGGTACATTTCAGAGATTCTGCTTAAGAAAATCTGGTGTGTGATTGACACTGTTCTAAATCTTCCAAAGCATTTCTAAAGGGGAGTTATTAATTTGAAAGGGGATATATGTTGAGCAGTTTATGTTAATAATACAATGTCTTCTAATGTAGAAGTTACTAACTTTCCCTCTTTCACTGTCTTTCTCTCTCACTGTCTTCCTTTCTTTCCAACAGTGTTTTTTCTTTCCTCTCTTTTTCAATAAATCTTTTTCTTTCAGTTAGTCCTTTTTCCTTTCTCTTAATATGCTCCTTTTTCTCTCATTCTCCTTTCCTTAGTCTCATAACTGTTTTTTCACTGTCATTATCCCTTTCCTTTACTCCTCTTTTGTAACTCTGTTTACTTACTCTTTCTCTCTCCATCACCCTTTTTCTTTTTATACAACACTACTAGCAAGACTCCCCCTTTCACTGTGTATTGTGTCTCATGTTTGGATGTAATGCTGGCAAAAAATGAATGGTAAATATTGGAAATGTATTTTGGAAATGAGTCAGGTTTCTGAATTGTAATGTAGGGGTCATTTATATGGCGCCATCTCACCCTCTGCCTCCGTCATCTCTCCCTTTGCCTGTGCCATCTCACCCTCTGCCTGTGCCATGTCTCTCTCGGCCTGCGCCATCTTACCCTCTGCGTGCGCCATGTCTCTCTCTGCCTGCGCCATCTCACCCTCTGCCTGTGCCATGTGTTCCTCAGCCTGCGCCATCTCAAATATTATCATGTATTTTTAATGGTATACAGCTCCTTTCTAAGATAACGGATGAGCAGAGTGTCATCAGCATACCACATGATGTTGAGATTCTGATACCTTACTGGTAGTTTAAACTAGCAAGACTCCCCCTTTCACTGTGTATTGTGTTTGTATGTAATGCTTTAGAAAAGGGGGTGGTGATGAACAGAGTGTCTGAGTTAAACAGACCACTCTTACCCAGTCCAAAGATCAGGGCTTGACCCATCACCATTATTTATCTCACTGCCCCATCCCAGCTCAGAACCTGGCTATATGCAAATCAGTCTGTCCCTGGCCCAGTGCATCATGGGAACAGGGCAGACTAAACTACCAAGCCAATTCTTTACCAGAAAGGAGACAAGCTACCGGGGACCGGTTTCTGGCATTTCAGCCTTCTTCGGCCCGGCTTGCTTGAATCCTGATGGAGCAGTGAGAAAGGGACTCATGTCTGAGTATACCCTGCCACACCTATAGTGGCCAAAAACGATTTAGAAAAGGGGGTGGTGATGAACAGAGTGTCTGAGTTAAACAGACCACTCTTACCCAGTCCAAAGATCAGGGCTTGACCCATCACCGTTATTTATCTCACTGCCCCATCCCAGCTCAGAACCTGGCTATATGCAAATCAGTCTGTCCCTGGCCCAGTGCATCATGGGAACAGGGCAGACTAAACTACCAAGCCAATTCTTTACCAGAAAGGAGACAAGCTACCGGGGACCGGTTTCTGGCATTTCAGCCTTCTTCGGCCCGGCTTGCTTGAATCCTGATGGAGCAGTGAGAAAGGGACTCATGTCTGAGTATACCCTGCCACACCAATAGTGGCCAAAAACGATTTAGAAAAGGGGGTGGTGATGAACAGAGTGTCTGAGTTAAACAGACCACTCTTACCCAGTCCAAAGATCAGGGCTTGACCCATCACCGTTATTTATCTCACTGCCCCATCCCAGCTCAGAACCTGGCTATATGCAAATCAGTCTGTCCCTGGCCCAGTGCATCATGGGAACAGGGCAGACTAAACTACCAAGCCAATTCTTTACCAGAAAGGAGACAAGCTACCGGGGACCGGTTTCTGGCATTTCAGCCTTCTTCGGCCCGGCTTGCTTGAATCCTGATGGAGCAGTGAGAAAGGGACTCATGTCTGAGTATACCCTGCCACACCTATAGTGGCCAAAAACGATTTAGAAAAGGGGGTGGTGATGAACAGAGTGTCTGAGTTAAACAGACCACTCTTACCCAGTCCAAAGATCAGGGCTTGACCCATCACCGTTATTTATCTCACTGCCCCATCCCAGCTCAGAACCTGGCTATATGCAAATCAGTCTGTCCCTGGCCCAGTGCATCATGGGAACAGGGCAGACTAAACTACCAAGCCAATTCTTTACCAGAAAGGAGACAAGCTACCGGGGACCGGTTTCTGGCATTTCAGCCTTCTTCGGCCCGGCTTGCTTGAATCCTGATGGAGCAGTGAGAAAGGGACTCATGTCGGAGTATACCCTGCCACACCTATAGTGGCCAAAAACGATTTAGAAAAGGGGGTGGTGATGAACAGAGTGTCTGAGTTAAACAGACCACTCTTACCCAGTCCAAAGATCAGGGCTTGACCCATCACCGTTATTTATCTCACTGCCCCATCCCAGCTCAGAACCTGGCTATATGCAAATCAGTCTGTCCCTGGCCCAGTGCATCATGGGAACAGGGCAGACTAAACTACCAAGCCAATTCTTTACCAGAAAGGAGACAAGCTACCGGGGACCGGTTTCTGGCATTTCAGCCTTCTTCGGCCCGGCTTGCTTGAATCCTGATGGAGCAGTGAGAAAGGGACTCATGTCTGAGTATACCCTGCCACACCTATAGTGGCCAAAAACGATTTAGAAAAGGGGGTGGTGATGAACAGAGTGTCTGAGTTAAACAGACCACTCTTACCCAGTCCAAAGATCAGGGCTTGACCCATCACCGTTATTTATCTCACTGCCCCATCCCAGCTTTAGAACCTGGCTATATGCAAATCAGTCTGTCCCTGGCCCAGTGCATCATGGGAACAGGGCAGACTAAACTACCAAGCCAATTCTTTACCAGAAAGGAGACAAGCTACCGGGGACCGGTTTCTGGCATTTCAGCCTTCTTCGGCCCGGCTTGCTTGAATCCTGATGGAGCAGTGAGAAAGGGACTCATGTCTGAGTATACCCTGCCACACCTATAGTGGCCAAAAACGATTTAGAAAAGGGGGTGGTGATGAACAGAGTGTCTGAGTTAAACAGACCACTCTTACCCAGTCCAAAGATCAGGGCTTGACCCATCACCGTTATTTATCTCACTGCCCCATCCCAGCTCAGAACCTGGCTATATGCAAATCAGTCTGTCCCTGGCCCAGTGCATCATGGGAACAGGGCAGACTAAACTACCAAGCCAATTCTTTACCAGAAAGGAGACAAGCTACCGGGGACCGGTTTCTGGCATTTCAGCCTTCTTCGGCCCGGCTTGCTTGAATCCTGATGGAGCAGTGAGAAAGGGACTCATGTCTGAGTATACCCTGCCACACCTATAGTGGCCAAAAACGATTTAGAAAAGGGGGTGGTGATGAACAGAGTGTCTGAGTTAAACAGACCACTCTTACCCAGTCCAAAGATCAGGGCTTGACCCATCACCGTTATTTATCTCACTGCCCCATCCCAGCTCAGAACCTGGCTATATGCAAATCAGTCTGTCCCTGGCCCAGTGCATCATGGGAACAGGGCAGACTAAGCTACCCTTGCTCATTGCACCATCAGGATTCAAGCAAGCCGGGCCGAAGACGGCTGAAATGCCAGAAACCGGTCACCGGTAGCTTGTTTCCTTCCCAGTGTAAGAATTGGCTTTTGTAGTTTGGTTTGCCCTGTTCCCATCATGCACTGGGACAGGAACAGACTAATTTGCATACAGCCATGTTCTGAAACTGGGATGGTGCAGTGAGCTAAAAAACGGTGTTGGATCTAGCCCTGATCTCTTGACTGGGTGAGAGTATTCTGTTTAATTCAGAGACTCTGTCCCTCACCACCCCTTGTTGTAAATACTTTTGTCCACCCTAAGCGTGGAAGGGCATACTCAGATGTGAGTCCCTTGCTCATTGCACCATCAGGATTCAAGCAAGCCGGGCCGAAGACGGCTGAAATGCCAGAAACCGGTCCCCGGTAGCTTGTTTCCTTCCCAGTGTAAGAATTGGCTTTTGTAGTTTGGTTTGCCCTGTTCCCATCATGCACTGGGACAGGAACAGACTAATTTGCATACAGCCATGTTCTGAAACTGGGATGGTGCAGTGAGCTAAAAAACGGTGTTGGATCTAGCCCTGATCTCTTGACTGGGTGAGAGTATTCTGTTTAATTCAGAGACTCTGTCCCTCACCACCCCTTGTTGTAAATACTTTTGTCCACCCTAAGCGTGGAAGGGCATACTCAGATGTGAGTCCCTTGCTCATTGCACCATCAGGATTCAAGCAAGCCGGGCCGAAGACGGCTGAAATGCCAGAAACCGGTCCCCGGTAGCTTGTTTCCTTCCCAGTGTAAGAATTGGCTTTTGTAGTTTGGTTTGCCCTGTTCCCATCATGCACTGGGACAGGAACAGACTAATTTGCATACAGCCATGTTCTGAAACTGGGATGGTGCAGTGAGCTAAAAAACGGTGTTGGATCTAGCCCTGATCTCTTGACTGGGTGAGAGTATTCTGTTTAATTCAGAGACTCTGTCCCTCACCACCCCTTGTTGTAAATACTTTTGTCCACCCTAAGCGTGGAAGGGCATACTCAGATGTGAGTCCCTTGCTCATTGCACCATCAGGATTCAAGCAAGCCGGGCCGAAGACGGCTGAAATGCCAGAAACCGGTCCCCGGTAGCTTGTTTCCTTCCCAGTGTAAGAATTGGCTTTTGTAGTTTGGTTTGCCCTGTTCCCATCATGCACTGGGACAGGAACAGACTAATTTGCATACAGCCATGTTCTGAAACTGGGATGGTGCAGTGAGCTAAAAAACGGTGTTGGATCTAGCCCTGATCTCTTGACTGGGTGAGAGTATTCTGTTTAATTCAGAGACTCTGTCCCTCACCACCCCTTGTTGTAAATACTTTTGTCCACCCTAAGCGTGGAAGGGCATACTCAGATGTGAGTCCCTTGCTCATTGCACCATCAGGATTCAAGCAAGCCGGGCCGAAGACGGCTGAAATGCCAGAAACCGGTCCCCGGTAGCTTGTTTCCTTCCCAGTGTAAGAATTGGCTTTTGTAGTTTGGTTTGCCCTGTTCCCATCATGCACTGGGACAGGAACAGACTAATTTGCATACAGCCATGTTCTGAAACTGGGATGGTGCAGTGAGCTAAAAAACGGTGTTGGATCTAGCCCTGATCTCTTGACTGGGTGAGAGTATTCTGTTTAATTCAGAGACTCTGTCCCTCACCACCCCTTGTTGTAAATACTTTTGTCCACCCTAAGCGTGGAAGGGCATACTCAGATGTGAGTCCCTTGCTCATTGCACCATCAGGATTCAAGCAAGCCGGGCCGAAGACGGCTGAAATGCCAGAAACCGGTCCCCGGTAGCTTGTTTCCTTCCCAGTGTAAGAATTGGCTTTTGTAGTTTGGTTTGCCCTGTTCCCATCATGCACTGGGACAGGAACAGACTAATTTGCATACAGCCATGTTCTGAAACTGGGATGGTGCAGTGAGCTAAAAAACGGTGTTGGATCTAGCCCTGATCTCTTGACTGGGTGAGAGTATTCTGTTTAATTCAGAGACTCTGTCCCTCACCACCCCTTGTTGTAAATGTATGTAATGCTGGCAAAAAACGATTGGTGCATATTGGAAATGTATTTTGGAAATGAGTCCGGTTTCTGCATTGTAATGTAGTGGTCATTTACATGGCGCCATCTCACCCTCTGCCTCCGCCATCTCTCCCATTGCCTGTGCCATCTCACCCTCTGCCTGTGCCATGTGTCTCTCTGCCTGCGCCATCTTACCCTCTGCTTGTGCCATGTTTCTCTCTGCCTGCATTATCTCTCCCTCTGCATGTGCCATGTCTCTCTCTGCCTGCACCATATTACCTTCTGCTTGCGCCATCTCACTCTCTGCCTGCGCCAACTTACCCTCTGCCTGTGCCATCTCTCCCTTTGCCTGTGCCATCTCACCCGTCTGTCTGCAGCATCTCTCCCTCTGCCTGCGCCATCTCTCCCTCTGCCTGCGCCATCTCTCCCTCTGCCTGCGCCATCTCTCCCTCTGCCTGCGCCATCTCTCCCTCTGCCTGCGCCATCTCTCCCTCTGCCTGTGCCATCTCTCCCTCTGCCTGCGCCATCTCTCCATCTCTCCCTCTGCCTGCACCATCTCTCCCTCTGCCTGCTCCATCTCTCCCTCTGCCTGCGCCATCTCTCCCTCTGCCTGCGCCATCTCTCCCTCTGCCTGCGTCATCTCTCCCTCTGCCTGCGTCATCTCTCCCTCTGCCTGCGTCATCTCTCCCTCTGCCTGCGTCATCTCTCCCTCTGCCTGCGTCATCTCTCCCTCTGCCTGCGTCATCTCTCCCTCTGCCTGCGCCATCTCACCCTCTGCCGCTGCCATCTCACCCTCTGCCGCTGCCATCTCTCCCTTTGTCTGTGCCATCTCACCCTTTGCCTGTGCCATGTCTCTCTCTGCCTTGGCCATCTTAACCTCTGCTTGCGCCATTTCACTCTCTGCCTGCGCCATCTCACTCTCTGGCTGCGCCATCTGTCCTTATGCCTTCATATCTCTGCCTCTGCCTGCGCCATCTCTCCCTCTGCTTGCACCATCTCTCCCTCTGCTTGCACCATCTCTCCCTCTGCTTGCACCATCTCTCCCTCTGCATGCGCCATCTCTCCCTCTGCATGCGCCATCTCACCCTCTGCCTGCGCCATCTCACCCTCTGCCAAGCTACCGGGGACCGGTTTCTGGCATTTCAGCCGTCTTCGGCCCGGCTTGCTTGAATCCTGATGGTGCAATGAGCAAGGGACTGCGCCATCTCAAATATTATCATGTATTTTTAATGGTATACAGCTCCTTTCTAAGATAACGGATGAGCAGAGTGTCATCAGCATACCACATGATGTTGAGATTCTGATACCTTACTGGTAGTTTAAACTAGCAAGACTCCCCCTTTCACTGTGTATTGTGTTTGTATGTAATGCTGGCAAAAAACGATTGGTGCATATTGGAAATGTATTTTGGAAATGAGTCCGGTTTCTGCATTGTAATGTAGTGGTCATTTATATGGCGCCATCTCACCCTCTGCCTCCGCCATCTCTCCCATTGCCTGTGCCATCTCACCCTCTGCCTGTGCCATGTGTCTCTCTGCCTGCGCCATCTTACCCTCTGCTTGTGCCATGTTTCTCTCTGCCTGCATTATCTCTCCCTCTGCATGTGCCATGTCTCTCTCTGCCTGCACCATATTACCTTCTGCTTGCGCCATCTCACTCTCTGCCTGCGCCAACTTACCCTCTGCCTGCGCCATCTCTCCCTTTGCCTGTGCCTGTGCCATCTCACCCGTCTGTCTGCAGCATCTCTCCCTCTGCCTGCGCCATCTCTCCCTCTGCCTGCGCCATCTCTCCCTCTGCCTGCGCCATCTCTCCCTCTGCCTGCGCCATCTCTCCCTCTGCCTGTGCCATCTCTCCCTCTGCCTGCACCATCTCTCCATCTCTCCCTCTGCCTGCACCATCTCTCCCTCTGCCTGCACCATCTCTCCCTCTGCCTGCTCCATCTCTCCCTCTGCCTGCGCCATCTCTCCCTCTGCCTGCGCCATCTCTCCCTCTGCCTGCGCCATCTCTCCCTCTGCCTGCGCCATCTCTCCCTCTGCCTGCGCCATCTCTCCCTCTGCCTGTGCCATCTCTCCCTGCGCCATCTCTCCATCTCTCCCTCTGCCTGCACCATCTCTCCCTCTGCCTGCTCCATCTCTCCCTCTGCCTGCTCCATCTCTCCCTCTGCCTGCTCCATCTCTCCCTCTGCCTGCGCCATCTCTCCCTCTGCCTGCGCCATCTCTCCCTCTGCCTGCGTCATCTCTCCCTCTGCCTGCGTCATCTCTCCCTCTGCCTGCGTCATCTCTCCCTCTGCCTGCGTCATCTCTCCCTCTGCCTGCGTCATCTCTCCCTCTGCCTGCGTCATCTCTCCCTCTGCCTGCGTCATCTCTCCCTCTGCCTGCGTCATCTCTCCCTCTGCCTGCGCCATCTCTCCCTCTGCCTGCGCCATCTCACCCTCTGCCGCTGCCATCTCTCCCTTTGTCTGTGCCATCTCACCCTTTGCCTGTGCCATGTCTCTCTCTGCCTTGGCCATCTTAACCTCTGCTTGCGCCATTTCACTCTCTGGCTGCGCCATCTGTCCTTATGCCTGCATATCTCTGCCTCTGCCTGCGCCATCTCTCCCTCTGCTTGCACCATCTCTCCCTCTGCATGCGCCATCTCTCCCTCTGCCTGCGCCATCTCACCCTCTGCCTGCGCCATCTCACCCTCTGCCTGCGCCATCTCACCCTCTGCCTGCACCATCTCACCCTCTGCCTGCACCATCTCACCCTCTGCCTGCACCATTTCACCTCCGCCTGCATCATCTCTCCCCTCTGCCTGCACCATTTCACCCTCTGCCTGCGCTATGTTACCCTCTACCTGCGCCATCTCATCCTGTGCCATCTTTCCCTCTGTCTGTACCATCCCTCCCTCTATCTGCGCCATCTCTTCCTCTGTCTGTGCCATCTCCCCTTTGCCTGCACCATCTCTCCCTCTGCCTTCGCCATCTCTCCCTCTGCCTGCGCCATCTCTCCCTCTGCCTGCGCCATCTCACCCTCTGCCTGCGCCATCTCACCCTCTGTCTGCTCCATCTGTTCCTCAGCCTGCGCCATCTCAATTATTATCATGTATTTTTAATGGTATACAGGTTCTTTTTTATGATAAAGGATGAGCAGAGTGTCATCAGCATACCACATGATGTTGAGATTCTGATAGCTTACTGGTTGTTTAAAATAGGAAGACTCCCCCTTTCACTGTGTATTGTGTCTCATGTTTGTATGTAATGCTGGCAAAAAACGAATGGTGCATATTGGAAATGTATTTTGGAAATGAGTCAGGTTTCTGCATTGTATTGTAGTGGTCATTTATATGGCGCCATCTCACCCTATGCCTCCGCCATGTTTCTCTCTGCCTGCGCCATGTTTCTCTCTGCCTGCACCATCTCTCCCTCTGCCTGTGCCATATCTCTCTCTGTCTGCGCCATCTCACCCTCTGCTTGCGCCATCTCACTCTCTGCCTGTGCCATGTCACCCTCTGCCTGCACCATGTCACCCTCTGCCTGCACCATCTCTCCCCCTGCCTGCACCATCTAACCCTCTGCCTCCGCCATCTCTCCCTTTGCCTGCGCCGTCTCACCCTCTGCCTGTGCCAGCTCTCCCTCTGCCTGCGCCATCTCTCCTTCTGCCTGCGCCATCTCTCCCTCTGCCTGCGCCATCTCACCCTCTGCCATCTCACCCTCTGCCTCCGCCATCTCTCCCTTTGTCTGTGCCATCTCACCCTTTGCCTGTGCCATGTCTCTCTCTGCCTTGGCCATCTTAACCTCTGCTTGCGCCATCTCACTCTCTGCCTGCGCCATCTCACTCTCTGCCTGCGCCATCTCACTCTCTGGCTGTGCCATCTGTCCCTATGCCTGCGTATCTCTGCCTCTGCCTGCGCCTTCTCTCCCTTTGCCTGCGCCATCTCTCCCTTTGCCTGCGCCATCTCTCCCTCCGCCTGCACCATCTCCCTTCCGCCTGCATCATCTCTCCCCTCTGCCTGCACCATTTCACCCTCTGCCTGCGCTGTTACCCTCTACCTGCGCCATCTCATCCTGTGCCTGTGCCATCTTTCCCTCTGTCTGTGCCATCTCTACCTCTACCTGCGCCATCTCTTCCTCTGTCTGCGCCATCGCCCCTTTCCCTGCACCATCTCTCCCTCTGCCTTCGCCATCTCTCCCTCTGCCTGCGCCATCTCACCCTCTGCCTGCGCCATCTCACCCTCTGCCTGCGCCATCTGTTCCTCAGCCTGCGCCATCTGTTCCTCAGCCTGCGCCATCTCAATTATTATGGATTTTTTTTTCAGAACCAATTTTATTGATTATTCGAATATGATTGCAAGATATCCACAGTACTCCGAACACCGGAGGGGCTGTGAGCATATAATCAAGAAGCAAAATATAGCAATCAATACAGTAAGTAGGATCAGATATTAACATTAAACTACCCGTACCCCCCCCAACCCCATAACTCCATCCCCCCCCGGATCCCACCTTAGCCCCGTTCACGACGGTCACCTGGATCCAAGCTAATCAGTCTATGCAACAGTGGTAGTACATTCTCACCCCCACCCTGGCGCTCAAGACAAGTGATCTCCGGCTACATCTTGCTGCGGCGGCGGGTCCAGCCACAGCCCCCTGTATTCCGCCCACCTTTTCCAAATTTTATAGTGCTTCCTAGGGCAGCCACAGGCCTCAAACACTGAGCGTTCCAGCCCCATATAGTAGTCCAAGCCCCGTTTCCATACCTTTATCGGGGGAGCCCTAGGGTCCTTCCAGGCGCGGGCCACCCCCTCTTGGCCACCGTAAGACCCAGGAGTAACAGGTGTCGTTTGTATATGTTACCACCCACCTGCTCCAGGAATACAGGAGACCCAACTGAGATGTACATGGGAGCTGCCAACCCAGCACCTCATCCAAACAGTCCCTTACACGCCCCCAATACTTCTCCAGCGCCCCACAGGACCACACAGTATGAAAGAACGTACCCACTTCCCTGCCACACCTCAGACAATCAGGGGAGGCAATCAGTCTGGCTCGCCACAGCCTCTTTCTCGTGTAGTAAGCCCTGTGTAAGTATTTAAATTGAATAAAGCAAAGTCGTACGGCTATGGCCGCCTCCCTTGGGGCTGCGAGGGCCTCCCTCCATCCCTCCTCGTCAATTACACCAACATCCCGCTCCCAAGTAGACCGCAAGCCGTCTAGAGAGGAGGAACAATGAATGAACAGTGACTGATAGATGCAGGATATCTTCTTTTCTGTCAATTCTCCCATAAATAATTTGGCTTCTAGCGGACTAAATTCCGGTAGGGAGTCCAGTCCCTCCAAGGCAGGAGAGATAGCGTGCCGGAACTGCAGATACTTGAAGAACTGGGTATGCGGCATATCGTACTCATCCCTCAGTTCCTGGAAGGACTTAAGGGTCGTGCCCCTCATGACATGCCCCAGCGCCGAGATCCCTATCGTATCCCAGCCGCGAAACACTTGCAAGGTCAACAGGGCCGGCAGGCGGCCATTCTGCCATAGCGGAGTCTCCTCAGTGGGCTTATTCCACCAACCCATACGGCAAATGGCTTGACCCCAGACTTGGAAGACGACCTGCGTAACCACCGGGAGGTTCTTCCTCTTTCCCGCTGAGTACAGTAACATTTGCAAAGTATCTGGTTCCATTAAATATCGCTCCAGAGCGTACGCCGGATCGCCCGATCCTCATACCACCATTCATTAAGTATCAAGAGATGAGACGCTTGGTAGTAGGAGAGGATATCCGAGGATGCCAGGCCACCGCAGTACGATGAAAGGAAACAGGTGCGAAGGGCCGCTCAAATAGCACCTCCTGCCCAGAGAAAGCGGCCCAGCGCAGAGTTAACTTGGCGGAACCATTGCGGCGAGATAGGATATGGGTGGTTCTGTATCTCGTAGAGCAGACGAGAGAGAGCCACCATCTTAAAGATGGCCAACCGGCCATATAAATTCAAGGGCATACGGGACCAAGTTTTCATATCCGATCGGACCCTGTCCCAGACTGGAACTATATTACGCTCCCACGAAACACTAGGGATGTCTGTTATGAACACCCCAAGATATTTAATGCCTCCTGTCGCCTCCTGCAGGGCGGATGCCCAAGCACCAAGTGCCACACCGCTGCCCAGGGTCCACAAGGTGGATTTCTTTACATTGAGGTTAACCCCCGAAACCTGTCCAAACACCCTCATGATGTCAAGAACTCTCGGGCCCGACCTATTGAGATCGGTAAAAAAGAATAGCACGTCGTCTGCGTAGAGCGCAATTCTATCTGACGGCCCAACTTCCCACTCAAACCCCTTTATCTGTGCGTCTATACGCACCCATGCCGCGAGAGGTTCCATCGCAAGAGTGAATAAGTACCGCGAGAGTGGGCATCCCTGACGGGTACCCCGCCTGATGGGGAAGGCGCCCGAAATCGCACCGGCCACTCGCACAGACGCAGTCAAATCAGTATACAGCAGTCGTATATATGAGAGAAAGTGAGGGCCGAGATTTAGGCGAGATACATGGGCATAAGGTGCTCGCCGATTTTCTGGAGTCCCATGACCTTCTCCACCCTACTCAATCAGGTTTCCGCACCAACCTTAGCACCGAAACAGCTCTCCTGGAAGTTTCGGAGGCGATTAAGGAGGTGTTGGATTCAGGAGGTAGGGCGATGCTGGTGATGCTAGACCTGTCGGCGGCCTTCGACACCGTCCCCCACGAGGGTCTCCTCGCAAGACTTTTTGAGATCGGTCTTAGGGGGACGGTGCTCAATTGGTTTCGTTCCCTCTTGACGGGCCGTCGACAAACGGTCTGGGCCTCCGCCTGCTACGCCGAGATGGCGCCATTGGGGGTCGGGGTCCCTCAGGGCTCGGTATTGAGCCCGACCCTTTTCAATATCTTCATGACCCCTTTGGCGGCCTTGGCGGAGTCTTTCGGGGCTCAGATTGTTTCTTACGCTGACGATACCCAGCTGCTCTTCACCTGTGAGAGGGGTGTGGACTTCAACGGAGAGGGGATCCGGGGTTGCCTTGAGGCTGTGTTTCAGTGGTTCCATCATAACAGCCTCAAGTGCAACTCGGATAAATCCGAGGTCCTCTTCTTTGGGTGCAGTGTAGATCCGGACTGGAAGGTGTGGTGGCCGGAGAACATGTTTCCACCAGCTAGTTCTTCCCAGGTTGCGAAAAACCTTGGGATTAAGATCGACAATGGCCTCACACTGCGTTCCCAGATAATCGGCCTCATCGGCACATGTTTTGGCCTGCTCCGGATGTTGCGGAAGTTTCTCCCTTTACTATCAGAGGAGCACAGGAAAGTCACAGTGCAGGCGATAATTGGTTCGCGTATTGATTATGTGAACATTCTTTATCTTGGCCTGCCGGAATACCTGCTTCAACGGCTACAGGTGGTCCAGAACTCGGCAGCACGGGCTATCTTTGGACTATCTCGCCGTGCTAGAGCCTCGGGCCTCCTGCAGGCACTGCACTGGCTTCCCATTCGGAAGCGGATAATCTTTAAGGCCTTGACGTTGGCACATAAGGCACTGCATTTTACAGGAGCGAAATACCTTCAAAAAAGGCTGATGTTCTATCATCCAGCCAGGTCCCTGAGGTCAGGGTCCTTGTACCTTGCAAATGTTCCTCGTGTCAAAAGGGCACGTATTAGAGGCCGTTCCTTCAGATTGCTAGCCCCCCAGCTCTGGAACACGCTGCCAGTGGTGCTACGCAGCACGTCCAACCTACTGGTTTTTAGGAAAGGGCTTAAAACTTGGCTTTTCACCTCTTAGCTGCGCCCTGGGTTCTGTTTTTCTCTCCTCTCTGTATTTTCAGTTTTTTTGTTAATTTATCTCTTTTTCTTTCTTGTTGTGTTATGAGACAGGTCTGCAATCAAAGCGCCGGGACACTCTTTTGAGTAGCCGAGCGCTATAAAAAAACCAGCATAACATAACAAAAACCAGCATAACATAGAAGCGCCTGCAAGTAAGCCCAACTCAATGAATCAAAGGCTCTATCAATATCGGCCAACAAAAGCGCCGCCTGGGAGCCAGTGGCTCCCATTCATTTCCAAGGCCACTTGGGCCCACCTAATGTTATGTCTGGTGGCCCTGTGTGGCATAAAGCCAGCCTGGTCCGGGTGGACCAGAGTGGTGATCAATGGGAGGAGGCGGTTGGCGAGTGCCTTCGCCAATATCTTCGCCTTGATATTCAGAAGTGAAATAGGGCGATATGATTCATGGCGATCCGGCGACCTTCCCGGTTTGCAGAACACCACGATCTCGGCGTGCCTCCACTCAGGCGGCAAATGGCCTAACTCCCTAGCAGCATCTAATGCCTTCTTGAAATGTGGCCCTAACTGGAGATGGTATTTCCTGAAGAACTCGCAAGGGAAACCGTTCGGCCCTGGGTTCACCAAGTGCCTTACCCAATTCTTCCGCGGCCAATGGAATCTCGTGACGGTCCCGCTCCTCATCGGAGACTCTCCGTGGCGGGAGATCCGCTAAGAATTTGTCCACATCCTCGGCAGGGAGAAATCTCTAGGAGCATATTGAGATTCATAATAGCGCGCAAAGCTGTCGGCAATGACCCTGGGATCTGATAAAGAATTCCCGGCCTCGTCCCTTAGCGCCGGCAACGTCTGAGCCTGGAACGCGCCCTGGCATAGTCTATACAACATTGAGCTGGATTTGTCCCCCCACTGATAAATTCTACTCTGCGTTGCAAGCCATATGTGGCGAGACTCTTCAAGTTGTAGGAAAGCAGCATCCCTCTGTGTCTGCAACAGCTGTCGTATATGGTTATTGTTATTGTTATCTGGGTTTTGTATAGCCCCAAATCACCGTCAGGTCTCTAGGCGCTTCTGACAGATACAGCAACAAGAGTTTGGTAGGTAAGCAAGGAATTCAGATTATAGCAACCTAACTCAAAGAGAGCCAAAGGCGTCTCTAAATAAAAGTGTTTTCAAAGACTTCCTAAAAAGGAGAAGGTTAGTTTCTTTACGAAGGGGCTCCGGTAGTTTATTCCACATTTGTGGGACATGGATTGAAAAGGATCTCCCGCCTTTAGTTGCCATTTTGAAGCGCGGACATGACAGCAGTTGGGAGTTGGAAGATCTTAATGCTCGCTTGGGATTGTAGACCTCAAGCCTTTCTTTTATATAGGCAGGCGCATGCCCATAGATTGCCTTATGGGCAATGCACAGGCTTTTAAATTCCACCCTTTGCTTTATAGGGAGCCAATGTAGCCTGTGCAGTAATGGGGAAGCGTGGGTCTGTCTGGGTAGTCTAAAAATTAACCGTGCTGCATCATTCAGAATGACCTGCAGGCGGTTAATCAGATTTGTTGGCAGACCTAGATACAGTGCATTCCCATAGTCGATCCTAGAGACTATTGTTGCCGAGACAATGGTTCGGAGCATGTTTAGGGGAAGTAGGGGGACTAGCTTGCGCAACTGCCTAATCAAGTTGGTACAAGTTCCGACGATGAATGATACTTGGCAGGTCATTGAGAGCTCCTGGTCGATCTTAATACCAAGGCTCTTTACGTTAGGGCATGGTTTTGGGTTAGGTCCAAGCTCTTGGGGCCAAACCAAGTCATTCCAAGGTGAGGTGGCAGTTGAAACTACCAGAACCTCCGTTTTATCGGGATTAATTTTTAGCAAATTTGTCGTCATCCAGCTCACCGTGAACCTTAGTATATTCTGGGCCTGGGACTGAGCCGATATTGTATTATCGATACTCCGCAACAGCTGAGTGTCATCGGCATAGTTAATAATTTTACAGCCCATGTTTGCCAGGGAGTCTATCAGTGGCTGAAGGTAGAGATTGAACAAAAGTGGTGAGAGTGCGGACCCTTGCGGGACTCCACACTCCAGAACACCCGCCTCAGAGACACAATCCGCTAGTTGGATCCTCTGAGCGCTCCCTGACAAAAAGGATTTTAACCATTGGAAAGCCAGATCTTTTATCCCGAACGTGGCCAGCCTGTCCAGGAGCAAGGCATGGCTGAAAGTATCAAACGCCGCTGAGAGATCTAAAAGTATCAGGGCGCTTGGTTTTTTACTCTCAGCCATGCATCTAAGCTCATCCAGCACCGAGAGCATTACTAACTCGGTGCTATGATGGGCACGAAACCCGGCTTGACGCTCCTGGAGTAGATGATGTGACTCCAGGAAAGATGACAGTGATTTTAACACATGCTGTTCCAGGATCTTGGACAGAAAAGGCAGCTGGGATATTGGCCTGTAGTTTTTCAAACAGGCCGGATCAGCCCCTGTTTTTTTTATCAAAGGTTTGACGCGTGCCTCTTTAAAACTAGCTGGTAATAGGCCTGTATCTAGTGAGTTGTTTAAGAGGCCTATGATATGGTCCTCCAGAACAGGGAGCGCCAACTGAAAAATTCCAGGGGGACAAGGGTCTGCGGGGGAGCCTGACTTGGTTGAGTTGACGGACTGTCTAAGATTTGTAGAATCTATACATGGAAATCTGGTAATGGTAGAATTCGGGGGAGTTTGGGGGCCTGCAAAGTAGTAGACATATTAGAAGTATCCTTCTTAATGTCTGACAGAATGGTTGCCACTTTCTCAAGGAAGTAACCTTGAAAGGTGTTACAGTCTATCGCTATATCTACCCTTTCATCCTTCTTACTTAGTTCTTTTAAAATTTTGAAAGTTTCTTTCTGAACATTAACTGCATTGTTTATGCGAGTTTCATAGTAATCCCCTTTAGCTGATACAATAAGTTTTTTGTATACCTTCAGAGATGTTTTATAATGTTCGCGATCTGTACCATCTTTAGTCTTCCTCCAGCATCTCTCAAGATGGTGAAGCTTTCTTTTATGATCCCTCAAAGTCGGGGTAAACCAAGGGGCCCCTTTTTCTGTGCCCTTTATTTTCGGTATCTTTTCCGGGGCTATCTGATCGATAGCCTGTCTAAGACTCGACACTATGGTGTTGTAGTCTTGGTCTATATCTAGGTTGTCGTGTGGGCTAGTTGACTGTTGTAAATATTTGTGGAGAGCATCGGTTAGGGTTTCTGAGTCAATTTTTTTCCACTGATGCACTTTTTTAGTTTTTAAAGGGGGTTTGACCGGAGGAGTATCCTGGGGAACATCACACAGGAGTAGATGGTGGTCAGACCAGATACAGGATGCTATGCTCGTGAGGGCCACCTCTGGAATAGAGGTCCAGATTAAATCGAGGGTGTGGCCCTTTATGTGAGTTGGAGCTTCCACTAGTTGTTCAAGACCTAACGCGGTCATGGAGGTCTGTAACTGGCATGTTGGCAGATCTTTGTCTGCCCTGTCCCAGTGGACATTAAAATCTACTGTCACCAGGATTTTCTTGTATCGTGTACATATATCCGATATGATAGGGGAGAAAAGTTCATTAAACACTGAGGTACATTGTGGTGGACAGTAGACAGAGAGAATGATAAAGCAGGAGTTATTCAGGGTAATTTTTACTCCAAGTAAGTCTACTGAATTTATTGTTTCAGCTAGGACTTTAACCACTGTTAGCTGTTTTTTAAAAATGATTGCTACGCCTCCACCTCGAACATCGTCCGGACGATTGTGCCAGATCATGTCGTATCCACTTAGGAGGGCGGCTATGATGTCGGGGGAGGAACTTTCACCTAACCATGTTTCCGTGAGGGTCAATATGTCGATGGTCTCGTCCTGTAGAAGAGTGAATATTTCCAGGTGGTGTTTCTGAAGTGACCTAGTATTTAGAGTGGCAAGCTTCAATGGGGATGGTTGGAGAGTATCCTTACAACTAGGGAAACGTAGGATGTTAAATTCCTTTAGAGTGGTCAACGTTGTAGAATTTAGAATCTGCCCACCTGAGTCCAATAACAGAAGGTCACTTGCAGAGTAAGACAATCGCCTACCAGCGTGCCTGGTCCCTGAGCCCGATCGAGCGCGGACGAGCGCAGACGGGCAGGACTCTGGCACGACTCCGGCGCAGATCCGGCGCAGATCCGGCGCGTCCGCTATACGCGTCCGCTGCGTGGAGTCATCGCCGT
This sequence comes from Lissotriton vulgaris, assembly GCF_964263255.1. Lineage (NCBI taxonomy): Eukaryota > Metazoa > Chordata > Amphibia > Caudata > Salamandridae > Lissotriton > Lissotriton vulgaris. The sequence goes on from NC_141694.1 coordinate 496,579,120, forward strand.
CCATTTTTAACGCTCTGCTAGAGAGCATCACCAGCTCAGCCCACACCCAATATGGCCGCCGAAACCGGAGAACCTGCCCTCGGCGTCTATACTCAACGAGAGCCGGTCCGGAGGCAAAGGGAGGGGGGAGAAGGGACACAAAGCGCCAAGGAGCGCATGGGAGTCCCTACACACTTATTAAAATCAAGCATGCACAAACGAAGTTACATGAATAAAAAATGCTAATTGCAAAAGTAAAGATAGGAGACCTCCCGGCTTCCGCCTCAGGAGGGGAGAGTAGCTGTTGTCAGAATTATCACTCGCTCCGGCCAACAGAACCCTTTTAAAGCGCTGCTAGAGCGCGTCACCAGCCCAGCCCACACCCAATATGGCCGCCGAAACCGGCGTATATCCTCCTCCGCTCCGGTTTCAGTGGAACGTGTCTCTAGAGTGCGGACACGATCTGCCGCCGTCTCTAGATCCTCTCCCTGCGCCCTACGGGCCTTCGCGCACCAGGCTAGATCTACTCCCCTGAGGATAGGCTTCATGGCTTCCCAGAGGGTCACCACATCCAATCCTGACCTTTCATTTTCATCCCAGTAGTGAGCTATGGCCTCCCGCATATGGGATTGGTAGTCATCCTGTTGTAGATGCCAGGTAGAGAGGCGCCATCGAAAAGGCTGCCGCCTCCTGTCCAGGAGGATATCTATCGCAATGGGGGAGTGGTCAGAGAGCCCACGCGGCAGTATAGCCGTCGAAGCCACTCTTCCCATCTTGGTGCAGGGGACAAACAGATAGTCTAACCGTGAGAAGGACCGATGGACCGCCGAAACATACGTATATTCCCGGCTGTAGGTGTGTTGATAGCGCCATGCATCCGTCCAACCCATGCCTCTCACCATGTCATTCAATCTCGTGGGGGCAGCTACCATCTGACCGCCATTCGGCCTGTAGCGATCCACAGTCCCATCCATAACGTCATTCCAATCGCCCCCAATCACAGCCAGCACGTCCGGAATCTCGGCCCAGACAGTGAACAACTTCTCCACCAAGGACCATTGCAACGGGGGGCATACACGCTGCCAAAGACCACCGGCTCCACATCAATCATTCCTTTAACAAAGACATATCTGCCCTGGGCGTCAATCCAATGGGTAGAATGCACATATGACACTCTGCGGTGAATCATGAACGCCACACCCCGGGATCCCCGGACAAAACCAGCATGAAACACCTGATGATAACCATAGCGCTGTAAACTAAGAGTCTTGGTACCTAGGAGATGAGTCTCCTGCAACAACAAGACATCAGCCCTCTCCTTCTTCCCTTGTCGCAGAACAGCGCCTCTTTTAATTTTATCTAGCATGCCCCTCACATTCCAGCTCACTATTCGCAGCGTAGCCCTGGGGAGCTCCGAATCTCAACCCCTATCCCCCATCAACTGGGAAAATCAAAAATTGCCCGGGTGTAGGTGAGTGCAATTGTCCAAAGAACATGAATCGAGCCTGGTGGACCATCGTGAGTGAACAAGCTACCCCTGTAAACCCAAACTTTGTGCGTTCCAACACCCCCCACCCCTGAATCCAACCCCAACCCAACTCCCGGAAAACTGGCCTCCCCCCTCCCCTATACCTCAACAACATTGAAGTATCTGTCGCGGTGCAGGACTGCCCCAACCCCCAACGGGAGGTCAGCGGCCACCCACTCCAAAGGATCCCCATCAACCACACCCTCAACCCCCAACCAACACCCCTAGGGGGGAATTAACGTCTGCGGGCGACTGGACTACCGCTACCCTGGGGCAGTAGTCCGCCTTGCCATCTGCCCCACCCTCTCCCACCCCGCATCTCATAACTGCTGATCAAATCCGTAGTACAGGTCAGCGGAGTCTCGGCCATCGTCCGACGCCTCAGGCTGGGCCATTCTCAGTCATCTGCAGAGTTCGCTCAGCAACCCAACACAATTAGGTACCAAACGTCCTTCTTTTATTCAAGAATCTGCTTCCTGAGAGTCCGGAGGAGCTGTCTCCTCCACAGCACCCTTCTTGGTGGGGGACCTCTTAGTGGAGCGGGACCGCCAGTTACTCCTACTGTGAGAGTGCCGGTGGGTCTGCCACGGCACCGCCGAGGAGGACAAATCAGAGTCTCGAGCCGGCGGAGTGTGCGGCTGGATCCGGACCGTTTCATCAGTCCATGTAAACACTTCCTCCTGAGAGTTGAAGAACATGGTCCGGGATTGAAAGATCACTCGCAGGCGGGCTGGGTAAAGGAGGTCGTACTGGATTTTGAGTCCCCTCAGGCGAGCCTTGGCCTCTGTGAATGATTGCTGTTGTCGCTGCACTAGCTTGGTGTAGTCCAGGAATATCATAATCCGATGGTTGTCATACATGAGGGGTTCCTTCAGCCAAGCTTGCTTCAGCATAGTGTCCCTATCATGATAGTTAAGCAGTTTGGCTATCACTGGCCGCGGGCGTTCTCCAACCAGCGGCTTCGGAGCGAGCGCCCTGTGCGCTCGCTCTATGACAAAGCAGCGAGAAAGGGACTCCGGCGGCAACCACCCTTCCAGCCACTGAGTAAGAAAGGCCTCCATATTCCCCTTTTCACAATCCTCTGGAAAGCCAACGAACCGCAGGTTGTTGCGCCGGGCCCGTCCTTCGGCATCCTCCGCCCGGAGCACCAGGCCTTTCTGGATCCCTTCCATGGCAGCGACTTTCTTTTTCAATATTGCCACGTCGTCTTCCACTCCGGTGATCCTCGTTTCAGCCTCGGTGATGCGCGCCACCGCGTTTCGCAAGTCTTGGCGCAACATCGTGACAACGGCTCCAACAGCCCCTATCTTGGCCTCCAGGGTATCTCCCAGCTTGGGTGATTGCCGCCAAAAGCACAGCTTGTCGAGGGTGCCTTGCTTTGAGGACCCGCTGCCTCCGCTTCCTCTGGTCATGGTCCGCAGCCAGTGGGACCCACCCGGGAGAAAGTTCCACATGCTACCCAATAGGTTTCTTCGTCGCGGCCTGAGGGCCCCTCCGTCAGCCACTCGCCAGCAGGCGGCCCGCCGGTTGGTTCCTTGGTGAGGTACCGGGTATGGACAGCCAGGTAATCCATGGCACGGCAAAGCAGCAATCCTCCGCTGTGCAATGCGGGCCCCCGGAGATCTCCACGACTCACCCCAAGCCTCCACACAGTCCGAAATCGGGGTACGGCAGCGCAATCGCCAGGGCCCGCGCCGCCCTGGGTAGCCCCACTCAGTCAATAACGGTCAGCATTGTGGATGGCGTACCGCCCTGCACACCCAATGCCCTGGGTCTCTACTCCGTTGCGAGGGGGCACCCCAGGGGGGGCACGCCGCGGCTCGATATAACCGCTGAGACGTAGGCCACTACCGTGGCTAATTGAGCGCCAACCAATTCACCTCGGGTCAAGGACGGCGTACTCGTGCCTCAGGGATCTGGTCAGCTGCGGTCCGACCTGACTGCCGGATCCGCCACGTGCTCCCCTCCGCTCCGCACACCAGCCACTGCGCGCCCCCAGTGCACACTCACCACCAGGGTTGCCTCTCCAGGCTCAGGCCTCTCTCAGGGTATCTGCCGCCTCCAGCAGCCAGCCGGTCAGCGTCGCGCCGTCCGCAGCCCTTCAGCAGCTGCCCAGTCCCACAGTCGCAGCGCCAGGCTCGACAACACACTCCGCCCGCAGCCCTCCCGGATGTCAGTGTCTCGGGAGGGGGCCGCCCCCTCTCGCCGCCCAGCGGCAGCTCGCCCACTACTCGGGCGTTGTGGAAATCGAGGTCCCGGCTCCAACCGCCGGTGTAGGCCGCTCCGCCTCCGGGGCCGATTGCACCCGAATTATGGCTCCGAAGTGGCCAGGATTCACGCCACACCGGTCGGGCACCCTCCGCCGCCCCTTACTGCCACGGGATGGGCACAGGCGGGGGGGGGAAGACAGGATAATTGGCGGAGAAGTGAAGCGGCGGGACGGAGCTCCACTAAGCCACGTCCGCCATTGCTGCTGCCTTAGCCACGCCCCTTATCATGTATTTTTAATGGTATACAGAAACTGTTGAGATTCTGATAGCTTACTGGTTGTTTAAACTAGGAAGACTCCCCCTTTCACTGTGTATTGTGTCTCATGTTTGTATGTAATGCTGGCAAAAAATGAAATGTGCATATTGGAAATGTATTTTGGAAATGAGTCAGGTTTCTGCATTGTAATGTAGTGGTCATTTATATGGCGCCATCTCACCCTCTGCCTCCGCCATCTCTCCCTTTGCCTGTGCCATCTCACCCTCTGCCTGTGCCATGTCTCTCTCTGCCTGCGCCATCTTACCCTCTGCTTGGGCCATGTTTCTCTCTGCCTGCACCATCTCTCCCTCTGCCTGTGCCATGTCTCTCTCTGTCTGCGCCATCTCACCCTCTGCTTGCGCCATCTCACTCTCTGCCTGCACCATGTCACCCTCTGCCTGCGCCATCTATCCCCCTGCCTGCACCATCTCACCCTCTGCCTCCGACATCTCTCCCTTTGCCTGTGCCATCTCACCCTCTACCTGTGCCATGTCTCTCTGCCTGCGCCATCTTACCCTCTGCTTGCGCCATCTCACTCTCTGCTTGCCCCATCTCACTATCTGGCTGCGCCATCTCTCCCACTGCCTGCGCCATCTCACCCTCTGTCGGCACCATCTCTCCCTCTGCTTGTGCCATTTCCCCTCTGCCTGCAGCACCTCTCCCTCTGCCTACGCAATCTGTCTCTGCCTGTGCCATCTCACCCTCTGCCTGCTCCATCTCTCCTCCGCCTGTGCCATCTCTCCCTCCGCCTGTGCCATCTCTCCCCTCTGCCTGCAGCATCTTTCCCTCAGTCTGTCATCTCTCTCTCTGCGTGCACCATCTTGCCCTCTGCCTGCGCCATCTTTCTCTCTGCCTGCGCCATCTTACCCTCTGCCCGTGCCATTTCACCCTCTGCCTACGCCATCTTTCTCTCTGCCTGCTCCATCTCACCCTCTGCCTGCGCCCTCTCTCCCTTTGCTTGCGCCATCTCTCCCTCCGCCTGCGTCATCTCTCCCTCTGCCTGCGCCATCTTTCCCTCTGCCTGTGCCATCTCACTCTCAGTCTGTGCCATCTCACTCTCTGCCTGTGCCATCTCACTCTCTGCCTGCACCATCTCACTCTCTGCCTGCACCATCTCACCCTCTGTCTGTGCCATCTCTCCCTCTGTCTGCGTCATCTCACCGTGCGCCTGCGTCATCTCTCACTCTGCCTGCACCATCGCCCCTCCGCCTGCATCATCTCTCCCCTCTGCCTGCACCATCTCTCTCTGCCTGTGTTATCTCTCCCTCTGCCTGTACCATCTCTCTCTCCGCCTGTGTCATCTCTACCTCTGCCTGCGCCATCTCTCCCTCTGCCTCCGCCTTCTACCAGCACCGTCTCTCCCTCTGCCTGCATCAATTCTCCCTCCGCCTGCACCATCTCTCCCTCCGTCCGCGCCATCTCTCTCTGCCTGCGCCATTTCACCCTCTGCCTGCGCCATGTCACCCTCTACCTGTGCCTTCTCATCCTCTGCCTGTGCCATCTCTCTCTCTGTCTGTGCCATCTCTCCCTCTGCCTGTGCCATCTCTCCCTCTGCCTGTGCCATCTCATCTTCAGCATCCGCCATCTCTCCCTCTGCCTGTGCCATGTCATTCTCTGTCGGCGCCATCTCTGCTTCTGCTTGTGCAATCTTCCCTCCGGCTGCACCATCTCTCCCCTCTGCCTGTACCATCTCCCCTCTTCCTGCACCATCTCTCCTTCCGCTTACGCCACCTCTCCCTTTGCCTGTGCCATCTCATCCTCTGCCTGTGCCATGTCTCTCTCTGCCTTGGCCATATTACCTTCTGCTTGCGCCATCTCACTCTCTGCCTGTTGTCTGTCTATCCTTTGTCTGTACCAGTTTAGTCTCTGCCTGCATTATTTTATTTTCTGTCAATACCATCCTTTTTTTTTCTCTGCACCCTCTGCTTGTACCTTCTCATGTACATCTGTAGAGGCCTATTATGATATGGCTGCTGGTGTGTATTAGCAAGCACGACCTTGTTAAATCTTTTGTTTCTCTGTGTGTAGTTTTGCACCCTCCGCTTGTACCATTTTATCTTTGTCTTCACTATCTCCCCCTCTGTGTGCTCCAATTTGTTTCGCTGTTTCCAGCATTTCTTCTCTGTTGTCCCATTGTATTCTGTGTGTGTACCATGTCTGTGTTTGCTTGTACTATCTGTATGTCTGCTTGAAACATCTCACCCTTTCTCTGCAACATTTTTTTTGAGTACACCAACAGTCTCTCTGTCTGCAGCTGTGCACCATCTATCCTCTGAATGTACCAGTTTAGTCTCTGCCTGCTTTTTCTTATTTTCTGAGTATACCATCTGTCTTCTTTTGTCTGCACCGTCTGCCTGCACCCTCTCATGTACATCTGTAGAGGCCTATTATGATATGGCTGCTGGTGTGTATTAGACAGTGCTATCATGTTAAATCTTTTCTTTCTCTGGCTGTAGTTTCGCACCCTCTGCTTGTACGGTTTTATCGTTGTCTTCACTATCTCTCCCTCTGTGTGCTGCAATTTGCCTCTGCATGTAGCATTTGTGTCACTGTTTCCAGCATTTCTTCTGTGTTGTACCATTTCATCCTCTGTGTGTACCATGTCTGTGTCTGCTTGCACTGTTTGTGTTTCTGCTTGAAACATCTCACCCTCTGCACTATCTTTTTTCTGACTACACCATCTGTCCCTGTGCCTGCAGCTCTGTACCATGTATCCTCTGCCTATAGTAGTTTTGTCTATGCATGCATTATCTTATTTTCTGTCTATGCCATCCCTCTCTCTCTGCCTGCATCCTCTGCCTGCACCCTCTCATGTACATCTAAAGAGGCCTATTACAATATGGCTGCTGGTGAGTATTAGACACTGCTATCATGTTAAATCTTTTTGTTTCTCTGCCTGTAGTTTCGCACCCTCTTTTTGTACCATTTTATCTCTGTCTTCACTATCTCCTCCTCTGTGTGCTCCAATTTGCCTCTGCATGTAGCATTTGTCTCACTGTTTCAAACATTTCTTCTCTGTTGTTGGTCAGACATAGTTGCTGTGCTTTAAACTTACTTATGAAGTAAACCAGTGTTTATATCATTTAGTGATTCTAATTGCTTTGTAGTATGTTGGTAGTGGTCTATAACATGTTATTTTTTCTTCACAACATATTATAATTATCTACAGAAAGAAAAAGCAATATGCCTACTAAGAGTGCAAAAAGAAAAATATATAAACAGGCTTTATTCTCCAAGAAAACACAATTAGAAGATTCATCCAAAAAACAATGTTCAGAGAAAAAGAAGAATGCTCCTGGTAAGCCAACTAAGGATTTTATAAGGAAATTAACCCAATGTAAAAAAAGTACGGATAATGTGCAAAAGAAAAAAGATTCATCTGTAACTACAAAGAAAAAGCAGAGCTCACAAAAAAATGTTGGAAATGTACATGGAGATAATTTGGTCTGTAGTAATAGACGCAAAAATCAGTTCATTGACATTCGTAGGCGAATGTTTTATAACAGAGTTGTTTTAAATTTATTAAAAAATGAAAAAAATTATAAAAGGAAAACAGCTTTTTAAAAGAAAAAGAAAAGTATAGAGAGGATAGTTGATCAGGCTTTTGAAGTGAAAATGAAATTATATATTTTAGTAATCAATAGAATTTGTACACTAGACAAGGCAATCAATGTTTTGAAAGCAAAAAGTAAGTGGAAAAGAGTAATTAATAGGACTAATTTTTGTGATGTTTGTTCTGGAGAATGGAAGCATAGTTCAAGTTGTGAGCATTTTTTAATGAAGAGACTTACTTTCAGACTAATGATTTGTTGCATGCAGTTGACATCAGTGGTCGAGCATATGAGGTGAAGGACGGTTGTCTGATTGAAAAAGAGAAAATTGTGCCTAGAAATGCAGAAGAGGTGTTAGCTGATGAAGTTTTAGGGAGACGTCCTAAGGCTCCGGTGTACACTTGGAATTGTAGTAGTATTTGTAGTGTGCGACAGGATTCTATTGATTTGTTTCGCAATTTCTTCCGTGAATATACTAAGAAAAGTCTTAAACAAAAGTTTAAGATTTTGCAAGAATTAGATCCTTGCAGACAGAGAAAAAACAGGTTTGCAAGGGCATTCACTGGCTTGTCTTTCTAGAAAAGTATGTCAGAGTGTTTTTCACCATTTTAGGATGTACGCAGTGCATCATACTGAAGTGAGGAAATTAGTGAGAAGGTTGTATTATGCAAAAAGTCCAGCACTTAAGCTAAAACAGTTAAACAGTGCTCTTTTAAATGGATCTGTATTAGATGTAAAGAACATTTGTGAAGAAATTGAGTTTAGTTATTTTGGTGAAAAAGAGGGCAGTGCAGAAACTGATACAGTAATTGAAGGCAATGTGGATGAAAATATACAGAATTTTAGTACAGACAATTTTGACCAAGAAATTACAAAGTTTAAGGTCATTTCAAGTGAAAGGCCAAATTTTTGTTGTGTGTGTTGTCGACGAACTCATAAGAATCAGACTAGGTTAGTTGATTTATGTGTAAAAAGTGAAAAGGAAAATAATAATGAGTAGAAGGATTTTGCAACTTATTTGTTGGTAGAGAATTGTTTTGATTTGGGTTCTGATCAACGTATTTGTAAATATTATTATAATAAATTAAATGATAACAAAATGCCTGCTAGAGCTGTACATAATAATCTTGAGTTGGTAAAGATTCCTTCTGAATTGATGGATTTAAATACCTGAGTCTATTTTGATTCAATGTGTGCATCCATTTCAGGCTATTGTTCACATGGAGCCTAAGACAGGGAAATTGCCTCCTTCAGATTTACAGAGAGGATTAACCCCTTCCCTGCTGGCCCGTTTCCGCCCCGTGCGGTAAACAAACGAACAGGGGCGGGCCATGACGAACCCCAGCCGTCATCAGCACACGAGCACCGTAGTGCATGACGGCTGGGGTTCGTCACCAGCATGGAAGGGGTTAAAGGGAAGAGTTGTTTATTTGCTTCTAGATTTAAAGAAGATATTGACACAATTGGTGTAGAAAAAGTGGAAGAGGAACCTCTAGCTATTCTAGTTAACTGCGTTCCTACAAAGAGTAAGAAAATCTAGCAATAATTAGTGGATGTTAGGAAAGTGAAAAAGGCAACGTTATATGTAGTAAAAAACAATCAGTACTATAAAAATGTATATGCAGGAGAAGAGGAAACAACTGTAGAAGTGGACAGTGATTTGTCAGCTGGGCAAATTGAAAAAGTGGATGTGTCCAGAAGTGAACAAATTTATGAACATTATAGTGTTCAACCTCTGCATTCCAAAGAAGTAATGGGGAATGCTATTGAGTTATTCCAAATGAAAGAAGCAAAAGGAAGTCCCATAAGTGTATGGGAAGAAAGCTTGGAAGCTCGTTGTTTTCTTCAGTTATTTCCAACAGGTCTAGGTGGAAGATATGATGACCGACCTGTGCAAATTCCTGCATCTGAGTACCGGACATTAAGATTATATGCAGAAGATCCAAGGTTTCGTCAATGCATTCCATATTTGTTTCATCTTCTGTTTGAGAGTGACTTGTCTGGACTTTCTTATGCAGTGAACCATATACTAAAAAGTGGAGTACATCTGCAAAATGTTTCGGCAAGGGACTTTATGGATAAAGTCCAACAGAAAGACACTGTTTTGGAATCACAGCTAATTAATCTCATGGCTTGTCAGCGTGGTACTAACGAGTATTGGTACCGTCGTCATGCGGAATTGAAATAAATGCTAAGAAACTTAGGAACTCCTACATGGTTCCTTACTCTTAGCTGTGCTAAGTATGCTTGGGAAGACTTACTTCAATTTCTTCGAGAGGCAAATGCAAACATAGAAAATGTAGAATACAAGACACCTGGAGAACTGTGCTCTTTGGATCCAGTTAATGTATGCAGGTATTTCAATCATAGATTTGAAGCTATGATGTCTTTTATCACAAACAAAAATAAAAACCTCCTCTTGGAGAGGTTTTGGATTTCTTTTGGAGAAAGGAGTATCAAGCAAGAGGTGCTCCTCACATACATATGTTGTTATGGATCAAATATACACCCAAATTTGGAACAGATTCAGATGGCACAGTGATGAGTTTTTATTGAACAGTATTCTACATGTGCTGTTCCGAAAAGTACAGAACAAAACAATTGAAGACATCAAGTCTTACGATTTCCAACCCATCGTTGTGGAAAATACTGTCGTCGAAAGTTCAAATCTAAGGACAAGTTCTACACAAAATGTCGTTTTGGATTTCCACGACCAGTATTATCAAAAGGAAGAGTAAACAATTTCATGTCATCTTTGCGACATACTGTTACAAGAAAATCACCGAAAAATACCTACAACTTAAGAAGAAATGACGAGTCCAAATACATAAATGACTATAACCCAGTGATTTTGTCCATGTGGAATGCGAACATGGATATTCAATATGCTGCAGACAACTCCATTGCTGTGGCTCGATATGTAACGTCTTACATTACAAAATCTGAGAAGACAGAACTAAAGGAAATGTGAGAGGAAATTTCTCAGGAAAAGAGCCTAAGTAAGAAATTGTACAGCTACAGTTTGAAGATGTTGTCTCGTCGAGAAATTGGACCATATGAATGTTCAGATCGCTTATCAACTGCAAGTCTATATGCCAAATCTAGAACAATCATTTGGGTGAGTCTAGGTCTTGCTGCAACACGAAACCGAGTTTTGAAATCTGTACAAGAAATTGAGTATTTAGCAGAGAAAGAACCAAACAGTACAGATATTTTGAAGACAAATATGTTGGATACATACTATCCAAATAGAAGTAATCATCTTGAGAACGTTTGTCTCTATGAAGTACTGCAAGCTATACTTTTAAGAGAAATATTACAGAAGTTATCAATAAAGGAGTATATGCTGCGTTTGGTGAAACAAAGAAAAGGACATTTGATTAATCATCGAAAACTGAGTTGCGAAACTCCTGACAAAAGGGAATTTTACTATTTAGCTCTTTTGCAACACTTTAAGCCATGGCGTACAGAAGAGGAACTACTTGGAGATTTTCTCAGTTATGAAGATTCATTCAATGCAACCAAAAATAATATAGAATGGCCTGTTTTTACTAAATATCTGAAAATGTTGAACGATGAAATACAGCAAGAAGCTACAATTGCAGCAGAGATTGCTAGAGACAGCTCTCAAGATAGTCAGAGTTCTGCTTCGTTGAGTCAGGATCCACTAGGAGGACCAATTATCCAAAATGAAGCAGCCACTGCCATCGATGAGGTGGAAAGAGCAATGGAACAAGCTCAGGAGGATGTAATCAACTTAGAAGAATTTGAGAAACAACTAAATGTTGAACAAAAACAAATATATGACGAAGTGACAGAGCAGATTGAGCATGGTTTATGTCATGAGAAAAAAGAGTGCTCATGTACATCATTTAAACCTGTCCGACTGTACGTGAGTGGAGAAGCCGGAACTGAAAAAAGATTCCTAATTAAAGGAATTGCAACTTATCTACAGAAAAGAACTGAGTCATCGCTCTCTTGTGTTGTTACCGCTCCAACTGGGTTGGCAGCACATAACATTAAAGGGATTACTTTACATCATTTATTGATGCTGCCAGTAGAGCATGACAATAAATTAGAATACCGCAAGTTATCTGGAGAAGCTTGTTATGAAGTTTCTAGAGTCCTCAAAAAAATGAAACTTCTCATTATTGATGAGGTAAGCATGGTATCAAATGTAATGCTTGCTTTTGTGCATTTAATAATGCAACAAATTCTTAAAACAGAGTATGATGTGTTATTTGGAGGCAAACACATCATTGTTTTTGGAGATCTACTACAGCTAACTCCTGTGAAAGGACAACCAGTGTTTAAAATGCTTACACATGAAGATACCAGGAAGTGCCTAGGAAGCATTGGAAATGTTAATATATGGTTATATTTCAAATATACAGAGCTCCTCCAAAATATGCGACAGGAAAGGATGAGGATTATAAAAGAATTCTTCAAGATGTAAGAATTGGTAAATTACGTGAACATGGCAAAGAAGCTTTACAGGCAAGATTACTTTCAAATTTGTTTCCAAACGAAAATATTCTCCCAGAGAATATTTATAAAAAATTGCTGAAAATAAATCAGTGATATGCTTGATGCCAACTCTGCAAGAATGTTCAATTTTCCACAAAATGCTAAAAGTTAGAAAATGAAGAAATTATAAAACTGGAAGCTATTGATAGAATAGAGCATGAAGGAGCTACTATTATTTTGTCAGAAAAGTTGAAGTCAAAATTGGATTCTTTAGAGAAGACAATATCTATAACTGCTGGTTTTGAAAAGAGTCTATATGCATGTTTAAATTGTCGTATAATTTTACGACGGAATTTACATGTGGAAAGAGGTTTAGTAAATGGAGGAACGGATCATGTTGTTGATTTTGTGAATTACCGAAATAGAGATGAAATTGAATTTTTGAAAATCAAATTTGATGAAATTGAAGAAGTACAACAATTGAGTCGTCGTTCTGCCCGGTTTTTGCTTGTCAAAGATTTATATGTCCGCCGAAAACAGTTTCCTGTTTGTTTGGCATATGCAGTGACTATTCATAAATCTCAAGGTTTAAGTGTAGATAGTGCTTTGGTGAATATTGGAAGTTCTGTAGTTCAAGGAGGGTATGGCATATGTTTCTTCATCTCGAGTCAGAACTTTATCTGCATTATACTTGATTGATTTTGATGAGAGAAATATTAGTGCAGATCTAAATTGTGTAAAATAATATAATAGGTTAAGAAGAATATGCTCCAAATTTACCTGAATATCCTTTATTTGAAAAGCTTGTGGTAGGTCGAAAAAGAAGATATGAGAAAAATTGTAGTGAGGTTGTAGCGAAAAGAAAAAAACTAGATGAACCAGTAAATGTAAGCACTAAGGAAAAGGATTCTGTTGAAGATGTTGTTGGATTTCAGTTTGAAAACAGGTCTGGTGTCAACTGCTATGCTAATGTAGTGGTTAATATTTTTTTTCTCCAAACTTTACAACTACAGATTCTTGAAAATCGGGATCAACAATTTTGTTGTTTGTTGAATTCTGTCTTTGAGAAATGTAGCAGTGATAACACAAAAATAGAAAGTGTTTCTGATATTCGAAATGTTTTAGACATTTATTCTGGTGTAAATCAATTTTCACTGAATATTCAGCAAGATTGTCAGGAATTTCTAATGTATATGCTTGTTGTATTGCAAGATGAAGGTATAGATATTGAAAATCTTTTTGGCCTTTCTTATAAATGGGAACAGGACTGTAGCAATTGTTCGTTTTCAAGTAGTACTGAAATAGACACTGAAAGATTTATATATTGGACGTTACCAGACTGCAAATCAGTGTCTTTTAATAATCTAGTTAGAGGAGCAAATCAAAACATGTTCTGTACCCAATGTAACTCTGAAATGCTATCAACATTATTTTTACGAAGATATGGACAGTATGTCATTTTGATGCTGCAACGATGCAGACCTGATGGAACAAAATTGACAACTTTAATTAAAAATGTTGTGGCTTCTCAATTATCAATTTCAGGAAGAACTTTTGTAACTGCAGCAATTATTTTCCATGATGGTCCTTCTACAACATCAGGACATTACACAGCTTATTTAAAATGTCAAAAAGGCTGGACTAATTGTAATGATACTCAATTGACTTTTAAACAACGTTTGCCTTTTGACTTACGAAATTCTTACCTAGTGTTTTTACAACCCAAATTCTAGGGAAAATAATTTGACTAGGAAGATTAGTGCTGTTAATAAAAGTTAGTCTGCTGTTAAGAATTACTTTGTGAGTGAAGGGGATCAAGATAAAAAAACTTGCATTTGTCATAGAGGTAGTGTAAGTGCATCACATAGTGAGTGATATCAGCATTACAGGAAATGTTGATCATGATAAAGATAAAGGATGCGCAGAGTGTCATCAGCATACCACATGATGTTGAGATTCTGATAGCTTACTGGTTGTTTAAGGTTCTATGTACATGATAAATAGCATTGGGTGGAGATATAACTATTGTTAGATGATAGAAAAAATGTTGGAGCTTTTGATTCAGAAGGTCGGGAAATGGAAGTTTAAGAGTACTATTAGGTAATTTCCAAACAAAGGACTTTCTATATACTATTTGGCCATGTGGAATAGTATGTCAATCAAAATGAGTATTTCGGGTAAATGTTGTTAATATATGTTTATACATAAATTTACTTTGAGAGTATAAAAAAGAAGTAAGAATGTTTTATTAGTTTGTGATTGTTGTTTTATATGCAAGAAATTGCTGTTTGTAAGAAAACATTTAAGATATGTTTTTTTCTAATTTTTACATTATTTATTGAAACGGTGTATGGGTTTTTTAAACACAAACTTTTTGATTGTGTTTTTTTTGCCCGCTGTCATACGAGGAGTAGTATTGAACTCACTGTTTTTAGTGAAATTCAATATTTTCTGAGAACAGCAAAATAAAACATATAACATATTGTAAAAGTTATTTTGTATTTTTTATTGTGAAATATATATCATAACTCAATTGTTTATTCTCTTCCACAGATATTACATTTATTAGGTAAGCAACACAATCTAAAATCCTTTTTCATCATTTTCTTTCGGTCTATCCTTTCTTCGGTTTCTCTCTTACTCCTTTACCTTCACTCATCTTACTCTTCTTCCCTCATTATACTTACTCCCATTCATTCACCTTTACACTCCTTCTTTCACCATCAGTACTCTTCCTTCACCCTCACTCATCTTGTCCAACTCTCTCATTCCCCTGTCTGTCCCTGACTTGTTTTTCTATCTTCCTCCATCACTACCCTTGTCTTGCTGTATTGATCAGTCTGTTTTCACTGTCGCCTTACTCTATTTCCTTCACTTCATCCTTGAGTGACCTTCACTCACTTCACTTGTTTCACTTCATCACCTTCTTTCATTCACTCCCCTTTCCTCCATCCATCTGTAAGTATTTTCCTCTGTGTCAGTCAATATAACTGATTTAGTTCCTCACAGTCCGTCACTCTTCCTCTGTTTCTCTTTTACTGTCTCCTTCTCTCTCCACCAGACTTCCTTTTCTTTTCTCTCTTTCCACAAATCCTTCTGTCTCTCACTTATTTGTTTTTCTTTTCTCAATATGCTTCTTTTTCCATGACTCCCCTTCCCTCACCTTTATATTCCTTCCCTCACTGTCACTCCCCTTCATTCAACCTGTTCCTCCACTTTATGTTCTCTTCTCTCTGCATCACTCTGATTCTATTTCTGCTGCTCCCATTCCCTCACTCTCTCTCATACTCTTTCGCTCACTCCAACCGTCGATCGTCTTCTCTTATTCCCCGTACCTCATTATTTTTTTATAACTCTCATTCCTTTATTCTCTTACTGCTTTCACTCCATTTTTCTCTTACTCTCTTCTTCTGCGGGAGCCCTGATGTAAATGTAAGTGCCTCCTGGCGCTCACAGATGGTGGCAAACTTTGGCACTCTCCCTCTCTTTCTTTCTCTCTCTTTCTCTCTCTCTCTTTCTGTTTATCCCTCATTCTTCTTCTCTTTCCCTTTCTGTTTCTTTCACTCCTACTATATCCCTTAGTTTCCTTTCCTGATTCTTAATCTCCTTCCTTCTCTCTTGTATTGTGAAATATATATTGTATATATTACAATTCATTTTTTTCTCTTTCACAGCTTTTCATTATTTATAAGGTAAGTATGAGAAACAAAAAATAGTTTCTTATCACTCTCTTATTGTGGCAGAATAACTGCCTCACTCTTTCTCAGTCCCTTGCTCTCCCTCTCTCTCTATATATATATACCTTACACTTATTCTTCTTTCCTTTCTCTTTCTACCACTCCTCCTCTCTCCCTCATTCACTTTCCCTCTCTTTTAATTTTTTTCTTCTCCCTTATTCCCCTTCCCTCACCCTCTTATCCATTTCTTAACTGTCACTAACCCTTCACTCATTGTCACTCCCCTTCCCCTACTCCACTTCCTCCTGTCTGATTTTCACACCCCTTCCCTTTTGCACTCACTTTCGCTTACTCCCCTTTGCTTTCTGTTGCAAACAGGTGCAGGATTTTTACGTAGTATTAGTGCAAAAGTGACTGAATGAAATATTATAAATTTCACTTATTCACTTTTAGGAGGCGCTCCTGCACCAGAACATTACCCATGTATACAGGAAAGCCTCCTTTTGGTGCATAGTTTTACAATATGATGCACCTTGCAAGTACATCAGATTTTAAAAACAATACTTTATGGTGCATCTTTTGTACCACCGCTGCATCACAAATGTGATGCAACGTTGTGTAAAAGACACACAAAGGGATTATAAAACTGCCCTTAATACATATATTTATATACATATGTTACATTTCAGTGCTTTGGAAGTACTACAGTATACTATAGGTAAACACCCTATAGATTTATGCTGTACCACATCCTTATAGTTTTGCACTTTGATATTCATTCATTCATTTATGAACTAGACATTCACTATGACAAACTTTTACATACAAACATAGAAATATAGTTCTTTTTTGACCAGTAGAGGTAGTTCTAAAAATAACTTTTTTTTGGGGGGGGGGGTTGATTTGCTGCAAAAACTGGGAAAAAATGAACTTTTTAAACAAAACAATTATTCAACAGGAACAAACAGGTACAAAAAAAAAGAAAAAAATAATGGGAGCAGGTGTGCCTCCTATTCTTCTCAAGAATAACTTCTATGGACTGTTACCCATAAGCAATTAATTTGTTGCAACAAATGCAACCAATCATTAGATTCCTAAATTCAGGCTGGATGTTTGGAATCATGGTAGATGGAAGTGGTGGTGGTGGTGCTGATGAAGTGCTTGGAGCAGAGCCCTGCTCCTTCTCCGACCTTCACACTACAGATCTCGCCCAATTGTTGGGGTGGATGTTCTTCAAATGGCGTTCCATGCTGAAAGTGCCAAACAAATATTTCTTGTTGGCATTACCCCTAGATAATACTGCGTCACATATCTTACATGTGACAAGTGGAGCGTTCACTTTTTTAAACCTTCAGGGAAGATAAAAAATTTCCATACAATGGATTCCTTTTTTTTGGTAGGCCGTGGCTGTTCTTCTACAAATTCTTCAGATGAAGATGAAGAATGATCAGATTCCTGTGGAAGTTCAGCAATTTGGAGTTGTTTCTCTAAAGCCCAGGAGCTGAAGAAAAAAGATGGTTCTTCTGTAAAAGTCAAAGAAGAATGATTAACATGGGAGGGGTCTTTCAATAATTGGAGTAGAAAGCATTATAAACCAATGGAATGTCTTATTTTAAAGTCACATGGTTTGACATATTCTTACGGTTCGCTTACGTAGCGCTTACGTGCGCTTAAGCAGTGCTTACGATGCGTTTACGTAGAACGTACCCTTGCGAGATTTGTAATTGCTTTAAAAAGTAATATACTGTTCTTAAAAGTTAAAAAAAACATTTTCTTCATTATAGCAGATATTGTCTACCTTAAAAAATTACTTTAAATATGTAGATTTTAAGTTTTGGGGGTGAGCGCACGTAGGTTTTACGGTGCGCGCACGGCACTCTCACGGTGTGGCGTACCCTCGGGAGATTCGTAATTGCTTTAAAAAGTAATATACTGTTCTTAAAAGTTTAAAAAACCCATATTCTTCATTATACCAGATATTGTCTACCTTTAAAAATTACTTTAAATACGTAGAAATTACGTTTTTGAAATGAAAAAAAACTTTCGGGGGTGAACGCACGTAGCTTTCATGGTGTGCTTATGGTGCGCGAACCTTGTGATCATAACAATACCTAAAAAAGGAAAGTTTGCAAATAAAAAAATTTGAAAAAAATATTTTTGTACTTAGTTTTATAATTATTTTAGTATAAAATGTGAAATATAAATAAGGGAAAAATAATATGTAAATATTTATTATAAAAAAGAAAAATTAGTATAAAAAAAGAAATTTAATAATTAGTACATTTAAAAATTATCTTTTACAAAACCTTTGAAATTCACTTAAAAAAACATACATTTTAAATATGTTATAGTGAGGTATTAGCATTTAAAAAACCGTACAAATTCACAAAAAAAAATAGATTTCACACGTGTTATAATTAAGAATTAGGATTTAAAAAACCTTGCAAATTCACTGAAAAAACCATAGGTTTCACACATGTTATAGTTAGCTGGACATTTCACTCATACAAAACCTTTGAATTCCCCCGTTATAGTTAGTTTAGCTAACTATAACTCGCGCGACCGCAATGCACTGCTGATGACGTCACATATTACATCACTCATGACATGGTCAGTGACATCACTGATGACATCATCCTTCTGAAAGAGTGGCAGACCACCTCTCACCCTCATAGAAAATTTGATACACACATTCAAAAATAGAAACTAAAACTTTCAAAATAATGGAGATACCAATGCCACTTACAATACACCTATTTAGTAATTCCAAAATCTATACACACATCCACTCATTCATCAACAGTCCTATACAGTCACTCATACAAGTACTCACTCATCATATGTACTCATACATTGATACATCCTGGTAATTCCGTTACACACCAACACTCATCCATAGAGTAACTCACACATAACTCATATGTACTAATTTAAAACATATGTACTTACTCATAAATACACTATTGAGACAGTCATTCATTTGCTAACACACCCATACACACACTCACCCACCCATACAGTCAAAAAAATAAATAATAACCAATAGACACTCATGTAGCTACTCACCACACACACTCATCCACCTGTACAGCCCTGCACACATGCTGCCTTCAACACAAGCATTAAGACACTCATTCATGCATCTATGCACTACGTAAGACCTCCCAATGAAGCATACAGACACTCAGACACTACTACTGATACTCAATCAAACAATAACCTATATAGACACTCATGTATCACTCATGTAGCTACTCACCAACACATGCAACTGCTTATACACAAAGTGACAGACTGATACAGAAATGTATATATTTAAACATTACTCACATACCCATGTATGCACTAAGATACACATAATCAGTCAGTTATACAATCAATTTTTCACCCAAAAAATCAGTCATTTAGACATTTATATATCCATTTCTTCTTTCAACAATCTTGAGATATACATATATAAAACATATTTAATTTTCAGAAAAACACACATTCACTGGATGTCATCAGTGATGTCATGAGTGCTGTCACTGACCATGTCATGAGTGATGTAATATGTGACGTCATCAGCAGTGCATTGCGGTCGCGCGAGTTATAGTTAGCTGAACTAACTATAACGGGGGAATTTCAAAGGTTTTGTATGAGTGAAATGTCCAGCTAACTATAACATGTGTGAAACCTATGTTTTTTCACTGAATTTGCAAGGTTTTTTAAATGCTAATTCCTAACTATAACGTGTGTGAAACCTGTTTTTTTTCAGTGAATATATACAAAGTCTGCGCTCACACAATCGACAGGGGCAACATCAAAAAGGGCAAGGATCAACAGAAACCGGAAACAACGGCGGAAAAACCACAAAGCCAAACAGCAACAAAAAGAAAAATTTTGGCGCACAAACAAAAATCAATAGGAACAAACAAGAACACTATTGTGAACCTATTGACTGTGGCATTAACAAAAGCTGAGGAACAACTGCTGAGTTTAGGTCTCACATACTGCCCTATAACAGACTTTAACTATACTTCCACCAGAATTGATGTCTTCAGATATATAAGAAAACTTAAATTGCGCAAATTTTTCAACATCAAAGATGGTCTCAACGAGGCAGAAAATGTAGCAAGTGCACCTTCCAAAATTTTGGAGGCCAGGGATGCGAGAGGGCTCCTAACTCTGCAACAATTGGGGAGCTCACAGGAAAATAGTGATGACAATATCGACCTGTCCACACAACAAGAACTAAGAGAAGCATCCATATATCAAGTTGGAGCAGGCGCCAGCCCATTTAAACCAGCCTCCAATTTCATGCCAACCATGCCAAGAGACGCTATCGATTCTTTTCACGAAGTAGTCACGGCAGACCTCAAGAGACTGTATCATCAAGTCAAACACCGCAAGAGAATCAAAACAGTAAAAGAAAAAGAATATTGGGCTTTAATCAACAAATTGAAAAATGATCATCAAATTATCGTATGCACCGCAGACAAGGGAGGCAATATAGTCATCTGGCCCCAGGCTCAATATGTGGAGGAAGCCATTAGACAGCTTTCAGACACTGTGTGCTACGCCAAAACAAACATGCAAGAATATAATTTGTCTAGAGATCATTTAAAAAAACTTCTCTATAAATTCAAAAGGGAAGGACTTATTTCGAGTGAAGAGTTTAAATTCCTTCATGTAGAACATCCAGTATTGCCCAAATTCTACCCGATTACTAAAATACATGAATGCAGGTGTCCGGTGCCGGGCAGACCCATCATTTCTGCCATTGACAGTTTAACAGAACATCTGGCACAGTATACTGACTATTTTTTACAGTCCCTTGTCACCAATCTGCCTACCTACATAAGAGATACGGGACACTTCTTACAAAAGTTGAAAAACATTGCTTTGTCAGAAGACTGTATATTGGTAACATTGGACATCGAAGCCCTCTACACTAGTATAGATCATGGTAGAGGGCTGGAAGCACTGGATTATTTTTTAAGCACACGGCCAGTGCATTGTTACAACCATAACAAGATGTTAAGTGAATTTGTAAGCTGGTGTTTGAATCACAATTATTTTCTGTTTGGTAAAGACATCTATATACAGAAAAGGGGTGTGGCCATGGGGGCCTGCTTTTAACCCGGCTACGCGTGTCTTCACGTTGGCTGGTGGGAGAAGCGGGTCCTCATGGAAACACACCAAGCGGTGTTTGCAACAAATGTGGTCATGTGGGTTCGTTTTATAGACTATGTGTTTTTAATCTGGAGAGGCAATGAAGAAAGTGTGAAAGAATGTATCATTACATTAAATAACAATGAGGACAATCTTAGGTTCACGCATAATATCAGCAAAACATCTGTGGACTTTTTAGATGTCAGGGTCTTTCACACAGCTGGACAACTAGCTACCACTCTACACAGAAAAGACACATCAGGTAACAAAACCCTACATGTAACAAGTGCCCACCCTCGCCATGTCATTGATAATACTCCATCGGGTGAAGAGAATCTGTAGCACTATTCAGGAGCTTAATACATGTACAGCCCAAGCACTAGACAGGTTTAGGGAGCGAGGATATAGAGAAAACATACTTAAGAAAGTGGTTAATAAAATGAAAACAAGATCTAGGGAAACCCTATTCAAACCAGTGGAGGCAAATGAGGTCCTGATGGGAGGTTCGGCTGAATCTCCTATTAGATTTATTACCGCATATAGTGGCCAGGATAAAAAAATCTGGTCCATCCTTAGCAAGAGTTGGCCTATTCTTAAGACTGATGCAGTACTATCTCATCATTTACCAGCACGGCCAGAGATTACGTTTCGGAGGGGACCCTCCCTATGTATGCACATCTCTAAACCTTGCCCCGAACTGTCTACAACAAAAAAAGCTTGGTTTCCACCCGTTTGGGATTTTACAAATGCAGCAGCTGCAGAGCCTGCAAATTTGGAATTAACACACAGCAGTACAATACTCCATTCAGCCCAGTACCACTGCCTATTAAGGGAAGTTAAGGTTGCAAAACAGAGTATGCTGTTAACGTCCTGGCATGCACCTGTGGTCTCAGGTATGTGGGTAGCACCAAGCTACCGGTGCATGCCAGGATATTGCAGCATATTCGAGCAATCGTCAACAATGACAGCTCCTATCCAGTAGCTAGACACTTCAAGAGTGTACATAACAACAACCTCCAGTGTCTTAGCTATTATGTTCTCACCTCAGTACCCAAACCCAGAAGGGGAGGAGACCGTGATAGGATGCTTAGGCAATTAGAGTCCAAGATGATCTTAGAATTGGATTCTAAGGTACCAAATGGACTGAACACCACGGAAGACTTGTATCACTTTTTGTAAATGATAACAACTAAACAGACTCCGTGGGTCGATAGATGTACTTGAACTGTGTGAGCAACATTAAGATTGTGAGTTGTGCTCCAAGCGAGCAACATCCAATGATTTATTATCACAACTATGTCTCAGTCCGACACCCAGCACAGATTTATATATATTCTCCCTTTTTCTTTTTTCTTTTAACTGTTTATAACGGGGATGGATCATGGTTCTCCCTGTGAAAATTCAGTCACTTTATTGAATAAATTTCTTGAAAGTAGGTCACACTAATCACTAGAATAGGGGTTGCCATCTATTTTTGATGTCCCAGACTGTGTGGATAGTTGGACTAAGAAAATTAGAGGATCCGAAACTGCATCTTAATATTTTGCGTAATATTGCACATTTTTGCGTCATGTTGCACATTAGAGTGTCAAGTTTACAACACCATTGCACTTTGGAAAAATGTACTGAAATGATGAAATTATATGATACATTTTTTATCCAAACAAAATAGTTTTTAAGTATGTACAGTTTTACTTTTAAACTAATATTGGAGGTAGAAGGCGATGGATATTTGCATATTTTATTGAAGTTTGTTTTATATCTATTTATATTGTAAATAGGATAAAATATATATTTTTGATATTGCAATATCTTTATTGGCATTATTTTGCACATACTAAATATCGCAAGTACAACGCACTTTATTGCAGTTTCTGTGAATTGAATAATACAACTCAAGCATTTATGATGATATTAAATGAATGGATGACATCCATATAAAATAATATAATATAATTCCAATTACTCACAAACTACACAACTCGGAATTTATGGTAAATCTACGGTTTATTGAAATGTGACCTACGAGTATTTCTTTTATGTTTATTATTTGTGCTGTGCATCACATGGTGTATATGAATTTGGTTAAAAAGAGGGCATGATGGGAAATATTTTTTATGTGAGCAAGGGCAACCGCCCGAAACGCGTCATCTGCTAATGCTGCTGTGATCTTCATGTAAATAAAGTACCTTTTGAAAGCATCTTTGGGATTCGTTGGTCTCTTCCTTGTGGAAATCTCAGAAAAACGACTGGTGATTCAAGGTTGACCTGTGTTGTTGATATATATATATATATATATATATATATATATATATATATATATATATATATATATATATATATATATATATAACCTACTGGTGACCAGTAGGTAGTTCTAGTTAGGACCTAGTTTCCATAGGAAATCTGCAACATTCTATTTGGATTACCTTTGGCCCCGGTGGACGAATCTTTGCGAATTTCTCAAAGAAGATGGCTCGGTCCGCTGCGCTCCTTCCCTGAAAGTTTTGGGGGGATTCATCAAGTGGGGGCTGAGATAAAAAGGGGGGTCCCAAAACATGTTTTCCCCATGTTATTTTCCAGAGGACATTTAGACACGGCTACAGCTCGAACGGCTGAATGGATTTATAAGAAATTTGGCAAAAAGGTAGAGTCCAGCTCGCAGATTACGCTTTTCTTTGAATGGTGTAAATCCGTTCAGTAGTTGCTGAGAAAATTAAAGTTGAACTCAATTATATATCTGTAAGCGCGCACTAACGCGGCTGTGCGCGAGCGGAATTTTGATTTGCTGTTTGACGTCTGTCAACATTCGATTCGGAGGAAATCAGGAAGTGTTGACCGCCAGTTTGTTAGTGCAAGTGAATATATTGTACAGAACAAAGGGTTGGAACATGGAAAAGGGACAAGGTAGAGATTGTCTGGCCGTGTAGGTTTTCTCAGGGGGTGCAGTAAGGACCCTGAACGCGAAAAGAAATGTTTTTTTTCTTTGAAAAAAAGTTGCGGGGTGCGCGCACTCGGTAGCGCACACCTATTCACAAGACTGTGAAAAACTATAGTGTAGAGCATGGAAAGGGAGCAGGGTGGAGAGTGTTTGATCTGGTAGGTTTCCTCAGGGGTTTATTAAGGTCGCAGAAAGTCTAAAAGTAGCTTTTTTTGCAAAAATGTTGCGGGGTGCGCGCACCCGGTCGCGCACGAAGAACAAAAATAAAAGGAAAGATGGAGATAAATCACAAGTTTGAGTGTTTAGATATAAGGTGGCTCTTAAAAGAGCCCTTGTGTTAATTGAGTTTTATCTGCACTTATATGTAAGTACCAATGCAGAGTCTCATGTTACAGAGGAAGATTCTATTTCCCTCATCCGTGAAATGAACACCATCTCTCCTATAGATGCCTTGAATGTTGTAACGCAAGTTGTTGTGGTATATAGAACCCATGCTATATTCTCTGAGGAAAGCAGAAACAGATTTATTTACATGTTTCCTAGCTTTCTCAATCTGTGGACAATGTTGATTGGACCAAATCAATTTCTGTCTTTGGCATATATTGGAATACACCAAGACAGTCCGAGGAAAAAGTGTCATCAATTGCCGAAAGGTGTCCTTTAGAAGCATTTCCAGATCTACCCCAGTCAATGTGCCTATATCGTTCCCACCACAGTGCACAATTATAAGGTCAGGTTCTGGGAGATGCATAAAAGTTTTCACCAATGGTATCAATTGGTGACATCTCAATCGTCTCTGGCCAATCCACGTAATCTGCACATTTGGTAAATCAAGGTTGGAAATTCGTCTGTTTGCTGCATATTTTTCACTCCAGTGAATATAGCTGTGTCCTAAAAGCCAAACCTTCATTTTCAAGGCAGATGCAGAAGTACTCCGATGGGTTCTGGAAGTGGAATGGCAGTTAGAAGCTGAAAGTCCGGATAAAAAAGTGGATGAGGCTTGGTGTGGTTGAAAAACTAAAAATGATTGGTTGATTCTAATACCTCAAGATTGAAGACTACGTTGCATGTTAATGTTTTTGTAAAACGAAAAGTACTATTGGCTGTGAAAAAAAATGAAATGTAACAAAGCAGTGGATAGGCAGGTGTTTTTGGAGGGAAATCATCCTTCTTGGTTTGATGTAGAACATTGAGATATGAACTTTCGACCTGTGACTTCAGCCAGGTACAGAATGAGGTGTTACCATGGTAACAGCCAGAGAAGGCAGAGGGTGAAGGGTGACCTTAATGTGACTTTGAAAATATTGAAAGGGACAACCAACTGAAATGTTAATTTGATTATAAAATTGTGCGGGAACAAATATGATTGGTTGAAGAGACATATATGAGTCTGTATTGAGAGGACATCTGTGCCATTGAATTTTGGTTTCAGTGATAGAAGCATTATTGAGAGTTCCATCAAACGAATATCTGTTTTGTGACTGTCACTGTTCTACATCTTATAAAGCATTGGTAAAGGTGAGTCTCTAACTGTTTCTTTTGTGATGTACCGTAAAATGTGGTTTAGATACTATAATTCTTTATTTCCCTCACAGTCTCTGATTAACCTCATTTTTGACTATGACAATGTCTTTTATTTTTAAAACTATTCTTCCATTTCGTTTCATCACTCTTTAACGACATTATTTGTTTGCAATTATTAGTTTAAAATTTTGAATAATAAATTTCATTAATCTGAATGGTCTTCAGTCATGTTCTTATGTAATCTCTTACTGTTAGTTCTTTTAATTCACTGTCAGTCAGAGACGAAACTGGAACGAAATTTCGGGGGGGGGGGCAAATAAAAATGTTTTTGTTAGGCGGACATGAACGTTTAATTAGTAGGCAGAGTAAAGCTGCAGGGGCTCTTAG
This sequence comes from Lissotriton vulgaris, assembly GCF_964263255.1. Lineage (NCBI taxonomy): Eukaryota > Metazoa > Chordata > Amphibia > Caudata > Salamandridae > Lissotriton > Lissotriton vulgaris. The sequence continues at coordinate 496,604,854 of NC_141694.1, forward strand.
AAGGGGTAAAACAACTGCAAGGCCTAATAAACATTCAAATGGTTCTTTACAGGGATGTGAAACTTTCAGGTGCGGCTGTGTGTGTATCTGGAATCTATGTTACCTTGGGCTGCCACACCAGACGGGAGGGGGTGGGCCTGAAGTCCTGTGAATTTAATGGGGGTTGTGCGCCTTTTCTTCACATTCTTTCAAGTGTAAATTATAGTTTTGCATATATTTTTGGTGTACTGAAAAAAATGGGATATAAAATATGTTTAAAATAGACAGTAATTATTTGTGTGACTTTGAAGCGTTTCCATATAATCTGAGAAGTTGGTTTCGAGATGAAAAAAATGGTATTAGCAGAGACACAGATAATGCAGGTAGAGAGAGAAATGGTAGATTACATGTGATACTGTCGTCAAAAATTGCTAATGCTTAAGGTATTCATAAACTTTCTGTCAGACGACAAAATTACAGTGTGGTTTGTGGCCACGGGATGCACTAGTGGGGGTGGGGTGAGAGGGGGAGGGTGAGGGGGCTGAGTAAAATAAAATGAAAACTTGTGACCATGAGGTTGTGTACAGGTTCGTGTAGTACATGCCTTTATACATTGAGGTAGCAGACCGAGTATACATAGATCTCTCTCCCTCCTGCCGTCTGACTCCATCTTTATCTCCCACCTTATGCAATCCCTTACTGTTAGTTCTTTTTATTCACTGTCAGTCAGAGACGGAACTGGAACAAAATTTCGGGGGGTGGGGGGGAAATAAAAATTTAAATATGTTTAAAATAAACAGTAATTATTTGAGTGATTTGGATGCGTTTCCATATAATCTGTAAAGTTGGTTTGGAGATGAAAAAATGGTATTAGCAGAGACACAGATAATGCAGGTAGAGAGAGAAATGGTACATTACATGTGATACCGTCGTCAAAAAGTGCTAATGCTTAAGGTTTTCATAAACTTTCTGTCAGACGACAGAATTACAGTGTGGTTTGTGGTCGCGGGCTGCACTGGTGAGGGTGGGGTGAGAGGGGGCTGAGTAAAATAAAATTAAAACTTGTGACCATGAGGTTGTACACAGGTTCGTGCAGTACATGCCTTCATACATTGAGGTAGCAGACCGAGTATACATAGATTTCTCTTCCTCCTGCCGTCTGACTCTATGTTTATCTCCCTCCTGCTTTTCGTCTCCGTTGCCTGTGTTATCTTAGTGTGTGTGTGTGTCTGTCTGTATCTGTCTTCAGTCTGGACTGAGGAAGTTTGCTCTGCAGGCACACACAGATAGTCGCATCAAAGTACTTGGCAGGTTTTCAAAAAACTATTTATATAATTGAGATGCTTTTTTGAAGCGCTAGTGAATGTCTACTTTCACAATTACCGCTCGCTCGGCTCCACAGAGCAGAGGGTATGTCGTATTTCACTTCTTAGTGCCTTTGCTTTTCCACTCTGTTCTCTGGTGGCTGGCGGAGAAGTGTTTGTTATAGTGGAGATGAAAGGGTGATAAGGAGTGAAATACGACATAGAGTCTGGTCTGGAGAAGCGGGGGAGCAGTGATTATCAGTGTGAGTGAAGCGCAACTGCGGCGGTGCTTGGTAACAGTAATAAATTATTTTCTTACCAGAGGTACGATTATTTGCATGGTCCGCGACCCGCTAAGAAAGGCTTGACGGGCCGTCACTGGCTTGCGGGTTGCAGTATGAGTAACTCAGGTCGACAAAAGAAAACATGAACTTAGTACAGCTGAGGTTACGTGAATCACATGAATACACTTTCAGTATACAATAATTTCAGTTCAGAATATGGATTAAAAGAGAGAACGTGTATATTTGAAATGTTTATTCACTAATGCAATGCTTTCAAGCGAAGTTTCTTATCTATTACGAGTAAAGATATTGTAAGAAACAAAGTAATCGGCATAGTCACTAGTCCATAGAATACAAACGGTGCAAGCATAGTATGATGTAAAATGAATACGGTTTACCAAAACTTATTCTACACCGTTCTGAGGAAGTATATTAAATTTTATTAAATCTAAGAAGGTGTCTTGACTTTAAGTTCAGCAACCATACATGAAAATGCTAGTGGTTAGACATCACCTGATTAACAATCAGCTCTCTGCATGTGAAGCACTATCAACTTTGTGTTATGCTATTGTGTAAGGAAATAAAAAACGCGCCAAAAGCGACAAGTTGGCTGGAGCTGCATGTGTTATCTGTTGGAACGTTCAAAAATCAGTATTGAGAACAACTACTGTATTGACATATCTTTTGAAGGTTTCAGTACTCGATGTGAGATACAGCTCGAAAAGCAAGGCTAATATTAGTGTAACAACATATTTTTCTCGTATGAATCGAAAATATTTCAGTAGATGGAAAACTAAAGCAGCAGATGTGTGTCAGGCGCAAATAAGCAGCAGAAAGGGAAAATGGCGTTTCAACTTATAAAAAACTCATGCTAACTTTACACATTAATCAGGGCACATGTAGCATATATTACCCTGCTTTGCTCCGAGTACGTTTCAGATAAGATAAGCAACTGAATTGTTGAAATTAGAGTTCAATGAAAAGTTTAGTTTGAAATCGAGTAGGTGAGGAAAAAAAATGTAGTCCACATAAAACAAGAAAACCTGACCAGCACGAAATTGTAATGTCCACTGCTAGTAAAGCCAATAGGTCTGTTCATATAAAAAAAGAAGTCCAAGAAAACGTGAAAAAGATAGGGAGGGGGAAAAAAATGTAGACGTCAATGGCTTGCATAAGAGTCATCCAACAACTGAGTAGGCGAAATAAGCAGCTACCGCTTCTAAAAGGAAGTCACTGTTATCATCCGAAAACAAGTCAGCCATCCAGTTGAAAAGAGGAAAAGAACATACATGCTCTTCAATTACCGGAGCCTCTAGTACCATCAGAGGACAACTCGGTGACTTTTCTATGTAGCTGTGTGCCAAAAAATCTTGCGCCGCTGCAAATATATTCCAATGACCCAGAACTCCATGTATCGCTGCAAAGGCCATAATCCCTCCATCGGAACAAAGCTGTTCATGATCAATTAACGGATTCATGAGATGATTGTAATTGGCAATGAAATACAGGCTGCACACAGGTGAAATAGGAAAATCGAAATGATAATGCATATGACGCACTCAAAGTCGCAAGTGGCAGGATGCCATAGTGCTCAAGCATCCTCTGGCGAAATAGTTCTAAGTGCTCCGGCTCGTTTGCGAAGACAGGACGGACATCCATTTTGTAATAAAGAAAATAGGAACACAGAAGCAGCTGCCACTGGTAGTAGAACAGGAAGTCCACAAAAATAGGTCGGCGACTATGGAGTGAAGAGTAGCAGAATGACTTCAAATAATTTCTGGCAAAGAAGTCACTAAACTATTGCTTAGTAGTTATAAAAAAAAATAGGCCTGCACTGAAGTGGAGGATGCGTTAAAGATTATGGGAGTCACCTCAGCAAATTGTAAAGGAAGGTCACTATTTCATAAGGTATGGACTTCTCTGTGAATGATAGCTAAGTGAAAGAGATATGTTTGTGAACAGATGCTAGGGTAACTTGTTTTTGTGACAATAAGGCTCTTGTTCATGTCTTGTGATTGAACTTTGAATTCAAGGCCGGAATTCACGGCCAGATGGAAACATCAAGGTTCCCATGCGGGGGTGGATAAACTACATTCTTACAGGGAAGCATATGCAGAGTGACTATTACAGCGTAAGCTTTGTCGTTTAAAAACTCATAACAATTCTCATTGCGTGAAAATAAATAACCACTGTTGAACAATAAGGTAAAAGTCGGCATTATAGCAGGCACTGGTGTATCTTCGAAAACACATGCAACATTACAGCGGTTCTAGTTAAATAAGTCATGCAATTGGAAGTGCCTGGATGTGAACGACTAATCCCATGTTTCAGTACACTCATCTCTATACAGATATAGGGGCACATTAACATGCTCCGTGCGCCACTTTTGCGTCACTTTTCCCATGTTAAAAGTGACGCTAAAGTGGCGTAAGGGGCTTGTAAATCTGCCCGACATTTTTTTGCTGTCTCTAGGCCTTTGTAAGTGAAAGGGAGCGACTTGGTTTTATGCCAGTAGGAGGTACTGAGCCGCTCGTATCTATTTATGTGAAAAAAAATTATGGAATTTGAACACTGAAAAAACACGAAAGATAGAATAATTAATTTGTGCATTGGCCATGTTGCAGCTGCGGCTTCTGATACTAAAAAGGGAAAAGTGTCTAGGCGTTGAATGTGGAACACCGAAAAAGAAGCGTGTGTCATGGAAAGGAAACGTGGTTTGAAAGTGAAATGTAAAGGTCTTAAGAGAGAGGAGACATTAAGATAGTTTCAGGGCTATAAGTTGGCTGGGTCTCTTCGGGTCTCAGCACAGGCAGTTTCTTAAAGGTAGGCTCCCTGTCTATCGGGCTCCACCTTTGAGCCCTGGCATAGGCAGACTGAGAGGTCATAATTTATGTTTATTTAACTTGTGCAGCTATGAATCTGTGTCAAAGGCAATAGTCCTCAGTTGCTGTAGGTATGATGTTACCTGTTGTACCATACCTACATGCAATGATATGGAGGGCAATATTTACAGTGTGGTTTGTGGCCGAGGGCTGTACTGGTGGGTTAGAGGTCAGAGGGGACAGGGTTGGGGCTAAAGGGAAACAAAGAGTTGTGACTATGAGGTTATGCAGAAGTTCCTGCAACAGATACGTTCATGCACTAAGTTAGTGGAGTCAGCATACATATATCTGTGTTGCTGCTTTCCTTTTCTCAACATACAGTTTTTGTGCTGCTTACTTCATATATTTTAGTGTGTCTAGCTCGCCCTCTGTATCTCTGTCTATTGTGCAGTTTTTCTCCATGTTGCCTACCCTCTGATTTCTACCGTTCCTGTCTCTCATACATTTTCTCTCTATGCAGTTCTTGTTCTCCCTCACTCTGTGTCCTATTCTTTCTGTTTGTCTTGCTCTCTCTCTTTGTTGTCCTTTTTACTATTTTTTTCCCTTCTGTCATTCTTTTCCTTTCTGGCCTGAATCCACTCTTGCCTTCCCTCTCCCTTGTGATATCTCTCTCCTTCCCGTGCTCGTTTTGTATCTCTCTCTGTCTCCTGCTCTCAGTCTTCCTCCTGCATTGTCTCTATGGTGGTGTATATCTCTCTCCCTCCTGTTCACCCTCCTTCTCTCCATCTCTCTCTCCCTTGTGCTCTGCTTGTCCATCTCTGTGTTCCTTCTGCTCTCTTTCTTCTGATTGTACTGTTTGCCTGCTGTCCTCTCTGCCCCTGTGCCTCCTGCCGTTTGTCTCCTTTGTGCCCTGTCTGTTGTTTCTACTCTGTGACTCCCTGTCCATGTTCATCTTTTTCTTTATTGTACCTTCCCTCTCTTTCTTGACTTTTCTCTGCTCCTGTTATTTTTCTGTCTCTTCATTTGTGCTTTGAATGCTGGTCTGTCTCTGCATGTTCCTCTCCCTGCTACTGTCTCTCTCTCTCTCCTGTGGTCTGTATCCCTACTGTCCTGTGTCTCTTTTCTACTCTACATCTGTCTCCATCTCTGTCATTAGTTTTGTGCAACTAGTGATTGTCAAAATGTAGGAAAGAAAACAAATCACTATAATTAGCAGAATCTAAATATAAAACTTGAAAGCAAATTATTCACCCAAAATTATATAAAAAGAGACTTTAATCACAGTGTGATGTTGGTGTTCCATGGTGATTTATTTTGGCAAGTAAAATGGGTAACAGATATGCTAAGTAAGACTGTCTAGCAGTGCAAATCATAAATATTGCATGTAGTACCCTGGAAATGTGTAGGAGATTACACTGTAAATGAAGTTTGGTTTAAAATAAATCTGGGTGAAAAATGTGGTTATTTGATGTGTTTAAAAAACAATTATTGAACTTAGTTAGGCATTAGGATATCTAATGGTAGAGAATCTTAGGGAATAGATCTGTTAGGCGTGTTTGCTACAATGGGTGTATGTTGTGTAATAAATAGGTCTGTAATATGTTAATTACATTTCAGTATTTCTCTTTTTTTTTTTTTTGTAAAAGTTTTATTTTGCAGTATATCAGTTGAAACGGAAAAAAAGGGGGGGGGGGGGTAATAGGAAGAAGGGAACCAGAAGGGGGGAAAGACAGCGACATACCGCTACTCAGCCCCACACAGGGGGTGCAAAAAGGGGGAGGGAGGGCGCATTCAAATAAGGAAGGGCAAGAGAGCTCCACAGTTCAGAGGCATAACAATGGGGGAGACCCCACCCAGTGCGGCTTTCAGTCCAGAACAGGTGTCCGCAGAGCCCAAGCTCCGCCCATAGTCCAGCAACCCTCCCTAGGTACAGCCAGTCGCAGCAAGAGAGAGAAGAAAGAAAGGAAGAACACTAGATAAGTACCCCAACTATCCCTCCACCCACAGCCCTCCCCAACATTCACCCTCCCCCCGGTGGCGGCAACCAACAGGCACACAATACAATGTAGGTATTCTCGCAATCAAATTTGGAAAAGATGAAGAGACCGCAGCGTTGGCGGGCAGACAGCCGAAGGCAAGCCTCGGGACAGAAATCTCACAAGTGAGCCCCAGTTGTACATAAAATTTTTAAATTGCCCCAAGAAGATGTCGGAAAGGCGTTCCATGCTCAACAGACGCCACAAACGGGCATGCCACAAAGAAAGAGCTGGGGCGGTCGGGGACTTCCACGCAGCCGCCAGAGTCATCTTGGCCGCACCCAAACATAACCACAGAACACGTTTGTCCGCTCTAGTCTGATGTTCAAGCAGTGGGTCCCTAAGCCCTAAGAGAACAAAGGCCATGGTGTCAGGGATCGGGTAGCCCAGGATATCTTTCACGTGGGAGAGAATTTCAGCCCAGAATGGTCTGATGGCGGGACAATCCCACCATATATGGCTAAAGTCTCCAAGCATCCCACAGCCCCGCCAACACCTATCCGAAGTAGTAGGGAATATGTGGTGCAATTTAGAGGGATACAGATACCAGTCAAAAACAAGCTTCATGTGCGCTTCTCTAAGGTCAGTAGAGTGATTGTGCGTCGAGACATCTCTCCATAGGGCCTGCCATTCAGTCACAGATATGTCCCTCCCCAGTGTGGATTCCCAATGGTCCTGATAGCGCGGTCGTGGTGCCACGGTAGAGTCTAACAACAGTTTGTACAGGAAGGAGATCGTCCCCTTCATGGTGGAGGTGTGAAGAATGAAAGACTCGAATTTCGACAAGGGTCTAGTAGCCGCGTCCACTACTGCGGGCGATGTTGCCCAATGTAGGAGTTGGAGATGTCTGTAGCGTTCTGTCGGAAGGACGCCATAGTCCCTCATGCAGTTGTGGAAAGTGATGGGCTCGGCGCCATGGAATAAATGGGTGAGGGATCTACATCCTCCCTCCCTCCAAGCGTCAAAGGGACCTTCCTCCAGGGCCGGGGCAAAAGCCGGATTGAAGTGGATCGGGGTGAACGGGGACGGGAATGTGGTCCAGCGGTCGTCACCGCTCACCGTGTCCCAGACCTTCAATACCGTACTCGTGGGGGTGCTAATGTAGGCATTTTTGGGCCGGTCTGCTTTAGGCTTCCAGGCTAAATCCCAGATGGAGCGGCCCGCTACGCTCCGATCCATGTGGAGCCAGTGCTTTTCCGACAGTTGTTGTGACCACTCCACGATGACCCTCAGTTGGGCGGCTTTGTAGTACAAGTGCATGTCCGGAAAGCCAACCCCTCCCTCCAAGCGTGGGCGCCGTAGGACCGAGAACGGAAGCCTGGCACGGCCGCCCTGCCAAACGAATTTCAGCATAATAGTCTTCAGTTTGCGGAAGTAATCTAGCCCTATTGGAATAGGCAGCGCCTGAAAGAGGTATAACAGTTTGGGTAGGAGCACCATTTTAAGAGCGTGTATCCTGCCTAGCCACGAGATGAATTTAGGCTTCCATCGTTCCAGCTCCGCCCTAATAGAGGAGAACATCGAAGGGAAGTTAGCCTGGAACAGGGCATTCACAGAGGGGGTCAACCGCACGCCCAGGTAAAGCAAGGACTCCGACGCCCAGGCGAGCTTGGTGAGCGACCGGGCCAGCTGAACCTCTCCTGCCGATAGGGTCAGATTCAGGACGTAGGATTTGTCGAAGTTGACCTTGAAGCCCGCCACCTCTTCGTAGGCGGTGAGTACCGAGTGGACATGAGGGAGCGATAGCGCCGGCTCCCCGAGAGATAACAGGACGTCGTCCGCAAAGAGCGAGATCGTATTTCTCTTTTTTATAGTGTTTGGTGCTGAACAGCAACAACCTGTCTTCTACTTGATAGACTTTTCAACAATCACATTCTTTTTTAAGGTGAGTTGGTATTTTTTAAAGGCAATTTTTTTGGGTGCAGATTAAAATAATAAGCAAGATTTTTTAGAATATTTGCAAAGTTTCTCTTTTGCTGGATGATTTTATCTTCTATGTTTGCCATGTCTGTATCTGCTTGCACTAGATATGTATTTTGACATAGTTTTCCACTGTCTGTTGACACTATCTTTTTATGGGCCTGGTCCATGTGTTCTTTTCGATGCAGTTCTAGTTCATCTATCCTTTGACTATAAGAGTTTGCTGTTTCCGTGGATTAATTCTTGATAAGTCTTCATTATTTCTCTAAATCGTGCTGTATCATCTGTGTGCAGTCCTTTTTTGCATTTACAGAGGTGTATTATGATATGGCTGTTGGTGTGATGGGCATATTTTCTGCATATCTGTGACTGTACTATCTATCTGCACCCTTTTATATACATTTACAGAGGTCTATTATGATGTGGTTCCTCATGGTTAGCATGAAATTTTGCACATGCTATGAAATTCACATGCTGAGTATGCTGTTGAAACATAAAAGCAACTGTCTCTGCGGGAAGTAGTAATCTGTTAAGTGAATGTTATTATTTGTACATTGTGAGCCTCCCCTGCAGACTTTTTATAGTTTGAATAGCAGTTTGTAGTGGTGAACTCAGAAAATGGATCCCTAAAAATCAATTATAAAGTCTATCAACAGTTGTAATATCCAGAAAACCTAAAAACAAATTTCACAGTAAGATGTCTTTTTACAGCAGTAATTATTTAAAAAAATAAAAAGGAATAGTGTTAATGTCTAGGCTCATAGTGTCAATATGTTTTCAAACAAGAGGAAGGTGCTATCTTAATCTATGTAGTTAATGAGTTAAAAAAGAATAAAAATGTATGTAGTTTAAAAATTAGTAAAGGCAGTTTTAAGTTATCTATTGATGAAAAAGATATAATTTAGTCTTTATATTTTTTTAAAAGGATACAGAAGACACAAAAAAGATTACAAAAATGGAGAATTACTCTGAGAAAAGTGAATTAAATTTTGAAATCGCTAATGAACTAATCGAGGAATTACTAGATGGAGTATTTGAGAAGAAAATTGAGACAGAAAATGAGGACTTTATGGACAATACATTCAACAGTGCTTATTTAGAAATGGTGGAAGGGGAAGAGCAGAATTTGGAGGATGAGAATTTTGAATCTGATGAAGTACCTGATGAAATTATGCTACAAGTCCATTTAGAATATGAACTTGTAAATAAAATTATTTTTGATACTAAAGCATTCTTGAAGACAGTTTTCTTGTACTATTCGTCGTTGAACTGCTTTCTGAGAGTGAGAATACATGTTTTCATGAAGTGTATAAGAGATTATAGTAAAAAAATTAAAAGCACTAGGATCATCTACAGTGCTTGAAAAACAGTGTACTGTTTGTATGCCTGAAAAATTAGAATCAGAAAATACGTCTATAATGCTAACACAGCTATGGACTGTCATAAATTTAGAACCAACATTCACTACAGGATTTCCTACTCTGTTCAGAGACTGTTTCTTTGTCTTTATTCTACTTATAAAATGAACTAGTGGTTATAATTTGTATGTTATATGCTAGTAGAGGTCTATAATATTTGTTTGTCATTTTTATCAGAAACATAAATCGGTATGCCGACCAGAAATGAAAAAAGAAAGCTGTATAAACGGACGTACCATTTGAAGAGGAAAGAATTAGAAGAATTATCTATTCAACAAAGGACGGATAAAAAGAAGAGTGCTCCTGGTAAGAAAAGCAAGGATTTCATAAAAAAGTTATGTCAAAAGAAAAGTACATTGGATAATCTTCAAAAGGAAAAACAGTTATCAATATCTACAAGGAGAAATGCCAGAAAAAAGCAAAATGTTTCTGAAATCAACGGTGAGGAAAATATGTACAGTAAAAGACGTACTAATCAGTTTGTGGAAATCAAGAAGTGTATGTTTTATAACAGAGTAGTTTCGAATTTATTAAAAAAAGGAAAAAGTTTCTAAAAGGAAATCTGCTTTTTATAAGAAGAAAAAATATATAGAGGATGTTGTTGAGCGCGCGTTTGAGACAATTTTTTTAATTTATTTTAGTAATAGAATAAATACACTGAATAAGGCAATCAGAGTTTTAAAAGCTAAGAGTAAATGGAAGAGACACATAAATAGAAGTACTTTTTGTAAAGTGTTTTCTGGGAAATGGATGCATACTTCAACTTCTGAGCCATTTTTTAATGAAGAGAGTTACTTTCAAAGTAACGATTTGTTGCATGCAGTTGACACCAGTGGTCGAGCATATGAGGTGAAGGATGGTTGTGCTATTGAGAAAGAGAAAATTGTGGTTAGAAATGCAGAAGAGGTGATAGCTGGAGAAGTTTTAGAGGGACGTCCTAATGTTCCTGTTTACAGTTGGAATTGTAGTAGTATTTGCAGTGTACGACAGGATTCAATTGATTTCGCAATTTCTTGCGTAAGTACACTAAGGAAAGTCTTAAAAAAAAATATTGTAATTTTGCAAGAATTAGACCAATGCAGAGTGAGAGAAAAAATAGGTCTGCAAGGCCATTCTCTGCCTTGTCTTTCTAAAAAAATATGCCAGATTGTGTTTCATCACTTCAGGATGTTAGCAGTGCATCATATGAAAATGAGAAAATGAGAAAATTAGTGAGAAAGTTGTACTATGCAAAAAGTCCAGCACTTAAACAGTTAAATATTGCTCTTTTGCATGGATGTGAATTAGATGTTAAGAAGATTTGTGCAGAAATTGAGGTAAGTTATTTTGGTCCAGATGAAGACAATGCAGAAACTGATATAGTTATAGAAGGAAATGTGTAAGAAAATGTCGGAAATTTTAATACTGAAAATTTTGAACAGGAAATAACAAAGTTTAAGGTCATTGCAGGTGAAAAACCAAATTTTCCTTGTGTGTGTTGTCGACGCATTCATTACAAAAGTCAAACTAGGTTAGTTGATTTATATTTAAAAAGTGAAGATGAAAATAATAGTTAGTGGAAAGATTTTGCGACTTATTTGTTGGTAGAAAACTATTTTGATTTGGGTTTTGAGCAACGTATTTGTAAGTATTGTTCTAATAAATTAAATGAAAATAGAATGCCTGCTAGAGCTGTACATAATAATCTTGAGTTGATAAATATTCCATCGGAACTGATGGATTTAAATACTTATGAGACTATTCTGATTCAATGTGTACATCCTTTTCAGGCTATTGTTCGTATGGAGCCTAAGACTGGCAAATTAAATCCTTCAGATTTACAAAGAGGATTAAAGGGTAGAGTTGTATATTTGCCACTTGATTTAAAAAAAAAAAATATGGAGACAATTGGTGTTGAAAATGTAGAAGAGGAACCTCTAGTTATTCTAGTTAATGGTGTACCTACAAAGAGTAAGAAAATCTGGCAAGATTTAGTGGATGTTAGAAAAGTCAAAAAGGCAACGTTGTATTTAGTCAAAAACAATAAATACTATAAAAATGTATACGTAGAAGAAGAGAAAGTAAGTGAAGAAGAGGACAATGATTTGTCTATTGGACAAATTGAAAAAGTTGGCTTATCCAGAAGTGAAGAAATTTATGAACATTACAGTGTTCATCCACTGCATTCCAAAGAAGCAATAGGGAATGCTATTGAATTATTTCAGATGAAAAAAGCAAAAGGAAGTCCTATTAGTGTATGGAAAGAAAGTTTGGAAGGTCGTTGTTTCACACAGTTATTCCCTACAGGTGAAGGTACACGATATGATGATCGACCTATGCAGATTCCTGCATCTGAGTACCGAACAACAAGATTATATGCAGAAGATCCGAGATTTCGTCAATGTATTCCATTTTGTTTCCACTTCTGTTTAAGAGTGACTTATCTGGTCTTTCTTATGCAGTAAACCATATCTTAAAAAGTGGAGTGCATCTGCAAAATGTTTCAGCAAAGGAATTTATGGATAAAGTGCAACAGAAAGACAGTGTTTTGGATTCACACCTAATTAATTTAATGGCATGTCAGCGTGGTACTAATGAGTATTGGTACCGTCGTCATGGAGATTTGAAATGCATGCTTAGAAACTTAGGAGCACCTACATGGTTTTTAGCTCTAAGCTGTGAAGAGTATGCTTGGGAAGATTTACTTGAATTTCTTCGGGAGGCGAATGCAAACATGGAAAATATAAACTACAAGACACCTGGAGAACTGTGTTCGTTGGATCCGGTTAATGTTTGCAGATTTTTTAATCATAGATTTGAAGCTATGATGTCTTTTATTACAAACAAGAAAAATCCACCTCTTGGTGAAGTTCTGGATTTCTTTTGGAGAAAAGAGTATCAAGCAAGAGGTGCTCCTCATATTCATATGCTATTATGGATCAAGGACGCTCCCAAATTTGGAACAGACTCGGATGAGACTGTACTGTCTTTTATTGAACAATATGCCACTTGTGACATACCCAATAGTACAACTGATAAGGACTTAAGAGGAAAAGTGTTACGCTTTCAAAGCCATCGTTGTGGAAAATATTGTCGGCGAAAATTCAAATCAAAGAATAAATTCTACACCAAATGTCGTTTTGGATTTGCACGACCGGTACTTTCAAAAGGAAGAGTCAACAATTTTATGTCATCTTTGCGACATAATATCACAAGAAGATCACCTAAAAATACCTACAATTTTAGAAGAGGTGAAGAGTCCAAATATATAAATGACTATAACCCAGTCATTTTGTCCATGTGGAATGCTAACATGGATATACAATATGTTGCAGACAACTCTATTGCTGTGGCTCGATATGTAACGTCTTACATCACCAAATCTGAAAAGACAGAACTAAAGGAGATGTGGGAAGACATTTCTCATTAAAAGAGACTAAGCAAGAAATTGTATACGTACAGTTTGAAGATGTTATCTCATCGAGAAATTGGAGCATATGAATGTTGTGATCGCTTATCATCAGCAAGTCTTTATGCAAAATCAAGAACTATCCTGTGGGTGAGTTTGGGTCTTGCAGGAACACGAAACCGTCTTCTGAAACCTGTGCAAGAAATTGAATATTTAGCACAGAAAGAACCAAACAGTACAGACATTCTGAAAACAAATATGTTGGGTACATACTATCCAAATAGAAGTACTCTGCTTGAAAACATTTGTCTGTATGAAATACTTCAAAACTATAGTTTTAAAAGGAATATTACAGAGACTATTGATAAAGGTGTACACGCTGTAATTGGACATGAAGGATGTTTGGTGAAACAAAGAAAAGGACACTTGATTAATCACCGAAAACTGAGTTGCGAAACACCTGACAAAAGAGAATTTTACTATTTAGCTCTTTTGCAACTCTTTAAACCATGGCGTACAGAAGAGGAACTACTTGGTGACTTTGATAGTTATGAAGATTCATTTAATGCATCTAAAAGTAGTATAGAATGTCCTGTTTTCAGTAATTATCTCCAAATGTTGAATGACGAAATAGAGCAAGAAGCAACAATTGCAGCGGAGATTGCTAGAGACAGTTCACAAGATAGTCAAAGTTCGGCTTCGTTAAGTCAAGATCCACTGGGACAACCAATTATCCAAAATGAAGCAGCCACTGCCATGGATATGGTGGAAAGAGCAATGCAGCAAGGTCAAGAGGAAGTAATAAACTTAGAAGAATTGGAGAAGCAACGTAATCTTGAGCAAAGACAGATATATGATGAAGTGACAGAGCACATTGAGCACGGCTTTCGTCATGAGAAAAAAGAATGCTCATGTATGTCATTTGAACCTATTTGACTATATGTAAGTGGAGAAGCTGGAACTGGTAAAAGTTTCCTAATTAAAGGAATTACTACATATCTACAGCAAAGAACTCAGACAACACTGCCTTGTGTTGTTACTGCTCCAACTGGATTGGCAGCACATAATATTAAAGGTATTACTTTACATCGTTTACTGATGCTGCCAGTTGAACATGAAAATAAATTACAATATCACAAGCTATATGGAGAAGCTTGTTGTGAAGTTTCTAGAGTCCTTAAAAAAATTAAACTTCTCATTATTGATGAGGTAAGCATGGTATCCAATTTAATGCTTGCTTTTGTGCATTTAAGAATGCAACAGATACTTAAGACAGAGTATGATGTGTTATTTGGAGGCAAACATGTTATAGTTTTTGGAGATCTACTGCAGCTAACTCCTGTGAAAGGACAACCTGTATTTGAAACTGTTACGAATGAAGAGCCCAGAAAGTGCCTGGGCAGTATTGGAAATGTTAATATATTTCAAATATACTGAACTGATTCAAAATATGCGACAGGCAAAGGATACTAAATATGGAAATATTCTTCAAGATATAAGGATTGGAAAACTAACTGAAGATGCAAAAGAAACTCTACAAACACGATTACTTTCTAAGTTGTTTCCTAATGAAGATAATGTACCTGAGAAAATATATAGTAAAGAGGTAGCAGATAAGTCAGTCATATGCTTGATGCCAACTCTCAAAGAATGTTCGGTTTTCAATGAAAAAATGTTGAAGTTAGAAAATCAAGAAATTAAGAAACTGGAAGCTAAAGATAGAATAGAGCATGAATGTAGTACTATTGTTTTGTCTGAAAAGTTGAAGTTAAAACTGGATTCTCTTCAGAAATCTATATCTAAAACTGCTGGCTTAGAAAATAATCTGTATGTATGTTTAAATTGTCGTATTATTTTACGGAGAAATTTACATGTAGAAAGAGGTTTGGTGAATGGAGCAACGGGTAATGTTGTTGGTTTTGTGAATTACCCAAATAGAGATGAGATTGAATTTTTATGAATCAAATTTGATGGAATTGAGGAAGTTCAACAATTCAGTCGCTATTCAACTCGTTTTTTGCTTGTGAAAGACTTATATGTCCGTCTGAAGCAATTTCCAATTTGTTTGGCATATGCAGTGACTATTCACAAATATCAAGGTTTAAGTGTAGATTCTGCTTTGGTAAATATTGGAAGCACTGTATTCAAAGAGGGTATGGCGTATGTTGCTTTTTCTCAAGTTAGAACTTTATGTGGACTTTATCTAATTGATTTTGATGAGACAAAGATCAGTGCAGATTTAAATTGTGTGAAGGAGTATAATAGGTTAAGAAGAGAATATGCTCCAAGTTTACCTCAATAGCCTTTAATTCAAAAGTGTATGGTTGGTCAGAAAAGGAGAAATGAGGAAAAATTTACTGAAGTAGTAGAGAAACGAAGAAAAAAAGATGTAGCTGTCATTGCTAGCAGTAAGAAAAAGGTTAGTATTGAAGAGATTGTTGGATTTAAATTTGAAAACAGGTCTGGTGTCAACTGCTATGCAAATGTAGTGGTTAATGTTGTTTTTTTTCTAAAAAATTTACAGCAACAGATTGTACAAAATCGGGAGCAAACATTTTGTTGTTCGTTAAATTCTGTCTTTGAAAAATGTAGCAGTGGTAATAGTGAAGTAGCAAGTGTTTCAGAACTAAGGAATGTTTTAGACATATGTGCAGGACTAACTCAATTTTCTCAGAATATTCAGCAAGATTGTCAGGAATTTATTATGTATATGCTTACAGTTTTGGAAGATGAAGGTGTAGATATTGATAGTCTTTTTGGCCTTTCTTATAAATGGGAACATAATTGCGATAATTGTTCATTTTCAAGTAATACTGATATACACACTGAGAGATTTATATATTTAACATTACCAGACTGTAACGCAGTGTCCTTTAATAAACTAGTTAAAGATGCGCATCAGAACATGGTCTGCTCTCAATGTAACTCTGAAATGTTATCCACATTATTTATCCACAGATATGGACAGTACGTAATTTTAATGTTTCAACGATGCAGAGCTGATGGGAGTAAATTGTCAACTTTAATAAAAAATGTTGTGGCTTCTCAAATATCTATTTCTAGAAGAACATTTGTAACTGTAGCCATTATTTTTCATGAAGGGCCTTCAATATCATCAGGACATTACACAGCTTATTTGAAGTCTCCAACAGGCTGGATGCTCTGTAATGATAGTCAATTGACTTTTAAGAAACGTTTGCCTTTTGACTTAACTAATTCTTATCTGCTATTTTTGCAACCCAAATTTCAGTAAAATTACTTGATGTTGGAAGATCAATACTGTAAAGATATGAACCTCTGTTGTTTAGAAATATCATGTGACTGAGGGTGTGCAAATATAGAAATGAAACTTGTATTTGGCATAGTGATAGTATCAGGTCTAAGTTTACTTAATGTTTGATGGTACAGAACACGTTGGAATTTTGACTCGAAAGGTTGAAAAAAGTAATTTGAGAAAATAACGAGTTAACTCATACTATTTGGCCACGGGGGAAGTATGAGACAACAAAATGTGTACTTGAGATAAATGTTTTTAGAACATACTTGGACGGAAGTTTGTTGAGAGGTATTTAAAAAATAACGAGTTAACTCATACTATTTGGCCATGAGGAAAAGTATGAGAGAAGAAAATGTGTACTTGAGATAAATGTTTTAAGAACATACTTGCACTGAACTTTGTTGAGAGGTATTTAAAAATAAGTGGTATGGTTTAATTAGTTTGTAACTGTGGAAGATGTACTGTGCTTACTCAAGAAATTGCGAATTAGAGAAAAACATTTAAGACATGTTTTTTTCAGGTATTTATATTATGTATAGAGATTTTGTACTGGTTTTTTAAACACAATCATGTTGATTGTGTTTTTTCCCCCGCTGTTACATGATGATTACTATTGAAATCAGTGTTTATAGTGAAAATCAATATATTCTGAGGACAGCAAAAATAAACCATGTAATATGTTGTCTAAGTTACTTTGTTACATTGGATTTAGAAATATGTATTATAACAGATTTGTTTATTGTCTTCCACAAATATTACATTTATAAGGTAAGTACAACTAATAACATCCGAGAGTTTCCTCTGCCTCTCTCTTATCCTTATTCCTTTCATCACCTTTCTTTGTCAGTGCTGTTCAGTCACGCTTATTCCCTTTAACTCATCCACATTTTGCGTTGTTTAATTTTCTATCCTGTTTCTCTTACATCTTTTCTGTCACTATTTCATTCAGTGTATCTATCTCTTCAGTTTGTTACTTCCGTTGTCTCATGGTGACTCATCTTTATTGACCCTGTATCACCTTTGTTTCTTGAATCTTAATTCCTTTCTCTTACCGTACCTCAATATTTGTTCCCTTACTCTGCTTTCTTTAATTATGCTCAATTCCTAAACCTAAATCTATAGTTTACTTCCCTTACTCTACTTCATTTCTATTTATCTGTCTCTTACAGTCCTTGTCAGTTTCTACCCCGTTCATCTTCTGTTACTCACCCTTTTTCACTCTGTTTCTCTTACTGTTCTTCCTTTATTTTATCTATCTCTTTAAGACATTCCCGTACTCTTAGTATGTTTCTTTAAGAGACTGTTTATTTCGTGTTCTAACACTGATCATAGTCTCATTTTCTCTCTCACTTTACTTTTGTTTAGACAGTCATTCATTCAGTGCTATTATCTCTTTCAATTAGCTTACTCATTGATTTATATACTACACATTCTGTCTCTGTCTCTCACTCTCCCTCAGTCTTTTTTTCTTTCACTTTCTGTTTCATTCACTTCTACTTTGTTTTGTTTTATGAAATGTACATTATGACCTTATTTTTACTTTTCTTCCACAGATACTATGTTTTTTTAAAGAAATTTAGTTTTACTTTGTTATTATTACTTAGGTAAGTATAAAAAATAAAAAAACTTTTCCATCACTGTGTTATTTCTTTGTCTATCCTGGTCATACCACTGTCATGTTTTATGTGAGCACTTCCACGCAGGATTGGCTGCACTGTCACAAGGAGCGCCTTAAAAGTGATTTTATGAAATCAGCAACATTTCACTGAGTCAGTTCACCAACGCTGATATATGAAAACATTGGAGGTAAATGATGTGTGTTAAAGAACTTTGGGGCATATTATCAAGGGGGTTTATCTCCGCTTTTTTGGCTTTAAAAAACAAAAAAACAGAGATAAAATTATCTCACTATTACCTAGCTGTTGCAAACACCAGTTAGCGACATCTAGTAGGAGATAGCGACCATCTTGAGACCCACTTTGCTTGTCAGTGATATTTATCAGTAATGACATGCAAAGTGGGCGTGCCAAGATGTTAGTGACTGGAAACAGTCGGTAACATTGCTATCTCCAATTACCCACTTTTGGAGATATTTGCGCTAAGCGTGAATATCTCCAAAAGCTAACACCTGCCCCTGAGCAGCTCTTAGCTATGTTACTCAATGGTAGGTGGATAACATGACTAAGAGCAGTAGCTCGATAATGCATGAATATCGCTGACTTTACAGCAATAATCATGTATTTCGACTGATTTTTATTGGTTAGCACAGTGGTTCCCAAACTTTTTTGACCTGTGGCTCCCTTGACCTAATCGGCAGTTTGCCATGGCTCCCCACCATTTTTTTTTACCGGTGGGTGGGTGGTATGTACCTCCTGTTATCTTCCTTAAAGTAATTGGGACCCATTCTTTCACTTATCCAACCATCTGTTCACGCATTCTGCCTTCCGCTGTCTCATCCATCCACCCTTTCACTTCACTCATCTATCCATCCTTTTGTCCATGTACCCCCATTCACTAACTTATCAATGCTTACATTCACCGTTTCACTCATCCATGTATTCACCATTTCACTTGTCAATTAATCCATCCACCCATTCAGTTGCCTATCATCTACCCTTTCATTCATCCATTCATCTATCCTTTCACACACCCATCCACCAATTCACTCACCCATCAGGTGCCCTTTCACTCTTCTTTCCATCCTTTAACACACCCATCCATCCTTTTACCCATCCATCCACCGTTCGTCCCATACATCCATCTATTTACCTTTTCTCTCATCCATACTTCCACTCATTCGCTTATCTATCCATCCTTTATTTCATTATCTATCCATTCGCCTTTTATTCATCCATTAATCCTTTCAGTAATTCATCCCACCATTCGGACATTCCATACTTATTTACTCACCCACCTTTCCACATTATGAGCTGAGTATTTGTCTGCAGAGTTGCATGGAGAAGGGGCCTATCAAGAATGAACTACAGCAAGGGGTGGGGTGCGGTGGGGTGCGGTGGGGCAGAGTTCACTATGGCCCTGCACATAGGCAGACTGAAAACGTAGAAGTCATGAGTCACACATGATGTACAGTGCCAGGATATGAGGTTAATGTTAAATGGTGTTGTTTCCAGGGCTTTAAGAGGTGTTTAAAAAATGGGGGGGTCTCTTCAAAGGGGGTGTTGGATGTAATTCAGAGGGCAGTTTAAAACACGTAGGCTAAAAATCTGCGCTTACCATAGTGTTGCGCCCAACTGGTGTTATGTTGTTTCTGTCATTCAATGCAGATATATAATATAGCAAGTATTTTTTCACCAACAACAAGCCATGACTATTGGCTTTGTCAATGGTTGCTAGTTTCTTAAAATAAAAAAGCAGCAACCATGGCATTGTTGAATATAATATTGTAAATACTTATGTTCAAGAATGATGAGACAGTGAAAGAACGTTAACCTGTTCTTTTAAACTTATTTCACAGGCTCCTTTAAATGAAGTGTTCTCTAACATTGTAGAGTGGGCGTTTTACTTTTTTATACCTAACACAATCCCTTGTGTACGCTGAGGCAGGAGGAGCGCCACATGCTTGAACATCCTTGACTGCCCCATTCTCATTCAGTATGTGGCAATCAGCCCGATACAGAACTTCAATGGGCAAGAGGGGCTGCTCCTGTGCTGCTGGAGGAGTGCGAGGCCGCTCTAGCAGTGGGAGTGAGGCCTCTCAGAGGGGAGCAGCGCTGCTCCCTGTGATGGCCACAATTACAGATAACAGGGTAGGGACGTCCGTGCAATTTACGGATGGTTAGTCTCCCTAGACTGTGCGCAGCGCCCCTGGCACTTAATTACGGCGCACTGGGGAGCCGCGGTGCAAAGTTTGGGAACTACAGACTTAGGAGATAAACCTTCATAATAACAAGGCTCCTAAGCGATAAAAATCGCCGCTGCTCGGCGATAAAAATATCGCCGCTAAACCAATATGGCGATAATTATCGCTAGTTGTTGGTAATATGCCCCGAAGATCGCACATTTGACTTTCAACGTCTATCGCCGGAATTTTCCGCGGTGTTAGTGCGTTAATATCAATGCGAACACATATGTGATAGTAAATCCTGTAACAGCCGGCGGTAGTTAACATTACCGCGTGAAAACAAGCCTTGTTTTCACGCACTAATGTGTGCCTTGTAATTAGGGGACGGGGTGGATTCAGTTTTATTTTCCACACCCCCATGTTAACACTGCCGAATGCTTGATCAGAGCAGGCTTTGGCAGTCCTACGATAAACAAGTTTATTCCACCTCTTTCTCGCAACGCCTATCTTCGTAATAGGGTCTTTTCCCCTCCAACCACATTTTGCATGTGGTTTGACGTACGCCCACTTTGTATGTCATTAACTTTCTGTGCGGCAGACATGCAAAGTGGTCTTACGGCAGGCGTTGTAATATCGTTTTCAATAAGGTGCTGGGGAATATTTACAAGGATAGTGAGGAAATAGAAAATTTTATGTGGCCAGTGTGTCCCCCACTCGCACCCTATCCATGTACCTATGCCCCATGTATGTCCATGTTATCATGTAATTCCCTTCTCATGCCTGTAATAATAATGCCTCTGCATTTCCGTTCAATGTTAGCATGTCAGTTATTAGGCCTTCCATGAATGAAACGTTAATTCTGCATTGAAGCCTATGTTCCCAACGCATTTACATGGTGCACGTTTAAAATGCGAGATGCACACGTTTTTGTGGCGCAGCCGAGCCAGGACCTGAATTCAGGCTCCGAGCCTCTTCTGACTCTGAAAGCTGCAGTTTAGTTATGTATCTCTGACCTCTCCCTTACTTCCTGCTCAGCCGAGAGGTGCCCAGCCTGGCCTGCCAAGACGGTATTTTGCCTACAGTTATCTGCTCAGCTCCGCAAAAACACATTCCAGACCAGTGAAAGGGGTAAACATATTCCGCCTGCAGAAAATAGGGCCTAGCCTTTCTGTCTCCATTCAAGTGATTTACAGGACCCGTTTCCATAGAAGGCCCATGGCCCCACGCAATGCACGAAGAAATATATGCACACACTAGCATTTAGTGATGAACAGCCTTTGCTCGAGAGACCTTTACTTCAGACAATACATCCTCCAAACCCCAGATATCAGATATGCCAAAGGTGCAGGTCGTCTGGACATCCCAGACTCCCCTACTAGTGCTAAAGTCAGCTCCCCCCAGCTCTCCCCAGTTACACGTCAATTTCACGTCATGACCAGTTTTGCGCGCACAATGTAGGGTAAAGGTTCCTGCTGACCCTGCAGACCTCCTCTATGCATCCACCCACCTATAACACACCTATGACTCATCAAGTGACCACCCACGTGTACGCCTTCTTTCACGCCCATGTGTTCTTATCTCTCTCTTTCACTTGCTCCGCCTGGAGCGCTCCGCCTTCTCTATTCAATGCAATTGTATGGTTTCACTATATATAATGTGTTATGTGAATAAAGATTTAGATGACGACCCTTCCTGAACCTTAGTGGTGATGGAACCCGATTCTCCATTAGCTTGAGCTATTGTATTAAAGCCCCTTTTGAACCGGACACCACGGACTCTGCCTCTCATTTTATGAGCAATCCTTATTAATGTATAGAAATTATGACAGGGTAATATATTATTTACCACATTAATCTGGCACCCGAACAGGGACAAGTCCCTATCCCCACGCGCCGGCGATGTAGGTGCAGCCCCCTGACCCCTTCTATAGCCGTGACGGACTTCAAGTGTACACGACAGCGGGACTTCCTGCCAACTCCCTCAGGCACACGGAGGAGACGGAGATTGCGACCAGGCATCCACACGAGGCGGTGAGGATTGCGGACCATCCCGACCAGAGCCCAAGCTGAGAGAGCAAGGTCCGAGGTATCCCGAGGCCCACCTGTTCCGAGGCGCATGCGCAGCAGCAGCAGTACCAGAAGCCGTAGCAATCCAGTCCAGTATCGAGTTTTCGAGGCCTTCAGTTTTGCTTCCCGGTGAGTACCGTTATTGGGAACGCATAGAGACGGGTTCATTTATTTGAGCCCGGTTAAGACGGGTCTGGGTACACAGATCCGGTAAAGACGTGTCCATTTAGGTGGATGCGGTAAAGACGTGTCTCTTTATGAGACCGGTAGGGCTGTACTGTACTAGCAGTGCATAAAGTAAACAAGTTTTTTCCAGGATTGTGTTTTTTTTCCTATGTACTAGTTAGGATGTATCTGTTTTTAATGTTTTAATGTCGTGGTATGAGTGATTGTTTTCAGTCTATTCTTGTGTTTATTGTGTTTTCGTTCAAGTTAATTCAAACATGCCACTGTTTCCGAAATTACGTCAGATAGGGACCAGGAAAGGGATACTCGAAGAGGCAGTTCCCGTCCCGCCCAGGGACACTCCTGGCCATTTTATGTACCAGAAGCACGGGCTAGATGCCATACTGTTTTTAGACTTATGGGTAGATTACACGAAGGATCTGGAAGAGAAATATAGATGGCCTGTTTCAGGGACATGGGATGCTGATTGCATCATGAGAGTAGAGGAAGCACTGTGGAAAAAGAAAGCTAGACAATCCCAGAAAGATGCCATAGAGTTGTGGCGTAAAGAAGCGCATAGGAGAACAGAGAAAGAAATCCACAAAGCAGAAAGAAGTAGAGAAGCATCAGAAAAAGCCAAAGAAAAAGAGCTAAAGGAAGAAGGTGAACGGGTTAAGGCAGAACAAGTGGATAGACAAAGAAATGCCCTTATTAAAGGCATGTATCCCGTCCTCGCTGAAGGGCTACCTAAAGTGACCCCGGAAGTACCCAGTAACTTGCCGCCACCACTGATCCCGACAAAAGTCCATAGTCATAAACAGACAGCAGCGGACATTTTCCTTTCCTCCTATTTAGAAGACGCTGCTCCAGATTATGTTAATGCAGATCCTCCTCCTCCTCCTGTCAACAACCCTAACAATCCTTTTCGCCAACCCCCCATAGCACAAGATCAACCCGCATCAGTAGTGACACTGACAGTGAAAGACGATTCAAGCCAAGGCGACTCCAGTCAAGGGGCATCGGGAGGGGGGCCCACTAGAGACATATGGCACACACCACCACCATCACGATCACTACGAGAATTAGCACTACAACGAATGCCAAAAACGACAACAACACCTCTTAGACAAACTGTAACGGTTTCCAATTGTATATACGATCCAGTACCAGGTGTGGGCCCAATGCTCATATACTCAGTACGTTTAAGACGCATTGCAGACTATTTGATCACTTTACCAGACATGAAGGAACATTTAGACAGAATATATCACTTCATTAGAACGGGGGAGGGACCAGAAAGTATACATGAGGCCATGGCACATAGAAAGGTGGAGATTCAAGGCATGCTTTTACGATTTTTGATTAATTGTTTGATCCGGGAACAAGATCAGCCAGATAAAGAAGTAACTAAAGGTATGATCAATTGGAGTGACAACATAGCTGTCGGTAAACATGATACATTGTCAAGGATAGAATGTATGTACAGGAAAATTCGTAAAGAAATTCTGAACTTACACAGGAAAGAGTCAGACGAGAAAGAGGACGACTTAGCCACAGATGAGAATGAGCCAGAAACAGAGGAAGTGGATAAAATGAATTACGTAGGTAGAGCAAGACAGTTTGATAGGCCTACAGGCCTAGATTACAGTAAACATTCCTTCCCTCCCATACCAGAGAGATATTCCCTTGAACACCTGTTCCAAGCTACTGAAAATGCACTGAAAAAACGAGTAGGGGGCAGTGAACTTTGTACTATGCATGAACAGGAACTAGCCCGGTCAGCAGTTCAATGGGCCTGTAATTCTAACATATATAATGATGACATAGTGGCCCAAACATTTTTAAGCCTTCCTCCGGAAGAACAGCGTTTAGCTGGTATTTACATGGTTCAACATCTAATCACATTGTACGAAAGCCAGCATTCTGATCCAGGTCCCTTATATAAATTACTGGACGATTTACTCCTAGCGAGATGGAGAGGTCTAGGTACCGAGTTAATTAATGTCATTCTAGATCAACGACATAAGTACTTGACTTTTCTGACCCCGCACTTGATTCCTGCCCCACACCGCGTCAGAAAAACTTTCCACATAGACAGACAGAACCCCCTACGAGAGGTACATCCAGTTAGGAATACAGCCAATGAGCTTCAACGAGTATACGTTTACACACCCTTGACGAAAATAGAAATACTGGAAATGAAAAAATTACTGCCCTGTCATGATAAAGACCCGGGGGGGTTCCACCGTGAATTAAAAGACATTCTCCGCATAGGGGATTACACATACGCTGACATCATTAAATTATTGAAAGTACTGTTACCAGCAGGCATTTATGAAAAACTAAAAGAAAAAGACTGGGAGGTGGGAGAGAAAAAGATCAGTTGGGCAGAATTGGAAGACGAAGATCAAAGACGAGGCCCTGGTGTTGGTCTTGGGGAAAAAGCTAAAGCACTACCTGAACTATTAATACAGGTTTTGCCGAGATTATTGATTACTAAAAAGGAAGATTGGGATGCTATTTCAGCCTGCAAACAGAAACCAGATGAAGACACTAGTGATTTTTATTCCAGATTCGAAAAATGTTTTATTATTAATAGTGGCCTGAAGACAAATAGTGAATCATACCCACATCTTTTTGTGAGCAAATTAGTAGAGAATTCCTTACCCCCGATCAAAAATAGAGTACTGAAGGTTGAGAGTACCTGGCAAGCAAATAGCCCTTCCCAAATGTTGCAAATGTTACAGTACCACCAGAACCGAATTAGAGAGGAACAGGAACACGAAAAGAGACGCATGAAAGATACGAAAATGAAAGTACTAGTTGCACAATCAGTTCCGGCTGATGGCCATAAAAAGGGCGCGGCACCTGTCAAAGGGAACTGTAATTACTGCAAACAACCAGGTCACTATATAAATGAATGTGCTGTCCTGAAACACAATATAGCTACAGGCAAGACGAAAGAAAGACCGCGTCCTCCTAGACAGGATAACATCCCGCAGAACACGCAAACGCCACAGAACACGCAACAGACAGTAGCTGTACCCCAGCCCATTGCTGCCACACAACATGTCACGCAACAAATGTACCAGTATGCACAGTCAGACTACCCAGACTATCAACAGTACTCATGAAACAGCCTAGAGAGGGAGGTTGGCTTGCCCCTTATTGAGGTACCTGTAGATCAAGAGGGTCCCTATGTACATAGTCGTGTATTGGGAAAAGACAGAAAATTTCTGATTGACACAGGGGCGAGCAGAACTACCATCAGTCATGACGAGGTTCCAGGGGCACCCCTCTCAGGCTCACAGAATATTTCCCTGGGATTTTCAGGAAAGCCTATTGTTAACGAAGTGTCAAAGCCAGTTTCCCTAGGAGTCGGTCCATTGTCCCGTACTACAGACCTGTTACTTACTAAGTCATGTCCTGAAAACTTGCTTGGTATAAAGACATTGAAAGAACTAGGAGCAGTGATTTGTTGTTCTCCGGAAGGAGTGAGATTGTTTTTACGTGATTTTAAAGGACATTATGTATTGAGAGATTTTGATCCCAGACTCCAGAATGTACGACAGCATTTATGGGCGCAAGGTCCGACTGATGTAGGTTACATGCACATTACGCCGCACCGTGTCACTCTCAAGCAAGGAGTTGTACTGCCACGAATCCGACAATACAAGTTACCACCTGATGCTGTAGCAGCATTACTGAAAATTGTTGATGAACTCATTGCACAGGGAGTGGTTGTAGAGACTGACTCCAATGTATGTAATTCTCCTATCATTCCGATTCTTAAACGAACCGACCCAAATGCACCACCAGTTTACAGACTAGTGATTGACCTCCGAGAACTGAACAAATGCATAATACCGCAGTACCCTGTGGTCCCAGACATTTCTTCACTATTGACTGCAATTGATTCCGAAGCGACGTTCTTTACTGTAATAGATCTCAAGAACGCCTTCTTTAGTGTCCCAATCCATCCAGAGAGCCAGTACCTCTTCGGATTCTGTTTAAATGGACGCAGCTTCAAATTTACGAGGGCTCCTCAAGGATTCACAGAAAGTCCTAGTATTTACAGTCAAGCATTGAAAAGACAACTAGATAGCATTCACATGCCTACTGACACTGCACTACTCCAATATGTTGACGATCTTTTGATCACAGCACGAACAGAACAAGACTGTGAACGTGCATCACTGACAGTCTTATACTTCCTGGCAGACAAGGGGCACAAAGTGTCCCCTTCAAAGTTACAATTCTGTGCACAGCAAGTGGTCTACCTTGGACACTTGCTGTCCAAGAGGGGTAGACAGCTGACACCAGACCGCATTCAGTTAATCGCACATCTTCCACAGCCCAAGACACAAAAGGAAGTACGGGCCTTCATGGGCCTCACTTCTTACTGCAGACAATGGATTCCTCAGTATGCCTATCTAGCCAAACCACTCATACAGTTGACAACACAGGAGGCAGCGACTTCGACTGTCCTCCCTTGGACTCCAGAACATACACTTGCATTTGATGAATTGAAAAAAGCTTTATGTCAAGCACCAGTTTTAGCGACACCATGTTACAGTAAACCTTTTACGCTTTTTGTCACTGAACGCGAAGGCACAGCATTATCTGTCCTTACACAAGATCAAGCAGGAAAACACAAGCCTTGTGCTTACTTTTCTAGTACATTGGATCCAGTGGCCCAGGCTCTGCCTGCGTGCCTGAAATCAGTTGCAGCAACAGCCCTAGCAATCAGACAAAGCGATTCCATAGTGTTAGGACATCCCCTGACAGTACAGGTTCCACACTCAGTGGAGGTTCTTTTGAACAGGACTCAGACACAACACCTGACTATAGCAAGACTGACAGGATATGAACTGACATTGTTCCAGCCACACATAGAGATCAGACGATGCAACACCCTGAACCCTGCTACACTCTTGCCCTCAAGCACAACAGACACTGCACCGCATGACTGTGTGGAAGTAATTAATACAGTGACGAAGCCAAGACAAGACTTGACAGACATTGCACTACCCGACCCAGACCTGACACTTTATGTAGATGGTTCATGTATGAGAACAAGCACTGGAGAGTTAGTGGCCGCATATGCAGTGACCACTGATACTGAAGTCATAGAGACATATCGAATTGACACCCTGTCTGCTCAAGCGGCAGAACTCATCGCTCTGACCCAAGCCTGTATACGAGCCAAGAACATGAAAGTAAACATATACACAGATTCACAGTATGCCTTCGTAGTCGTTCACGACTTTGGAGTCCTCTGGCAGGAGAGAAGTTTTCTGACCTCTCATGGGGCCAAAATTCAGCATGGTCCCCTCATTTAGGCTCTGTTAGATGCAATACACTTGCCTACAGCCATAGCTATCATGAAGTGCAAAGCACATACTAAAGTCACTGACACCATTTCCCAGGGTAATGACCTGGCAGATCGAACAGCTAAACTTACAGCCCAGACTCCAACAGACATTCCAATTGACACAACAAAGACAGAAGCACCATCACTGACAAACTGTATGACAGTCAGGGATCCCTCACAAGACGTACTCGACATTCAGACACATGCCACTCCAGACGAAATCAAGAAATGGACTGAACAAGGAGGGGTCCAAACAGACCAGGGTTGGATGACAAAAGGCAAAGCCACCTGGTTTCTCCCTGACTCCATGGTTCAAGCTATCATAAATACAGCACATAGTCCAGCACACCTAGGAGAACAAGCCATGTTAGACAGTTTACAGAATATCTGGTTCAACAAGCACCTGCGTGCAGCAGCAAAACAGAAAGTGCGTACCTGCATGATCTGTTGTCAGTTCAATCCAGGCAAAGGCATTCCTGTGGAACAAGGTGGATTCCATCCTCCTGACCACCCTTTTGAAGTCCTCCAGATGGATTATATTCAGATGGACAGATGTCGAGGATACAAGTACGTCCTCGTAGTTGTATGTGCACTATCTAGATGGACAGAAGCGTACCCAGTCCCAGATTACACTGCTGTGACCACTGCCAAGCAGTTGGTCCGAGAATTCTTTCCGAGATACGGCTTGCCCCGTGTCGTGTACTCAGATAACGGTCAGCCATTCTCTTCTGAACTGATGAAACAAGTATCTCTTCTGTTAGGGTACCAGTGGAGATTCCATTGCGTACGACACCCAGAGGCAGCAGGTCTCGTAGAGAGACACAATCAGACACTCAAAACCAAGCTAGCGAAGGTCTGTGCAGAAAAAGGTGTGGATTGGATGGTAGCCTTGCCGGTTGCCCTCTTTTACATGCGTATGGTAGTTCATTCCAGAACCGGACTATCCCCGTACGAGGTGGTTTTTGGTAGACCGACGAATATGTGGGGTACGCCTATACCAAAAAAGATCACTGATGTCGACAGTAATATGCTGACAGATTACCTGGCTTCCTTGATGTCTGCACTCCTTTCTTGTCATTCACAGGTTGCAGCTGCCTTCCCCGACAACACCCAGGTGAAGAACCACTCGATTGTCCCGGGAGACCTGGTGTTTGTCCGAAATTTTGATCGTTCAAGTCCTCTCGAGCCCCGCTGGCGCGCACCAAAGCTGGTTCTACTCACGACGAGGACCGCCGTCAAGGTCGAGGGGAGGAAGGGCTGGCTCCATGCCCATCACGTGAAACGCTTCCATGGACTTGGTTCGGTAAAAGACTCTAAGGACTGCCCTGATATCAGTGACTCTAAACTCCCTTTACTAGAAAAGACTCCGCAACAGGAGTATAAACTGAAACTACGGTCTAGTAAGTCAGACAGCGTTTAATTGTTTAAGTCCCCCTCGGGTGAAGCGGTTAGACAGGTTCCTGACATGTATAAGATCGTAGACCCAAATAGACAGAGAGATAGGCAGAGAGAGATGAAAGATAAATATTGCAAAAACTTACGCAGCAGATGCATAGTAACTCTGATCATTATGTTTTTTTTAAGTATATCGATTATATGTATAAGCTTGACGCTACATGTTTTCTTTCCTCCTCTTGGTTCACACATACATTCTTCCTTCAATGACACTGTAGAGCACACATTCAGAGATCTGCCACCCCATGAATTGTCATATCGACTAGCATTGCGCAACAATACTTTTATTCGTATGTTACACCATTCTCACCAGGCCAGCAATGTAACGAATTGCTGGGTATGTGGCCGACTCCCACCTTATCAGAAAACGAAGGGAGTTCTGCCCCTCTTTCCTTATCCGTTTTCGCACAATGGTTCGTGCGGAGCATGGTTTGCTTTAATGTCATCAACACAGGACAGAAAGTTCAGAGATTCCCAGAGTGAATGGATTTGGGGGGACCTGAATATAGTAATGAATAAGGCATGTTTTCCCGATAAAGATGGTTTTCCCCAAAGGAAAGGAACAGATCTAGAAAATGAAGTGTACGAATTAGGAAACGTTTCCCTTAACCTTATGATTCTGAATGTCTAGTCCGAGACAAATATAGGTTTACCGTTTATAACAGTCTTACCAGTAAAAGGCGAATTATGTGTTAGAAAGAATGGTTCAGTGCACTTAGGACACAGTGATTGTAATACTGTGGTCGAATTCAATGATAAAGGAAAGTCTACTTTCAAAGCTTCCCGCCACTCCTATTTCATTTGCGGTCAGACAGCCTATGTACGTCTGCCCTTAGATTGGGGTGGGACGTGTTATATAGCGTTCCTATTACCACCTGTTTTTCTAGCCCCATCCCATTATCATCGAGACTCACGACTAGTACATGTAAGACACAAGAGGGAGACCGATTCCCCGGTTGTCGATCAGACTGAGACAGCGTTGGAACAATATACAGTTTCAATAAAGGATTCTTTTTCTTCATAGGTCCCATCCAAAATAGTAAATTGATACGTAGGTTAACAAGAACACTGGAAGCAGTAGTGAATGAGACTACTTCTGCCTTAGGTAACTTGACCGAGGAGCAGTCTGCTATGAGACGTGTTGTTCTTCAGAACCGCCTTGTTCTTGACGTCATCCTGGCCGATAGGGGCGGGGCTTGTAGAGTGATCGGCTCCAGTTGTTGTGAGTTTATTCCTAATAACGCACCATCAGTGTATGCCGCAATAACGAGGCTCCATAAGATAGCTCACGAGATACACCAGAATCCAGGCACCTGGACTTGGTCCGGTTGGCTCTGGAGTGGGATATCAGCCTGGGGATGGAAAGTATTGTCATTCCTAGGAATACTGCTCGTAGTATTCAGTTGCTGTCTCTGCCTGCAATGTGGCCCAGTGATTTGCGGCTTGTGTGCCACTGCCTGTATTCCCCGTCCACGTTCACGTTCCCGTGCACGAATGAAAAAAGACGAGCAAATGATGCTATATGAACAAATAGATGGTCTCATGAATATAGATGTGTCCTGAAGGGCACAGTAGGGGACAAGGAGGGAATGAGGAAATAGAAAATTTTACGTGGCCAGTGTGTCCCCCACTCGCACCCTATCCATGTACCTATGCCCCATGTATGTCCATGTTATCATGTAATTCCCTTCTCATGCCTGTAATAATAATGCCTCTGCATTTCCGTCCAATGTTAGCATGTCAGTTATTAGGCCTTCCATGAATGAAACGTTAATTCTGCATTGAGGCCTATGTTCCCAACGCATTTACATGGTGCACGTTTAAAATGCGAGATGCACACGTTTTTGTGGCACATCCGAGCCAGGACCTGAATTCAGGCTCCGAGCCTCTTCTGACTCTGAAAGCTGCAGTTTAGTTATGCATCTCTGACCTCTCCCTTACTTCCTGCTCAGCCGAGAGGTGCCCAGCCTGGCCTGCCAAGACGGTATTTTGCCTACAGTTATCTGCTCAGCTCCGCAAAAACACATTCCAGACCAGTGAAAGGGGTAAACATATTCCGCCTGCAGAAAATAGGGCCTAGCCTTTCTGTCTCCATTCAAGTGATTTACAGGACCCGTTTCCATAGAAGGCCCATGGCCCCACGCAATGCACGAAGAAATATATGCACACACTAGCATTTAGTGATGAACAGCCTTTGCTCGAGAGACCTTTACTTCAGACAATACATCCTCCAAACACCAGATATCAGATATGCCAAAGGTGCAGGTCGTCCTGAAATCCCGGACTCCCCTACTAGTGCTAAAGTCAGCTCCCCCCAGCTCTCCCCAGTTACACGTCAATTTCACGTCATGACCAGTTTTGCGCGCACAATGTAGGGTAAAGGTTCCTGCTGACCCTGCAGACCTCCTCTATGCATCCACCCACCTATAACACACCTATGACTCATCAAGTGAATACCCACGTGTACGCCTTCTTTCACGCCCATGTGTTCTTATCTCTCTCTTTCACTTGCTCCGCCTGGAGCGCTCCGCCTTCTCTATTCAATGCAATTGTATGGTTTCACTATATATAATGTGTTATGTGAATAAAGATTTAGATGACGACCCTTCCTGAACCTTAGTGGTGATGGAACCCGATTCTCCATTAGCTCGAGCTATTGTATTAAAGCCCCTTTTGAACCGGACACCACGGACTCTGCCTCTCATTTTATGAGCAATCCTTATTAATGTATAGAAGTTATGACATGGTAATATATTATTTACCACAATAGGCAAAACATTATCGCCACTTTTATCGGCAGAAAACTGCAGATATAGCGGCGATAACGGCCTTGATAATATGCTCTATGAATTGCAATCAAACCTAATGTTAGATATAAAGACAACTAACATAGGTTTCGATTGCAATTCATAGAACATATTATGAAGGCCGTTATCGTCGTTTTATCGGCAGTGTCCTGCCGATGAAACCGACGATAATGTATCACGTCTCCTTCATAATATGCCCCACGTATCGTCGCTTTTTTGCATAATTGTCCTGAAAAAAAGCGTCAATACTTCAGCTTGTGAATAGAGCTCTTTTTGGTACAATGAGTTAGTTCTGAAAAGAACTTTTTTTTTGGACAAGTTTTATATTGTTTTTGATTTTTAAAACTGGAACCGAAATTTTGAACTGTAAAACTGTGAAACAGGAACAAAATAAATTGAAAAAAATCCTCTTCTGTCGAAGCATTGATGATCATTAATTCTTTTTTCAATAAGAGTGAGGCTCTGCTCTCCGTACACAATAATTTCTGCACACAAGTTGCATTTCATATGCACCGATGACAAATATGGTCTCAAGTCCATCTGTGCACTGGATGGAGATGCAGGTCGTCCTCCAGATGGTGTGCTGGCCACAGCTGATGGTAGTTGTGTTGCCAGAGCGCTTGTAGATGCCAGTGCAAATTTCTCAGGATGCACTTGTCTCACATGCCTCATCATCGTATGTATCGAAAAGGAATACTTTTTCGAAGGATGTCCTCTTGAAAGAACTGCGTTACATATTCTGCAAGTAACTTTGGGCACATTCACTTTTTTTTGTTCCTTAGGAAAAGTAAAAAATTGCCAGATGAAAGATTCCTTCCTTTTTGTTAAAGGTAGCCGATAATTTTCTTCAGATTCAGAAGATGAATTCTGTGAGGCAGCCATTTCACCAAAGTCTTCGGAAAGATGTAAAACGTTCTTCTCCCTTGAGAGTAAAAAAGATAGTGAGGGAAGTGGGTGGGGTCCGTGAAAATTCCAAAACAGAAACTACTAAGAACTATTTGGAAGTGTTGTTTTCGAGTCACATGACTTGACATGCGCGCATTAGGACGTGTACGCGGAGACAGTACCCGGTCACGTACGTCATTTGGAAGTATCGGTCTAATTTACTGAAGTTTCAAAACGTGAAAAGGAGGAAAGCTAAACACACCCTGATCTTGTACACGTTCTGAGGGGGCTCCAAGAAGAATATTGTTAAAAGTATAAAACCTTTTTTGTTTTTGAAAAAATACCGGGGTGCGCGCACCCGGTCGCGCACGAAAGTTTAAAAAGGCGTTCGGCTCCATTTAGTGAAAAGTTTCAAAACGTTAAAAAGAAGGCAAGGTACAGTCTCCTTGACCTACTACAACTTCTCTGGGGGGTCTATGCAGAAACTCGATGGGTCGAAAAATCCAATGTTTTTCCGAAATATATAGCGGGGTGCGCACACCCGGTCACGCACAAAAGTTTACAAAGGCGTTCTGCTCCATTTACTGACAAATTTCAAAACGTTCAATATAAGGCAAGGTAGAGACTCCCTAATCCACTAGAGCTTTACAAGGAGTCCCTAAACAACTCTGCCAGTCAAGAAAACTGTTTTTTTCGGATAAAAACATTTGCTGAAATTCATTGATAAAACTATAGGTTGCAGTCACGATATAGTTAACAATTAGCATTTAAAAAAACCTATGAAATTCACTGAAAAAAGTTATAGTTAGGAAGTAGCATTTAAAAAACCTATGAAATTCACTGAAAAAACCATAGGTTTTAAACACGTTATAGTTAGGAAGTTGCATTTAAAAAACCTATGAAATTTACTGAAAAAACCATAGGTTTTACACACGTTATAGTTAAGAAATAGCATTTACAAAACCTTTGAAATTCACTGAAAAAACCATAGGTTTGACACATGTCATAGTTAGCTGGACATTTCACTGATATAAAACCATTGAAATTCCCCCGTTATCGTTACTTCAGCTAACTATAACTTGCGCGCCCGCAAAGCACTGCTGATGACTTCACATATTACATCACTCATGACATGGTCAGTGACATCACTCATGACATCACTGATCACATCTAAAATGACATCACCTATGACATCATTTTTGTAGAAGAGTGACAGACCTTTACTCACCCTATAATCTTTATTACACACACTCAAAAATAGAAAATAACATTTTAAAAACAATAAGCATACCAATGCCACTTAGAACACACCTATTTAGTAATTTCAAAATATATATACACAACCACTTATTCATCAACACACATATATAGTCACTCATATATTAAATACAGTGACTCATATGTATTTTGTCATCATATGTTCTTATACATTGATACATCCAAATCATCCTGTTACACCCCGACACTCAACCATAGAGTTACTCACACATAACTTATATGTATTAATTTAAAACATATGTACTTAGTCAGAAAAACACTATTAAAAACGTGAGAGAGAGAGAGAGAAACTTGTTTATTTAGACCTTGGTCTTTTAAACAGTACAGAACACACGCAATTAGACACAAAAAGTACGGACAGACAAAATTCTACTACATCTTAACTAGGTAAAATTCAATACTTGTTAAAATTAAATTAAAAGAGGGAGACGCCCTCAGAACCACTACATACAATACGCCCTATTTTACAGAAATTTCAAAATCACTAAAAGGATAAGAAGAATATTTTCATTTTATAAAACTTTAAAACAATTTAAAATCAGTGCCCCTCTTTCAAAATCACCTTTCCATATTCTTTTAAACTCCTCAAAAATTTACCCAATCCAATTGCAATTTCTAAAGTGGGCATATCGGTAAGTAACCATATCGCCTGGGCACGTGAAGTTATCTTATATGATAAAAATATCGGGCGTAAAAACTGTTTCCTTATATCCTGTACAAATAAGCAATCAAGTAAAATATGTGCCATATCATGTCTTAGTCCGCGTCCACAGTTACAATTACCTTCTGGGCCGATCAGTGCAGATTTTAATTTTCCATCTATCTTCCATGGGTTAATCCCAACTCGAGTCCTAAGAATTTCATATCTCAGCACTCGATTGGGCAGAATGTCCAAATACGGGAACCAGCCATCATTAACCCATGACTTTTTTAACCACTGGACCGATTTTTTCTCTGTCATATATTCTTGGTCCTGCGCCCTAGAGAGCGACTGGCCTTGTTCCCTAAGGGTTTTCTTAGTAAACTCGGCTATCAAGGCTTCCTGAGAGAATTTCACATTAAGGCACCCAGTTGCTTTCTGGAGGGTTTTATTCACATCCTTTGCCCAGGCAAGGTTACTTATTTGGATCTCATCCCTACACCACTGTGAGACCTTTAGTGTCACTCCTGGGTCTTGGCGCTTCCAGAATCTTACCAGGGCCATTTGAGATTGTACGGTCCATGAAGTTAGCCCTAGCTCCATTCTTATTGCCTGAACCATAGTACAATTTGGTAAGGACAATAACATTTTTAAGATTTTTCCCTCTTCCTGGTCCCACTCATGTTTACCGCTCAGGTATAACACCTCTGCGCCATACAATACTTGGGGGGGGATCATTGCACCAAATGCCTTTATCATTGGTTTATGAGTCATGTCGCCATATTCTTTATTAAACTTTTTCAACCCACATGTGGATGAAAAAGCTTTGGCTCTTTGTGCCTCCAAATGGGTGCGCCAATTTAGCGCACTGTCAAACCAGAGGCCTAGATATTTATACTCCTTAACTGCCTCTAATTTGTTATTACCCAAAAACCAATTAAAATTCTTCTTGCTCTTTCCAAAACACAAGACCTTGGTTTTTTCCATATTTACAGTCAACTTTTTCCTATCACAATAACCTTTAAAAGCATTTAGCTTCCTTTGAAGTCCTATTTCTGTTTGATCTAAGATCACTAAGTCGTCTGCGTATAATAGGCAAGGCACTTTGTTCCCGCTCATTCTAGGGCTTGCACTTCTTTCTACTTCAAGTGTCGCAGGGAGATCTGCCAGAAAGATTGAAAATAACAGGGGTGCCAGAACACACCCCTGTCTAAGGCCATTCCCTATCAATATCTTCTGGGTTAGTGACCCATGCGAATCTCTAATAACCTGGGCCCAGTTCCCTCTATGGAGATCTTTCAAGATCATCAACAAGCCATCCGGAATTCCGTATCCTATCAAATCCTCCCAGAGTTTGTTCCGGTCCACAGAGTCAAACGCGGCTCGAAAGTCAACAAAACAACAATGCAACTTCCCGTTTTGTTCTATTGACTTCCGGGCCAACGCCCATAGGGCAAAGCAGTGGTCTATTGTAGAATGGCCTTCCTTGAAGCCGCCCTGTTCCACTGGAATAATTACTCTCTCCTCTGCCCAAGTCTTTAACCTACCTAATATAATTTTTGCGAATATTTTTTCTCCTATATCGAGTAGGTTGATTAATCTATAGTTCCTTGGTGCGTTGACGTCCCCTTTTTTATGGATCGGTCGAATTATCGCACCCTTCCAGCTACTTGGAACTATCCCTGATTCTAGGATTACTAAGAACATTTGGGAGAAGAATTTGGCCCACCAAGATGTCCGTGTCTTGATTATTAGGGCAGGCAGGTTATCTGGGGCGGAGGCTCTTGTTAAATTTAAAGTTTTAATTGTATCAAGTACATTTCTTTCTGAGAAGTCTGGTTTTAGGTCATCTACTAAGCCACTCCAGTCCCTTTGTACTTCCTCTTCAGCTTCACCCCCCAGCGGGTATAGCTCTTTCAAATAATCCACCCAGGCACCCTCGTCTACCACGCAGATCATTGACCCAGGTGAGGCTTCTGTTGCTGAGCGAACTAGATTCCAGAATAAACGTATATTCTTGGATTCTATTGCCTCCAGCAATTTCTTCCAGCAATTATTCTTATGGGCTCTTCTTGTGCTATCAAGAAGCATGGTATACTCTTTCTTTAATTTTACAAGATATTCAGCTCTAGAATTATCAAATTTATTACGCAGACTGCGCTGTTCTCGCCTTAGTTCTCTTTTCTTCTTTAAACAGGCTATATTATACCAGTTTCCCTTCCTAACTTGAGTGGTTTGTACACTCTTGGTGTTCTTTACGTCTGTTCTAAGTTCGACCTTGATACTTTGTACCACTTGGTTTAATTTTTCAATGTACCAGGCCAGATCTAGACCAACTATGCACCCTAGAACGATTTTATGTTGGAGCCTGGTTAATTTCTCTATATTTTCTTCGGTTAACCGTGTTGTGATGCGTCTGGGATAGTCCATCTGTGGTATAATTACTTTTTCAGCAATGAATTGATGGGAAAGTGCCAGTTCTACTTCTAGAATATTGTGGTCGCTTTCTTCTATATGGTTAACCCTAAAGCCCTTTATTATATCAAAGTTCCATGCTGGGATAAAGACATAATCTATGGGGCAATTTTGTGTACCTTGTTTAAAGGGTTTTTTTGCCGGTCGATCTTGTGGGTACCTGCCGTTCAGACAAAAGAGACATTTATTCGCTAGGTAATTCCCCAAGCTTACGTCATTCATTGTACACAGATTTTCTGGAAACTTTGCTTGAGCTATATCATAAGATTCCAAAAAATCCTGATACATGAGATCCTGCCGCATAGGATTAAGTTTATGGTTAAAATCTCCTACTAACAAGAACAAATCTGAAACGTACTTTTCACACAGTAAATCTAAATCATTTTTAAAGTGCGCCATTTCGACTCGATACTCCTCCTTGCCCCCCCATTGCATATATACATTTACAATCAACACATTTTCTTTCTTGTTACTGGCTGTAATTACTGTTATTCTACAGCAGAGCAGCCATTTACATGTTACAGTGAGCCGGGAGAAGTTTTTCACCAAGTTTGTAGATAGTAAAGTCAATAAACCCCCTGCCGGGCGACCTGATCTAGATTTTACTGCTGGTCGATAGGCTTGACAGAAGCCATCCACTACAGGGGGCTCGCCACATAGCCAGGTCTCCTGGATACAGATGATTGCATAATTTTTTGCTAGATCTTTTAACCGTTCACATTTTATTTGGTTACCTAGCCCATTTATATTCCAGGAGACCATTTTTAAGCCGTGTGGCTGCCCCTTTACCTATTCCACATCACTAAGGGGCCCAAACCTGTTGGATTCCTCTAGGTACCGCTGTGAAGGACCTGGGAGGCTAGTATTAAGACTCCAATTCTTCCAAGAGTCTTCCGAAGCAGAATTATTTATTATAATATTATAGTTTCCCGGGCCTTGCCCTAAACCTCTTTCTATAAATCTTACTTGCCTTTTACCAAGTCCTGCATGGTACTTTAAGAACTCATTTCCTTGCTGGACACTTTCTTCAGTCCCTACTTCTTCATCAGGTACTAACCGAATTCCTGCTTTTAATATCTCACTACCAGCTCGTTCAATGGCTATTTTTACCAGCTCAGAATAAACTAGAACCTTAGTAAGCTCTTTTCCATCAAGGTTTGTTTGAAAACCCACCTGTCGGAGATCTTTTGTACAGATTCCTTTCAAGTTAGGGCAATGGGCGAAAGCATTAAGAAGAAGTTCTCTGTTTAGGTACGAGCGCTTCTTCGCTTTTTTCCCTCCCCTTCCCATTTTTACTTGCTCAAAGTAAAGCCATTGGTTTCCTTTAGACTTCATACTATTTATTTTTAATCCCTTTTGTGGATATTGTATTTTAGTTTTATCCTCATAGGCTTTCTCATTAAATTGCATCCCCGTATTATTTTGTTTCTTACTGCCATTATCATTTATTACTCGATTCATTGCTGGCTTCTCTGTGTTTCCCATTCTTGTGTTTCCCATTCTTGTATTGCTTGCTCTCACTTTCTATTAAAAACGTAATTTATTCACTTACACATTAATATATACATTCATACAGAAAAGAAAGAAATAATAACCTATATATCTACTACCCACATACAGTTATTCACCCATACAGGGTAGGACATATGCTGCCTACAACATATAGAAACAGTATGTCACTCATTCATGCATGTATGCAGTATGTAAGATCTCCTAGTGTAGCACATTAACAGTTAGACACTCAGACACTCTAACTAATAATCAAACAAACAATAACCTATATAGACATAATGTATCAGTCATATAGCTACTCACCAACACATACAGCCACTTAAACAGAAACTGACAGACTGACACAAATATGTATATATTTAAGCATTACTCACTAACCTATGTACTCATTAAGATATACTTAATCAGTCAGTTATACAATCTATTTTTCACCAAAAAAGCAACCATTTATACACTTATATACTCAATTCTTCTTCCACCAACCTTCAGATATACATATATAAAATATATTTAATTTTCAGAACCAACCCATTTAATAGATGATGTCATGAGTGATGTAATATGTGAAGTCATCAGCAGTGCATTGCGGGCGCGCAGGTTATAGTTATCTGAAGTAACTATAACGGGGGAATTTTAATGGTTTTATATCAGTGAAATGTCCAGCTAACTATAACATGTGTCAAACCTATGTTTTTTTCAGTGAATTTCATAGGTTTTGTAAATGCTATTTCCTAACTATAACGTGTGTAAAACCTATCGTTTTTTCAGTGAATATATATATATATATATATATACACACACAGATATTGCCATTAAAATGCAAACCTTTACCATGCATGTACCTTTACCACTCATGCCTTCACAACGCAAGGTGTGTGTGCGTGCGCGCACACCTACACACACACACACACACACACACACACACACACACACACACACACTTACCTTGCGCTGTGAAGTCATGAGTGTTAAAGGTACATGCATGGTAAAGGTTTGCATTGTAATGGCAATGTCTGGTAAAGACATTGCTCTGAGAAAGGATGCAATACTAATTAAGCACTAACGATAATTAACATTCAACTGTGTTTTTTTCACTGAATAAAAACATGTTATAACAATTCAGCACACTTTAACAACATGATCAGTGAAATGAAAACTATGTTGACTTTAACTGTCTGGCCAAGAGACCATGTTGACCTTAAAGTTCTTTTTTCTATGGCAAGCCCCTAAACCTGACTTTTCTATTATGACAATCTCTACCAGAAAAATGTTAGATGAATGTTTTCTTCCCAATAACATTCACCATACATAGGTGTCCTGTCCTTCACCTGCACATTACCATAGACATGTTTTCAACACTAAATATACCTTTGAAGGGCCTAGGCCCTGTTTCTTTGGGGATAAAAAACAGCAGTCGCAAGCAGAAATAGCAAATCATTTAATTTATGATTCTTCGTAATGAAAGGACTCTGGAGATGGATGGGAGACCTTGTTACTCTTTATTAGAGGACTACCAACATTTTGGGAATGATGCAGTTTCAGGAAATTTCAAGCAAAAAATAAAACTCCAAACCCAGTATAGGATCGATGTATGAAGGTACCATTTTGCAATTCGGAATTTGATAGAATTAACAATTTGAATATAGTAAGTCGCAAAATAAAATGTATGGCTGTATTGGAACACTGGAATGTGGGCAGCTCAATCGAAGACAAAGGAGTGCTCCAGGCAATGGTTGGTAAAAGATTGGAGCTCCATAGTGGTGGTTTCTGAATGAGGGTGGGGGGAGCGTCGCCCCCCCTCCCCCCCGCAGCAAATGCTAAATGTGAAAAATAAAACTATTTAATTCTCATTTTATTTTTCGCAGCCTGCCCCCAGTCAGTACAAATGGGGGCATGTCTTCCTCTGCTGCCGACTCTCAGCATAGAGAACAGGAGGAACTAGCTGGATAGTCCAAAGTACGCATGTCAGTTTGGCCTGCTCTCTTGTGCTGGCCAAAGTGATATGCACATTTTGCAGCTCTCCAGCCAGTGTTTTACACAGCTGGAGACCAAGCCCAGCCCTTCAGGGCCTGAAAGAGCGCCCAGCCAGTTTTGTCCATCCAATCCTGGTGCTTCTCTCATTCTAGTTACCAGCATGAGAGCAGCACCAGGATTGGTTAATGAAACTGGCAGGAGCCAAGAGACCGGAGTGAGGAGGAAGTCGGATGTGCAGCAAGTAGGTAAGTGACTTTATTATTTTTTATTCATAGCCACAAACCTTGCCTGCATGCACGCACCCACTCACCACCCATTTGCTAACCCCACCAATATGCCAGCCTCCCCTGGAGCTCCAACATTCGAATGTTTGTCGTTCACAGGTGTTGCTGTGAACAAAGGCCTTACGGAAATCCCCTTGGGCTCACTGAGGCCTTTGATTTATTTGTTAGAACATTCTGCCTTCTAGTGGCTTTGAAGCAGTGAAATAAAGGAAACATAAAATAATATTAACTCAAGGTTATTATTTTATATTTTCATGCAGCAGCAGGTTTGCAGGCGGGGTGGGGCTGCTCCAATGAGAGAGGAACAAGGGGAGGAGTGGTTGCCCACTCCAGGTACGTATGAGAGGGCCGGCCAAACCGCCATGCATGTTCTCCAAGCAGGCTGCGTTACAGCCTGCTTGGAGAACATGCCAAGGCTTCCATTCCCAGTCTAAGCGCCGAACCACGGCGCTCAGACCAATCAGAATGCAGCATTGTGATTTGCTATGGGGAGCCTGGGTGCTTCCTGGGAGAAGGTGGAGGAGATACGCAGCGATCAATTAAGGTTTTTTTTCTTGTCTAAAGCCCCTTACTCCTCCTTCTGCTGCCACAACCCTGATACGTGCCGACCACCAATGCGTTTCTGACTATGCAATCTGCAAACATGGGGACATTTGACCCCCGTCCCTTTCTGGGCTCTCCAAAGGAGGTACAGTAAGGGGTGATACTGTGCCCAGCCACTCCCTTATCTCTCCTGCCTTAGATTTACTACAGAGGTTAGGGGTAGAAAAGGGAGAAGAATGTAAATATACAAGCGCATTTACACATTCATCCACTGACATATCAACAATAGAACATACACACCGAATACTTGCAAGTTAAAACAAGAGGCAAAGGAGAAAATACTGCAGTTTAAACGTTAAGGGCATATACTTTCAATTCAAAATAAATAAATAATTAAATATAGCAGTACCCAGCCGTTTTGAAATGGTATTGTGCATAGTGTCTCATGTATGTAGAAGCTAGAGGCCTGTAAAGGTGAATTGTTTTTATGCTGTCCTAATGGCTGTCGACTGGTTTTTGCCTGCTTTTTGTGACTAAAAAGGTAGGACTTTTCATAATTAAAAAACGCCTCTTTGCATAATGACTACATGAAAGGAAATTACATGTTATGGCCTTTGATCTGACCATGACATCACAAGAAATGGGCTCATGTCACTCTTTTCCTTACGGTAACAGAATCACATGACCCATATCAGGTTGCCAGGAAACCGGAGTTCTTCATTATCAAGCATACCAAAAAACGTAACCAAATAAACAAGAGTAAATGCCAGTAACAAGTGTAATGCGGAATCCCTCAATTCTCCTATAGTTATTATTACTTGTGACAGACACCAGCACAAATGATATAAAATCACTAGTGAAAACTTTCAGATTTTGTGACCAAAGGAAGTGTTTTCTCACTGTCAGGTCAAATGGCATACTAATGTTTCAAGTATGCTACAGGCTTCCAACCACTAAATGCAACGTTAAAGGCTCTGGTTTGGCATTAGTTATTCTTTAAGGGAGTCTCGAGGTTAGGTAACTGGAGATTGGTCTACCTGCCAAGTTGCATATTGCGAAACCTGCAGATCTAAATTTCAGTAACAGCCTCTCCGTTTAACCAGGTGGGTGGTACTGAACAAAAGCATTACTGTTTCCTTTCTAACGCAATTGTGGGTTCCGGATAATGTATCGATGCATAACATTATAATGCAAGGCTCTGTCTTCCGTGCACACAGTTTACCGTGCCGGATGTGAACGCGGCCACTCTTCCAAGACACTGACCTTGTGACACAGACACCAGGAAAGTGGGGAATGTCACACAGTTAATCCCAGAAAGGGCAAGGGGTCTTACCCACTCCTCAACTCTTACCTTTGCATTTGCACGAGTACCATTTGGGGTTGGTGCTGCACCTGTCTGGTAGAACATTATTTGGGGACAGAGTCAGAAGCTGTGTCCAGGAGTATCTAAATCCTAGGATTGCCACATGCCAGACTAATCCCCCATGGTATTCCAATGCTTAGCAAACTTAAGAAGAGCTGCTGGGCAGAAGAGACAGAGACTTATGGAAAAAGAGACGTTACGAAGACAGCTGGGACAAATTGCACCTTAT
This sequence comes from Lissotriton vulgaris, assembly GCF_964263255.1. NCBI lineage: Eukaryota > Metazoa > Chordata > Amphibia > Caudata > Salamandridae > Lissotriton > Lissotriton vulgaris. The sequence continues at coordinate 496,648,134 of NC_141694.1, forward strand.
GTTTCGAAGGGAAAAGTCAAATATCTGAGGCCAGGGTAAGTCATTTTTTATGGGGGTAGGAGGGAGTAAGATCTGTGAGTACAGCACCATGAAGAGGCCACTGCATGCTAGCTGCTCACTCTGACCGCCTAGATTCAGCACCATCTTCTCAAACTCGCTGGCAATCAGGCCAATCGCACTGGAACTGTGGTGCCGGAGGAACTGCCGATGGATCAGTGAAGGTAATATTTGAGAGGAGTATAAATATAATCACACACTAATGTTATAATGGTTGAATCAATCAATCAGACAAATTTGTATAGCGCGCAACTCACCCGAAAGGGTCTCAAGGCGCTGGGAGGAGGGGGAGTCGCTACTGCTCGAAGAGCCAGGTCTTGAGTTGTTTCCTGAAGAAGAGATGGTCCTGGGTCAGCCGTAGGTGGGTGGGGAGGGAGTTCCTTCTTATACCTGGCGGCCAAGACCTGGATCTTCCTACGGCTGTGGCTTTGCGAATGTGTGGGACGGTGGCGAGGGCGAGGCTGGCGGATCAGAGCTGGCGGGTGGGTATGTAGAATGTGAGGTGGCTGTTGAGGTATTTGGGGCCCATGTCGTGGAGAGCCTTGTGTGCGTGGGTGAGGAGTCTGAACGTGATCCTCTTGCTGACGGGGAGCCAGTGCAGGTCTTTCAGATGGGGAGAGATGTGGCTGTGACAGGGGATGTCCAGGATGAGTCGTGCAGAAGCGTTCAGTATGCACTGGAGTCTTTTCTGGAGTTTGGCTGTGGTTCCAGCGTAGAGGGTGTTCCCGTATTACAGACGGCTGGTGACGAGGGCCTAGGTGACCGTCTCCCTGGTTTCGGTGGGGATCCACCGGAAGATCTTTTGAAGCATGCGCAGGGTGTTGAAACAGGATGACGAGACGGCGTTGTCTTGCTTGGTCATCGTGAGGGAGGAGTCCAGGATGAAGCCCAGGTTGCGCACATGGTCCGTTGGCTTGGGGGCAGTGCCCAGGGCAGGGGGCCACCAGGAGTCATCCCAGGCAGAGGGGGATGGTCCCAGGATGAGGACTTCCGTCTTGTCTGAGTTCAGTATCAGACGGCTGAGCTTCATCCATTCCGTGACGTCTTTCATTCCTTCCTGGAGGCTGGCTCTGGCGGTGGCGGGGTCGTTGGTGAGGGAGATGATGTTTAGGTTGTGTTGGTGTGCGATGGCTGTGAGGGGGCTCATGTAGACGTTGAAGAGGGTGGGGCTGAGCGAGGATCCTTGTGGGATGCCACAGATGACTTCGGTGGCCGCGGATCAGAACGGGGGAGGCGAAATCTCTAGGTTCTTCCGGCGAGGAACGAGATGATCCACTCAAAGACCTTTCCTTGGATTCCGGTGTTGCTGAGGCGCTGTATCAGGGTGCGGTGGCAAATGGTGTCGAAGGCTGCTGAGAGGTCCAGGAGGATGAGGGCAGCTGTTTCCCCGTTGTCGAGCAGGGACCGGATGTCGTCGGTAGCTGCGATGAGGGCGGTCTCGGTGCTGTGGTTTGCTCGGAAACCGGACTGCGAGGGGTTGAGGGATCCGTTTGTCTCGAGGAAGGCGGAGAGTTGTTTGTTGACGGTCTTCTCGATGACTTTGGCCAGAAAAGGGAGGAGCGAGATAGGGCGGAAGTTCTTGAGGTCCGTGGGGTCCGCGGTGGGTTTCTTCCGGAGGGCGCTGAGCTCGGCATGTTTCCAGCTCTCCGGGAAGGTGGCGGATGCGAAGGAGCTGTTAATGATGTCCCGGAGTTGGGGTGCGATGATGGAGTCGGCTTTGTTGAAGATGTGGTGTGGACAGGGGTCGGTTGGGGAGCCGAAGTAGATGGTGTTCATCGTGCGGGTGGTGTCTTCGGTGCTGACCGAGGTCCAGGTGCAGAGGGTGGTGGTGGGGGGCGCTGGTTCGGTGGTAGGGTGCGCGGTCTGTGCGCAGAAGCTGTTGTGTATGTCGGCGATCTTGCGGTGAAAGAGCGAGGCGAGTGAGTCGCAGAGGTCTTGCGAGGGTTTGATGTCGTTGTTGGAGGCGCTAGGGTTGGAGAGATCTTTAACGATGCTGAAGAGTTCCTTGCTGTTGTGGGTGTTGTTGTCCAGTCGCTCTTTGAATGTTGTCCTTTTGGTGGTGCAGATCAGCTGGTGGTGTTTGCGGGTGGCGTTCTTGAGGGCTGTCATGTTTTCTGTTGTCTGGTCGTGGCGCCAGGCTTTCTCGAGGGTGCGGCAGGTTTTCTTGGATGTTTTGAGGTTGTTGGTGAACCACAAGGCTTTCTTGCTGCTGGGTCTGCTGGGAGTGTTCTTCAGTGGTGCGAGGTCATCGGCGCAGTTGGTGAGCCATTGTGTGAGGTTGCGGGCTGCTTCGTTGGGGTCCGTCGTGTTGGTGGGAGGGTTCTGGCTGAGAGAGGTGGTGAGCCGGTCGGTGGTGATCTTGTACCAGCTTCTACGAGGAACCTGTTGCGGGTGGTGGTGGTTAGTGGTTCTCCTGAAGTTGAAGTGGAAGCAGCTGTGATCTGTCCAGTGTAGTCCGGTGGAGTGGCTGAAGGAGATGTGCTTGCTGGAAGAGAAGATGGGGTCAAGCGTGTGGCCGGCGTAGTGGGTGGAGTATTCACCTGTTGCTTGAGTCAAGAGGTTGGCGAGGTTGTCCAGCAGGGCGGTGGTGTTGCTGTCATTAATGTTCTCCAGGTGGCAGTTGAGGTCCCCTAGGAGGATGTAGTCTGTAGAGGTTAGGGCGTGCGGGCTTACGAAGTCTGCGATGGCTTCGCTGAAGTGTGTGCGTGGTCCCGGGGGTCTGTAGATGAGAGTGCTTCTGAGGGTGGTCTTGGGGTCAGTGTGTATCTGGAAGTGAAGGTGCTCGGCTGCAGTGAGGGTGTCATCGGAGATGGTCGTGATCCGGATGGTGTTTCTGTGGACGATGGCGATGCCTCCTCCGGTTTGGTTGACGCGGTCGCGGTCCCTCCGGGTGATCTTGTAGCCATCCGGGATGGCTATGGCGATGTCGGGGGCTGAGGAGGCGTTCATCCAGGTTTCTGTGAGGAAGGCGACGTCTGGTGATGTTGTGTCGAGGAGGTTCCAGAGTTCGACGGCATGCCTGTGGACGGAGCGGGTGTTGAGCAGGATGCATTTTTTTAGGTGATTGTTGCTGGTGGCTGGCTTGGCAGGTGCGGTGCAGGTTTGGAGGAAGGTGAATTTGAAGGCTTGGCAGGTGAAGGGTCCGTGGGTGCGCTTCGGGATGGCTCGGTAGCAGGCGGGGTTCCGGCCGGCGTTGAGTGCGTGGAGGGTGGCGGCGTCGTAAGTTCGTCGGGTGGGCAGGCATCGTCGAGGGACAGGGGTTCTGGCGCTGGGTGCGGTCCAGGCGCGGACGGGCGCAGACGGGCTTGCCTTCAGCGCGCCCGCTGCGCACGTCCGCTGGGCGGCCGCCGTGCGGCCTCCATATGAGGCGAAGTGGGAGGGAGGAGTAGCTGGGAGGCGGGAGCGGGGAGGCCAATGGGCAGGGGGTACAAAATAAAAAGGGGTGGGGCTACGAGGGAGCAGTGGCGGGAAGCGGGGAGCGGGGGGGCACACACAGAGGGCAGGGATACAACAGCAACTACGAGAAATACAGAAAAATACCGAAAATACAGAGAATAATGCACAATTCACAAGTGTGGACAACAGCAGAGAAAAAGGAGAAGGTAGCAGCAGGGGGACACCGAGGCCAGGGGCGAGCCTGCGGCGCCGGGGGAGATACGCGGTCACAGCGGAGGAGCCGTGCGGCGTGGGGGGTGGCCTGGGGTCAGGTCACACTCACCTGCGCCGTACGGCGTCCATATGAGGCCAAGTGGGAGCGAGGAGCAGCTGGGAGGCGGGAGCGGGGCGGCCAATGGGTAGAGGGTACAGAATAAAAAGGGGCGGGGCAGGCCGCGGGGGAGCAGCGGCGGGAAGAGGGGAGTGGGGGGGCACACACAGAGGGCAGGGATACAACAGCAACTAAGAGAAATACAGAAAAATATCGAAAATACAGAAAATAATTCACAATTCACAAGTCACAAGTGTGGGCAACAGCAGAGAAAAAGGAGAAGGTAGCAGCAGGGGGACACCGAGGCCAAGGGCGAGCCTGCGGTGCCAGGGGCAGAGACGCGGTCACAGCAGAGGAATCGTGCGGCGTGGGGGGGTGGCCTGGGGTTGAATTGTTTATCTTCCTCACCATTCTTGTAATGCTGGTTATAGTGCTGTGTTCCATCCTCCTAATGTTGTCTGGATACACAGTTCTACCTGAATCGTAGGAACCGATATGGTTCCTATGAATTAAGTAGGACTGTGTATACAGACAACATAACCTTCAGAATATGGGTACTGACTCCACAAATGTCATCCGAGTATGTTGGCCCAATTCCTAGCTAGCTCACAATGCCGCATCTGAACCCGTACCCTTCCAGGCTACCAGATGATATCTGCAACCTCAGAACATGACCACACTAATTCCCACAAAGAAATTGTGGAAACAGATCTACCCATTTGTTGTTTACTTTTGCATGCCCGAGGGAAACACAAGAAAGATATGAACTGGCTTTTCAAACATTTATTGAAACAATCATATTCTTGTATAGAAAGCGTGAAGTGAAACTATTAAGAGGATGAAACATAGCCTTGTAACCAGCATTACATGAATGGTGAAGAAGATAAACAGTTCAACCATAATATCAATATTGTGTTATTATGATTATATTTATATTTATACTCTTATCAAATATTGCCTACACTATTGAGTGCATTGTGGGATTATCCCCTGCCAGATCTCTTGGGGCAGCCCAAGTCCCCAATATCTATCAGGAAGCCGATCTGGTATAGAGCAGGCTATTGTCATTTGCAGGATACAGTGCACAGTGTTCCAGGACAATCCCAGCAAAAGTGTTCCTCTGCAAAACTTAGCTCAGAGGCTGTTTATATAATAAAAGCCCTATTCTAATTGCACTGTGTCAAAAATGAAAAGCCTATGTAATGGTTAGTCTGGAGTCTTAGAGCAGTATTCAAGTGGAAAACCAATTGCAAGGTCATCGCGTTCAACGTTCTCAACTTGGACAGAGTGTGCCACAGCATAATAATATGCTAAGAAATGTGCTGCATACAAAATAATGTCTAAGTAAAATGTCCAGTAAATGCAAATCATGTTAAAAGACACCATTAGAAAAAGATATAAACGTGTAATTAAAATGGAGACTTGCGCGGGCCCTGTTGAACCTTACAACAAAAGGAGATAGTAACTGAAAATATTTGAAAAAATCTGTCTCTTTATAATTTTTAGAAATATATGAAAAGGTATTAAGTCTCATATTATGCCATTTTAGGACACTTCGAAATCTTGGTTTTCCAAAGATTGTATTATTTTTTAAAGAGATAAGACATAAAATCAGCAATCAAAGCCCATTAAGAAGAATGCTCACTATCACAACCTGATGACATCGATTCTAAGCATCATTCCCCTAGAAACAAGAAGACAAAAGAAGTGGGGTCGGGAAGAGAACAGGGGAAAGGAGAAGTTCCTTATAGACAGCGAGATGAAAAGGGGGACATATTCATGACAGCACGAAAGGGAGTAAACAATTTGAATCACCCAAGCATAGGTTGCGTATAGGCCATGAAGTTATCAAACGTATTCCAAGCTGAATGTGAAGTACCAGGATTTCCTGGAGTGTTTGACAGATTTGTGTGTGCTCCTAAGGTATGTAACCCAAGACCATGAAGTGTGGAATGATACATTGTTAGATGGCTTCCATTCCAATAGTGTGAGTTTCATTTCAATCGTTAGTAGGAGATTGAAAAGTGACAAAATCCTTATCTGAAAGCTCTAGTAGTGAGTTGATAGCATTTGGGCTTGACATATGAAGGGGAAGTCTAGTGTAATACTTGTGTTGAAAATTGTTATTGAGTGGCTTTCTTATGGCATCTTAGTATGACATTAACCATTTACATGTGAAGAACATGTGTTCTGGGATTTCAAGGTCCTCCTTAAAGGACCAGCAATAATCAGAGTCTAGCAATTTTAGTTTGAAAAGTTGGGATGGGGTCCAGCATAAAAAATGTGAAGCAAAATATTTTGTTTGGGTCAGTGATGGCAGGAGTTTATTTTTCATTAAGTTAGAGATTTTGGGTCAGGCCAAAATTGGAATGGGGAGAGTATTTGCATGTTGGAAATATTTAGACCATACCTTCTGAATGGGAGAAGTGGACCTAGACTGGGGGTTGCGTAAAGTTTTATAGATGCTGAGTGCTACTTGACCATCTCTGCAAAATTGTTTGAAGGAAGTGAATCAAAGATGAAGATTGATAGGGGCTCAGTTTGGATTTGATATTTGAGAAGTCATAGAAGTCCATATTGGTAAGGGAGTATTTTTTCTGCAGGTATGAAACAGTAAGGGGTTATTGTAGGAAAGTAGGATCTGCTTCTTGTGGTTACCCCCACTTTTTGCTTGATGTTACACTGTTTTTGACTAGTCTGACTGGGAACCTGCTAATCAGGTCTCAAGTCCCATCTGCTTTCTCCCTAAAATGTTATGCATGTACTTAGGTACACTCCAGATTGGATACTGGGGTACCCTGGTCAGTCCCTAGTATATGGTACACATGTACCCAGGGCATAGGTACCCCAGAGGCCTCCCATGGGCTGAAGCCTGTATTATGCCACCCATGAGAGGCCATTCAAAATGGAACTACAGGCCTGCCATTGCAGCCCATGTAAGCTGGTGTTTGCACCACTTACCTTAGATATTGGTTTACTTAATCGATAGGTCACTACACTTCAAACCTACCAGTCACCACTCTAGCAGGCCTTGACAATCCTGAATGCAGGGTGCCGGGTTTTACGTGGGAGGGTGCCCCTGCATGAGCAGAGTCCCTCTGCAGCCTTCGTACACCGTTCTCCCAGGTTGTTGGTGACACACCCAGACATATAGGTAGAGGTGCATTACCTTTTGTAAAGCGCTCTGATATCCTTCGGATCTTGTTCGCACTATATAAAACTTTATAAATAAATAAATAAATATGCTCACGTAAAATGCTATCTCGAAAACGCCTGCAACAAAACATGTTGTGTTTGGTATCAAACACCTTGGAATCGTACCTCCACACCGGTAACCGATGTGGGAGGTATGATTCCACCCTTCTGAAGCAAGCTTTGTGGGGTCACTGGTCTTACCTTTACCAGCCTTCTCGACCCAGGCAGCACAAAATGGTTGCTACCGACTGGAGACACATTTCTGCCTTCCTGCTGCTGAGCCAAGCTCGAGCAGGGGACGGCAGGACAATAGGCATCCTGTCACAGGGAGGTGTGACCACCTCCCAGACAGGATTTAGTGTATTGGGGCTGGGTGGGTGCACTTCCAAAGTGCATGACAGTCTGCATCTGGGGCACACTTGGTATCCCTGGGCATAGTCCAGTTCAAACCAGTCCTGGGAGCCGGTAGACAAAGGACATGGGATTATCCTCCCCACTATCCTGACCCTCCCCTGGGAGGGTCCCCTGAATCTATCCGAGCCTCTATGGTGAGTACAAAGAGGCTTACCTGGCTGTAGGACCCTATATTCGACGTGGACAAGATTCTGATCAAGAGACGACTGACCTTTGACCGTCTGAACTTCGCTGGTCTTCGACTGGGCCCAACTTAGTCTCCCTCTCCGTCCAAAGCATCGGCTGTGCCCATGTACCATATAGGCTCCGTGCAGGGACTGTGGAGCATCAAGGACAACTGAAGTATCTCCCTTGGGGTGAAGGAGTCGCTCCCCTGCATTCACAGGCACCGTAACACATCTGACCGGTCGGCTGATCCTGAGCTCCTGCGGACTCCAAAGGCTCAAGCAACACAGGAGGTGGGTTCCTACGTTCCTCGAGGTCGAGCTGCCCTCTCAGAGTGTGAGGCCAGTATCCCTCGTGGGGAACGCATTACCCGAACCCCTGTGCATCTCATACATTTGCAAGTGCATATACTTGATGGTGTTCCCCAACCACATGCATTGGGCTGTTGATAGCCCCAACCTCTGTGCACATTTCGTACAAAGGACTTCAGCATCTTCGCACTCTGTGCCCTGCAAGCGGTTGTTTTGTGAAACTGCAAGAGGTCCTTTGTGACTTCTGTGCCTTCGGCCTATGGGTCCATTTGAGGGACAACACTGATAATCTTGGGCTCCCCCGGTTGCTCCATGCCTGCTCTGACTCCCCTTGCAGTGGGGAGTCTCCTGGTCCTTGCTGGGCTAGACCGTGACCTTCCTAGACTTTCTTTGTGGGTTGCCACTGCCAAGGCTTTTTCGTGCTCCCGCCGGACACCGACCCCTCAGCTCTCGACATCCTTCATGGGACTGCTTGTATCCAGCTCCTGGTCCCCGTGGTTGCAGAGTGAAGGTCTCAATCCTCACACCTGAAGCACCCGACATTGGTGGGCATTCGTCTACCGAGCCCCTGGTCACTCCTGAGTGACCCAGACTCTGTCCCCTCTGCTTTCAGGTTCCTTTCTTTCTTCACAAACCCACCTATGGGTTCCAACAGACACTTGTCTTCTTTCCAGCAGTGGCATTTCTTTGAAAACTCCCATTGAGAACAACAGCGGTTTCCGATGCCACTTCGACCCTATGCACCCGGCTTCCCTGGGATAGGTAACTCTGGTACTTCGGTATCCACGGGTGGGGTGGCTCTCCAACCTTCGATGTTCGAAAGGGTTTCTTCGGTGCAAGGTGCCCACTTTAATTAGGGGACATCATATACCAGGCCGACTTCTCACAGTTATCTGCGAAAAGATAAGAGACCAAGTTGATGCCCTTGGCTGCCCACTTGGGACCTACTGTGGTGGAATTTACAGTTTCAGTTTTCTTATTATTTCATAATGTGACAACATAAGATTTATCAATGTTGGAAGATAGATTTTTATCTAGCACTCATAGGGCGGAGGAAAATATGTTTTAAGGGGTGGAAAGTTGTGCGAGGTATTGTTAGTGTCACGAACCAGAAGACAGGGGACGTGAGATGTGGTTCAATTGTTAGCCATGGAGCACTGGAGAAAGGGTCAACATCTAGCCAACAGGAGCCATAGGCAGACAGAAAAGCAGTCTGATAATCAAAGCAATTAGAGAGAATACACCCTCCTTCCTTCACATAATTAAGTATACATTTATTTAGGGTGAGTTGGAGATCCTTTTTTAAAAGAGAAATTCAGAGGGAGCTCTGTCCATGGCTGAAAATTAAGGATGTAAGAAACGAGCTGGGAGCATACTGGAGAGAGAATTTACTAGTGGGGTTACCATCATTCTCACACCTACCACACCTTGAGATATGTTTAGAGGACCGTGAGGCGATTAAGTATTTAATTATGCTGAAACTTTTTTGTTCATTGTATAACGCTGACTCTGACAGGTCTGCAATCCGGACTCTCCAGTGATTTAAAAAAAAGTGATTCTTTAATAGCTTCATGGACCACTTGTGGCATAAAAATGATGGAATAATACAGCCAACGCATTTCGCCCCAAATGGGGCTTCCTCAGAGCTGCAAAGATAATATAAGTACAGTCACATATTTAATTTGTAACATATGCAATAAACAAAATGTGCACAAACACAAGCATAAAAGTGATACTCTCATGTGTATCACTTTTATGCTTGTGTTTGTGCACTTTTATGCTTGTGTTTGTGCACTTTTCTTATTGCAAATGGTACAAATTAAATATGTGACAGTACTTATATTATGTTTGCAGCCCTGAGGAAGCCCCATTTGGGGCGAAACGCTTTGGCTGTACTAATCCATCATTTTTACGCCACGAGTGGTCCAAGAAGCTAATAAAGAATCACTTTTTGGAAATCACTGGAGTCCGGATTGATTCATGTTCTGTGCATTCATGTTCTGTGCATTTGTGCTTTGAAATATTCAGGTTGCCTCTCTGTGCATTTGTACTGTCAAATGTAGCATCAGACTTGCATTTCCATTTCTGCTTGACAAGGACTCTGTCTCCCTTATCAAAGACAGTGTACCAAACACATCAACGCTTATCTACGCAGGTCTTCATTTTGTGCTTGTGAGATGAATCAGTGATGCAAATCTTATTGCCTTCAATTGATCTGCTAGCGGTCCATTGTAGCATTTAATTCCAATGACTCTCCCAAACCGTCAGAGTGGCAGTGCTTTCACCTTTCGTGGAATGAGGAGTTGACCGGTAGGCATGAAGGCAGAATGAAGAGCTGATTGGACTTCAATATCGAAGGAACGCCCCTGTTGCAAAAATGCCATCTAATCTTACAATGACTTTGTCAAGAGTGGTTGACGAGAGGTCTTCCGCAAGGGAAAAAGGGGAGTACTCATCAATAAATACCATGAGATGATGTCCATGATCAAGGGGTAAACAGAAGTCAGCGGTAATCATCTCCGATATATGCGTTGGAAGGTCAGACATGTTCATAGGATACGGAGTGGTTTTGGGAGATAAACAGATATACAAATGAGATACCTTTAAATCCTCCTGAACTCTTTCATCAAGGCGAGTGAACCACACTGTCTTGGAGGGCTCTTTTAGGCACGTAACACCCATTGGGCTCACAGGGCTTCAGCCCCCCCCCGTAGTGTGTCAGCCCGTGCTGACACAGCTTTGCGGGCTGGCGACCATCTAATTGCGGCCGCACCCGAGTACTTAACAGGGCTTGAAAAGACCATTTACTTGTAAATTAGGTGTTTGTTGTGTTTTCACCCCTTCTTTCAGTCACTCTTTCTGTGGTTGGAAGAATTAGCCCCCCAAAATATTTTTCAGCCCCCCCCCCCCGAAATGTGGCTCTAGTTGCCCGCCTGGCTCTTTTGGTGGCAACAATACCACGATGTCCCTTATTCACTAGCTCTAATAACTTGTAGTCTGTCAGTAAGAGGTTGAGTATGTTTTCTCCAAGACTGATCCATGTACTGCCCCTTTGAATGCATACCCATGGCGGCGGGGGGGGGGGGGGGGGGTCTTGTAGTGCCCCCTTACTTCCCCTCCGCCTGCTTTTTCATGGCAGTAAGCCCGCCATGATAGGGCTCATGGAGGGGAATATGCTTGGCGGACTGCTATGGTCCAGCCATACCTATTATACAGGCCCTCAGGGCTGCGCCACCTCCAGGGAACGGTAGTTCCCTGGTGAGCAGTAGCCGGTCCTAAAAGCTGCCTTGCAATGAGGCAGACACAGGACTGCCACACTGCGCCACCAAAAGTCTGGTGGTCCAAGAACGCCAGACTCGAAATCGGGCCCTTAATTCCTTATTCATTTTTTGTATTCACCAATTCAATATAGGTGCAGATTTATAGATGTATAGATTTACAGTGCAAATTGTACAATGCAATCAAGTGCAGACGACTCGGTGCTGATGTTGGTGAATATATACAAAAGGTGATAATATTAGAGACTGTACAAAGTCCCAGGTGTAAAGGTCATTCACTGCAATCTCTGTTGGAGGTATGTTAATAACTGTACAATCTTTCCATATAAATTACATCATAGTACAACTGGGCGGCATGGTGTTGACGTTTCGTTCCGGATTCAATTATTGGGTCTCATCAAGACAAACAATCATCTGTGAAGAGCACCTATGTGTGGTAACAACATGTAATTTCTCTATAAATATATTCAGTTCAAGGCAGTCTCTCATATTTTATCAAAGAACCATATAAAACCAAACAGAGGTGAATAGTCCCATACCAATAGTTTTTCATGCTAGCATGAACTACGCAGGCAAACAATTACCAATTATCATTTAAAGCACAGAAAATATGGTTGCGGATTGTGAAAAACTTGTGTTAGTGTGTGCAAGTAATACAACCAACTTGCAGTGCCTGATACCCAATAACTTGTGTGTCTGACCTGATGTGCAATATCCGTTGGTCCCAACAGTTTAAAGGTCCAGTGGATCCAACCTGTAATCATTATTTAATTCAATCCTGCTCTACTTGAGCCATAAGTATACATATCACCGTCACATGGAATAGCTGCTCACCTTATAATTAAAGACGTGCATGTATATTCACTGCTTTGTCAGCTTTTTCAGCCATGAATGAGGATGTTCTAGGTGGAACTCCCGCCTAGACATCGTTATTATCAATAAACCCTGTACCAATAACTGCCACCACCATCTTGGGTGTGTTGCACCGTCTAGCATGCACCATACATGTCTATTCAATCACAGTGTCACTCTCAATGTTAGGTCAAAATAAAACAATGCAAGGCTGTTATTCAGTCCCCTTCTGTTGTCAAAGGTGAATGCATGAATCACACTGCTGTGTGTTCATGGATCTGTCAGCAGAAGTGTGTGTTTTGACTGTATGTCATTTTACACCTCAAATTTTTGGTGCGGCTGGGTCAGCAGGAGAGCTGGGTTTAATACTTAAAGATACCCCTTTTAAGTCTTCCAGTAAAGGTGGATAGCATTCAGAGAGGGAATTGGCCCCATAGACAGAAGTCCTCTCAGTTTGACAAAGCATCCAATTGTGAGCATCATCCGGGAAGGTACCATATATTTTTACTACCTTCTCGGCAAAAATGTCTACAATTTGGTTACACGGCTGATGAGCTGACAGCAGGTGTAAAAGTTCTCTCGAGCGAGGTTAAGTCTTTGAGGATGGTAAATCGTTCCCTGGAAGAGTTATCCTCCTGCTCTATTCTATCATTATAGCGGGCAGCATGTGTTTTTTTAAGGGAATTGTGGTGCTTAATGTTCAGTTTATAGGCAAGGCAGCCTTGTTGTGATCTGAGAAATCTATCCTCCATATGCGCCCTAAGCGCTTACAAGATTTTTTTTCTGTTCTTGGGGCTTCATTAAACCATGGTGCTGATTTAGTCTGCCTACGAGGGGAGCTAGAGTTCCATGGAGCCACTACATCCAATGTTTCCGTAATCCACTTGTCCATTAACCTGCATGACACATTAATATCCTTTCCCAGAAGAGGACGGCTCTGCTACAGAGCATGAATAAAGCTTACCGAATTTAATCTAGACCATCTCCTGTGTTGGGTGCTTAATCCTGTTGTAGCTGTAAGGGGGGGTTTAGCTAGAGGGACAGAGAAAGCAACAAGTTGGTGATCAGACAACAGGACTGCAATCAGGGATTCAATTTCTGAATCTATACAGTTAGAAAAAATAGGGTCTAATATATGACCTAGTTGGTGTGTTGGGAGAGTGGATTTAAGGACAAGCAGAAGGGCGGCTAATTCCTGAAATAGGAATTGAGCCACTGTTAGTGTGGTCATCAAAGTGTTAGTTAAAATAACCTAAAACAATCAGATTGCTATAACGAAGCACTGGTTGCACCATTTGCTCCACTAAGCTTGAGATAAAATTGGTAGCGGGACTAGGAGGTTGGTAGATCAGGAAGCCCTTGACTTTGTAGTTATCAGCTGCAGTTATCGAGAAGAAGGCAGCTTCACTTTTGTCAATGTTGGCTATCTCCAAAGTACATTTAAGGATAGTTTATGGACAATGGCTAGTCCTCCTCCACGCTTAGTCGGGCGATCCTGTCTAAGGATGCCATAATCTTGTTGAAGGACTTCCAGTACCTCAGCGGCAGAGTTCTCATTCAACCATGTTTCCGTGAGAAATAAGGCATCATGTTGATTGTCTAGAATACAATCGTAGATTTCAATCTTATGTTTGTTAAGGGAGCTACAGTTAATAAGCATTAGTTTTAATGTATGCTTTTTCCCAGAGTCTGCCTTGGGTATAGTTGTTTTGTATAAGCAGCGAGTGCACTTCAACGGCTTTACCTCCATAGATAGACTGTGCCTACATGAATCTAGAACAAGTGGATTTAGTACTTTTAACTGCTGCGCTGAATACTTCAGGAGCTGGTTTCTCCCGAAACAGGCAGTGGTTCTGGCCCCTAGCCGCGGTCGGCCACGGAAGGGCCACGGAAGGGCCATCCTCAGAGCTCTCAAGCTGCCTAGGTCCTTTTTTAGGTTTTGACTGGCGATGCGCTTTGCGCATGCGCCAAAAAACCTTATGTTTTGTGTGTGGGGTCGGGTCTACGCCCCCTCCATTCCCCTCCTCCCATTGGCTAGCTCCATAAATGGAGACTAGCCATTGGGAGAGGGCTCCGTCCGTCAATGCCGGACCAGATTCGGGGGCGTTCCCGAGATTTTTTGGCTTTTGGCGACGTCACGCGACGTCAGCCAAAAGCCGGGAACGCCCCCGAATCTGTTCCGGCATTGAGCCGGCACCCGCCTTCCTGCTTGCGTGAGTGCCTTGTTTTTTTTTGCTTTACTCATCCCCGCGGCCGGTGTGGGCCCACTTGGAGCCCAAATCCTCCCAAACCTTCCGAGAAGCTTTCAAAGGTAGTTGCGTGTGTAGAGATTGATTCGAAGGGCTGCGTGTGGTGCTCGTGGGGAATTGTTGCAGGTCGTTTAAGCGAGGATGAGATGAGAGCGCAGTCCGTGTTTGCCAGAGAGATGCAAAGCAGCAGCCGGCGCCAGGCAGCTGTATTCTAATTCCGCCTCAGCCCTTCGCACGGAGCCATATGTCCGCTTCCCAGGGCCGCTTTCAGGCATTGAGCACTGGGCGCACACAATCTGAAACCCCACAAAGCCCCTCCGAGCTGCGCCTTGTTACAACTGCGTCTGCCTAGTGCAGCTGTCACAAACGAGAAACCAACCACGCAACTACTATCTTGTGATGCTGTTCCAAGTGTCGGTGTCACAGAGCTCTCTGTACAAGGTCAAGCGTGGTCAGCGTTGTGGTCTGTCCTTTAGCAAGGAAGAGCGGCGTGTTATTTACAGCATCCTTCTGCTGCGGACTGCTGTTCAAGATGCCTGCACTTTCTCAATTTTATGCCTCCAGCATACGAGCAGGCTTTTTCAAAAGACAGTAACAAACGGGTTTGTGCATTTTTGTTCCCCCTCACCCCTCGCCTGGTTTTGCATGATTGCCCCCTCCACCTCACGCCTGGTCGCATCAGTGCCCATCTCCCCCTACACCCCCCCCCTACACCCCCCCCACCTCCCCCTCTATCCTGGTTTTGCATCAGTGCCTCTGCCTCCCCTCCATCACGGCTGGTTTTGCATCCGTGCTTTATCTTGTGATGCTGTTCCGAGTGTCGGTGTCACAGAGCTCTCTGTACAAGGTCAAGCGTGGTCAGCGTTGTGGTCTGTCCTTTAGCAAGGAAGAGCGGCGTGTTATTTACAGCATCCTTCTGCTGCGGACTGCTGTTCGGGGTGCCTGCACTTTCTCAAGTTTATGCCTCCAGCATATGAGCAGGCTTTTTCAAAAGACAGTAACAAACGGGTTTATGCATTTTTGTTCCCCCTCACCCCACGCCTGGTTTTGCATGATTGCCCCCTCCACCTCACGCCTGGTCGCATCAGTGCCATCTCCCCCTTCCGCCCCCCCCCCCTACACCCCCCCCCCTCACCTCCCCCTCTATCCTGGTTTTGCATCAGTGCCTCTGCCTCCCCTCCATCACGGCTGGTTTTGCATCCGTGCTTTGTGTCTACTTTCCTTTCCTGAAACGACTCTCATTTATGAGAGGCAGAGTCCAACCCTCTAGTATCGTTTTAATGCTGACGGGTGCATGTGCGTGTTTTTATGTTATTTTACTTTAACTCACGCGTTAAAATGTGTTCTGATTCCAAATATAACTGCAGAATGTTTCCTTCACGACATTATCTCTTTGCAAAGGGGCCTCCGTGTGATATCTGTACAACAACAAAAAAGTCACCCAAGGCACTCTAAGGGTCACCAATGGGAAAGGTACATAGGCTGAAAATGCGCAGAAAGGAAATATCCAAAACCAAAAATAAAATAAAATAAATATACCCAGACGTAACGGAAAAGAAAGAGGTGACTTTCACCTAGATGTGATGAAAAGTCAGCTTGAAAGAAGTGGAAAATCCTCAGGGTTGTACAAACAGGCATGCCCTTTCTCATATGAAAGAACGAATGTCTACCGTGAGCCCCTCAGAGCGAGATTTGTGGGCGAGCCGTCTAAATATGAAGCGCATTTCCATAATCTTAATGGAAGCAAGTGTTAGAGCTGGCAGCAGTCATCTTTTGGCAGGAGAGTATGTGGGAGATAATGGTTCAATTATATGGTTTGCTCGGGAGAGGAAGTGTGTCTTGAATGGTCACATAGCAAAAGAGTCTTTGTGCTGAACTGTGCAAAATATATTCCAAAACACAGGTACGTGACTGTGTGGGCACACGGCCATAGCATCACAATCTTTGTGTGCTCGAAGTTTTCAGCAGTTCCTTTTCTTGGCTGCGAGGGGAAGTGGATAACAAAGGGTTATGTGAATGTGTTTGTGAGTCAGTAAGAAAATAGCGTAATGTAATTATATTAAGCACTGGCAATGCCAGAAGGCCTGGCTTTGGCGAGCTGGTGCAATGGTTCATTTTGCAAAATAATTATTATAAGCATATGACACAAAAAAGTACAATTAAACAAAACATTCCGCACATGGTGGCTATTTGATGCCAATAAAAAATGTTAAACAACTAACCACTGTTTATCATTTTAATAGAATAATACGGATACTTGTTAGCACGCAGTGGTACCTACATCAGTGATGGAAACCCCATTTTAAGTTTTAAAACTTTTAATGTATTATTATTGCAAAGAAAAATGTTTTTTTTCATTACAAAAACTTGAATACATCATTTAAACACACAAGGTTGCCTTTTAAAAATAAAACACCCTAAAAGTGTAAAGAATGGAAAGAAAAAGCTTAAATAAAGTATTGCCCTGCCAACCTTGGCGTTAAAATAGACTTCTTTTTAGGCAGATATTCGCATGTGATCAGACAAAATGCTGTCACTCACAGTGCAATAAGCCAATGGCTGAAGTGGCCCGACCCATTGCCCCATGCTGTGCACAATGGTGGGCAAACGCAGAATGTGATTGACAGTTGAAAAGACCACGATGAAGAAGGCTGACAGAAAACCTCTGTATGTACATATGCAATTTTCATCTATGAACTCTTTTGATTACATGAAGCTGACGAGGCAGTTAAAGCTGTCTCTATGCCAGACGTAAAATGTAATAAGAAACTGTAACTCTAGTAAAAATATGGGAGTTATTTGTCAGACAATGTATGTGCTATAATGTAAACATAATTGGTATGGTAGGTATTGCAGTTAAAAAGGAGGCTGAGAGTTGATGCTCTTCATCCCTCCTCCCAGCATTGTGACATCCACAGCAGGGCTCGGAAGGAAAACCTGAAATTACTGTCAGATCAAGAGAAAACATATTTCTCAAGTCAGCACAGTCACCAGAGGCCTGTGAATAACTTGAACATCATCAGCTTTTAAAGTGGATTTTTAATTTGTCAAAACCGAGGATGCTGTGAAGAGACAGAAACGTGAAAGTGGCGTGTTCAGAAGATTAGGGGTTATTCTGCAATCATGTGCCATCAAAGTGGCCTCTGTGGTGCTTGCTGCACTGTCTATGGAAAAGTTCAGGTTGTGCTACTAAAGGCAAAGTGAGAAAATGCTATAGATTGCTCTGTGTAAAAAATAACTAACTTGCTGCATTTACGGACACAGATTACAGACACCCATCTTCAGAGGA
This sequence comes from Lissotriton vulgaris, assembly GCF_964263255.1. Classification (NCBI taxonomy): domain Eukaryota; kingdom Metazoa; phylum Chordata; class Amphibia; order Caudata; family Salamandridae; genus Lissotriton; species Lissotriton vulgaris. The sequence continues at coordinate 496,665,650 of NC_141694.1, forward strand.
CCAGTGAATGCCCATGCAGAGGTTTAGTAATAATCAAGGCCATTGGAATTATGCTGCAGGAGAGGGCCAAATTACTCTGTAGGGCTGAGTAAATTATGCTGCAAGAAAAGGGAAATGATGCAGCATATTGGGCACATAAAAAAAATGTATTACTTCATTAGTTCCTCATTTTTAGGTTTTGCCTGGCGAAAAGATGCGCTCTGCGCATCTTTTTCGCGCAGGCGAAAACCTATTGAGATAAATACGGGAGACAGGAACGGCCCCCGTCTTTCATTGGCTAGCTCCATAAATGGAGGCTAGCCATTGGAAGACGGGCCTGTCCGTCAATGCCGGACCAGATTCGGGAGCGTTCCCGCGAATTTTTGGCTTTTGGCTACGTCACGCGACGTCAGCTAAAAGCCGGGAACGCCCCCGAATCTGGTCCGGCATTGAGCCGGCACCTGCCTTCCTGCTTGCGTGAGTGCTTTGTTTTTTTTGCCTTAAGTTCGTGTGTGTCTGTTCCCGCTCCCCCCCTCCCCCCTCCGCTGTCAGTGTGTGGCCGTTCCCGCCCCCCTCCCGCTGCTTCTTTCTATTCCCACTAATTTGGTGCTCCCGTGCACGCGCTATTTCAGCCGACGTCTTCCGGGTTCTGTTTACCTTAACGGGAGTCCTCGGGAGTCTGACTGCCTCCGGGTCGGCAGGGTTCCGCCTGGCCCCGGCTCTCCGAGGCGCAGGTTCCTTTTCCTCCTCGTCTCCCCTGGGAGCAGAGATCAGCGGTTGGTGAGCTTTGCCTGGCCCTGGGGTGATGACCTCTCCTGAGGGCTGGACGCTCCTTATTCCTGGGGGCGGACACCTCCCCTCCCAGGCAGCAGGGACCTGCCTGTCTGTCTGTCCTGTAATACATTTTCCCTTGCTCTCCAGGAAGCAGGGCTCCTTGCTAGTCCCTGGGGTGCCGATCCCTGCACTGCTCTCCACACACTACAGCCCTGCGCAGGCAGAGGCAGCAGGCTTGTGCGTGGTGGGAGGAGCCCCTGCGCATGAAGCGGACAAGAGTCCGTGCTCACCCCTGGTGCTCCGGGGTGAGCCCCAGAGTCAACAAAAAAGAAGGCGGGTCTGCTCCCGAGCGCCTTGTTTCTTGTCTGCAGGTTGGGGAGTGGCTCGGTAACAGGCAGGGAGTTACAGCTCGCGGCTCTGGGTAGGTGGGGGCTCTTAACCCATCTTATCACAGTCGGAGACGGCTGTGAGAGCCGCGCTGCCCTCTCTACGGACACCTCACGTACTCGGTGCTCCTAAAGGAAACTTGAGGGGCATCAGGTACGGAGACGATAGCTGAGCGCCTTGCAGTTAGCGCGCTGCTTTAGTAAAGCGCGGCATCAGGCCACAAGAAGGCGCATCGAAGGGCACGCTTTAAACTCTGGGCGCTATGGAGGGCTGGGAAACGGAAAGAATCTGACTCTTCAGATGCTGGGACGAGCGTTTCATGCACTGTCCTCCAACGGGTGCGCTCCATGCACTGCTATAGGTAAGGTATGGGCGCGCCATGCGCGTGGCTGAGCTTTGTGCACCTGGTGGTTTATTTACACTCAGCCCAGGGGGGTGTCAGTGGTGTTTAGAATATTGAAGAAAATACATAGCATTCTTGTTGTGTGTTTATTTTGTGGGATGGGGCGGTCCTAAGATGCCTGTGGTGGTGGTGGTGGGGTGGGGGCAGAGAAGGAGCACGGGGATCCATTCTCACTGTCCGAAATTATCCCGTGCAGCTAGTTAGTAACCCCTGGTATTTAATGGCGCTGGAATCGCTGAACGTGGATGGTCTGTGAATTAACAGGAAGGCCTGGTATGTGGATGAATCTGGATTCGAGAATCATACGTTATAGGATTATTTAAGGCAGGGTCCTGCGAGAGAAGGGACAAGAATGAGGGGGTGCATGCAATAAGGATTGTTTTGTGCAGTGCAACAGGGGCACCCTGGAGCCACTCCGGTTCACCATTACTAGAGGGATTCTGCACATGGCCTGGGGGGGTTGCCAATGTGTACGTGTCTTTGGCTTTTTTTAAAATAATAAATAGGATGACTATTTCTGTCTATTAGCAGGCATGTCTAGCCAAAAATAGTGCTGCAAACATTCCAATCCGCGATCCATTCGAGAATGTCTTCATTTTAGAGGTTCCTGCTGAGAAGTATTATTAGCCTCCAAAGGCACGCTGTCTTGTAAGTGATCAGCTGTCAGATACATGCTTGCATGCTCGCTTTCTGAGATTTATAGATATAAAGGTATTTGTTTGAAATGTTAAGATTCATGATTCTCTCTCCCCTGCACAATGGCCTCTTTACTATCCTAACAGATTATGTTGTCGACGCTGAGACTCGACCCTGGCCCCCCAGCTCCATAATGTCCGTGTTCCCGTTCCTTCCCGCACCCCCCCCCCCCCCCCCACCTCCCGCTGTTCGTGTCTCCGGCCGTCTGTCCCACCTCATTTACATTAGAACATCTTCAGTCCTGCTCTTTAATAACCAGCTCCCGCAACAACTCCCCGTGCCAAGTCCTCGCACACACTGTTGCCTGCTTGTGCCTCTTTGTGCCCCTGTTGCCTGCTTGTGCCTCTGTGTGCCCCTGTTGCCTGCTTGTGCCTCCGTGTGCCCCTGTTGCCTGCTTGTACCTCCGTGTGCCCCTGTTGCCTGCTTGTGCCTCTGTGTGCCCCTGTTGCCTGCTTGTGCCTCCGTGTGCCCCTGTTGCCTGCTTGTGCCTCCGTGTGCCCCTGTTGCCTGCTTGTGCCTCCGTGTTCCCCTGTTGCCTGCTTGTGCCTCCGTGTGCCCCTGTTGCCTGCTTGTGCTGTGTGGGTGTGTGTGGAGGGCTCTGTGTGGCTGTGTGTGTGGGAAGCTTTGTGTGGCTGTGTGTGTAGGAAGCTTTGTGTGGCTGTGTGTGTGGGAAGCTTTGTGTGGCTGTGGGTGTAGGAAGCTTTGTGTGGCTGTGTGTGTGAGGGGCTTTGTGTGGCTGTGTGTGTGAGGGGCTTTGTGTGGCTGTGTGTGTGGGGGGCTCTGTGTGGCTGTGTGTGTGCGGGGCTCTGTGTGGGTGGGTGTGGGGGGGCTCTGTGTGTGTTTGTGTGTGTCATTTGCGAGAGATAAAGCTAGTGGCATTGTAAATGACAATGCCATTTATTTATGTTAAAAAAAATATAAATAAAAATAATGTCAAGAGCAATGCCAATAGCTCTAACTTTAACAAAGGCAAAACCATTGCATTGTAAATGCTTGTTGTAGTCTAGGTTTTTCCTTTGCAATCTGAGACTTGTACTGCTCTTTCATCCCATTACAAAATAAGAACAGTGTGTCATAGAAAGTCAATCAAAATCAGTACAAAAGGAGTCAGATTTCCTACATATTGCTGCTGGGCAGCAATATATTTCTAACAATTATTAGAATGTGCTAGCCACTCAAGGGTAAAAATGCCCATCACCCACTGCTACCATACGCCGACTGAACAGAATCATACCATATATTTTTGGTATTTTATCTCACACTTGGTTTTATTAGAGACCAGACGAACAACTCGAACATATGCCAGAGAAACTTGTGAGCTCTGTATCTTCAGCAGGCAAGTGTCATAGAGCTGACAAACTAGGACATAAATCCAAGAAGCAATTTTGGGAGCTCCAACCTGCAGGCTTGTGAGTCTGACGGGCCACAAGGCTAGTCTGCAAGTCAAATTTCAAGCTTGGCCAGGCCTGGTTAGAACCTGTCCATTCAGATTGTTAAAAAGACGCACATTCTGGCCCCATTACAATAATGTAAAATTTGTGGGCTGGAGTACTAACTGAAAAGGAGATGCATACCACCAAAAACCCACGGGACTGTCAAGTATACATTAAAGCTTTCCATGTATGTTCAATTACACTTACGAACAAGTTGGTAAATGCCTGGGTGTCATACGCATCTGGAAATTCCCTCTTGAACTTTTCTCAGCATCCGGAGTTAAGTTTAAAAGTGCTGAGAGGGTGTTACTTACATGAATAGAAAGCTAAGAACATCAGGGAGAAGTGAAAGCAAAATGTTACTTTCAGTAGCATAAGCCATCCAACCTTACTGCAGGGTTGTTACGTGAATGGATATGTTTAAAACCATATGACATACATTGCTCCAAGTACCATCTCCTCAGGGATGATAAAAGGGCCAAAATATATTAGTGGGGCATCCACTCAGGGAGACCACCCGCGCCATGCTCTAGCAGGCACATGCTAGGAATGGCACCCACCCCATCCTTTATTACCTGCTGCTTTAAGGCCGGAGTAGGCACCCCTTTTTAATCCCATGCCATCTCCAGAACTCAATGTTCGATTCCTTGGTCGCAAATACCACCCACCCTTTCTAGCAGAAGGGTCAAGAGGGCTACAGATGGCAGAGCACTAATCGAAAATTACACCATTAAATACCGTGTTTTTGTAACAGCAGCTGCTACATGCAATTTACAAGCTGATTCACTGCTGCTGTAAAGTCAGCCATCGGCCCATGTGGATAAGGGGGTACAGAGTCATAATGACACAGCCAAGGGGAGAAGAATCCGAAATTAAAGGGTGAGGGAGCTAATAGGGCATGTATGGACAGGGCCGAGTATGGCCATTAATAGTCCTGTTCAAAGTGAATGTAGATGAAACACTCCCACTGGAAATGGAGATCCATCCAGAGTACCTTACTGCCTGCCCCTCACCAGAAGTGGACATCTACCTAGCATGCCTGGTAGCCTGAAGGTGAATAAACCAGGGTGTCTGTAAAATTGTGACTGTCGAATCAAGGCCACTATCGGTCCATGATTGACTGAGGCAGCTACCAGAAGGGGATGGCCACACAGCAGGGCTAATCGATTGAACTAACCGAACATGTCTGCTGTAAAATGTGACCATTAAAGCACAGTCATTGGGAGGGAAGGTCACCCGGTGGGCATGATTGACAGACATGGCTACTGGAAGTGGACAACCACCCAACACACCTGAATAGCAGAAGGTGTACGAAACAGAGCTATGTTAAGCTTAAGACCACGTTGTATACTTGGATTTCTCATGAGTAAGGTAAACAGGGCTACTGAACGGGCTCAACTGTACTGCTACGTGGTATGCCTGACTGGAGGAAAAGTTGGATGGTACCAGGTCTGGTGGTTAGATGGCACAGAAGGAAGTGACTGGCAGTGAATGTTAACAGGGGTGGAAGGCAATAGTAGAGCACTGTCTCTTTTAATGTAGCACACAAAGTGAACGGAAAATGTATTGCAAGGTAAAGCAACCACTGAACTGCAGTCTAGTCTCTTTCATTGAAACAGGGGTGCACATAGATGTCGAAGTGGACAGGATCTATTGAGGACAATGTTCCACAGCTTTTTTCGTTTTAACAAAACATGTCCCATATTTTTTGTTAAAGAACAACTGTTCATGAATAGTTAATGCAGACCTTGAGTTGTCTCGGGTCGAAAGGAAAGAAGGGAGCTCAGTGTCAACGTAAGGATATGTGGGGCCCTGGGCATGGCATATGTTGGGGCCCCCAGTTCAGAACTACTTTGATTTTTATTGCATATGATATTGTCTGCTAATTCATGACACATAATGCCAAGCAATATCAAATTATACTTAAACTTTAACAGATGGGGGTCACACAGAAATGGCTGACATGGGTCTTTCCCAGTGTCCCAAAAAATCCTTCTGGATGCCACTAGGTAGAGAGAGAAAGAGAAGGAAGTAGAGATAGGCAGAGAGGGTGAGTGACTGAGATGGGGAAATACAGGTGAGAAAGTCTGGGATCACTATCCCAGTGGGCTCCTGTGAACGTAGTAGCCCTGTGCAATTGCCCACCCTTAAAATGTCTCTAAGGGAGTCTCTGGTACTGTAAAGGAAGAGAAGGGAAAGTCACCAAACAGAAATAATACTTCTTTGCATGTTGCTGCAACATGTAACAATGTAAATGTGTGTAATTCGTAAATCAGGAAATCTAACTTTTGAAAGCACTGTAAGTTCTTAAGATATTTGTTCACATTTTGAAGTAATCTATACTGTGTTTAATACCTTTTTTTAATGCGGCAGACTGTGCTCTATCGTAATACATTTTCAGACAATTTTTTTAACATATATATTCTCAGTGATTTCTGAAAAAAGGCTCTACAGAAACACGCCATTATTCCCTAGTGCACTAGGCACTATTCAAACTAGTGACTTTCTCGTGAAACACACAAATCTAAAATTACTGCAGTAACCACATGAGCTTTCCTACTAGAACAATGCCTGTCTCACGAATTGGTTTCACTTTCGTTTATCGTTTAAGGTGTGTGTGCCTTAACTGCTTTCGCATCATATTTTTGCAGGAGTACGGCCAACAACATTTTTACAAACTAATGTGTTGTACACACAGGATTTGCCCTTAATCACAGGACAGAACTCACCTTCACCTTCTCGTAGTAGCTGCCCGTGGGCAATCTCTCGATATCTGCAAACATGGGGTGTTCTTTGATGCCGCGAATAAGGTCGCTAATTAAGGGGTTCACGTCTTCCACAGCCCGCGAGATCTCGTCCGCGCGGAGCCGTACGCCGTTCGCCACATCCCTCAAAGACTTGCCCCGGCTGCTGTGAGGGGGTGGTCGGGGTGAAATTGGAGAGGTGGCGATCAACTCCCGGGGTGATGAGCACCCCGGGGACTTTAATGGTTTGGTGGTGGAACTTGCTACAGGGCTGGAAGATATCGGTACCGGAGCCTTAGCCCCGTCTGTGCTGGAGGGGCCGCTGGCGGGAACAGACTTGCCTTTACCCCTCGAACTGGCTTTTTTGGTTGTTGTCTCACCTTCACTTGTTGACTTCGTAGCCCCTGTTGCCCCCTTTTTGCTACCCCTTTTGATGGTATCCCGTGCCTGTCCATCAGTCTGCGAAGTCGCCTTGGTTTGTGCCCCTCGACCCCTGGGGGCAGGAGTCTTTCCTCTGCCCCCCTCCTGGCCCGGCTTCTTCTCGTCCCCCATGATATCCGACAACTGCTCAATGCTGCCCAGTGCAGCGGGCGAACCCGGAAGAAAGGGGAACTGCCAAAAGAGGAGTGAGGTTCAATTAGAAGAAACATAATATTGTTTACACTATGCAACAGTGCTGGAAAGGAGAAAAAACACATTACGGGATCCCATCAATTGAAGGTCAAGGCGTGGCAGCAGAAAGGGGTGGAGTCACGAGGGGCGGATTCGCGAAAACGGGAGGCAAATTATCCTCTTCTGCGAGTCAAATTATCCTCTTCTACTAAGCGCCAGATCCCATGTAGCAGTATATTCTGAACTCGTTTAATTAATTTATCACAAAGAAGCTCCAATTTAAAATCCCTTTTAAAGTTAAGGCACATGCTTCATTACTCTGAGTGTGCACAGCAATTTTTAGGGGATAATAATGCAGGTAAACTAAGCATTCTTAACATATAATGCCTAAAGGTATGAATTATGTGTACCCCCTACACCTTGTATCGCTCATTGTCTTATGTAACATTGTCTGTACATTGGTTTACCCACTTGTATGATTCATTGTTTGTATGCTATATGCGTTGTGAAGCACTCTAATACCCTACATTGGAATGAGTAGTGCTATTAAATAAAAAATAGTAATTTAAATAGTTATTAAATTGCTACTAGTATAATCACAATTAAAGTCAGATACATCTGACAATCTCACACTGTATGCATAGCTCTTTAAAAACCTGCCTCTCAATCATAGTTTCTTTTAAGCACCTACCACCTACGAAGTGATAAAAAAGCTAAGGGGCTCATTTACAAGTTCCTTGCCACCGGTGCGTCACTTTTAATATGGGAAAAAGTGACGTGCCTGTGGCGCAAGGGGCTTGTAAATAAGCCTGTGGTGCCTTTCCCTCCATTGCATTGTCATCTAGGTTTTAGATTTCAGAAAGCTCTCAGCCAGGATGACACACCTACAATGGGGGGGGGGGGGGGCTGATTCCGCTTTAAGTGAGGCCTTTCTGTTGGGCCCAGCTGAAAATGAAAATAAAGACACCCTCCCTCGTCCCCTGCAGCACCGGGAAGCAGACAACATTGCTGAATGCGTTATAGGGTAGATAATTTATATTGGGAGAAATTGACCAGATAGGGCTCGGCTGAGTCCCTAATCACACGCCATAATATCTGTCTGATCCAGGATCCAACTGGATCCCCCGAATTTCCTGCTCTGCTTTGCACCCAAGGTATGAATCACTGATGCTGTAGGTGTGTGCAGATGTTTAATTCCTGCAGAAGATAGGACCATACCTCTAAATGCAAAGGTGTGTTTAAGGGGGAAAAAGGAACAGGAACGCAAAGTGAATTAGAAGCAGGCTGGCAACATAATTCATGAGCAGAGCCAGTGGTTTGGTTTGGCTTTAAGAGCTCAAGCATGAGCCGAACTCTCAATAGAATTATGCTGTAAATGTTGCAAAAAATATTTTGTAAATCAGAAAAAATATAGAATATGAACTATGCTTAATATATTTCACATGTATATGAAAACGATACAATGAAAACTGTTTTTGAACAACAATGTATTTTATTTGTAATCTAGAAGAAGAGCAGGATATATTCCTTAGAAAACAGTGCTTTCCATATCATGAGATACAATCTAATACTAGGAATTCTAAATTCAAAACTACAAGTCCCAGAATGCAAAGGATTGTTTCTTAAGAGACTAGACTAACTGAAGAAGTCACATGAGGTGGGTCAACTTCACTTCATGGCTTTATTATTTATGAACTAGAATAATTAAAGTACCCAAAATGCACATCATGCAAATACTTCATATTAGGCCAGATGTAGGTGGACCAATAGCGATCGCAAACGCAGAAATTCAGAGAATTTCCACATTTGCGATCGCAAATAACCCATGTGGAATGTAGAGGCAGAAACACTGCATCGCTAAATAAAGAATCGCTAAAAATAAAGGAAACCAGTTAGCGATTCTTTATTTAGTGAATATTCCACACCGATTCACTATTTTGCGACTCGCTAGATAAGGAATCGCAAAACAAAGCTGCAGCGGCCCACAACCCATGCGACGGTGATGCCTCTCAGGGGAGATGGACAGGGGAGGGCACTCAGCGGCGTCGAGCTTCGGAAGGTTGCTCCCGGCTGCAGTGGCCCACGGTGTGCGTTCTGGATGACTCTTGGGATACGGGCACTCAGCGGCGACAGCTCCCAGGTTCAGCGGCCCACAGACATCGATAACTATGATTCCCTCTATGCGATGACAAGGCAGGCACTCAGCGGCCCACAGATAGCAATAGCGATGATTCCCTCGATGCCATGACAAGGCGGGCACTCTGTAGCAACAGCTCTCGTCTGCAGCGGCCCACAGATAGTGATTGCGATGATTTCCTTGATGCAGTGAAAGTGAGGGCCCTCAGCGGCAACAGCTCTCGGCTGCAGCAGTCCACAGATAGCGATAGCGATGATTTCCTTAATGCAATGAAAGTGCGGGCACTCAGTGGCAACAGCTCTTGGCTGCAGCGGCCCACAGATAGCGATAGTGATGATTCTCAGCCCGCGTCCCTGCAGTCAACCAGAGGCCCTGGAATTCTCAACAGGAGCCTCACCTGCAGTTAGAATCCCTCTCAAGGAATTCAGAAGACTGGTGGGTGAAGTCTGATATCCCTGAGACTTCAGCAGGAGGCAAGCTCAAATCAAGCCCTTGGGTAATTGCTTCAGCAAGATTGATTAAAGTACAAAGTCCTTTCCCTCTTCTTAAGCCCAGTGGTAACCCCTTGCAGACCTTCAGCTTCCTTGGTTACACGGACAGAGGTTTGTCTTGACATCCAGAAGAAATACAAATTGCAGGGGTTTCAGCACAGATATTTATACCTCAAAAGTCTTTGTTCTCAAAAGTCACAAGTCACTGAACCTAGCCAGCACCAGTTCTGTGCAGTCCTGGAGCACTCTGTTTACAACGCTACATCCTTCCTCTCAGAAAGTGGGGGTCTGCCATCAGACGCACAGTAGGATGTGGAGCCAGCATTCACCTTGCCAGTCACAGCCCTATTCAGGTCAAGGAGCTACCCCTACTGAAGTGATCATTTGAGATGTCATCAGTGATGTCATCAGTGATGTCACTGACCATGTCATGAATGATGTAATATGTGACATCATCAACAGTGGATTGCGGGTGCGCGATATATAGTTAGTGCAACTAACTATATATGCGAATTTCAATGGTTTTGTGCGAGTAAATTAAGGTTTCGTAAATGCTAATCCCTAACTATATATGGTCTATAACCTATGGTTTTTTCAGTGAATTTTCAAGGTTTTGTAAATGCTAATTCCTAACTATATATGGTCTATAACCTATGGTTTTTTCAGTGAATTTCATTGGTTTTTTAAAAGCTAATATCTGTAGCTGTAAAATATATTCTTTATTACGTGACGTATCACGTAGCCACGTGAGACGCCTCATGACGCGTCGCATAAACGTGACGTATCGTCTCTGCAGCGCAAACAAAACCCGTAACGTAAGCGCGCTGGAGCATGCTTACAGATATATATATATTTTTTTAACCTTAATTAGACAAAATCCACACGTGCACATATCTTGAGGCCTTGCAAAGGCACATCAAACAAACAGTCCCTACAATTTTGCCAAGTTTGGTGGAAATCTATTCCTTTAAATTTTATTTTACTGTTTCTCTTGGTTTTCCCCTTGTTACGCTTACCGGAGCGCTACTTGGTACGCAAACCGGACGCTCCAAAAACACAAGATGTCGGACTCCCGTTACGCTGCCGGTTAGCTGCCCGGTTGGCGTACCGGGAAGCGCCTCTACCGCGAAAAATCGCAATTCTTTTTTTCTTTTGCCCCGCGGGGAACTTTAATAGCCCCCTCATCAATCCTAGGGGGTCAGGAGGGGTCTACCTTACCCCTTTCCTTCATTTCCCCCTTCGTTTTTCACCACCTCTTGTCTCTCGATCCTACCGAGAGACAAGATGGCGGCCGCTCCGGACTGTTTACAATGTTGACAGCCAATCAGCTTCTCCTCAGACTCCTGTTACGCTGCCGGTTAGCTGCCCGATTAGCTGCCCGGTTCGCATACCGAGACGCGCCTCTACGCCGAAAAAGCGCATTTTTTTTTTTTTTGGCCCCGCGGGGCACTTTAATATCCCCCTCATCAATCCTAGGGGGTCAGAAGAGGTCTACCTTGCCCCCTTTCCTTCATTTCCCCCTTCGTTTTGGCCTCCTCTTGTCTCTCGATCCTACCGAGAGACAAGATGGCGGCCGCTCCGGACTGTTTAGAATGTTGACAGACACCGGAGAGCCAATCAGCTTTGCTTCGCAAAGCTCCGTTACGCGAAAAGTACGCGAACCGGTGCGCTATCCGGGACGCTGTCACAGATATATCTGTTTTTTTAAACGTTAATTTCTCAAAATCCACTGGAGCACATATATTGAGATCCAGCAAAGGCACATCGGGCTAACAGTCCCTACAATTTTGCCAAGTTTCGTGCAAATCCATTCAGCCGTTCGAGCTAAAAGTGAGGCCAAACGCCCTATGGAAAACTCAATGTTAAAAACGTGTTTTGGGACCCCCCTTTTTTCTCGGCCCCCCCTTGACAAAACCCCCCCAAATTTTCAGGGGCTGCTCAGAAACAAAATGTGCCATTTTCCTGAAAATTTCAGCCGATTCCGTCCACAAACGCCAAAGTTATTAGACATAGAATTTTCAAAAGTTCCATAGAGAAAAAATCCTAACTATATATACCTACTGGCGACCTCCAGTAGGTAATATATATATATATATATATATATATATATATATATATATATATATATATATATATATATATATATATATATATATATATATACATATATTATATATCGCACAGAACTCCTTACTCTCGGACAGTGCAGAGGCCACACAGGTGAACATCGGGAAACCACTTTATTCATGGCAAATGCATTTCGGCCTGATGGCCTTCCTCAGTGCCAAGCAGTATACAGGAAGCATCACAGTCCCAATTGTTTTAAAAGTCCCGCTTCGTTGTGGTTGGACAACGGCAGCTCCACCCCCAAATCAGGTGTGTCTGCTCACTGCTGGTAGTCAGCGAGTGTATAGCGAACTACAAGTCCCAAAATGATGTTGGCTATTCAGGTAAGTGATGCAGGGGGATCTTGTAACGCCATAGTGGTCTGGCTGCATATCGAACTGTTAGCTGGTGCTGTTAATGCAAATGTCATGCTGCAATGTTTTGTCAAGGGTAACCCCGAGTCCCCAAACCACATCAACCTCCGTGTCACCGGAATCCATCTAGCGGGGGCAGGTATGGCCATGCATCCCATCCAGTGCAAAGTGAAGTCACTTCACAACCACCTTCTTTCCATCTGATGTGCAGAGGTTGGCCACCGACTTTTCAATCCCTTGAAACACCACGCTACCCGTGTGCCCCCGCAAAATAATTAATAAAAGCCCTGGGGGTGGTGGTCCCCGGTGCTTGGGGGGGCCTCAGAGGCCCCCCCAGATTAAAACTCAATAATCTTGCCCCGGGAAGGTGACAGTCCCCGGGGCAGAGTGGGGGGGATTGGGCCCCCCCACACTATTTTTTCACGGCCCCCGGGACGTGGCCCACCTCGGGGCTTCAATACAAGGAAGCGCAGGAGCCCGCACTTCGTTTTTTTTAAAACAATTCTGCCGGGATTACTTGCCCCCCCCCATGGTCCCTCAGGTATGAAGTGGAATTTTTTCCCCAACTTAAAACACGACACAGGGCGTGTTTGCACACATCAATTCAGGCCCTGTCCCCTCCCTTCACCATTGTGTCAGACCCCCCAGGATATAGCGGCATGGATTAGCAAATTTAGCGGCACAAAAATTGAAATTTAGCGGCACAAATATGGAAATTTAGCAGCAATTTTGCGGCATTTTATGTGGCCATTTTTCCTACAACAAACACAGATATCTTAGTTTTTTTAGTTATTTAACAACATGAAGCTATGTATATTTGGTTTCTTTACAATATAGACACTTTGTTTCCTCAAGAATACGGTCTCTCAGATTGAAAAACTGTGATTACTTGCTGCACATGCAAATTAACAGACCTTGCCAGAAAGGCCCATGCCACATATGACACCTTAAAGAACGGTCTAGGCGTTTTGCTAGCAACAGCATGCTGGGGTTGTAGTTTTTGCTTTTTTGAAAACATTTTTACTTTAGAGCTGTTAAGAAGAGACCTTGAGCACCTAAGGAGGAGTACAAGGGTGCATGCCACTGACGCAGATTGTATTAACCATTTATAAAATGTTTAGATTAATAGATGCAAAAGCTATTAATTTAAAAACATCAAGTTTCTTTACACAACCATGCACAAATAATATGACAGGTATTTAGAAACGGTTTGGAAGCTGTTCTACATTTTCTAAGTTCGAGACCATTTTTATAAACTAAAACTGAGCCGCTTTTAAAATTGGCAACACAGCAGATTGAAAGACATTTTACCTAGAGGTCCCTCCCACCTGCGGCATTAAAAGGTGAAAGATAGCAGTGGAGCCGATTTACCCAGCACAATGACGCCCGGGAAATCGCCCATTCACTGAGTACTTTATCTTGAGGGTAAAACATCGCAGTTTGGACTAAAAGAATCCTGTCGCCTTGACTTGTGTTTAGTGCAGAACAGCGGGAGGTGAGGCCCAGCGCAAGAAAGTTGATTCCGGACTGAGGGGTCTGCTGCCCACCTGCTGTGTTTCATGAATGATAGCTATTAGCAGTACACTCAGATACTGTGTTGTTTTATTTTAAAGCTAGTCGTGGCTGTCCCGACAAATCCAGAGGGGCTGCGAGCAGATGAGATGACCCCAGCAGTTCTCCCTTCCGTCGTCTTTCTGCAGACTGGCCGACAGAAGCAGGCACAGTAGAGAGGCATCAGAAAGGGAAGCTGGAAGGGGAAGGGTGAGACATCGGAGAGAAGAGAGAGCAAGAAGAGACTGTGAATGGAGGGAGAATGAGACACCGGACAAACATGGAAAGTGAAAGATAGGGGCCAAGCCAGGGGATATGATATTAGAGGGGAGAGCAAAAATAGAGAGACACGTGTTAACCACACAGTTGACGATGGGAAGGGGAGAGATTGTGCAAGAGAGACAAAAAAGAGCTTGCGAAGAGACCGACAAAGGCGAGACTATCACGGAAATCCTTGAGTAAAAGTGTGTTTATAATCGAACACATTATCATTCATACTTTTACAGAACGTAATGGACTTGGCCACCTCTAAAAACAATATGGGGAAAGCGATCTGCAACAATAGTAAATGCATTCTATGAAAAATAAATGCCATATGTCCTAGCTGAGCATGTATGATATATGACGCAATTGTGGGCATAATCCTTACTTCGTACGATGCACTTTAAATTTGCTTTTGATGTATAGTGCTTAAATTCACACTTCTTCCTTCTATAATCACTCTAAATAACAGCTGTGGCCATTGCCCAGTTTTGATGGTACTCCGTTTACTTCATTTCGATCGATTCAATGTTTCCATCTTAAGCCCTTACTAGAAGTCCCGTTTTAACTCCACGGCTTATTTGGGGGAATACCTGCACGTATTTCTTTTCCCATTTGAAGCCCTGCTGGCACGGGGGCGATGCATGCTTCCAGGGCTGGGAGGGCGGCAGGGAGGGGGCTTCCTATGGCGCAACCTCCTCCCCAGCGCCGGCAGGGTCGCCCGCGCGCATCTCACTGGCACCACAATGCCCCCTTTCAGCCGAGCCGCACGTTATGTTAGCCCCATAAGATGTGTTACTGGGTTGTCAGCTAAAATCTGTGAGGTCTATAACCGAGTTCGGTGCCGGACAATACGAGGTGGGCAGAGGATCCAAGCAAAGGACACTTCTTGGGCAAGCTGATCAAGCAGACCCCCCAGGATATAGCGAGGATATAGCGGCTTTTGTAAAAATGCCGCGATTTCTACAAAAGTGCCGATTTGGCGGTCACTTTTGTAACAATCGCGGCATTTTTACAAAAGTGCCGATTTCGCGGCAAATCGCGAAATCGCGATATCCTGGAGGGTCTGATTGTGTAAACACACCATGTCACCGTTCTAAGTTGAGAGATTAAGTCCCCTTCAATGCTAAGGGTCCCTAGGGTCAAACTAGCTGTAATCCCTGACTGCCCTCAGGATTGGGTTATAAACGTAACCTCAAGAACCTATAACTCCCGCACAGAAATAAGGCAACCACAGACCGTGAGTATGTAGGTTCAGTTTTATGTATCATCCAAACACAGCACAGGATCGCCGCTGCAACGTCCAGCAAGAATGACAATGAGTTGACGCCACACAAGATCACCCTAGTCGCGTTCAAAACCGTCCTCTGCATGAGTGTCGTCCTGACACTCCCCAACAGAAGGCACTGTGCTAAGCAGTGGCCGATAATGCCACTCGAGCCTTGATAGCCATAGAACAGCTAGCCTGCCGTTCAAACCGTCCCCCGTGTGAGAAGGTGGCCTGATATGCAGTGCTCACTATTCTAGTGAACACTATGTATCAGTCCAGCAACCCTTATTGATGATTGGTTGTAAGTCAACCTTATAGACCAGCTATCCTAGTAGCGTGGATACGAGCAGTCTAAGGCTAAAGACTCGAGAGGGCGTGTTAAGCCAGCTGTTATACCACACATATACCCCTTGAACACCAAGTGAAAGGACACCACACAAGTGTTATGAAAATAAACAATATATTTATTAAGAATCACAACAGCCCTGTACTCTTTATGAGGACAGGGTACTAAGCACAACACAAAACTCTTACGAAAATACTTAAGTTAGCACTGTATATACAAATGCCCGAGGGGCACGGAAAACCATATACTCTGGAAGTGGAATGCGAAATTACTAGCAGGTAAGTACAGTACTAATAGGCTTTGGAATCGCTAGGTCTTGACTATAGAATCTTCAGATTACTTCTAGGAGGCCTAGGGGACTCGGGTGCAGAGTGTGCACTCTCACGCGGGATGCGGGACAAAGTCTATGGTAGCTAGATTTCACAGAGTTAGTGTTCTCGGGCGAACCCGACCTGGTAGGAGGAAAACGAAAGTGGATTCTGACCCTTGGATAGTGAGGCTATGCTGGGGCACCGAAATGCTGAAGTTACCTAGCCCAGGGGCTGCAGCTGCATATGTCTCAAAAGACGTCGGGAATCCTCGTAGACGGACCAGGAGCCTGGAAGAAAGATGCTGGCAGGCGACCAGTGAAGAGAGTTCGAAGTGATCCAAGCCTGGATCTTGAAGAGAGATAACACCTGAAAGCAGAGGGGACCAAGTTCGAGACTACTAGCCAGTAGTCAGGGGGCACCAGGAGGGCACCGGATGGTAGTCACCTCGACTAGGTGAGTGGGTGACGCTGTGCTCTGCAGATCTCACGGACCAGGAGGCGTTGTCGGCGACCAGGATGGAGGAGCGAGCTGTCCCACGATGGATGAAGCTGTCGGCGTCGCTGGACCCAGGATTGGGCAACAAAGCCTTGGCAAATTCAAGCCCACGCGGTGGACCTAAAATGGCATCTGGAGTGGACCAGGAGGGTCCGGGGTGCTTCTCTGTTGCAAGGAAGCAAGGGCCAGTCTGGAGCAACCAGACCAGCAGCAGTGATGTCGTCGGGCGTCGTGAAGAAGGCCACAAGCCAGCCGGCTAGTAGTCAAACAACGCGGTGAGCAGGCAAAAGCAGAAGGGCCCCACGCAGATCGTGGAGATGCTGGAGGGCTGATCTTCGGTGCTGGAGCTGCTCAGGGTTGGGGCTTCTCGGACCCCAAAGCACTCACCACTGGAACACTCGGTGGGCTTGTTGCAAAGAAGTCGTGCAGTCTTGGCGATCGTCGGTCCCTCGAGGTCTCGTCGCACTCACGGTTCTCAGCTTGGCTGTAGAGGTGAGTAGAGGTCAGAGGTGCCAGGGAAGCCGGGTCTCGTCGAGCTGGGCAGTCGGATTCCGGAGGAAGGACTTGCAGCAGACCGCAGTGTTCTTAGGATGGTGCCCGCTTGATGCAGGGTGACTACTCCTTAGCCACAAGGGAGAATCTTGAAGAAGAAATCTTGATGTCCTTTCGCAGAAAGTCGTGTCTTGATTCCAAAGATGATCTAATTTTAACAGGGGGCCCGCTCCTATCTTTATACTAAAAAAGGGGGCTGACCCGGTGACTAGGTCCTGCCTATGGGTGGGACTAGGAGGGGGGTGGTTACACCCCTCTCCCATGCCGGACTTTCCCCAGGCCAGTGGCTGGTGTGCCCCTGGAACTGGTTCTGACCGGCCTATGCGTAGTGAGCACCGGGGTGCCACTCAGCAGTCACCTTCCTGTAAAGCCCTGCCTACCCAGGAGACACAAAACCCTGTCTGGGACGGTGCTAGCACCGCCCTCGACAGGAAACCCTTTGTCCAGGCTCCCCTCGCTGGAAGGACTCCCAGCTGCAGGGGGTCAGACTCGTGTCTGTGGTGGCAGCATCCATTTTGTGGAGCTGAGGCTTCGTTTAACTTTAACCGGGGTTCACAGTTACATACATGTCGTGTCCCTCTAGAAGGGTGGAATGCTAACCCCGTCGCCAGAATTGGCGAGGGGTTAGTATTCCAATTCGTATGACACCTTACTCGACATGTTTTGATAAAGCAATACCAAAGATAGCATTTAACCGCGAGGATTATAATGCAGTTAAGAGTATATGGTATGCGATATCATGGAACAGCTATTAGGACTTGGTTCCGCAAGCTGCAGATAGGCTCAGCTCATGCCAGAGCACCATCTCACCCGATTCCAAGCACTCTGCCTTCAGGATTGTTAAGGCCTGCCATAGGAGTGACTTATAGGAGTCTGTGTGTCCATTTTTAGGGTTAGATATAGGTATACTATATCTACAGCAAAGGGTGATTACACGACTTTGCCCCAGCTGTCATGCAGCCAGTTGTGTCAAATTTAAGAGGCCAGCCAGGGGTGGCATAATACATGCTTCAGCCCCTGGTAGGCCCTGGGTACACCTAGGCCCTGAGTTACAGGGTCTGATAAGGTGGCCCAGTACCAATTGGTAAATGCACCTAGGGTACATGTTGTAATTTAGAGAGAGAACAGCCAGGCTGTGGGTCTGATTGGCAGGCCCACAGCCAGAGAAAGTCGTAAACCAGTGAAACAAAAGCAAAAAATCTGGGTGATCATAGGATTGCAGACCCTACTCTCCTACATGACCCCCCCCAAACTTTGGGACAATAAGCTAACCTTGACCAGGTGAGTCTTCTTGTTCTAAGTGGAAATATCTGGAGAGCCCATCGGCATTGCCATGATCAGTACCAGGTCTATGTTCCACTGTAAAGTCCATCCCCTGTAGGGAAATGGACCACCTAAGCAGTTTGGGGTTTTCACCCTTCATCTGATTTAGCCACAAGAGGGGCTTATGGTCGGTCTGAATCTTGAAGTGAGTGCCAAACAAGTATGGCCTCAGCTTCTTCAGGGCCCAAACCACAGCAAAGGCCTCCCTCTCAATAGCTGACCAATTCTTCTCTCTGGGGGTCAGCCTTCTGCTTATAAAAGCAATGGGCTGGTCTTGACCATCAAAATTCAGTTGAGATAGAACAGCTCCCACACCCAACTCAGAAGCATCTGTTTGGACAATGAATGGTTTGGAGTAGTCTGGACTCTTGAGGATAGGTGCTGTGCACATGGCCTGTTTTAGGTCATCGAATGCTTTTTGACAGCCTGCTGTCCACTGAACCTTTTTTGGCATTTTCTTACTTGTCAGTTCATTTAATGGAGTCACAATTGATCCATAGTTCCTGACAAACTTTCTGTAGTAACCAGTCAGGCCCAAGAAAGCTCGAACCTGAGTCTGGGTGGTTGGAGGAGCCCAGTCCCTGATTGACTGTATTTTGCTCTCCAGTGGCTGAACCTGGCCTCCACCTACAAGGTGGCCCAGGTATACAACCTGTGTCTGCCCTATCTGGCCCTTGGTGGCCTTGATAGTGAGGCCTGCTGCTTGCAGAGCCTCTAACACTTTCCTCAGGTGGACCAGGTGATCCTCCCAGGTGGAGCTAAAGACAGCAATATCATCTAGATATGCTGCACAGAAGTCATCCAGCCCAGTGAGAACATGATTCACCAACCTTTGGAAGGTGGCAGGTGCATTTTTCAGACCAAAGGGCATTACCACAAATTGATAATGCCCACCAGGGGTTGAAAATGCTGTCTTGGGCTTGGCATCCTCAGCTAACCTGATTTGCCAATACCCAGCTGTCAGGTCAAATGTACTTAAGTAGTTGGCAGAAGCCAATCTATCTATAAGTTCATCTGCCCTTGGTATTGGGTGGGCATCAGTCTTAGTGACTGCATTGAGACCCCTGTAGTCTACGCAGAACCTCATCTCTCTCTTACCATCCTGGGTGTGAGGTTTTGGCACTAGAACTACTGGACTAGCCCAAGGGCTATCCGAGGGTTCAATGACTCCCAACTCCAACATTTTCTGCACTTCAGTTTTTATGCAGTCTCTAACATGATCAGGCTGCCTGTAGATTTTACTCTTGACTGGCAGGCTGTCACCAGTGTCAACCTCATGGGTACACCAATTGGTCCTACTGGGTGTCAGAGAGAACATATGTCTGAAAGACTGAAGAACCTGTTTACAGTCTTTCTGTTGATGCTCAGAGAGGCTGCCACAAAAGACAACACCATCTACTGACCCATCATCAGGATTCTGAGTGAGCAGGTCTGGGAGAGGGTCACTCTCTTCCTCCTGTCCCTCATCTATGGCCATGAGCAAGCTCATGTCCTTCCTGTCGACATATGCTTTGAGCCTGTTGACATGGAGCACCCTGTGGGGGCTCCTGGGAGTTCCAAGGTCCACCAGGTAGGTGTCCTCTCCCTTTTGCTCAAGAATTGTGTGGGGCCCAGACCATTTGTCTTTGAGTGCTGCTGGGGCCACTGGCTCCAACACCCACACCTCTGTCCAGGCTGATAAACAGTCAGGACAGCCTTTTGGTCATGCCAAGCTTTTTGAAGTTCTTGACTGGCCTTAAGGTTTTCAGATGCCTTCTCCATATACTCAGCCATCCTGGAGCGGAGACCAAGTACATAGTCCACTATGTTGGTTGCAGGCTTTTTGAGAGGTCTCTCCCATCCTTCCTTCACCAAACACAGGGGGCCTCTTACAGGATGCCCATACAAAAGTTCAAAAGGGCTGTATCCAACCCCCTTTTGTGGGACCTCTCTGTAAGCAAACAGAAGGCAGGGAATCAGGACATCCCATCTACGCCTGAGCTTTTCAGGTAGTCCATGAATCATCCCTTTTAGGGTCCTGTTGAACCTTTCAACAAGCCCATTGCATTGTGGATGATAGGGTGTAGTGAACTTGTAGTTGACACCACATTCCTTCCACATAGCAGTTAAGTAGCTTGACATGAAGTTTGCACCTCTGTCAGAGACAACCTCCTTAGGGAAGCCCACTCTGGAGAACACTCCAACTAGGGCCCTTGCCACTACAGGTGCTGTAGTGGTCCTAAGTGGAATAGCTTCAGGATACCTGGTGGCATGATCCACTACCACCAGTATAAACTTGTGCCCTGATGCTGTCTGGGGTTCCATTGGACCAACAATGTCAATCCCCACTCTTTCAAAGGGCACCCCCACCACAGGCATTGGTATAAGGGGGGCCTTTGTTGTGCCACTTGACTTACCACTGGCTTGGCAAGTGACACAGGAGCGACAAAACTCCTTGGTATCCTCATTCATGTGAGGCCAGTGAAAGTGTGAGACAAGTCTGTCCCAAGTCTTTGTCTGGCCTAAGTGACCTGCTAAGGGAATCTCATGGGCCAAGGTAAGGAGGAAACCTCTCTGAGACAAGGGTACAACCAGCCTCCTGGTCATGCCAGGCTTGGGGTCTCTTGCCTCAGTGTACAGGAGTCCATCTTCCCAGTATACCTTGTGGGTACCTGTGGCGTTCCCAGCAGCCTCAGCAGCAGCCTGCTGTCTGAGGGGTTCAAGGGAAGGGCAGTCTAACTGGTCCTTCCCCAGGTCTTCCCTTGAGGGTCCCCCTGAGCCCAGGAATTCAACTTGATCAAGTTCAAACTCTTTAGGCTCAGTTTCCCTCAATTCCTGTAGGTCAGCCTCCTCTGAGACTTGATCCACAACCTGGGGCAAGGGGGAAGGCACAGCCTTAACCCTACTGCTCTTCTTCTTGGGAGGTGTCTGGTCCATTGTTCCAGGATCCAGCACCTGTTCAGTGGGGCATTTCCTGACCTGTGACCTGGTCACAGCAAACACATGTGCTGGCAAGCCTAACATTTCCATGTGAGTCCTCTGCTCCACTTCTGACCATTGTGATGACTCCAAATCATTGCCCAACAAACAATCCACTGGGAGGTCTGAGCTAACTACAACCTTCTTTTGGCCAGTTACCCCTCCCCAGGAGAAAGCTACAATTGCCATACTGTGACTGGTAGTGACATTGCTTGCATTGGTCACCAGGAAATCTGTACCTGGCATGATCTGTCCAGGGTCCACAAAGTTAGGTGTCACCATTGTGACACTGGCACAAGTGTCCCTATAGGCCTGAGCCATTTTTCCATTAATGAAAGGTGTCTGTCTGTATTTGCCCAAAGTATTGGGACTTATATCAGGGGACATATCCACATCCCCTGTACAGACAAGGACAGCCTGAGTGAGTGTGCCAACTAAGTTGTCATACCCCTCAGAACCCAAGGTTAACCCAACTAAACCCTTGGGAGGTTCCGGGGTGCTTCTCTGTTGCAAGGAAGCAAGGGCCAGTCTGGAGCAACCAGACCAGCAGCAGTGATGTCGTCGGGCGTCGTGAAGAAGGCCACAAGCCAGCCGGCTAGTAGTCAAACAACGCGGTGAGCAGGAAAAAGCAGAAGGGCCCCACGCAGATCGTGGAGATGCTGGAGGGCTGATCTTCGGTGCTGGAGCTGCTCAGGGTTGGGGCTTCTCGGACCCCAAAGCACTCACCAGTGGATCACTCGGTGGGCTTGTTGCAAAGAAGTCGTGCAGTCTTGGCGATCGTCGGTCCCTCGAGGTCTCGTCGCACTCACGGGTCTCAGCTTGGCTGTAGAGGTGAGTAGAGGTCAGAGGTGCCAGGGAAGCCGGGTCTCGTCGGGCTGGGCAGTCGGATTCCGGAGGAAGGACTTGCAGCAGACCGCAGTGTTCTTAGGATGGTGCCCGCTTGATGCAGGGTGACTACTCCTTAGCCACAAGGGAGAATCTTGAAGAAGAAATCTTGATGTCCTTTCGCAGAAAGTCGTGTCTTGATTCCAAAGATGATCTAATTTTAACAGGGGGCCCGCTCCTATCTTTATACTAAAAAGGGGGCTGACCCGGTGACTAGGTCCTGCCTATGGGTGGGACTAGGAGGGGGGTGGTTACACCCCTCTCCCATGCCGGACTTTCCCCAGGCCAGGGGCTGGTGTGCCCCTGGAACTGGTTCTGACCGGCCTATGCGTAGTGAGCACCGGGGTGCCACTCAGCAGTCACCTTCCTGTAAAGCCCTGCCTACCCAGGATACACAAAACCCTGTCTGGGACGATGCTAGCACCGCCCTCGACAGGAAACCCTTTGTCCAGGCTCCCCTCGCTGGAAGGACTCCCAGCTGCAGGGGTTCAGACTCGTGTCTGTGGTGGCAGCATCCATTTTGTGGAGCTGAGGCTTCGTTTAACTTTAACCGGGGTTCACAGTTACATACATGTCGTGTCCCTCTAGAAGGGTGGAATGCTAACCCCGTCGCCAGAATTGGCGAGGGGTTAGTATTCCAATTCGTATGACACCTTACTCGACATGTTTTGATAAAGCAATACCAAAGATAGCATTTAACCGCGAGGATTATAATGCACTTAAGAGTATATGGTATGCGATATCATGGAACAGCTATTAGGACTTGGTTCCGCAAGCTGCAGATAGGCTCAGCTCATGCCAGAGCACCATCTCACCCGATTCCAAGCACTCTGCCTTCAGGATTGTTAAGGCCTGCCATAGGAGTGACTTATAGGAGTCTGTGTGTCCATTTTTAGGGTTAGATATAGGTATACTATATCTACAGCAAAGGGTGATTACACGACTTTGCCCCAGCTGTCATGCAGCCAGTTGTGTCAAATTTAAGAGCCAGCCAGGAGTGGCATAATACATGCTTCAGCCCCTGGTAGGCCCTGGGTACACCTAGGCCCTGAGTTACAGGGTCTGATAAGGTGGCCCAGTACCAATTGGTAAATGCACCTAGGGTACATGTTGTAATTTAGAGAGAGAACAGCCAGGCTGTGGGTCTGATTGGCAGGCCCACAGCCAGAGAAAGTCGTAAACCAGTGAAACAAAAGCAAAAAATCTGGGTGATCATAGGATTGCAGGGCCTACTCTCCTACACCCCGCAATAGTGCCGATCCCGGCACTCTTCAACGAGGGGTTCAGTATGTCTTGGTTGATAGCACCAAAGACCGTTGTATCAATGGCTCTCGAGAAGGCTTAATGTCCCCTGATCGGCATTGGGTTAGGGGACTTCCTTCAGACCCCCCACGTGGATCAGGAATCCTTCAAAGTTCCCTTCTGTGAGCGCATGAGGCTTGCCCACTTCTGAGTTTGGCGTTCCGCTCGACTCGCGTCAGGCTGTTGGGGTTTATCCCGGAATGCGAATAACGCCCCCTGATAGCAAAGCTCCCAGTGTACGAACACTCACGGCATGTCCTGTCATAGTGGCAGTTCGTACCCCTTGTGAGCCCGCTCTCGGCACGCTTATAAAGAAAAACAGAAGGAACGCGTGTTCCTTACCTTCCAGCGTCTCCCCGGTCTTTGGCATGGAACGTCAATATCCGACGTGTTCCCTCAGCGCCGCCATAGTTTTATACGCGTCAGCTGATAGCGCATGCACTGCGCATTGTCTCACGGGAATTGTAGTTCTACTCGGCTTGACGATGGGAATTGTAGTCCCTTTCATTCCATAGTGCGATACGGTCTTTCTCCTGCCGCTCGCTTTGCTTTCTTTCGCCGCGAAACATGACAGTACATTCCACCTCACACAGGCCCCGCAGAAGGGCCTGGCTTCGCGGGATACTTCCTGTGGAAAGCCGCCACCAGACGTGAAGCAGATATACCTGCCACAGGCTCCCACGATTATTCTTCGGGCCATACCCCTTCCACGCTACCCAGGTACCACAACTTGCCTCTCTTCCATTTGGAATCGCGGATGCCCTCGATTTCGTAGTCACGTTAAGCCTCTACCCGAACATCCAAGGGAGCAGGGGGTATCCGGGAGACAGAGGGTTTCAGCAGAGAAATGTGGAACACAGGATGGATTCGCAGTGTCGAGGGCAAGGATAGCCTCATGTTCACCGGGCTGATGCATTTCTCAATACGATACGGGCCGATGTACTTACGATGGAACAGACTGCGTTTCCTGAAACGCATGTTGCGGGACGAGACCCACACAAGATCACCTGCTTTGTACAAAGGACCTGGTCTCCGATGCCGATCCGCTTGTAACTTGTACCTAGCTTTGGCCTCCGCCAGGCACTTTTAGGTACGCACCACCTGTTCTCTTATGTGGGCTGTTCTCCTGGTTGTTTCCGGCAAGCTCTGTATCCCTGCTGGGTGTGCCAATGGAAGAAACCTCAAATGGTTCCCGTAGGTGGCGTAGAACCGACACCTTGGTGGAACTGTGAGTGGCGTTATTGTATGCGATCTCAGCAAGCCAGAGTTGTTCCACCCATTCCTCCTTTCCCTGGTCGATGAAACAGCGCAGGTACTGCTTGAGGGTTTGTTTGAGTCTCTCTGTCTGCCCGTCCGTTTGCGTGTGGTAGCTAGTGGACAGAGCTGACGTGACGTGTAAGGAAGAGCACCAGGTTTTCCTGAATCGTGCGGTAAACTGCGAACCCCTGTCAGACACGATCACTCTGTGCAGCCCGTGGATACGCACTACCTCCTTCAACAAGACATAGGCCAGCCTCCCTGCCGATGGCACTCCCTTACAGGCTATGAAGTGACCCATCTTGGTGAGGTAGTCGACCAGTCGCCGTTTTCCCTTGATCCAAAGGCAACCCTACTACAAAATCCAGGGAAATGTTTTCCCACGGACGCGATGGCATTGGAAGGGGTTGCATGAATCCCTGTTGTTTGCGAGGATCGGACTTCATGGTGGCGCACACATCGCATGAAGCGACCCATTCCGTCACATCTATCCGCAGACTAGGCCACCAGAACTGTCTCGAGATATAGGCCCCCGTTTTCTCCGATCCCAGATGACCCGCGCTTGGCGACTCATGGCACTATCGGAACGCTTGTTTCCTCAGTTGTAGGGTAGGCAACAGTACGGTATTCCTTTTCGTAGGAATGCCATCCCTCACTTGCCACTCCGGGTGTGATGTAGCCAGGCTTTCCACTCACGCATGAGTATACCCCTCTGTACCCTCCTCATGAAGTTGTCAGGTTGCATCGCCCCGATCACCTTCTCCGGTTGGATGATAGAGGCAACCGGCGCAGGAAGCGTTGTTGGGTCTGAAGACTGTTGAGAAAGAGCATCCGCCTTGCGGTTTTCCACTCCAGGTCTATAGGTGATGACGAAGTTGAATCCCGAGAAGAACAGCATCCACCTCATTTGCCTCGGAGAGAGGTGTCTGGCTGCAGTCATGAATTGGAGGTTCCTGTGATCCGTGAAAACAGACACCACGTGCTTAGCCCCCATCAGGAGATGTCTCCACTCCGAGAACGCGTCCTTGATCGCCAGCAGCTCTTTTTCAGCAATATGGTAGTTCCTTTCAGCCTTGGTCAGCTTCCTGGACATGAAGGCAACTGGATGGAGCACTCCAGTTCCCGAGTGTCGCTGCGGCAGTATGTCCCCCAGCGCCACGTGAGAAGCATCCGCTTCAACTATAAACTGAAGTTCTGTATTCGGGTGAGCCAACACAGGCGCTGTTCCAAAAGCCTTTTTCAGGGCAAAAAAGGCGTCTCCCGCCTTTTGGGTCCATACAAAGGCCTGTGATTTCCTCAGGAGATGTGTAATAGGGGCCACCAGTCCTGAAAACCCATCGATAAAATGTCTATAAAAATTGGCAAAGCCGATAAAGCTTTGCACTTCCTTGACGTTCCGAGGGGGCTGCCAATCCTTGATGGCGTTGACCTTTCTGTCCCCCATAGTCTGGCCATCCGGGCTTAACATGACTTCCAGAAACTCCACGGTCGTGACATGGAAGTCACACTTGCTGAGCTTACAGAATAGCTGAATCTCTATTAGGATCTGTAATACTGTAGAAACATGGCGTATGTGCTCTGCCTCGTCGCTGGAATACACCAGGATGTCGTCTATGTAGACCACGACAAAGACGTCCAGGAGCTCGTGCAATACATCGTTCAAGAAGAACTGAAACGCCGCAGGGGCGTTACAGAGCCCGAAGGGCATCACCATATATTCGTACAACCCGAACCTCGTCTTAAACGCCGTCTTCCACTCGTCCCCCGATCTCATGCGCACTAGGTGGTATGCCCCCTTTAAGTCCAGTTTGGTGTACATCTTGGCCGTTTTCACTTGCTCCAACAACACATTGATGAAGGGCAGTGGATATCGTTTTTTTACGGTTATGGCGTTGAGGGCCCTGAAGTCCACACAAGCGTGGAGTTCCCTATTGGCCTTGGGGATAAAGAACAGGGGAGAAGCAGCCGGGGATTTAGAAGGGCGTATGAATCCAAGACTCAGCATCTTATCCAGATATGAGCATAAATGCAGGTTCTCAGGTTCTGATAACGTGTACAGTCGTCCGCTCGCCCCCGGAACCAGGTCAATCTGGCAGTCGTATACCCGATGTGGGGGCAACACCTCGGCCTGTGTGTCGTCAAACACATCGGCATAGGCCTGGTGGGCTTCGGGTAGTTGTACGTTTTTCTCCGCCGCAGTGGCTACTGCATGCGGCCTGCCACACGCAGTCCCTGGTTGTTCGGCTGACGCCCTGCAATGGCTTAGGCAATAAGCGGAATCCATGCTTTTCTCCTGTGACGCCCAATTGATCGACGGGTTGTACTTCTGGAGCCATGGTAACCCCAGTATGACTCGGTACTGGGGGGCTTGTATGATGTTGAAGTCGATGGTCTCTTGGTGCTCCTTTCCGTACCTCGCCTGAACCTCCCCGGTGTGTCGGTTGATGGGCCCTGAGGCCAACCTTCGCCCATCCACAGCAAATGCGTCCTCTGGAACCTCCTTAAGCGTGCGGTCAATGCGCAGGCTCCGGGCTTTATCAATATCCATAAAGAGTCCTGTGACTCCCGAGTCCACCATGGCATCCACCGGAACCCATGCTTCCCTTACTTTGAGGTGGATAGATATGATCAAATGTCTCTGATTTGGAGGCATCATCAACTGCAAGGAAGGGACAAAACAACGACTCCCAGAATCCCCTTCTTTCTTCCTGGAGTCCTTCAGTGTTCCGCCATGCCATCGACGGCTGCGGTTGTCATCCTTGGATTCCGAAAACGACCCGTCTTCGGCTTGACCGGACACTCCCTTACAAAGTGACCTTTCTTGCCGCAATAAAGGCAAAGACCTTGTTTGCGGCGTGATTCTTTTTCTGTTGTCGTTAAACTGGCTTGTACCGCCCCTACATCCATGGGCTCGGTGCGTGCGGTCGTCTGAGTATCCATGGCCCCACACGGTCCCTGTATTTTTTTTTTTTTTTTTGGGTAAGACATTTATTGCACATTGTCACAATAATAATACAATCAATATCGCCTACAACCTGAAAAGGCCGGCTATGCTTAGCACGCATGATCGAATCAGAGACTTAGTCATACACAGCCCATCAGCCGACAACCATGGGTCCGGCGGCGCTCGCACGGTATCAGTGTAGTCTCGGTCTTTATGAACAATGCATCCGCATAGTATATACGCCAGGTCAGTCTTACATTTTCAGTATTTTCAACCAAACCCCCCATAAACTAGAGAGGATGATGCTAACAACAAAGTAAGAACCCCTTACAAAACTCAAAGCACTGTGTCACAACATTCTCCCTCCCTCATCGCCCCGCCAATAGTATCCCAGAGTGGCAAACATCTTGTGTCAGTTGAGCGCTCAGCACGCGTCATTGACAGTGGCCACTGACACCAGGTACTGTTGTAATGGTTCCCAGAAGTCTCTGGGGCGGGATCCCATAGGCAACTCTTCCTCGTACGTGACTAAAGTGTCTCTACAATAGGCCAAGTCCTCCAACCAATTTTTTACTGTAGGTTTCCGCTTACTGTTCCAATGTAAGGATATTCTCCTCTTCGCCATCAGTAGTGCAATCACACAAAGTTTACGCCGTCTCGCCCTCAATTGTGGCACTAACCCCAGGAGACAGACCTTAGCTGTACACGGCAATTGTGCCCCCAGTATAGTGTTGAGCGTCTGCACCACCTGATCCCAGTATTGTGCCACCGCATCGCAGTGCCACGCCAAGTGAATAAAATCTGCATGTTCCTGCCCGCACCTAGTGCAGTTAGAGTTGTCCCTCAGACCATATTTGTGTAGCCTTGCAGGCGTGTGGTACATGTGGTGCAAGTATTTGTAGTGAATCAGTCTAAGATTCCCGTTTGGTGTCAGCATCCCCGTTAGAATGCAGGTGGCCTCCCATTCCTCTTCCGTAATGTCATCCCCCAGTGCTGCATTCCATTTCTCCCTGGCTCTAGTAGTGTTGCCCCCGTTACTAGCTTGCGCACTGCGGTATAGTCGGGACACCAAGTGTGACGCTGAGGGGGTGTTGAGCAAAAGTGTCAGTGGTGCGAGTGCCTGTGGTTCTGCTGGGAAAGTCACATAATGCTCCCTCACCGCCCTCTGTAATCGGTAATAGTTGAAACTAAATAACAGAGTTGGATTCTGAATATATGTCAGTTGGTCCAGTGGCACAAACAGCCCATCTTTATATAGATCCCCTAGGGTGTCTATGCCAGCACGTTTCAGGAGGTCCATCCCCACCTGTTCTTGTGTGACAGATAGTGCCGGATGGTGTGCCAACGGGAGTGCCGGTGCGTAGATTGGTGTGCAGCGCGCCATCTTACTCAGTGTCTGCCATGCCTCTATTGTGGTGTTTACTGGGTTGATGTCATGATCGTGTAACCTGGGACGTTTGTGTGTTAATATACTTGTTAGTGGGATGGGATCAGCGTCTCCATGTTCTACTGCTACGTGCGTTAAAAAAGGAATCTCATGGAACCAATAGTGCGCGAATTGCGCCTGAGCGCACTGGTAGTATAGGTAAATATCTGGCACCTTGAAGCCCCCTTTAGCGTACGGGAGAGTCAGAGTTTGCAGGTCCAATCTAGCCTGTTTCCCCGCCCATATTAAGGAGAGCATGAGGGATTTGATGTTGCGGAACACCTCGGCCGGCGGCTTAATAGGTATATTATTGAAGAGATATAAGAATTTGGGCAGGAGCACCATTTTCACAATGGCAAGTCTGTCTGCCAGTGAGAGCGGTAGCCCAATCCATCTTTTGACCTTATCTTCTAGCGTGGAGACAGTCCTCCCGTAGTTGGTGCGAATGACCAGCTCTGGGTCTCTGTGGAACCAGACGCCTAAATATTTCGTCGGTTCCTCCTGCCATTCCAGGGGGTAGTCCAGCGCAATGGGCCGGGTTCCATCCGTCAGCGGGAGTATGAGGGATTTGCCCCAATTGATGTGAAGTCCCGAGTATTGGCCGAATTTAATGTATTCCCTAAGAAGTGGATTTAGATTCGTCTCAGGGTTTTTTACGTACAGGACCATGTCATCTGCATATAAGGCTATGTGTATGGGTCGCGTAGGCAACTGAATAGCTGAATAGTGGTGGTGTTGTCTTATTTTACAAGCCAAGGGTTCCAGTATAAGGGCGAACAGCATTGGCGATAAAGGACACCCTTGTCTAGTGCCTCGCTCGATGGGTATAGGGGACGACAGATGCTTGTTAACCCGTATGCGGGCCGACAGGCCCGAGTATAGCATTGTAATCCATCCGATGAATAGCGGGGGGAATCCCATCCGGATCAGGACTGCGTGAAGGAACGGCCAGTCAATTGTATCGAATGCCTTAGCCGCATCCAACAAGACAGCGACAGCTTTGATATCCGGGGCCAAGTAGTGTGCCAGTGCGAAAAGGGTGCGAGTGTTGTGCGTGGTCGATCGGTCCGGAATGAAACCAGCCTGGTCAGGTCTTATTAACAACGGCATTAGTGGCTTCAGTCGGTCTGCTAGGATGCTGGCCAATATCTTGGTGTCTATGTTTATCAAGGAGAGGGGGCGGTAAGAGTCGCAGTGTTCTTCGTCTTTGCCCGGTTTCAGTAGGGCGATGATCAACGCCTCTCTCATGGACGGTGGCAGTGTTTGGGCCTCGTGTGCGGCCTCGTACAGATTCACCAGATGGGGCGCTAGCGTGTCTGCATATGTTTTATAGAATTCTATGACGAAGCCGTCTGGGCCCGGCGCTTTGCCATTGGGGAGTCGTTTGATAGTGTCTATGATTTCTTGTGTCGTGAGAGGCCTAGCCAAATAATCCCTGTGCCCGTCAGCCAGCCAGGCGATTTCAACGTCAGCCATGTATTCCAAAATTTCCTCCCGAGATATTTGAGCTCTGGCCTCATACAGTGCCCCGTAGGTGTCTCTGAATTCACCCAGAATGGTCGGCATGTCATGTGCACGAGTGCCCTGTTTGGTATGTATAGTCGCTATATGCTGTGGCGCCCTCCCCGAACAAATCTTTTCTGCTAGGGCCCTGCCCGGTCTGCCTCCTTCCCCATATCTCCTAGCCGTCGTTCTCTTGAAGATATATTTAAGTTCGTCGTCAGCAAATGTGTTGTATTCTAATAGTAGTGTCTGAATGTCACTGAGCAGTGCTGTGTCTCCAGTGTTTGTGTATCTCTGCTCCAGGTCTTGAAGCATCTCCTCCCTTCTTTTTAGTTGGTGACGAATATCTTTTAATATGCCAGCGGACGTGGTAATGCACACGCCCTGTATTGTTGCTTTAAACACTTCCCATAGGAGGCACGGGTCCTCCGTGGTGGGGGCATTCAATTCAAAGTAGTCGGTGATCGCTTTTTGGACTGTGTCGACATATAGCGGATCACGCAGGGCCTGTGCGTTAAAGCGCCAGGTGAAGGGTGGCGGGGCATAGTGTGGGATCCGCAACCTCAAAAGTACAGGGCCGTGATCCGATAGTGTTCTCGGGAGGTGTGTTATCTGCTCCACCCATGCAAGGACGTCCTGTGTAGCCAGCCAAAAGTCCAATCTGGACCAGCTCCTATTTGCAGCATTTATGTGCGTGGCAACCTGTTCCCCCGGGTGTAGTAGCCGCCACAGATCGCTTACATGTAAATTGGACATTGCGTCCAGCAGCATTTCCCTCGCCTTGGTATGTTGCTCAGGTGTGTGTGACGCTCTGTCGAGCCCGTCCCTGAGTGTCACGTTAAAGTCCCCTCCCCAGATGACATTGTCCGCTTGTATATCCGCTATAGTGTGCCACAACCGTTCAAAAAAACCCGCATCATCCACATTCGGACCATACACATTCACAAGGGCTAGTTTCTGGTGTCTCGTCTCGCCTGCCACTATAACATATCTCCATCCTGTGTCAGTGTACGTGTCTTTGATTTTGAAGTGTGTACCTTTCTTGATCAAAATATTGACGCCGCGGGAGTACGTCGAGTAATATGCGCCTGTGGCTGATTCCGCCCATTTTGAGCCCAGCCTGGATGTGGAATTGGGTGCCATGTGTGTTTCTTGCAGAAATGCCACATCTACCTGAAGTCTGTCAAAGTACGCAAACATCTGCCGTTTCTTTTTTGGATTCCCCAGCCCCCTGACATTCCATGTGATGAAATTGAGTGTGTCAGAGCGTGCCATTAGTGCGTAGTCAGGTGAAATTGTGCGTCGCGTGATCTATGTGGCCACCTGTGGAACAGCTCATTTACAGCACACATAATACAGGCAATAAAGGAGGTCGCAATGCTTCTCAGACACAGTGCAAACATATTAACTCTACCCAGCTTCCCCAACCCCCCGCCTCCCACTTTAGCGCCCAAACTTTGCCAAAGCCATTCCCCCCCGAACTTCAGAACTGTGATTAAACTTGTTGTGGGGAACACCCTCCTGGGGGTGCCGCCCGAAGCACACATCTCCACCCACATAGTGGATGTGGACGGGTGCGATCTCTAGATGATGATAGCGTCAATAAACACCCCCTAGTCCCCTCATCCCGCCTCCAATCCCCCGCAAACATAACATGATCAGTGTCAGTCCCTTCATGTCCCTCCGAGGCTTCAATACCCATACAGGCAGTGTCACAGACCCTCGTAGTTAGTGTCTCAGGGTAGCGCGGTGATAGAGCAGTTAGTTCAGCCAGCCGGCCGCATGTCTCTAATCGGGTGAGACCCAAAGCACGTGTCCGGGTTTTGCATCAACACTCCCCAAGTGTACTCACTGCGATATTGCCGATGGCGTCTCCCTTCCATAGTTCATCAGCAGCGCCAACATCAGTCCTGTGTATCTCGACGTGCGGGTGCACTGTGTCAGAAGTGTCCGTCGCCCGCTGCCAGTTTCGAGAAAGTACTCCAATGTCGCACACATAGCAGTTATTTTGTCATCAGTCGTTGTCGCTCATTCTGGCCGCAGTCTCCTGATTCTTCCGACGTTTGGTGAGGTTCTTGATGTAATCCTGCGCGGCCTCGACCGTCGTGAGAACCACCGGCTTGCCATCCGTTAGGATTTTAAGTTTTGCTGGGTACAGCATCGCGTATCCAATGTCTAGCTCCCGAAGTTTCTTCTTCACTGGAGCAAATTCCTTCCTTGCCTGCTGCACCGCCATGGTGTGGTCTGGGTAGAACTCCAGCGAGTTGCCCTGGTGGGTGATGGCGCCTTTTTCCCTCGCCATTCGAAGTACGGCGTCCCTGTCCCTGTAGTTGAGCACTCGAGCGATGATTATCCGAGGCGTAGCCCCTGGTTTTGGAGTGGGGGCCAGGGAACGATGAGCCCGTTCGACCAGGAAGACGTCAGAGAAGCTTTCAGCCCCGAAGATATCCTTCAGCATGTTCTCCACGTACGTCTCCATCCTGCCTGTGTTTGTGGATTCCGGCAGGCCCGAGATGCGTACGTTGTTGCGGCGGGACCTCGCTTCCTGGTCCTCCACCTTCGCCTTCAGGGTTTCCAGGGTCTTTTCAATGGCGCTGTGTGTCTTCGCTATGTCTCTGGAGTGGTCCTCTACCGAGGAGATCCTCTGCTCCGCCTCCACCAGCCGCTCGCCGTGATTTTCCAGTTTGTTTGACAGCGAG
Source organism: Lissotriton vulgaris (assembly GCF_964263255.1). Lineage (NCBI taxonomy): Eukaryota > Metazoa > Chordata > Amphibia > Caudata > Salamandridae > Lissotriton > Lissotriton vulgaris. The sequence continues at coordinate 496,698,869 of NC_141694.1, forward strand.
TCCACCCTTGCCACAACGCTGTCCATTTTGTTATTCATGTCGTGCAAGCTCTGCTGGATAGCCCTTAGTACTGCCTCCATGCCGGCGCCGTCTCCCAGAGCCTGGTCTCCGTCAGTGTCCAGAGCAGCTCCCGTTTTCGCCGTTTGCTTTTTCGCCTCGAAAGGCAGTTTCGTTTGCTGTCTATCGGGCTTCCCCATGGTGCCCGCGGGTGCGGCTGGGCTAGCGACTGTCGGGCTCGTTGGGGCTGCTGGTTTGGTCGTTGTCCGTGTGAGTCGCAATTGCGCTCTAGCCACCCCCTGCGTTGGGGATCTATTCATTGGAATGGCCACTTAGCCACATACTGGCCCAGGGCAGCGTCCGGTGTCACGCAGGCGTGTCTCGTGATGGTGGATATGCTTAGGGGACTGCAGTGCGCTACACGTAACAGCCTGTCCGTGTGAGGTGGTCCCGTTAGTGCTGGCGGTTCTGGTTCGCGCCTTCTGGTGCGGCGCGTTATAGTGTTGGGAAGCCTCGCACCGCCATACCTCCGCCGGCGAGCTCCCAGCCGCCTATCTCCTCTGCTCGCCCCCTTAGCCGCGCTGTTTTGCTGTCCCGTACCTGTTCACTTGCTGGCGCCGTGGAACGGGGGGCCGGCAGTGCTTGGGGCAGAGTCACCTATCCTGCGTGCCACCGCCGCCGCCATTTTGGTCGCCGTGGAACGCACAGTGCATTCTCAAAGATCTGTCCAGTGTATGCGCACATCGTAACTGATTTACACCAGTTCCCGTTTCTTACCGACTGTGCGCCGGGATGTGGAGAGTCCTGTGGTCCTCCGAGGGCGACAGCGCTCGGCTTTAGCTGTGGTCGCCGCGACCGCGCGCCGCCATCTTGACCAGCCTACCAGCGCCGGGAGGATTTTCGCCGATTTCTTCGTCGTGCTGCATAGTTGCTGGCCGGCGTCAATACATTACGGAGCCGGATCGTTTAGCCGTCCATTCCGCTGTTTTTTACGGAGAACAGGATGAAGTTGGGGCCAAGGGGTCCGTGAAAACGCACCCGTCCGGCGGAGCTGACTTAGCAGTCAGCCATCCCGCAGTGCGCCCTCTAGCGCCCCACACGGTCCCTGTATTGGTAGGGGTTTGTCCTTTTTCTTATGATCGCCCCGGCGTTCACCCAGCCTGTGGTCCAAGCGAAGGACCAAGCTGATGAGGTCCTCACATGTGGCTGGTTGAGGGTCAATTTGGGCTATCACGTCCTTCAAGTCTTCGCTGAGGCCTTGATGGAAGAGAGCCGCTCTCTTTGCTGTGGGCCACTTGGTTTCCGACACCAGTCTTCGGAACAAATTCATGTACTGCACCAGCCCAGTGCTGCCTTGACGCAACTCTAACAGCTCTCTGTCTGCCATGTACAAATCAGCCCTCCTGTCAAACACCTTTATGAACTCTTCTTGGAAGGAATCCCAATTGTGTATGAGAGGGTCGTCTCTGCTTACTAACGGCACTGCCCATTGAGCTGCATTTCCCGCCAGGTAGGATATCAGAAAGGCGACTCTCGCCTGGTTGGTGGGGAATGATCTGGGTTTGCACGAAAAGTGCAGGGCTACTTGGGTCAAGAACACTTGAACGGTGCTTGGATCACCGCTGAATCGTTACGGCGTGGCAAGCGGAATGGATACCGGCATCTCAACCACTACCGCAGCCGGCTGCACTACCGCAGGTGTTCCGGCGTCGAACAGGTTCCTTTGTAGGAACTCCATTCTGGCCTGTATGTCTGCGGTTTCTAGACTGGATGCCGCTAGTTCTGTCTGGACCGCAAGCAAGGCTGCTAATACATCGTCCATGTTGGCCATGTTTACCAACCCAACCGGGAGGCTGATTGATAGTGTGAGGGTCGGATATTTTTTAATCCCTGACTGCCCTCAGGATTGGGTTATAAACGTAACCTCAAGAACCTATAACTGCCGCACAGAAATAAGGCATCCACAGACCGTGAGTATGTAGGTTCAGTTTTATGTATCATCCAAACACAGCACAGGATTGCGGCTGCAACGTCCAGCAAGAAAGACAATGAGTTGACGCCACCCAAGATCACCCTAGTCGCGTTCAAAACCGTCCTCCGCATGAGTGTCGTCCTGACACTCCCCAACGGAGGGCACTGTGCTAAGCAGTGGCCGACAATGCCACTCGAGCCTTGATAGCCATAGAACAGCTAGCCCGCCGTTCAAACCGTCCAACGCAATAGTGCCGGTCCCGGCACTCTCCAACGAGGGGTACAGTATGTCTTGGTTGATAGCACCAAAGACCGTTGTATCAATGGCTCTCGAGAAGTCTTAATGTCCCTTGATCGGCATTGGGTTAGGGAACTTCCTTCAGAACCCCCACGTCGATCAGGAATCCTTCAAAGTTCCCTTCTGTGAGTGCATGAGGCTTGCCCACTTCTGAGTTTAGCGTGAAAGCAATACGCGTAGGAGCATCCGCTCGACTCGCGTTAGGCTGTTAGGGTTTATCCCGGAATGCGAATACCGCCCCCTGATAGCAAAGCTCCCAGTGTGCGAACACTCACGGCATGTCCTGTCGTAGTGGCAGTTCGTACCCCTTGTGAGCCCGCTCTCGGCACGCTTATAAAGAAAAACAGAAGGAACGCTTGTTCCTTACCTTCCAGCGTCTCCCAGGTCTACGGCATGGAACGTCAATATTCGACCTGTTCCCTCGGCGCCGCCACAGTTTTATACGCCTCATCTGATAGCGCATGCGCTGCGCATTGTCTCACGGGAATTGTAGTTCTACTCGGCTTGACGATGGGAATTGTAGTCCCTTTCATTCCGTAGTGCGATACGGTCTTTCTCCTGCCGCTCGCTTTGCCTTCCTTCGCCGCGAAACATGACACTAGCCCACTAGGTACCTCCAGTAAGCGCCACAGAGCTGTGTTGCAGAGAGGTGTAAAAAGGAGCGTGGCCTCTGAACACCGGTCTGCAACACAGCTCCCTGGCGCATACTGGAGACACCTGTTGGGCTATTTGGCTCTCAGGGACCCTCAGTATGGAAAGAGAATTAATTCCCCAACTTAAAAGGCTCCACAGGGCGCGTTTGCACAGTGGTGAAGGAAGGGGCCGTGGCCTGAGGTGATATGTCTGCAAAAACGCCCTGTGGCACGTTTTAAGTTAGAGAATTAATTCCCACCAGGTACCTCCAGTATGCGCCAGGAGGCTGCGTTGCAGAGAGGTGTTCAGAGGCCTCGCCCCTTTTTACAACACTGTGCAACTCAACTTAAAACGCACAACAGGGTAGTGGTGTTTGGGTAGTGTAGGGGGTCGTGCCGGGGGTAGTGTTTTAGGGTTTAGGTTAGCGCAGTGGTGTTTGGGTAGTGTAGGGGGTCGTGCCGGGGGAAGTGTTTTAGGGTAGCGCAGTAGTGTTTGGGTAGTGTAGGGGGTCGTGCCGGGGGAAGTATTTTAGGGTTTAGGGTAGCGCAGTAGTGTTTGGGTAGTGTAGGGGGTTGTGCCGGGGGTAGTGTTTTAGGGTTTAGGATAGCGCAGTGGTGATTGGGTAGTGTAGGGGGTCATGCCGGGGGTAGTGTTTTAGGGTAGCGCAGAGGTGTTTGGGTAGTGTAGAAGGTCGTGCCGGGGGTAGTGTTTTAGGGTTTAGGGTAGCGCAGTGGTGAATGGGTAGTGTTGGTGGTCGTGCTGGGGTAGATTTTGGGTTTAGGGTAGTGCAGTGGTGTTTGTCTAGTGTATGGGGCCGTGCTGGGGGTAGTGTTTTAGGGTTTAGGGTAGTGCAGTGGTGTTTGAGTAGTGTAGGGGGTCGTGCTGGGGGTAGTGTTTTAGGGTTTAGGGTAGTGCAGTGGTGTTTGGGTAGTGTAGGGGGTCGTGCTGGGGGTAGTGTTTTAGGGTTTTGGGAAGTTCAGTGGTGTTTGTGTAATGTAGGGATCGTAACATTATGTCATAAGGCATTGAATGTTAAGCTTATTTCTCAAGAATCCGATATTGAAGGTAGATGGCTATTTACTAATTTAATGATAGGGAAGATTTCAGTCTCTTTATTCAATGTGTACGCCCCTACTAATGGTGATGCCTCTTTTTTGTCCAAAATCTCTCAACTACCTGTAAAGTATCCTTCAGAGAATTTTATTTTTTCGCAGGTGATTGTAATCAGGTGGATGACCCTTTTATAGACCAGAACTCTAAGCCTTTTTTTATTCCAAACAAAACTCATAAAGCTTTTTTACAAACTATAAAACAGAGGAGCCTAATGGATGCCTAGAGACTATGCAATCCCTCTTCGCTGGAATATACCTTTTTCTCCCCTCCTCACCAAACCCAGTCCAGAATTGACCAAATTTCCATTTCACACAATGTATCTCATTCTTTACGCTCAGCTGACATAGGACCCATACTCATTTCTGACCATGCCCCGATCTGGGTTCAATTGGATATCTTAAATCAACCTGAATTACCTAAAATATGGTGTTTTAATAATTCATTACTTTAAGACTCCAATTTCAATGTTTCTTTTCTTTCCTTTTCTCATGAATATTTTAGAATCAACCAAACCGATGACCCTTCCATACTATTTGGGATGCGTTTAAAGCGACTGCACGTGATTTTATTATTAGATATGTGTCCAGCAAACGCAGAACTTCCTGAACACTGAATACTGAACTTTTCACTAAGCTTTAAAGATTGGAACACTCCTTTTATACCTCTAAATCAAAAGATTGTCTATCTGATCTTATAAATGCTAAGATTGAATTCAACAAGGTCTCTACTAAAAACGCTTCCCAATATTTACTGAAAATCAGTGCTAAGTTCTACGGAGGCCAGAATAAATCAGACAAATTGTTAGCCAATTACCTCGAGTTTGAAAAAAAATAGGCTTCAAGTTGAATCAATTATCGGTGAAAATCAAGTACCAAAGCTCAAAGATTCTGAAATTTTGCAAGAATTTGTACAGTTTTATAAGTCTTTATGCACACCAGAGAACATGCCTTCAGATATCACCCAGTATCTTTCTACAATTCAGAAGCACACTAAGTCCCCAACGAACTTAGACATTTGGTAATTGATATTACACAGACGGAAAGTTAACTGCATTGAAGACGCTTCGAAAAGATAAAGCTCGAGGCCCTGATGGTTTTAAGGTTGAGTTTTATTTACACTTTGCCCAAATACTTCTTCCACACTTACACACTCTTATGTCCTCCTTCATCATATCACGTAACTCCTTGGGTTCCTTCTTAGAGGCCCTAATCTGTCTAATTCTGTTGTGTAGCTCCTAAAAGAAGTATACCGGCTCTTCGCGTTTAGACAACATACACTGTAGAATTGGTGTCAGACAAACTCTGTTCACCCCATTGGGTATGCTGGTCCTTTTGTTCCAACTAGCTCAGAGTGCCACTAGAATCTCCTCTTACCAAGGAGAGAATAGTTCTTGCCAACCATCGAACATGACAACCCTGATCCCTCAGGACTGTGGAAACTATATACTACTTTTCGCTCAGTCACTCGTGCTTACTTAGTCTGTCTTAGATGGATACACAGATTAAACAGGCTGGACGTTTTCAATAAGCATTTATTGAACAGTTGTTATTCTGGTGCAGCAACAACCGTTAGAAAGTATAAGATATAAATGAATAATAGTCCTGTAAAGGTAAAAAGATGGTATAGTTCTACCATCTTACTAAAATCTTGATGCATTTGAGTATATAAAATACATGATAAAAGACACGTACTCCTATGGGCCCCCCTAACTAGACGTACCTAATTGTACCTAGCATGTGTGTAGGTGTTAAAACAAGAATCCCTCTAGGGCAGAGGTCTTCAATCTGTGGGGCGCGACCCCCAGGGGGGTCGTGGAGTCCTGGGAAGGGGGTCGCAGATTCTGCCAGAGTGCAGTTCCTGGCGTCGGGCTGATCGAGGGTGCTCAAGGCGGAGGCCGCCTAATTCACACCGAGGTGTGAAAAACATCAAAGCCTCGTTAACAAGTAAAGGTCTTTTAAAGACCTGTGATAGTACTCTGGTGTGCCTTTGTGTGTGTCCAAGCTGTTTCTGCCAGGCTGACATACACGAGCTGGGGGGGGCGGGGGAGGAGGCTGTAGCCCTTTGAGTTCAATGGACTTAGCTGTGGGTTTATTTTTACTTTTAACGTTTTATATAGCGCTAGTTTAACCCGTAGGTATCAGAGCGCTTTACAAATACACAGTAAACAGCAGAAGGACATTACAATCATATCATTGGTTCAAGTCCCACGAGCCTCATACCTGGCGCCTGTGCAGGAGAAATGTGGCAGAGAGTCTGTTCTTCATGGTGAGATGTTTCACAGCCGCCCCCCCCCCCCCCCCCCCCAAGCAGGGAGGTACAGAGATGCCCTCCCGTGAGAGAGGAAGACAAAGCAGAGAGATACTGACCCCCCATGAGAGAGGCACAGACAAGGTGGGTGAATGAATGATGGGTGGATGGATGGATGAAAGGGTGGACGGATGAAGGATGGATGGATGGATGAATGGGTGGATGGCTGTATGGATGGACGGATGGAAGGATGAAAGGGTGGACGGATGTGTGAAAAGGTGGGTGGATGAATGATGAGTGGATGGATGTAAAGATGAAAGGGTGGATGGATGGATGAAGGAAGGATGGATGAATTTGTGAAAAGGTGGGTGGATGGAGGATGGATGGATGAACGGGTGGATGGAAGGATGAAAAGGTAGATGGATGAGGGATGGATGTATGGATGGATAAAAGGTTGCATGGATGAATGATGGATGGATTTGTGAAAAGGTGGGTGGATGGGTGATGGGTGAATGGATGGATGTAAGGGTGGATGGATGAAGGATGGATGGAAGGATGGAAGGATGAAACTGGATGGATGGATGGATGAAGGATGGATGGATGTATGGATGGATAAAAGGTTGCATGGATGAATGATGGATGCATGGATGGATGTGGTAAAGGTGGGGGATGAATGATGGATGGGTGGGTGGATGGATGGATGAAAGGGTGGGTGGATGAAGGATGGATGTATAGATGAAAGGGTGGATGGATATATGGATGGAATAATGAAAGGGTGGATGGATGAAGGATGGATGTATGGATGGAAGGATGAAAGGGTGGATGGATGAAGGATGGATGTATGGGTGGATGGATAAAAGGTTGCATGGATGAAGGATGGATGTGTGAAAAGGTGGGTGGAAGAATGATGGATGGATGGACGGGTGGATAGGTAAAGGATGGATGTATGGATGGAAGGATGAAAGGGTGGATGGATGATGGATGTATGGATGGATAAAAGGTTGCATGGATGAATGATGGATGGATGGATGTGTGAAAAGGTGGGGGATGAATGATGGATGGGTGGGTGGATGGATGGATGAAAGGGTGAGTGGATGAAGGATGGATGTATGGATGAAAGGGTAGATGGATAAATGGATGGAATAATGAAAGGGAGGATGGATGAAGGATGGATGTATGGATGGAAGGATGAAAGGGTGGATGGATGAAGGATGGATGTATGGGTGGATGGATAAAAGGTTGCATGGATGAAGGATGGATGTGTGAAAAGGTGGGTGGAAGAATGATGGATGGAAGGACGGGTGGATAGGTAAAGGATGGATGTATGGATGGAAGGATGAAAGGGTGGATGAATGATGGATGGATGGATGGATGGATGGATGGATGGATGTGTGAAAAGGTGGGTGTGTGGATGGACGGGTGGATAGGTAAAGGATGGATGTATGGATGGAAGGATGAAAGGGTGGATGGATGAAGGATGGATGGATGTGTGGAAGTGTGGGTGGATGAATGATGGATGGATGGATGTGATGAGGTCTAACAGGCGCATTTATGGTTGTCGATAGTTGTTTATGATGAGGAGTACCAGTTTCTAGAATCTTTTGTCGGAAGGGGGTCCTTACGCCTAAAAAGGTTTTACAAGGGGGTCTCGGCATCAAAAAGTTTGAAGACCTCTGCTCTAGGGGGAGGAGCTTCGCGCGCGACCAAGATGGCCGCGTGAGCACAGGGCTCCCGAGACCCTCGCAACCTCCCGCATCTATCCTGAAAATTATGCTGATTACATTGACGGGTTATTGAAGACGAGCCATAACTGAGGCGGACACCGTTGTCCAAATTTGAAATGGACTTCGGGAACCGTAATAACAGCAATTTGAATATTTCGGCCTGCCCCTGGGAGATGCCCGGAGCTCGAGTTGGCATGGTGCCCGGGCAGTAGGTGAATAACAGCGGCCTGAGGAATCACAGACTTGTACTTTGACTTTTGTTTTTTCATGGCTCCAGTTGGACACTCTCTGAAAGTGAAGCCCGCTACCAGCAGACGCTTTTTTGATGACTTAACAATCATAAGGCGATATCCTGCCATCGGATACTGGACCCGGACAGACTGTGTCCTCTGGTTGCGGTGGATACTTTGATCGCAACCATTTCTCTCGAGGGATGATACTGTGGAAGGCCTTCTTGCCTGTAATGGCGACCAAGCCTGATAGCGACAAGCAAAAATCCAAGGCCACTCGGCGGGGTACCTATACCCAAGCAAATAATATGGATCGGTATGCCCACTCTAAAGGATCCCCTGGTGGACCGAGCAGATCACTGGATGATACTAAGGAGGATTCCTCTTCATCGGCAGAATCGACTTTGCAAGACGTCATGGGCGCCATTAATGGTATGAAGGCGTCCATCGGCCAGCAATTTGAAACTCTTGCCCACAAGCTGGATACAGTTTCGATCGATGTGAATTTGATACGCACGGATTTATCAAAAACTAATGAAAAGGTCAAATCTTTAGATCTGAAAACTTATAGCCTAACGGGTGATGTATCCGACTTGCAGAGGGAGGTTCGCAACCTGCGGACCTCAAATTATCTTTTTGCGCGCCGGTTGGAGGACTTTGAAGGTAGGGCCCGGCGTGACAACGTACGCATTATTGGAGTCCCGGAAAAGTCAGAAGATCCGGCAGCTGATCTGTTTGTGGAAGATCTTATTACTAAACACCTCGCTCCCAGGGGTCTGAGTAAATTCTTCACAGTTGAACGAGCTCACAGAGTACCGGGCGGTAAACCGAAGGTGGGTGCCCCGCCGAGACCTCTCATCGCCAGAATCTTTAATTTCCGAGATAGAGAGGCTATCCTGCAGGCTTCACCGCTGAATGGACCTACAAAATATGAAAATACCACTGTAAGTAGGCAGTCCAAAAACAAAGACTTGGATTTCTGGGCATCAAACGACGATTGAGAGACATGGAACTGAAATACGCAATGTTATTCCCAGCTAGACTGCGTGTGGAATTCAAGGAACGTACATATTTTTTTGATCGTCCGGAGAATGCGGGAGAATGGCTTGACACTCTGCCACACCAACGTGGCCGGGAGGAACATTCTGGAAGAGCGGAAGGCAGCCCGATGGAGCAGGAATAGGAACATGGTATCCGGCCCCTGAACTTTACTGAGGACTCTGCAATGGTTCGATGACTTTGGCTGTAGGATTTAATGTGTCATGCCTGGGAGTGGCGGGGCGATGGGTTGACTCTGTTCGTCCTAGGGGGTTTCTTTTTGTAGACATTGTTTGATATAAGGGCGACAGGCACACTGCAAGTTGGGGTGGTTATTTAGTTTCACGCAGGGGTACAGGGTGGTGGGAGTTGTAACGTGTTTCTGGTTCGAGGGTGGGGGGATGTTTCAGAGGGTGTGTTTAGGTTCAATGCAAGGCAATGTATTGTTTTATCATCTGATTTGGGTGTTGGTTTCAGAGGGGAGGTGGATCTGTTTTCACTTTTGGGATGGGGGGTAGGGGATTGAGACTACTTAGCTGGAATGTGAATAGGTTTGGGGGATAAGATAAAACGAGGGGTTGTGCTACAATTGTTGAAAAGACTGTCTCCCGATGTGGTATAGTTACAAGAAACGCATTTGATCAGTAACACTTGTCGTGCCATGAACCGGAGGGGATATCATATGGCTGCCCATGCGGGGTTCACCTCTGGATCCCGAGGGGTGGGTATTCTAGTTAGGAGTTCCCTCCCCTTAGAAATAGACGCAACAGACCTAGATGATAGGGGGCGTTACGTAGCCCTTACTGGATGGTGGGAGGGTAGAACCATATCCTTGATCTCAGTTTACGTCCCCCCCGGGACTACAGTCGACAACTTTTGCTGACCTGGGGCGATTAATGTTGGGACTCCCTGAGCGAATTCTGATCATGGGCGGAGATTTCAACTCGGTCGTCTCTGGCAGGGAAGATCGGCACCCACCCAGAGACCTAACTGGGTCACTGAATTGGCTGAGTGGTTTTATTGACACATTGGGGTTAGTGGACTGTTGGAGATTGTTACACCCAGCTCAGAATCAATACACTTTCCACTTGGGTGCACATGGTAGCCTTTCCAGGATTGACTACCTTTTAATATCAGCTGCACATGCCCCCTCCATAAATGAAGCACGACATCTGGCGCAGGGAATATCCGACCACTCTCCATTGTGGATTCGGATAGACGTGAATATCGGGTCAGAGTGACAGGTAGACCCGATTAATCCGTGGTATCTCCGTAACCCTAAGACCCGCTCGGAGTTGGTCAAATCACTTGACCAGTATTTTGTTGAGAATTTGGGATCTGTCACCTCTGCAGTATCGCTCTGGGAGGCCTTTAAGACGGTCATCCGAGGTCAGGCGCTATCATTGATTGCTGGATCGAAAAAGAGCAGCCGCGAGGAGGTGGTTAGGCTCGAGACAGATATCTCCGATCTGGAGCGTGATTTGGAATTGGGAGTCACCCGTGAGAGGATACATGTTATGCGTCTTAAGCAACTTGACTATAGGGCGCTGGCTACGGACGCCGCAAAAGTTATGGGCAGGGAGCAGCAGGGTCGATTGTACGATGTCGGGGATAAAGCTGGCATGCTGATAGCATGGTTAGATAAAAAAGAGAGGGCCAGTCGTGTGGTTCCTGTGATAGAGAAAGTAAATGGGATGATTGTGACTGAACCCTAGGAGATTGTCCAGAGTCTTGCGGAACATTTCTGAAAAGTGTATTCGCCCATATCTGATAGGCCGGAAGATGACTCCCATTTATTGTTGCGCGACATTGCATTGCCCAGCTTATCTGACTCTGATAGAGAGTTGCGAGATGCTGCAATAACTGTGGATGAGGTAGCTCTTGCTATTCGCTCTATTCGTTCAGGTAAGGCGATGGGACCTAATGGTCTCCCCATTGAACTTTATAAACTGCGCCCGATAAAATCGCGCCATATCTTCGAGACATGTTCCTGGAATCGCGAGATGGTGGCTCCCTTCCCCATGATCAGCGTCTTGCGACCATCGGGGTGATTCATAAGGAAGGGACACCAAGGGACCGCTGTGCCTCCTATAGGCCTATATCACTCCTTAATGCGGAACCCAAGATCCTTGCTAAGCTATTGGCTAATCGAGTAATAAAGGTAATTGGCGACTTGATTCAACCAGACCAGTCCGGTTTCATTCCACATCGGAATACAGCCCTCAATCTGCGACGTTTACATGGTGTTCCCACGAGGACTTCGTCATTGTGTGAGCCGGCCATCTTGGCCTCCTTGGATGCCACGATGGCTTTTGATACAGTGGAGGGGCCGTATTTGTGGGCTGTACTTGCCAAGTTTGGGTTTGGTCCTGGCTTTATAGGCTGGGTCAGGCTCCTGTATGAGGAACCATTGGCGCAAGTGGTGGTGAATGGTCGGGTTTCAGAGCCCTTCGTTCTTGGTAGAGGCACGAGACAGGGTTGTCCTTTATCTCCGCTCTTGTTTGCTCTTGCTCTTGAGCCTCTTGCTGCATGGATTAGATGGGAACCGTCGATTAAGGGTATCCAGCGGGCCCCTGACCTCGAGGATCAAATTTCGCTTTACGCAGACGATATATTGTTGTACCTGACTTCGCCCCGGAAGTCGTTAATCATTTTGTTCGATGTCCTCACCTCCTTCCGGAAGAACTCAGGTCTGGTCAATAACTGGACTAAGTCTTACTTATACGTCCTGTCGGGAGATGTCCCTCTTCTGCCGCATGATTGTCCCACCAGGTCACACAGACAGGTTTTAAGTATCTCGGGGTCTATGTTTCGTTAAACCCGGATGCCCGATATGAACAGAATTTGCTTCCACCGTTAACCCGGCTGAAGTTGGACATGGTGCGCTGGCGTAAGCTACTGCTCTCGCCCCTCGGCCGTGCTACGCACTTTAAGATGATGTCGCTACCGAGATTTTTGTATGCTCTTCAGAACACCTTTGATGTAATTCCTGCGAGTTATTTTCGTACTATCGAGGGTCTTCAGATAAAGTTGGTCTGGGATGGACGTTCGCGTATCGCCCTCGCCAAGTTGACGCTTCCATGGTATGACAGTGGCATTGCTCTCCCTGATATCAAGAGGTATTATTGGGCGTCTCAGTTGGGGGCCATTGATCATGGTATGTATGGCCCCGGAACGAATCCAGCGTTTGCCTTGGACAGATGGCAGTTGCCGGGGGGCGATTACTATAGAGAGCTTTATTCTCGTTTGGGTAGAGGGAAACTTTCCGGGCCCACAAAGATCGCTGTTCGGGCTTGGCACAGTGCTAACAATGCGATGGGATGGAGGGATCGACTGACCAGTGAGACCCCGCTTCTTGCTTCCGAGAAGCTGGGTAACCTGTAGAAAAAGAAAGGATTTGAAAAATGGGATAGGAGCGGTATTAGTACTGTGGGTAACCTCTGGGTGAAAGGCAAGTTTAAGACTTTGGAGGAATTGAAGGCTGAGTACGACCTGAGTGACAAGGAATATTTTCGATATGCACAGGTCCATCATGCCTTGACTTCGGTTTTTCCTGAGAGTGCCGATATTCCGGAGTCTTCTACACTTGAGGATAGAATATTGGATGGTCCAGTGCCAGATAGTACCATCTCTTTGATTTATAAAAAGCTAATTAATGGTAGGACTGACCTGTTGGTGTCCCTCCGGGATGTATGGACCCGAGACGGTCTTGAATTAGACGACGAGGATTGGCAGTCCGCTATCTCTTCTCCCAAGGAGGTCGCAATTCCGGCCCGTTTCCGGTTTGTGCAACTGAAGATCTAACAGAGTCTATGTGACTGGCCCACCCTCGGTTAAAATGGGTTATTCAAATGATTGTCTCTGTAAGCGTGGTTGTGGGCTGCTTGGGACGTTTCTACATATAATTTGGGAATGTCCTGCAGTAGCTGCTTTTTGGATTGGGATACACAATAAGATGAGGGAGGCTACTGGTGTTGATTTGTTGCCCGAGCCCAGGCGTTGTCTCCTGAATGTTTGGGAACCAAATGACTATAATGTCGCACAGACGCAGTGGGCAACCCTAGGAAATATGGTAGCAAAAAGGGATATAGTGCAGTTGTGGGGTTCTCCTAGATCTCTACTGGTCGCACACCTGTTCCATCACAGGTGTGTCACCCTAGGCACAGGCATCGGATGCTGGGTTCCAGCCTTGATAAACAATATCGTTCATCCAGTGGTTTATTTCATTAGTAATCTTTCATTCTTATTTTCACCGATTCATTCACATTAATTTCCATTTAGTTCATATTAGGCGTCAACATAAATTATTCCAATGCATTTCGGTGGAATCAGCACCTTCATCAGGGAACGCCTAAAAATTAAACACATGAACATTTTCTGTAATCAAAATCTTCATCTCTATCTCATAAACTCACACAAAATCATATTAATCCATCATTTACAACCTAAATATCGTATTATGAACTTCAGTAGCTCTATCTAAACTCCTATAGTTAAAAGGCGTTTCTTCGTGTATGACACTCGGCGAGGATTTTCACTCCCCGTTCTAACCGTTAGTCCGTGTAACATTACGCGCTTGCCGCTGCCCGCTTGGGCGTTCACACATTACCGTGAACGTTCTACCTGCCGTTAGGGGATAAAAATATCTGTCAACAGTTAGACATCATGGCTGAAAGATTTGAAGCCCGAGGTTATCCACAAAACATAATCAGAGAGTCAAGGGGAAGAACTGATAGAAAAACCAGGTCACAGTTACTAACAGCGACACTAAAAACCAAAGAACAAAGAATAACGTGTGTCAGTAAATATTCCAACGTAAGCGCAATTTTTAAAAAATCATTCGAAAAAATTGGCAAATGGTTCAACTAGAACCGGATTTCAAAGGAATATTCCAACAGGAACCACTGTTCGCATTTGCCAGAGGTAAAAATATTGGTGAACTATTAAAAACTCCCAAAGAGAGGTCAAGCAAACAGACATTCAGAGGAACAGTACCATGTTTGAATTGTGGAAACTGCCATAATATAATGTAGGGTGCAAGCATCACTCACCCGATGAAAGGTCATAAAATTGCTCTGAACCTCATGCCACATGTGACACAACCAACATCATATACTTACTAAAATGCCCATGCGGACAGGGTTACGTGGGCCACACTGAACGAAAACTTAAGACCCGCTTGAACGAACACAAAAGTAACATAAGAACAGGACAATTGAAATCCACAGTAGCCGTACATTTTATGGAGAATAAACACAACATAAGCCAACTGAGGGCTTGCGTGTTGGAAATTGTACCAAAAAAAGAAGGACCCTTGAACAAGAAAATCCTCTTACAGAGGGAAAATTATTGGATTTACCATTTGTGTAGTCTGAAGCCCAATGGGCTTAACGAAAGAATGGAATTTACATGTTATCTATAAAGTGGAATTACCATTGTAAAGCTAACAGTATATGCTTAGTATTATACATGTTATATCTGTTTTCTACATCATGCATGCAACAGTATAATATTTGATAATGTGGACAGCGTAGGACCCGTGAGATTGAGAAGCGAATGTTTTGTATCCGAGGAGAATGCCTCGGAATAGATAAAGTTATTTTTGAGTAGCTCTTGAAAAAAACACCGGAACTTCCTTAAGGTGCGCATGCGCAAGAATCGTGTCTGAACGAACAGCGTAGAAGCTACACGGAGCAGAGGAGCTTCGCGTAACTGGGACTAATCCTGTCACAATTAAGGTGAGAGACGAACTCGGGGAACATCCCCTAACGGCAGGTAGAACGTTCACGGTAATGTGTGAACGCCCAAGCGGGTAGCGGCAAGCGCGTAATGTTACACGGACTAACGGTTAGAACGGGGAGTGAAAATCCTCGCCGAGTGTCATACACGAAGAAACGCCTTTTAACTATAGGAGTTTAGATAGAGCTACTGAAGTTCATAATACGATACTTAGGTTGTATATGATGGATTAATATGATTTTGTGTGAGTTTATGAGATAGAGATGAAGATTTTGATTACAGAAAACGTTCATGTGTTTAATTTTCAGGCGTTCCCTGATGAAGGTGCTGATTGCACAGAAATGTATTGGAATAATTTATGTTGACGCCTAATATGAACTAAATGGAAATTAATGTGAATGAATTGGTGAAAATAAGAATTAAAGATTACTAATGAAATAAACCACTGGATGAACGATACTGTTTATCAAGGCTGGAACCCAGCATCCGATGCTTGTGCCTAGGGTGACACACCTGTGATGGAACAGGTGTGCGACCAGAAGAGTATCTTAATACACCTTGGAGGGAGTTGATACCCTAGAGCACAGTTTAAATAGATACAACCATTTAGGAGCGGTGCACAACCCATTTACTTGAAGTTCTCCTAGATCTCCCACGGTTGAGGCTTGGATTGAAAACATGGACTGGTGCATGGTCAGGGAGAAAACGGTCTTTGTAGCATGGGGGAGACCCAGGAAATGGGGTAAGGTATGGGGTCATTGGAATACTTACCGTGAAGACATTTGCACTCCTCCTCTGATGCAGGTCCCTGAAGTTCCACTTTCCCCCTGACCTGCCATTCCTCGTAGAGTACGTGAAATAATTGATTCTGTATTTGTCTCTTCCCTGCTCCCATCCCTACTACGACTTGAGCACCATATTGTATGGTATTTTATTCCTCCTTCTCATCTGGACTGATATCCTATTGTACTGTGTTATTGCCGTGTTTGTTTTGTCATTGCAATAAAAAGAGTTACAAAAAAAAAAAAGAATCCCTCTAGAATTTAGTCAACCCCATTACCTGAAGTGAGAGACTTTGGGACCCCATCCTGGTCTGGAGTTGGACACCCGCGAGGGATGTAAGACCACTGCGAGCTGGAATATCGGCATGCAGGAACCTCAGCGTCTCTGGTCGGTGTGTCGGCCAGAAAGTCTTGTTCTCCTCTGTCTATCTTAGCAAGATGTGATGTATAGATACCCATAGGTCTCCCCAGGGGTCCTACCTTGCTGTATTACTGTGTCGGCTTAAGGATGACGTCGGGTATGAACTTTATACATAGATTGTATACAGGAGATGATAGTCCTGCTGTGCTTCCAAGAATCCTCATGCATAATGTATGAGATTTCGAACTAGGTAAAACCCGCGTTCTGAATGCAGTATAATATCTAGGTAAAAGATCAGTGCCTGTACACTGTGACAAGTGTAATGTTGGGAGAGAATATAGGTGAAGGGTAACAAGTTTACTGAGGCCTATATTATGGTACCTTTATAGAATATAACACCCACTCCTCTTCCGAATGGCCAACATAGTTAAATTCTAAACGTACTACTAGGTGGATTAGATACGCAAACATATAAAGCATTAGTTTCTTATTGTGTTAAAAACGATAAAATAGGTTTAAAAGTATTAAGAAAAAATATTAGAAATTGACACTTAAGCTACAGCTTTAATATGTCCGTAGGTATAGTCCGAACTACTACAAGCATTTTGAAAGCCATACATGCTCAAAAGGAATGTCAATTTTGATATAGAGTTCTAATTTTCTGTTTTGTTTTTCAAAAGCTGCATTTCTCCCAGCACACAACGGGACAATTGAGTCAAATGTTTATGTGCCCTGGCTGGTAGATGCAACATTCTCATTGCTTGCCTCCGCAGTCGACGGTCCCTGTAATATCTCGCAGATTCATTATGTCAATTGAGCACAGATGAATTTCCGTACTGTCCACAGCCGGTGCTGGGGCAGCCTGTGCACCATCCAAGGGCTGGGTGTGAGAGGAGGAGCCGGTGTCTATACCAACAGGGTCTGATACTACCTGTGGTGGCTCTAAGAATGCCGACATCAACATGGGAATACGCTGGGGACACTGCAGAACATGCCCCGTTACCAGGTCCAGTAAAGCATCATGATGGGAGTGTCAGACAGAGATCCAATACACATTCTTCTCCGCAAAACAGGCACCAGAGGACAGGAAAGATACAGTTCATCTAGACTGGTCTAAATGACAAGAACCGGGGGCGTGGCCAAGATGGCGGCGTGAGCAGACGTGCCTTGCCGAGCTCCCGCCGCCGGCCGCCGACTTCAGCATACTTCCAGCACTTGCCCGACCGAAAATAGCCCTGTGAGACCACCTGACGCCGGTGAAGCTGCGGCGGCGACCTTTGGGCCGGTTCTGTGTCCGGCAGCAGCCTGGTCCCCGCCGAGATTGACCGCGAGGGCGACGGCGCCTGAGGCCTAGCGCGCTCCTCGAGCCCGGAGCAAGGACGAGAGCGAGGCCGAGGTGGGTGGAGCCACGGAGCCGCCTGGGGTCGCCCAGAACCGGCGGAACCAGGACCGGCCCGCGCGGAGCCGCGCGAGGCTTCTCACGGCAGATCGTGGGGGCTTCTGCGGACCTGCTACACATACCGAGAGGCGGAGCGGCCTTTGCCCGGATTGTCACCAGCCTTCGTCCACGGACCTGGCAGCGGCGCCTGGAGAACCTGCAAGGCACACAGAGGTGAGGCGCCGAAGGCTGACGCGTGACCCCGACCCGAGGCAGACCCGACACAGCGGAGCGGAGGTACCGGGGGGGGTGAGACAGTGGCACCGGGCCCCCCCCCCCCTCCGCGGGAGCTCCTGCTTCCAGCCTGATCTAGTCGAAGAGGCGCGACCCGCACCTGGGAATCGCCATCTTGGGCGGCCTGGCCCTTTCGCACTGCAGCAGCTGCCGCTGCGCGCTCCGCGCACCGCACACACGGAGGCTCCGTGAGGCACCTGGAGATTGCTGAGTTGGCCGGAGGGGCCCGGGGGAAGAGAGTGAAGAGCGGAGGCGGACGGGCGTCCCCCCCCTCCCAGCGGGCCTACCCCTGCAGGATTGCCCCCATCTTTGCTGAACCTACGGGCCTCGACCCTCGGCCGGGGGGGTGGCAACCTGACGGCCCCGGGGAACCACGCTGGACCTCCTGCCCTGCCTGTTGTAGTGGAGTGGACTCTGGGGACATCAGCGCCGGCGGCCACGCGCTCCCACCGCGGTCCTCACAGAGGTGAGCGGGCCCCCTTGATGTGAGGAGGCCCTGTGAACTTGCTGCGCTCTTGCCTCTGGATAGGGCGGTGCGGAGTGCTGCAGACGCCATCTTGGCAGCTCCCCGCCCGGCGTTTCCCGCCTCGCCGTTGGACCCGAAGTCCCTACGCCTCTCCTGCGGCCCTACCGCGCCCTGCGGCGCTACACTGCCCGCCCAGGAGGGCAGAAGATTTGGGGGAACGCGGAGGTGCCACCTCCACGGCACTGGTCGACCCGGACCCGGATCGGCGCCCAGAAGGCCTAGGGCTCGCTTCGCAGCCGGCGGAGAGGGGTGCCGGTGGACGCGGCTGAGGGCCCTGGAGCGAGATGTCTGGCGGGAGGCCCAGAAAGGACCGTACCATCAAGGACCTTTTCACCCCCCCCACCATGGGGAAGCGGAACGGCCCCGCGAGCTCCAACCCCCGGGTGGACACAGACAAGAAGGTGGTGGCCTCATCGCCCCCTGAGGGAGCGGACCCCGAGGCCCCAGTCACGCGGTCCTTTTTGGAGTCCCTGTTCTCTGGCCTGCGAGAAGACATCCATGCCCTAAAGAAAGAACTCCAAGAGGAGATCAAAGAGGTCCGCCGCGACACTGATGCCATAGGGGAGAGAGTGGCAGACCTGGAAACAAAGAGCGACACACGGGACGCCGAAATAGAGGCCCTACGACAGGAGCTGGCCCGCATCCACGACCAACAGGTGGACCTCCAGACGCACGCCGAGGACTTGGAAAACCGCTCCCGGCGGCACAACATCCGGATCAGAGGAGTGAAATTGTCCCCGGACACAGAGGACCTCTCCCGGTTTACACAGGGTCTCTTCAACCACATCTTGGGCCGTCAGGCAGACGCCCCCCTGTGCCTGGACAGGGCCCACCGGACGGGCCCGCCGAGGGCCAACGCGACAAACCCGCCGGACATCCTGGTGTGCGTGCAAGACTACAGGACAAAGGAGGAAATCCTGAACAAGGCACGCCACATGGAGAAGATCACCTTCGGCGGGCACTCCCCAGCGCTGTACCAGGACCTGGCTGCACTCACCCTAGAGAAGAGGCGCACCTTCCGGCCGGTAACGGCGGAGCTGAGACAGCGCACATTTCCTACAGCTGGGGGCACCCCTTCCGACTGGTGTTTCGGCTGGGCAATGTCCTCCATCGGGACGCCTGCCGAGTGCTGGGCATGGATGAACCGAGAGTTGACGAAGAGTCACCGGGGGACAAATCTACTAACGAGGCTGGCCCAGGCCGCTGGCAGCAGCAGTGGCGCAGACGCAGGCCGCGACGCCCAGCGGACACAGAGATAGAGGAGGGGCAGAGGTCGGCGGTGGAGACGGTGGCACAGGGCCTGGCGCCTGCGAACAATGGCTGACCGCTGGGGGAGCGACGCACTGGTGTCGCAGGGCTTAGTCGGTTCGGGCTACGCTAGCCCGGCGGTGGGGGCGCGTGCAATGCGCTCCTTGGCCTTCCCTGATGATGACACTGACTTTTCACCTGCGTTGGAGCACTCCGAGTGAGCGGACCTGCTTGCGACGTCGCCACTGGTCCCATTCTACGGACTTACCTTACCACAGGTCCAGCGGCCATGCGCCTGGACCTGGGACAATGATGGACCATATTTCTTTGCCAGTTGGGAAAAGGGGTAGGGGGGGATCCGGGTGTGGGGTGTTGAACAGGGAGAGTTTGCACTGAGGGCAGGGGGGATCCGGGTGGGACAGTTGCTCCGGTTGAGCGGGGACATGGGGGGGCAGTTGGGGTTGGGGGGGTCTGGGGGAGAGAGGGGGGAGGGGCGGGGGGGCTCTCCTTGTCCAGGGGGTTCGGTCGCCAAGAGGTGCTCTGACACGGCCCCCACCACAGTGTCTTCCACGACCCGCGGGCCCACAGACGCGGCCGCCGGGTGGGCTTGGCATTACTCGTACGATCCCAGGTATGCCACGACACCTCATAGTGCTTACGCTTAATGTGCGGGGTCTCAACAGTCCGAACAAACGCAGGGCGATACTATCCTATCTCGAGCGCTCCAAGGCGGATATCTGCCTTCTCCAGGAAACACACCTTGTGCGCAGCGACCAGCATAGACTCAAATCCCGCGCGTTTCCATGGCAGTTCTTTTCCTCTTCCCCGAAGAAGTCTGCGGGGGTGGCGATCTTAGTGGCTAAGTCCTTTGAAGGGAAAGTCCTCCAGAAAGAGGCCGAAGTTAAAGGGCGGCTTCTACTCTATAGCTTCCAAATCGCGGGCCACACCCTGCTTGTGGGCTCTGTTTATGGCCCGAACGAGGGTCAGGAAAAGTTCTTGCATACAGCTCTAGAGACCGTTACATCCACCACACACACTCACTTGCTGCTAGGGGGGGACCTCAACATAGTATTTCATAACACGGCGGACCGCTCGGGCCAGAGATCCGGTCAAGTAGGGGCGCTCACAGCGGCGGGTCACGCGCATCTGACGGACCTGGGCCTCACCGACCTTTGGCGGCACACACACCCCCAAACCACTGCCTACACGTATTACTCGGCTACACACAAGACGTATGCGAGGCTAGACTATTTTCTGGGCTCCTCGCAGCTGGCGTTACAGGTTGAGAGCGTGGAGATACTGCCAGCCGCGCTATCGGACCACTCCCCGGTGGTGGCGGCGCTTCGTGTGGGAGCCATGCCGGCTCCACAACGGCACTGGAGGCTGCGGGACGGTCTCTTACAGCTGCCTGACACTCAGGCCCGACTCACGGCAGCGATTGGCCGTTTTCTGGAGCACAACGCCAATGATGACACCACCAAAGCTACCCAGTGGGCGGCCCTCAAAGCGGTCCTGCGCGGGGAAATCATTTCCATCGCCACGGCCAACAACAAGGAGAGGGAGCTGAAACGTGCCGAGCTCTCCCAGCGCGTGGCGGAATTGGAACAGATGCACCAACGCACAGGGGCGGCCAGAGCATGGCGTCAACTGTGCGCCGAGCGGAAAATGCTAGCGGCCTTAGACCAAGACGTGGCGGAATACGCCGCTATGCGCCTCAAACACGTCTACTATACCGGTGGCGACCGCTGCGGGAGACTGCTGGCAAGTAGGCTTCGGGCGCAAACCCAAAGGCAACAAGTGCGCTCTCTCCAGTTGACCAATGGCGACTTGGTTACAGAGAACGCAACGATTGCGGCGGCCTTTGGCAATTTCTATGCGGCGCTCTACGACGCGGATCACCTAGACCCTGACGCCGGCCCAGCCTATTTGCGGGGCGCGGAACTCCCCACCCTTACCCAGGCCCAGGCGGACTTTCTGGAGCGGCCCATAGGCCTGGAAGAGGTCATCTCGGCCATTGCCCGCCTCAAGGTCGGGAAATCCCCGGGACCCGACGGCTATACTGCGGCATTTTACAAGACCTTTTGCCAGCAGCTTGCCCCCCTCTTGCGCGACCTGTTTAACACATTTGACACGCCTGGCGCCATACACCCGGACTTGCTGGAGGCGTCTATCTCTGTTATTCCCAAACCGGGCCGTGATCCGGCAGTTTGCGGCTCCTACAGACCCATATCGCTACTGAACATAGACTTGAAGCTCTACACTGGCATACTAGCGAGCCGCATCGCCCCATATATGCAACAACTGATAGACCCCGACCAAGCGGGCTTTATCCCCCAACGGCAGACCAGCGACAACACCAAGCGGGTGCTGCACCTCATTGAGGCCGGGTCGCGCACTAAACCCGGCTGCATGCTGCTCACCATCGATGCGGAGAAGGCCTTCGACAGAGTACACTGGCCATACCTCGACCAGGCCCTCCGTCACTTCGGCTTTGGGGAGAAACTCCGCCATCGCATCTTCAACTGCTACCGCCGGCCCAACGCCGCGGTAAGAGTGAACGGTCATACCTCACCGAGGTTCGACATTGGTAGAGGTACACGCCAAGGCTGCCCGCTGTCGCCGCTCCTATTCGCATTGTACATGGAGCCGATGGCCCAGAGGGTGCGGCAACATGCTCTCATTTCGGGTATCAAATTTGGGGCCGACACGCATAAGATCAGCCTGTACGCTGACGACGTCTTGCTGTCCCTCACTGACCCAATGCGATCCTTGCGTGCTCTCTTTGTGGAGCTCCACACCTTCGCCCTGGCCTCGGGCTTCAAAATCAACGAAGCCAAATCTGAAGCCCTGAACATCTCCCTAAGCCCGGATGTGGTGGCCGAGATTAAATCGGAATTCCAAATCCAATGGTCGGACGCAACCGTCCCGTACCTGGGCGTTCGCCTGACTCCTACAGTCCGAGGCACTGCGCGGGTCAATTACGAGGCCCTCACCCGCAAACTCCGGGAGCAGCTCCGGCGTTGGCAACCACTCACGCTGTCATGGTTAGGCAGAATTGCCGCAGTCAAAATGACACTGCTGCCGCAGATTCTGTACCTGTTCCAGACGCTCCCCCTGAACCCCCCGGCGGGTTGGCTTCAACAAACTCAATCGGAACTGTCACGGTTCATCTGGAACGGCCGGCGACCCAGGTTTAAGCACACTCTCGCCACCCTACCCCCAGCGAACGGGGGGGTCGGCGTGCCAGACCTTACCCTGTACTTCCAGGCGGCACAGCTGCGCACCTTCGTGGAATGGTTCCAGCTGGAGTCCGGTAAGCACTGGCTCTTCCTGGACCAGGCAGTGGCTGGCCGTACCCTCCAAGGCGTGCCCTTCCTTCCGCGCCGACACCGTCCCCCTAACTTGTACGCCTCTGAAATCACCAGCACCGCCCTGCGAGTGTGGGATAGAGTAGCCGTGGCCAAGGGGCTGACCACCTTCCCCTCGCCCATGACTCCCATCTTTGAGAATCCGGACTTCTCGCCGGGCTTGGACACCGGTACGTTCACGACGTGGCGGACGACACCCTGTTGTGCGGCGGGACACATGTTCGATATCAAGGGCATCCTGCCGTTCCAGCAGGTCAAGGCGGATTACGGCGTGGCCGAATCGGAACGCTTGCAATACCTGCAGGTGCGCCACTGGGTGCTCCACCCCTCGATCCAGCCCGGAGCCCAACGGCACCTCACGCCCTACGAACGGTGGCTGCTGACACGCACCTCGGATAAGAAATTGATATCGGACCTCTATCAGCAGCTGCTCCTCACTCAGGCACACACATACAACGCGGGCCAGGTCCGGTGGGAGAGGGATCTGGGGAGGCAGCTCACTAGGAAGGAATGGGAGGGGGTGTACCATAGGGCCAGACACTCGGCGCACCACACTGGCCTTACCGAGACATTGACTAAGGTAGCTACATACTGGTACCACACCCCTGAGAGACTACACCACTGGGATGCCCGAATCAGTGACAGATGCTGGAGGGGATGTGGGGAACTAGGGACACTGGAACACCTGCTGTGGAGCTGTAAGGCGCTGCGCCCCTATTGGGACCCTATCCTGGACCTTATAGATACACATCTGGACACACAACTGCCGCGCTTCCCAGCGTACATTCTACTAGGCCTCCCAAACGCACTCATGTACCCTCTGAAATCCTGGCGCGGACGCCTGATCGCACTTGCGCTTGGGGCTGCGGTCCAAAACATTGTGGCCCACTGGAGGGCAACCCAGGCTCCGCAACAACTGGGGTGGCTTCACCGACTCTGGGCGATCCTGGGAATGGAGAAACTATCGCTGGCAGCAGCAGGGAGGGGGGCGGACTTCGCGGAACTCTGGCGGCCATTCCTCGCCTTGCTTACCGGGGAGTTTCGGGAGGTGAGCTGCCCACGCTACCTGCGTCTGCTACGCTTGGCAGAAACACCTCTCCCGGACCCCAAAACTCACGCCCGTAAGCGCACAGGCCCCGCGCGCGTAGCGTCCACTGACTGTTAATGGTGGACCACAACCAATAGCTGAATTCCGGACATGGACAAGGAGAGGGGTGGGCTGGGGTGGGGCGGGAGGTGGGGTTGTTTACAGTTCTTTGTTTCTCGTGTTTTCTTACAATGCACTAGCACTGATCAGCTTGCACCGTTGTAGCACCTCTCAAGACGCGGCCGGCCCATTGGGTTGTAGGCGGCTTGCTGTGTTAATAAGATGACGTACCCGCTGGCCCTATGTGGGGTATCCGCGGGGTCGCTGACCTGGGCCTCCCTAGAGTGGTGGCGGCCCCTACAGATGTCGCTGAGGTGCATTTTTTGCCTATGCTCAATAAAATATTTAATACATAAATGACAAGAACCAAGAAGCACTTAGTTCCCTTAGGCGAGGTGTGCCTAGAAGTTGTACCATGTAATCACGGTATTTTCGCTCAGGAGTATTGTTTCCCGCTCCTTGGCGACTGGGACGTCCATTGCACAGAATTTAGTGTGCCGATTGCTTATGTCCCTATAAAGACTTCCAAATCTTTTATAACAGTTCGAGCATGAGCTGAGCGCTGGGGCCACACCCATAGAAACCTAGAAGAGGAATCCACTGCAACCACGATGTACTTGTAAGCCCCATCAGATTCTATGGGACCGCAGTGGTCAAAATAAACACATACAAGTGGTTTGTCTGATATTAGTAGTGGTGTCTGTGCTGGACGTGTTACTGTGGAACCTTTCTTCTGCTGGCTGATGTCGCATTTCAAGACGTAATCCTTAGTCTGCTTTCTTAGTCCTGGCTACCAGTAGCGTTGTTTCAATAGAGAAACAGCTGTTTTAACTCCTGCGTGTGCAGATCCTATACCCTTGTGTGGTGCTAGAATTAATCCTTACCTTCAAACCATATTAGGTATTACTCTGTCCCCCACTAACTTGAGTGGAAATCTTTTTGGTACTGCTGAGTTATTGCGTGTGGCAATTATCGCAACCATTATCACACCGTCTGTTCTAGTTTTTGAACGAGTGATTGCAGCTACGGAAGCCGTGCATACAGCCCCCTTTGCTTGATCGTTAGCCAATGAACTCGCTTCAATGTGAACGCCATCACATTGATGACTCAGTGTATGTATCACGTGAGCCCTTGGTAGTTCGTTTTTCAACTCCATCACCTGTTCCCTTTTGCATCTTTAAACCCATTCTGTCCCCAGTGATGTAAATATTCATTGTATGACTGTACACAGTAATAGGAATCACAAACGAGTAGTGTGGGGAATTCTCAATCCGTATTTACCAGTGCTAGTATTAGTGCTTTTACAGCCTGATTCATGAAAGGTAATTGCGCTCGCAAAGGGCCAGATTCTGAGAATCTGTCCCTTTGCGAGTGCAATTTTTGCATTTGGGATTCATCATCCCAAATGCAAAATTCGCTATTTCAGAACTCGCAAATTTGCGAGGAATAGCATTTAAGGAATCTCTATTAGAGATTCCTTAAATGCTATTCTTGAAACATTTAAAAATTGCGAATTCGCAATTTTGGGCCTCTATTTACCGCGAGGTCAAACCTCGTGGTAAATTGCGAAAACTTAGAAAAATGCTTTTAAAAGCATTTTTCTAAGTTGCATGTTACACACACACATGTCTTTTGGACATGTGTGTGTGTAACATCTGTGTAATTTGACATTTCAGGGGTGTTACAGGGTGTCCTTTGGACACCCCTGCACCCTTGAAATCGTAATCTCATTTGCGATTAGCTAATTGCTAATCGCAAATAAGGAATGACTCCCCATGCATTCCTATGAGCCTTTAGGCCCATAGGAATGAATGGGGAGTTATTCCTTATTTGCGATTAGCAATTAGCTAATCGCAAATAAGGAATCTGTAGGAATCGCAAAAAATATTGCGAATCCTACATGAATCCCGTTTTGCGAGTCTGGAATAGCGATTCCTTATGATTCGCTATTTCAGACTCGCAAAACTTCACAATGATGAATGTGGCCATTAGTTCTGCCAGCTGCACCGTGCAGTCTCCAAGAGACTGTGTTTTTGTCCAATTCGGATGAAATTTTCCATCCTGCATACGTCCTTTAATGATAGCACACGCAGCACTGTAATGCTGTTTACTCCATATTGCTGGTTGATCAGAAACATCATTGTAAATAATGTATTCATACTGATCCAGAGGCATTATTTCATTTGGTAGAGGATATTCTTGTTCGTATTGCAGGAATGCCTGTGTTTTTAGATTTGGGTCGCATCCGTACTCTACATCTGTTGCAGTGAGAGAATTAACCCATTGTATCCACTTCGAATGTAAGGTTTTAGCGTTGGGAACGTTTGCTTTTGTTGCAGCTTCTAGGACTGGAAGTGGGGTAATGACTATTATACGCTTCCCTTGAGCCAGTGCTCTTTCTCTCACTACACAGTCTCTACTGCAGTCAAAAAAATTTCTGTTGATGCAAAGCGCATCTCAGCTTTTGTGTATAAATGTGATTTGTATGCTATTGGTACCGTTCACCTTCATTATATGTTAGGTAGGTGTACCCCGATTGACCTGCCACTACGCGGATCACCAGGTTGCATACATTCACACATGTCGGTAAGTGTTTTGAAGCTAACATGTCAGCTTGTAAGGAATTAAGAATATCTATGTGTGCCTGTGTCCATTGTCTAACAGAAAAGTCAGGTTTTATTACATGGTAGAAAGGTTTTACTCTTTCTGCATAATCCAAAATGTATGTTCTGCCGAAGTTTAGGAATCCCAGGATTGATTGTAAAGTTTTAAGGATTTTGATGGTTGGAGCAGCGCACACTTTTCTAAAAAGTTAGCTGCCAGGCTTTTCCCTTCACTTGAAAGCTCATATCCTAGAAAAAGGACATTAAGGTGAGCTATTTTAGATTTTTTAAAGTTGAATTTGTAACCCTCAGAGGCAAATCCCAATATTATGGTATTCACTCTGTTCAAGTGTTTCTCCAAGTCATCGTTCGTTAGATAAATATCATCCACATAGGACAATGCCTCCTCATCCAAAAGTTGTAGTATTTCGGGGGCCATATTATCAAGAAAGGGCGATACATCATTGCCGCTTTTATCGGCAGAAAAGTGCCGCTAAAGCGGCAATAATGGGCTTGATAATATGCCCTTATGAACTACCATAGAAGCCCAGGTTCTGGTGTTAACCTGAGTTTCTATGGGAATTCACAAGGGCATATTATTAAGCCCATTATCGCCTCTTTAGCGGCAGTTTCCTGCCGATAAAAGCAGTGATAATGTATCGCCCTTTCTTGGTTATATGGCCCTCAATTACTATGGCTAAAAACAACCCCAGGCTGTTCTTATACACCTGGGGGAGTCAACAAAATTGCCTGAGACCCTAGCGCAGAGAATGCTGTCAAATATCTGCTCTCAGGCACACTTTTTTGGCAAAAAAATCCATTTGAGATATCTATTTGTGTTTTGTATTTTTTCTGCACAATGTTATTCATTAATGTAGCACTGTGTGCACTTTGAACTGCAAACGTCTTGGTGCAAGTGTTGAAATTTCTGTCATCTAAAACTAAAGAATACGAATTATCTTGTTTTTATACTGGAAACAAAGGGTTATTCATTTGAGAGATGCAAGTTTCAATCACCCCTATCATCTAAGATCTCCCTGACTTGTTTTTTTGGCTTCTTGCTTTATTGGATACTGTCCTTGTGCAGTTGGAGTATTTTTAATGGAGTTATGTGGTCGGTTGAAGCCTCATCCCAACCAAAATGTTTTTTGTATAATGCTGGGGTTTGGGCTACCGCTCACTCCTGTGCATATGTATATTTTATATATTTGGGAACACGGTCGAAGAATGCAGGTAAAATTACTGTTTCTCTCCTTGGGCAATTCATGACGAATGCCAGCAGCCAAACTTGTTCAGCTAACAAAATGTCATAACCAAATATTAGGTTCTCCCAAAAGAGACCTCTAACTATCCTACATTTGTTCCCCTCCATTTGGAGTGTTATTTCATATAATTCATGTGGGACACTGACCCTAGTATCAGGTGTTTCCACCGTGATATAATCATTCAAGTCTACTGTCACCAGAAATTTCATCAGGTTCTGGTGAGCTATTGTTACTTCTGCCACACTGTCTAGCATCGCCGGAGCACATTCCCCATTCAGTAGTCGAGTCCTCAGAATTCTGGGCTTGTCTGACCAGCAACTTTCTTCTTTCTGAACTGTGGTTTTAGTTTGGCTTTATCTTCTTTTATGAAAGTATATTCTTGAGCGTTCTGCTTGTCTCTGGACTTTGTACACTCTTCTTGCCTGTCTGACCATCCTTCCCTCTCAGAGTTTTTCGATGAACCCTTAAAGGAACAAGAGGAATGTGTGTCAGTATCCTGATACCTGTCAGGTTTCCTAATATTATCCCTATTCCTAAAGTTATACCTCCTTTCGGAGGGCTCCTGTGGAGAAAATCTACCTCTGGAATGAGATCTGTTTTCTGTTTGCTATTGTCCCACTTCTTTTTAGAAGAAGTAGGTGTCTGCTTGAATGTCTCCTTCTCAGGACTACCCATCAGTTGTGGTTTTAACGCTTTTCCACCCAACCTGTCCCTTCATAATTCTGCATATGCAGTTTCAATTATGTTGGGTAGTTCATGCTCCTGTTGTAAAGGACTGAACTCCCTTAGGCGTTTGCGGATAGTCACTGATGCTGCCTCCCCTTTAATATTTGCTAATATTATTGCTGATACCTGGGTATAGTGTAGTGGTCTTGTCCCATGAGTAGAGGTGACATAGTAGACATTGCCAAGCAGTGTCTTGTAAGGTAGTTTATTAAGTCCATAAGATGTGTAGTAGGAGCCCCACCAGGAGCAGCCTGCTAGCTGCTCAGCCCATCCTTCAACTGTCAACACACTCACCAGGCACCCAAGCATTCTACTCCTGTCAATCACACCAACATTCCACACAGAACACTCACACTGGTTGAGCAGCTAGGAACAAGGTGAAAGGGAACATTATAACATAACATGAGGAGACAACATTATCTTCTCCCTTTTCAATTGAAAAACTAATAAAACCATACTAAAATTAAAACAAATATACACAACAATGTACAAATGAAGATAATGGTCCATAACCCTGGGATGAATGGTAAAACCACATCACGAGAGGGAACACAGACCAAACAAGGGAAGAAAGAAGAATGAAAAGATGCAAACGAACTATCACCATCCTCCTCCTTTAATATAGAAAACAAAGAAAGAAGAATGAAAAGATGCAAACGAACCATCACCATTCTCCTCCTTTAATATTGAAACAAAAAGTAGAGTTGCGCACGCACAGCTCACAGACACAAAGCGAGACGCCACATGAAAGAACATGTGAACACCAGTGAAAAGAGTAAAGGGAATACTGCACCCCAGAACTCTAACACTATGGGTGAACTGCACCCAAGAAAGTACTCCTAATGTAAGGAACCAGACCATACTAACTGTGAGGAAGGGACTAAAACCCAACCACCACCCCTCATGTAAGGGACACAGCTAAAATTGGAGTGGGACCCATAACGTAAGCTGCAAAGTCATCCCTCTAGACAGGGTAGAATGACCTATAGATCCTATAAAACCTCCCGCATGAAAGGGTAAAACATATTTAGAATATGACAAACAACCAACGTTGTATAGGACCAACACCCATAAGAACAAGTGCAGCACAAGAAGACTACACAACATGACCAAAGTGCAGCACAAGGTAAATACAAAGTGTCCACACGGTGATGCGCAGGGCGACTTACACACTACAACAACACCATAAGTGCAGGGCGACTTACACAAAAAGACACGTAAGGCGCCGGGCGACTTACACACAAGACAGAAAGACGTGAGGCGCATGGCAACTTACACACAAGACAAAAGGACGTGAGGCGCAGGGTGACTTACACACAAGACAGAAAGACGTGAAGCGCAGGGCGACTTACACACAAGTGAGGCGAGGGGCGACTTACACACAACCACAAGAAGTGTGGCGCATGACGACTTACACACATAAAACACCAGACATAAAATGCAAAATGAAACATAAACACACTACACAAGGAGGTGGGGCACCACCCACCAAGACCAGAACCACCCTCATGTAAGGGAGTGTAATGTTAGTTGAAATATACACACAAGCAATGTAGCATGCAAAAAATTGTTTAGAAATGGAATGTCGAGGGAGGAGCTACGAGGGCCTCCAAGATGGTCGCGTGAGCAGAGAGCTCCCGAGACCCGCGCCGCCCTTCTTGATTTATCCTTCGACTATCCTGGTCACTTTGACGGGCCTATGAAGTGTTACTCTTGCTGATGCTGCGGAACTTTTTTGGGCCGAGATCGGACTTCGGGGACCATTTTTACGTCGTCTCAAACTTTCTGGCCTAGCCCCGGACGGAACCGGGGACTCTGCTGCCTTGGATGGCCGAGCAGTAATGGAACAACAACGGCTGCCTGGCATCTGCTTCACCGATAGTGTGCCACTTTCACTTTTGGTTTCTGGTCCACCCTTGCATTGACTGCCTGAGACCTGCTCTGTAATCCTGGTTTGGTGTTTTTACTGGCAGCACGCTTCCTTCGCAGTGCCGGCTCAATGGTCTGTGACATTTTCTTGCAAAAACCAAGATTTCAGGGTTCAAGGATCGCTGACGTTCTATCTCACACGGGAGGTCCCTGTGCGGTGCTGAATTCCACATGGCGATGAAACCCGAGGTCGAGAAGCGCAGGAAGGCCACCACTCGTGGGGGATCGGTCCAGTCTAACGTGATCGATCGCTATACACAGCCGAGAGGTTCCCCCGGTGCTGCCAGCCGCGGCTTGGAAGACCCAAAGAAGGACATGGCGACCTCTTCAGAAGTGTCACTTCAAGACCTACTGGCCGCCATTGCGGGGCTTAAGGCTGATATGGGTCAGCAATATGAGGCCATCGTGTCCAATATAGACACGGTGGCGGTCGATGTTACCCTTATTCGAGCCGATTTAGCCAAGACTAATGAGAGGGTCAAGGCACTAGACCTGAAAGCATCCAGTCTGGTGACAGACATGGCGGAAGCACAGTCGGAGATTGGGAATCTGCGCTCATCACAAGACCTGCTAACCAAACGCATGGAGGAATATGATAATAGGGCCCGACGGAACAACATCCGCCTAGTCGGGGTGCCGGAGGACAGTGGCGCTGCCTCGATCGATCTACTGGTTGAGGAGCTAATTGTTGCTAAACTCGCTCCCGCAGGCCTCAGTAAATTCTTTGCGGTCGAGCGCGCCTATTGCTTCCCAGGCGGGCAGGTTAAGCCGGGGGGACCCCCGAGGCCTATAATCGCTAGGCTGTTTCACTTTCGAGACAGGGACGCCATTCTTCAGGCCGCCCGCAAGCACGGCCCGTTGAAATTCGACAACAACTCTGTCTCGATCTACCCTGACTTCACTCCCCAAGTGCAGCGCCAACGTTCTGGATTCCTCGGAGTGAAGCGTCGCTTGAGGGATCTGGGACTAAAATATGCGATGTTGTTTCCCGCTCGCCTGCGTATCGAATACAGGGACCGTGCTTACTTCTTCGATCAGCCGGACAGTGCCAGTGACTGGTTGGACTCGTTGCCAAAGGACGACGCCGAGAGCGGAGGCCCCGGAGGTGCGGACGGAGGCGCAACGGCGCAAGACTGAATTTGGGCCCCCGAGGTCCGGTTTTGGATTGTAACCTTTACAGAGTAACTTTATCATGTGCTTTATGTTTCAGCCCGGGGTGGGGCGGGTTGGGGTTGTTTCTCCCTTCCTCCTCAGGGGTTTCTTTGTGTAGATCAGAATGGGCGACAGGCACACTGCAGTTTGGGGTGGCTATTTAGTCAGCAGGGGTGCAGGGTGGGGGGCGTTGTAACGGGTTCATGGTTGGGGGGTGAGTGGTGGGGACTTGGTTGTGTTGTGTGTTTGTTGTTTCTCTTTTCACATGGTACTTTATTGCTTACGTACATCCTCGATTTGAGGTTCCGGGAGGGGGTAGGGTTGGGACACTCTTTCTGGGATGGGGGGGGTGATGTAAAGGTTCTTTCTTGGAACGTCAATGGCTTGGGAGACAGGATTAAACGTGGTATTGTGCTGCAATTTATAAGACGTCATGCCCCTGATGTTGTTCTACTCCAGGAAACCCATTTGATTGGTAATGCCTGTAAAGCTCTCAACCGCCGAGGTTACCGGCTTGTCGCTCACGCTGGTTTTACGTCCGGCTCCCGAGGGGTGGGTATAATGGTAAAATCCTCCTTGGCCCTTGAAGTTGATGATGTCACCCTTGATGATCGGGGTCGCTATGCTGCTCTCTCGGGGAGATGGGAGGGGAAGCTAATTGTAATAGTTGCTGTCTATGTTCCCCCGGGGCTGCAGGCTACCACCTATGCCGATCTTGGCAGGACTCTCCTTGGGCTCCCTGATGGACTGCTGATCATGGGTGGGGATTTTAACTCGGTGATGTCGGGTGACTGTGATCGGCTGCCCCCTAGAGTTCTGCCATTGTCCCAGATGTGGTTAACTGACATGACGGAAACTTTTGGTCTAGTGGATGTTTGGCGATCGTTACACCCCTCACAGACTCAGTACACTTTCCACTCTGGTGCCCATGGCAGTCTCTCACGGATAGATTACTTTTTTATGTTGACTTCTAATTTATCCTTGGTGCGGGACGTTCGACATCTCCCCAGGGGTATTTCAGATCATTCCCCCTTGCTGCTCGAAGTTTCCGTGGGAGGTGTATTTGGAAGCAGAGTTCCCCCTGTCCCGCCCTGGCACTTTCAGAACCCTCGGCTCCGATCAGATTTGGTCAAGGTGATTGATTGCTATTTCGATGAGAATGTAGGTTCAGTAGCTTCCCCTACGGTTCTTTGGGAGGCCTTCAAGACTGTAATACGGGGTTCCGCACTGTCTTTTATTGCTGCTGAAAGGAAAGCTAAGAGGGAGGCTGTGCTGGCCCTTGAGACCGAAATAACCACACTCGAAAGTGAGTTGGGTGGGGATGATACGCCTGCGCTCCTACACTCCTTGGAACTGAAGCAGGCGGATTATAGAGCTTGTGTGACTGATGCTGCTAAGGTGATGCGTGTGAATCAGCTGGGCCGTTTGTATGATGTGGGTGACAAGGCTAGTAAACTCCTTGCGTGGCTGGATAAGGCTGAAAGGATGAATCGGGTTGTACCCGTCATTACCCGCGAGACTGGTGAAAGTGTGTCTGACCCCGGTGAGATTGTTGGCTGTTTCGTGGACCATTTTCGGAAGGTTTATAGCCCGGTTAGTGACCGAGATGAGGCCGACTCCCGTTTACTGTTGCGGGATATTGCTCTTCCCTGTGTTTTGGAGGAGGATAGATTGGCCTTGGAAGCCCCTTTCATGGTGGACGAGATTGCTCTTGCCATTAGGTCCCTGCGGTCGGGTAAAGCGATGGGGCCCAATGGTTTGCCTATCGAGCTCTATAAACTTCGACCTGACAAAATGGCCGCCCACTTGCGGGCCATGTTTCAGGATGCATTTGAGGATGGAATCCTTCCATCTGAACAGCGCCTGGCTACCATAGTGGTCATTCATAAAGATGGCAAACCTCGGGACCGCTGCACCTCCTATTGCCCCATCTCATTACTAAATGCTGAACCCAAAATTCTTGCCAAAGTCTTGGCTAATCGGCTGTTGTCTGTCATCTGTGACTTGATCCATCCGGATCAATCCGGTTTTATACCCTATCGGAACACAGCCCTTAATCTGCGTAGGCTCCATGGTGTTCTCGCGGGAGCTGGAACTCTCACTGGGCCTGCGGTGGTGGCCTCCATGGATGCTACAATGGCTTTCGACACCATAGAATGGCCTTATCTATGGGCAGCCCTTTCCAAGTTCGGCTTTGGCCCTAGTTTCATTGCGTGGGTGAGGCTCCTGTACGAGCAACCGTTGGCTCAAGTCGTGGTGAACGGCAGAAGCTCCGATTCCTTCCCACTGGGCCGTGGCACCCGTCAGGGGTGCCCGCTTTCCCCGCTTCTGTTTGCACTGGCGCTTGAGCCCCTTGCGGCGTGGCTTCGGTGGGAACCCTCGATTAAAGGGATCCGGTGGGCGCCGGATCTGGAAGATCGCGTCTCGCTTTACGCCGACGACATCCTTCTCTACTTCACCTCTCCCCAGAAGTCTTTGAACGTGCTCTTTGATGTTCTCACTTCTTTTGGTAAGAACTCCGGACTGGTTATCAATTGGACTAAGTCATGTGTTTATGTCATAGCGGGGGTACTACCTCCGCTGCCTCGTAGGTTTCCTATCCAGGTGGCGGAAGATGGTTTTAAATACTTGGGGGTCTTTGTCTCCATGGATTCCTCGTTGCGATATGATCGAAACCTCTACGCTCCCCTCCGTCGCCTCAAGCAAGATGTCAGGTGATGGCGTGAATTGGCCTTGTCCCCACTGGGACGAGCGGCGCTTTTTAAAATGATGTCGCTCCCCAGGTTCCTTTATGCCTTGCAGAATTTCTTCGACCCGGTCCCCGCTCGCTATTTCCGTGAAATCGAAAGCCTACAGAGGCAGTTGATCTGGGATGGACGTGCCCGTATTGCATTATCTAAACTTACACTCCCCTGGTATGATGGCGGTATTGCTTTGCCCGACATTAAACGATACTACTGGGCCTCACATTTAAGCGCAATCAATCATGTGACATATTCTTCGGAGCCCGCTCCCGCTTTTGCCCTGGACAAACTCCTGTTGCCAGGCGGTAACTTTAATAGAGCTTTGTACTCGAAGCCACCACTTCGTCTTCTGACTGGTCCTACGAAATGTGCCGTGAGTGCCTGGAAGGATGCTACTGTGGCTACGGGATGGGGCGGCAGATTGACGCGTATGACCCCGTTGTATGATTCTGAACGATTGGGCAACCTGTGGCGGACGAAAGGGTTTGATAGGTGGGATATGATCGGGATTAGCAAGGTGGAGGATCTTTGGGCCAGGGGTACTGTGAAATCCTTTGAGGCCCTGAAGGTGGAATATAAACTGGATGATAGGGAGTATTTTCGGTATCTTCAGGTACGGCATGCCCTATCCTCCGTTTTTCCCCCCGGAACTGACGTCCCCCAGTCATCCCCGTTGGAAGATCGTATTCTAGATGGCCACGTCCCTGACAGTACGATTTCCTTAATTTATAAGAAACTTATTAACAACAGAGCTGACCTGCTGGAGAAGCTTCGTGCCTCCTGGGTGGCAGATGGGCTCGAACTAGATGACGAAGACTGGCAAATGGCTATTTCTTCCCCTAAGGAGGTGGCTATTCCGGCTCGGCTTCGTTTTGTCCAACTAAAGATCCTCCACCGTGTGTATGTGACTGGTACGCGTCTGGTACGGATGGGGCTTGCGACGGACGGACTGTGTAGACGTGGCTGTGGTATGGATGGTACCTTTTTGCATGTCTTGTGGGAATGCCCGGTTATCTCGGCTTTCTGGTCTAGGGTCCACGATGTGATGGGACGTGTTACTGGGGTCCCCCTCCTTCCCGAGGCACGACGCTGTTTGCTCAATGTGTGGGAGCCTACAGACTGTACGGCTGCTCAGACCTTCTGGATCACTCTGGGCAACATGGTCGCCAAGAGAGACATAGCTCAGCTCTGGGGCTCCAATAGACCGCCTAGGCTCAGTGCCTGGAAAGAAAACATGGACTGGTGCATGTTTCGGGAGAAAACGGTGTACGAGGCACGGGGTCGTCCTAGGAAGTGGAACAAGATCTGGGCACAATGGAATGCATACCGAGGTGATATTTTTCCCCCTCGCTTGACTATGCCGAGGCCATTCCCTCCTCCCCATAAATTGCGTTCCGTTCATTATTTTCGCTCTACATTCCCATCATCAACCCCCTCCCGTAGTAGACTTGCTTCCATTCTTTTATACTGTTTTCCCGTTTCCCCCCCCTCCTGTGAGCCTTGCCGTTAATTTACCATGTGTCTGTTTTCCTTTTTTTTTGTTTTTCACTTCAACAGAATTATAAAATTGAACCTTTGATATCCTTTTGAATATTATATTATGCACTGTATTATAATGGACCGCGAAGCGGCCACACTGCTTCGTACTGTGTCCTACTTTTCGAATGTTTGTCATAGCGGCCGGCCCAATGGGGTTGTAGGCAGACGCTGTGTATTGTGCATTTGATAAATAAAGGTTTTCAAAAAAAGAAATGGAATGTCTAAGAACACTCTCATTAGTAAAATAGCATCTGACTAGATGATATGAAATGACATGTCCAAGACCAGATCATTGGTACTACCTAGTGAGCACAGACTAGATAAACATCCAAATCAGACTTTAAATTAAAATGTTCCACGTCTCTTGGCACTATGTAATGATATAGCCACCCGATTTGTGAAATGTGGCAAAACTTGACTGGAAACAAATAAACATAGAATCTGAATGACATTTCTTCCATAGATAAAACCACAAAACCACTGTCCACATGAAAAACAGACTGAGACACTGCACTAAAGACAGCAGTTATTTTATCATGGAAGAAAAGAAAAATCACCATAGAACTGCAGAGCTGAAAAGCGACAACACTGGCAAACTAAAAGTAGCAGAGGGGTAGCAGCTAAGCCCGCATCGCACCTACAGACATCCGAGACTATTTTGGTTGCATTCCGGAAAAAGGGCCAAACAATCAAATCCTCTGCACTTTGCCGGTTGTAAATCCACTGCACAGCACAGGCTGACAAGAGGGCAACTCATAACAGAAGAAGATGGCGT
Organism: Lissotriton vulgaris; assembly: GCF_964263255.1. NCBI lineage: Eukaryota > Metazoa > Chordata > Amphibia > Caudata > Salamandridae > Lissotriton > Lissotriton vulgaris. The sequence goes on from NC_141694.1 coordinate 496,735,696, forward strand.
CACGAACATGACACAGCACCAGATGGCTCCCAATGCACCATGCTGGCAAAGGTCCCAGAACAGCGAAGATTGAACTTCCAAGAAGTTACAGAGGAACACACTTAGGGGCAGTGTGACAACCCAAGCCATGTAAGTTGCACGCACTCAATTTGTAGTTTGAAACACAAGGAAACTGTTTAAACGGCCTCACTGCTGGATCATTGTAATGGCAGAAAAAAAACCAACAATGAAGATAAAAACAAAAAGTCAGCTTACATTGTTCCGATACAGCTCCGACGCATTAAAATTAGAAGATTAGACCATTCCAATCGGGCAAACGATGGCTTTCCGTCAATGGATAACTTGGAAGTTCTATTAAAGTTCATACTTGCTTTAAGAAGTAAAGCCACACTTTACATCTCACTTCATGTCTTGTGTAAAAACAAGTTCCTCACTGCACAATGTTGTGCCAGCAGACATGTCTTCAAATCACTTAAAAACAATGCTTGTGATGCAGACGCTGCACTGGTAAAGCTTGTAGTAGCTACCAACCATGTAGCAAGAAGCGTACTCAAGACCGGTGTAGCTTGCCACAAATGTTTGTTGTCCACAAGATAAACAGTGAGCACAGCACACCCGTGCTGGGGCTGTCTGGTGTGAGGGACACTGGTGGGGCTGCAAGGCATGCTTCTCCATTTTCTTGAGTCTCTTGTTTCTGTTTTTCAACACTTGCTCCTGGAAGTGTGCAAGCGCTGCCTTAGGGGTCATTCGTGAACCACTGACTTTCAGAACAGTTCTGTGAGTTGTTTTTGCCTGTAGCTTCAGTAGGTTCCATCCAACATCACGACTTTTTTGACACTTCATCTTCAACTTCTTTTGAAGAGTACCTAGAGCGAGTGTTAGTCTACAGATCCTCACCAAAATGTAATGGTCTTGTCCCATGCGTAGAGGTGACATATTAGACGTAGCCAAGCAGTGTCCTTTTAAGGTAGGTTATTAAGTCCATAAGATGTGTAGTAAGAGCCCCACCAGGAGCAGCCTGCTAGCTGCTCAGACCATCTTTCAACTGTCAATACTCACACCAGCCACCCAAGCATTCTACTCATGTCAATCACACCAACATTCCAAACAGAATACTTACACTATAGGAGCAGCTATAAACAAGGTGAAAGGGAACATTATAACATAACATGAGGATACTACACATAGGTACATAGTAACTTCATCCCTAACTTCAGAGCAGGTTCTGCTCTGTACTCATTTTGTATTTATCTTAATACATCTGGTATTACGGCTATACCATGTGTTCTGGTATATATAGCAGCGAAAACTGCACCACATGATGTTCAATCATCTATTTGTGGTGTTATCGCCATGGGCAAGCAGATTGTCAGCATTTTGAGTTTTTCATGAGGGTTGGTATTTGGGAAACTGCCTCTCACTGTGATATTTTCTGAGCTACCCAGAATGGCATTTGTTCACGTTTTGCGGGCATCTTACCCATTACTGCATGTAATGTTTGTGGTGTAATTTTAGTTGCTGTGTTCTGAACGTGAGCTGTATTTGTTGTTACCTTCGCTGGCTGGACTGTGAGTGTCCTCATGACGAATTGTATCATGTTTCTGTAAAGTTTTATTATTTGTGAAGTATGGGTAAGTCTGGTCCTGGCAGTGTTTCAGTGTCAGGATGTGGTGTGTACGCTGCTAATATTGGCCATGTTGCTCCTTCTCTTCTGAGCGGACCGAGTCTTACTCTTCTTCTTATATGGTGTAGGGCACTTTTAAACCAGTATAAGTGTTCCTGGTACGTTAGTGGAACTTCAATGTCCTCACACGGACAGTATTCCGCTGGTGCATCACCTTCTATGTAGAACAGAAATGTTTTTAGGTTTTGCCTGCAAATGCTCACGTAGTGAGCATTCGCTAAAAAACCTATTGAGTTCTATATATGATCGATGACCCGCCTCTGCCTCTCATTGGCTAGCTCCATAAATGGAGGCTAGCCATTGGGAGACAGAGGCTGTCAATCGCGCTTTCTCCCGAAAACGCGATTCGGGGGCGTTTCTGGTGCTTTTTTTAAGCCCCGCCCCTTTGTCCCGGGCCGCGCTGCGATTGGCTGCCGGCCCGGGACACCCCCGTGACGTCATTCCCGGGCCGCGCTGTGATTGGCTGCCGGCCCGGACCTGACTTGTTTTTAGCTGTGATAGCCATCTCTTATTTACTTTCTCTGTAATGTGGAAGTTCGTGAAACTCCTCGTGTAACGCACTTGATTCTATTGTAAAGCGCTCTGAAACCTTTGGGTAAAGTCCGCGCTATATAAAATTGCATAAAAAAATAAATAAGACGTGCACTCCCACGTTTCTCTGGACCTAGAGACCAACTCCGTACGTGATTTATTCATGCGGATGGTTCACACTCCAGACCTTGCTCACTACTAAACTTAAAGGAGAGTAAGGATGGACAGTTCTGAAATGCAGAGTGTGTACGGTTTGTCCCGGGTTGGGCAGTGGCAGTATGCGAGGCCTTTTTTTTTTTAGTAACACTGGAGAATAGATCAATTAATGACCTGGTGCATTTGTTATGTTTTTCAGCTCCCGCCAAACCCTCTCCCCAAACTCTTGTGATGGAAATATCTGCTCACATTCGCCAAAAAACCTCACTAGAAACTGAAGGCCATGTTTTGTTCACTTAAGTCTCTTCCCACCTCGGGAGGTACCAATCGAGTTCACCATCTCTAAAAAGAGTTGAGATTGTGGCCTGATCTGTTAGGGAAAGACCCTGCCCCCTAAAATTCTATGCAATTTACTTCCATGTAAGGGTGTTTATAGGTGTGCACCTGCTCTTTACCTCGGTACTTCCGGACAAATCTGCCTAAGGCGAGTGCCTGCGGCTCTGGCGGCCTGGCTCCTTAGCATCAGGTCTCAAAAAAAGTTAAAATGTATTTGATGGTTCTGTGTCCTTTTAGGAAAGGGGGTTGTGTGTGTGTTGAGCAATGGCTGTGAAGCTGGAAGTGAGAATAGAGGGAGGGCAGGAGTCTGGCGTGAGATCACCGTATGTGCCTACGAAGTTGCGTCAGTAACTGGAGCCCATGGGACGGAGGAGGCCCTTGTGTGCATCAACAGCATAGTCCGGATGTAAACACAGACTGCAGCTCTGGAAGGAAGCTTCTTTGTCAGACCAAGTAGCGCAATCGTGAATCTCTCTGTATCGTCAATGCATACGATAACACACTGCAGCGCCAATAAACCGAGAGCCAGTCAATTAATTTAGTTATTGGCCCTCGCTTAATTTACGGGCCAAGTCTCCTGTCAAGGCACTTCAGGAGATCAAGGTGCACGCTCTCAGAGTCCAATAATCTTTATTTATTATACTGTTGTACAGATAGCTACTTTACTAATTAGTACGGTCCTGATGTTGACACCTGCGACACAGCACTGAAGTCCTATTAATGTAATTGCTCTCAATTGGTTCATCACTGCAACAAACATACTTCATCACATGGAGCAGTAAAAGCCTGCAGACTCGCCCCTTGGTTATGGCACTATACCTGTAATTATGTTATATATGTGTAGAACTTTCTGTCGCACGGAGGTTGCTTTGCATGGGTGCGGGGAAGGGAAGTTTAGGTAGGACTCGAGGTGGGATTAACACATGTCCGTGTTGGTGCAATTCAAACGTCCCTAGGCATGTTGGTGCAATTCAAACGTCCCTAGGCATAGGTGCATGTTACCCCCCCCCCCCCCCGTCCCTCCCCTCCCCAATTTTCATAGTTCGCTTCGAAGGGCAGGGGCAGAGGAGGCATGTTCCGCCCACAAACCGTTCGCGTTTTGTCCAGTGGATGTCTGTTTTAGGATGCCACAACATTTGGCCATCAGCAGGTTGGAGAGGTGAGAGGCCTCTGCCTCGTGATCTGTGGTGCATGAAGGCCGAGGGTCTCCAGCTCGACCCTCTGCTTGGTTGAGAGCCAGAGGGGTCGCCTCGGCCAAGGATAATGACCGGAAGATGGCTTCGCGGTATTTAATGCTTACCTAGCTCCTGACAAGGTGTGCTTAATGGACTCCATTGCAGTAGTGCGCCCCGCGGGCGGCCACTGAGCTAGCACGCGGCCTCCCGTGGCAGAGGGCGCCTCGCGCCGGGGGTGGTCGAGGGCGTTCGCGAGGGCGGTGTTCACCTGCGCAATCAATGCCTGGTTCGAGTTCACAGCGGCTCTCTAGCCGGGCTTCGTACGCGTTTTATAGCAGAATGAAGGAGAGCGGCCCGACTCAAGGGCGTGTGGGGGAGTCATTACACGCGTGGCCGTGTTACTGCGCAAACAGTGCTTTCACAGGCCATCTTAGGGTTCCTTAGATGTTTGCAGAACATTCAGCCTTGTATTTTTTCACCAGAACGCCTCACGTTCATTATTGCGCGCCGGAGACATGTCATTCTTTACATATAATCGGAGTTTAGTACCGCCGTGGTGGTTGTCTAAAAGCAAATATTGTAAACACAACCGAAACTCAAAAGGCGCTTTTATAGACAGTACTTGGTACTCTAAAACATGAGTTTAATTATTTTACTCATTGATATTACGTGTTTATTTAGCTTGATAATAAGTCACAAGGCAAAAAGGCGCAAGGTGTAGTAGACAGCCGGGGGTTTGGATGGTAAATCACAAGAAGCATTGAATTGATTTGTAAGTGCTTTTAAGTTAACCCTGCACTTCTCGGTGGGGCCCCTCACCTCGCTTGACACTGCTGTGTAGTAATGTTGAGTTTTTTTTCTGCGTGTAGGTCACGCGCGCCCTGTGCAGCACGAGGACGTTCACATCTTGGAAAGCCCGTGACGTGTGAGCGCGCGCAGCCCACTGTGTGCTCCCGCCCGCCCCCAGCGGTGGCGATGTGAGTCAGTGCAGCTGCAGGCTGCCCACCGATGGCTTGTCCGTGGAACACTTCAAAATTTGCAAACATTCGTGACAAGAATTTTCAATTCTATTAAGGACTAGGAGGCGAGGATTATGCTTAGTCTCATTTCTTTACTGACACATAGCAGCCAATCACATTACAGTAAAGAAAAAACAGAAACAGGGCAACCATAGAGTACACCCATAGTATATAAACAGTCTCAGAGGTAACCACTTCCTCTTTCTTTGTCCAAAATCCAGTAAGAAGAACCAAGTAAACATCAGAAACCAAGGAAGACATCAATCGAAAGGACCAAAATCCGAACGTGGAGGCGGAGGAACTTCCAAAAGCCACAGGAACAGAAGCAGGCCAACGAGGAGCAGAAACTCGCAGCAGAACGACCATAAGGGCTGAGCCGGAGGAACCTCACTTGGGATCAGAACCTGAAAAGAGACACAAAGCCGTAATACACATCCTGTGTAATCATGAGCAAATAAGGGTGGGTAAAGAAAAAACCAAAGCATTCATCACATTTCATTAGGAAAGATCCATGAAGCATTGCATAGTAACAATATAATAGATACATGCATATACAACGGGTGGGATAATCCTCGCCTCCTAGTCCTTAATAGAATTGAAAATTCTTGTCACGAATGTTTGCAAATTTTGAATTCTATGTCAGGACAGGAGGCTCCGATTATGCTTTTTTAAAGCTGATCTACCACCACAGAAGCAACACTATCGATAGGCTTAAAGTAAAAAGTTTTAAACACAGACGCAGATGACCAATCTGCAGCCTTCATGATATCAAACAGAGTAACACCCATGGAATAAGCTTTGGACGCCATCGCTCCGCGTGCAGAGTGTGCGCCAAACACAGAAACATCAATTCCAGCTTCAGACATAAGCCCCCGCACCCAGCGCGCCAAGGTAGCTGGAGAAACAGGTCGAAAAGGCTTTTGTAATGCAATCAGCAGTTGACCCTGCATGTCTGAGCGCAAAGAAGCAGTACTCACCTCATAATCCTTCAGGCATTGAACCACACAAAGGTTGGGGTGAGAAGGGAAAGAAGGATAAGAAATAGAAGGCGTATTAGATTTGGTACGTCTGGAGAGACGAAAGGAAACTCCTTCAGGAGTGAAGCAGCGACCCGCCAGATCCAAAGCGTGCACATCCGACACGCGCTTACAAGATACCAAACACAGCAACATAGTTAGTTTTGCGGAAAGTTGCTTGCGAGATAAGGAAGCATTGGAAGGCCAGGCCTCCAAAAATCTGAGGACAACAGAAACATCCCACAAGGTAACATATTTAGGGGTGGGAGGTTTTGCAAAACGAACTCCTTTAAGCAACCTGGAAACAAAAAGGATGTTCACCCGCGGGTTCCCCATCTATGTGGGCATGACCCGCCGAGATAGCAGACCGGAAACCGTTAATAGTCGAATAAGCCAGACCAGAGGTGGCCAAGGAAGCCAAGAAATTAACAATCATGCTGATATCTGCTGAAACGGGATCAACTTGTTGTTGTGAACACCAATCACACCAACGCTTCCAAGACCCCTTATACCGTTTGTGAGTATTGGGAGCCCAGGCTTCACTAAGGAGCTTGGAAGCGTCGCTTGAAAGGCCTGGGAGCGACCAGCGATCCCCGAGATCCTCCACGCGAGAAGAGGAAGGGAGCCTGAGAGGATCAGGGGATGAGGACCTCCGAGAGGGTCCAACAGGAGATTCCACAATGGGGGAAGGAGAAACGGTGGGGCCGAACACATTTCTAGAAGGACCGGAAACCACGCTTGAGCCCTCCAGAGAGGGGCAATCAGAATCAGATCCGTCTGAAATCGTTTGGAGTAGGCCAATACCCTGGGAATCATTAGAAATGGAGGGAAAGCATAACAGAGGGTCGATGGCCACCGCTGGAGAAAGGCATCCGTGGCCAGAGCCTGAGGGTCCGGCCTCCAACTGTAAAAATGCGGAAGTTGCGTATTGAGGCGTGAGGCAAAGAGATCTAATTGGCAAGGACCCCAACGCCGATGGAGAGCACGGAAGACCCGGGGATGCAGCCTCCAATCGCTGTAATCCCGAAGGTGCCTGGAGTGCCAGTCCGCTATCTGATTGTGGCATCCCGGAAGGTACTCCGCAATAACAGTGATCTTTTTCTGCAGACAGAAGTGCCAAAAATCTTTGGCGATCTCCGCCAGGATTCTGGACCTGGTCCCGCCCAGTTTGTTCACATAGCGGACTGCCGAGATATTGTCCATCCGGAGAAGGACACAACAACTGGTCTGTAGGGGAGAAAAACATTTGATCGCAAAGGAGCCCGCCAGGAGCTCCAGACAGTTGATATGAAGTTCCAATTCTTGACCAACGACCCCCGGTCGAGACCGAGCCGCAACGGGCTCCCCAGCCCCACCGACTGGCATCGGATTCTATCACCAGATCCGGAGACACACCGAAGAGGGCCCGGCCGTTCCAGGCCTCCATGTGGTCCAACCACCACTGCATCTCCCACCGGACCTCCTCCGTAAGAGGAATCTGATCGGAATACCTGAGCCCTTTCCGGAGATGAAGAAATTTCAGGCGCTGCATCGCCCTGTAATGAAGGGGACCCGGAAAAATCGCCTGAATGGATGACGCCAGGAGACCGACTACACGCGCCAACGACCTCAACGACACAGTCGGTCTGGAAATAACAGACATCAACTCTCTCTTGATATAACGCATCTTTTGGTTGGGCAAGAGAAGTTGACAAGTAACCGAGTCGATCTGAAAACCCAGGAAATCGATACGCTGGGCTGGTACCAAAACCGATTTCTGGACATTGATTAGGAACCCCAGAGATTGTAAAAGAGTGATGGATAATTCCAGATGTTGAAGAAGTTTGAGAGGACAATCCGCCATAAGGAGAATATCGTCCAGATAAATAATCAACCTGACACCCAGTGACCGAAGATGTTCCACAACTGGTCTCAACAGCTTCGTGAAGCACCATGGTGCTGACGAAAGACCGAACGGGAGAACCTGATACTCGTACCAGACTCCCTGCCAGAGAAACTGGAGAAAACGGCGATGAGGCTTGTAAATCGGAACCGAAAGATAAGCATCCTTGAGGTCCAGTCTGACCATCCAATCCCCTTCTCGAAGGAGATCCCTCAACAGATGGATGCCCTCCATCTTGAAATGGCGATAGACGACTCCGCCGTTGAAGTCTTTCAGATTGAGAACAAGACGAGCACCGCCCCCTTTTTTCTCGACCAGAAAGACAGAACTGGCAAACCCCTTCGGATGACGGGTGGTTGGAATCACCGCCCCTTTTCTTAGAAGAGAGTCTATCTCCTCGGAGAGACAAACCTGGTCCTGAAGAGAAAAACGCAGACAAGGAGGGGGACAAGTCTGATGCATCGGGTGATAGAATTCTATTCTGAACCCCTGAACAGTTTGTAGCACCCAAGCATCGCCGGAGAGCATGCGCCAATTCTGCAGGAAAAATTGAATGCGACCCCCCAACATCACATCGCATGCACGAATCAGGCTCACCTGTAGGGTGGGAATCTTGGTATTGTCCCTGATGACCACCGGAACGTCCTTTGCCATACTGGCCTTTTCCTTTTCTGGAAGGATAAAAGTTTGCGCGGGTGGAGTAGCCAGAGTCGTATTGGCCACCACGATGCTGCGATCCACCCTTCTGGGACTGCTGCTGAGATCCACGGCCGAACGACCGTCCCCTTTGTCGTCCGGCCTTGGTGAAAACCGGACGCATGGCCCGGCGCAAGGAAGCTTGTGCCTTATCAATGCCGCTAAAGGCAGAGACAAACTTAGTCAATTCCTTTAGAAAAGGTTGGCCAAAAAGAAGACCCTGCGCTTCTGGACCTGCCTCAGAGGTGGCCAGCTCCGCCAGCTTTGGATCCAGTTTCAGGAGAATGGATCGACGACGCTCTGCTGAAATGGCACAATTAACGTTCCCAAACATACATACAGCCCTCTGTGCCCATTCGATTAGCTCATCAGGGTTAACTGTCGCCGAGGCCTCCTTGGCTTTGAAACCAAGGTCCAGGATCTTGGATAGGGGACCCAACATGTCCATGAGCTTGTCTTGACAAGACCGCCAGGAGCGGTCCAGGCCTTTAGAATATTTTTTAAGGTAGGTGACCATCATAGGGTCCACCTCCGGTGTTTCAGCAATATGGTCCGCTAGGTCAGGCCTCGGGCACTCAGAGCGCAGCCGAGCGCGAACAGACGCCTCAAAGGGTTGGCGAACATGCGCCTCCAGGTAAGCTGCCACCGCTGGAGCGGGCAGCCATGACGTGGAATTTGGGTGGACAATGTCCTCAGGTTCGAAATTGAGAAGGGGGGGACGCTCAAGGGCGTCAACAAAATGCTCCTTGCGGAGACGCTTTTTAGGAGGAGAGTCATGACCTGAAGAGGCTTGACCATGGTCTGACTCCTCCGCACAAAGAGACGTAGAAGACCTGGGTTTGTCTGAAGATAAAACCTTCGCCAGTCTCTGAAAATCCAATTTGTGGGGGTTACCAGGAGATTTTGCGGATTTTTGCGAAGGAGGCAACCAGCCCTGTTGAATGGCATATTCATTAAGATGGCGTTTAAGGGGATTAATGGCCCTCACCAGTGCCTTGTTAACTGAAAGCTGAACACCTTTATCCAACTCCTCCACTAAGTCATATTCAAGAGAAGTATCTTCCTCCTCATCATAATAACAGTCTTCATCTTCTTCATAATACTCAGCCATTGCAACAATGTGCAAAAGTCAATGCCCACAAGACTGCAGTAATATATGGGGTATCTTAGATACCAGTAATGGGGGAGTGTGAACCCCAAAGCAGGCTTAAACTGAGGTAAAACTCGATGTAAGAAACAATTTAAATGTGGAGGGAGAAAGCCTGCCGTCAAAAAACACTCTAGGCAGAGCCTATGCACAGAGAAATACAACCGAAGCTCTTTCCTGAGCTCCGGCGTCAAGCGGGGTCAAAAGTTCAGGGCTGTGGGCTGAGCGCAGATGAGCAGCGGTCCTTCACTCAACCGGCAGGCGGGCGTGTGAAGAAAAACGCCTCAAGCCGGAAATACAGCAGCGCGCATGCGCGACGCTGAAATGCCACTGAACAACACCGGCTCGAGAGCGCTCGCGCTCCCAATGCGAACCGCGGACCCCTGCTCCCGCTCCACCGAAAGCGACCGGCACAAACGGCCAGGCACTGGGAGGCGAGCAACGCGCTCCCAACAAACGCGCCGAAAAAACGGACGTGAAACAGTACCGGCACACCGAAAGGCGGACCAGAATATAAAGCATGCACAAGCCGCGCGCAGGTATCAAAAAGCAGCGCAAGATAAGGCAAGTGCACAATTAATCATAACAATAAGATACACAACAGCAATATAAGCAGTAGAAGGTAAATAGACTTAACTGGCTGCGGAGCAGCAAAGAAAGAGGAAGTGGTTACCTCTGAGACTGTTTATATACTATGGGTGTACTCTATGGTTGCCCTGTTTCTGTTTTTTCTTTACTGTAATGTGATTGGCTGCTATGTGTCAGTAAAGAAATGAGACTAAGCATAATCGGAGCCTCCTGTCCTGACATAGAATTATCTTGTCCCTCCTCTTTAAAGATCCCTTATTACAGCCCTCGCTGATGGCTGTAAATTGCATCCTCCGAGTGCCCCATTACTGTGGAAAGTTGTCACGTAGCCCCTCTGCACATGGAGGGAGCTTGTACCAAAAACACCTGTAGCTTGACCAGAATAAAGGGCCAGGCAGAAGAGTCACACAAGGCCTCCAGGAGCACTGGCGCCCATTTTATGTTATCTTATTGCAATGCCAGGGCAATGGAATTTTGTGATAGTGCATGACCAAACTATGTGACAGAGTTGACTAAATGATGTGGCAAGAAAAAGTCAATTATGCGGTATAAAGTGGTACATTCAATAGTATAATTAGTTTGCTACTTCAAGACACAATACTGTGCGGGCAAAAGTTTCACCTCCTTATACAATTTTAAGAACTGAATTCAGCAAACGAATGGTGACCAATTAACCTTTGCAAAGACATTGCCTCTGTTTATGTATTTAGTGATCAAGTTGAACTAGATGCACACTTTGTTTTTGGTTAATCTAAAATGTATGTTTCTGATCTTGAATTTTGTTTCAACGTCATTTAATCCATAATTATGACGAAAACGTGGCAGCAGAGTCTGGCCGAAAAGGCAATCTGACAATGCCTGAAGGGCTGGTTTGACAGATCATTGCATGCACTGTTGTTTTTTTAGGTTTTGCCTGCAAATGCTCACGTAGTGAGCATTCGCTAAAAAACCTATTGAGTTCTATATATGATCGATGACCCGCCTCTGCCTCTCATTGGCTAGCTCCATAAATGGAGGCTAGCCATTGGGAGACAGAGGCTGTCAATCGCGCTTTTTCCCGAAAACGCGATTCGGGGGCGTTTCTGGTGCTTTTTTTAAGCCCCGCCCCTTTGCCCCGGGCCGCGCTGCGATTGGCTGCCGGCCCGGGACACCCCCGTGACGTCATTCCCGGGCCGCGCTGTGATTGGCTGCCGGCCCGGGACCTGACTTGTTTTTAGCTGTGATAGCCATCTCTTATTTACTTTTTCTGTAATGTGGAAGTTCGTGAAACTCCTCGTGTAACGCACTTGATTCTATTGTAAAGCGCTCTGAAATCTTTGGGTAAAGTCCGCGCTATATAAAATTGCATAAAAAAATAAATAAGACGTGCACTCCCACGTTTCTCTGGGCCTAGAGACCAACTCCGTAATACTGCACACTTCACAGGTAACTGTGGGCAATGCCACCAACCGTCCTAAAACTTCTACACTCTGCTAACAAGGACGGTCACCTACTATGGACTACGAGGTAAATAACGGTCCTAACGTACATCCCTACACCAAAGGAGAAGCTCACTCTCCGACCCGTCGCAGCCACCTCCAGGCCCACAGCGCTGTCGGTACACGCTTTGATGATCACTCAGTTTTCTGTATTTTTTCCTCGCAGGTGGCGCTCTCTGGCGTGTGTGTCAGTCTCTAGAACTTCCAGGTCAAGTTTTACGTAGGCTCCTTTTATCATGGACGACAGCGTGCAAATCGTGAATGCACATGTGCGGCTGGGTCTTCACTTCCAGTGCAGCAGCAGCAGGGCGGTCCTTCTCTGGCGAAAGGTGAAGAATTGTTTCTTTCTGGGCGTGGGTTTATGGCGGGTCATGTCTTTCTAGCCAATCACAGAGCTTAATGGGAAGTGCAGCCCCGCGAGACCCGCCTAGTGCTGCCAGTTGATTCGCTGGGGTCGGAGTGTAGGCGTGTCGCAGCCGCCCCAGCTGATCAGGGCCTCCTAGGGTTACTCTTCGCTCACAATACCGGCACTGCTCCCACGTGTGCCCCGCTGAAGACAAGCGCCTTCACCCGGCTTCCTCTGAATGCTTCTGAGCCGCCGGATGTCTGAGACCTAACTGGGCGCGCGAGAAGGGACCACTAAAAAGTGCGGACATCGGCTGCCAGTTTAGATGGCATTTCCCGCTTGCCCAGCGAACGTATGACAATGGCGGGAAGTCAGGGCCACTTATTGTAAGGCGCAAAGTGTATTCGGGGCTCCCTCGCACGAGAACAGAAGCGCGTGAGAGCGGCACCGTTTAGAATGCTGGACCTGATGCATTGCTCTGCTTGATGAGTAAATTTCTCGTGGCAGCCCCTCTTCCCTCCCCGTGCGTCATGCCTGAGACAATATATCAATATTTGATGACCATCTGGCAAGATAGCAAATTCTAGGCAGTGTACACATTCAGGGCAAAAAGACCGCTGCCAGCCCCCCAAGTCACCAAAGGTTTATGTGCATTGGTTTGTATCACATTTAACAGTATTTGATTTGTATCACATTTAACAGTATTAATCAAGTATTAACGTATAGATGGGTTTAACGATGAGAAAATTAATAAGCATACTCTGACAACGGACATCCGGGACAGTTCTCACAATTCTATCCTATGCTCCCTTTAGTGAAACGTAAAGTTTATGGATAGTATATATATATATATTTTTTTGTCAGAAGGTGTAGATTTTATTACAGCTGGTAGTTTTAAGAAGGTTTGTTCTCATGAGAAAATAAGTAAAAGCCGATCAGGACTATTTCAATTTATTTTGGATCTGAGTTGATATTGCACCGATTTCATGTGTCAGTTCAGGTGAAGTTAATTTGGGGAACAAAGTGCTCTTAGTTCCTAAATTGCTGACAGGCATGACGGATATGTGTATGTATTGCCAGTAGGTAGTTACAGTTAGGACCTAGTTTCCATAGGAAAGTGCATTTTATTTTCCCCAACACTTTGGTGCAGTTGTGTCAGTCAGTGCAACTGCTGTCTGCTTAATGTTGTGAATTTGCTTATTTAACTTGCTCATGTCATGAGGCCATCTTAATGAATTTTATATTGTTTTTTTTAATTTTATCTGTGCAACTCGCTATGGATATTTTTTATCCGAATAAAGATTTTTGATTTGCGTTCTTTTTGTAATTTGGTGTAAATCCATTCAGTAGTTTTGCAGTTATTAAAGAAAAAAAATATGTATAACTTGAGATGTGGAGGTTCCGCGAATACAACAGATTTCAAAATGCGATCTGATTGTCTGCCACCACTTCAACCAGGCTGTGGTGTTGGCCATCTTGGGACTTGGGACCAGGGACCCCACCTGGGGCCAAAAACATTTATGTTTTACAATAAAAAAAACAGGTAACGTTTCCCATGCTTCTTTTTACTTGCCCCCCCGGGTCGGCCAAGTCCCGGGGGGAATTCATTATATAAAGGAGCAGGGGGCGCACACGCTGTTAAAATGCAGGGTGCCGGTGTTCATGGGTTGTATTGAGTTTGTTGGGTGCCAGAGTGCTGGTGGTTTGAAAATGGTGGGTACCAGAGAGTGTGGGTGCTATGAGGGAGTGCTGGGTGCCAGAGCGTGCAAGTGTTATGAGAGTTTTGGGTGCCAGAGAGAGGTGTTGTGTTGAGTAGGTTCCAGAGTTCTCTGATGTTGTTTAAGTATTGGATGTCTGAAAGTTTTTTTTGTTGTTGGAGCACTATTGGTAAGAGATCACTGTGTGAGAGTGCTCAGCACATGATGCAATTTTTACAGCTCCTTGCTCCTTTTTCTCCCAGAAGGGCACAAGTTGGGGGTGGACGATAGTGTATGGTTCCCACCTTTTTAGGTCTCGCCTGAGACAATGTGCTTATTTAGAGAGGAGACTCCGTTCTCCCTACCCAATGCTGAGAGGTATTACCATGTGCCTCACTCAGCATTGCAGCTTTTAGTGTTTCGAAACACTGTGTTTGTTTAATCTAGCCTGGGGTGTTTTTAATCTCCCTCCCCCTGGCTGCACCCCCTTTATTCACGAGAGGCCCAGCGTGGAGTTTTTTTAAAACTCATGCTTGAGAAGCGACATACTTTCACACCATTAATTCTTCAATCTTATTTTTCCCTGCAAATGCATAACATTTTTAGGATTAGAAAGTGGATAAAGAATATCAGCAGAAAACAAACATGTAAACGTAACTGTTCACATAAATAGACTTAGCACATTTTGTATACTCTGTAAATGAAGGTTTAAAATATAATACCATGTTCCACGTTTTGGCTGAAATATATAAACTTCGTTTATATATTTCAGCTACATGTCTGAGCTCTGTTACACATTAATAGGTGGTGAATATATATGTGTCTTATTATAAGTAAAACGCACAAATAATGGTAAAAGCACTTTTATGCATGATTATGTTAACTTGGTTTATAAAATAGACCTGTTCTGTCGTAAGTCAGAAATATTTTAAGGGCACAGCATTATTGTGACTCCATAGTGGGTTGCATATGGACTACTTAGTCCACCAACAGTTTTTAGGTTTCGCCTAGCGTCCGCTGCGCAGCATCGTTCGCGCAGGCAAAATCTAATGTTAGAACAGTATGGGGGACTTGAACCCGCCCCTTCTTCCATTGGCTAGCTCCTTAAATGGAGGCTAGCCATTGGAAGACATGGTTGTCCATCACTGTTTCCCCCGTCACGACGCGGTTCGGGGGCGTTTCTTGGTGTTTTTTTAAGTCCCGCCCTCTCCTCTTCCCATTGGCTGGAATTTTACCTTCCAGCCAATGGGAAGGGGAGAGCACGAAAAACACGCCCACAAGGAGTTATTGTGCCGTTGTTGTGCCTTGTTTATCCCCCGCCCTCCCTCCCGTTGTCCGTGCCTTCGCCGTTACATTGAGAGTGGGTTGTGCAAGCACATGATATTACTGAATCCTAGGGGTCGTGTGCCTGTGTCTTTGCCTCTACTGGCTGAATGTATCGTAGAAGAGAAATGTATTGAGGACGTCATCTCCAAAGGTTACCCTTAGCAGATCGGACTCCAGGTGACAGGCACTGCTTGTTATAAAATATATCGAGTTTTTAGGAAAATACTTTCAAACGGGCGTTGCTACGCTCCTCTTATGGACTTCACACTGACTACGATATTTCTCAATTTTTACACGGAGGCATATCGCGTGGTATTGTACCACTGTCTAAATAACTACGACAACCGTAATGCATCGGGGCACGGTAATCTGAGCTATTGATACCTCCGACTGCGATGTAAGGAATCAACTGTGAAATAGACGTTTAGAAGGTCCAAAATGGAACGGAAGACAAGAAAAATATGAATTAAATGCATAAATCACCCCTAAAAGCCCTTAACTCTGGTGTGATGGAGAGGGGCCACAACGAACGTGTTTTGCGGAGGCGGCAGCGAAAAAGTGAAGTTTGTCAGATCTGAACGTGTAAAAGAACAAATATTTATTGACCTATTCGTACTTAAACATCACTTACACTTCCGAAAGTACTTCTCGCATTTTAAATGTTTGGGCTGGACACTTAAAACAGATTGACTTCTTTTGCTAACACTACTCCTGTTTTGACATGCATTATTATGTTGGCCTGTACGGGCGGAACTGGCGATCGATGTGAACACGGTGCACGTCTCGTGCTAACGCCTCTGTGGTTTGGCTCCGCCCCCATTCATGGTAAGTGGCCATGTGGACAGCCGCACCAAGGCTACATTGTCTGTGTTAGAAAACTCAAGCTATTGGTACACCTTTGATTGATCATGTACCGAGGATAAAGGGCGGATTACGGCGTGCTTCCCTACGTTTCACTGCAGGACATTTGCAGCAGGCACCCAACCCACCGTGAGACCATCAGAGATCTCTGCATCAGGTGCACTAGCCCACCAAGCTTTTTGTCAGTGGCAGCGCTGCTCGTAGGTCGAGATCCCTCACATCGACTCCTCCTTCTGCTCTTTTCCTGTCACCTCCTCACGTGTTCTCTGCTGTCAGCAGGGTGCTTGGGACGGGGCCTTGCAGCGCCCGCCTTCTTGTGCTGTTTGCACCCGGTGCGCCTGGTTACCAGGTACCTCTGGCAGCCATGGGAGGTGGCATGAGCCAGGTAAGATCCCGGCACCTGAACTTTATTGTCTGGTTAATTCGGCGGGTGGTGTGCCTCCTCGGTACTTGTATCAGATTCACACACTGCCAGAACCCTCAAAGCACTCCCTGGGGTGTGAGTTCCAAACAATTGTTAACAGAGTGAAGCAGGCTGGTGGCGGCCATGTATCTGTTTTGAAACCGTGGGACACGGGATAAAACCTCCGACAGCTCTGGGGTACGAGACAGTGACAGTAGAAATATGTGCGCACGGTACAGAGTCGAGTCCCGTAGAGTCCGAGCCCACTTAGCTCGGTGGTCTAGTGCATTTGCTGCAGAGATCTCTGATAAAATCTTCAGGTTACAGGATCAACTTCCGCCAAGACTGACTCGGCGTTCACCATTGTCTCACTCAGAAAGTGAGTACAATAGAACCCAGTGACCCTTTCCTGTAATATCTCCTGGTAAAATTGATAATATTAAGAGCCCACGTGACCATAGCAACCTGCGAACAAGTATTAATAAAAACACCCAGTTATCCAAAAACTTTAGTTTTGAATAAAGCATGGTTTCGCCCCTTTCACTAAGTGGCCGTGGAGTCGCCTACCTCGTAAAGTGTTCTGACTGCATGCTCTTTAAACAGTGTTTGTGCAAGTACTAACGAGCGTCCCTTTATCTGATGTGGTGTTGGAGAAACAGGCAAGTTGTTTTCTAGAGATTAGGTGAGAAGTGTATCCCTTAGGCGCCCTTCTCAGCACTCGACCTCTGGGGCCTGGCTCGATCAGGACTTCAGGGGCCTGACACCCTCGGCTGGCGTAGGGTTCGTTTCTCGATGGTGGCTTGCGCCCGTGATCAAACTATCTTTTAGGGGGAAAAAAGTTGAAAAATTCCGTTCGCTGTTATTGTGTTTCACTTTCAACCTGATTCCGCTTTCTGCATAAGTGAGATGGAGTCCACTGGCCCTGTCGCTTCTGCGAGCGATGGGGGAGGTGAACGGGTGTTGAGAAAAAGGAGAGAGGGGGATTGTGGGAACCAATGAGAGGCGGCCTGGAGAACACTGCATCACACCCCTGTCCCGGAGGAATGGACTTTTCCTCAGAAAAACAAGTGTACATTTGACCGGTTTCTAAAAAATGCTTAAAATGTGATTTTGTTTGTTTGTTTCTAAGGGCCCCTATTTCTGTAGGGACTAGATTGCCGACTAAGGTGGAAATTGTGATAGGTCCAGGATGACCCAGCTTAGTTGAGGGAAATCCGCGAGAATACGCTACTGGTCTCCAGGTGGCAAAGCCGCAGATGTAGCCATTAGGGCATATATCCTCCTTTGTCTAAAGCTTTTAGCAACATAATCAAGATGCATTATTTGTAATGTCTCCTGTTAGTGCACAACATAAACATTGCAGCCCTCTCTTCTGACATTTCTGCCCCCTCATTGTATCTTCCCCTGCTCCTTAAAATAAACTCCCAAGATAACAAGCAATGCAATAGGTCTCACATTAAGAAAGTTTGAGCTATTGGTATTGTAAATGACACCTTTTTTTATTTGTGTTGGTTTTGAAAATAGGGAAATTAATAGCTTTGTCATTTACAATGCCAATAGTTATAACTTTCGCAAATGTGACAGCTACAGCCTTTGTAATGCAATATGTGTCATATTTACGTGACTTAGATGTATTGATATTACAATTAACAATTGCTTTTGTTTTTTTTAAAATAATTAATACTTAAATAAAAGTTATTGTAATTTATAATGGCAATAGCTTAAACTTTTGTAAAGAACTTTTGTGAAGATTATGTTCAATGTATTTTATTGTGACGAAAATCCAAGAACAGAAGTGAAATATTAACATTTTTTTGTGACATTTGTAATAAAGCTTGAAACATTGAGAGAACATATTTGAACCAGTTGTTGTTGAATGGTTGCACTGATTGATGCTGTGGTGGCGCTGAGTGATGCCTTGGTGGCGCTGAGTGATGCTGTGGTAGCGCATAGTGATGTTGTGGTGCCCCTGAGTGATGCTGTGGTGGTGCTGAGTGATGCTGTGGTGATGCGATAGACACACAAATAAAAATGTTGTCATTTACAATGCCAATAGCTCTAACTTTGGCAAAGGCGAAACCGTTGCATTGTAAATGCTTGTTGTTCTTGCATTTGCTGCTGGGAATGTAACCCACAAATAAAATATCCCTGTCTGTATGATTCGTGTTACTCAATTACGAAAGCTACTACGCCACTCCTAGGTGTTAGACCATGCACAAGCAGTTTCAGGGTGACTGCATTTCTAATATTAGCCGCAATATGTATTGCGTTTGCATCTTCCTCGTCATCTGTGAGCAGAAGTGCTTGTGTTAGCGGGTCTAATTCTATGTCCTGGTTAGTCATTGTGTTTAGAACACAAAATAACGTATCAAGGAAACTAAGATAAGGTGTTTTGCACAATTTTTAGGAACACTGTGTCCTTCAAGCTTGATTAACCAACAGCCAATACATAGGATATTTTGCCTACTCCGCTGTGGTGGAGTTTTGCCCATCCACTCCAGGAGTCTCTGGTGTTTTGTGAATAGGTGTTTCAGAGAACAGCATTACTGAACTACTCAGATTCTATTGTTAAATAAGTACCAAACCAACGTTGGTGGCGCCATGTCGTGTAGTCCCTATAAGAAGTATACATGATCTGCGTTTAGACAACATACACTGTAGTATTGGTGTCAGACGAACTCTGATCACCCTCACCAGGTATGCTGGTAATTTTGTTACAACTAGCTCACAGTGTCACTAGAATCTACTCTTACCAAGGAGAGAATAGTTCTTGGAAACCATTGAATATGACACCCAGATCCAGCAGGACCATGGATACAATATACTACTTTTCGCTAAGTCACTTGTGCTTACTTAGTCTGTCTCAGAGAGATACACAGAATAAACAGACTGGGCATTTTCAATTGTTATTCTGGTGTATAATAGATGTGCTGCAACAACTGGTAGACAGTATAAGATATAAATGATTAATAGTACTATAAAGGTAAAAGGATGGTATAGTTCTACCATGTTATTAAAATCATGAATACATTTGAGTATATAAAACACGTGATAAAAGATGTGTACTCATACAATGCCTCCCTAACTAGACATACCTAAGTGTCCCTAGCATGTGTTTAGGTGTTAAGCCAAGAATCCCTCTAGGATTTAGTCAACCCCATTACCTGAAGTGAGAGACTATAGGACCCCGTCCTGGTCTCGAGTTAGACACCCCACGAGGGATGTTAGACCACTGCGAGACAGAGTATCTGCATGCAGGAACCTCAGTGTCTCTGGTCAGTGTGTCGGCCGGGAAGTCTCTATCTCCTCTGTCTATCTTAGCAAGATGTGATGTATATATACCCATAGGTCTCCCCAGGGGTCCTACCTTGCTGTCTTACTGTGTCGGCCTAAGGTTGACGTCGGGCATGAACTTTATATATAGAATTTATACAGGAGATAGTAATCCTGCTGTCCTTCCAAGAGTCCTCATGCATAATGTATGAGAATTCGAACCAGGGAAAACCCGCGTTCTGAATGCAGTGTAATATCTAGGTGAAAGGTCAGTCCCTGTAAACCGTGACAAGTGTAACGTAGGGAGAGAATATAGGTCAAGGGTAACAAGTTTGTCGAGGCCTCTATTATGGTACTTGTATGGAATATAACAATTCCAAAAGAAGGCACATATGTAAGTTATTAAACAAATTATAGGCCCATATCCCTAGTTAATGTGGATTATAAAATGTACTCAAAAGTATTGGCCCTCTGATTAGAATCACATCTCCCTTAGTTGCTCGGTAAAGAACAATCAGGTTTTGTCAAGGGACGTAATATCACTGACAATACACGCTTGTTTTTTAAAATTTTGTCCAAAACATCAGATTATTCAGACCCCCTAGCAGCGATTGCGTTGGGCGCAGAAAAGGCTTTTGATAGAGTTTGCTGGCCTTTTCTTTTTCATACCCTTAGACGCTTTGGATTTGTCACAAAAATTGTTTCCTTAATTGCTTAGCTTTGCTCTGAACCCAACGCTGCTATCTTTGTTAACGGTCTTATATCTCCTTATTTTACTATAAATAGAGGAGTACGTCAGGGATGACCTTTATCTCTTTTTCTTTTTAATTTAGCACTAGAACCATTTTTATCTAAAATCCGACAAAATAATTCAATAACATGGTTCATCTCCAATAGTCAAAAGATCAAACAAGCAGCATACAAAGATGATATATTAATGTTCCTTTCTCAACCACAAACCTCACTCACAGCATTTGTGGAAGTGGTTGAATCCTATGGTATGGTATCCGGATATAAATTAAATAACGAGAAATGTTAAATATTGCCCTTAACCATGTATACCTTTAAGGAAGATTTCTTGACCCCTAATTTCGCATGGAATCCTCAACACATCAAATACGTAGGTTTATGGTTTACTCCATCTATTAAGACATCCAGTTCGCTAAATTTTGATAAATGCCTAGATAAATTGAAAACACACTTACTAGAAAATGGCATCCCCTCGATCTATCTTGGTGGGGTCACTTAGACACCATCAAAATGATGCTTACCTCTATCATACTTTACATCATATCAAATATACCAATATCCATACCAGCTACGTTTTTTCATAAAATCAATTCTATCCTCTTATTGTTTTTATGGAACAACAAAAAATCAATAATATTGTTGCAGAAATTGATACGCCCAAAATCAGAAGGCAGTGTAAACTTTCCCAATTTCTCTAAATATCATAAAGCTTTCCATCTGAAGCAGCTGTCAAAATGGGTGTCTGACCCATCTGTAGACTCCCCATTATGGGTTTATCTAGAGACTTTATTCATATCACCCTTCTAAATTCATGAATACCTTACCTTTACTCGGAAACCACAAAAAATGTCCACACCAATAAACAAGCACTCCTGTAAGATGTTAGACACCCTTCTACATTTTGCCCCTCACGATCTTGAAATCTTTTTCGCCTCCACAATTAGGCATAACAGATTTATACTTGTCAAATCAAACCTATTTAGTGGAAAAGATGGAGAAACAAAGTTTTACTTTGGGTACATCAGCTGTTTGATCAGGGCACACTCCTTACATTTTCAAAGTTGCGCTCGCTTTTTCATCTACTTCCCTCCTTTAAACACAAATTTTCAGTTTTACGATCTGCAATACTTGAAGCTTGTACACACTTCCAATCTAAGTGTTACCTGACCAACTCTACGTGGTTTAATTTTCACCGCCTAAATCCTAAAGCTTCCAGTATTTACTCTTGTTTAAACCAACCTTCCATTAAAAGGGATCAAACCAAAACAGAACTTTCCTGGCAAAATGATTTTGGCACAGATTGGTCCATTTCTTTATGGAATAAGTTATGGACAAAAATCAGGAAATCATTCAGAGCGGCAAACAGTACACATACTCTTTTCTCATTTATAATAGACTCCTCTTCACACCATTTGCACAAAATACACAATGAAACTCCTAGCACTTGCTGGACATGCTCTCATGAATAAGCCAATTTAAAACACATGTCCATACATACTTAAATTCTGGAAACGGGTTTGGTCTAATTAACACCAACTTTGATACCACAGTTCTCTTTTCTTCCACCAACATTTTTTGGGGAGCTGATCTATCGGTTGGAATAGGAGACAAACGCAAATACAAATTATAGACCTGTTGCTTACAGTTGCTTTTCAGCAGATAACAAAGAATTGGAAGGATACATCTAAATTATCATATTTAACTTGGTGGTACGCTGTTTGTCATAATCATAGACTGGACACTACCTTGATGTATCCTATGTCTCTTGCTAAAAAACTTTTACAACTATGGTCTCCTGTCACACAATTTTTAGACAATAGGGCAAAAAAAATCCTTTGCTCCCATCCCTTTACTACAAGATTAGGCTCAGCCTCCCTGACTTCCCTTGTATTATGCGCTATCTAGCGCTGGGACGCTCACGGGCAGCTATGCGCTTTAGAAATCCTGTACCATTTAACATTAACATTTAACATTAAGAATGACATTGGTAAGCATATTGTTTCTGTAATATTTGTATGATTGCATAACTTTCGTATATTAAGGTTTTCTTCTCACCCCGTATTATATTAAGATATCCAAGCACCAGATCTTTTTTATTTCTTAATGTATTTTGTCTTTTGCTTTCAAATAGAATGTGTATTATTAATATTTATACGTATGTAATGTTTGATGTTTAACTGTACGAAGCACTGATGCTTGTTTAGTTTTCTTCATTAAACCTACCTTTGAAACTTAAACTTAAAAGAATGGAAGAGGGTAAGGAGAACCACCCCTCCATGACAAAACGTCAATTATAAAGATAAAAACTAAGCAGACCATACTGTAAACAGGTATTGAATATACGGCACAGTAGCAAGAAATAATAAAAATAACCATAATTGAACCCATTCAACAAAAGACATTATACAGAATAACAGACATGATCCGATAATAAAATCTGAACACCTTATGCAAAAAGGTGACCTAATGTAGACTGTCTGATTGCCACATCAGCTTTACTCCAGGAATCCAGACAGTAGTGCCTTGTGAAGGTATGGTCATTGATCCACATCGCTGCCCTGCAGATGGCAGTTAGAGACACTCCTGCAAACAGGGCTGAAGGGGCTGCGACCTTCCGGGTTAATTGTGCCTTCACCTTAGCAGCCATTGGATGTCGGACTTCCTCATTACAGAAGGCTATTGTTGCAGAGACCCAGCAAGCAATGCTAGCCCGCCACAAGGCTTGACCCTTTCTTGGAGATGAGAAGGAAATAATCTGTTGATCTGAAATGTTTTGTCCTTTGTAGGAAGAACTTTAAACAGCATTTAATGTCTATAGAATGTAAGGCCCTCTCCAAAAGTGAAGACGGATTAGAGAAGAAGGAAGGCAAAAGAATGAGCTCATCGAGAGGAACAGCAGACTGGACTTTTGAGATGAATGATAGATCAGCTGCCAATGCACCGGAAGAGGCTTGACATTTGGGTTGGCATGCATGAGAGAACCTTGATTTGGCTAGATGCAGATATGGAAGAATCTGCTCAGGTGTAGAGGAGAAAGGATGGCAAGACTTAGAAGCCCGCCATGAGCAAAATCTTTTCCACTTTGGAGAATAGCGTTTATAAGTAGAGGAGCACGAGCCTTATCAAGAATTGAAGCTCATTCTTCTCTGGACTTAGAGCTCCGAATTCAGCATGGTGAGGGGTCAAGCTGGTAAGTTGAGACTTCAAATCTGAGGGTGAACCACTTGGCCCTGGCTTATTGAAAGGAAATTGAATTTGCGGACACTGATATGCGAAGAAGCACTGTGAATCAACACTGTCTTGGCCGCTCTGGAGTGATGAGAATGAGATTGCAAGGTTCTCTTTTGATTTTTTGAATAACTGTTGGAATGAGTGGAAATGAGGAAAACATGTAACCAAACATCCCCATCCATGAGAAGTGGAAGGCATTACTCCAAGATCCTGGATGAGGGTATCTGCTAGCGAATAATTTGCACTTCATGTTGGGAGAAGTGGCAAAAAGATCCAGTGTTGGATGGCCCCAAGACTGGAAAACCCTCCATAACTGGCTCTTGTTGAGCTCCCACTCATCTGCCCATTTGTTTTGTACTCTCGGGACATGTTCTATTTTGAGAGAGGCTGTTGGTTATCAACCATTCCCATATCCATTGTGCTTGGGCCGACATAACTGTGACTTCATTCCTCCTTGCTCGGTGAGATAAAATATGGTAGTAGTGTTTTCTGTTCTCACCAGTACTGAAAAGTTGTGGAGCCTGTGTAGAAAAGCCTGAAGACCCAGAAACACCACCTTCAGCTTTAGAAGGTTCCAGACTGGACCACTTCCCATTACCTCATTAGATAGTAATCCTGCTGTCCTTCCAAGAGTCCTCATGCATAATGTATGAGAATTCGAACCAGGGAAAACCCGCGTTCTGAATGCAGTGTAATATCTAGGTGAAAGGTCAGTCCCTGTAAACCGTGACAAGTGTAACGTAGGGAGAGAATATAGGTCAAGGGTAACAAGTTTGTCGAGGCCTCTATTATGGTACTTGTATGGAATATAACAATTCCAAAAGAAGGCACATATGTAAGTTATTAAACAAATTATAGGCCCATATCCCTAGTTAATGTGGATTATAAAATGTACTCAAAAGTATTGGCCCTCTGATTAGAATCACATCTCCCTTAGTTGCTCGGTAAAGAACAATCAGGTTTTGTCAAGGGACGTAATATCACTGACAATACACGCTTGTTTTTTAAAATTTTGTCCAAAACATCAGATTATTCAGACCCCCTAGCAGCGATTGCGTTGGGCGCAGAAAAGGCTTTTGATAGAGTTTGCTGGCCTTTTCTTTTTCATACCCTTAGACGCTTTGGATTTGTCACAAAAATTGTTTCCTTAATTGCTTAGCTTTGCTCTGAACCCAACGCTGCTATCTTTGTTAACGGTCTTATATCTCCTTATTTTACTATAAATAGAGGAGTACGTCAGGGATGACCTTTATCTCTTTTTCTTTTTAATTTAGCACTAGAACCATTTTTATCTAAAATCCGACAAAATAATTCAATAACATGGTTCATCTCCAATAGTCAACAGATCAAACAAGCAGCATACAAAGATGATATATTAATGTTCCTTTCTCAACCACAAACCTCACTCACAGCATTTGTGGAAGTGGTTGAATCCTATGGTATGGTATCCGGATATAAATTAAATAACGAGAAATGTTAAATATTGCCCTTAACCATGTATACCTTTAAGGAAGATTTCTTGACCCCTAATTTCGCATGGAATCCTCAACACATCAAATACGTAGGTTTATGGTTTACTCCATCTATTAAGACATCCAGTTCGCTAAATTTTGATAAATGCCTAGATAAATTGAAAACACACTTACTAGAAAATGGCATCCCCTCGATCTATCTTGGTGGGGTCACTTAGACACCATCAAAATGATGCTTACCTCTATCATACTTTACATCATATCAAATATACCAATATCCATACCAGCTACGTTTTTTCATAAAATCAATTCTATCCTCTTATTGTTTTTATGGAACAACAAAAAATCAATAATATTGTTGCAGAAATTGATACGCCCAAAATCAGAAGGCAGTGTAAACTTTCCCAATTTCTCTAAATATCATAAAGCTTTCCATCTGAAGCAGCTGTCAAAATGGGTGTCTGACCCATCTGTAGACTCCCCATTATGGGTTTATCTAGAGACTTTATTCATATCACCCTTCTAAATTCATGAATACCTTACCTTTACTCGGAAACCACAAAAAATGTCCACACCAATAAACAAGCACTCCTGTAAGATGTTAGACACCCTTCTACATTTTGCCCCTCACGATCTTGAAATCTTTTTCGCCTCCACAATTAGGCATAACAGATTTATACTTGTCAAATCAAACCTATTTAGTGGAAAAGATGGAGAAACAAAGTTTTACTTTGGGTACATCAGCTGTTTGATCAGGGCACACTCCTTACATTTTCAAAGTTGCGCTCGCTTTTTCATCTACTTCCCTCCTTTAAACACAAATTTTCAGTTTTACGATCTGCAATACTTGAAGCTTGTACACACTTCCAATCTAAGTGTTACCTGACCAACTCTACGTGGTTTAATTTTCACCGCCTAAATCCTAAAGCTTCCAGTATTTACTCTTGTTTAAACCAACCTTCCATTAAAAGGGATCAAACCAAAACAGAACTTTCCTGGCAAAATGATTTTGGCACAGATTGGTCCATTTCTTTATGGAATAAGTTATGGACAAAAATCAGGAAATCATTCAGAGCGGCAAACAGTACACATACTCTTTTCTCATTTATAATAGACTCCTCTTCACACCATTTGCACAAAATACACAATGAAACTCCTAGCACTTGCTGGACATGCTCTCATGAATAAGCCAATTTAAAACACATGTCCATACATACTTAAATTCTGGAAACGGGTTTGGTCTAATTAACACCAACTTTGATACCACAGTTCTCTTTTCTTCCACCAACATTTTTTGGGGAGCTGATCTATCGGTTGGAATAGGAGACAAACGCAAATACAAATTATAGACCTGTTGCTTACAGTTGCTTTTCAGCAGATAACAAAGAATTGGAAGGATACATCTAAATTATCATATTTAACTTGGTGGTACGCTGTTTGTCATAATCATAGACTGGACACTACCTTGATGTATCCTATGTCTCTTGCTAAAAAACGTTTACAACTATGGTCTCCTGTCACACAATTTTTAGACAATAGGGCAAAAAAAATCCTTTGCTCCCATCCCTTTACTACAAGATTAGGCTCAGCCTCCCTGACTTCCCTTGTATTATGCGCTATCTAGCGCTGGGACGCTCACGGGCAGCTATGCGCTTTAGAAATCCTGTACCATTTAACATTAACATTTAACATTAAGAATGACATTGGTAAGCATATTGTTTCTGTAATATTTGTATGATTGCATAACTTTCGTATATTAAGGTTTTCTTCTCACCCCGTATTATATTAAGATATCCAAGCACCAGATCTTTTTTATTTCTTAATGTATTTTGTCTTTTGCTTTCAAATAGAATGTGTATTATTAATATTTATACGTATGTAATGTTTGATGTTTAACTGTACGAAGCACTGATGCTTGTTTAGTTTTCTTCATTAAACCTACCTTTGAAACTTAAACTTAAAAGAATGGAAGAGGGTAAGGAGAACCACCCCTCCATGACAAAACGTCAATTATAAAGATAAAAACTAAGCAGACCATACTGTAAACAGGTATTGAATATACGGCACAGTAGCAAGAAATAATAAAAATAACCATAATTGAACCCATTCAACAAAAGACATTATACAGAATAACAGACATGATCCGATAATAAAATCTGAACACCTTATGCAAAAAGGTGACCTAATGTAGACTGTCTGATTGCCACGTCAGCTTTACTCCAGGAATCCAGACAGTAGTGCCTTGTGAAGGTATGGTCATTGATCCACATCGCTGCCCTGCAGATGGCAGTTAGAGACACTCCTGCAAACAGGGCTGAAGGGGCTGCGACCTTCCGGGTTAATTGTGCCTTCACCTTAGCAGCCATTGGATGTCGGACTTCCTCATTACAGAAGGCTATTGTTGCAGAGACCCAGCAAGCAATGCTAGCCCGCCACAAGGCTTGACCCTTTCTTGGAGATGAGAAGGAAATAATCTGTTGATCTGAAATGTTTTGTCCTTTGTAGGAAGAACTTTAAACAGCATTTAATGTCTATAGAATGTAAGGCCCTCTCCAAAAGTGAAGACGGATTAGAGAAGAAGGAAGGCAAAAGAATGAGCTCATCGAGAGGAACAGCAGACTGGACTTTTGAGATGAATGATAGATCAGCTGCCAATGCACCGGAAGAGGCTTGACATTTGGGTTGGCATGCATGAGAGAGCCTTGATTTGGCTAGATGCAGATATGGAAGAATCTGCTCAGGTGTAGAGGAGAAAGGATGGCAAGACTTAGAAGCCCGCCATGAGCAAAATCTTTTCCACTTTGGAGAATAGCGTTTATAAGTAGAGGAGCACGAGCCTTATCAAGAATTGAAGCTCATTCTTCTCTGGACTTAGAGCTCCGAATTCAGCATGGTGAGGGGTCAAGCTGGTAAGTTGAGACTTCAAATCTGAGGGTGAACCACTTGGCCCTGGCTTATTGAAAGGAAATTGAATTTGCGGACACTGATATGCGAAGAAGCACTGTGAATCAACACTGTCTTGGCCGCTCTGGAGTGATGAGAATGAGATTGCAAGGTTCTCTTTTGATTTTTTGAATAACTGTTGGAATGAGTGGAAATGAGGAAAACATGTAACCAAACATCCCCATCCATGAGAAGTGGAAGGCATTACTCCAAGATCCTGGATGAGGGTATCTGCTAGCGAATAATTTGCACTTCATGTTGGGAGAAGTGGCAAAAAGATCCAGTGTTGGATGGCCCCAAGACTGGAAAACCCTCCATAACTGGCTCTTGTTGAGCTCCCACTCATCTGCCCATTTGTTTTGTACTCTCGGGACATGTTCTATTTTGAGAGAGGCTGTTGGTTATCAACCATTCCCATATCCATTGTGCTTGGGCCGACATAACTGTGACTTCATTCCTCCTTGCTCGGTGAGATAAAATATGGTAGTAGTGTTTTCTGTTCTCACCAGTACTGAAAAGTTGTGGAGCCTGTGTAGAAAAGCCTGAAGACCCAGAAACACCACCTTCAGCTTTAGAAGGTTCCAGACTGGACCACTTCCCATTACCTCTTAAGTCCTGTAGATGCACTCCCCATCCATCACCACTTGGGGTATCACACGCAGGAAAGGGAGACCCTCTGAGGCATTTTTTCTGATCGTCCACCAGGACATTACCAACCTCATAATCTGAGATATTGAAATCCTGTCCTTGAAATATCCGCAGCACTGAGCCCACTGCGTATCGGTCTGTTCCTGAAGAGGCCACATGCCAATGTGACAGTTCTGAATCATTGGGATGCAAGTTGACATCGTCCCCAGCTTGGACTTGTATTTCCTTACAGAAGTATACTCTTTTGCAGAAAGGGATTGCGTCAGAGTTTGTAAGAGGGAAATTCTCTCTTCTGTGGGGGAAGCCTTCACCAGTCTCCAGTCTAGGAACACTCCTAGGAACCCAGCTGATCTGGAAGGAATCAAGGAGAATTTTGTCTAGCTGAGCTTGAGGCATAGGGAATTGAACAACCTTGGGCAAGCCTCTGTCACTTTTTTGTTGAATGAAAAGTGGGACCATTTATCAATCTGTTGTCCAGGTAGGGAAAAACCTGATGACCTCAACGCCTGAGAAAGGCCGGCGCCATGCAGTTGGGAAATACTTCGGGTGCCAACTTTATCCCAAAGAGAGCACCTTGAATTGGTAATGGCACCCTGCTACCACGAACCTGAGAAACCTTCAGGGCTTTGGATGTACCGGAATATGTAAATATGCATCCTGTAGATCGAGGGAGGACGTGTAGTCTCCTGAGTCCACCAGTTGCAGAATCTCCTGAAGAGAAAACAGCCTGTAGGGCTGCCTTTTGATGAACTTATTTAAGAGCCTCCGGTCCATCACCTGCCTCCATTTCCCTGACTTATTCCTAATGAGAAAGAAGTTGGAGTAGAAACCTTGGTTGCGCTGATTGAAAGGCACCTTTTCTACTGCATTCTTCGAAAAAAGCAATCAAATCACCTTCTTTTGAATGGGAAGATGACAAAGCGATGCCTTGCGCAGAGATATATTTGAAGGCTTTTGAACAAATTCCAGGTGTGACAGTGCTGGATTATGTCTAACACCCATCTGTTGGAAGAGATGAGTTTCCAGTAATTGAAGAATTTGAAAAGAGGGTTGCCTAAGTGATGTGGGACTGAGGTGACAGGTGCCTGTTACATCATTGCCTCCTTGTAGTATCCTGCGCCTTTCTTCCGGCCGAAGGATGGCGACATTGTGGCCGGTCTGTAGGACTGGGCAGAATATTGAGATTGAAAACCCTGTTGAGAGTAGGGCTGAAACCTCTACTGGAACTGTGGTCTAGTATTAACACTTTCATTGCTATGCCTTTCTCCCCTGTGTTAGGCCTTTTTTGGCTATTTGGGGTAGTTCACGCTTAAGCCCTCATAACGTTTTGTCCACATAAGGTATCCACGCCAACTTTGCGTCCTTTTTGTCCTTCATCCTGGGGTTTCTAAAGGTACCCACAGTTTGTGGATCTCCCTGGAGGGATTTGGTATATTAGCCAAAATACAGCTACAATTTGGGGGTTTGGGGGAAAATGGGGAAAAGTGCTGGAGAAAAAAAACTCTGTTTTTTACCTGCAAATGGCTAAAACAAAGGGTTTGCCGCGCTCAAATCACCATCTTCCCAGCTTCCAGGATCAGGTAGATGTTTGTCAGAAAACCACATTTTTCAGCACAGTTTTGGCATGTTACTGGGACACAGCACAATTTGCCTATTTTTTTGTGCTTTTAACCTCCTTCCCGTTAGTGGTAAAATGGGTGCGACACCAATGGTGGATCTCAGAAAGCTAGATATTTCTGAAAAGTAGACAAAATTCAGAATTCAGCAAGGATTCACTTGTATAGATCCTTCAAGGTTTTCCTATAAAAAGTAGCAGTTGGAATTAAAAAAAATGAAACTGAGCTGAAAAAACGAGCCATATGTGTCTACTTTTTCAACCATAATTTCTTCCAACTATGACAGATGTTCGAACGCAATATACTGTTACATCCACTGGACCCTTCTGGTTGCAGCGTCATATATAGCTTGTAGGTTAACCAAGAACCTGAGGTACCAAGAGCCAATAACTGAGCTGCACCTTGCAAGGGTTTTTCATGGTGTACTGGGTATACAGCAATTAATTTAGTCCCCCGGGTGTCTAGTTTTCAGAAATGTCCCCTAAATGGCCGATGAACCAGAGACCAAAAATGCAGATGCCCACCTTGCAAAACCAGGTAGTTTTGTGATCAATCATTTTGATGTCTCCAGAATACATTTTGGGCCCTTCCCTGTCGTGGGCACTTGGCCCACCCACACAAGTGAGGTTGCATTTTTATCAGTAGACCTGGGGGAACACTGAGTGGTAGGAACTTTGTGCCGACCTGGTAATCCCACAACTATCCCACACAGAAATGTGAGGAAGTAATGAGGTATATTTACAAGAACTGACGCATCAGCACTGATGAGCCAGATTTCTTGCTCCTGCCAAAAATGCCCTAACAATGCCATGGATGTGCTGTATTTACAATACAGGGCTCCATGGCACAAAGATTCATGGATGTGTCAGAAATTCTGATGCATCTTTTGGGGCTAAAGTGACACATTACTGGAATTGGTCATAAGACTGACACAACTCCAGCAATACGTCAGAACGCAGAGGTGAGTCCCATGGTAGAAGCCCAGTGTCAATCCTTTCGTCTGCTTTGAGAAGGCGTAGGAATTTTCACGGAGTAAAGTCGTAGACTTCACAGTGAAAAGTTGCACATTTCACTGTGTCAGTTCTGTGTGGCTTTTAAAGTGAGAACGGCTACCCGGCCTACGTTATACCTGGCGCGGGTATAATGTGACGTAGACCTCTACAAACTGACGCATTGGGCTCAATGCATCAGTTTGTAAATATGGAGCCGTGTGGAGTACTGATTTTGCCGCAGCTGCACTAAACAAAATGATGCGGCAGTGGCACTAGCTCCTTGTAAATATGCTCCAATATCTTTGTCAATTAAACAAATTTAGAAGCACTTCTGGGTAAGTAAACCTTTAGGATCCACACAAAATTCAAATTCACCACATAATATTCCATTAGTGACCAGTTTCCAAGAGATGTGAGGGCAGAAGGTGTTCACTACATAGAGAGTAGGTATTTAAGGTCAAAAGCAAAAACCACCAAAACATTATTACCCACCCATTTACTTGTCAATCACAGGCATACTGGTTGGATTTGGCACATGGGTCATTCAAGGGTTCAGCGCTCTCATACACCAACAGGACAGCACACCAATCAAACCACCAAGTACCCAAACATCAGACAACTGACAAAGATACCTCAAACAAGTCAGTGTTCATACTGGCTACCAGCCACTAACACACCACCAGTCCACGCACACCGCCAGTCAAGCGCGATTGTAGCCGCACCCACAGTAGTGCAGCAGGAATGCACTGCAAAGAGACACCGGGGGAAAGGAAAAACTCTTTCCTTCCCCCCAGTGCCTCTCTGTGCTCCCTGGACCCTCCCCAGAGAAGTAATGCACTTACCTCTCAGACGCCCTGGAAGCAAACAGCTTCCAGCGTGTCCCTGGCATGTTTTGATGACATCTGCATGCGCTGTGACAATGTCATCAGAAAGCCGGGGTCAAGGATAGCAGCGGAGGTGCTTGTGCTACCATACCCGTTGGGGTCCCATAGTTAGGAAGCCCACAAAACTCCAGCACTTCCCCTGTGGGTGGGTGCTGAAGATGGAACTGTTCCATCCTCAGCACACAAGCACCATGGCTAAGGACGGAACTGTTCCTTTCTTAGCACCGAAGGGGGTAAATTAGCCTCTGTATCGGACTTTATAGACTGCAGTGAATCATCAACATGTTTCCCAAAGAGGTTCTCCCCATCAAAAAGCATGTTGAGTATTTTGGCTTGCACCTCTGGGTAAAATGGAGTCACGTTAAGCCAACATTCGCGCCACAAAACTGCAGCTCCAACCATTTGCCTGAAGGCAATGGAGGAAACGTCTCAATGATCTCAGACAAGCCTTTACTCCTTCCATTACAATTTCCTTCTTGTCCTCTGGGAGATACTCCAGTAGAGATGACATGTCAGACCATATCAGACGTATCTCCCAAGGATGGCCAGAGCATTGGAGGCTCTTATTGAGGTCGCAGCCATAGCAGAGAATCTTTTTCCTATTTCGAGGAATCGCGCTGCTGCTGTATAGCGCTGCCGCATTTTTTACTTTCGCCGTTTTTGCTGTGCAAAATCACTCCTAGCTCTTACCCGCACTTTAAAAGGTTTTTCAAACCGCATTTGCAGGATTTAGGCCGAGCTAGGGCTTACTTGAACCGCGTCGCGGCGATTTGGTCGCCATCTTAGGTGTGGGAACCAGGAAGGTGCCAGTTTTCAGGCGCCATCTTGGTCGCGGGTCCAGAGGTTGACTCGTAGGTCTCTCGCGCTTGTAGAAGGATTCAAAAGCAGGAACTCATCCATGCACAGGTAGACTTTGCTTACCTGACCTGCAGCGCGCTCGCTCACTCTGCAACCCCTGTTCTTAGCTGACACACATTTTATTCTTTTAAGGAGCATCATTGCATAATCGCGCTGCTGCTGTATAGCGCTGCCGCATTATTTACTTTTTCCGCTTTTGCTGTGCAAAATCACTCCTAGCTCTTACCCGCACTTTAAAAGGTTTTATACCCCGCATTTGCGGGATTTTGGCAGAAATATTCCCCTTCAAGGTAAGTTGCCTGGTTCTGTTCCTCATCCTTCGTCTCTTGACATTTCACATTCACCTGGGAGGGGCTATACCCCTGACCAACAATACCCTTATCCCCAGATTCCTGAAACTTCAGCAGATATATTGGTGGAAGGGAAGAGATCTTAGAAATATCCTGAGAAGTGGGGGTCATGCCATTACTTGAAGGAAACCATTTATCTTTTCCTGCTGTCGACGGGATCGTCGACAACGCAGTCGATGGGGTCATTGACATGGATCCGGTAGTGAACTTTGTTGACGGAACAACAGCAGGCACTGTCGTCATTGTTGATGCCATAGCCTGAGAAATCGTAGATGGTCTCATCGACATTGACAGCATCTTCAGAGTTTTTGTCGATAACAATGTGGTAGTCCTTGTCTTTTTCATCGTCAATGTAGTAGAAGCTGACATCTTTATTGGTGAGAACACTCTAGGCAACATGGCAGTTGTAGACGGTAAAATCTTCATCTACAGCTCCTTCGATGGACATCTTTTTTCCAGAAGACTTCTTGCATGGTGAATGAGGAGCAGCTAGAGGTGGAGAAATAGACTTTTAATGTGAGGAGCGAGGGACAGCCAGCTTCTTGCTTCATTTACTTTCACTACTGGTCTCTCTACTGTGAGACTAGGATTTTTATTTTAGAGTCTCTGTCAGAGGATGAAGAACCCTTACTTCTCCTCTTTTGTGAGGAGGAATGAACTTTCTCCTCACACTGAGTCCTAGTCACAGAAGTAATCTACCCTCCTGATCCCTGAGGGGTTAAGCTGAAAAAGTACAGCAGTCCTTGCATTCTTTATGCTTAAATTGAGGATAAAGAAAATATAAGCACTCTTTATGTGGGTACTCAGAATAAAACCTGGGCTTTCCACAAATTTTGCAAAGCCTGAACAACCTTTTTTTAACACCTTGGCTGCGGCCGGAATTCTGCGCCTGTGCGGCACATTCCGATCGCGGGCGTGATCATGACGGCTCCCGGCCGTCATCAGCACATGAGCACCGTAACTCATGACGGCCGGGAGCCGTCATCAGCACTGAATGGGGTTAAACTCAGACATTCTGTCAGAAAAACAGTAAACTACACTCTCAGACTGTACCTTTGATGTTCTTAGAATGAGTGAAGATGAACTGAAGAGCTGCAGGTCAAACTGTTATCAGTGAAACACTGTGACTGAGCAAAGCTCAGGGAGATGCCCTAACACACAACCTGCAGTTTGAAATCTGAAGTATGGGGCTTTGAAGGGGATGGGTGCTTCTGGGTATGAGCTCTGATTGGGTGAAGTTTGGGTCTATTAATAATGTGAATAGGCTAATACGGTGTATTGCTTTTACTGTGGATGTCAATGCTAATGCTTTAGCACAGTGGTACTCATAGTACTGCCCGCGGGATGCCACCGGCCCGGCAGGCCATCCTTAGTAGCCCGCGGACCTTGCAGGTAATGTACCCATGGCCCCCAACTTTTCACAATTTCACAACAAAATGAGGCAAATGGTGCTCGGTGCTATTTGCTTTGCTGGTGCAATTTTGATACCAACCAGCCTTGTTACGGGTGACAGAAGAGAGTGGAGAGAGAGAGTGGAGAGAGAGATAGAGAGAGTGGAGAGAGAGAGGGAGAGCGAGTAGCGAGAGAGTGGAGAGAGAGAGAGAGAAGACAGAGAGTGGAGAGAGAGAAAGAGAGTGGAGAGAGAGAGTTAAGAGTAAAGAGAGTGAGTGAAGCAAGAGAGAGAGAGAGAGAGAGAGAGGGTGGAGAGAGAGAGTAAAGAGAGAGTAGAGAGAGAGAGAGAGAGAGAGACTGGAGAGAGAGATTGGAGAGAGAGATTGGAGAGAGAGATTGGAGAAAGAGTGAAATGTTTTTGTTCTTGCATTTTCTGCTGGGAATTTAACCCACAAATAAAATAACTCTGTTCTGTATGATTCGCGTGCCTCAATCACGAAAGCTACTATGCCAACCCTAGGTGTTAGACCATGCGAAGGCAGTTTCAGGGTGACTGTATTTCTAATATTAGCCGCACTATGTATTGCGTTTGCATCTTCCTCGACATCTGTGAGTGAAAGTGCTTGTGTTAGCGGGTTTAATTCTATGTTCTTGTTAGTCATTGTGTTTAGAACACAAAATAACTTTTCAAGGAAACTAAGATAAGGTGTTTTGCACAATTTTTTAGGAAGACTGTGTCCTCCAAGCTTGATTAACCAACAGCCAATAAATAGGATATTTTGCCTAATCAGAAGTATACAGGATCTGTGTGTTTAGACAACATACACTGAAGGATAGGTGTTAGATGAACTCTGATCACCCCCACCAGGCATGCCCGTCCTTTTGTTCCAACTAGCTCAGTGCCACTAGAATTTACTCTTACCAAAGAGAGAATAGTTCTTGGCAACCATCAAACATGACAACCCTGATCTCTCAGGACCGTGGAAAATATATACTACTTTTAGCTCAGTCACTTGTGCTTACTTAGTCTGTCTCAGAGAGATACACAGAATAAACAGGCTGGGTGTTTTCAATTAATATTTATTGAACAGTTGTTATTTTGGTGTATAATAGATGTGCTGCAACAACCGTTAGACAGTATAAGATATAAATGATTAATAGTACTATAAAGGTTAAAGGATGGTAAAGTTCAATCATCTTACTAAAATCATGAATACATTTGAGTATATAAAAACACATGATAAAAGATGCTTACTCCTACGATGCCTCCCTAACTAGATGTACCTAAGTGTACCTAGCATGTGTGTTGGCGATTAGGCCAAGAATTCCTCTAGGAATTAGTCAACTCCATTACCTGAAGTGAGAGACTATGGGACCCTGTCCTGTTCTTGAGTTGGACACCCTGTGAGGAATGTTAGACCACTGCGAGCTGGAGTATTTGCAGGCAGGAACCTCAGCGTCTCTGGTCAGTGTGTCGGCCAGGAAGTCTCGGGTTCCGCTGTTTATATACCCATAGGTCTCCCCTGGGGTCCTACCTTGCTGTATTGCTGTGTCGGCCTAAGGATGACGTCAGCCATAAACTTTATACGTAGATTTTATACTGGAGATGGTAGTCCTGCTGTGCTCATGCATAATTTATGAGATTTTGAACTAGCGAAACCCGCGTTCTGAATGCATTGTAATATCTAGTAAAAGGGCAGTCCCTGTAAACCGTGACAAGTGTAATGAAGGGAGAGAATATAGGTGAAGGGTAACCAGTTCACCGAGGTCTATACTATGGAATATAACAATTTCAAAAGAAGGCAAAGATTTACGTTATTTCAAAAATTATAGGCCCATATCTCTAGTTAATGTGGACTATAACATTTTCTCAAAAGTATTGGCCCTCCGATTAGAATCTCCCTTAGTTGCTCGGTAAAGAACAATCAGGTTTTGTCAAGGGATGTAATATCACTGACAATACATGCTTGTTTTTTTTTATATTTTGTCCAAAACATCACATTATTCAGACTCCCTAGCAGTGATTACCTTGGACGCAGAAAAGGCTATTGACGGAGTTTGCTGGCCTTTTCTTTTCACACCCTTAGACGATTTGGATTCGGCCCGAAAATTGTTTCCCTAATTGCTTACTTTACTCTGAACCAAAAGCTGCTATTTTAGTAACAGTCTTAAATCCTCTTATTTGACTCTGTATAGAGGAGTACGTCATGGATGGCCTTTATCTCCTTTTTAAAAAAATTTAGCACTAGAACCATTTTGATCTAAAATCCGACAAAATAATTCCATAACAGGGTACATCTCCAATATTCAACAGATCAAACTAGCAGCATATGCAGATGACATATTAATGTTCCTTTCTCAACCACAAACCTCACTCATGGCATATGTGGAAGAGGTTGAATCCTATGGGATTGTATCCGGATAAAAATTAAATAACGAGAAATGTGAAATATTGTCCTTAACCACGTATACCTTTAAGGAAGATTTCATGACCTCTAAGTTCACATTGAATCCTCAACACATCAAATACCTAGGTTTATGGTTTACTCCATCTATTAAGACATTCAGTTCCCTAAATTTTGATAAATGCCTAGATAACTTAAAAACACCTACTATGAAATGGCATCCCCTCTATCTATCTTGGTGGGGTCAATTGGACACCATCAAAATGATGCTTACCCCTATCATACTTTACATCATAACTAATATACCAATATCCATATCAGTTACTTTTTTTCATCAAATCAATTCTATCCTCTTATTGTTTTTATGGAACAACAAAAAATGAAGAATGACGTTGTAAAAAATCAGAAGGTGGTGTAAACTTCCCTGATTTCCGATTTCTCTAAATATCATAAAGCTTTCCATCCGAAGCAGCTGTCCAAATGGGAGTCTGACCCATTAGTAGACTACCCATTTTTTTTAGCAATTCTTTTTTAAAATATCTATTGGTTGTTTCATAAATTTCCTTCTTTCCCTATTACTTACACTGTGCATGACAATACAGATTTTTACATAAGCAACACATGACACTGCGTTATGAATTTCAGTAGGTCACTATGCAATCCAGCACTGTGTTACACTGAAATGTAATCTGAATATATAATTATGTCCACAATTAACATCAGCAAACAATTAACTACTTTTCGTTATGATTGCCTGCACACACGGCCGGTCCGTTATTGCTTACTCGCAAATTAAAACATTGGTACTATACACTAATATGAAATACTCTAAACTTTGCAATAAAAGACAGTATACATGACGGCTGTAGATGCGAAGGAGGTCGAAACACTATTGCTACAATATCTTAGCAGAGAAGCTTGGCAGGGTAAAGAAAAGAGGGGAATTGGAACCGTGCCAATAAGACATATACTATCTATTAAACATCTACTAACAGACTACTGAAAATAAAAATAAAAGGGGGGCTGCTATTAATAAATAAATACAATAGTCCGTGTTGGACTGTGAGAAGTAGCTTATCTCTACCCTCGCAGTGAGGAAAGGGGGGGGGGTGTCTGCAGGGTGAGGTTGGGATTCGCAAGAATTCTGAGGGCAGCTGTGCGTCAATGAACATTTCAATAGGAGAGGATGAATTGGTAGACTCTCCATTATGGGTTGATCTAGAGACTTCATTCATATCAGCCTTCTAATTTCATGAATACCTTTCCTTTACTCGGAAACCACAAAAATGTCAACTCCAGTAACCAAATACTCCTGTAAGGTACTAGACACCCTCCAACATTTTGCCCTGCACGATCTTGATACATTTTTCGCCTCCACAGTTTGGCATAACAGATTTATACTTGTCAATAGCAAACCTATTTACTGGAAAACATGGAGATGCAAAGGTTTACTCTGGGTACATCAGCTGTTTGATCAGGGCACACTCCTTACATTTTCAAAGTTGCACTCTCTTTTTCATCTACCTCTCTCCTTTCAACACAAATTTTCAGTTTTACCATCTGTAATAGTTGAAGCTTGTACTCACTTCCAATCTACAACTCCTTCATCTTCCCTGACCAAATCTACGTGGTTTAATTTTCTCTGCTTAAATCCTACAGCTTCCAGTATTTACTCTTGTTTAACACAACCTTACATTAAAAGGGATACAACCAAAACAGAACTTTCTTGGCAAACTGATTTTGGCACAGATTGGTCCATTTCTTTATGGAATAAGTTATGGACAGAAATCAGGAAATCATCCAGAGCGGCAAACACTACACATACTCTTTTTTCCATTTATAATAGACTCCTCTTCACACCCACCTATTTACATGTCCATACGTACTTAAATTCTGGAAACGGGGTTGGTATCAAATTAACACCATCTTTGATACCACAGTTCCCTTTTCTTCCACCAAAGTTTTTTTGGGGAGCTTATCTATCGATTGGAATCAGAGACAAATGCATATACAAATCATAGACTTGCTGCTAACAGTTGCTTTTCAGCAGATAACTAAGAGTTGGAAGGATACATCTAAATTACATATTTAACTTGTTGGTACTCTGTTTGTCATAATCATAGACTGGACACTACCTTGGTGTATCCTATATCTCTTGCTAAAAAACGTTTACAACTATGGTCTCCCGTCACACAATTTTTAGACAATAGGGAAAAAAAATCCTTTGCTCTTATCCCTTAATTACAAGAATAGCCTCAGCCTCCCTGACTTCCCTTGTAGTAAGAATGACATGGGTAAGCATATTGTTTCTGTAATATTTGTATAATTACATAAATTTAGTATATTAAATTTTTCTTCTCATCCCTTATTATATTAAGATATCTAAGAACCAGATCTTTATATTCCTTAATGTATTTTGTCTTTCGCTTTCAAATAGAATATGTAATATTAATATTTATACCTATGTAATGTTTGATGTTTAACTGTACGAAGCACTGATGTTTGTTTAGTTTTCTTCAATAAACCTTCTTTTGAAACTTAAAAGAATGGAAGAGGGTAAGGAGAACCTTCCACCATGACAAAACTTCAATTACGAAGATAAAAACTAAGCAGACGATACTGTAAACAGGTATTGAATATACGGCACAGTAGCTAGCAATAATAATAATAATAATAATAACCATAAATGAAGCCATTCAACAAAAGACATTTAACAGAATAACAGACATGATCCGATAATAACATCTGAATACATTATGCATAAAGGTGTCCTAATGTAGCCGGTCCGACTGCCAGGAATCCAGACAGTAGTGCCTTGTGAAGTTGTGGTCATTGATCCATGTCGCTGCCCTGCATATGTCAGGTAGAGACACTAGTGCAAACAGGGCTGAAGAAGCTGCGACCTTTCGGGTTAAATGTGCCTTCACCTTAGCAGCCATTGGACGTCGGGCTTTCTCATGACAGAAGGCTATTGTTGCTGACACCCAGCAAGCAATGCTGGCCTGCCCAAGGCTTGACCCTTTCTTGGAGATGAGAAGGAAATAAGCTGTTAATCTGACTTCCTGAAATGTTTTGTCCTTTGTAGGTAGAACTTTAAACAGTGTTTAATGTCTATAGAATATCAAGCCCTCTCTGCACGTGAAGACGGATTCGTGAAGAAGGAAAGCAAAATGATGGGCTCATTGAGATGAAAAGCAGACTGCACTTTTGAAATTATTCTGTCTTGAAATTGTAGATTAGGTTCTTTAATTGTGAAAGCCTGAATTTCACTTATTTGCTTAGCAGGCATGATAACTAAGAGAAAAGCTACCTTCCATTACATGAACTTAAACTGAGACTTGTGAATGAGCTAAAAAGGAAATCTCATAAGTTGTGATAAGAATGTGTTCAGCTGCCATAGCACCGGAAGAGGCTTGACATGCGTGTTGGCCCGAAATTGGCCATTCATAAACTCCTCCACTAGTCTATTAGATTATAAAGATAATCGTCCAGAACGTCCCCTGAATCTAAGAATTTCCCCTAAAGCACCCTGATGGATGTGAGGAAATATAAATTTTATGGTCAAGAAATGTTCCCTAACGTGTACCCCACCGTCTCCATGTGCAAGCTTAAAGTGCATGTAACTTCCCTCCTGTGCCAGCTATGAAGACGCAAATACATTTGCGTCCAACGTTAACATGTCCTCTTTCAGATCCACCCTGAACGGGTTGAATATTCCGTTCCTAAGTATGCCATGCCAACGTCTTTTTGTGGTGTACTTTACACGTTTTTCAGCTCTGGCGAAGTAGGCCTCTGAATTCTGCCATCGAGCCTTTTCCTGCCTTCTGTCTCTGAACGCCTCAGCCTGGGCTGCCTCTGTGCTCGTGACCTCTGCCTTACTCCCTGCGCGGCTAACGGCGCTTAGCTCAGCCTGCTGCCTGCCAAAACTGTATTCAACCTTCGAATTATCTGTTCCGCTCCTCAAACATACATTCCTGCCTACTAGTTCAAGTAAACATCCTTCCAGCTGCAGAGCAAAGGGCCCGGCCTCACTGTCTCCGTGCAAGTAATTCATAGCTTCTGTTACCATGGTAGGCCCATGCCCCCTCGCATCTCATGCAGACACGTAGACGCTTATACACGCACTCACAGTCAGTATAGAATAGCCTCTGCCCAAGAGACCTTTCCTTCTAGATAATATGGTTCCCAAACATCGGATATCAGATATGATATAGGTACGAGTTGATCTGACATGCCAGACTTCTGTCTCTTTCCGTTAGTGTAAATGTCAAGTCCCTTGCACCCTCCAGCTCCACGTCAATCACACGTCATGCAGCTGCGCGCGCATCCAGGCCTCAGATTTCTGCTGACATTGCAAAATTCTGCTTTGTACCCACCTCCTTGTGACACTTACATGTGACGTTTCTAGCACACACCTCTATGTTCACGCCTAGTTCACGCCTTTTGATTACGTATTGCTAACACGTGTGTGTTTTTATCTTGCTTCTCTCAGCTGCTACGCCTACTGTATTGGTATTCATTATATGGTTTAAGTATAAAAGTTATGTCTTGTCAATAATGTATGCTCTATCCCTTCCTGCACCCCAGTGGTGTCAGGAACTCGATATCCGGTACCAGAACCATTCCTTTTTAAGGAATAAAACCCCTAAGAACTCTAACACCACGGACTCTGCGTCTTTCTTTCCGATTGAGTTATTTTTGTTAAGTACTTACCTGCATAGAAATTAGGACGGTAAATCAAATATTTACCACATTATTTTGGCGCCCGAATAGGGACCCCTCCCCCACCTTACGCGCCGGTTGGTGCGTTGCAACCTTTTCCCCCTGCCATAAGTCAAGACGGACCATTACGCTTACCCGCAGGATTTCCTGTATCTCCCTCTGGCCCACGGAGGTGACGGAGACTGCGATCAGTACCCAGACGAGGCGGTGAGGAGTGCGGAGGATCCCGACCAGAGCCTAGCCGAAAGAAGCAAGGTCCGAGGTGTCAAGAGGCCCACCAGTTTCCGAAGTATCCACGTGTCGAGTCGAGTCGAGTCCAGTCCGGTCCAGTCCAGTCGAGTTTTCTGAGGCCTTCCGTTCCGTGCTTCCCGGTGAGTACCATTGCTGGGACGTATCTAGACGGGTGCATTATTATGTATCCGGTAAAGACGTGTTTGGGTACACAAACGCGGTCTGCACTGTTTTAGACAGTGTATCTGTACTGTTTAGCAGTATATCAAGCATACAAGTTCTTGCACTGTTCTCGACAGTGTATCTGTGCTGTTTAGCAGTACATCTAGTATCAAGGGTAGTGATATATGTTCAAAATGTTTTCAAAATGTTTTCATGTGATTAATGTCGTGGTATGAGTGACTGTTTGATGTACATTATTGTGTTTTTGTGTTTTTGTGTAACTAGCTGACTAGCTAACAAGTACCGAGTATCCAGTACTAAGTAACAAGATGCCGTTCTTCAATAAACTAAGACAGATAGGAACTAGGAAAGGGATGCTAGAGGAAGAAATTCCTATCCCCCCTAGGGACACTCCTGGAAATTTTATGTACCATAAGCATGGCTTAGATGCCATATTGTATCTAGATTTATGGGCCGATTATACTAAACACCTAGACGAGAGACACAGATGGCCCGTTACAGGAACATGGGATGCCGAGTGCATCGTGAAGGTAGAAGAAGCGCTATGGAAAAAGAAAGCCAGACAATCTCAGAAAGACGCCATAGAATTTTGGCGTAAAGAATCACATAAACGTGCTGAAAGAGCACTCCGTAGAGAAGACAGACATAGAGAAGAGTCAGATAGAGTCCGAGAAAACGAATTAGTTAATGAAGGGATCCGAGTAAAAGCAGAACAAGTAGACCGTATGCGAAACAATCTTGTAAATGGCATGTACCTTGTGGCCGAGGGTTCGCCTGAAGCCACTTCAGAAATACCAAAAAATCTGCCGTCGCCATTGGTTCCGACTAAAGTAAGTCACAGGACCACCAAAGATATATTCCTTGCTTCCTATCTAGACGATGTAGCACCCGCTTACACCAATCCACGTGCCCGCGTCCCGCCTACTGACGGTGACGGGGACGGAGGTGGAAATCCGCCTCAAGACAATATTCCGCCATTGCCGCAACAAGGTTCCCCCGTTCGACAGCCTGCTCCACTTGTTCCTCCTCCTCCACCACTTCCCCCACCTAAGATAAATATACCGAATCCGACTGCGCCTGATCCCAGTAAGAGACAAGTTCAGATACACATACAAACTCCACAGAGAAGTAATGCTCAAGCCTCTGCCTCAGGAGGTGCGACAGGAGGTCTCCAGACCCCGCCAGCAACACACAGATTCAACCTTAGGGACCTGCTGAAGCAACATACACCCCAATCACCCCGTCTCGACATACTCAAAGAACCCCTTCCAATTTGCAGATACGATCCAGTACCCGGTAAAGACGATAGGATGCTGATAGCATCACTACGCTTGCGACAAGCTACAGATTACCTAGTGTTATTCCCAGGGATGGCTGATCACCTAGATAGAATATATCATTTTGTCCAGACTGGGGAAAATCCCGAAAGTATTAAGGAGGCCCTGGCGCACCAGAAAGTTGACACTCAAGCATATGTATTACGTTTTTTCATAAATTGCTTAATAAGAGACCGAGACAGGCCTGGGGTAGACCAGGAAGAAATGGAAGCACTAAACAAGTGGGGTCAAAATATAGCCGACGGAAAGCATGATAAAATGAATTGTATATCAAGCATGTACAAGAAAATCAGAAAGGCAGTAATAGAAATACACGAAAAAGAAAAAGAAAGTGACAGGAATGACTCCTCCGAGGAGGAGGACGAACCTGAAGAACCAGAAACGACTAAAGATAGGATAGCGTATGTAGGTAAGGGAAATTACCTTAGGAA
The DNA here is from genome assembly GCF_964263255.1 of Lissotriton vulgaris. Lineage (NCBI taxonomy): Eukaryota > Metazoa > Chordata > Amphibia > Caudata > Salamandridae > Lissotriton > Lissotriton vulgaris. The sequence continues at coordinate 496,779,755 of NC_141694.1, forward strand.
AGGCATTCGTCCGGAAAGCAAGAGAGTTTTTCTCTCTGGCATATCAAAACCAAGTTCTCCTGAACATCTGTTTCAAGTTACCGATAAAATGCTTCAAGAACAAATGGGGTACCATGTACTCAATTCTATGGATGAACAAGAACTAGCCCGGTCAGCAGTGCTATGGGCTGACAATTCTAACACATACAATGATGATACAGTAGCACAGACATTTCTGAACCTTTCCCCAGACGAGCAGAAATTAGCTGGTATATACATGATTCAGCATCTCCTCACGTTATACAGACAACAACATTCTGATCCAGGTCCCTTACCGGATACATTAGAAGCACTACTTATGAATAGATGGAGAGGCCTAAGTACCAGATTAATTCAAATAATTCTAGAACAACAACGTAAATATAACGCTTTCTTAGGCCCACAATATGTTTCAGCTCACTCCTGACCGCATCCAGTTAATTGTAAATATGCCACAACCCCAGACACAAAAGGAAGTGCGGGCCTTTATAGGTCTCACCTCGTACTGCAGACAATGGATTCCTCAATATGCATTTCTGGCCAAACCACTCATTCAGTTGACAACACAGGATGCAGCGACTTCGACTGCCCTTCCTTGGACTCAGGAACATACACAGGCCTTTGAGGAATTAAAGAAAGCCTTATGTCAAGCACCAGTTTTAGCGACACCATGTTACAGCAAACCTTTTACACTTTTTGTTACAGAACGTGATGGTACAGCGTTGTCTGTCCTCACTCAAGATCAAGCAGGTTCACATAAGCCTTGTGCTTATTTTTCAAGTACATTGGATTCAGTAGCCCAGGCACTCCCTGCGTGCTTAAAGTCAGTTGCAGCGACAGCCCTAGCAATCAGACAGAGCGACTCAATTGTCTTAGGACATCCATTAACAGTACAAGTTCCACATTCTGTAGAGGTTCTTCTAAACCGAACCCAGACTCAACACTTGACTATAGCACGACTGACAGGTTATGAATTGACGCTATTCCAGCCACACATAGAAATCAGACGCTGTAACATTCTGAATCCTGCAACATTGTTACCTTCGATTATGACTAATTCAGCCCCGCATGATTGTATAGAGATCATTAATGCAGTAACAAAGCCCCGACGAGACTTAACAGATGTTCCACTGACAAATCCAGACCTGACACTTTATGTGGATGGTTCATGTATGAGAACAAACACAGGAGAATTAGTGGCCGCGTATGCAGTGACCACTGAAACTGAAGTTAAAGAAACATATCGTATTGATACACTGTCCGCTCAAGCAGCAGAGCTCATCGCTCTGACCCGAGCCTGTATACTAGCCAAGAACAGAAATGTTAACATATACACAGATTCACGTTATGCTTTCGGAGTCGTACACGACTTCGGAGTGTTATGGCAAGAACGAGGTTTCTTGACCTCTCACGGTGCCAAGATCCAACACGGTCCCCTCATTCAAGCACTGTTAGAAGCAATACATCTGCCTTCAGGCATATCCATCATGAAGTGTAAAGCACATACTAAAGTTACAGATTCCATTTCCCAGGGTAACGACCTGGCAGACCAAACAGCAAAACATACAGCATTGACTCACACCCAGACAACTGATGTGACAAAGACAATAGTGCCGAGACAGTGCATGACAGTCAGGGATCCCACACTAGATGTAATCGATATTCAGACACATGCTACTCCAGATGAAATCAAGAAATGGACTGAACTAGGAGGGATCCAGACAGATCAAGGTTGGATGACGAAGGGAAAATCTACATGGTTTCTCCCCGACTCTATGGTTCAAGTCATAATAAATACAGCACATAGTCCAGCACACCTAGGAGAAAAAGCTATGTTAGACAGTTTACAGAATCTCTGGTACAACAAACATTTACGAGCAGCAGCAAAACAGAAAGTGCGTACTTGCATGATCTGTTGTCAGTTCAATCCAGGTAAAAGCGTCCCTGTAGAGCAAGGTGGATTTCATCCTCCCGATCACCCTTTTGAAGTCCTCCAGATGGATTATATCCAGATGGACCGTTGTCGAGGATTCAAGTATGTCCTCGTAGTTGTTTGTGCACTTTCCCGTTGGACCGAAGCATATCCAGTCCCAGATTATACTGCCCCGACCACTGCCAGGCAGCTGGTTCGAGAATTCTTCCCACGGTACGGCTTGCCTCGTATCGTGTACTCAGATAACGGACAGCCATTCTCATCCGAGCTCATGAAACAGGTTTCCCTTCTGCTAGGATATCAGTGGAAATTCCATTGTGTCCGACATCCCGAGGCAGCTGGCCTTGTAGAGAGACATAACCAGACACTGAAAACACGCCTTGCTAAAATCTATAAAGAGAAAGGGGTCGACTGGATAGTCGCCCTGCCAGTTGCACTGTTCTATATGAGAATGGTCCCCCATTCGAGATCAGGACTATCCCCGTATGAGGTGGTCTTTGGCCGACCACCGAATATGTGGGGGACGCCCATGCCTAAGAAAATAACCGATGTTGATTGTAATATGCTGACAGATTACCTTGCCTCCTTGATGTCTGCACTCCAATCATGTCGTTCACAGGTTGCCGCAGCCTTTCCCGACAACACTGATGTAAAGCCACACGATGTCCGTCCAGGCGACGCTGTGTTGATTCGCAACTTCGACAGGAAAAGCCCGCTGGAGCCCCGCTGGAAGGAGCCGAAGATCGTCCTTCTGACCACGAGGACGGCGATTAAAGTTGAAGGACGAAAGGGGTGGATCCACACGAGTCATATTAAAAAATGTAATGAACTGTTGCCAGAGACTGACTCGCCCACCCCCTCAAAGGACTGCCTCGATACTAGTGACTTTAAAGTTCCCAAGAGAGAGAAAACTCCCCAAGAGGAGTACAAAGCGATACTACGGTCTAGCAAGTCAGACAGTTTAATTTTTTAAGTCCTCCCCTAGGTGAATCGGTTAAATAGTTTCTGACATGTATCCCCTAGACCGAGATAGAGAGAGAGAGAGACGACTCAAGAAACGTGCATATTGTAAATCACTCCGTAGTCACTGTATAGTGACATTATTGGTTATGTTTTTTTTAAGTCTTTTGATTATTGTTACCAGTATATTGCTGCCTATATATTACCCTATCTTCAAGCGTGAACAATCTGCTTACAATGTCACTGCCGAACATTCTTTTAGCGAATTACCCCCTCATGAATTATCTTACAGACTTGCGCTGCGCAACAACACATTCATTAGTATGTTACATCACTCCCATCAGACTAATAATGCTACAAACTGTTGGATATGTGGCCGACTCCCTCCCTATCAGAAATACAAGGGAGTTCTGCCCCTCTTTCCGTACCCATTCACACACAATGGCTCATGTGGAGCATGGTTTAGAATAATTAATTCCTTAGATCCTGATATTGCTGTTTTCGAAGGAAATTGGGTTTGGGGAAACTTGAACTTAGTTCTGCTTAACGCCTGTTATCCTGACAAGAAGGGACTTCCCACTAGAATAGGAACTGATCTAGAAAATGAAGTATATGGATTAGGTAATTATACAATTAACCTTATGATTCTTACTGTCGAATCCGAAGCTGCACCAGTTCTCCCTGCTATGTCAGTATTACCAGTCACAGGTGACTTATGTGTCAGAAAGAAGGGTTCAGTACACTTAGGTCATAGTAAATGTACTACTGTGGTCGAATTCAGTGATCAAGGCAAGTCTTCATTTAGAGCTACTCGTCATTCCTACTTTGTTTGTGGCCATACCGCATACATACGCTTACCTCCAGATTGGGATGGTACCTGTTACATTGCATTCCTTCTGCCACCTGTTTTTCTAGCCCCTCCTGATTTTCACAGAAATACAAATCTAGTAAAGAATAGACTCCGAAGAGATCTCCCGATTGTCGACTATACTGAAACGGCATGGGAGCAATACACAGACTTCAATAAAGGTTTCTTCCCCTACTTAGGTACTGTCTTTAATAGTAAACTGATACGAAGATTAACTAGAACCCTCGAAGCAGTAGTGAATGAAACTACCTCCGCTCTAGGCAACTTAACAGAGGAGCAATCTGCCATGCGGGTTGTTGTTCTCCAAAATCGTCTTGTTATTGACGTCATCCTAGCAGATAGGGGCGGAGCTTGTAAGGTCATCGGGTCAAGTTGCTGCGTTTTCATTCCAGAAAATGCGCCAACGGTATATAAAGCTATTACACGTCTTCATAAAATTGCAAGTTTGATACATCAGAATCCAGGCACCTGGACTTGGTCCGGTTGGTTCTGGACAACGTTGACCGCTTGGGGATGGAAGATCCTATCCTTCCTAGGCATTGCCCTTCTCATAGTATTCAGTTGCTGCCTGTGCCTACAGTGTGGGCCAGCGATTTGTGGTCTGTGCGCCACATCTTGTATTCCACATTCCAGTTTTCACTCAAAACGCGAAAAGAAGAAAGAAGAGCAAATTATGTTACAAGAACAGACTGATCGGTTCATGAGGATCGATATATCATGAAGGGTCCGTAGGGAACAAGGAGGGAATGAGGAAATATAAATTTTATGGTCAAGAAATGTTCCCTAACGTGTACCCCACCGTCTCCATGTGCAAGCTTAAAGTGCATGTAACTTCCCTCCTGTGCCAGCTATGAAGACGCAAATACATTTGCGTCCAACGTTAACATGTCCTCTTTCAGATCCACCCTGAACGGGTTGAATATTCCGTTCCTAAGTATGCCATGCCAACGTCTTTTTGTGGTGTACTTTACACGTTTTTCAGCTCTGGCGAAGTAGGCCTCTGAATTCTGCCATCGAGCCTTTTCCTGCCTTCTGTCTCTGAACGCCTCAGCCTGGGCTGCCTCTGTACTCGTGACCTCTGCCTTACTCCCTGCGCGGCTAACGGCGCTTAGCTCAGCCTGCTGCCTGCCAAAACTGTATTCAACCTTCGAATTATCTGTTCCGCTCCTCAAACATACATTCCTGCCTACTAGTTCAAGTAAACATCCTTCCAGCTGCAGAGCAAAGGGCCCGGCCTCACTGTCTCCGTGCAAGTAATTCATAGCTTCTGTTACCATGGTAGGCCCATGCCCCCTCGCATCTCATGCAGACACGTAGACGCTTATACACGCACTCACAGTCAGTATAGAATAGCCTCTGCCCAAGAGACCTTTCCTTCTAGATAATATGGTTCCCAAACATCGGATATCAGATATGATATAGGTACGAGTTGATCTGACATGCCAGACTTCTGTCTCTTTCCGTTAGTGTAAATGTCAAGTCCCCTGCACCCTCCAGCTCCACGTCAATCACACGTCATGCAGCTGCGCGCGCATCCAGGCCTCAGATTTCTGCTGACATTGCAAAATTCTGCTTTGTACCCACCTCCTTGTGACACTTACATGTGACGTTTCTAGCACACACCTCTATGTTCACGCCTAGTTCACGCCTTTTGATTACGTATTGCTAACACGTGTGTGTTTTTATCTTGCTTCTCTCAGCTGCTACGCCTACTGTATTGGTATTCATTATATGGTTTAAGTATAAAAGTTATGTCTTGTCAATAATGTATGCTCTATCCCTTCCTGCACCCCAGTGGTGTCAGGAACTCGATATCCGGTACCAGAACCATTCCTTTTTAAGGAATAAAACCCCTAAGAACTCTAACACCACGGACTCTGCGTCTTTCTTTCCGATTGAGTTATTTTTGTTAAGTACTTACCTGCATAGAAATTAGGACGGTAAATCAAATATTTACCACAGATGCATGAGAGAGTCTTGATTTGGCTAGATGCAGAAGCTATGGAAGAATCTGCTCTGGTGTAGAGGAGAAAGGATGGCAAGACTGAGAAGCCCACCATGAGCAAAATTGTTTTCACTTTGCGGAATAGCATTTCGAAGGAGCACGAGCCTTATCAACAATTGAAGCGAGAAGCGTGGCTCAATGGTTAGAGCGGCAGACCCTGATGCAGAGGTCTGGCCCGGGACCAGGGTTCAATTCCCGCCTCGGCGGCTCTTGGACCCAATCTCCCCGGACCTGATAATTCTCGCCTCGGTGCCTAGTCTAATCATGGGTCCCACTTTGTGACTCTGGGCAATAGCTTGCTTAATCTCCACAACGGCCCCCACAGCGCTTGGATGCCTGGCTTCACCTTGGGGGTGCCCAGGAGTGGACATCTCACAGGAAAGCCAGGAAGGGTTCCACAGCGGTATGAATACAGCGCTACGAGACCTCTGGGTAGAAGGCGCTATATAAATACAAACACATTTACATTTACATTCTTCACTGGCCCTAGAGCTCCGAATTCAGCATGGTGAGGAGCCAGGCCATCAATTCAGAGCATAACATAACATCTTATAACACTTTTAACACAGAGAACCCTAAAAAAAAGGGAAAAGAACAATGATAGACAGTATACTTTGTGTTTTAGCTCGACAGTTCCCTAGGAATGATTTTAGCAAGATTAGCCTGGGTGCATATATTCTATTTTGTATCTACAGGTCCAACTTGTCCTCGGGATAATGTACAGAAATGCGTCTGTGTTATAAGATGTTATGTTATGTCCTGACTTGATGAATTTTATTGTTTTTAATTATATTGAACTGATGCGTTGTATTTCATTATAGGTGTTTTTTTATATAAATTGTGTTGTAATAATATTCATAAGTACTAAAGAAATATTTTTGACCTTTTTTGCACTGTATGTTATAGTGGGATCATTGTTTGAGTGTTTCAGGGATTTTTAGTGCATTTAAAAAAAAAAGTTTATCTATGTACTGTATAGAATTAAGAAATCCACTATTGATAGGGTGTTCTTGCTGATTGAGTAAATCAAGGGACAATTTGTTTTTTGGCACATTACATTTACTATCTCACTTCTACGTTCCCCTAGTACATACATTACTTACCTTATTGTTATCGTCAACAGATGCTCATGCCCTCTCTCTCACCCCAATGATCTAAGCACATGGAAGAAGGGAATCATCCAGGTAGACTCATATGTAAATAGAAAGAAATAGTGCATGACACACAATACATATTTACATACTCACCTCTTCTTCTATTATTCTTATAGACTTGCACATTGGATCCACTGTTTCTTATTCAGACTGGAGTGCGACGCGGGACCCTCTCTATTCCTTGTTTCCTTTCCCTTCTTCCCCAAGATGCTATTGATACTTTGACATTGTTGGATGAGATATGCACACTGGGGAAGTTGTGGACCTTTCTTCATTACGTGACGTTCCTGCAGAAATGTGAGTAAAGAAAGTTACTTAATAATTATGACAAGCCGGAGACCAAAAAATGCAGATGACCCCCTTGCAATACCAGATAGATTTGTGATCAATCATTTAGATGTCTCCAGAAAACATTTTGGGCCCTTTCCTGTCACGGGCACTTGGCCCACCCACACAAGCAAGGTAGCATTTTTATCGGTACACCTGGGGGAACACTGAGTGGTAGGAACTTTGTGCCGTCCTGGTGACTCCACAACTTTCACACAAAGAATTGTGAGGAAGCAATGGGGAACTGATGCATCTGCACTGATGAGCCAGATTTCTTGCACTTGCCACAAATGCCCTAACAATGCCATGGAGGGGGGCGTGGCCAAGATGGCGGCGTGAGCAGACGCGCTGCTCTGAGGCTCCCGCCGACGCCCTCATTTAGCACCGGCCAAGGGCCGTTACCGCATTTGTCGGCCCTACCTTGGAGCTGGGAAGTGCCCTGATAGTGAGGAGTGGCTCCTTGGGGCAGCAGAGGCGGCTGGTGTGTGTCCCTGTGTCAGCGTCCGATCCGGTTGTTCACTCGGCTCCGGGATCGTAGGAGCAGCTTGGTGCGCTGACTGGGATACCGGAGCCCCGGGGGCCTGCACGTCGCCCCGGCCAGGGCTGGGGGTCCAAACGAGGTGGCAAGAATTGCACAGAGAGCAGCAGTTGGCCCGATTGTGGTGGCCGAGTGGGGCCCCGAGACCAAAAACGGAATGGAGCTGGGAACGGATTGCACCCACCATTTTGTCGCGGGCCTGAGCCGGTGAGTGCAGACGGCCTGTGAGAGCGACGAAGGGCCGGAGGAGACGCTGAGGGGAGGACCGGAGCTGCCAGTTCTGCAATATCTGGGGCAGTGAAGAAACAGTGGGGCCGCAGCTGGAGGGAGCGGAATCGCGGCACACTTATGCGAGCCACCATTTTGGCATGGGACTGGGCGGCGGGCCCCCTCACAGCAGACACTGGCGGAGCGGCTGAGAAGCGCTGTGCTCGAGAGCGGTGGCCGGGAGTGAGCGCCCTCACCCTGGATTTGCCTGAAGGTACCTGGCTGTTGGCGATGAGAGGTTACCAACAAAGCGGCGAACCCGAGTCTGGGCCTGGGGTGGAAGCAGGTGGTGTCTGTAGCCGGGTGTAACCTGAGGCCGGGAACGCGAGGAGCAGTGGCTGCCACCCTGTGGGGGCCTTGAGACTGGCTGGGGCGCTCTAGGATCGGAGGACCGGCCAAAGTGTGTTGGTCCTTCCATGCCAGTGCAAGGAGGACGCTAGAGGGGACCCACCCCGAGGTGATTGGGGAGGAGCTGGCGACCTCTGGCTCCACAGCGGCAGGTTGAGAGATCGATTGAGAGCTGGGGGAATCGTCAGGTGCATTCAGAGGCGGCTCATAAGCAGTAGGCATTACCCCAAACCTGGAGAAGAGTGGGAGAGTCCCACGGAGTACTAGTCGATACGGGGCGATGTGACTAGCCATTGGAGGAGGAGCCCTGAGGCCCGGCGTAGCACTGGCCGGGAGTGGTCTCGGCCCATGGTGAGGCCTGAGGGAGAGTTGAACACACAGAGGGATGGCCTAACACAGACTCCGGGAGGAGCGGTGGGCAGCACAGTGTGGAAGCTGTGACCTGCTGCAGAGCACCTGATCAACCTGACGAGGCGAGTCGGAGCCCTCAAGGTAGAGAAAGTCATTTGAGGACCTGCGAGTGACCTGCCTGGTCTTGAGAGGGACCCGGAGGGTGTCTTCCAGGGAGCACGTGGGTTGATGTCCACGGCGAGGGGCCGCAAGGAGAAAACCGTAAAAGATCTATTTGCCAAGGCCCAGGCAAGTTAGCAACCCAAGGACACGGCGGCGAATATGGCCTGTTCCACTGCTGAGCGGACAAATGGCTCGGAACCTATCACTAAGGCCTTCCTGGAATCGCTGTTCACCAACCTAAGCGACGACATTCATACTTTGAAGAAGGAGTTCACTCAGGATATCAAAGAGGTGCGCAGGGATGTGGACAGTATTGGTGAGCGTGTGGCAGAGCTAGAGACCAAGAGTGACGGATGGGATAACAAAATAGAGGTACTGCGTCAGGACATAGTGCGGATCCACGACCAACAGGTTGATTTGCAAACACATCTGGAAGATTTAGAGAATCGCTCCCGTCACCATAATGTCCATATCCGAGGCGTTACGTTGACGGAGGATACCAAAGACTTGTTCAGCTTCACGAGAGAGCTATTTAACCACATCCTGGGGCGCCCCTTGGAGTCAGAGTTACGGCTGGATAGGGTTCATAGGGTGGGTCCTCCACGTTCATCGACCCCCCCCCCAGATATCTTGGCTTGTGTGCAGGACTACCGCACGAAAGAAGACATCCTCCAGAAGGCACGACTGCTGCACCCTCTGTCTTTTAAGGATTAGTCTCCGGTTCTCTTCCAGGATTTGTCCACACTTACACTACAGAAGCGCAGAACTTTCAAACCCGTAACAACCTACCCACAGCAGAATAACATCTCATATAGCTGGGGCCACCCATTTCGTTTGATGTTTAAAACTCCACCAACTTCGGTCTCTGAGGGAGGCGTGTCGCTTGCTGGGTTTGGACCCTCCGGCTGAGGACAGCGAGCCGGGAGAACCCATTGGGGAATCGGAGGACACTAGGCCTTGTTGGAGACAGCAGGGCAGACAGCGCTAGGTGCGGAAGCCTCCTGTGGCTGAGATTAGGAATGGACAACGTGCTGCAGTAGAGGCGGTATCATGTCGTTTGGATTTGTCTCCACCCGGCTGAAGTTTATGCTGTTTTTGCTTATGGCTGTCTTAATGCTCCTGGTTTGGCCCTGGCCGTCGGCGGGACAGAGGGCTTTGATGTACTGAACAGTTTACCCCATTGCTGTATTTTTCCAATCACCTACGGATGATGGACAATGTGTACTGTTGGGAATGTTTGAATCTTTTCTTGGGGCTTTGTTGGGGGGAGTTGTGTGGGAGGGGCATGGGGATGTTCCAGGTCCATGGGTACCCCTGGGTGGGTCAGAGTGCTAGGTCCATATCGGCTTGCAAGAGGATTAGTTGGTCGCATTCCTCGCAGGACTACCAGTTCTATTTTTGGGGGTATTAAGATGGTGCTGTCAGTTATTTATGTTTAGGTACGTTGAATTTTGAGTGAGTCATGCCTGACACTGAACTTCGAATCCTGACATTAAATGTTAGGGGACTTAGCAATCCAGTGAAGCTGAAGGCGGTCCTCTCTTTTTTGGAGCATTCGAAGGCTGATATTTGCCTCCTGCAGGAGACGCATCTACTTCAGAAGGATTGTCACAGGCTTAGGTCCCGTTGCTTTCCACTCCAATTTTTCTCCTCGGCCTCCACTAAAACGGCAGGGGTGGCGATATTGGTGGCCCAACGATTTAGAGGCAAGGTCTTGCAAAAGGGAGCGGAGATAAGGGGAAGGTTGCTGTCCTATATATTCTCTCTAGGTGCGTCAATTTTTACGGTAAGCTCTATTTATGCTCCCAATGAAGGTCAAGAGAAGTTTTTTCATACGGCCCTTAGTGAAGCCGCAGCCTCCCCTGACCGACATGTACTGCTGGGCGGGGATCTTAACTTGGTGTTTGACAACCTGCTGGACAGGTCCTGTCAGAGTACCTCTCAGACAGGTGCTCTCTCTAGCGGGGGACTGGCCGAGTTGGGGGAGACGGGTATGGTGGACCTCTGGCGCAGCTTTTATGCGGGGGACAAGGAATACACGTAGTACTCTAATGTGCACATGACCTACGCCCGTTTAGATTACTTCTTGGCCTCCATACCCCTTCAGACACTCACGAAAGAGTTAGAAAAAGGTGCTGCGGCGCTCTCAGATCATGCGCCATTGACTGTGGTGTTTTCCTTTCTGCCGGTAACGCGAGTAACGCGGAGCTGGAGATTGCGGGACTCGCTCTTATACCGTAAGGAAGTAGTGGGGAAAGTCAAGGGGGTCATCGCAGACTACCTAACACACAATAATAATGCAGACACCACACTAGCGACACAATGGGCAGCGCTCAAGGCGGTGTTGCATGGCGAGTTCATTGCGATCTCAGCGGCAGAAAATGTAGAAAGGGCACGTAAAAGGGAAGAGCTTACTCAGAAAACAAAGGAACTAGAACACATGCACCAATGCACGGAAGCCCCCAGGGTATGGAAGCAGCTGCGGCTTATGCGGCAGCAGTTGGCTGTGTTAAACCAAGATAGAGTAGAGTATCTGTGGTTTATCTGGATCTTTCCTTTTTCTCTGTTTTTTTCCCTGTTATGTTGTGATACAGGTGTGCATTTAAAGCGCCGGGACACTCTTTGAGTAGCCGTGCGCTATACAAAACCAAGATAGCATAACATAACATAACATAACATACGCAGCTTTACGATTGAGGCATATGTTTTACACGGGTGGGGACCGGTGCGGGCGCCTATTGGGCCACAAACTGCGCGAAGTTCGGCAGCGACAGACGGTGAAGGAGACAGCCACCCTGAGTGGCAGGCAGTCCACTGAGGATACTGATATAGCTGCCGCCATTAGCGAGTTTTACACCTCTCTGTATTTCGGGTCCTCGCTTGAACCCGCTGTGGGAGAGTCCTTTCTGGCATCGGTTCCCCTCCCGGTCCTGACGAAAGACCAAGCAGACCTCTTAGACCGAAACATCAGGCCAGAAGAGGTTATTGCGGCCATATCCCGACTCAAGCTAGCGAAGGCACCTGGGCCTGACAATTTCTCGACTAGTTTCTACAAAATATTTTGCCCCCAAGTGACCCCCCTGCTGACGCCCCTGTTCAATTCCTTCTCGGAACCGGGTGCTATTCCGAGAGACCTCCTAGACGCTACTATATCCGTTATTACCAAACCGGAAAAGGATCACTTGCAGTGTGAGGCATACCTCCCTATATCCCTTCTTAATGTTGAACTCAAGATATATACGGGCATCCTTGCGGCTCGGCTTGCACCGCTCATGCCAGGGTTGATTGACACAGACCAGGCGGGGTTCATCCCGGAACGACAAACCGCTGATAATACCAAGAGAGCCTTGCACTTGATAGAAAAAGCTAGGCGGATACCGGGTGAGTTCATGATGCTCACGATTGATGCTGAAAAAGCGTTCGATCGGGTCCATTGGCCATACTTAGAGCAGGTTCTGATAAAGGCAGGAATGGGAGAAAGGTTCCGCACCTTGGTCATGAACTGTTATAAGTTCCCATCAGTGACAGTTCGAGTAAACGGTTGCGCCTCGCCTCGCTTTCCCATTGAGCGGGGTGCCCTCTGTCGCCCCTGCTCTTCGCTCTTTATATGGAGCTGCTGGCGCAGGCAATGAGACTTAATCCAAGAGTGGGAGGGATTAAATTTGGCGCGTATGTTCACACAATAAGTCTATACGCGGACGATATACTCCTTTCTTTATCTTCTCCCAGAGAGTCCTTACCGGCTTGTCTCGACACTTTAGACGCGTTTGCGCAGGTGGCGGGCTTTAAGGTTAACATGGGTAAGTCGGTGGCTTTAGACCTCTCTTTAGAAGGGCCTACATGGGCACACCTACAGGACCTCTTTCCCCTTCGCTGGGCCTCTGAAGTCATCCCTTATTTGGGGATTCAGTTGGCATCTACTTTGCACAACACTGTCCGTATCAACTACACACAGGTTTGCCAGAAAATCCGTCAGGAGCTGGGCAGATGGAATCACTTTCCATTATCATGGTTTGGGAAGGTGGCGGCTATAAAAATGACGATTCTTCCACAGATTCTTTATTTATTTCGCGCAATCCCGCTACGTCCCCCTGATGGCTGGATTCGTCAGACCCAATCGGAGCTGGCTCAGTTTATCTGGAATGGCAAGCGACCGAGAATGAAGCTTAGACTGACGACACTCCCTCCTGAGAGGGGAGGTCTTGGCCTACCAGACTTGCTTCTTTACTTTCAGGCAGCCCAACTAAGGGTTCTTGTGGAGTGGAGCAGATGGGAGTAAGAAAAGCACTGGCTTTTGCAAGACCAGGCGATTGTGGGTCGCCTGCTCCAGGAGGTTCCCTTTCTTCGACAGCAGCACAAACCCCCTAACCTATACGCCTCGCATATTACCCGGGCTCTGATGGAGGTGTGGGATCACACTAATATTAAACCCAAGTTTACGTCGTTTCCATCACCCCTCACTCCCTTGTTAGACAACCCTGACTTTGGGCCTGGGCAAGATACTTTGGCCTTTGCAGGATGGCGTCCAGCGGGGTGTAGATTCTTGTTTTATTTGTATGCAGGGGGGGGGGGGGGTGATGCCGTTTGAGACTTTTCGACAGGAATATGGTCTGCCAGAGACGGAGTGGCTTTGATATCTTCAAGCACGACATTGGGCCCTCAATGGCCAAGTTAGGGGAAAAGCGGATCGACGCCTGTGGCCGTATGAATATTGGTTAATTACACAGAAAACGAATAAGAAGCTTATATCGGATTTATACCGAATGCTCCTAGTCAGGTGAACTCATGTCTACAATCCAGGGAGAGCACGTTGGGCGAGGGAGCTGGGGTGCATGCTTAGCAACAAGGAGTGGGAGGACATTTACTATCGAGCGCGGCACTCCGCATACCATATGGGACTAACTGACACTCTCACTAAAATAGCATCATATTGGTACTACACACCCGAAAAGCTGCATGAGATGGATTCCTCGAGGGAGGCATCCTGTTGGCGCGGGTGTGGAGAGAGGGGTACTGTGGGATTGTGCTCAACGCCGGCAATACTGGAAGCAAGTCATCGATGAGGTGGATTTACATTTTGACACAGAACTCCCACGGTTCCCTGCATATGTTTTGTTAGGGTTGCCTAATCCCATCACATATCCACTGTGATCACGTAGGGGTCGTTTTATTGCTATTGCTCTGAGCTCTGCCATTCAGAACGTACTGTCCCACCGGCGCACCCCACACATTCTCACGTTTCAGGGGGGATTGCATCGTTTATGGCAAGTGTTAGGCATGGAAAAGCTGTCCTTGACATTGGCGGGGGAGGGTGCTAAATATTCAGAGCTCTGGCAGCCGTTCTTGTCCTTACTTGCTACAGAATTCAGGAAGGTGACGTGCCCATGCTACTTACGTCTATTGCACCTGGTTCGGTGGTGTTTTAGAGGATAGTTGTATTTGTGAAGACGGGTGTTGGACCTGGAACGTGGATGGTGGGTGGGAGGCGAAAGGGGAGGGGGGATTGAGGTGGGGGTGGTTGGGTGTTTTTTTTTCTTTTGATTGTTTTGTTTTCCTTTGAACATTTGTTTCCTCATACAGGGTGTCCAACCCAGGGTTAGTTCTACCTTCATGTGTGGCTCAGAGTATTTTACTGTCCGGGTCTCCTGGCTTTTTTTTTTTTAAAAACTTTATTGACAAGAAGGAATACTGGTCACATATCAAGGTTACATTCAAACGTTCATGGTTTCATGTCGTACATTCACCCCCTCTTGTGCGGCAGTATTCATGTCCGAGGTTCAGATGGTGATGTATTGTCCCTTTGAAGTTTCTTAAGTACATTTTTGCATATTTTAGCCATATGTAGTACATTGATTTATTGGTTCCCTCTATATGTTGTAGTCAACAATAACATTGCTTTAATATTACATAGTAAACAAATAGTCCCCCCCCCCCCCCAACCGGTGTCATCATTGCCGATATAGTTTCAATCACCTCTTCTAGCAGCCATTTCCTTAGTGTTTGCACTGTTACATAGTCAGGTCAATACAATACCCTTTGTGCGTTCAGTCCGTTAAGGGTAGACCCTCCATTCCACTCTTTCACTCCACCTCCCCTTCCGAGTCCAGGTCGTCCCCTTCTGGCAGTGGGTCACAGATCTCTCCCCTATAAACATTCCATGCTAGCCACACCTTGTTCCACTTGCGTGGCGCCGCGCGTAGGGTGTATACTGCCCTCTCTGTGATCATCAGGATGTCCATGTGTTTAGCCCATCTATTCGCGGTGGGTAGTTCTGGTGCACCCCATTTCTGCGCTATATCTCGCTTGGCCACTGTCATGGCCAGTGTTGCCCAAATCAGTTCATATCTGCCTAGGTCATTGGGGTCCCAGATGTTTAAAAGGCATTTGCGCGGTTCCGGCAGTACGGAAATTTTAAGTGCTTGGGAAATCGTGCGCATTATCTGCGTCCAGAATTCACGTATTTGTGGGCATTCCCATAGGGTGTGAAATAATGTCCCCTCCTCCCCGCAGCCTCTCAAGCAAAAGGGATGTGGCGCTCTCTGTATTTTGTGGAGTAGTGTCCTGGTGTAATATATGCGGTGTAAAATTTTAAGTTGTACCAGTCTGAACCTGCTCGAGATTCCGACCTCTCTTGGGGAGGCCAGCGCCTCATTCCACTCAAATTCATCCGCCTCACCTATTTCCTCCTCCCACCTTTCTTTGAGTTTCAGTGTGGGGTCCTTCAAATTATTGATCAGTTTTTTATATGTGAGTGAGGTCGCGCTTTGGATCATGAAGTCTGTTAGTAGCCTATCTTCTAACGGGGAGGAGTCTGGCAGAGTAGTATCTACGGGAATCGCACGCAGTAGTGCATGTCTAATTTGGACATAACGGAATGTTTCTGTGGGTCCGAGGTTATATTGCTGCTGTAGTTGTGGAAATGGTATTACTGTGTCCTTGTCCCAAAGGTCCCCCACCGTTGAGATGCCTATGGAGTCCCATCGTTCAAAACCCTTACAGCCCCTGAGATTTCCTAAAGATTTCGTGTCCCATAATGGTGTCATTCTAGTGATCTTTCCTGCCCACCCCAGGCGAGCCTGCGCCATGTGCCATAGGGTCGCCGTGTGTCTGGTCGGACCGATTAGACTTTTAAGTTGCTGTTTGTTATAAAGTACTGAGAGCATACAGTCCGTCCCAAGTTGTGACCAATCCGCCCGATAGGCCGGGTCCTCTCTCGGGGTGTGGATCCAGTAGTTTATTACTTTAAGCTGGGCCGCCCAGTAATACAGCTGAATGTTGGGGAGTGCTATTCCTCCCTCGAACCAGCTTTTAACCAGTTTGTCGTACACTATACGTGGTGGGCCCGTACCCCAGAGTAACTAGCGCCACGATCTGCTTGAAATATCGTGGTGGTACCAGATGTGGTGTGTTTTCCAAGACATAGAGGAGCCTCGGGAGTGTCATCATTTTGTACAGCGCCGCCCTTCCCAAGAGAGTCAGGGGCAGGGCCGCCCAATGCTTGACGTCCGCCCGTAGGCGATCTATAGGTGGCTTTAAGTTACTGGCAAAGAAGTCCGTTTCTCCCCTCGTGATGATAATACCCAGGTATTTAAAGGAGGTTGTAGACGTGGTCAGGGGACAGTCATCCCGCAGCCTCGGTGCCGGGCCTTTCAGTGTGTACACGACTGATTTTGACCAATTCAGGGTGTAGCCCGACGAGTGTCCGTGTGCGTTACAGAGTTCTAGCAGGGCTGGGATACCTTCGTCAGGTGCCGTCATGTAGACGAGCATGTCGTCGGCGTATAGCGAGACTTTGTCCTCCCATCCTTCTTCACACTTAATGCCTGTAAACAGGGGTGTAGCCCTGATTTGGACCGCCAGGGGCTCTAGCACCAACGCAAAGAGCAAGGGCGACAAGGGGCAACCCTGTCTAGTACCCCTGCCTAAGTGGAACCTCGGTGATATGTGGCCATTAGCTACTACTTGTGCGACTGGCTTGGTATAGAGCAGTCTTATCCATGCTATATACTTCGGCCCAAATCCCATACGTTCCAACACCATGAAGAGATACTCCCATTCCACTAGGTCGAACGCCATTTTAGCGTCGAGGGAGAGGATCACGGCCCTTTCCGAGAGGAGGTGTGCACGGGCCATCACTCCATGTACTCTCCGGAGATTCAGCGCCGTGCTTCTGTGAGGCATAAAGCCTGACTGGTCAGGGTGGATCAGAGTACTTAGGTGCGGCTGTAAACGGGTGGCCAGAAGCTTAGCCAATATCTTGGCTTCGATATTAAGCAATGATATCGGGCGATATGAGGCACTGTCAGTCGGGGGTTTCCCCGGCTTAGGTATTGCCACAATCGTGGCCGTGCGTTGGTCTATTGGCAGTTCCGCTTTGTCCCTGCTTTCTAGATACATGTCCAACAGTGGGGCACTGAGTTCCGGTGCCATGGACTTGTACCATTCCACGGGTATCCCATTTGGACCCAGGGCCTTACCAGACTGTAATTCCTGGATCGCCAACTGAATTTCCTCTTCCGTCGGGTCTACCTCCAGGGCTAGCATGTCTTCCTGTGTAATGCTGGGGACTGCAATGCTCGTCAGTGTTGCTGCTGCCATTTGCTTTGTGACTATATGGTCTGGAGTATATATGGTTCGATAATGCTGAGCCAAAGCGCAGACTATTTCCTCTGGGTGTGTCAGTGTCCGCCCTTCCTCCGTGTGTAGTTGTTGAATGCCTTTCGTTCCATTCTCTCTCTTGTCTAACCATGCCAGCATTTTACCCGCTTTGTCGCCTACGTCATATATTCTATATTTAGTGCTTGCGATGTAACCCTTCTCTGTCGTCTTAAGGTGGGCCTGGTACTGCTGTTGTCGTATCATGAGTGTGTGCGTTGCGGCCGGGGAGGGGTCCGTCATGTGTGCAGTGTTGGCCGTGTGGAGTGCTAGTTCCAGTTCCGTGAGTTCCTTTCGGGAGTCTCGTTTATGCCCTGTTATTGCTGATATGGCCGCCCCCCGGAGGACTGTTTTATACGCTTCCCACAGTACTGACGATGACGTCACTGTCCCCGTATTTTCAGCAAAATATTGCGTTGTCGTTAGTTTAAGCTTTTTCCGAATCTTCGGGACTTTTAAGAAATTCGGGTAGATTGGGTAGAGCCTAGCACATTTTCTTTCTCTGGTGGTAAGCGATAGAGCAATGGGGGAATGATCAGAAATGCCCCTGGGTAGAATGTCCACTTTGTCCACCATTCCCAGTCCCAACCCCAGGGCTAGAAAGTAATCTATACGTGATAGGCTGTTATGTACGGCAGAGTAGTAGGTGTACTGAGTGTCCTCGGTATGTAGATGCCGCCAGACGTCTATTATGCCCAGGGCCTCCACAAAGTCCGAGAGTGATGTTGTGCCACATGAGTGGGCCCTAGTAGGAAGGGTGTCTACCAGTGGATCCATGATCGCGTTAAAGTCTCCCCCAATAATCGTATCCCCTTCAGGAAGGTTAAGAAGGAGGTTGCCTAGGGCTGGTAGTGCCACGGAGTGGAGTGCCGGGGGTATATATACCGATACTATGTTAAGGGATCTGCCTTCCCACTGGCCATGTAGTGCAGCGAAGCGACCCTGATCATCCGCCACTCGATGTGTTATGATAAAGGGAGATGATTTCTTTACCAGTATTCCCGTCCCCCTGGAGCCAGTAGTGAACTCAGCATGTATCGCCATTGAGTAGCCACGTCTATTAAGTGCTTTGCAAGTGGATCCTGCAAGGTGGGTTTCCTGTAAAAGGACTAAGTCCGGGCTTTGTCTATTGATGGCCTGTAGTACCAAGCCCCTTTTTATTTTGTCCCCCAGGCCCCTAACATTCCAGGTTAGCATGCGCAATGGGGGAACTCCCATGCCTACAGGGGAGCCTTCAGCAGGCGTGTTGTGAAGTGGCCTGGCCATGGATTCGGTGCAGGAGCTTCGCACTAAGTGCGTCTCTAGTATAAACACATGTATCGCCTCGTGCTAACCAGTGGAGGAGAATGGCGACATTTGAGGTGATGGTAAAGTGTGAGTGCTGCATGATGACTATGAACAAAAACATAACTTCTAACAAGAAAACTTCAATCCCGTCCCCCCTCCCTGCTACCCTGCTCCTCGGACAAACCCCCGCCCGGTTCCCCAACTTTACAGAGTGCTTTAGTCCTTCCCCAGGTATCTTACTTGCTCGTGGGGTTGGTGAGTCCCTTACGGGCACTGACTGTGCCCACCTTACTCAGCTGCGCCAGGTCCAAGGCCCCCCGTGCCTTTCTCAGTCCTGTATACTGCATTCCAATGTCAGATCGGAGCCAGTTGTCCAGAGTCAAGTGGGTCCCTTTCGAGATCCGATTCCGTTTCTCCAGCGCCCTCTCGACGGGGCGAGTGGGAGGTCTGACTGGTCATTGTCCTATCTTTGCGCTGTGTCGGGTGGTCCCGATGTGGACGATGTCGCTGTCCCGCTGGTCCCCAGCCCTCTAGCCATTCTAGTGCCACTTCCGGTGTGTCGAAGAACCACGTCTTCCCCTCGGCCACAACACGTAACTTAGCAGGGAATAACATGGAGTATGGCAGTTCTCTTTCTCTCAGTACCTTTTTCACCTCCGTGAACGATTTGCGACGCCTGGCCACTTCGGCCGTGTAGTCTGGGAAGAAAGCCAAGGTTGCATTCTGGATCTTAACAGGTGGTGAGTTTCTTGCCGCTTGCAGAATTGCATCCCTGTCCCTAAAATTGAAAAGCCTGGCCAGCACAGGTCTTGGCGCCGCTCCTGTCTTGGGCGGACCCCCTGGAACTCTGTGTGCCCTTTCTACCGAAAAGAAGTGGGACAGGCCTTTAGGTTGCAATTTGTTCTTTATAAGATCGTCCACGTAGAGGTCCATGGCCCCCTTCCCCTCCGTCTCTGGAATTCCAAGGATACGCACGTTGTTTCGACGCGAACGTCCTTCCTGGTCATCCAGCTTGTCATGCAGGAGCTTGGTGATTTTCTGCATGCGTTCCATGGCCACCTGTAGGTCCGACGTGTCCTCTACAGATTTCGTGACCACCTCCACCTGGGACACTCTTTCCGCCATTTTGTGAAAGTCTGCCCGCAGCAGCGTGACTTCTGATGAGATGGCGCCCACCGTCGTCTTAACCTCTGAGAGGGTTTTCATAATGTCTTCCAGCGTTATTCTTTTAGCGCCCTCGCGTCCTGGGTATTGCCCGTTGAGTTGCGCCCTGCAGTGTTCGACTGACCTTGCTGGCTGTATGCAAATTTATCCAACTTGCCTTGTGTGGAGCCACTCCTGAGGCCTTTGTTCGCCATGGTTCTGGGGCTCGTGGTAGTCAGGGCCTGCCCCTGTCGGGTCGTGAGTCTGCCTTGGTCCGTGGTGCACCACAGTGAAAGGGGGGGGGTGCACAGGTGCTGTGGAGGAACGTCTCCCTCCGTCCGTAGAGGCTACACTGTTCGACTCACTGGTGCTGGATGTTGCCGTTGGACACTTCTTGTGTTGCGAGTTGACTCGCTGCAGGCCTCGCCTCGTGGTGTGCGTTTGCGTTTGCCCCGTCCAGTAGATCCACCCCGAACAGGGACGGTCTCCGCAGCCTTTGACTGGGGTCCCCTGGATAGGGCCGCCCCAGTCGCAGTCCCAAGATGGCGGAGGGTCCGTTTCAGGCCGGCTTTTTCCACCTATAGGTCAGGCGGGCCGTAGGCTTTCCCCTTTAGTGCACAGGATCTGAGTCCCCTCCACGTCAGGGCTGTTGATGTCTCCGGGCTGTCTATAAGTCTTAAGTCCTCCCAGTAGGCCTCTCCGTGGCTCCTCTGTGTATCTTCGTCCCCCGGGGGTGTGCACAGTTCAGCCTCCGATCAGTGTTTGTGTTTGCGCCCCCTCCGTTCTTCGGACAAGCGTATGCGAGGGGGTCGCCGCCGCTGTACTCGGGCAGCCCACTAGGGGGGGGGGGGGGCACCGGCGCCGCGCGGTGCGCTCCTGGCCGTGGCGGTCCGCACCCCCGTCCACCCACCACACCCGTCCCGCGTAGGCAGTGTGCCGATGCCTGTGTGCGCTCTGCAGGGCGGTACCTCTGTATGGAGTCCCAGGTGGCGAGTGGGCTCAGTCGGGTGGATGCCGGGATTTGTCCGCTCGGTCAGGCCGGCTTGGTCTCACTTCCGCCGGGATCCGCGCTGCACGCGAGGTCGGTGCTTGCGCCTCGCCGGTAGGCCCAGAGATGGACGTGAAGGATCGGACAGGCTCCGGTCTTCGGATTCCGTCGAAATTCGGACCGGTGACACCGCTTCGTGCCCGGACCCGATCGCCGCCGCTTCAGGTGTGCAAGGTAGCGGATTTATGTATCGGATCTATAATAAGGCCTCAGTGCCCTCAGGAGCTCTCACGCTATGCTGCCGCCATGTTCGGCCGCTAGCCACGCCCCCCGGGTCTCCTGGCTTTTGACGCATTGAAAGTATAATGCCACTTGATTCTATACTATTTCTGTATGTGCGCTCATTTGTCAATGAAAAAGATTTAATACTAACAATGCCATGGATATGCTGTATTTACAATACCGGGCTCCATTGCACAAGGATTCATGGATGTGTCAGAAATTCTGATGCATCTTTTGGTTCTAAAGTGACGCATTACTGAAGTTGGTCATAAGACCGACACAACTCCAGTAATACATCAGAATGCAGAGGTGAGTCCCAAGGTAGAAGCCCTATGTTAATCCTTTCGTCTGGTTTGAGAAGGCGAAGGAACTTTAACGCAGTAAAGTCGTAGATTTCGCAGTGAAAAGTTGCACATTCCACTGAGTCAGTTCTGTGTGCCTTTAACTTGAGAACGGCTACTCTGCATACTATATACCTGGCGCAGGAATAATGTAACGCAGGCCTCTACAAACTGACGCATTGGGCCAAATGCATCAGTTTGTAAATATGGAGCCATGTGGAGTACTGATTGTGCCACCACTGCACTAAACAAAATGATGCTGCGGTGGCACTAGCTCCTTGTAAATATGCCCCAATAAGTTTATGTCAATGAAACACATTTTCAAGGGCTTCTGGGTATGTAAACCTTGTGGGATCCACACAAAATTCACATTCACCACATATTATTCCCTTAGTGACCAGTTTCCAAAAAGATTTGAGGGCAGAAGGTGTTTGTATTTAAGGTCAAAAGCAAAAACCTCCATATCATTATTGCACACCCATTTACAAGTCAATCACAGTTATACTGGTTGGATTTGGCACAGGGGTAAGTAAATGGTTAAAAAAGACTTTACTCACCAATGACTTTAGGGAATAAAATTCACAAAAGTCATTGTTAACAATTTCAACATTAGATCAAAGAACCACTTACGTATAGTTTGTGAGCTGTAAAGCAACGTCAATGCCCCAACCCCTTTACAGTCCATTCACACACCTTTCATGTGTCAGACACAGAGAAGCATTCACACTGCCAGCTGTGGGCCCAACACAATACAAAAACTTTCATTTACAAACAGCGCCATTCAAGAGCTTAGCGCTCTCATACACCAACAGGACTAATACACCAATAACACCACCAAGTACCCAAACAAAAGACAACTGAAAAACATACCTCAAGCAAGTCCTTACTCATGCTGCTACCAGCCACTAACACACCACAAGTTCACACACACTGCCAGTCAAGCATGATTGTAGCCGTACCCACAGTAGCGCAGCTGGAATGCACTGAAAAGAGACACCGGGGGAAACGAAAAACTCTTTCCTTCCCACCCGGTGCCTCTCTGAGCCCCTGGGGCCATCCGCAGAGAAGTAATGCACTTACTTCTCAGACACCCTGGAAGCAAACAGCTTACAGAGTGTCCCTGGCATGTTTTGATGACATCCGCATGCACAGTGACGATGTCATCAGATAGCTGGGGGTGGGGTCAGCATAGCAGTGGAGGCGCTTATGCTACCATACCCGATGGGGACCCGTAGTTTGGCAGCCCACAAGGAAAGCTTGAGCACTTCACCTGTAGATGGGTGCTGAGGATGGAACTGTTCCATCCTCAGCACACAAGCACCATGGCTGAGGACGGAATCGTTCCTTCCTTAGCACCCAAGTGGTTACATTGGCATCTGTATCGGACTTTATAGACTACAGGGCATCATCAACCAAAGAGGTTCTCCTCGTCAAAAGGCATGTTGAGTATTTTGGCATGCACCTCTGGGTTTATTGGAGTTACGGTAAGCCAACCTTGGCACCACAAAACTGCAGCTCCAGCCATTTGCCTGAAGGCAATAGAGGAAACATCTCAATGATCTCAGAAGAGCCTTTGCTCCTTCCATTAAAATTTCCTTCTTGTCCTCTGGGAGATACTCCAGCAGAGATGACATGTGAGACCACATCAGACGTATCTCCTGAGGATGGCCAGAGCATTGGAGGCTCTTATTGAGGTCGCAGCCATAGCAGAGAATCTTTTTCCTATATTATCAAGACTGCGGCCTTCTTTGTCCGGAGATGCCATGCACGGCGAGGAAGGGTTCTTTGCTCCTTTCTTAGTGACTTACATGATGACTGAGTCCGGTATGGGTTGTCCAATAAGGCCTATAAGCGAATTCTCTGGGGCTTTGTATTTTTTATCCAGTTCCGATATAACAGAAGCTACAGACGCTGGGGTTTTCATTAGTTTTAAGCCCTCTTGCCAGATGATTTCTATAACTGGGAGAGCACAAATTGTCCACCTAGATCTTGCCTTAAAATCGAAGAGGAAGCCCTCCATCTGCTTTGCTGAGAGGTGTAGGTCATAGCGCTTGGACGCTTTTCCAAGCAGGTCATGGAAACTACCAATGTGCACAGCGAAGAATTCACTGTAAGAGGGGAAGAAGATGCTAACATTGGTGTCACATAATCATCTTACTCGGGATGTTCACTAGGATCCAACCGGATCTCTCCCTCTTCTGGCTGTTGGCCAGCGCCACTGTCATGAAAAGAGCACGTAATAGTAATCTGTGGTGACACAGGTCATTCTCTCTGTGGTCTGGGTGTACTCTGTGGGGCAGAAGTGGTCTGAGGGGCTTCTTGCCTAGGAGTAGGCTGTGGAGCGGAATTAGCCCCTGGGAACCTCTTCTAATAGTTCCTCATCATCATAAGGAAGTCTGTTACTAGCATGACAGGTATTGCTATTCCCAGCTCCTGCATCTAAATTTGACTATTCTTCCAGGTCTTCATAAGGTAAGTGTTCCTGAAACGTGTCATAAACCTGGACAGATTTATGAACCCTGTCGTAGAAAGAACATTCACCTTCAAGGTAAGTTGCCTGGTTCTGTTCCACATTCTACGTCTCTTGACATTTCACATTCAACTGGAAGGGGTTATACCCCGTATCAACAAGACCCTTAGCCCCAGATTCCTGAAACTACAGCAGATATATTGGTGGCAGGGGAGAGATCTTAGAAATATCCTGAGGCATAGAGGAGGTCATGTCAATGTATCTTTTCCTGCTTTCAACGGGATCGTCGACAACGCAGTCGATGGGATCACCGACAACGCAGTCGATGGGGTCATTGACGTGGATCATGTGGTGAACTTCATTGACCGAACAACAGCAGGCGCTGTCGTCATTGTTGATGACACTCTGAGAAATCTTTGCAATCGTAGGCGGTCTCATTGACATTGACGGCATCTTCAGAGTTTTTGTCTACGAAAATGAGGTAGTCCTTATCTTTTTCGTCGTCAATGTAGTAGAAGCAGACACCGTTATTGGTTAGAACACTCTAGGCGACATGGTAGTTGTTGACGGTAAAATCTTCGTCTACAGCTCCGTCGATGGACGACTTTTTTTGCAGAAGACTTCTTGCATGGTGAATGAGGAGAAGGTACAGGTGGAGAAATATACTTTTAATGTGAGGAGCGAGGGACAGCCAGCTTCTTGCTTCATTTACTTTCACTACTGGTCTCTCTTCTGTGAGACTAGGATTTTTATTTTAGAGTCTCTGTCGGAGGATGAAGAACCCTTACTTCTCCTCTTTTGTGAGGTGGAATGAACCTTCTCCTCACACTCAGAGTCCTAGTCACAGAAGTAATCTACCCTCCTGATCTCTGAGGATTTCAGCTGAAAAAGTACAGCAGCACTTGCATTCTTTAGGCTTACATTGAGGATAAAGACAATGTAAGCACTCTTTATGGGGCTACTCAGAATAAAACCTGGGCTTCCCAAAACTTTTGCAAGGCCTGAAGAACCTTTTCTTAAACTCAAACATTCTGTCAGAAAAACAGTAAAACACACTCCCAGACTATACCTTTGAGGGTCTTAGAATGATTGAAGATGAACTGAAGAGCTGCATGCCAAACGTTTATTAGTGAAACACTGACGGAGCAGAGCTCTTGGAGATGCCCTAACACACAAACTGCAGTTTGAAATCTGAGGTAAGGGGCTCTGAAGGGGATGAGTGCTTCTGGGTCTTAGCTCTGATTGGGGGAAGTTTGGATCTATTAATAATGTGAACAGGCTAACTTGGTGTATTGCTTTTACTGTGGATGTCAATGCTAATGCTTTAGTACAGTGGTACTCATAGTACAGCCCGCGGGCCGCCAGCGGACTGGCACGTCTTCCTTGGTGGCCCGCAGATCTTGTAGGTAATGTACCCATGGCCCCCAACTTTTCACAATTTCACCACAAAATTAGGCTAGTGGTGCATAGTGCTATTTGCTATGCCTGTGCAATTTTGATAACGTCCAGCCTTGGGAAACCCGATGTTATGAGTGACAGAAGATAGGGGAGAGTGAGAGAGAGGAGAGAGAGAGAGAGAGGAGAGAGAAAGAGTAGAGAGAGAGAGTAGGGAGAGAGAGTGGAGAGAGAGAGACAGAGAGTAGAGAGGGCGGAGAGGGAGAGAGAGAGTGGAGAGAGATAGAGTAAAGAGACTGAGTGGAGAGAGAGAGAGAGTGGAAAGAGAGAGTTAAGAGAGAGAGAGTGAGAGAGGGGAGAGTAGAGCGAGAGAGTAGAGAGAGAGGAGAGAGAGCGAGTGGAGAGAGGGTGGAAAGAGAGACTGACAAACTGACAGAGAGACTCACCGACTTACTGATAGAGAGACTGACTGAGTGAGACTGAGAGAGAGTGACTGACTAAGACTTACTGAAAGAGAGACTGACTGAGTAAAAGAGAGAGAGATAGACTGACTGACTAGCGAGAGATAGAGAGATAGACTGACTGAGGAGAGAGAGACTGACTGAGGGAGAGAGAGTCTGACAGAGAGAGAGAGACAGAGAGACACTGGCCGAGAAAGACTGACTGACTGAGAGAGACCGACTAACTGACATAGAGAGAGAGAGACTGACTGAGATAGAGACTGACTGACTGACTGAGAGAGAGGCTGACTAGGAAAGACTGGCTGACTGACTGAGAGAGAGACAGAGAGAGACTGACTGACTCAGATAGAGACTGACTGACAGAGAGAGACTAACTGACTAGGAGAGACTGGTTGACTGACTGAGAGAGACAGCCAGAGAGAGACTGACTGACTGAGGGAGAGAGAGACTGACTAACAGAGAGAGAGCGACTGACTATCTGAGAGAGGGAGAGAGAGAGAGAGAGTGGAGAGAGAGTAAAGAGAGAGCGAGAGAGAGAGAGGGGGGAGAGTAGAGCGAGAGTAGAGAGTGAGTGGAGAGAGAGTGGAGGGAGAGAGAGAGAGAGAGAGAGAGAGTGGAGAGAAAGAGTAAAGAGAGAGAAAGTAGGGAGAGAGAGTAGGGAGAGAGAGAGAGCAAGCGAGAGGAGAGAGAGAAGAGAGAGAGTAAAGAGAGAGACTGGCTAACTGACTGAGAGACTCGCCATCTTACTGAGAGAGACTGAGAGAGAGACAGTGACTGACTAAAACTGGCTGACTAAAAAAGAGAGAGACTGACTTAGTAAAAGAGAGAGATAGACTGACTGATTAGACAGAGATAGAGAGATGGACTGACTGGGGAGAGAGAGACTGGCCGAGAAAGAGACTGACTGACAGAGAGAGAGAGACTGACTGATTGAGGGAGAGAGAGACTGACTGACTGAGAGAGAGAGACTGACTAATTGACTTACATAGAGAGACTGACTGACTGAGATAGAGACTGACTGACTGACTGAGAGAGAGACTGACTAGGAGAGACTGGATGACTGACTGAGAGAGAGAGACAGAGAGAGACTGACTGACTAAGAGAGATAGATAGAGAGAGATTGACTGACTGAGATAGAGACTGACTGACTGAGATAGAGACTGACTGACTGAGAGATAGAGACTGAGAGGGACTGACTGACTGACTGAGGGAGAGAGAGACTGACTGACTGAGGGAGAGAGAGACTGACTGAGGGAGAGATAAACTGGCTGAGAGAGAGACTGACTAACTGAGAGAGAGAGTGACTGACTGAGAGAGGGAGAGAGAGAGAGAGAGAGAGAGAGACTGACTGAGAGAGATAGGCTGACAGAGAGAAAGAGAGACTGACAGATAGAGACTGACTGAGAGAGAGACTGACTGACTGAGGGAGAGAGAGACTGACTCATTGACTGAGGGGGAGAGAGAAAGACTGACTGACAGAGAGAGAATTCTTGACTGACAGATACTGACTGACTAAGAGAGAGAGAGTGCCTGAGGGAGAGAGAGATTGACTGTGAGAGAGACTGACTAACTGAGAGAGAGAGCGACTGACTAACTGAGAGAGAGAGAGAGGGAGGGAGACTGACTGAGAGAGAAAGGCAGACAGAGACTGACAGATAGAGACTGACTGAGAGAGAGACTGACTCACTGAGAGAGAGAGAGACTGAAGGGGAGAGAGAAAGACTGACTGACTGACTGAGAGAGACTGACAGAGAGACTGACTGACTGAGAGAGACTGACTGACTTACTGAGGGAGAGAGAGGCTGACTGAGAGAGAGAGACTGACTGACTGAGAGAGACTGACAGAGAGAGAGACTGACTGACAGAGCAAAACTGACTGACTGATGGAGAGAGACTGACTGAGGCAGAGAGAGACTGACTGCCTGAGAGAGAGAGAGACTAACTAACTGAGAGACACAGACTGACTAACTCAGAGAGAGAGACTGAATGAAAGAGAGAGAGGCTGACAGAGAGAGAGACTGACAGAGAGAGACTGACTGACAGAGAGCGATACTGACAGACTGACAAAAAGAGTGATACTGACTGACAGAGAGAGAGACTGACTGACAGAGAGAGAGAGAGAGAGAGACGTCAGTACTTTGTGAAGTCAGTACACACAGCACCTACTTCGTCTGCTGGATCCTGACTGCAGCGCAGTGAGCATGGAACTAAGCATTGTGCCTGGAAACCAGATTGCCTTGTGCAGAGCTCTCAAACCATGCCCATGTGGCTCCTGCATCGTGAGGGCTCAGCATGCACAAGCATCTTTGTGGTGAGTGGATTCACCAGTTGTGGGACCCAGCGTGGCCCACTTCATTGTCCATGCCGCATCTCTCTTGTGCAACATGCCGAATGCATGCTCATTGCGTGCGGTCTCAGATTTACAGGTTGCAACCCTCAGAGGGAGGGCACATCCGTAGTGGACCCTCATTCTACCTCGTGCAGTGCTACTGACCTTGTGACTGCTTGTGTGAGGACCGGATTGATTGGTGCAACTCATGCATCAGCCATTGTGCATTAGACATTTTGCCACATTCTAAGGAGGTACGGCAAATCTGACTGCTAAGGCATCCGACACACTACCTGATTTTATTCACTTTCTTACTGACAGCATCCATCCAAAGAAACATATATATATATATTTTTTTTTACCTCCATTTTAGCTGTTTTTTCTTTGGAAAACTACCTCATTCAGCTCCAGCCTCCTCTTGACTACTATTGCACCATCACTTCAAAATGTTTAGAGTATAGCTTGCGGGCCACAGCTATATCTATTGGGCTAAAGAGGCTGTAAAAAAGAGAGCTATTGACAGGGATAGGGGTTTGCCATATTTGCTGATTACTTGGTTTGGCCAGAGAGGATTAAAGTTTCATCAGTTGGGGCGTGGCTTTCATGCTTGGGTAAGATGGTGGCGGTGTATTGAGCTCCGTCTCCACACGGAGCTCAGGAAGGAACTTTCGGACGCTTGGAGACATCGTCCTGTGTCCCCCTGGCTGGATGTGCTCCCTGCTATACGGAGGCTTGCTTATTTGATGGCAGGTGAGTTTAAGCCCACCAATTGACTGTTTGCCGCAATGTCATCCTCCTGACAAGCTCGGCCACCATTTTGATTTTACCTCATCGAAGGTGAGGGCGCCGCTAGTAGTGTAACCTCAGTGGTTTAATGGAAGATTCATTTTCTCTGCTGCTAATGCCCTTCTCAATTACCTTGGCACATCACCAGCCGGTACATTTTATTACTTGTCTTGAATCTTCCGCTCCTGCTTTCTACATAGAATCCATATAGCTACTTCTCTCTTGTTACTGGGCTCCCAGACTATCAGCTATGCATTATTAGAGTTATTTTAATAATATGACTGACACAGTGTGGCAAATGAACGCCAGGATTGTTCTGGGTCAAGATTTGATAAGAAAAAGGAAATGTTAGATATTTTGAGACAAAAAATCTACACAAAGACAGTTTCTTTCTTGTTAGTGCCAGCTCACATAGCCCATCAATTGTTCATTTTAAGCAACCACAAGGGCACATCAGCAGGAATGCCTACATACATATCTGGAGAATCTGATGGCTGTTTCAGTTCACAAGATCATACACTCCGTGTCATGATCCTGTAGTCACCCACGGTGCTGCTGAGTATGGCACTTGTTTGCCAGCTGGGGACTCCACCTGCCTTGCTGTTCTCAACCATGTTTGCAGAGCCCCTATAATTGGCATGTTTACATGTCTTATGGTCATTACTGGAATGGTCTCCCCTTATTCTTTTATTAACCTGAGCTGAGGGGATGTGAATAAGTGTTCATATGTTGTGAGGTGTTACCTCAAATGACACTTCATATCCTACTTTCCACTCATCCACAAGTCTGTGGGTGCATCTAATACTCTCTATTATAAAATATATTATGTTATAGTCTTGTTACCCAAGAACTGACTGTAACATTTCCTAAATATAGTGATTGAACATTTTATATCTTCATTGGAACCTATATCATTGATCATCTGTTTTATGGGCAGGATCCCCACCATCAAAAGGCTTCCTCAATGACAAGTTGTAAAGAAGTCCAAAGGCAAAGTGAAGTAAAATGAAGAATGTATTCAGGATTAAGGATTCCATCCACAGGAGAGCTATCTTCAGTACAATTAACCAGCATCAACTGACCTTACTCTAAACATAACATTCTTAGACCTAGTACAGAGCATTCTAAAGCTCCTAGCAACAAGCATCAGGATGCCACACATCTCCCTTCTTACAATAACAAGCCATAAGTATATAATAACTCTATTTCAAAAAGTCTTTCAAATAAGCAGATGTACGGAAAACTCTTGAAGATTTCCTTGTGCTATGTGGAACAAACATAGTTTGATGAGATGTGTCTTGAGGACGTATGTTTGAATCGTCTTTCTGCTGACGTGAAACTTGAGGTGTTGTGCTTGAAGAATCAGGAGAATTAAGTACAAAGTCTTTCTTAATCACCACCACTCTGTTCAAGTTCCAAATTCGATGATCTGCCGTTTTGATCACATTATTGAAAACCTTGATGACTTGAATAGGTTTCAAAAATTATGCTGATAGCATTTTATTTTTTACATGGATTTTTTATGAGAACCCAATCTCCCACCTTTACAAATGTTTTTTTTACATTTTTCCTCAAATCATGAAGTCTTTTTCTAGCTTGGATTTTCTTATTTTTACTTAACTTCCACTTACAATTCCTGGTCTCTGAAGATGTTTTAAGATGCATGTCATTCACCCAAGGTGGTGTTACCATTGTATGAGCACTCCTACACCTGAAAAGTTCAAACGGTGTTCTTCTTGTTGGTGCATGCGGAGATAGTCTATGAACCTTAACCTTTCTAAAGATTTCACTTCTCCAATCTGAACCTGCAGATTTTGCCATTCTAATGGTTTTTTTGAACACACGGTTGAATCTCTCAACTGTGCCATTTGTTTCTGGGTGGTACAATGACGATTGTTTATGTTTCACACCATGCTTGGACAAAAATGTTTCCATCTCTCTAGACACAAGTTGGCTACCATTGTCTGTGGGGATAGTATTTGGAATTCCTTCCCTAGCAAACAATTTATCTAGAAAAGCTGTAATATGTTTAGTCTTAAGGCAATCTCGAGCCATCTTGAAAAAAAATCAACTAAAACAAGAACATACCATTCACACCCGGAGGCCCAAGAATATCTAAGCCAACTTCTTTCCAAGGCTTATCCGGACGGTCTCTTATAATCATTGGCTGAACCTTGGGTTTTGCTACTATTTCGCTTAAAGCACATTCGATGCAATATCTAATTTTTTGCTCCACCTCCAAATCCATGCTTGGCCACCAATACGACATTCTCAAACTCTCTTTAGTCTTTGAAATGCCCATGTGCCCAATATGTGCCAAAGGAAATAAGTTATTTTCTAATAGACGTAGGTGGAACCAACCTTGTACCTCTAACAAGTAAACCATCATGTTCTGAAAGTTGGCCAACATTTTTCCAAATTTTTGTTATTTTGGGGTTTAACTTTCCAACCTACATTAACAAGTCTCAAAACTTCCAAAAGGTTGCCTCTACCCATCTGTTTTTATCAATCACATTTTCTCCTATAGTACATACCATTTCTTCTTCTTCATCCTCCAAATCATCTTCCTGAATTAATTCATCACTAGGGGCAAGGCGGGATTAAGCATCCGCAACTTTATTTTCAACACCAGGGAGATATCTCACCTCAAAATCATAATCTTGCAAACCTACAACCCACCTCGTGATTCTACCTGACACTGCATCAATTCCCTTTGTTTTTAGGATTTCACACAATGGCTTGTGATCGGTTCTTATTTCAAAAGTGCTTCCCCACATCAGGTTCTTAAGTTTTCTCACAGCAGAGTATACTGCGAGTGCTTCTCTTTCTACAACGGAATATCGTAACTCAGCACACCTTAGGCTTCTTGATAGAAATAAAATAACTACTTCTTGACCATCAACCTTCTGTACAAGCACCGCCCCTAAACCTTTCAGTTTGTTATTAAAACAGAATTTTTTTCATGATCAAAGCTATTTAACTTCGGAGCACAATTCAACCTTTCTTTAAGGATAAGAAATTCTTCTTCACACTTGTCACTCCAGATAAATTCACAACCTTTCTTCAGCAAAGATCTCATATTTAATTACACATGAAGAAGCAAACCCATTTATAAACTAACTGTAGTACTCCGCCCTACCTAAAAAACTCATTAACTCCTCTTTATTGGTTGGGGAAGACATCTTTAATATTGTTGCAATTAAACTCACCTTTGGAAAAACTCCTCCTTTCGAAATAGTGTGACCTAAATAATCTATAGAGTCTCTCTTAAATTTGCATTTTTCAATTTTGACCGTTAAACCTGACTCACTTAAATGATAAGGAACATCTGCAAGCCTTGTATCATGTTCTTTATCATCACCTCCAAATATAAAAATGTCATCGAGGCATATTCTGACTCCTCCTAACCCTTTTAAAACATTTTCTAAAGCCCTTTGAAAAACTGAAGCGGCTGAAACCAAGCCAAATGGGAGTTGTCATGCCCCGAATTCCCTACACACTGCACCTTTAATTGAGACAGCTATTTAAGTCACCAAGACTCTCGGAGCGACGCTTTACGTTCTTGCGTCTAGCTCCGTTTGTTCTGGTGTTCCGTCCTGTTCCTGGTTGCCTGACTTCCTGTTTTGCTACTCTGTGGGAGTGTTTCCGGCCCTCGCGCTCGTGTGAAGGCTCCGGCTTCCCTTATCTCCAGTCTTAGAGTTTAGCGGACGTCTCTGTCCCTGACGTCCGCTTGTGTCATGTTACTGTTTGTTCGATAACTTGAACGCTACCCATTTCCTGGAGTCCCGCCCGGCGGCCGGGTTCTTCCCCGCCATCCGGCTGGGCTCAGCCTTTTGTCCTTGTTTATCTTTGTTGCTTCGCCCGGTGGCCGGGCTTGGTCTCCGCCGCCCGGCTGGGCTCCTACGCAATCTTCCCCCCTTACCTGAGTTGCTTCGCCCGGCGGCCGGGCTTGGTCTCCGCCGCCCGGCTGGGCTCCTACGCAATCTTTCCCCCTTACCTGAGTTGCTTCGCCCGGCGGCCGGGCTTGGTCTCCGCCGTCCGGCTGGGCAACACTTGGGCCCCCTAGTTAGTTAGGTTACTTCCCTGTTCCATTTATTTCTCTTTACTTCTGGTGCTCCGCCCGGCGGCCGGGCTTGTTCTCCGCCATCCGGCTGGGCACTTATTCCCTCCATAATCCATTCCTCACACTATGATGAATTCCCTATTGGGCATATCTTCGTTTTTACCCGTTTTCTTGGCAAGCCTCACATGTGTTCTGGCATTCTTGCGTGGACCAGAGTGGGGTGCAGAATTCAGCCTTCACGACTTCACGTTGCATACATATCTTCTGGCTAATGTTATGATCCTAATAGAAACCTGAGTGTATGTCTTGTTTCATAGATTTCCATGCAACGATCAGTGGTGTTGGCTTCAGCTCATTGTCATGTCCATCAGAATAGTGGATGTTGTCCAGTAGTCTGCTACAACATACAGAGTGAGAATTTAACAAGTCCGATATTTGACACTTGTGTACAAGATCAGAAGACAGTGCTTACTGTTATATTTTATTATCTTTGTAACAGCTCAAGACGAATTCCTACAATTACCCCACATATCAGTTCTGCGACATAGACAAAACAAATGTGGTATGTAGTAGTCATATACATAATATAGACAGGGTGTATTTTTGTATTGTATTTAACGTAGATAGATTTTATATTCACCTTTCTTTACAGCCCACCTGTTGCCAAGTGTCCATTCTGAGTT
Source organism: Lissotriton vulgaris (assembly GCF_964263255.1). NCBI lineage: Eukaryota > Metazoa > Chordata > Amphibia > Caudata > Salamandridae > Lissotriton > Lissotriton vulgaris. The sequence goes on from NC_141694.1 coordinate 496,813,569, forward strand.
GCCACGCATCCACTTTGAAGACCACCATCAAGCTCTTATTTTTTCCCCCAACCTTTCCTTGTTTTGTCTCCCTGTTTTCCCCTGGCGAGCCTTTCATTACTCTAGTGTTTGATAGAGTCGGAAGGCCGTAGGGGAAGGTTGCGGAATATTTTTCGGATTCCTGGCGCTCCTGCGGAACCTACTTGGAAATCATTACAGGAGTCTCACGAAACGGAACGTGCCAAATGGGGTTACAAAAGCCGTCAAATCTTTGGATTCCTTATCAAGTCTAATCTGATGGTAAGCCGATTTCAAATCCAAGGTGCTAAAAACTCTAGCCCCTTTAAGTAACATCAACATGTCAGCAATTTTGGTTAACAGATAGCGGTCTACCACCACACTCTTATTCAACTCCCTGAGGTCATGCACAGACGAAGAGAATCGTCTGATTTCTTGGCGGCTACAATCAGAGCAACCCATTGAGTTGCTTCTACCTCTTCGATGATGCCCCCCCTTAACAAGTCACTCTAACTCCGCTTTGACTTGATCCCTAACAGCAATAGGCACATTGCGATCCTTACAACAAACTGGTGTAGCATTCTCTTCCAACCGAATGTGATGACAATAGTTCTTCAAACATCCTAATTTCTCAGAAAAAACGTTCAGAAAATTCTCTTTTAAACTGTTACTGAAGTCCTTACACGAATCTTGACTTACTGTAAAAATAACTCTTGTACCAGATACAAACGGTTCTTTCAATATAATCGGAGGGGAGGAATTTGGGTCTAGCATTACTCCTAATTATCTTTGATCAAACCAGCTTAAAATACTATCCCCCTTCTGTGATATATACATTTTGGTGCTGGTCAGTCTTTCCTTGTAATTGATAAGTCCCCAAAAATAACCAAAAAGTTTGATTGGTTCCCCACCATAGGCAAATGGCCTGATATCAGGACGAAACACCTTGGTTTTACCAAACAATTTTTTTTTAAGATAACATTCTTTCGCCACAATGGTGATTTTAGCACCAGAATCAAATAGTACTTTTGTAGATTGACCATCAACAAGAATTTCATCTGTGGTACAGTTTTTACCTTCTTGACTGTGTACTGCTTGCACCAGAATCTGACCACAATCAACTTCCTCATCATTTCCATTATGTAAATGTAAATGTGTGTGTCTTGTAAAGTGCACTGCTACCCGGAGGCGTCCTGGCGCTATAGACCGCTGGGGAACCCGTCCTGGCTTTCCCTGTGAGATATTCCCTCCTGGGTATCTCCAAGGTGAAACCAGGCATCCCCAGTGTTTGTGTGGGGCCGTTGTGGAGATGAGGCAAGCTAATGCCCAGAGTTGCCGAGTGTGATCCCTGGGTAGAGTAGGCACCGAGGCGAGAATTATCCTGGTTCATGACCCTGCCGCGTCGGGGATTGAACCCTGGTCCCGGGCCGTCCTCTGCTTCCGGGTCCGCCGCCTCTAACCAGTGAGTCACACCACTCCACTATTATTATGTGTCCTTTCCTTTTACATTTGCTACATGTCGCTTTCCAACCAGGACACTGCCTGTCATTAGCAAAATGTCCCATTGTCCCACACCGAAAACATTTCACTTGTGAAAAATCAAATTTACCTTGTGGTTTCCCACCAGGCACCTTGTTAAATGGAGTCTCTTGCATAACGTCTTTTTGACTACTGTTATCTTTATGCATGTGTGTGGTTTTGACAACATTAACAGAATCTTTCTCTTTATTTTCCCCATTCTTTTTTATAACTTCCACACATTTATTAGAATGTTCAATTCTTTTTGCTATAGTAATAACATTGTGCTACATAGAGCAGGGTTGAACCCAAATAAAGTCACTGGGACCTGGGTGGATAAGTATTATAAACAGAGGGGTCCCGGATTTGAATGAATAATTCATATACAATACAAGAACTTAGTATAGATGGAAGAGAAAGAAAGGAAAAACAAATCCAAAGTGCGATGTTTTTATTCACAAAGCACTTGTATCAACCTTTTCATGGTTATACGGTATATATCCAAGACAAATTTTAAACTTTATCAAAATATTTGATGCCCACATAGGAAACGGGAAGGGTAAGTGCTGTGAGGGAAATGAGTGAAAAAAGGTGAAATTTTAACACAGTAATTATTTATATACACCATTGATCAATATTCATATATACATTCCTGAGATGGTCCCCATAAATCGGAGCCACACGAAAAAAATATGCATATGTCACTGCGTTATTATGTATAACCAAACTCCTCAATAGCTGTACAAATCCTGCTGGCGATAGGAGTTGGTAAGGTTGGCGATAGTAGTCTACGTTTCGACCCTATAAACATGTAGGGTTAGTTGCCCCTACAGCGCGGGTCTTCATCAGGACTGGGGGCGGTGGGCTAGCCTCCTAGGGTAAAAAGAGTTGGGAAAACGAATCAGGCTCAAGGGTCTACAGAGAGTCCCTAGAACGCCATAGCAGGATAATACCACTTGGCAGAGTCATCAAAAATACATACACAGAGTGAGGACTAAAAATTATGGCATTTCAGTTCATTAACTACATAAACTGGGTATATTGTCGGTTACCACACAGGCATTTACCTTAACAAGGGAGCAAGTGGACTGGCGTCTGGTGTGATCCAAACAACCTCGTAATTAATCTGAGGGTGCGAAAGGACTATGATTAGAGTGAATTCTGTTACGTTATAAAAAGACAAAAAGGTTCAAGGCATCGTCAGCGATTTACCTCGCGTTTCAGGAAACAAGGTCCGAAATGATAAGTGATTTAGGTTGTCCGTATCTAGGAGAAAGGAGGGGAGAGGACTAATGAATAATAAGTCCAATATTGTCAAATTTCTACAGGCAGAAGGGGCTACAAGTGAGCCAGTATAAGCTTACCTATTCAAAATGCTTTTAGGGCGTTTGAGGGGTCTGAATAATCCGAATGTAATTAATGAACTGAAATGCCATAATTTGTAGTCCTCACTCAGTGTATGTATTTTTAATGACTCTGCCAAGTGGTTTTATCCCGCTATGGCGTACTAGGGACTCTCTGTAGACCCTTGAGCCTGATTAGTTTTCCCAACTCTCTTTACCCTTGGAGGCTAGCCCACCGCCCCCCAGTCCTGATGAAGACCCGCGCTGTAAGGGCAACTAAACCTACATGTTTATAGGGTCGAAACGTAGACTACTCTCGCCAACCTTACCAACTCCTATCGCCAGCAGGATTTGTACAGCTATTGAGGAGTTTGGTTATGCATAATAACGCAGTGACATGGGAGGAGCTTCGAGGGCATGCAAGATGGCCGCGTAAGCTCGGAGCTCCGGAGACCCTCCGACCCTCCGCATAAATCCTGATCGAAATCCTGTTCCACGGTGGTGGATTCTTGTTGGTGAATGGTCGTGGAGACGGGATCTGCTGTCCGATTCAAAATCCGACACTTATAGACGAAGATACGTCGTGCTGAAGATTCGTGCCAGGGACGAACTATTGTCTCGGTGATGGCCGACGGCAGCGACATTGAAGCGCATGATCGATATGCCGAGTGAGTGACTCCTGCGCCAGCCGGCGGAGTAAGCGAAGTTGCGAAGTGGCCTTTCGCTGACTGAACATCTGCGGCTGCTACGCTCCACACCTGCTTGTGTACTCGTAGGGGTTTCGGTGTGCCACCCTTTGTTCAATCCCCGGCTCCAACTTGGCGGGCAAGGGCGACCCAGACAGAACGGTGAACCGGGTCAGTAGAAAGACGGTCCAACCCCAGACAAACAAGATTGACCGCTATGCCCAACAAAGGACCTCGCCGACTGTGGCCACCCATTCAAAAGACACTCTACGTGTGGGCTCGCCGGACGAGCCAGAGCCGACACTCCGGGACATCAGGGGGGCTATAGCTGGCATCAGAACGGAGATGCACAAGCAACACAAGGTCCTGACGCACAAAGTTGATACCTTGGCGATCTATCTCAACCTGATCAGGGCCGACCTTGGCAAGACCAATGACAGAGTGAAATCACTAGACATCAAAACTGCGAGCCTCACGACTGATGTCTCGGACCTGCAGACGGAGGTCCGAAACCTGAGGTCTGTCAACGATCTTTTTTCGAGGCGGCTGGAGGACTTTGAGGGACGTGCCAGGCGGCAGAACGTCCGAATTATTGGGGTTCCGGAGGGTGCAGAGGAATCGGCCACCGATCTCTTCGTCGAGGAACTGATAAAGACTCATCTGGCCCCTGCGGGCCTCAGCCATTTCTTTTCAGTTGAGCGGAACCACAGAATGCCGGGTGGACCGCCGAAATCGGGCGCCACGCCATGACCCATCATAGCCCGCCCGTTCAATTTCAGAGATCGGGATGTGATCCTACAGGCCTCGAGACGGCACGGGCCCCTCAAGTTCCAGAACGCGGATGTCAACTTTTACCCAGACTTTACCAGGGCGGTTCAAAGACATCGTCAAAGTTTTGCGGGAGTGAAGCGGCGTCTCAGAGACTTGGGGATGAAGTACTCGATGATGTTCCTCGCTAGACTGCGTATTGAACACGATGGTCGTGCTGTATTTTTCGACATGCCTGAAGTTGTGAGCGACTGGCTTGACACCTTGCCGCACAGACGCGAGGAACGGGAGGAACATTCAGAGGGCGCCTCGGGAGGCCCCGATCGTCAGGAGTAGAACTCATTTCACTAACTTTGTCGGTCGGTGTTCCTGTTGACTATGACCTACAAGCCATACTGTTGCACTTTATTGTGAATATCCTTCTTCTTAACATGGAGGGTGGCGGGGGGGACTACGTGATCTCCTTTCTCCTCTAGGGTCTACTTGTAGTTTAGTTCATGGGGCGACAGGCACACTGCTGGTTGGGAGGGCTATTTAGTCTGCTGCAGGGGTGCAGGGTGGGGGGTGGTGCGAGGGTTGGTTTTGTTTGCTTTCTTTGTTTCTTCTTTCTTTCTTTAAGGCAATGCAATGAATGTTTTAATTCTTTCACTGTATCTATGAGGCCTACTGGGGTCGGCGGAGGCCCGAGGTTTGACGATGGGGGGTAGGAAATTAAAAGTTCTGTGTTGGAATGTTAACGGCTTGGGCGATCGTATCAAGAGAGGGGTGGTTTTGCAATTGTTTAAAAGATGTATGCCTGATGTTATTTTGTTACAGGAGACGCACTTGGTGGGAAATACGTGTCGAGCGCTTAACAGGAAGGGTTTCAAAATGGTGGCACATTCAGGGTTCTCCTCGGGGTCCCAGGGGGCAGGGATTATGATGCGCACGTCTCTCCCATTTGAGATTGACTCCAGTGTTGTGGACGAGAGGGGGCGGTGCGCTGCCGTCACGGGGAGATGGGAGGGGCGGTCCCTGACTCTGGTTTCAGTTTATGTTCCCCCGGGGCTACAAAACAACACTTTTCAGGACCTTGGAGGCGCCATTTTGAGCCTACCCGAGGGGTTGCTTATTGTGGGTAGTGATTTCAACTCAGTCTGCTCGGGGACCTTGGACAGACATCCGCCCAGAGATCTCCGTAGTTCACAATCCTGGTTGCCCGATTTCCTTGACACCATGGGACTGATGGACTGCTGGAGACTTATGCATCCCACCCAGAGTCAATACTCGTTTCATTCCGGGGCGCACGGTAGCCTCTCTAGAATAGATTATGTCCTGGCCTTGGCGGCCCATGCGCCGGCGATTTCCGAGGCCCGCATGCTGGCAAGGGGCATCTCGGACCATTCCCCGGTATGGGTGTCTTTCGACTTCGACATTGTGGTTGCCGAGCGGCCTGTAGTAGTTAACCCGTGGTATTTTCGAAACCCGAAGACACGCGGACTCCTGGCCAGAGGTATTGAGCTCTATTTTTCTGAGAATACTGGGTCGGTCGCATCAGCCGCCACTCTATGGGAGGCGTTCAAGACGGTTCTGCGAGGTGAGGCCCTAACCCTCATAGTGGACGTCCGCAGACACAGAGATGCCGACATGTTGCGCATCGAAGCAGAGATTATGGAGCTGGACTCCCAATTGGAAGCGGGCCCAACGCCTGAATTGCTCCACACCCTCTCGCTTAAGCAATCAGAATATCGCGATATTGTCTCCGATGCTGCTAAAGTCATGGGTAGGGACCAACAGGGTAGAATTTATGATGTCGGAGACAAGGCGGGCAAGCTCCTTGCTTGGCTCGACAAGAAGGAGAGAGCTGGTCGTGTGGTTCCGGAGGTGTTGGGGGACGATGGCCTGCTTGTCACTGATCCGAGTGCAATAGTTGAGTCGTTCTCAGACTACTTTCGGGGCATTTACACTTCGGTCTCGGACCGGTCTGAGACCGACTCCTGTGCACTTTTGGCGGACATAGATCTCCCATGCCTGTCGGAAACGGACCGTGACGACTTGGATAGGGACATCACTGCGGACGAGATAGCCCTTGCCATTCGTTCCCTCAGACCTGGTAAGATGCCCGGCCCCAATGGTATTCCAGTGGAACTGTATAAAATCAAGCCTGATGTCGTTTCTCCACCCCTACGGAACATGTTCCTGGAGGCGCGAGAGACGGGTATGCTTCCCCTCGACCAGAGGCTGGCCACCATTGTGGTTATCCATAAGGAAGGGAAACCAAGATATTTGTGCCGATCGTATCGTCCCATCTCTCTGTTGAATGCAGAGCCTAAGATTCTTGCCAAATTGCTGGCCAACCGTTTGATTGGCGCAATCGGCGACTTAGTGCACCCGGACCAGTCGGGCTTTATTCCACATCGCAACACTGCCCTTAACCTTCGGAGACTCCACGGAGCCCTGGCTAGGGCCCACACACTCAGGGAGCCAGCTGTTCTGGCGTCATTGGATGCCACGATGGCGTTTGACTCCCTCGAATGGAACTACCTGTGGGCAGTGTTGGCGAAGCTGGGCTTCGGTCCGGAATTCTTAGGGTGGGTTAAACTTCTGTATGCCAGCCCGCTGGCTAAGGTGACGGTCAATGGTCGAGTTTCCGCGTCCTTTGCTCTTCAGAGGGGCACTAGGCAGGGCTGTCCTCTGTCGCCCCTTTTGTTCGCACTGGCACTCGAACCATTGGCAGCCTGGATACGGCACCATCCTGACATAATGGCATTCGCTGGTCCCCAGGATTCGAGGACCGAGTATCATTATATGCAGATGACATCCTTCTGTATCTTACCTCCCCTTGTAAATCTCTCATCGTAGCATGTGACGTGCTTTGACTCTTTGGCCAGCACTCTGGGATGGTCATTAATTGGTCGAAGTCGCATTTATACGTTCTGAGAGGGAGGACACCTCGTCTTCCGAGGGACTGTGGCATACAGGTGGCGAGACAGGTATTTAAATACCTGGGGATCTATATCTCAACTGACCCCAAGGCGCGCTACGAGAACAATTTGCTCCCCCCTCTTGTTCGTCTTAGACGTGATGTAGAGGGGTGGCGTAAACTTCCTCTCTCCCTGCTTGGGCGCGCAGTGTTATTTAAGATGATGTCCCTGCCCAGGTTCCTGTATGCCCTGCAAAATACTCAAGATCCGGTTCCGGCCAGATACTTTGGGGAAATCGAGAGCTTGCAACGTGCCCTGCTCTGGGATGGCCGGCCACGCATTGCTATCACGAAGTTCACGCTCCCGTGGTATGATGGGGGCATGGCATTGCCCGACGTGCGGAGATACTACTGGGCCTCTCAGTTGGCGGCCATTAATCACGGTCTTTACGGCCCGGCGGATAGTCCAGGTTACGCCATGGATCGGTGGCTCCTGGGTGGCAGGAAATACCATAGGGCGCTGTATACAAGATCTCTTGATAGGCGGATGTCTGGGCCAATGAACACCACTGTGCACATCTGGAGAACGATCACAAAGGCACAGGGGTGGAAAGACAAGCTTACAATGGCAACCCCACTTTCGACTCCGAGATTTTGGGTAAATTGTGGCACACTAAGGGGTTCGATAAGTGGGACATGATCGGGATATCTAGGGTGGAGGACATGATGTTGCGAGGGGAGGTGAAGTCTTTTGCCCAACTACAGACGGAGTTCCAGCTGGGTGGAACGGAATTTTTTCGGTACGCTCAGCTGCGACATGCACTCCTGTCCGCCATGCCGGAGGGCGAGGCAATTCCAGAAAGTACTCCCCTGGAAGACCGGGTACTGGACGGCCACATGCCGGACAGCGCTATTTCCCTGACGTATAAAAAATTGATTAATATTCGCACTGACCTTCTCCTGGGGGTGAGAGACCAATGGGTACGGGACGGGGTAGAGATCGACGACGAGGACTGGCAATGTGCGGTGTCATCCCCCAAGGAGGTCACTATCCCCGCCCGGCTTCGATTGGTGCAATTGAAGATCCTGCACAGACTCTACGTCACTGGCCCCAGATTAATACACATGGGACATTCGGTTGATGGCCTCTGTCGGCGTGGCTGTGGCGCTCTCGCCACCTTCATGCATATCATTTGGGAGTGCAGTGTGATAGCTTCCTACTGGAGGCGGGTGCACATGATCATGAGTGAGGTGACCGGGGTGGAAGTACACGCGGAGGCCCGGAGATGCCTCTTAAATATCTGGGGTCCAACAGATTACAACACTGCACAAACCCAGTGGGTTACCCTTGGGAATATGGTCGCAAAGCGGGACATTGCACAAATGTGGGGAGCGACAACAGCCCCGAAAGTGGTACAGTGGAAGGCCAACATGGATTGGTGTATGTTCCGAGAAAAGACTGTGTATGTAGCCAGGGGTAAACCCAAAAAATGGCAGAAGGTGTGGGGGGCTTGGAACGAGTATAGGGGTGACATCTGCATACCACCGGAATCCGCCCCACTGGAAGAACACTTGACCCCATAGCCTATAACTCCAACTGACGATTTTGTATCACTGCTATCCTGTGATTCCCTCCCCCCGTGGTTCTACGTGTCCATATTGTTCTGAACCTAACTGCTATCATTGTGCTTAGCGGACTCCTTGATTAGGCCCCACTACATAATGGTTTAATTGCCTTCTTCTTAGCGCTAGTTTTGCCGCCTCTTTCTGTACTTGTTCCTTCTTCATAAAAATATAAGAAATGGAAAATCATAACCTTCACACGTTCTGTTACCTTGCTTCTTGCACTTTGCTCTATTGCTTTTTGAGTTGCTGCCTAGCCTCCGGGATGTAAGGCTGAGTAGCTGTGTGCACTATTTGAAAATAAAGGTTTAAAAAATTTTTTTTTTAAAAAATAACGCAGTGACATATGCATATTTTTTCATGTGGCTCCAATTTATGGGGACCATCTCAGGAATGTATATATGAATATTGATCAATGGTGTATATAAATGATTACTGTGTCAAAATGTCACATTTTTTCACTCATTTCCCTCACAGCACTTCCCCTTCCCGTTCCCTATGTGGGCATCAAATACTTTGATAAAGTATAACATTTGTCTTGGATATATACCGCCGTATAACCATGAAAAGGTTTATACAAGTGCTTTGTGAATAAAAACATTGCACTTTGGATTTGTTTTTCCTTTCTGTCTCTTCTATCTATACTAAGTACTTGCATTGTATATGAATTGTTCCTTCAAGTCCGGGACCCCTCTGTTTATAAGACTTATCCACCCAGGTCCCAGTGACTTTATTTGGGTTCAACCCTGTTCTATGTAGCATACTTCGAGCAGACGCTGTCTGCGAGGTTTCTATTCCTTCTTATATTTTTGTAAATATTTTGGCTTTTTTAGCTACCACAGAATGGTAGATAAAGACATTCTCACATACACTGAGGACTATATACAACTTCTTCATGACCCCGCAAACAATTTCCTATCTACCAATATACCGGCTATTGATTTCACACTCAATGATAAGATTAACAAATTGGAGCGCCTGGAGAAAAAATTGATTAGAATAAAATTACATGGCCACTTTTTGGCACAGTGCCTACAGTCTAACATCATTCCGGTTGGATTGCAAGTTAAGGTAGAACCGGCGATATTTGTGGATATCCCGAAGTTCAGGGAAGGGTTTAGCTTTGTCGCTAACAACTGCTCAAGACACTAGATGGTGTTGGGAATCGAGACGGCGGCAGAGCAAGTTCAAGCTTTGACCAAACAGATAACCGATTTGAAAGCGGAAATTGCCGGAGATACAACACTCACCAACTCAAAGGAAGCTTTGACTAAATTGGTTGCGACACTCCAAGATTTTGAAACTACCACCATTAAGAAGAAACTAGAGAAGCTTGCACGTGACTTGCGACTCTACGATAAGAAAAAAACGTACCCCTATCTGCAAGAGGAAAACTATCGACCAAGACCCGCAAGGTCAGTTTACTAATCGGGGTTGGGGTGGTTTTAGGGGTAGACGGAACTTCACAACGTTCTCTGACTCATCCTACAGATCCGGAGAAGACTCTGAGCAGGCAGGTCCTAGTGGATCTTACGGATACCAAGGATACCAAGACTCATACGGTCCAGCATACACACCGAACCCTTTTTTAGGACAGGGTCGATGGAGACCCCCATGATGCAGAGGGATCAACTGGAACAGAGGCACTGGCAGGGGGGCACAGAACGTGGGAGTGGAATGGGACACCGGGAGAGGAAGAGGTGTGAAACAAGTTCACTTCCCCCAGGAGGAACATGGGGAGAGGTCAACATGTCGAAAGAATTACAAGTGGTGAGACCAGTTAATACCCCTGTGATAAATATTTCATCATATACTCTGAAGGACGAGGAAGTCAAAGTGCTCAGTCGAGGTCTATCATTTGTACCCACAGCTTTACCGAATGTTTTCACAACTGTAGCTGAATTGCACAACTTCTTCAGAAAAATCAGACTCATATTTTTTCAAGAACAAACCATCACAGAGTAACTTATCTACCACCGGCCTCCGAATACGATTGACTTTTGTCCCTCCCACCTATGCAATGACCCAAAGGATTCTGGCATATGAGTGCTTAGTCATACGTGACGTGAAGAAGATTCTTAATGAGAAAAAATACACAAAATACAATATCAGCAAAGCTGAGAAACTTGCTTTGTCATCTCTGAAAGACTATAAGAACGTCATAGTCAAGCCTGCTGATAAAGGGGGTGCTATCATTGTCCAGGATTTGGACAATTACAAAGAAGAGATCATGAGACAGCTAGGTGATGGGATTAGCTATAAAAAGTTGCCCGGTGATCCGTCCAAAGAGCTTGCAGCTGAGCTCCAAAGAGTTACCAAAGATGCTTTGGAACAAGGTTTTTTGTCTGAACAAGAATACCAATACCTGAACCAGAAGAATCCCCGCATCCCAACCATATATACACTGCCTAAAGTGCACAAGGACTTGCAAACCCCCCCGGGCGACCGATTGTATCTGGGTGCGGCTCAATACTCGAACCTCTATGCCGGTTTTTTCTTGAAACCACTGGCTGAACAACCTGAAACATATCTACGTGATACCACGCATACTATCAACATAATGGACAGACGTCCTTTTAATTCCAATGAAGAATTTCTGGCCACATGCGATATTGTGTCGCTTTACACCAGTATCCCCCAGGAAGAAGTACTGGTGGTGGCTACTTTGGCGTTGGACAGACGTGAAGCACTGGTACGTGTCCCCACCACTTTCATCATTCTGCTCCTCAAAATCGTGATGATGCGTAATTTCTTCATATTTCAGAATTGTTTCTATTTGCAGACGAAGGGAGTTACGATGGGGGCTGCCTATGCCCCAGATTTAGCGATAATCTTCATGTCCACTTTTGAAAATTCCTTCATTCTCAATTACTCCAATCCATTCAGGTCGAATATACAATTATGGATGCGTTATATTGATGATATCCTCCTTGTTTGGGATGGCACAGAAACTGAAATTACGGACTTTTTCACTTGGCTCAATATGAAATCCCAGGATATTCAATTTACTATCCAATTTGATAAGACCAAAATAAACTTCCTGGATCTCTCCATCATTGCTGAGGATGAAGTATTGCATACGACTCTGTTTAGGAAACCGGCAGAACGGAACTCATTACTTCAGTACTCCAGTCACCACCTGAGGTGTCTTAGGGACAATTTGCCCTTCGGACAATTTTTGAGGATCCGCCGCAATTGCAGCAAGAAGGAGGATTACATGGAGCAATCAGAGAATCTTATGGACCGCCTCATTGAACGTGGTTATCCCAAGCGTCTGACCAAGAAGGTTAGGAAGAGAGCGTGGTTCAATCCCCGAGAATTTTTGCTACAAACAAATGATCGGACCAAGAATGAAGATCAACGCCTAATATGTGTAACCACTTTTTCCACTAAGAGCAATGCAATTAAAAAAGCTATAAACAAACACTGGACCATGATTTCAGAAGACCTTGGCAGTAACAGCTTACCCTTGCATTCTTTTAAGAAGGCCAAAAACATTCGTGACCATGTAGTTTGTTCATACCTGGACAGTATATCTACATCGACTATCACTTCACTTTGGAACCTTCCACCCACTGTGGGCCACTTCAAATGTGGCAACTGTAAGGCTTGTCCTGGTGGTGCCATTGCGTCACCCTACTATGGCCATCTTAGTAGGGTGACGCTCTAGTCTTCCCTTAAGCCCAATCTACTTAATCCCCTGTCTTTATCGCGCAGCAGTTACGCGCAGCGGGAGCGCCATAGACGCGCCGAAGGGCGCCTAAGAGAAGCCAGTCTGCGCCAGTCCGTGTCCATCCGCTCCCAGATCCCACGATCTCCGGAACCAAGGCAGACAACTTGATCACTTATGACTCCCTATCTTTACATGCTTTAAGATCAGCTACTAACCCCAACTGTGTGCATTCGGTATGCCCTGTAGGTAGCTCCTCCGCTGTAATTATTGCAACTGGAAAGCATCCCTTAAAACCACTGGGAATTACGCCACTCATCGCAGCTGGAAGCTGCTGCTTCTTAATTGCAGATCAATGCCCAAGCACTATACAGAACTGGCCATGTTAATAGAAGATCTTAAACCCGAGGCCCTCTTCTTAACGGAGACTTGGCTCCAGCTGGAAGCCGATCCTACTACAGTTTGGGCTACCCCACAAGGCTACACAATGAAGAGATCTGATCGCAACACGGGTAGAGGAGGAGGGCTAGCCATCATTTACAAAGAACAATACAAGTGTCGCACCACCCCCTCTACCACGTCAGCTTGCGAGAGCCTAATGTTCACCTTAGAACTGTCCCCTACTAATACCTTTTCAGGCCTTCTGGTCTATCGACCGCCTGGAGCGATTGGCCAGTTTGTTTCGAATATGACTGAACTAGCTGGAGACAAGTTCGCTCTCAGATCAGGAAATCAGATTATAGAGCCGCAATTAGGCTATACAAAAAGGAAATGAAATCTGCCCAAGCCAAGTTTTATGATTTAAAGATTAATCTGGCAGCAAATGCTCCCAGAGAAATCTTTAAAATAGCCAAATCTCTGATATCCCCTCCTCCAGAGCGAATGTCATCAGATAGAGGCATTAGCTCGCTGTAATAACTTAGCTACCTTTTTCCTCCAGAAGATACAGACCATCTACTCTTCCTTTTCCACTGATGGAATCGAACTGGAGGTTGCTACTACAGCCTGCCCCAACACCCCAGCTCCCTGTATGCTGGAAAGCTTTATTCCCCTGGACTCTACTTCCTTAAATGAAATAATTTCTAAAGTCACATCAGGATCCCCTAGTGACCCAGCCCCTCCCCAGTTCCTCACTCTGGCCATGGATGTCATCCGACCTGCTCTTCTCGACGTTCTTAACACCTCAATTGCGACGAGCATAGTTCCAACTGGGTGGAAATGTGCAATGGCTAGGGCTCTTTTAAAAAAGCCCGCTTTAGACCAAAACAATCTAGCCAACTTCCACCCCATCTCCCTGTTACCCTGGACGAGTAAACTGCTAGCTAACTAACAGTCTGCTATGTGTCTCTCAGACGGGATTCCGTCCCCAACACGGGACTGAGACAGCTCTGCTAGCAGTAACGGAAGAAACACAAACTATGTTGGACCAGGGAGGGAAGGCAGCCATCATATTACTAGATCTCAGCGCTGCGTTCGACACGGTTAACCATGCTACCCTATTACATCGTTTGAAGGGCATGGGAGTGTCGGGCGCGGCCCTGGCATGGTTTGCATCCTTCCTGGACGAACGCTTCTTCCAGGTGTTTGAGGGCGAGGCTGAATCCACCAAAAAGCCACTCAGCTGTGGGGTTCCTCAGGGCTCTGGCCTGAGCCCCACACTTTTTAATATCTATATGAGGCCCTTAGCGGAGATAGTTCATCCATTTGGCGTCCGTATTGTCACCTACGCAGACGACACTCAGTTGGTGGTCTCATTAGACCACTCTGAGGGGTCGTCTAGCATGCAGAGCTCATGCTTAGAAGCAGTGGCTAAATGGATGAAATCCTCCTGCCTCAGATTGAATGGAGAGAAGATGGAGGTCATGTTACTGGGCAATCTTTCTCCTACCATCCTGGCCTCCTTCTGGCCCACATGTTTAGGCCCCCCTCCCCTCCCCAAATCTGAGATAAAAAGCCTGGGAGTGTGGCTCGATAAATCACTGGACTTTACTTGTCAGGCCACCAAAACCGCATCCATCTGTTTTGGGCTGATGAGAATGCTCCGGAAGGTGCTCCCCTTGCTTCCATTCCAGGCAAGGAGAGTCATGGTCCAGGCCCTGATACTCTCACGCCTGGACTATGGTAATGCTCTCTATCTGGGAGCCCTGGTGGCAGTGCTCGAGAAACTCCCGGTCACCCAAAACTGTGCGGCACGGCTGCTTTTTCAAATTCCTCGCTGGCAGTCGGCCAAACATGCCTTAAAAAAATTACATTGGCTCCCTGTGGCAGCTAGGGTACAATTTAAGATGGCGGCTGAACAGATTAAAATAATTTCCTCTGAGATTGACCAACTGAAGGCTGAGATTTCTGCACACGCCAGTTTTGCCTCTGCCAAGGAAACTCTTACTAATTTGGACACCTCTCTGAAAGATTTTGAATTAACCACCCAAAACAAAAAATTAGAGAAATTGGCCCGTGACCTGCGTTTGTACGATAAGAAAAAGACCTATCCGTACTTACAGGATGATTATTATCGTCAAGATAATCAAGGCAGATTCATAAACAGGGGCCGTGGCTCTTTCTGCGGCCGACGCAATTATCCCACTTTCTCTGACTCCTCGTACAGTTCAGAGGGAGAGCAGGACCAAGCAGGCCCAAGCCATACATACCCAGGTCCGAACACCGCATATTCATTCCAGGACTTTGGTTACTATCCCCAACAATTCAGTCCTTTTTTGGCCCAAAGCCCAGGTCCATGGCGACCACCTCGAGGCAGGGGCAACAACTGGTCCAGAGGCCAAACACGTGGTCAAACTCAGAATCCACAAACGTGGGGGTCAGGCCAGGGTCAACCCCCCAAACAGGTTCAATTCCAACCCGAACAACATGGGGAACGCACAACACGCCGCAAGACTTACCGGTGGTAGAATCAACATACCCAACCAATCCAGTGGTCAATATATCCAGCTATACTTTGACCGATGATGAACAGAAAATACTTGACAAGGGGTTATCTTACGTTCCTACGAACTTACCGGACAATTTTGCAGTCAAAACTGAATTATGCAAATTTTTCCGGAAGATCCGACTCAAATATTTCTTTAGGAATACTGTTCCCTCTCAACGACACTCGCATACCGGACTTAGGTTACCATCCTCTTTTGTCCCACCGGCATATGCTATGTCTCACAAAATGTTGGCATACGAGGAAGTAGTATGGAGGGATGTTTGTCAGACATTAGACAAAAGTACATATGTCAAATTCAACACCAATAAATCTGAAAAATTGGCTTTACAATCTCTTGCATCAAACAACAAAGTGGTCATCAAGTCCGCCGACAAAGGCGGTGCCATTGTCATTCAAGACGTGGGGAAGAATAAAACTGAAATTCTCCGCCAACTGAACGATGGAGTCAGTTACCAACGACTCCGTTCTGATCCATCCACATCCCTGGCACTAGAAATAATGGAAATTACCAAAGAAGGGCTCAAATTGGGTTTTCTATCCGAACATGAATTCAACTACCTTAACCAAAAGAACCCCAGAACTCCCACTATATATACTTTTCCAAAAATTCATAAAAACATGTCAAACCCGCCCGGTAGACCTATCCTCTCGGGATGTGGATCCATGCTAGAGCCGCTGGGTAGATATGTTGATTATTTTCTTAAACCCATCGCGGAAACCACCAATACTTATCTAAGGGACACCATGCACACCATAGGCTTTGTAGAGAATCTTCCCTTTGATGCTGACAAACAGATTTTGGTAACTTGTAATGTGGTCTCATTGTATACATCCATTCCACAGCTAGAAGCATTGGCTGTAATGACCCGAGCTTTAAATCAGCGCACTGCCCCTATGGCAGTTCCCACAGAGTTTATTATTGCCCTGTTAAGAATTGCCATGACCAAAAATATTTTTATTTTCAAGGATCAATTCTTTCTCCAGACGAAGGGGGTCGCTATGGGGGCTCCATTTGCCCCAGATGTGGCCATTATCTATATGGTGACGTTTGAAGAAAATGTTGTCCTCAACCATCTCAATCCATTCAGAGACCATTTGGGTCTCTGGATGAGATATATCGACGATATTCTCTGCCTATGGAATGGCCCCTCCGACCTATTAACATCTTTTCATACCTGGTTGAACGAACAGTCTCCCCATCTTCAATTCACCTTACACTCTGACCAACATAAAATAGACTTTTTGGATATCACCATCTTTGATGACGGCGGTTTACTCAAAACAACTTTATATCGTAAATCCACCGAACGCAACTCATTGTTGCAATATACCAGCCATCATCCCCGGGCTCTATGCGACAACCTACCCTTCGGGCAATTTCTTCGGATTCGAAGAAATTGCTCTCTTAAAGATCACTACATGGCTCAATCGGAAGACCTATCAATCCAACTCGCAGAACGGGGCTATCCCAAAAGACTGGTCCGTCAGGCAAGGAAACGTGCGTGGGTTAATCCTAGGGAGGATCTACTTGTCCCCAGTACTAAACCAGACACTCTTAATGATCGCATTGTATGCGTGACCACCTTTTCTACAAAGAGTAATGCTATCAAACGAACCATTAACCAGCATTGGGCACTGGTGGCCGATGATATACATCAGACAGAACTCCTACTCCATGCATTCAAAAAGGGTAAAAGTGTACGTGATTCGGTGGTTCGCTCCTTCCTACAGAGTCCCCAAGACCCTACTTTGTCCTCCATGTGGAACCTACCACCAATTGTGGGTCACTATCGTTGTGGGCACTGCAAGGCCTGTGACAGCACCATTCAGACGAAAGATCTTGAGTATCGTAACATTAAAACATCTATGTTATCCCACACAAATTGTAACTCTTCCAATATCATATATGCTATTCTATGCCCATGTGACCTGATATATATCGGACAGACTCAACAAAAAGCCAAAGTCCGTGTTTTACAACATGTGAGTAGGATCCGTTGTGAAGTTCAGGGAGCACCTTTGGTGCAACATTTCAAGTCTGCAGCTCATTCCCCTGAAAGCCTCAAGTGGCTCATCCTAGAACAGGTGACATTTGGCCCTAGAGGCGGTAGCATTTCAGAGATCTTAAATGTAAGAGAGCTGAAATGGATGTTCCGTTTCAATTCGATCCACAATGGCCTCAATGAACACGATAGTTCTTTTTCTCAGCTAGCCTCGCTTAGATGAATGAGGTGTGTTTTTTCCATCCCCCCTCTGTAATGTACTATATTAAAGGACCCCTCCTTACCTGATTCATGGCAGTATATAGGGATACTGACTTTAACTGTCAACTTCTTGTTCTGGTTGGATGGGCCTTTACCATCGTGTGACAGGTACGCCCACATTAACTATGCAAGATCGACTGGTTTTTCAGGATGGATCACTACTTTATAAAGATCTATGTGCCACACAAAAGTGACAGGTACGCCACAATTTGGTTTCCTTTTTACTTACTTAATGTGTCTGTTCATGTGTAAATTGCATTAACTCTGAGTGATAACTGTAAAATTTCCATATTGATTATGTTTAATTATAAGCTTAATTTTGATTTTTGTGATAATGTACACCCAATTCAGGCTAAACAATAGGCAATAAATTGTCTTTCATACAGCATTCTATTCCACATTATTGTGATGCATGACCCCAGCTTTATACCATAGTGTGAACTAGCCATTCTAACATGGCCGCTCGATGTAGCATCTGCACTGCTCTCACGCTTGCCCCGTCTTCTATTTTAATGACGATCACACCACGTGATCGGAACGTTAGTTCACTGTCTGAGAGTTGATCCTGCTACGCGACGGCTGCCGATTCAATGATTCATTCCTCTCGATGCAGGTACCCGGTTTATTTATTTTTATTGCGTCTCAACTGAGCCGGCAGATATTTATTTTGATTTCTAATAGCGACCCTCGTTTCTGTTATAACAGATGCCGCCTGTGTACCCCTATGGCCTGAATTAGCTCGCCGATTCCTCCTTTATATAGGTGACTGGTATGTTTTTTTAGTTTGATTTGAATGTCCTCATTTATACAACACTGCACGAGTAGCAACACATTATTCTTGTGTTTCTCTCTTTTTAGATTTTCATTTGCTGATCCACTCTGTGTGCAGTAGGTTTATTGAGACTATTGTTGAGATGACATCACGTTATGTTTAATAAGGTATGATTAATTTGGTAAAGGTAGTATCATTGTCTACCAATCCCCTTCATGGAATACATGAAAAGTAGTGATGGCTTACTCTTGTGTTGCTTTCCTACAGGCCTGCTGATTCATTTGCCACGAAGTATATTTATCGAGTCCATTTTCTATAGTAGATACGAATTTGTCTAACCAGGTACGCTAGATTTGGAGAGGGGAGTATGTTAGTCTATCACCTTGAACAGGTGACTGATATGTCTTATTTTATTGTCGTTTTTTGAAATGTTCTTTTCCACCCAACACAGCATAAGTAGTAGTAGTTTACTCTTGTGGTCCTCTCTTTACAGATCTTCAATTGCTGATTCATTTTTCACGTAGTATGTTCACTAAGATCACTGTCCATAGGAGAATACGTTGTGTCTAACCAGGTACGCTTGATTTTGCCAGGGCAGTACTATTGTCTACCACTCTGTATGACCCCGTCCTGTAATAGAGCACTAGTAGTGATAGTCCACTCTTGTGCCCCTTTTCCCAGAGACTTGCTGATTCTTCCACGATATATCTGGACCGGGACTATTGTCTGTACTAGACACTGATTCATTCAACCAGGTATGCCTGATTTTAAGAAGGTTTCACCTTAGTTTACTAACTTGGCATGGCCACGTCGTATTTCACAATATCGGGTTTAATGAACGTTGACCATCCTCCTATAATCTGGTGTACACCCAACCATAGGGTGTTTGACAGTAACGACCCCAATGATTAGGTACCCACGCTGGCTTTGCAATTGAGTTCCCTTACCGAATCTATTTTATTACCTCTGTGTACCATCATATTTATGTTAATGTTTTGTCCCCACTCAGAACGACGTTCTTTCCAGCACTCTTCAGTGGTTTTGAGACCAGACTTTTGCCTTTCAACCTAGGCCTTACATTTTTCTGCTTTGTGGGAGTAAACCACTCTCTCTCCACCTACAATAACAAGCATCTACGATATGTCTTGTTGTTTTATCTTTTGATGTGCCTATTTGTTTAATTTTGAAATTGTGGATTAGTTCCTAATGAGAAAATCCTTTTGTATGAAATAGGTTGTGCCCCCCCTTCTTCTCGTCCTGATGAAGACCCCAATGCAAGGGATCAACTTCTTCCTGCCTTCACAATAGGGGTCGAAACGTCGACTGTTTTGTGTGTTTCTCAGGTTCATTCCGTGAACAACGATATTTAGCACATGTATGAAGCATGTTATGTTGCAATAATAATTTGGAACCTATGGTCACTAATAATTTGAATTAGCTTAATAATCTTTGATTGATCGTAGCCTTTGACTCTGTTTTTATGTCACTTACCCTTCCTACACTCACTGCACCAATCCCCTCTCCCGTTACCAGGGCACTTTACAGAAATTATAAATGTTACTTTAATTGCTTGAATAATGTGGCTGAGCTACATTGTAAATAAAAACAATGTTGGCAGACTGTTGTCAATTGATTTTTGTTGATTGTGTATAATTCTGTGTTTGTTTACTGGGACCCCTCTTTCTCAGCAACCTATGTACCCAGGTCCCAGTGACTTTATTGGGTGAACCACCCTTTTCTCAACTTAGGGTACAATTTAAGGCCATGTGTCTTGTCCAAAAAGCAATCCGCAGAATTGGTCCAGCCATAATGTACACTTTAGCTACCCCTTACCTTCCCCTTAGAGCTTTGCGCTCTAGTTCATTGCAACTAGCCACCACGACCAAGATAAACAAAGCTCGCTGGGGTGCCCCTCATTCTCACACAATGCTGCGAGAATATGGAATTCTCTTCCGCTTACCCTCAGAGAGAATAACAACCGGATGGCATTCAGGAGGCTTCTAAAGACCCATTTGTTCAGTAATGCCTGTTAATCATCCTAGTTGGCTGCCTTGGACTTCAGTTAAAAGCACTGCGAGGCCTACGGGTAGTATATGCGCTCTACAAATGTAATTTTTCATTTCATTTCATTTCCATCGACTATTCAAACGAAGGAATTCCTTTTCAAGCATCACTGCATTAAATTATAATCACATACCAACTGCAACACTACAGATGTGGTGTACTGTATAATCTGCCCGTGTGATTTAATTTATGTTGGTCAAACGCAACAACGTGTCAAAATGCGCTTTCTACAACATTGCAGCCGCGTCAGGTGCAAAGTAATTGGGGCCCCAATGGTTGAGCACTGTATGAAAGAAAACCATCTACCAGAAACCCTCAAGTGGATTGTACTCAAGCAAGTGAAACTTGGCCCCAGAGGAGGTAACATAGCTCCCATCCTCAATGTCAGAGAACTCAAATGGATAGATTTCTTTGATTCTGTGCAAAATGGTCTAAATGAGTCTGAGAGTAGTTTTGCCCAACTGGCTATTCTGTAAACTTTTTCTTTTGACTATCCTATGGCCCGTGCCAACACTACCATTATATGCTGAAACGTTGTGTGTTTTACCACCATGTCGGGTAGGTACATGCATGCAATTTGAACTAACCATCTCTGTCTGGTTTTTAACTACTTCGTTATTCAGTCTGGCACAATTTGTTTAGCAGTAATAATATTAAATCTCAATGTCGTGTGTTTTACCACCATGTTTGGTAGGTACACGCACTTGTGTTCTATTGACTGATTTAAATTTGAATATTAATTAATCGATTGACCTGCCAAAAGTAATATTACACACACGCAAATATTTGTCCTGCAACTCTACCTCCGGGTAGGTATACGCTTATACCGATTTACATTGCCCCAATATCCCTTGGTTCTGGCCGAGATAGAATGTGACCATTCACCTGTCCTAGGTTACTTAGCAACCCCGTAGTGTAAGGCCCGAAATATCCCGAGTCTTTCTTTACTTTCTATCGCACTTGATAAAAACGTAACCACGCCCCCTCCTTGGCTCACTTCCTGGTTACGGGAGACGCGTGCATTGACTGCCTCGAGACCCCGCAAACGCCCTAAAAGCATTTCGAATAGGTAAGCTTATACTGGCTCACTTGTAGCCCCTTCTGCCTGTAGAAATTTGACAATACTGGACTTATTATTCATTAGCCCTCTCCCCTCCTTCCTCCTCGATACGGACAACCTAAATCACTTATCATTTCATCTGATAGACACCGCCAGCCATGTTAGAGCTTTTCCGCCGCGGTCGGAAGGCGACCGCGGCGGAAAAGCTGCGGACGGAAAAATATCCCCCAG